>NC_044569.1:64723589-66061089 GCF_007565055.1 Rhinopithecus roxellana | reverse complement strand
CAGGGAGGCAGGTGAATGACATGGCCACTCTATTAATAATGTTAAATTAGCTACCAATGGGTTTAAATTAGAAAGTCTCATGGGACTTGTTTCCAGCATGTGGTGAGCGGTGATAACCAGATTAAGTGATCATTATGTAAGCAGAATGGGTTTTAATCATCCATCCTGAGGTGAATACCAGTTGCCAATGTTACCAGATTAGGCTGATCACTATTTGAAGTGAAGTCGTTTCTCATGGAACATAGCTAGCTCATCCATAACCACTTACTCTTGGAGACGCTGCACGTGAAGGAGTTTGCAGTGAAAGAACAAACCTGGCTTTACCGTAACAGAGCACTAGGTTTGTTCAATGGTTTGTTAACATTAAATGGTGACAGAAGTCACCATTGTGGATACAACAAAAGACAGAATCAAATACAAACTTCTGGAAGTATTTAATGCTAAGTCAACATTTGACTTAATTCCTTTGAACCAATGATGGTTCTCCTTAATTTCATTTTTTTTAACTTAACTTTTATTTTAAGTTCAGGGGTACATATGCAGGTTTGTTATACAAGTAAACTTGTGTCATGGGAGTTTGTTGTTCAGATTAATTCACCACCCAGGTATTAAGCCTAATACCCATTAGTTATTTTTCCTGGTCTGTTTCCTTCTCCCACTGTATTAGTCAGAGTTCTCTATGAGTCCTCTATTGGGATAGAACTAATAGGATATATATCTACATATGAGTTTATTAGGAGAATTGACTCACACGATCACAAGGTGAAGTCCCACAATTGGCTGTCTGCCAGCTGAGGAGCCAAGAAGACACTCTGAATCCCCAAACCTCAAAAGTAAGGGAGCCAATAGTGCAGCCTTCAGTCTGCGGCCAAAGGCTAAGCTGAAGAGCCCCTGAAAAACCACTGACGTAAGTCCGAGAGTTCAAAAGCTAAAGAACTTGGAGTCTGATGTTTGAGGGCAGGAAGCATCCAGCACAGGAGAAAGGTGGAGGCCAGAAGACTTAACCAGTCTAGTCTTCCCACGTTCTTTGGTCTGCTTTTATTCTGGCCATGCTGGCAGCTGATTAGATTGTGCCCACCCAGATTGAGGGTGGGTCTGCCTTTCCCAGTCCACTGACTCAAATGTTCATCTCCTTTGGCAACACCCTCACAGACATGCCCAGGAACAATACTTTGCATTCTTCAATCCAATCAAGTTGACACTCAGTATTAACCATCATATCCATCTTCTGCACTCCAATAGGCCCCAGTGTGTGTTATTCCCCTTAATGTGTCCATGTGTTCTCATCATTTACCTTCCACTTATAAGTGGGAACATGCAGTATTTGGTTTTCTGTCCCTGTGTTAGTTTGCTAAGGATAATGGCCTCCAGCTTCATCCATGTTCCTGCAAAGGACATGATCTTGTTCTTTTTCATGGCTGCATAGTATTCCATGATGTATATGTACCATACTTTCTTTATCCAGTCTATCATTGATGGGCATTTAGGTTGATTCCATGTCTTTGCTATTGTGAAAGGTGCTGCAGCAAACATATGCATGCATGTGTCTTTATAATAGAACAATATATATTCTTTTGGATATCTACCCAGTAATGGAATTGCTGAGTTGAATGGCATTTCTGTTTTTAGGTATTTGAGGAATCACCACACCGTCTTCTACAATGGTTGAATTAATTTCCACTCCCACCAATAGTGTGTAAGTGTTCCTTTTTCTCTGCAATCTTGCCAGCATCTGTTATTTTTTTGTCTTTGTATTAATAGCCATTCTGACTGGTGTGAGACAGTATCTCATTGTGGTTTTGGTTTGCATTTTTGTAATGATCAGTGATTTTGAGCTTTTTTTCATATGAGTGTTAACTGCATGTATGTCTTCTTTTGAAAAGTGTCTGTTCATGTCCTTTGCCTACTTTTTTTTTTTTTTTTTTTTTTTTTGAGGTGGAGTCTTGCTCTGTCACCCAGGCTGGAGGGCAGTGGCATGATCTCGGCTGACTGCAACCTCTGTCTCCTGGGTTCAAGCAACTCTTTTGTCTCAGCCTCCCGAGTAGCTGGGACTACAGGTGCCCGCCACCATGCCTGGCTAATTTTTGTGTTTTTAGTAGAGATGGGGTTTCACCTATTGGCCAGGCTGGTCTCGAACTCCTGACCTCAGGTGACCCACCTGCCTTGGTCTCCCAAAGTGCTGGGATTACAGTCATGAGCCACCGTGACCAGCCTGCTCACTTTTTAATGGGGTTGTTTGTTTTTCTCTTGTAAATTTGTTTAAGTTTCTTATAGATGCTGGATATTAGACCTTTGTCAGATGCATAGTTTGCAAATGTTTTTCCTATTCTGTAGGTTGTCTACTCACTCCATTGATAGTTTCCTTTGTTGTGCAGAAGCTCTTTAGTTTAATTAGATCTCATTTGTCAATTTTTGCTTTGTTGCAATTGCTTTTGCCGTCTTCATCATGAAATCTTTCCCATTCCTATGTCCAGAATGGTATTGACTAGGTTGTCTTCCAGAGTTTTCATAGTTTTGGGTTTTACAGTTAAATCTTTAATCCATCTTGAGTTAATTTTTGTATATAGTTTCTTTCATAATTTGTTTTATGTTTTCCAACATTTTAAATCTCTAATGTGCTTTCTCTGTTTTAAAACATCTGAGTCATTATTGTTATTTTTCTAAAGTAGCATTACAAATGATGTAAGTAAACAAAATTTTCCAGTCCCATCAGGAAAAATACATTACCAATATTACTAGTCCCCAACAGACAGACAGCCTGCTATAAAATAGCAAATTCAGCATTCTTGACTAGTGAGATGAGGTCATTGTATATCACATTAGTTAATGCATAATCTTTCTTTAAATACTTTATTTCTAATCCCCTCTCCTCCACCAAGTTATCATAAAATCTTGGTTCCCCCCAGCCAGGAAAATTGTCAAAATTCTGCTGCTATTGACACTAGCCCTCAAATTATAACACACAAGCCAAACATTTTAATCCCATTACCCATAAATTTGATGCTACAAGTTATATGTAGACTATAATTCATTTCTAGAAATTGTTGTCATAAAGCAACTCTCATAATGCAAGCTATATTTTCCCATGGGAACTGTGATAACTGGGGTTGCATTTCTGATCCAGAACGCAACATCAAATAAATATGGCTATGTGAAATGTGTCATAAAATCAAATATACAAAATGATTAACCTCTTCAATTAACTAAAGTAGTAATGCCTATCAATTAGGCATAAATGTACTGCGCACATTATACAACAGGCTCCCACCGGGCCACAGAGTGCACAAATGGCACATAAAAATTAGGAGTAGCCAAATCAAAGATGTGACCTAAAATAAAAGCTGAAATTTACTTTATATCATAAATTAACAATACTTTTGTGTGCCTTATTAGGCAATGGAAAAAGTTCCTCTGGGTGGCTATTCACACTACAAAACCCCTAAGATCGCTTCAGAGGAGAGAGTTGGGTTGTGTGAATAGTGCTATTAGCAGTGGGGCTGGGTGAAAAGAGAACTGGACTGAGGTTCAGGCCACTTCCATTACATCTAGTTGCTTCCCATGAGCTAGAAAATGTACAAGATTCAGGTTTAGCTGCAGCTGAGGTTTTTGGACCTCACTTCCTTAGCTACTGAATGAAATTTTGGAGTAATGACCACTAGCTCTAAACCCCCATGTTTCTATAACCTAGAAGGGCTTGATGAAGATGACTTGGATGGTCAGTTTTCCTGAGAAGTTGTCTACAGAAGTTTAGGCTAATAATTTTTGTACTTTACTCTAAAAATTCAGCTTTAGCAAAGCAGAGTGACTCAATGTCATTTCATCCACATTAGGGATGTCTGAAAATATCTTAATATTCCCTCTGTCTGGGGATGAACATGAGACAATGTTGAGGAGAAGAACTTCTGTCTTACTGAAAAGTTTACTCGAGATGACAAGAAAGGATACCAATCTCCCTCTTACCTTTCACATCTCCTAGATTTAAAGCTGCTCGAGATCAAACCACATGAAAGTTACTGGAAAAAGATAAGCCCTTCAAATTATTTTAATAGTTGCTCTGTGTAGGGATAGACATGAGAGGAGGTCCAAAAATTATTTTACTGGACATATATGGTTGGACATTGTCAAATTAATTCACACTTCATTAGGAACATGCAAAAATGAAAAGTACCTTTCCATTTCTGGCAACACACTGGACTTGATGTCATACTGACTCTGCCTCTGAAACTATTTAAAAATTATTTTCAAATGCATCTATGGGCTAGCAAGACACTCAGACACCAGAAGCTAAGTTAAAGCTTTAACTTCTAGAAGTAAACAAAGCACCAGATCACCCTTTCACCATGAGTGTATTTACTGAAACCCAGTGAATTTGAGCTTGGCTTTCAAAGCCCTGTGGGGATGGAGACACTTTTACAAAATCCAGGACCCACGACCCATGAAGTGTCTGATTAAAGGGCTAATGCGTAAAGCTGAGAGTCAAAGGGCAATGTCCTGAGGGTAACAATGAAGTGAAACTAAATCTGCACATGGATTGATGCAGGAGGGGAAACTACGAGGAAACTGCCCATCTTGAATCTTGGAGCTGAATAGAGGAAAAATTAATCTTTCTTGAGAATTCAGAATTATAAGCTTACCTTCATATGTATTCATTATCAAAAGTTACAATTTCTTGTGAATTCTAAACCTTAAGGCAAGGGTAGGTTAAAGTAGTCCAGGGATGGTTGATGCCCCAGGCATTTAGCAAAATAAATAGAAATCTTAAATTCATATTCTAAAGAACATGAATGCACAGTCAAAAATTACAAAATAACAAGGAAACAAACCAAGGTAAATGTAAGCCAGCAGAAACAACAGACGGCAGAAGCAGATATAAAACCCGTTCAGATGCTAGAATGATCCGATACAGAAAATAAGTTTGCTGGATGTTTAAAGAAAGAAGAGAATGAATTGAAAACATGTACAGAGAGTAAGAAATCTAAACTTTTGAAACTTAAAATTTAAAAGTTCAGCCTAAAGGTTTCTCTGTATACAGTGAACTGTAGCCTAACTGGATGTGTAAACAGACCATAACCTACTCTTATGCCAATCACTGAGTTTCAAGCATCAAAGGTGGCCAACTGTTAAAAGCCGTGTTCAAATAAGGCAAATGCTAAACTACAACCAATCGGTTGTTTCTGTGCCTCACTTCTGTTTTCTGTACGTCACTTCTCTTTTTCTGTCCATAAATCTTCTTTGAGTACACAGCAGGATTGGAGCCTTTCGGAACCTATTCTGGTTTGGGGGCTGCCCAATTCATGAATTGTTCTCTGGTCAATTAAACTCTGTTAAATTTAATTTGTCTAAGGTTTTTCTTTTAACAGAGATGAAAGTCCTAATAACTAAAACACTGAGTTTCACAGCAGAGTAAACACAACTGGAGAGAGAATGATAAACTAGAAGAAAGATTCATAGAAATTGCCCCAAAGGCAGCACAGAGAAGCAAAGAAATTGAAACTATGTAAGAAAAGTTAAGATACATACAAGCTAGAGTAAGAAATTCTAAATACAACTCATTCGAATTCCTGAAAGTGAGGTGAAAAATAATGGAATTGAGAAAAGATATGAAAGTCATGTTTGATAATTTTTTTATGACAGTTTGCTTTCTAGCGACAGGGAGAGAGGCAGCCCAAGATGGAAGCCACAGTCTCTTTGTAATCTAATTGCAGAAGTGATATCCTGTTAGTTGTGCAGTATTCTATTCACTAAGTGCAGTTCATTATACAAGGTCATGAATACCAGGAGGTGGAAATCATTGAGGGCCATCTTAGAGGCTGCTTACATTAGTCATCAACGTAATACAAATTAAAACCAAAATGAAATATCACTATGCAGCTATTAGAATGGCTAACTTTTTTTGAAAAGACAGTACCAATGGTGACAAAAATATTGGGCAACTAGAATTATTGATGGGAATGTAAATGGCACCAACATTCTAGAAAACAATTTGATAGTTCTTAAATAGTTCAATAGATACCCTATGTCATCGCACTCCTAAGTATTTATCCAAGAGAAATGAAAACATATGCTTATACAAAGACTTGTGCATAAATGTCCATAGCATATTTATAACAGCCCCCAAACTAGATACAACCCAACAAGTGAAGAGATGTACACATTGTAGCAGATTCATACAATTGGATACCACTCAGTGGTAAAAAGAAACAAACTGTTGATAAATGCAATAGCATGAATCAATCTCAAAATAATTACACTGAGTGAAAAAAGCCAGATGTAAGAGGCTACTTACTAAATTATTAAATTTATATACAATTCTAGAAAAAGGAAACCAATCCATAGTTATAGTAAATAGATTGGTGATTGTCTAGGGCACTGGGGTGGAAGGAGGGATAGATTGCAGAGAGGCATGAAGAAGTTTTTGGAGTGATGGAAATGTTCTGTGTCTTCATTGTAATGGTGGTTCCATGCGTTTTTGTATGTGTTAAGTTCATGGAATGGTACACCTTAAACATGTACAATTTGTTGTACTTAAATTATACTCTAATAAAGTTGTAAATAGAAAAAGAAGAACAAAGACAAAACAAAACATTTTAAACAAAAACAAAACACAACCAAAAAAACACCATCTGAGTTTGCCACAATGGTCCTTGGCTAAAGAAAGTTCTAAGAAATTTACTTTAGCCAATAGGAAAGTGATCTTACATGGAAGGATCTTATATGGAAGCATATATCTTATCTTATATGGAAGTGGTCTGAAGTGTAATAAGGAATAATAAGCAAATCATTAATATTTGGGTAGATTAAACAATTATTACCAGAATGTTTAATTTTAGGGGTTAGAATAAAACTGAAATAATGCTCAACAGTAGCACATAATTCAGGAGAAAGGCAATGGATAGATAGTGGTTTTAAGTTCCTTATATTATTCTTAGAAGTATAAAGACAGTGAACAATCTAGACTTTAGATAAATTTAGACTTCTTTGGCAATCACTACAAGAATTTAAATGAATATAGAACTTCCAAACTAACAGAAGAAAATGGAATGATTAAAACACTGTCATTCAAAAGAAAGGCAAGAAAGCAGAGAGAAAGAAACAGGCAAACAAAACAGAGCAGCAAATAAGATGGGATTTTAGTTTCTTATGCTTGCTGTAATACATCATCACAAATTTAGTGGCTTACAGCAACATCAATTCATTATCTCTGAAGGTCAAAAGTCCAAAATGAACTAAACTCAGGACTTTGGCAGGGCTGTGCGCCTTTCTGGAGGTTCTGGGAGAGAATCCATTTCCTTGCCTTTTCCGGCGACCAGAGGCTGCCCACATTCCACAGTTCCTGCCCACTTTCTCCTCTTTCAGAGACAGCAACATCAGGCTGGATCTTTCCCATGCTGCCATCTCTCTGGTTCTCCTCTTCCACCTCCTGCTTCCACTTTTAAAGACCCTGTGATTGGGCCTATGTAGATAGCACATGATCATCTCTTTATCTTAAGATCAGCTGACTGAAAAAAGAAAATACATATAATTGAATGGCAATTATATCACACATCAAAACTTGTGTCATACATTTAACATGTTACTTGGAGGGAAAGTTTTAATTCTTTCTACAACCTAACTTTTCCTTGCCATGCAACACAACATATTCACAGATTCTGGGGATTAGGACACAGACATCTTTGGGGAGCTGTATTCTGCCCATTGCAATGGTGGATATAGTGTCAACTATATCAGAAATGATAATATATGTAGATGGAAAAAATAATTTACTTAAAGGGACAAGAACTTTCAAACTGGGTTGACAGGCAAAACCCAGCTGCATGCTGCTTACAACAGACACAGCTAAAGCTGAAAAATACAGAAATGTTGGTGGTAAAGAAAGGAAAAAGATATACTTGCAAATGCTAATCAAAAGAAAACTGATAAACTGCATTAATATCAGACTAATTGATTTGAGGGCCAGGAAGCATTATGTGAAATGAAAACATCACATAATGATAAAATACTCAACTCATCAAAAAGGTATAAAAAGTCTAAATTTGTCAGTGAGCCAAGATCGCGCCACTGCATTCCAGTCTGGGTGCCAGAGCGAGACTCCATCTCAAAAAAAAAAAGAAAAAAAAGTCTAAATTTGTATTACCTAATTACGAACCTCCTAATATATAAATCAAAATTGATGTGATCATCAGGAAAAAACATAAATCAGCTACCTTATTGAGATATCTTAATACATCCTTTCAATAAGTAGACAAGAAATTAGAATGTAGATTGAAAAACACTTAATACGCTTGATCTGGTAAAAAAAATATAAATATAAATACACACACACACATTAATGCACTCCACCAGTTAAAGACACAGCTTGTTCCAAGTCAAATGGAATATTTACAAATACTAATCACAATTGGCTCATATAAATCAAGTCTCAACATATTTCAGAGGCTTGGTTTCCTATAGATGATGTTCTCTGACAACAATGTGATTGCATTATAAATTAATAACAACAACAAAAAGATCTAGAAAAAATGTCACATATTTGAAATGTACTTCTTACAAAAATGGCAGAATGTTGATAATTGTTGAGGTTGAATGATGAGTCCATGAAGGTTCATTACATGAATCTGTCTATTTTGGGTGTCTTTGAGAATCTTCAAACTGAAAATAAGAGTAAGTTATACATACCCATAAAAGAACCTGGATCAGGGAAGAAATAATAGAAAATAAATAGAGGCCACGGACAGTGGCTCACGCCTGTAATCCCAGCGCTTTGGGAGGCCGAGGTTGGCGGATCACCTGAGGTCAGGAGCTCAAGACCAGCCTGGCCAACGTGGTGAAACCCCGTCTCAACTGAAAATAGAAAAATTAGCCAGGCTAGGTGGCGGGCGCCTGTAATCCCAGCTATTCAGGAGGCTGAGGCAAGAGAATCATTTGAATCCAGGAGGCGGAAGTCGCAGTGAGTCAAGATTGTGCCATTGCACCCCAGCCTAGGCAACAAGAGTGAAACTCCATCTCAAAAAAAAAAAAAGAAAAAGAAAAAGAAAAGAAAATACATAGAATCGAATGCCAATTATATCACACATCAAAACTTGCATCATATATTTAACATGTTACTTGGAGGGAAAGTTTTTAGTTTTAAACACTTCTATTAGAAGAAAGACCTAAAATTAATAAGCTGGGTGTCTAATCTAAGAATTAGAAAAAGATCAACAGAATAAATCCCTAATAAAGTAGAGGAAAGGAAAAGGTAAAGAGAAGTGTATATGCTAGTAAAGTAGAAAACATACAATAGAAAAGATGATAAAGGATTTATCATTGAGAACCCGCTGGAAATACAGGTTATGGCCAGGGAGATGAAGGCGTTGCCTCATCATGTGATGCTTGGGCTGGGGATACTGAACCTCTGCTATACTAGGGTCTCGTAACTGCAAGTGTAAGAAAAACATTGGTCGGGCGAGGTGGCGGGCGCCTGTAGTCCCAGCTACTCGGGAGGCTGAGGCAGGAGAATGGCATAAACCCAGGAGGCGGAGCTTGCAGTGAGCTGAGATCTGGCCACTGCACTCCAGTCCGGGCGACAGAGCGAGACTCCGCCTCAAAAAAAAAGAAAAAAGAAAAAAAAAAGAAAAACACTGAGCGTGCAGGAAATAGAGGACTTAGGGGCGGGCAGTCTGCATGACGTGTCATATGAGAACATCTGTAGTTGGCATCCATTGACCTTGGAAGAAGTGGGATTTGGGCCGCTGGGGAAGGAGCCTGGGTACTCGGGGAAGCTGAGGTCGAGTATAGCAGCATGCACTGACAAAGTAGCAACTCCTTCGCTGCTACATGCATTGCCAGGTAAGTTGAGTTCCTGGGTCCTTCATTAGACAATCCAAAAGGTCTCTCGCCACATTGATGGAGGACAGACGAGACAGACACAAGCACAATGCTAGGAATACAAAAGGAGACCTCATGATAGATGCTTTTAAAGGTTTAAAATATACGAAAATGAGCTTAGGCAATGTGGCAGAACCCCGTCTGTATGAAAAATACAAAAATTAGCTGGGCGTGGTGGCACGTGCCGGCGGTCCCAGCTACGTGCGGGGCTGAGGCCAGAGGATAGGTTGAACCCAGAAGGTCATGGCTGCAGAGATCGCACTATTGCACTCCAGCCTGGGCAACAAAGTAAAACTCTGTTTCAATCAATCAATCAGAAAATATGGCCAGGCGCGGTGACTGACCCCTGTAATCCCAGCACTTTGGGAGGACAAGGCAGGCTAATCGTCTGAGGTCAGGAGTTCAAGACCAGCCTGGCCAACATGGCAAAACGTCGTCTCTACTAAAAGTACAAAAATTGGCTGGGCATGGTGGTGTGCACCTGTAGTCCCAGCTACTCTACTAGGAGGCTGAGGGAGGAGAATCGCTTGAACCAGGAAGGCGGAGTCTGCAGTGAGCCGAGATTGTGTCACTGCACTCAGGCCTGGGCAACAGAGTGAGACTCCATCTCACAAAAGAAAAAAAAAAAAAAAGAAAAGAAAATATAATGAAAAACTCTATTGAAAACTTAGATAAAATAGACATGTTCCTGTGAAAATATAATTTACACAGAAATAGAAAGAGAAAAGTGAGCCTGAACCAGACTTCTCTAGCACACGTATTTTCTCCATGAGGCACGTCCCAGTGTCTTGCACTAACACCAGACAGTGTTTCAGCACCACGCGTGGGGGAACGTTTTCAGCAGCAGAATCACTAACAAAAAACACAAAAATGCAGCACTAAGCAGAACTCGAGGAGGACAGTTTGTGTATTAGTCCATTTTCATACTGCTACAAAGAAACACCCAAGACTGGGTAATTTATAAAGAAAAAGAGATGTAATGGACACAGTTCCACATGGCTGGGGAGGCCTCACAATCATGGTGGAAGATGAAGAAGGAGCAAAGGCATGTCTTACATGGTGGTAGGTTATAGAGAGTGTGCAGGGGAACTGCCCTTTATAAAACTATCAGATCTCCTGAGACTTATTCACTATCATGAGAACAGCATGGGAAATAGCTGCCCCCATGATTCATTTACATCCCACCGGGTCCTTCCCAGGAACGTGGGGATTATGGGAGCTACAATTCAAGATGAGATTTGGGTGGGGACACAGCCAAACCATATCACTTGGTTACCATACCAGAGCTGAAACGGGAAGGCAAAGTGTGGCCTTGTTCATCCTCAGCTGAGAACCCATGTGTCAGACGACTCAAATGTTTCCCTCGCTCTGCACGCATCCATGTCCACAAATGACCCCAAAAGTGCTGTAGGCATTGATTTTTGGGTCCTGAAAAAGTTTCAGCAAGTAGGTAAATTTACAAACACAGTATCTATGAACAATAGCACCAGTTGTATTCCCTTTAAATCAGGAAGAAAACAATGGTGGAGGCCCTAGTCAGACCACTATTTTGAAATGACACAATTTTCTTTTTATGTGGATGTTATGGTTACATACAAAGAAAACCCAAAAAGAATCTATACTAAATTATTATAATTAATTGGAGCTTAGGAAGATTGCCTAATACAAAATCAACATACAAAAACTTAACAAATTTTTATACATCAGTCATAAACATTGAGAAAATATAATTTAATAAAGGATATCATTTATGGTAGCAGTATAAATATATGAAGTCCCCAGGAAGAAAATTCTTAAAGGAAGAGCAAGATCTTTATGGACAAAATTATTAAATGATTGAAACGCATTTAAGAAGAGGCCAGTTAGTGAAGAATTTACTGTTAAAGGAGAGGAAAAGAACAAGTTAGCAAATAAGTAAATTCTTCCCAAATTTATCTTTTGACATTGTAATTCTACATAAAACAACAAGTTTTGGAAAGTTTTTTTTTTGTTTGTTTCAACTAGATGAGCTGATTTGGTAATTTAGACCAAAGAGCAGAGGACCAAGAATAGCTGACACACTGCCAAAGAACAAGTCGAGTGCTTTGCTCTCCCGGAAATGTATCAAGAATTATGACAATGACAACAATATAATTAGATAGAATGAATAAGATCTAGTATTTGATAGTACAACAGAGTGACTACAGTAAACAATAATTTATTGTACATTTTAGAATAACTAAAAGAGTATAATTGGATTTTTTGCAACACAAAGAAAGGATAAGTGCTTGAGGTACGGATACCCCATTTACCCTGGCGTGATTATTATGCATTGTATACCTGAATTGAAATATCTCATGTACCCCATAAATATATGCACACTACCTAACAATCCATTTTGGGTGGAGTAAACACTTATATGTAGAAGACAAAATCATAAAACTTTTAGAAGACACAGTAGGAAAATATTTTTATGAACTTGTTATAAGATTTCTTAGATAAAACAAAGGTTAAATTTTGATGAGAATGTGGGACAACTCAAACATATATACTGTTTACATACTGTTTGTGGATTTGTGAATTCTTATAACTACTTAGAAAGTAATTAGCAATATTTAGAGCGAATTTAAAAATATGCATATCCAATAATCTAGCCATTATATTCCAAGGATATCCCTTGGAGAAAAATGTGTGTGTGTGTGTGTGTGTGTGTGTGTGTGTGTGTGTGTGTAATGGGAGACTCATATAACACTGTTCATAGCCCTGTAAGAGCAAAAATCTGGGAGAAAATATCATTTCCACTGACAGTAGAAAGGTTAAAGAAATTGTGGTATATTCATGTGATAGAATACTGTAAAGCAGTGGCAGCAAATGAATCACAGTTGCACACAGCAATACGGATGACACCTAATACTGAATGAAAAAAGCAAACTTCAGATGAATACTCACAGTATGATTACAATTATGTAATATTTTAAATTGCTAATTTAGACATATTGCATAGGAATACAAATATGAAGTTAAAAGTATAAACAAAGAAGCGAGGGAGTTGATCCTCAAATTAAAAATAATTATGTATCTGAGAGAGGGGATGAAATGAGGGGACTCAAGATGCTTCAAAGGTAATGGTTACTCTTTTGTTCTTAAACTGATTAATGGGTCATTGTGTTGTTATTCTTCATACCTTACACATACACATATTTTTGAGATATGTAAGGCATTTAATTAAACAACTAAAAATTAAACAAAGTGGAAAACCAAATAACAAAATCTTTCAAATTATTGCCAAGGCAAGCAATGTACCGACAGGCCTCCACTGATAAGGAGGTTGAACTACCATTTAGATATTAAGCTGGTTTTGGCAGTTTGACATATGTCATTTTACTACATTATTACACCAATTACTTGAGATAGGTCTTACTAATCTCATAGAAAAGGGATATTGAAGCATAGTGAGTTAAAAGAACTTGAGAGGCAAGTAGTAAACTACGGAATGGGAATCCAAATCAAACTTTTTTTTTTTTTTTTTTTTTTTGAGACAAGATCTTGCTCCATTGCCCAGGCTGGAGTGCAGTGGTGAGATCTCAGCCCACTGAAACCTCTGTCTCCCAGGTTTAAGTGATTCTCCTGTCTCAGCCTCCCAAGTAGCTGAGATTACAGGCGTGCACCACCACACTTGGCTAATTTTTTTTGTATTTTTAGTAGAGACAGGGTTTTGCCATGTTGGCCAGGCTGGTCTTAAACCTCTGATCTCAAGTGATCAGCCCACCTCGGACTCCCAGAATGCTGGGATTACTGGCGTGAGTCACCGCAGCTGGCCCCAACTCTCTTTTACTCCAAACTTGTGTTCCAAAACTCATAAAAGGCTAAATCAGGTGGAGAGAGTTGAGGTTTGGCTCTGCTTTTAGCAGGCTGGAACAGGGGCCTCTTTTTACGAACAGGGAGGCCCGAGATAAACATTGTCACTGCAGCCATTGCAAAAGTTGCTGAAAGAGAGAAAACAAGAATAAGGAAAATGGAGCCATTTCTGTCCAGAAAGATATGTGCAGCCTCCAAAAGGAGAGAACCTGTGGAAAAAAAACAAATAGACTGCCACATGGTCCGTGAGCGAGGAGGTGGACGTACAAAAATGGGTTGTGGGAAACTTTCAAGGTGAGTGATGACGAGTGAGGTTGTTTACACGGCCCTGTGTGAAGTGGAGGAGTCAGGCCCAGGCAAAACGCAGCTGACGCTGCAAATGCACAGACTACAAATTCTTCTGGCTGTCCTGGGAGGCTGTGCTTCACAGATAAGGCTGTTCATCAACGCAGGCATCCCCCTTACTTTCAGAGGAGGCCAATTAACATTACTCATTGAGAAGAAAACCAGTAGTGAGTTGGGATGGAACCAGCTTAGCAGAGGTGATTTAGGGCATAAGAATTCAGCAAGAAGCAGAGATTTCTGATACAGTGTGTTAACGAGAAACATTGCAAATATTTTTTCCTTTGGACAGGCTTTATTCTGTATGACACATTGGCAGAAGTCTGCAATTTTCACTTTCCTTTCCATCTATGGTCCATTTTATTTCCAATAACCACCTCCTCTTAACTTTGTGCTAAGAAATGAAGGTGTGACATTTCACAAAATTGTGACCTTAGCATACATGTTTTGAAATGGGATTTGTGAAATATTCAGTGTTAAGTCTCCCAAGCAGCCAGTTGCCTACATTATCCAGGCAGTAAAACCTCAGGTTTCATGGTTAGTTGAATTCCTTGGATCTCATTTCTGTTGTCTGCTGAAATTTCCTTCAAAATAAAACAACCCCTTCATCCTCCAGATATGAGGTGGTTGTTCACTGGCATTCTCAGTTTTTCAGTCTGAGTCTCACTCCCCACGTTCTGCTTATGCCCAAAAATTCATTTTAAACCAGATTCCCCTTGCCATCATCCCCTCAATAGAAAAAATTGCTTCACTTTGCTTCACATGATGTAATTGAACTTTCTGGGTGAGAAGTTGCACCTCAGACATTGAGCTGTGGTTTTCACAGTCAATCAATGAATAAATTAAAGAGCTCTGTGACAGCTGTGGTTTCTGAGGATAAGAATCACTGTCTTGGTCATCTGACTTCATTTCTCACCCCTCCCTTTCAAGGTTGAGGTGAACTTGGTGAGTGAATTCATTTCTTTTATTTTCCTATTAGGATTTGAAAATTAATCGTTCTAGCCAATCAACCAAAAATCATTTCATCATAGTAGCAATTTCCGTATATAAATTATCTAGAGAGTTAGAATACAATGGAAAGTGGGGGATTCTCATGACCAGCCCCTGTTGTTTTTTTTTCATTGGTAAAATATACATAATAGAAAATTTACTCTTTTAACGATTTAAAAGTGTACAATTCAGTGGCATGAAATGCATTTACAGTGTGTTGCAACCATCACCATGATTTCCAGAACTTTTTCATCTTCTCAACTCTGTACCCACTAAACAGTAACTCTCCATTCCCCCCTGCTCCTAGCCCCTGGCAACACCATTCTGCATTCTGTCTATGAATTTGACTATTCTATGTATCTCACATAAGTGGGATCATAAAATATTTGTCTCTTTGCATTTGGCTTGTTTCACTTAATATAATGCTTTCCAGGTTCATCTGCATTGTAGCATGTATCAGAGTTTCTTTTTATGAATGAGTAATATCCCATTGTGTGTCTACACCAGTCTGTTTAGTCATTTGTTTGTCAATGGACACTTGGGTTGCTTCCAGATTTTGACTACTGTGAGTAATGCTGCTATAGACATTAGTGTAAAGGTATCTTTTTGCATCCTTGCTTTCAATTATTTGGGTATATGCCTAAGAGTGGAATTGCTGGATCACATGGTAATTTTATGTTTAATCTTTTGAGGAACCAACCTTTTATTTTTTAATTCATAAGCAAAGAAGCTGATTGTTGACATTAAATCAGAGGATGGCAGACGGGCGATGCCTTAACTCCAAGAGAAAAATCTGTAGTACAGGGGATTTTAGAAGTCTGGGAAAGCTAGTGAGAATTAAAAAAAGTATTCTTTTATGAGTTAAGTTGGAGGGAACATTTCAGTTACTTGCAGTCACTACCTTTTCCATTTATAGTTAAAAATGGCTCTGTGAGGCTGAATACAATTAGAAGCAGAAACTACTACAATTGTCCCTGGGATAATAGATCCAGCTCTTTTGTTTAGATCCAGTAAGTTTGGATAACATCATCAGAATTAGGTTTGAGGAAATGATGCTGCTTGTCTACATTACGGGTTGCAAATGGCAGATCTAGGATCCCATCACACTCCTGGTGGCTCTACTCACTGCCTTGCTCAACTGGGAGGACATAAAACATGAAAAGAATAAGTAAACGACATCATGGTTCTCAAATTTCTCAATACCATAGATCCCTTTGGAAACCCAAGGGTTGAAAACCTCAAGGTGGGAATAACTGAACATAGGATGTCTTGTAAATCTTGAGGGTCTCCATGATATACTTTGGAAATGCCCTGCAGAACTAATAGAACAGAACATGTGAATATTTTGAGACAAATGGATCAGTTTCCACAAACACTTATCGAGCCTGCTATGTGACCAGCACTGTGTTTGAAACCTTAGGGGGTATAAAGATGAGTAAGACACACTCCTTGCCCATCAGAAGTTTGTGTCATAGAAGGGCAGTTGAGACCATTGTAAGATCTCTTTAATTCTCTTGGACGAATTACCTGCTGTGTAATAATACACATTGTCCCTAAGTAAGAATACATATTTTTAGACCATATTTTAATGAATGGAATAAGCTAATCATTGGTGATATGGTATAAACCTGATATATTATTATAAGAGGAACTCAAAAGGAGGAGAAACAAATAGTTATGGGCTTGATGGGCCTCATTTTATTTAATTCTCCCTGCAGCTTTGCAGGGTATGCATTAATGGGTCCATTCTATAGAGACTAAAAACTGAGTCTTGGTGAAGGTAAGGAACTTGCCTACAGTCACACAACCAATAAGAGCAAGGCTTGACTAGGAGCCCCCCTTTCCAGCTCTCCAGTACCCATGTGAGTTCCAGTATACCCACTGCTTCTTACTGCTTTCAACATAATTATTCTCCCATTATTTCATCAGATCCTTGCTGCACTTCCCCAGTACTTCTAAACAGGTCTTTGAGATAATGTAATTAAGTAATGAACATATTGATGAGAAAGTCTTCTTATGCATATTTCTTTTATTTGCTCGTTCTAGATGAAACTGGTGAGATTTGGGTCTGAATTATTACAGAAGAGATAAGAGCTTTTGTGTGCCCATGGACTTTTTGCTCCCTTGAGTCACCCATTCTGTGACCCTAAAAAGTTGTAGTTGACCATAATCATTTATTGTAATTGAGGAAGTTACAATAATACCTGTTGAGTGACAACTATGGTGCTACATGGGTATTTTGATGATAAGTCTTCTGTTATAATAATTCCTATTTTTTTTAACACTTCTGAGCCACCCATTTTCCCACTCACCCCAAGTGTGTTACAGAATCTGACAGCTGTCAGCCCATAGCAGTAGGAGGTTGCTATAATATAGCACATATTCAATAGTGGTTTTTTTTTTTTTAATTGAGTGCCTGAGTGCCACAAACTATGATAGCTCCTTCCTTGGAAACTTAATATTAGTAGTACCCCCAGGGAGTTTTCATCATTTTTATTTTCAGTGGAAGAAATGAAGTTCAAGGAGATGCCAACAGTTAGCAAACGGCAGATCTGGGATTCCATGGCACCCTCCGGTGATTCCAGTCACTGCTCTGCCTAATTGCTGAGAGACGTGTCCAGATCCAGAAAACCCAGGGGAATTGGTTATCAATGGGCAAGCCCTGAAAAGATGGTGAAGCAGATGTTAGTTAAACATAAATATATATTTTTGGTCCTTTATTGCCTCTGCCTGTGTAAATCTCTGAGCTCCTTTTCCAAAGAGGTAGCTACCTTCGATAACGTGCCTCTCATTTCCCCCTTCTCCCCCTCCCAGAATCCTCTTCTTCCATCTGTCAGATGGCCCTTTATATTCTCAGGAGAGGGGCTCCTATGAAGATTTCTGGGGACTTCTCTACTATGCCCCTTGCAGCAGTTACTTAAATTTTCCTTTCCTTCCTTTCATTCTTCGTGCATCTCCTATATGTGAGGCCCTCCAGGAGCTCATGGCCGAGTGGGAAGGACAGGTACCTAGACAATTCATTGTCATGTGCTTTACAAAGGTGCATTCAGCCACACCTAATGGTTCCTAATAATTTCATGTATTATTATTATATCATGCATTAATACATAATAATTTCATGTATTATTAGGAACCATTGAACATTGGCAGAATCTCTCATGATTACAGGATATAACCCCAAAACTTTTGTTTTTGACATCCTGATTGCATTCTGACTGGTCAGAAAAAAATGTGACTCTTTTTCTGCAGTTTTTCACAGGTTACTTACTACTTTTTATTTCCAATAACAAATCACCTTGATGTGACATTTCATGCTCCTGAGTATCTCCGGCTGGCAGTGGTACTGGATTGCCCTTTATAAAGGTGGTGTGAGGGGCTTAGTGGTGTTGTCATCCTTGTTGTTTTAGTAAGGAAATTCAGAAGGAATAATGTCACATATAAACAGGCATTTTTATTTACAGCTTTGCCTGATATTTAAGTGAAATGCCCAGTGCTCTAAGCAACATAAAAAGCATCTTTGGATTCCTGGAAGCAATGACATTCTCACTGATAGTGTTTGGCCAATTCATCTGGCCTGTAATGGATTCGCAGTGGTAGTGAAATGGAGCTGGTGGGGTGATGGGGGAGTCAGCAACAAGCCCATCTTTTCACTTTCCCTACTAGTAATCTAAGCAGTGGGGTCTTGTTTTCATTAGAAGCACAGCTCTGAGACCATGGATGTTAATAAGAGGATTGAATGGGTATTGGTCAAATGATCTCCCTGCCCTATTTTACCTCAATGCTGAGGCTGCTTTATAGAGAATCCAGAGTCTCCAATGATATTTACTGAGCAAATTTTACCATCAGGCTGTACCATACCAAGTGTATTAGTCCGTTTTAACAGTGCTATAAATACTACCTGAGACTGGGTAATTTATAAAGGAAAGAAGTTTAATTGACTTACAGTCCTGCCTGGATGGGGAGGCCTCAGGAAAGTTACAATCATGGCAGAAGGCAAAAGAAAAGCAGGCACATCTTACATAGCAGCAGACAGGGGAGACAGAGAGAGAGAGAGAGAGAGAGAGAGAGAGAGAGAGAGAGAGAGAAGTGGGAAGTGCCAGACACTTATCAAACAACCAGATCTTGTAGGAACTCACTATCAGGAGAACACCATGGGGGAAACCACACCCATGATCCAATCACCTAAACCCAGGTCCCTCCCTCAGCCTGTGGGGATTACAATTCAGATTACAGTTGGAGATGAGATTTGGGTGGGGACATAGCCAAACTGTATCACCAAGAGTCATTGGATAACATCCATTTCTGTTCTCCAGAAGAGGGAAGAAGAAAAAAGAATATGGCCTGCAAGGGGAAATGTGGTTAGGTTATTTATAGCCAAAAGACATGTTTTGCCATTCTTTATCTCTAATTTCTGGAAACAGCCAATCTCTGAGCACCACAAGACTCAGGATCCAGGATGGCCGATCAAGGTAAGAAGGCTGTTCTTCAGCTTCTTTAGCTGCCATGCAGCTGCTGTACTTGGTATGTTTTTTTCTTATCAGAAGAATTCATGATTGATGATATGATTCCTGGAAAGTTCTTAAAGCTTTGCAGAAGAAAGAGCATATTTAAATGAATTACAACACAATCTCAGACTTGAAATTGTCCAAACGCTCTAAGTGTCTGGGTTGCTTCTCCTTTGACACGGGCTCTTTTAAGATCTATATAAAGTCTCTTATAACACAACAATGCTGTCAGGGCATTTCAATAAATCATGGAATTCTTTCATTCATTTATTCATTCAACAGACATTTATTTAACATCTGTTATATGCCAGGCACTATGTTAACTTGGGGCTTATCAAGAGTTCTAAAGTGGTTCCTGGGCTCTGAAATTCTCCTTGTGGGAGAGTGTTTCAGAATAA
This sequence comes from Rhinopithecus roxellana, assembly GCF_007565055.1. Lineage (NCBI taxonomy): Eukaryota > Metazoa > Chordata > Mammalia > Primates > Cercopithecidae > Rhinopithecus > Rhinopithecus roxellana. Next base: position 66,041,150 of record NC_044569.1, on the reverse strand, counting down.
AATGTTGCATTTATCCTCACAACAATATGGAGAAGTAGATATTTCTTGGCTCTACATCACTGGTGAAGAAACAAAGACTTAGGGAGGCCAAATACTATGCCCAAGGACTTATATGTAAAACTTAACTCCAAATTTCATTCTATTTTCAATGCATCATGCTCTATTCTCACTTTATATGGGCTTTAGTTACTAGATTTTAATCAAAATAGACCAACCAATGTAAATATACAGACTAGATCCTTGGCATTTGTAGATTTAATTTTCCTGGCTTTGACTATTGCTAGACTATTCTTGGGCACCGCTAACAAATGACCTTGAAGAGCCATGACTGAAGAGTTTAATTTTCTGAGACATGATCTGAATCTCTGGCCCTAAGAGTCTGGGGAGTGGAGGTCAGTCACGTACATTCAGAGTGGCTTACTAGCATCTGCATCTTAGTGTGGCTCTGTTTCCACATGTTCTCCTTTATATTACAGGGAAAATGCTATAGTGGCCTGCCAATTATCAGCAGTATTTATGAATGGTAGAATTTCAGAAGAAAGTCTCAGGAGTTGTCCATCATGAATGTCAATATATTAAAAATTGCTAACATGGAAATTATCAAATTCAGCTCATGGATTTAGAGATGAGATTTGATGCTCCCAATGGGTCATATCTCCTCAGCCATTTGATCCACCAGGACTTCTTTCGCTGCCCCAGCCTCTGGGTAGGAATGGTGCCTAGGGCTCTGGTATGTGGTGCTTTTGAGGGGAACTTGAGCAATCATGCCCTGTTGTTTAAGACCATCAAAGAGATACCTCAGGGCCTTGCAAGCACCACAGCTCCCAGTGGTGCCACTTACTTCCAGGGTATTTCAGGCAATAGATAGTCTTCCGTAGTCTTGGAGATTTGCAATCATTTTCTGCAATTACCTACCTATCATGAGATTAGTAGAATGAACAGATCTTTCCCAGAGGGAGCTGCGACATTCTCATCTACTCAACGTTTGGTTCCTGACCCTAGAAGCTTCATCAAACATCCCATTTCCGTAAAATGCCCCATTTGGAAGAGTTTTGGTGGGAATAAAACACTCCAAATACTGGATTTTAAAAATCTCTTTTTATTTGCAATAGGCATTAGGAAGATAAAACTCTCTATATCACTTAGCAGCATAGAAAAAGGAGAAATGACATTTATGGCATCCCAATGCCAGAATCATAAAGCACAGTATGGAATAGTGGATTTGGACCTGGGAAGCAATAGCTAAAAACCAACACAATTACTATTTCCAAAATCTATGCCAATAAGTGGAGCTCATAGCCTTTATGATACAATATTACCTTATTATCTGCCAGAAGGAGTAGTTTTGGGGGAAAAAAAATCTCATTTTTCACCATTGCTTACCAATGACTTTAAATATTAAGCCGAGATTATATGAAAATACCTTTACTGGCCATATACTAATTTTCTTGTAACTGTGGGGTTTTATTTAGTCTAATGTATAGACATGCCCCTTCTTGGTTGTAAATTAGATGGCACTTTGATTTATCTATCTTAAAACCATCCTCCGTGCTGTTCATTTCTATTACACATAAGAATTTGGAAGTGCTTTTTAGAGGTCAAGAGCAAGTCTGTGTCATCTCCTGGCGCAAATCACAAGCTGAATAACTTCTGTTCAGCTCCTTCTTTATCCAAGAGATGGAAAACCGAAGTCATGCTAGCCAGGATGATATTGAGGAGAAACAAAACAAAGCCCATCTGGGTTTTGTGTGGCACCAGCCTCCTCATCAGCACACGATAGCATTTCAGTGCTGAGTCTGAGTGTTATAAAAAATTATTTAAGAGCGATAAAAATGCTGCTTCCACAAATGTGAATACCTAAATGCTAATCAAAGCTTTGCTGCAATCCTGCAGAAATGCATAATAAGATTTTCCAGCTGCCAATCATTTAATTCTGACAGCTGTAATGAGATTCTGGTTTAATGTGTACTTCTTAATAACTTGGGGCCTGGAGCAGGTGCTGTCCTCTTTAAAAGACAACTTGCAGATTGTCAACCAGTTTCTTCCCATCTAGCAGTGGGGAGACAGCCTCTAAAGTGGTCAAGCATGAGGGGGCCTTCATGGGCATTAGCGTCTGTAAGGCTCTGAATTACTGTCTTCTCTACCTCCACCCATTGTTAAGGAGAAGATGAGTTTCAACTGTGACTGGTTTTAAAGAGTGACAATTTAGTACAAGATTTTCTAATAAGCAAAGGCAACATGTTTGAACTTGGAAGTTTTACTCTAATTCCCACGGAAAGATCTCCAATAACAGAAATTACTTATCTGTTCTCAGCAATAGAAGAATATATGTATTGTCATCTCTTTTGAGATAATGAAATGCCATTTAAATTACCCTCTCTTCCTGGTAAATCTGAGAAGAAAGCAAACTCCCTAAGTTTCCTATCATTTTGCAGAGCCTGAAACCATATCTAGTAATCACTTCAAGCCTCACTAGGGAGGAACAGCAGGTAGGAAGCTGTTTGGGATTTATAGTGCCACTTACTTCTACAGGTAAAATCAGAGTCATAAAAAGCAAGAAGAAAGAGTTCTTGAGCCCTCCAGGGTAAGTAAGGGAATATACTTTAAAATTCTGATTTTTATTACTCTAGAAAAAATAAGACACCTTTGCCCGTAGCTGGAAAATTAAACTACATCCTTTTTCTGAGGCTGTTATTCATTTGAGTCTCTGATTGTCTCCAATGAGTTGAGACAGATCTGGTGCTCTCTCTGCCTGACTCAGTTTCTTCACCTTTGAAGAGGAGCTAGCAATATCAGCCGGCTTCTCACACTGCATGCAGAAGTCTTAGAAATAAAAGGTATCATCTTGGAGCTTGAAAGTTCTGTAACGATGACCAAGATTCACTCTGAGGGCAGAAAAATTAAAAACAAACATGTAATGCTTTTTCCAGGGGTGTTAATAACAAAATGGGTCTAGGTGATTCTCTCTGTTTCCATGTTATTGATCTTCCTCCTTTCCTTCTGAAGGCATCATATGGAGTGTCGAAGGCTGGTGGTAAGGAGGAAAAAGGAATGAACACTGAATTAGTAATATCTGAGCTTTCCCAGTCAAATCTAGTCATGACTCAGCAAGGAAGCCAAAGGAAAACATCACTGCATTACACCTGTTACAGAAGAGGCCTGTCTGAGGCAGAGAGAAGCTCCGAGTGTGAGCCTCTGTGCAAACCATTCCAAATAAAGAGAGATTTCTGACCCTTACCTCCCTCCCATCCTTCCCCCCTCAACTCTGGGAGAGAAGAGCCCTCCTCTTGGTTTTGGAGTCCTTCCACTTTCCCTTGCTACTAGCTCCTTTCCCTCCCAGCAAACATCCATGCCTCTCTCCTAAGACATAAGCAAAATTATTTGCTGAAACTTGTTACCCCTTTGAGACAACCATATTGCTGTCCTTCCTCTCACACTGCCAGGAATGTCAGGAAAAACATGGCTGGTGTCAGGTTCAAATCTTCACTTTCTCTTTAGCCATATGTCTCTGGGAACGTGATTTCCCCTCTCTCCCCCCAGTTAAAACAGCAACAAAAACATTGATAATGATGCCTGCAAGAATCATGAAGCTGAAATGAGATCGCGCATATACATGGCCAAGGAACAAGAAAGTCCCAGGGATTCCTCATTTCGTGGCCAAATTTGTTGAAGACTGGTTGGGACCTGCCAGCTTGCCTCTGCGGCTCTGCCCATGCTCTTGAGGGCATGCTGACCTCTGCCTTTGCTGACCTCTAGACCATGTAACAAGGGTAAACACTGCCTCTCCCTAGAAATCTTGCCTGCACTGGTTTCCATGACACAGCATTACCTCGGTGCAGCTTACAAAACAGCTCACAGAATTTCTCCTAACATTTAGAGTCAAAATAGATGGCCAGTGCTCTGCCTTCAGTGCAGGAATCTGTGCTTCCTCAGAGGTCTTGCAGTTTGGGGTCTGGATCCCTAGAGCTCTGAAAACCTTATCTCGAGGACCATTCTGAGTAGCTTTTATTCCAGCACTGGGGGGATGTGCTGTGCAAATCAGAAGCAAGTCCTGGCCTTGTCCACCCAGTTGGGGGGGCCATAGATTTGGTAAAATTGTGCCTGTTACTTTGGAGGTGAGTGGGTCAGACATGAGATGGGGGTGGTCCCTGCTCATCCCCATTCATGTTCTGGAGTCTGTTACTCCCACTGAGTTCCATTATCCATGGGAGAAACTGAGGCACAGGTATCAAAGGGGTGGGATGGGTAGTCACACCAGACTGGCAGCAGCACCGCCTGGTAAAAACCTGAGCCTCTGTCTCAGTCTGGAGCGGGCTCCACTACACCTGCAGCCTATGGACAGAGAGTCTGCAGACAATGTGCCAAACTCTGTTTATTCTGTGCAAACAAAGGTGCTTGTGGGGACAAAGGCAGAAAGTAGAATGTTTAGGCTGACTGATGGCTAAACAATGGGTGGAAAGAGAGGCTGGAAACTTGACTGTGTAGGTAAGAGATGAGAGCCTGGGGAATAAAAATAAACAAAAGGAGTAGAGAAAGAGGCTGGGCAGAGAAGGGGCCTGCAGAAAGGTGTGTGATGGGCTGGTTGGTCAGCTGCCGCTGGGCCCAGAGGGAGCTGAAGGGATTTGTGTGCACACAGAGACTGCTTATTCTGTTGTTCCACCAGAAATTGAGGGTAGGACCTGGAATATTGCACAAAAGCCCTTGCCAGCTCTAAGACTTGAAAGCAGGGCTGAGAGGGAGAGGAGGCAGGGGAAATACATTGGCCCCCTGTTTCCACTGGGAGAAGGAAGCCAAGAAAACAGCAGAGGAGAAAACAGATTCGAAGACTATGAGACCCGGGAGAGATTGTTTAATTTAACCTCTTTCTCTACAAACAAGGAAGCTGCAGCCCAGGGAGGGTAAACGACATCCCAGAAGGTCACTGAGTCTTCACCAATCCAGATGTTGCAGGTGTCTCCTCCCAAAATATATCTTCAAGTCCTAGCCTCCGGTGTCTGGGAATGTGACCTTGTTTCCAAACTTGATGGTTTTGAATGCCATCAAGTTAAGAGGAGGTCATACTGGAGTGGCTGGGCCCTTAATCCAGTATGACTGCTGTCCTTAGAGGAAGAGGACAAGAGACAGATGCACAGGGAAGAAGGTCACATGACAGTAAGGCTGAGATAAGAGGGATGCATTTATAAGCAAAAAATGCCAAGGGTTGCCAGCAACCAGGAGAAGCCAGGGCAGAGGCACAGGGCAGACTCTCCCTCTGAGTGTCCAGAAGGAGTCAACCCTGCCAACACTTTGATTTTGGACTTTGGCCACTGGAAGTGTGAGAGAATGCATTTCGGTTGCTTTAAGCCACTCAGTTTGTGGTACTTTGTTATAGTAGCCCCCCGCAGTTTAATATGCTAGGCTGAGGAAAGCAAGCACGTGCCAAGTATGGAACCACCCCAGAAATGCAGCAGAGCCCCGCAGTCACACTTGCTGGCTTCCCATGGAGTCTGGATCTGCAGACGGATTCACCTTTGTATTAGTTTGTCTTGCATTGCTATAGAGAAATACCTAGGATGGGTGCAGTGGCTCAAACCTGTAATCCTAGCACTTTGGGAGGCCAAGGCAGGAGGATCGCATGAGCTCAGGAGTTTGAGACCAGCCTGTGCAATATGGAAACCCCGTCTCTATAAAGACTGCAAACATTAGCTGGGTGTGGTGGCAGGCACCTGTAATCCCAGTGACTTGTGAGGCTGAGGTGGGAGGATCACTTGAGTCCTGGAGGCAGAGGTTGCAGCGAGCTGTGATCATGCCACTACACTCCAGCCTGGGTGACAGAGTCAGACCCTGTCTCAGAAAAAAGAAAAGAAAAGAAATATCTGAGACTGGGTATTTTTTTAAAGAAAAGAGGTTTAATTGGCTTATAGTTCCTCAGGCTGTATAGGAAACATGATGCTGGCACCGGCTCGGCTTCTGAGAAGGCCTCAGGAAACTTACAGTCATAGCAGGAGGCAAAGGGGGAGTTGGAATAGGAACAAGAGTGTCGGGGGGAAGTGCTACACACTTTTAAACAACCGGATATCATAAGAATTCACTCACTATCACAAGAACAGCATGAAGGGGATAAAGCTAAGCCATTGGTGAAGGATCCACCCCCATGATCCAATCACCTCCCACCAGGCCCCACCTCCAACACTGGGGATTACAGTGCAACATGAGATTTGGGTAGGGACACAGATCCAAACCATATCAACCGTCTACAAGTGCTGGGTTAACTGGGAGGGCTGAGCAGATGTGGAGAGATGCCAGGGGACTTGGGACAAGCAGAGAGAGCCGGCCTGGGCTGGGTGTTGTGACTGCCTCCTCTACAGGGCCTCACCTGCACCACCAGGTTCCTTGCCCACTGCTGCTCCTGCCTGAGCTTCACTTCTCAGGGGATGCACCCATGGTGCCACAGTCCTAAACACACAGGGGCTTCTGGCCCTTAACCCTCTCTGATCCTACACTCCTAGACTGCAGCGATCACGTTGGTGCCCCCCAGGTCTCCTCTCTCTCAGCACCTTCTGTCTCCAAGGCAGCCCTGTAAACTCCCGAGATCCATCCAGTCCCTACCTGGTTCTTTACCACCTCTCATGCCACTCCCTCAGTCTACCCCATTTGACCCATCTAGAAGGAGTTCAGCAAGAAGTCCCCTCCCAAATATAGAATCCTGCCCTTCCACCAAGACCACCTAGACTGCACATGCCCTTGAGGCCTCCGCCGTGTCCTCGACACCAGCAAGGCCCTTACATTGAGGAGGTTAGAATGGAAGGCTAAGGAGCAACACATCTTGCTGTCCTAATAAGAAAAGATGTAATTTGAATAGCTGGGGCTTCAGGAAGAGGCCCCCCAGGCCCCTCAGGGAACAGCAGCTCCCTAGCGGGAAGAGTGGGGTTCCCAGAGCCCTTAGCCTGAGTGCTTTCCTTCCTCCCTCTGTCAGGCCTTCCCAGTGTCAGGTCTCATTCCCTCTGTTCCCACCCTTGTCATTGTATTGCCTGCTCAGGTAAGGTGTGTCTATGTGAATTCAGGCTTTTTCTCCAGGTTTAGGGGGTCTTTGTACTAAAACTGCAGATTTCTGAGATCTATATCCAGGGATGCTGCCTCAGGAGGTAAGGGGCATGGCCTGGGATTTGCATTTTGGAACTAGCTTTCTAGTGTTTTTGCTGTGGGGTGGTCCTCAAACCCTAGACAATATTGTTCTTAGTCTAAATACTTCCAGTGTGGGGGATTTTGGGGACAGTGGCAGGTGGTGGAAGAGACTATGTTGACAACTCAGTCATGTGCTTCCTTTCAAGGGGGACCACATCTGATGCCACTGGGCACTGCCCCAAACCTGGGGCCTGGGATAAGCCTTCCCAGGGGGATCTGGGCAGGGATGCAGAGATACGGCTGGCTGTGGTTATGATGGTCGGGGAGGGAGTCAGGCAGGGGGGCTGCACCTGTGTTGGTTTGTGGACTGGTAGAAAGTTCTCTACAGGGGACAGCAGGGAAAGAGGGAGGAAGAGGAGCCAGCAGAGGGAAGGGCAGAGGGCTCAGGGGTTCTGTGGGGCTGCAGCTTCCTCCAGATGCCTCGACAATGCCATCCACAGCTACTGGTCATGCTCAGAGCAGCTGCCCTCCTCCAGGTGGAAGCTGTTTGGCAGCACCTGGCTACATGACTGGGTTACCTGTGGCAAGGAGGGATTGCTTCCTATGTCAGGAGCTTGCACCTAGCTCAGGGAGGGAGAGCCAGGACAAGAAAGAAAAGAGAGACAAGAAAGAAATGAAAAAATCCAGCCTCTTCCCACCAGCCTTCTCTGAGTATGCCCTATCGTAGTCTCCAGCAGTGCTCACTCGAACCCACCTCCCAGCTCAGGAAGGAAAGATGGGAGATCTTTCCGTATTACAAGGGTGGTGGAGTGGGGATGCATTCAAATTGCTCTGGCTATACTTTGCCTGTCCCTCTGTGTGACTGGCTGCCTATCACCCACACCCAGGCAGGCCCAGACTCCTGGGGTTGGGGTGCCATGGTGGGGGAATGAGCCTCCACCTCTGGATCAAGTCTTGAGAGACACTGTTGGGTGCTGCTGGGCACTTGGCATCTGCAAAGCATGCTCCATGCCCCATGCAGGTGCCCTCCCCTTGATAAGGGAGGCTGAGCAAATATCTCAACGTTAATCAAATACGTGACCTCAGGAGTGTCTCCTCTATTCCTTAAAAAAGGAAATCTTGAAGCTTATTCCTGTTGTTAAACCAAAAAATAGAGAATAAATAAATAAATACATACATATAAAAGGAACTCCAATAGAAATGGAAAGCAGAGCACGCACTTGCCTATTCAAGCTACTTTTATCAGGTCTTCACCTCTGACCATTTCCCACTAAAATCCAAAGCCTTGCCTAGCTATATTTAGAACTCTGCAAAGAGAACTGTGTACTGAGTTTACAAGATATGTTTTGTTTTAATGAGACATGTGTCTCACGTGTCATCTGGTGCTGACAGCAGTCATTGTAGGTTTTCTTGACTCTGACATGGGATGGTGGATCTGGCAGAATCTGCCTTTGCTCATTCCCTTTGACCTGTAGAGTGAGCTCTGTATTTCTTTTTTCTTTTTTTTTTTTTTTTTTTTTTTTTTTTTTTTTTTTTTTGAGACGGAGTCTCGCTCTGTCCCCCGGGCTGGAGTGCAGTGGCCGGATCTCAGCTCACTACAAGCTCCGCCTCCCGGGTTTACGCTATTCTCCTGCCTCAGCGTCCCGAGTAGCTGGGACTACAGGCGCCTGCCACCTCGCCCGGCTAGTTTTTTGTATTTTTTAGTAGAGACAGGGTTTCACCATGTTAGCCAGGGTGGTCTCGATCTCCTGACCTCGTGATCCGCCCGTCTCGGCCTCCCAAAGTGCTGGGATTACAGGCTTGAGCCACCGCGCCCGGCCGAGCTCTGTATTTCTTTATGGTGTACTTCCTTAGTTAGGTCCAGGGGCAAAATAGTGTGGTTATTAAGAGCAGTTACCCTTGAGTCAGACTGGGTTTGAATCCTGGCTATTGCACTTGTTGGCCTTATAAGCTTTGGAGGCTGGATAATCTTCTCTATGCCTCAGTGTCCTCATCTGTAAAATAGGATTCCTGATAGTACTTATCTCAGGGTCATTGTGAAAGTTAGAAGAGTTACCAATGTGACATGCTTAGGGTTGTGCAGGGCACATCCTAAACACTTAAGATGCCTTCTTTTTATTTTGGTTCATGCTTTACAAGTATGCTCTGCTGCTTTTAAAGCAGTATCAGCAAATAGCAGGAAAAGTCGCCATTGTCAGAGTACCACACTGTGGTTTGACCCACACCTGCAAAATAAGGCTGAAGGAACTTTTTTGCATGAACATCTGCAAATTTTGGTTTTTCCTCCTAAATACCTCCTGCTCCATTATAGATTTCTGAGAATGCAGGAACTGATCACTGCTTTTACAGTAAATTTGGCAAAGGTGTATATTTTCTTTCCATCCAAAAAGGGAATTGGAATTCTGTATCCCCAGTCCTTATTCGTGGGTGTCCTTGAATTTGGGCCTGGTGTGAGGGAGATTGTGCTGAGGATTCAATGACATCATTCTCATGAAGTGCTAGCCCTGCATATCCTGGACATTCCAGAGGGATATATTCCCATTCTTTGCTCTTCCGACTGTTTACCAGCCTTGACTATTGCTACAGCTGTGGCAAGCCTTCCCCTCCCTGCCCCACCGGGATGATGACTGCATAAAGATAATTGTTTTATAAACCCAGTCAATAAGGAGGAAGGAAATGCACATATGATCTCCTAAATAAAATTAGACCACCAAGGATGAGAAATGTTTAATTTGTGGCCCATGTTACAGAACTGGGTTCCTCAGGGAATTTTCTTTTTGCCAGTTCTTTGATTCCAGAAGTAGTCATGTCAGGTGGCAGGGGTGGCACCTCTCAATGGTGCCCAATTCCCTGGCTGGCATTTGAATGAGCAGGGTCCTTTTAATCCTGTGGCTGCTTACCCCACAGTAACAGCAGATGGAATCTGCTTTTTATTACTTTTGCCTGTTGCCCCTGAGTCCACACCAGAAACCACTCAGGCAGGATCTGGAAAGCATACAAACCTCATCAAATAAAAGGGAGGAACAAGTCCGCGCTGGCTTCTGAGAACTCCAGGAGCTCCTGGAAGAAGGCGCTTCATCTCTGCACTGCTTGGAACCCTGGCTGTTCAAGGGAAACGGTGGGTTTACAGGGTTCAAGGAAAATAGAAGTGTCACCTAGAAATTAGAACTCAAAGGGGCGGATGTGGAATGCCATCCTCTATAGCAGTTTTTTCTGTAATGGCTCATTACTGAGGCACTAAATCAATTATTGGTCGAAACCCTGATCCTGAGGACCTAGCTTCTGCAAAGCAATTTATTCCCAAAGTTATCCTTTCTGCCTCTTACTTTCTCCCAGAAAGTTATTCTCTGCTTCCCCTACTGGGAAAAGAGTTGCCCCTTTAAATAGAGCTCATAGAATTTCCACATAGGCCAAGAATCATCCATCAAGAGCGTACACAATCAGAGAAATCTTTATATAAACACTGCAGTTCCCCTACTGCACGACAATGACCAGATTTCCGATGTCCCCACCTTCCACATACCCTGGCACTGGTGTTGTCCAGCTGTGGTCAGTTCATCTAAAGGGAGGGTTTTCAATGCTCACGTTTCCTCCCGTTGCGGGCTCCAGCTTTACCTGCCTCTTATTGTTCTCATTCGCCTGGGGAATGCCGAGTGTAACAATGGCCCCAGGAACTCAAGCCAAGGAGCCCAAGAGGGGCCAGATGGTGCCTTCGTTCCTGGTGCCAGAACTGTGGTGTTTCTCTGAATGTAAGACTTTCACGCAGACTAAAATATTATCACGTAAGCAAAGAAATTTGTTTTTGTTTAGAAAGAATGACTGGTTATTGTCAAAGTTCTGCAACGTCTGCGCCTTAGTACTGGCGGTTACGTGGCCTTAGATAAAGACCATTTGATAATCAGCCCAGAAGGCCAAAGAATTGTAGGACTTACAGGTGGACCCCAGCGTATTCTTGGGTAGGGAAACATACTGGTGCACATGCTTTTCTCAGTAGGAACTAGAACATGAACTCTGAACATTTCCTGCACCTATTTTAAGCTTCACAGAAAGTTTTATATTGAAATTCTGTTAAGCCTTGCTGTAGATGAAGAGGTACGAACTGTTTGAAAATCATGTTAAATATCTGTTAAGGGGTCAGGCATGGTGCCTCATGCCTGTAATCCCAACACTCTGGGAGGCTGAAGTGAGAGGACTGCTTGAGCCCAGGAGTTTAGGCCAGCTAGGCAACATAGTGAGACTCTGTCTCTACAAAAATAAATATATAAATAAATTAGCTGGGTGTGGTGGTACGTGCCTGTGGTCTCAGCTACTTGGGAGGCTGAGGCAAGAGGATTGCATGAGCCCAGGCTGCAGTCCAGCCTGGGTGACAGACCAAGACACTGTCTCACAGACTGAGACTCTGTCTCAAAAAGTATATAAATAAATAAATAATAAATGTTTGTTAAGAGACATGAATCATTTTTGTGTGTATAACTGATCCTTGAACAATGTAGAGAGGTTAGGGGTATTGAGCCCCCCACCCCCCCAACCCCACCAGTGTGGAAAAAAAAATCATATGTAAGTTTTGGCTACCCCAAAATTTAATATCCTACTGTTGACCAGAATCCTTACTGATAACATAAGGTCGATTAATATGTATTTTGTATGTTATATGTATTATATGATTTATTCTTACAATAAAATGAGAGAAAAGAAAATGTTAAAATCATAAGGAAGAGAAAATATATTCACTATATTAAGTGGAAGTGGATCATGATAAACACCTTCATCCTCGTCATCTTGACCTTGAGTAAGTGGAGGAGGAAGAGGAATAGGAGGGATTGGTCTTGCTGTCTCTGGGGTGACAGAGGCCAAAGAAAATCTGCATAAGGTAAACCTATGTTGTTCAAGGGTCAACTCTGTTTAAATGTATGAGTTACAATTTTTTTACATAGGAAGAAATACGGGTGCTTTGAGGAAACTGTTCTGCGTGAAAGCTGGGAATTTTCTGATTCCAGGCTCTGTATTAAACATTTCTGGCTGTCCAAGGAATGATCATATTCAATTTCAGTGTATACCACGACTTCCTAAGGAAATTGGTTTGCTTCTTAAAATGTGTACAGGCAGGGCAATTTCTGAATGAGGAAAAGGTAGATAAGTGTCCATTAATGCCTCTGAGAAACATTTCAGGATCAATAACTATCTGCCAGTATGGTTAGAAGACCACCAAGTCATTGCTCTAAAGAGTGAAAGTTAAGTAAGAGAATATAGAATCATACTGACTGGGAGAAAACCTGCAGAATTAAATCTATCTTACTGGGGGAAATCAGAGCATAGAAATAAGGAGAGGATAGACCAGAGACCAGCAAATTTTTTGTAAGGGACCTAATACTAAAATATTTAGTATCTTCTAGTATCACTAGATGATGCTAAATATTTTAGACTCTGTGGGTCACAGGGTCTCTGTCAAAACTACTCATCTCTATTGTGGTAGCAGGAACGCAGCCACAGATGCTTTGTCAATAAATGGGTGTGTTTGTGTTCCACTAAAACTATTTATAAAACACTGAACTTTGAATTCCATATAATTGCCATATATCACAAAATATTCATCTCTTAATTTTTTGTCAACCATTTAAAAATATTAAAGCCATTCTTACCTCATGAGTTGTACAAAACCAGGCAGTGAGTTGGATTGGGTAGTAGTTTGTAAACCTTTGATGTGACAATAAACTGGTATGAAGCAACTCAGGCCACCAGACCCCAAGACCCAAAGATGGGAATTCTTTAGAGAAGTATATTGTAATCAAGAATACACATACAGTTTAGATTGTATGAAATAATGCAGAATTTAAGGACTGTGAAGAAAAGGTCAACGTTTATCACTTATATCCATGTTCACCCCCAGCCTGTCCCTGCCCCACCATTTTCTTCCCTTCACCACACACCCACACCCTGGCATAAAACCATGCATTGTTTTCTATTGGGGTAGTTCTCGAAGTGTGGTCCCTGAGTCAGCATTTGCCATGCCAAACCCATGTTAACTTCAGTAGGGATTGCATCAAGTTCAAGAGGCCGAAGAAGAGATCCAGAGCAAGACATGAGGTTTTATTGAGGGCTTACCTACAAGGGAAAGAGTCCAGTGGCAGCGAGTTGGACAGGAGAATCACCTTATGTACAGACATGGTCCAGTGGTAGAGGGATGGACAAGATAACCGCCTTGCAGTCCAGTGGAGGTCAGTTAGGCAGGAAAACTGCAACCACTTGTCAACACCCTCCTTTTAATGACCTCTGCCTTGTAACCTTCATTGAACCAAAACTCAGGGCCTCAGTTTCCTGTACAGCCTATGTTGCATGGAACAGGCCAGGGACTCAGATGTTCCTCATTGACAAGGAACAAATCTCCAGGTTGGCCACTCCCAGATTCCAGCTTGGAACACACATTCAGGTGTATCTACCGTACAGGGTTGTTCTAAGGATATGCTTAAGTTATTGCTCTCGGGTGCATTTGCCCTACAGCATCCCCTGGGAACTTGTTAGAAATGCATGTTCTCAGGCTCCACCCTCTGTCCTGATGAATCAGAAACTCCGAGGGGGCAGTGGCCCAGCGACCTGTGTCACTTAAACAAGTCCTCTGAGTGACTCCGAGGAGCAGTCCAGTTTGAGAACCACTGATGCAGGGAGTGAGAGCAGTGAGTCCAGCCTGGAGGGTCACAGCAGCTCTGCCACGTTTTAGGCTGGAGGATCCCGAGCATCAGTGTCCTCCTTGGTGAAGTGGGGTTGTGAATGTAACAGAGAGAGAAGGGCATAGTTATAAACTGCCTGTAGCCACTTCTGCTTTGTAAAGAAGATGGTGCATTCATATCAAAGGGAAAAATATACTCTAGGCCTCTTCATTCCACTGGTCATGACTAGAGAAAAGAAGGGAAAGACAGAAATTTCAAAAGTGATGCCAGTTCAGAGACCTGGAGACACTCATGGATGGACAAGAAGACCCCAGAGCCTGGTGGAGAGCTAATTTGAATTTGGGAGGCAGAGAGTGGGTGAGCCCAAAAGATGGAGAGATGGGGAAGAAGGAAGGCCATCCTGTGAGGGAGGGAGGCCCAGAAATGTGGAAACCCCTGATATTTGGTAGCATGGCCAAAAGACTTGGAAATGAGGTGACTAATGCCCAATTTTATAGAAACTAGTAAATTTGACCTTGGCCCACTTCAAGGCTTCATCTCTCCATTGTCTTAAACCTGTGAAGTTGGCCTCAGCACAATGCTACTGGGTAAATGTGTTCAGAAAAACACGCGCGCGCGCACACACACACACACACACACACACACACACACACACAGAAGAGCCGGAGCCATGTTCCCGGCCCTGGGCCACAGCTGCTGGGGAAGCAGAAGAGCTGAGTGAGGGATTGAGGGGGACAGTCTGAAACTGTGGAGTCAGAAGTGCCTTGAGAATTTCAGCTCCTGGGAACGTGCTGCAATCTTGGTCTTCCCAGTGGATTTAGGATAGGGGGGTTAAGCCAATTTTATTTCAATCTCAAGTGACAGAGTGACCTCAGTTGGGCCTGGATTGCATTGATAGCTACAGTGGGAGCCACTGTGGGAATCAAAGTAGAAAGCATGTGAATGCTAGCACATGGAATTTGGCACTTCGATTCTCAAGGTTTGGTAACCACAGTTAGTGTGGGAGTTGTTAATGAATACTGTTATTTTTAAATTTTCCAAGCTTGTCTATTTTGATAAGGAATCTATTTTTTCCATAAAGAAGAATTTGATGGAAAATTCTGCTGCCTCCCGGTTAAGCATTTCTCTTAGTTAATTACGATCATAGATGGCTGCTTGTTGGATCATGACATCATCAACACCCAGGTAGGGCCACTCAGCTGGAAGCATCTTGTTTGAGACTCCCTGAGGAAATATCATCTTACTTTCACTGGGCCTGAGAAGGGCCACCATACTAAGGCAAAAGCAGTGACAAACTATGGACCAAATCTGGCCCATGGCCCTGCTAAGAATGGCTTATACATTTTTAAAAGGTTATTTTTTTAAAAAATACCCTGAAAACAACCACAAAAAAAACCAAACGAAAGAATATGTGATGAAGATTCGATGTGGTCCACAAAACCTAAAATTTTTATTATCTGACTTTTCACAGAAAGCTGGTGGTGGTCAGACCCCACAGTTGGGGACTGCAGGGAAAGGAGAAGAAGTGTCCTGAGCATGGTAAGCAGGCTGGAGCCCAGAGATGTAGCTTGTGTTTAAACCTGGCAGTGCGTTCAGTCAAAGAAAAGGGCTCAGATCACATTATTCTGGCCACTTATCCTGGCCCCACAGAGCAAGGCCCTGGGAGGAAAAAGAGGAAGCCCAGATCTCAGGACTGAGGCTTTAACATTGCAGATATGCAACCTCCTCTACTCCTAGAAGCCTCATGAGGGAGCCTCTGGAGGGGACAGTTGGGTTAGTCCATGGGAAGGACAGGAGTGGCGCAACTTGGGGACAAGGTCACTGTAAGGGAGGCAGGAGGTAGAAAGCAGGCTCAGGGGTGGGAGAGGACTGAGGAGAGCCAGCTGCCGGGGACCGAAGCCTTGGTCAGCTCAGCAAGCTGGTCCCATGGGGACTCCGAGAGAACGGGCTGCTCCCTAAGGAAACTCGAGTTTTGGGTCAGTCTGATCCTACTAGACGTCATATGAGACACCATGCAAGTGACCTCTGCTCTGACTTCTGCCTGAGCACTTGGCTCACCATTCTCTCCTTGCTTTTCCCCACCACCCTACTGGAAGAAAGAGAGAACAGCCAGCCTCCAGGGCCCTTCCTTTCCCTGGCCACCTTCCTTCAGACACAGCATGCTTGGATTCAGAGTAAGAAAGAAAGTGAGAACTGAAAACTAGACCTTGTTTCATTCAAGTGCCTTGTTTTGAATCCTATTTTTTTCTGTTCCTTTTTGGCACCATGGGCATTCCTGCAGAGTGGAGTTTGAATACAGGCACATTCTTCAGAGGGGAAAAAATCCCGCTGCCTGGCCCAAGGCTGAGCTCTTGGGCCAACACATACAGGGCTCTGGGTGGTTTGCTGATACAGCAGGTGCTGCCTGCCCTGGGCCACCATAAAGAGTTGCAGGATGTCCCCTGAGCAAGCTCTTGGGGGCCAGATAAGTGACTGTGCTGGGCCCTGGGCCCCTTGGGGTTGAGAATCTTGCAGTTGTCATTGGTGATGGTCAGGTGGGCCTGGGCATGGTGTCAAGATGCTGGCGCCATGCAAGGGTGGAGCCTACCTCTAGAGATGCCCACTGTCAGAGTCCATTGTTGATTGTTATTTCCCTGGCATTTTTCAGAATGAGAGAGGTCACATCAGGGGAAGGTTGTTTTAAGCTGTCTTAATAGAAGAGACCTTGTCTATTTTATTCCCTGCTGAATCTCCACTGCCCTTAACTGTGTGTGCCTCATGGAGGACACTCAAGTATCTGTCGATATTCGTTGGGCATGTTGAAAACTCTATTTTTAAAAGAAAATAAACCCAAAAAGAAGGAGCAAGTCACTACCCAGGCAGTTGGTGGTTCAATAATCTATTCTGGAAATTCTTTCCCTGTAGACTCAGTCACTCAATTCCATCAAACCCCTACTGTGGGTTTCACTTTGTAATAGAAACAGAAAGATGTATTAGACTCAGACAGTCACATCTAGATGAGAAAATGAACCAAAACCCATGTTCTGGCTGACTTACCTCTCCTGAAGTTCAAAACAGAATTGCATGCAAACAGACTGCATGCAGTTCTGTTTTGAACTTCAGTTTCAGCCCCATTTAATACCTGTATGTCATAGCTGAACAGAATATAGTGTAATATCTTAAGTGCCAGAAAGCCCAGGGTTCAAACACTGGCTCTGCCAGTTTCTAACAGTGTGACCTGAGGCAAGTTATTTTAATGCTCTCAGCCCTAGTTTTCATCTGTGCCATAGCACCTATCTCAAGGTGTGGTTTTGAGGAGGAAGTGAAATGATGTGCAGTATTTCAGATTTTATTTATCATGCACATGGCATTCCTAGGAGAGCACCTGGAGCAGAGTAGGAGTTTAATAGATTTTAGCTATTATTGCTGGGTATATATTTTTTGTCTTCTCTGCCTGGGATGCTCCCTGTACTGCAGGCTAACTTTCCATTCTTCCTCTAAGGCTCAGTTCAGCCAGCACAACACTTCCTTAAGATGAAACATCTTTGGTCATTTGCCCTCTCCCTTTCCTGGGAGGCACACTCAGGGGTGCCTCTTCTGTGCTTCCACAGTGACTTGTGCACATCTGTCCGGAGAGTCACTGCCTGGTGCTGTTATTTTCAGTTCCAACGTCTGTCTCTTCTTTAGACCTAGAGCCTCTTTAAGTCGAGGTACCGGTTTACTTACCCCCTACCCTCTTGGCTTCATGATTTTTTATTGTGTTAGGAGTGCAAGTGTTTGCTAAATAAATGAAGGGACAAGTAATATTCCACCATTTCAGGAATAAAGTATTGTGACAGATAATCAGGTCTTCCTTGAGGCCAGAAGAAAAGGACTAAAGCTTGTGGTATATGTTCAAAGAGGAAGAAAGGGCAATTTGACAAGAAGTAAAAGCCCATATATGGCATTCATTATAGTCTCAGTGTTGGTGTTCACTCAGTATTCATATATTGAAATCCCAATCCCCGAGGTGATGATATTAGGAGGTGGGGCCTTTGGGAGGTGATTAGGCAGAGCCCTCATAAATAGGATTAGTGCTGTAATAAAAGAGACCTGAGAGAATTAACTCACTCCTTCCACCGTGTGAAGACACAGAGAGAAGGCACCATGTATGAATGAGAAAGTGGGCCCTCACCAGACAGTTAATCTGCTGGCGCCTTGATCTCAGACTTCTCAGCTTGTGGAACTATGAGAAATAAATCTGTGTCGTTTATAAGCTACACAGCTTGTGATATTTTATTATGGGAGCCCCAGTGGCGTAAGACAACATTGTTATATTATCTACAATTTACTTTGAAGCAGCTCTATTTAAAACATATGTTGATGATGTGTATTTCAGTTTGCGTAATGCCCTAGGCACAGTTATTTAGTATTTGAAGTTTCCCAATATTTCAGAAGTATTAGGGGTAGTTCTGTTATGTTCTGGACTGTGATACTAGCACTTCAGTTACATTTATTGCCAATGGCACCAGAAGTTTTGTTAATTAACATACTGGGTGTTAGATTTTATTTTTGTATTGGTGAAACGAGTGGTGTTTGTTGGGTTGGTTAGGAAGGCTGCACAGGGATCCTTTGTGCAATTAGGGCATGAGCAACTCACACCCTCTGGAGTGTCCCCCAAGTCTTAGAATTCTGCTAGATTCTGTGTACATTTGCTTAAGGAGAATCCTGTCATTTGACCAATTAACCGAATCCTGCTGCTAGCTCCTTGTCACATCTGCTTGGAATGAAAGGACAGAGAGCTGGGATAAACCAGGTGGTCCTATGTTTGCTAAGCTTACAAACCAGGTGGTCTGACGTTTTACCTCCTGCTGGCTGATAGGTCTCTGTGTGTCAGAATTTGGTCTGAGTCTTGCTCTCATTATAACAGACCACCTGGCTGAGACAGTCCCTTACTAACAGTGACCTTATCCCCAAGTGGCCTTCACCCCTCTGACCACTGATGGCTGCCAGAAGGCTAAGAACCTAATACTGTAATCTTGAATGACCTACAGTGCAGGTCAACTTGAAGGAATATATTTGAAGGGCAGTGATAGCAATGAATATGGAAAAGCAAGAAGGTATGTGAGGGACGCAAACAAGACCAGAATCAGCAGGATTTGGGGGCTGATTCAATATGGCAGCAGGCAAGACGGTATGTCAAAAACAAGACATACGTGTATGTGTGAAGAGATAAGTAAGCATGGGAAGTATTTCACCTAGTTTATTTGATTCTGACAACAATGCAGAGGTATGGATCGGGCAGTTATTAGAAACAGAGGTGTAGTGCTATATGAACATGTCAGGGAGGTGCTCAAAGTCACATGGTCAAGAACTGGCAGTGTCGGGATCCAGACTCAGATTTTCAGCCCCAAGTCAGTTTCTGTTTCCATTATGTTTCCTAGAGAGAAAGATTCTTTTTGTTTGTTTGTTTTCATTATTACTATTATTATTTTTGGAGACAAGATCTGGCTTTGTCACCCAGGCTGGTGTGAAGTGGCATGATCATAGCCCACTGCACCCTTGATCTCCTGGGCTCCAGCGATCTTCCCATCTCAGCCTCTCAAAGTGTTGGGATTACAGACGCTGTGCCTGGCCACAAAGATTCTAAGGCTGGATGACTGGGAGAAATAGAGAGGCTGGGAAGGAAGCAAAGAGGGCTGAGGCCAAGGTACTGAGGAGTAGTGGGTGGAGGCAGATGGTGGGAGCGCCTCCGATGGGAGCGCCCTCAGATGGAGGCAGATGGTGAGAGCGCCCTCAGATGGAGGAGGAATAAGCCCCCGAAGGAGTTCTTTCGCCCATGTGTGGGGATGACATCCACTCCTCACGTGAGAGAGGCACAGCTTCTCTATTCAGCAAGAGTCAGACTCACCAGGCTGTTGCCTAAATCTAAGGACAATTCTGCATAGAAATCCAAGGTGGCCCCTACAGCTCACTCTCCAGATAGCAGACTTCCTTGGGCCCTTCCTTCTGTTTGGGGCATCCTGTTTCACCCTCAGACTGCCCCTATTCACAAACAAAAAGGGCATCTTGCCCTAAACTTAGCTTGAGGAAAAGGTTTTTTTCATGCATCAAGGGAAAAGAGGAAACCAAAGCCATAGAACATATTTCCGTTGGCTGTGTCCCTGCTGACACGTGGTGATTCATCAGAGTGTAACACAACAGACCCTTTATGGTCATTAGCACTGGCTTGTTGAGCAAAGCCTCCTATCTCGGCATCTTTTTGCTGTTTTGAAAAACAAGTAAATAAATAGGATAAATATCACATTCTTTATTGATGTCCACAACACCATAGAATGAGAGCAAACACAGAACATCCTATGTTGGCTTTTTTGTCTGTCATCACTTTTTAATTTAGACCAGTGGTTTCCAGTGCTCCTGGGGAGCCTTTAAAAAATACAGATTCCTAGGTCTGGCCCCTGCTGGTTCTGATTCTGTAAATATAAAAAAGAGCCTGTTTTCCTCCAGAGAGTCGGCAGTGTTTATGCTGAAGGAACCTTTGCTCCTTTGTTCTAGGACAGGCTACAGGCTTGAGTGAAGAATGAACTTTCCTTATGCCCTTTGCCAATGTCCATGTGGTCTCATGTGATTGGAGCCACTCATCAGATTAGTGATCCTGTGCCTCCAGGCCTGGGCTAGCACTATTCTCCATGGGTGCTTTCCCAGCTTTTCCATTTGGCCTCAGCCTACTGTTCCTGAATTGGCCTTGACAGATTTAGAAGGTGCCTTGGAGACATTTCTGTGCCCAATGAACAACTTAACTTGGCATGGGTCTCTGGGCATGAGGGCTGATGGGCCAGAGGATAGTCTGGGTTTCTGAAAGTAGTATATGACAGAGAAACTGACCAGGGAAAGAGATTTTTGGGAAACACATTTCTAAGGCTGTCTGGGAGGTGCAGACAGAATCTGGTAAGTTTTGAGGCATAAAAAACAGCCTGGAACAAAAGGTTGGAGAGGTTGCAAACTTTATTCCCATTTCTGTGTTTTAATTCTTCTTGCTT
The DNA here is from genome assembly GCF_007565055.1 of Rhinopithecus roxellana. Lineage (NCBI taxonomy): Eukaryota > Metazoa > Chordata > Mammalia > Primates > Cercopithecidae > Rhinopithecus > Rhinopithecus roxellana. The sequence continues at coordinate 66,020,383 of NC_044569.1, read as the reverse complement.
AGCTTCCAGGTGAACTGGAAATATCCCTGGGCAGGCTGTATACATCTTCTTAGAACCTTACACCTCAGTGTGAATGAGTATATTAGATTCTCTCCTGAAATCGGGAAAGAAAGAGAGTATGATGTTTTAGAAGGAAAATCAGAAGAGCAGGTGGTTGGTGACCAGAAGGCCTCTCTGGGTATGGGGAGGGCACGGGGCACAGGGCATCGAGGCAAACGACACAGGGACCTGGGCTGTCGTGTTCTTTGGGAAATGTTTCACGTGAATGCTCTGGGCAGAATGGATACAGGCACGTCTCCAATTCCTTAAAGTCTTTTTCTTTTTGGCATCCCTCGATAATGTAATTTTTGAAACATGGAGAAGTTTCTATGTTTCAAAAGTAGTAGGCTGTAGGTTTATATGGATTATACAGGAAATAACATTGTCTTTGCTGACTCTAGATTTTTTATTATGGTAAAATGCATATAACATAAAATTTACTATTTTAACCATTTTAGGTTCATACTCCAGTGGCATTAAGTACATTCACATAGTCATGCAGCCATCACCACCACCCATCACCAGAGCTTTGTTACCATCCCAAGCTGAAACTCTGAACCCATTAAACACTAACTCTCCATTCCCTGCTCCTCCAGCCCCTAGTAAGCACTGTTTTACTTTCATCTCCATGAATGACTCTAGAACTTTATAACTTGGATCCTTTAAAATACAAATCCTCCAAGATATCCAGAAGTAATTCTTGGTAAATCCAGGTAAATTCTTGGATAAAATCAATTGCCTCCTCTGGTGTGTTTTAGCTATTTGTGTCTCCAAGCGCCCTTCACTGTAGGGTTATCTTCTCCCTCAGTCCTCCCAGCCAGAAAGCTTGTAATGCATGGGTTTACATGCAGGAAGTGGAGAAAACTGGTGCCTCTCACATGAGCCCAGGAATCGAGGAAATCCCGAATGAATCCCTGAAAGGTAGCCTTTAGTCACTGGGCCAATTGTGAGCTGTTACCCCTAGATTTTCCTTCTATTTCATCTCCTCCCTAGAGAATCCTAAGACCAACCAACAACAGCAACATCATCAACAGCCCTGGAGAGTTCTCTGCCCTTACCCCCCACTTCATAACGGGTCTTTTCCCCTTCATGGGCTTTGAAGAAAAGCCTGTTCTACTCCTGCCTTTGTCTTTGGTCCCATTATTTCCCGTCTTCGTCAGGTGGGTGCTGAAGAGAAGAACCCGGGGCCCATCCTTTGCAGCAAAGTTAGATCAGGTTCGTCCAACTGAGAGTTGAGTGTCTTGGCAGCTAGCTGGTGGGCCTATTAATCTGATTAGCCACAGACATCTCTGGGCAGTTTCAGTTGTTTATGCATATACACAGATGTTCATGACCCATCTGATTTAAAAACCACAACAAATAAGCAAGGCAGATCACTTCGGCTTTGCTGTAAATTGACTCTCTCACCTCCCAGGGAGGCAGGTTCAAGGTAGCTAATAAGTAACTGGTTGTAATTTTTATTTAGCTACGTGAATTTAATGGGCAGCTTGATTGCAGTTGCAGAAGTGAACCATGTAAATCACAAATTGGGTCCTTTACATCTGTCACTCGCCACCAAGAGAAATGCTCTGAGTGGAGATCCTTATTTTTGTTTGGGCTGATACTGAATCAAAGAGATTTTTAAAGTTAGAGAGGTGAAAAGAGTGAGGTGCTTTTTGTTGTTGTTTTTCATTGTTTACATGCAGAAACCTTAAGATCCAATCTTGCCTGAGCCAACCAGCTATTCTTCTATTCCCTTCTGGGTTCCTCTGTTAGCTTGTCAATGGGTATTTAAATCCCAGCTACTGAGTATTGATCGACCTCCTGGTTTAATTACCCAGCAGAGTGCATTCTCAACCAATCCATTTTGCTCCTGAAATGCCAGCGTGCAGCTTGGGAGGGAGGAGGGGATCAATTAATCCTTGTTTGCTTTTTAATTCCTGTTCTGAACATAGTACATTCACACGCAGGTTAATTTTTAAATCCTCTCCTCTTACTTCACTGCTTTCTTTAATTCACCCTGGAAACCCCAGTGACCCTAAAGCTCTATCAAGTTCTTCTTATTGCTTATGCAGACTCATTAAATAGCTTAGCAAATACCTGACTTGGTCATTTCCCAGACTTTTGCTGGGAACAATCGTCCAAAGTCCCTTAAATTTTTTGTTCCTGTCTGAAGTCCTTTAGGGCAGAGGTGTTCAGGAACTGCTGACACCTCTCCATCTTAACCTCGAGTAGAAGGGAAAAGGAGGGCTCCTTTGTGCCATTGGAGGGCTTGTTCCCAGGTCCCCTTTCTCATCAGAGCTAGCAAATTTTGAGTCCAGATTTCATTCGATTTGAAGGACTTTGTGGAGGAAGAATGTGTATTACATATTGGGAGCTTTATGTAGACACATAAAGAGCTAAAGGATCAGGGCACTGCATTTTTCTATGGTAGTTTAAAGGTTGATAATGACCTTTCTAGGCATATGAACAAGATCTCATCCTTTTGGTTTTTGTCTTTCTAGAGACAGGGTCTTGCTATCTCACCCAGGCTGGAGTGCAATTGCGCGATCCTGGCTCACTGCAGCCTTAACCACCACGGCTCAAGTGAGCCTCTCGCCTCAGCCTCCCAAGTAGCTGGGACTACAGGCATGCACCACCATGTCTGGCTAATTTTTATATTTTTTGTAGAGACAGGGTTTCATCATGTTGCCCAGGCTGGTCATGAAGTTCTGAACTCCAGAGATCCTCCCTGACCTCCCCAAATGCTGGTATTACAGGTGTGAGCCACCATGCCCAGTCTACGCTTTTTTGCTCCATGCTGATTTTTCAACTAAATTTAAGCTCAAAATATTTAGATAATATCAAGAACAGCAGTCAGCAGAGGGAGTGAGACTCCTCTATTCTTGATAGGCCATCACTGATCCTTCTACTCAGCTGGGAGCAGAAGGAGCCCATGGTGGGGGAGGTTTGGACACTTTGAGTCCAAACACCTGACACACATCTCAGCCTATAGAAGAGACATGTGAAAGGCATGGATTGGCTCGATTCTGGCGAGCTGTTAGCCACATTTGAACACATCAGCTCCAGCGCAGTTTGCTTGGGCATAACCTTGAAGTCGAAGATCAGTCAGAGGAGCTTTAAGGAGCTCTGCTGGGAATCTTTTACGGAGTTTGTGAAGTCTGCCTGTATTTGGCTAATGTGTGTTTCCTTTCACCTGATAAGAGTGCAAAATGCCTTCGAACCCAGGAAAGCATCCCTGAGGGATGAGTGTGCTCCATTCTTTCCCATGATATTAATGTCGTGGGACTTGGCTGCTTTCAGCTTCTAAGCAGTGTGACTCCAGCTAAGAAGCAGGCATCAGACCTTTGGGGGCTTTGATCTTGCATTTTTCTGCTGGTATATTTAATATGATACCTAAAAATAAACAGACTAATGGAGACTTTTTAAAATAAGGCCACTCATAAATATCACAAAATGCTTAGGAACAAACAACTTCCAGTCCTTCTACTATCTGAAGGAGAGAGAGGCTAAGTGGTGATTGCAAATGAGGGTTCCCTGTTATGATTCCTGATCAGGGACAGCTGCCCCCAGGTCCTATAAGCTATGCCTAATGCAAATCTGACCCTCTTCAAATTGTTCTGGAAGGTGCTGACAGCATGTCAGAGATGTGGAAAGGTTGCGTTATGCATGAAAACACATATTAAGCTGCAGTATAGACTCCACGAATTCTAAGAGGCCAGGCTTTTCACTTTCAGTTTTATGGGGGCTCTGGTGGAGTTTCTTACTGCACCAACTATTTCCAATAGCACCATGCTATTTCCAGCGTGTTTATGTGTTTACTCTCACAGCCTTCCAATCTTCTCCAAAAGCCACCAGGATAAAACAATAGTGGAGGAGCATTTGTAAACTGAAGGCAATTGATTTAGAGTAAAAAAAATAAAATGCCAAACCTCTGAGGACTAGAGTCTTTCTGCCATTGCATGTGAAAACATTTTGGTGGCTTCAACAGTGAAAACGAGTTTAAGTGATATTATACACATAAATATTTGTGTAGCAGGTTCTGCACCTTTAATATCCGGGGCAATAACCCAGATTTTGACTTACGCAAAATCTGAGTTGTGCAAAACTGTGTGGAAGGGAACGATTGCATAAGCAGGGATGTAACTGTCCCGTTACGTGGTGGGAACTGAGATTGAATGAATCAGTGTATCAGTGACTAAACCCAAAATTGGAAAGACAGGAGAAAAATCCTACACACACACACACACACACACACACACACACACAGACACACACACACACTTGTTTTTTAATTTCCTCTGCCTCAACTTCAATTCTGCCAAAAAAGGGCTTAAGAAAGGCTTACCTACCAATAATTTACTTGGGGGCATACATGATCTTTAGGAACAGGGGTGAGGGATGGGGGAAGGAAAGCCAAAACAAGAATGCATTATCTAGTAGGTCATTGACACAAGCATCTGGTGCTCAGTCCTGCTGGAACCTTCCGAGAAGCTTCACAAAATGCATTTAAGAACTGGCCATTAAAGGGGCCGGGGAGAAGCATTTATCCATGAACTCCGTTGCCACTGGGCCCCACTCTGGGTGGCTCTTTTGAGCAGCTCCTTGTTAGAGATGCACCAGGGCTGGAGGCAGGAGTTGAGGAGAGAAGACCTCACATGAGACGCCCTCTGTGGCCCTATTTGTGGGAAGCTGGCAAAGCCCGAGTGGACCTGGTCACCATGGCCACAGCCAGAGCAGGGGTGAGGCCAAGAGGAACAGGAAGTGATACTGCATGTGACGTGCCTGATATACACAGGGAGTGGGGGCTGGGAGGTCAGGAGTGACCTAGGCTTCAGAGTGGAGCAGAGTGGGGTTAGGAGGAGCAGAAGGCCATATCTAAACCCCAAACCCAGCACATGATGTGACAAGCATGTATACTGTTAGAGAGACAGAAGATTCATGTGATGATGGGCATCTGAGTGCTAGGAAAAATTTATTAAAGATGGGGATTCTCCTGGAAATTTGAGGAGATTTGTCCTCAGAACAAACAAACAAAAAATGGTACTCCGTCTGCTGTTAACTTAGTCAATTCAGTAGGAACTGCGGCTGAGTAAGGAAGCAGATCCTCCAGTAGCTGTGAGAAAGAACTGGGGCATCCACATATCCTAGTCAAGCCAGAACTGTGGCCTGAGCTTCCTGTCACCAGAGACACCTGATCTGGAAAAATTTGTCTGGTACACTGACGACGAAACGGTGCCTCTGAACTGTGGACGCTTCCCGCTGGAATGGCTGTGAGACACTTTCTGTTTTTTCCACCCTTCCTTATGAATAAAGAAAACCGGGAATCTGAGAGGGGTAGTTCCCACTGCTGCTCAGTAAAGAGGCAGAAACTGGAACCCAAGCTGTTAGTCAGGGATTGTGTAGAGCCATAAAAAAAGACAACTGGAAAACAACATCTTGAACAGCTTGGGGGTTGGTTTTCCTCTCATGATGAGAGGTCCAGAGGTAGACAGTTGCTGGCATTGGTTCGGTGCTGAAGGTGCCAGGCCACATTCTCTGTGACTCTGCAGCCTTTCCCTCAGGGTCAGTCACAAGATGGCTGTTGCAGGAAAGCAGCCTTGCCATGAGAAAGGCAAGGGCTCAAAAGCCCAGCCTGACTTCTGCTTAAATTATATTCATTGGAAATGTATCACATGGCCACCCTTATCTTGGAGAGCGGCTGAGAAATATAATTTCTTCAGCTGGGTGCTTTACATTACATCAGGTCTCTCTAGTAAGGAAGAACTGTAGAATGGGTACTAGGCAGGCATTTAGTGTTCTCATTTACAGAGGAACCCCAGAAAACCATCCATGTTTTTTTCCCCTCTGGATATTTGAGAAGAGACAGACGTGATGAAAAGCTGTAATGTATGTGCCAAATCATGCCCTGTCTGTGGCACTCGGTTCAAGCACCACTGGCCCAATCCTACTAACCACAGGACCTCCACTGTATTTCCAGAATAAATTATTTTCGAAGGCAGATTAGTGCTTTAACAAAACAATGAACATCACAGGGAACCTTCACATGGGAACTTTCTCCTTTTTACTCCGCAAAGACCCAAGAAGTCTAGGAAGATGGTCCTCAGAAGAAGTCAGAGGTGATGGTATGACATTCAGAGTTTAAATCGGAAATAATTGGAAACAATTTTCATGTGAGCTGCATTGTTGCTGCTGAGACTATATTTGGGGTTCACTACGAAATGCAGAAGCTAGGGTGTTCATTTGCATCAGGAGAGAAACAGACAGACGTTCCATATACATTTTTTTTTTGCCTAAATTGGGAACTGTTACAGGAAGCAAGTAACACAGGAGAGAAAATAACTGGAGTAAATAAAATGCTAGAAAATCAGGAGATGATGATGAAAGCCAGGAGCAGCTTTTCTGAGGCCAAATTTTGGAATTTTACGTTGTTTATTTCCTCCCCCAGAGTCTGGCTGCTACTTGGCAGATGTCAATACACAGTATACTGGTTTGCATTTCCAGGCAGTCCGAATTAGCAAATTATTTGTCAAAATATGAAGAAGAATGCCTTTCTCGTGCCACAGACTGGGTGAAAACATTTGCAAAACACATATTTCATAAAATATTTAGAGTGTATAAAGCACTCTTACAACTCAATAATAAGATAAGCAATTTGATTAAAAATGGGCAGATGTAAATGGAAATTTTACCCTAGACAAATGATGACAAATAAGTAAAAAGATGATAAGTGAAAAGATGCTCAATATTATTCTTCATCAAGGAAATGCAAATTAAAACTACAATGAGATATTAGTATACTTTCACTGGAAAAGCCAGAATTAAAATGATTGACAATGCCAGGTGCTAGTGAGGATGTGGAGCTACGTGCTTGTGTACTGCTGGTGGGAATATAAAATGGTATAGCTACTTTGGAAAAGTATGGGAGTTTCTTACAAAGTTAAACATATACTTTGTATATGACCCAGTAATCTCACGTATTATTACTGATAATAACCCCAAACTGAAAACAATCCAAATGACCATCAATAGATGAATGGAAAAATGCATGTGGTAAATCCATACAGTGAAACATTACTCAGCAATAAAAAGTAATGAACTATTGACACATACAAAAACATGAATGAATCTCAAAAGCACTATGCTAAGTGAAATAAGCTGGCCACAAAAGACTAAATGCTGCATGGTCCTATTTATATTGTAGAGGAAGAAGAATAATTTTTTCTTCAGTCTTCACAGGATCTAGTTAAAATAGACCCTTGTAACTAAAGATAGATTAACAAGAGAAACACAGGCGAGTTTATTAACAGGCATATTTCATATATACGTGAGAGATACCCAGGGAATGAGTGTTTCACAAGGAAGTGGCTTTGAATTCCAGCTTATATAGCATCTTCAACAAAGGATAGTACATTTTTAAAGAAGTGATAAGACAGAAGAAAGGACTTTGAGTATTTAGGGGTCGCAACTTGTGGGAAGGGAAATAAATGGCAAATAAAAGCCAGTTGGTAATGCGTGTTAATTTAGATTCCTCTGATAAGCAACTCCAGGATCATAAGGGTCTAAAGTTATCTTCAGTGGTTAACCTTTGTTCTGCCTGATAGAAGGGAAGGCAGGTAGGATACTTTTTTGTCTTCCTATGTTTATGTCCTGCTTTTAGGCAAATAGAGGAAGGAGAGACAACTTTCCTGTATCTGCTTCTTCTTAACTGCCTACAGCTCAGCAATCCTTCATATTTTGGGGGTGGTATATTCTGGTCTCCCACAATATGAAGTTCTAGACTCAGTGATTACCAGATGCTATGAGTAGGGAGAGGGGATGGACTGCAAAGGAGCATGAGGGCACATTTTAGGGTGATAGAAATAATTTATATCTTGGTTGTGGTGATGGTAGGTAACTATGCGTTTGTTGAAGCTCATCAAACAACATGCTTAACGTTGATGAATTTTAATGTATATAAGTAATACTTCAATAAAGCTAGTTAAAAATGCCATGCCTCTCTGAGCATTGTTTGAAACTTCAGCTTATAGGTAGAACATCAAAGGGAGCTATTTGTCAACTTGTGGGCTATGGACACTCTCAAGTTTGCCAAAGATGAGCATTATCTTCTCCCAACACAAGAGCCATGGTCTGGAGCTCAATACTTGGGCACGTCCACACTTTGCAGCTCAGTTCATAGCCGGGTCAAGGAGGAAGAGGCATTGTTGGGAATAAAGTGTTGAAAGATAATTTTTTAAAAAAGATAAATTCATGACTCTCATAAGGATATAAAAATGAACTCATGTTAAAGGGTTTACTTTACTCATAATAAGAGAACCCAGCAGATGTTAGGCTCAGTATGGAATAAGATAATGAATAAAATGTAAAAGAGTAAAGGCATGTTGAAATGAATGTGCAAATGGAGGCAAGATTTGTTTCTCCGTGGTGGGGAGGGTATTCCCTGCCCCAGTCAGAATTCATTTGTGTGTCTACAGACAAAATGATCCTGTGTTCCTGTCAGTTGCTTATGCTTTACACAGTTGTGGAATAGTTCCCATAGAGTCAGAATCAGATTATGGGGAAAGGTATGTTATAGACAGTGTCTATTTTTCCACTGAAACACAAATTTTGGCTGGGTGCTGTGTCTCACGCATGTAATTCCAGCACTTTGGTAGGCCGAGGCCAGCAGATTTCCTGAGGTCAGGAGTCTGAGACCAGCCTGACCAACATGGTGAAACCCTGTCTCTACTAAAAATACAAAAAATTAGCCGGGCATGGTGGCAGGTACCTGTAATCCCAGCTACTCTGGAGGCTAAGGCAGGAGAATTGCTTGAACACACGGGAGGCAGAGGTTTCAGTGAGCTAAGATCATGCCACTGCACTCCAGCCTGGGCAACAGAGTGAGACTCCATCTCAAAAAAATAAAATAAAATAAAAAAATTCCCTACCTAGGGACTCCATAAAGTTTTCCTGGAACCACAGTGAAAAAGGCAGCCGCCTTTTTCATTGTAGATTTTGCCATTGCCTTTTATGGCACTCTCAGGCTTTATCTCCACTCTCACAGTGAATACAACAGAAAATTTCCTTTCCCCCCGCAGAATTCGTTTGTGAAAAAACACTTCAATGGGATACAAATTTATTTTTCTGAACACTTTGGATAATCTTGTTGCTCCAGGTAGCAAGTAGCCTTTTGTATACCAATCATATTCATGTAGCTTCAGAATATCCTCACTTTTGTGAGAATGAATAGACAGAGCTATCCTGAGGTATGGCACTTGCTGAAGGTAAAGTTCTTGCCTCTCAAACCCATTCCATCCCTCCATTCTCCATGTTCCAAAGGTCAGAAGTGGGCGATAAATCACATTAATATCCATATTTTCACAGCTTTGGAACATAAATGCTCACTTGCAAAACTTCCATATTTTTTGATCAATTTTTATTATAAATCTTTCTTCCCATACTAAAATTAATGTCTATAACAGGATAGTTGAAATAAACTTCCTACATAACTTTTAGAATTGTATGGAGGCCCCAACAACCCAATATCTAAATAGAATACAAGTGATCTTCAAAACAAGTCAAACTTGTTGTTGAGTGTGATGATTAAGTGCAGAAAGAGTAATCAGACAGGCTTTGGATTAAATCATTGATCTCCCACATATTGTATGATGTTCAACAAATTACCTAATCTCCATGAGTCGTCTTTTCCTTTGTACACTGGGGTCGTTATAAGGATTAAAAGGACATGCATATAAAGCACTTAGGGTACTGCCTGGCATATGGAGAAGAGGTGTTGAAATAATCAACTGTAAATTACAAGAACAGGGTAGAGACAGGGAGGGCAGAATTATCTATTTTATTCCCTGTGCTACCATAGTGCCTGCCTGATTTTTATATTAAGATTTAAATATGTATAGAATGAATGCTCAATGAATGTTGATATGATTGCAAGCTTACACCTTGTCTATTTATGTAATGAACTGCATCACCATGACTAACAGCTTGAATATTAAACTCTTCTCTAAACCAACCTTCTGTAGAATCTGTTATTTATTTTTCTTGTAGTCTCTAAGACTGTAGTCCTTATATTCTTAGCTAGTGACACTTCTCCTTTTCTTTGTTATCTTGCTTATGTATTCAGTAAAGTCTGTGCCAAGCATGGAGCTAAGCTCTGCAGAAAGATAGATGAGTGGAGTATGATTCCAAGTTGCTTATAGTCTAGTGGGAGAGAAAGATCAAGACAAACAATGATTACAATGTCAGGCAAATGTTTCATAATATGAGTGAGGACAGGATGGTTGGTAGCTCATATAAAGGGCTGCCACCTTATCCTGAGAATGGGTCAGAGGAAAGTCTTCCTGGAGGAGGTGATGTTTGAGCTGAGTTTTGAAAGATGGTAGCTACTGACCAGAAGATATTGGCCAAAAACATTGCAGATAGAGGGCAAGTTGAAAGACACAAAGATATGGACAGCATATCTTACTTGAGTAGAATGCAGGTACATTTGGAGATGTTAAAATTTGAGATCAGAGAAATAGTAAGGGTCAAAACCTGAAAGTCTTGACAGTCATGCTAAGAGCTTTGAGCTGTATATTGACAATATAGGTAAGCCCCTGAGTGATTTAAAGTCAGCAGTGACATAAACCAATGTGCATTTTTAGAAACAAAATTCTATTGGCAATATAGACTAGAAGAGGCAGCACTGCATCTAGAGAAATCCATTAGGAGGTGATTGCTGTCATTAGTAAGAAATTGTGAAGGCCAGAGTTGAAGCAATTAAAGAGACATGAGTTCATTGCTTTACGAAGTAGAATTCAGTAAACAATTTGGGATAGGCAAGAGGTAGATAAAGTTGGGGGGAAAGTACAAAAGACTGTGGCTTCACTAGAACAGTTGACACTTGAACAACATGGATATGAACTGTGGGTCCACTTATATGCAGATTTTCTTCTGCCTCTGACACCTCTGAGACAGCAAGAGAAACCTCCCTCTTCCTCCTCCTCCTCTTTGACCTCCTCATCATGAAGATGATGAGGATGAAAACCTTTATGATGATTCATTTCCATGTAAATAATATGATATGGTTTGGCTGTGTCCCCACCCAAATCTCATCCTGAATTCCCACGTGTTGTGGGAGGGACCTGGAGGGAGGTAATTGAATCATGGGGGCGGGTCTTTCCTGTGCTCTTCTCGTGATAGTGAATAAGTCTCATGAGATCTGTTGGTCTTGTAAGGTGGAGTTTCCCTGCACAAGCTCTTTTGCCTGCTACCATTCATGTAAGAGGTGACTTGCTCCTCCTTGCGTTCTACCATGATTTTGAGGCTTCCCCAGTCACATGGAACTGTAAGTCTATTAAGCCTCTTTCTTTTGTAAATTACCCAGTCTCAGGTATGTCTTTATCAGCAATGTGAAAATGGACTAATACAGCATTGTAATTTTCTCTTCCTTATTGTTTTCTTAATAACATTTTATTTTCTCTAGTTTACTTTATTGTAAAAATATAGTGTCTAATACATATACAAAATATATATAACACATACAAAATATGTGTTAGTCAACTATTTCTGTTATTAGTAATGCTTCTGGTCAACAGCAGACTATTAGTAGATAAGTATTGGAGGAGTCAAAAGTTATATGTGGAGTTTTGACTGTATGGGAAGATGGGGGTTGGCACTCCTAACTCCTATTGTTGTTCCAAGCTCAACTCTATTACTATAAACAAGGAAAGGGAATGTTAGAAAATAAGTAGATCCTGGAGAAAAGAAAATATTCAGCCTTAAATAGATATTGCTGGGTATGTGCAATATTTAAACGGAAATCTAGATTTGCTTGTCACCAGCAAAGTTGTCTTATGGTAAAGAAAACTTTGAGTATAGATGATAACACCCACTTATATATGGAGGACATGAACAGGAAGATCAAGGATGGAACTTAAAAGAACCCTAAAATTCAGGAGGCAAATGGAAGATCAAGAATCAGCAAAGGAAACAGAATGAGTAGCCAGAGGTAGGAGAAACTGTGGTGAAATGTAAAAGGAAAGAGATTTTCACAGCAAGATGACATTAATAATCTAAATTGTTACATAAAGGTAAAAAAAAAAAAAAAGGCCCAGGAAGAATCCATTATACTCCTTGGTGACTATTAAGTGTGGTCAAGTTAATGCAGGTAATTTAAGTGCAGCACTGGGGAATGATGAATCCCATGGTTTAGAGAAATAACTGGAGGTGAGGAAGTCAATAGTTCTTGATTGTGAAGACAGGAAGGAGAGAAGTGAGAACTTGCTACAGACATGGGGTCAAAGGTGGGCTATTGTTCAGGTTGGTGCAAAAGATCTGAGGATGGATAGCAGTAGAGGGAAAAGAGCCATATAAGAGCCCTTCTAGAAAGGTAGCTGAAGGAAAGGCAATGAATGCTGTGACCAAGGACAATGTTTCAGGCCTGGGCTTGGTTTTAGTGTCTGACGCAGAAGGATATGCAATTCTTATTGTAGGAATCAAGGAAGACAGTGAACCCTGGAGGCAAAGCTGATGTATCTGGAGGAAAAGAAAAGTCTTGAGGGTGTGTTCTCCTTCCTTCCTTCAGGCTAGTGTTGAGTGATGGAGCACAGGATTAGGTATTGGAGGACTCTTGCTGTGAAAGGCACAGAAGTTCTTGCTTTTCATTCGTGTCCTTTAAGGACCTGCTCTTATACAATGCTAGGTTTGTCTAGGATCGTAACACTCCTGGTTCTGTACACATGATGTAATCCTCACTTTCTGTTTCTAAGCATAATCCGCAGTACAATGAATGCATTTTCTTCTGTGGGGTGGGAGGTCTGGGCACAAGCTGCCGCCGCATTGGCAGGCAGGTAGCGAGAGGATTATCAAATTTGACATCGCCTTTGGTATAACAAGATCCTTGAATTTTCAGAGGACTTTTAAAATTCATTTCTAGATAATTATAAAAATCAAAGCTAAATTTGCATTTCAGGATGAGAAATTATTGATAATGACTGGCATTTTAGTTTTATTTTAGTAGCAAATTGAAACATTTTAAATTGTCAATGGTTGCCAAGAACCTGGATGATCATTCCGGGATGTTGATGTTTGATATCTAAAATGGCAATTTATGCAGGTCTCGGTAACATGTCAGGAGTCTTGGCTGGTACTGTGGATGATTACAGTGTGATCTTGACCATGCCTTCTTGACCAGGTCTGCTAAGTATTTCAAGTAGTTATTGTGTGTGTGTGTGTGTGTGTGTGTGTTTTTCCTATAATTTACTTGGAGCTGTGTGAAGTCATATATAAGCTGGACTCTTGGGTAAGGGATATGAAATCAAATTTACTTGCTTTTCCAAGGAATTTTGCTCATATGATAATTTGGAGCTCCTATTGTGTCCACCAGACCAAGAAAGGTGTGAAGACCAAGCAACTCAACCTAAGGAGGTTTTCTCAGGTCAAGTTCCCACAGGCTAGAGATGCCCCATGAACAGGATGGCCTCAGACTTGGGCAATCTGGGGAACTTTCAGGCATAGCACTGCAAACTGTGGGCCCAGACATCCAGGTGCACAGTTACATGTACAGAAAGCAGTGCTTCACTGGGGATGCAGGAGTGGATTCTGGGCCTGGACCTTCCCTTTTGCGTGAGCCTTTGCACTGATGCTCACTCAAAATAAAATAGGGGCTATGATGAAAATCAAGGAAACTCATTCCTCTTGTATTCAACTAAACTGTACTGAGTACCTGGTAGGTACCAAACACTGTTGAAAGTAGTGGAGATATAACCATGATCAGGACAGACAGTTCCTGCCCTCCTGAAACTGACAGTCTACTGGGTGTGAAATTATCTTGGCAATGAATGTGTCTTGGTCAGTGTATTAGTTTGCCGATACTGCTGGAACAAAGTACCAGAAACTAGGTAACTTAAAACAATAGAAATGTATTCTCTGACAGCTCTGGACGCCAGACATCTAAAATTAAAGTATCAGCAGGGGTGTGCTGGGCTTCCTCCAAAGGCTTTAGGATCAAGAATCCTTCCTTGACAGCCCTTGCCAGCAAGACTTGTAGATGTACCACACTAATTTCCATCTTCACATGGTCTTCTTCCCAGTGTGCATGTGTCTCTGTGTCCCCCTTCTTATAAAATTTCCCCCTTCTTATAAAAATACTGTGAATATTGGATTTAGGGCCCACCCTAATTCGGTACAACCTCATCTTAACTTGATTGCATCTGCAAAGACCCTATATCCAAGAAAGGTCATATTTGTGATTCCAGGTGAACGCAAATCTGTGGGGGGATGGGGCAGGGAGGGGAGCTATTCAACCCAGTACAGTCAGTTTAGTTTTCAGTATACTGCATCACTAACAGGAGGATTTGATGTTCTTCAAGCCCTGGGAAAGTGACTTCTATGTTACCCTTAATATTGGCTGATAGATTGCAACAAGCTATTTGCATTCCCACCTGACACTACTTGAGGGAGGAGCAAGTAGTCAGGTGGTGGGTTGATTTCCATAAACACTTCCCAGTGAATTTCTCTGAAGCAGATAGACGCTGCAGTTTATCCACTTCATTCACCAATATTGACAAGGGACTGGCACATAATAAACACAAATAACATCTTTTCACTGTCCTGGAGCTATGGACCCTGAGCTATGGGATCCAGGAGGATGACTACAAGCCCCGGTTTGTTGAATTTGTCTTGAAATAGGTCTATTCATGTTACAAGGCTAAAAAGTAGTCTAAAGGATGGACAATGGATTTTCTTCTTCGGAGTGGACTGTCTAGTAAAAAGTCTTAATAGGTAGTTGGGTAGAAAGAATTGAGACTGATAGGCTGCTGGGATGCACCGAATAGTCATATAAGTTGCTAAAAGATTGGAATACCTTCCTTATAGTTGTTAAGTAGCCACTGGTGGATTTTTGTAATTTTTTAAAATAATTGTTTGTTGTGTAATGGAATATATTTTACACAGAAAGTAGACATAGTACAGGTCTTTGGAGGAGGTGGGTGGGGGAGAAGGAGACATTATCGGAGAGCATGGGGTGCAGCAGAGGGAAACAGGCAGCATGGACTTTGCTATAATAAAATGTAAGTAAACTGTGGCACTACTCAATATTAAATAGGCTCAGCTTACAGCACATTAACAAATCAATACCTACAAAAACGGCTTGCTGTACAGGTACAGTGTATATCACATAGCTCTGCCACAGAGTTCTGGATTTAGAGAAACTAGAATTTTCTCTCCTTATCAAACTTTTGTCATCTATAGTTAGTCATTGCATCTTAAATAATTCTATTAATATAAACTTAAAAAAATCCTGTCTACCTACCTATGTAAAAAAAAATTACTTTATTCCCTTAAATTTAACTTAATTGCACTACTAATCAGAATTCTCGGTAAAAAAAAGTTTTTTTTCTGTGTGTATCTTAGACAAATCTGTCAGTGCAAGTTAGGATGCTGAAATTTGATATTTTCCCTGTTTGTGCATGTGTGATGTTTTTATGAAAGTATTTTTTAAACAGCCTGTAGCGATAATGATGATAAACATAATGATAACAATTATAACTCTTCATAGTTATTTCAAGAGAGTTTATTATGTACCAGATGCTGCTTTAAGCCCATAATATATATTAATTATTTCATTCTTACAATAATCTGTGAAAATTAAATATCATCCCCATCCCAGATAAGGAAATGGAAGCTCTGAAGGTTATGTGGTCTGCCCCAGAGCACACTGTCAGTCAGCAACAGGACAGCAATTTAAACACAGGTAACTTGGCTAAGGGTCTTTGGACTTGCAAGTGGGAAGGTTGAATCAGCTCTCACAGAGCCCCTGAAGCACATCCCCAGGACGACTGTGTGCTGCAGACAGACACCGCTAGCTGGTACCTTGGTGTGCTCTGGTCTGCACTGGTGCCGCCTCCCTTGGGGTCCTTGCCTTTACTTAGCTTACCCTTTCACCTGTGGCAGACTTGCAGTCTTGGGGTACCAGGTTCCGGTCTATTTCTTACATTGTTTGTTCACTTTATGATCAATTTTGTTTACCTTCTTTTTTATTGAAAAATCATTGTATATAGTGGTACCAAATTTTCTTTCAAATGCTACTTTAGAAGAAATTTAAACATCTAGATGTAATTCATCTTTTTACTGAACTCAGCTTGTACTAACTCAGTCCGATATATTTTCAAAAAGTTATTTCCATCAACAGATGAATGAATAAACAAAAATGTGCACGTACGATGGGAGTAGACTATAAAAGAAAGGAAACGTGGACACATGCTACAACGTGGATGAGGCTTGAGGACATTATGCTATGTGAAACAAACTAGACACAAATAGGCAAACATTGTATGTTTCCACTTATATGGGATACTTGAAATAGCCAGCTTCATAGAGACAGAAAGTAGAATGCCAAGGACTGAAGAAAGGGGGGAATAAGGACTTGTTTAATAGGTAGTGAGTTTCAGTTTGGAAAGATGAAACAGTTCTGGAAATGATGGCTGCTCAACAGTGTGAAAGTGCTTAACACTTCTGAGCTATGTACTTAAAAGTGGTTAAGATAGTAAATTTTATGTTATGTATATTTTATAACAATTTTTAAAAATGAAAAAATGATTTTTAAATGATCCAAAGTAGTATGTGTTTATGGAAACAAAATTTCAAACTCTGTGAAGTAAAAGGTAGATCTTCCTTCTGGTAGTGATACGGGTGGGCTGGGGAAGGTCCCCAAATGCCAGTGAGACCTCAGCCCTGGCCAGTGACCAGGCAAGAAGGAATCCAAGGACGAGTCTGAAAATAGTGAAAGTACAGAGATTTATGGCACAGTGAAAAGTACACACTCAAGAAAGGGGAGTGTAGCCTTAAGAGAGTCACACAATGGACTTTGGGGCTTTTATCATTATAGATTTCTTTAACCAAGGGGTGGAGTATTCATGAAAATTCCTGGGAAAATGTGAAGATTTATTGCAATAGTGGTGCCACCCATTTTTACACCAAATATGGGTGTTCCTGGAACTGTCATTATAGTGGCAGATGTGTGATTTAGTATGTTAATGAGAGTATAATGAAGTCAAATCCAGCACCACACTGGGTCCAGTGTGTCTTAGCCAGGTTGGGCCACACTGTTTTTCATGGTGCTCTCAGTCCCTAGCCTATGCAGCTATTTCAGTGGTTCCCTTTTTGCTAGCCATGTGAAACTGCTGCTTGGAATTTTCTACTCTTCTACAACCACCCTGTATTATTCCTGTCTCCTTTTGCCCTCCCCACCCCACCATCCTAGAGGTAAAATTGTGAGGTTTTTGGTTATGTACTCTCAAAACCTTTCTCTGTGTATAAAAGGCCGTGTGTATGTGCTGTGCGTGTATACTGTTGAATTCTGTTCTGTGCTTCGATTCCAGCACTTGATTTCACGATACGAGGCTGCCTTATGTGTCATTATACCATAATTTATTTAGTCAGTGTCCCATGGCTGGATGTCTAGCCTCTTTGCATTTTGGTTGTCGTTGTTTTGCCATTACAAACACCTCTATAATAAACATCCTTTAAATATGCAAATAAGCCACTTTTGGTCTTTGCATTAGTACCTCTCTGACCTTGAATACATGAAAATTGACCAGCTTCACCAGTTTGTAGAGGAAAAGGAAGTTGTAGGGGGAGAAAAAGGCAACAATGGATGAGGTCATGACCTGGTAGCGCAAAGCTTTCTAGTAAGGTGTCTGTTGAGAAAGACTGAGCCCCCATCTTCTGGAGGTGATGTGACTTCAGTTTCTAAGAACCCATTTGAGGAAAGCCTCCACATTCTCCTGTGTTTAATGGAAGAACAAGTGGAGAAGATGTTTTTTACATTCTGTGAGAAAATTCCTCCTTGGGGATGTAAATATTCCTCTGGAAGGCTGCGCTGAGGCTTAGCCCAGGATCCCCAGCTGCGGGTTCAACCCTCTCCTCAGCAGGGCCTCATGGTGCATGAGAAGAGGTACCAGAAGATTCTGTGGGCTGGTCTTTAAGGCACCTTGAGTTCATCCTTGAAGGAAATGAAAATATTTTACCCCAAAATATATTTCTTTGACATATGTTGAGATGGCTCCCACAGGGTCAGCTGACTGATGTGGCCCTGCAAAGCTTTGCTAATACAAAGGTAATATTTGGTTTCCTCTTTTGAATGGGATTTTTGTATAGTATTAATGCGGGGGAAATTTACATCTGTAGAGAATCTCCGTTAATGCAGCCAGGCTTTTCCTTGTCCAGATCTAGGAGAGATTAACTGAGAGTCTGACATTTTAAAGATCTGAGAGACATTTACCATCTATTCTCTCTAAGGGCTGCTACCTGTGAGGTTTCATCTACATGACAAGACCACCTTTGCTAGCCAGGCTTCTTCCTTTCTCCCTCCCTTAACCTATCTTGTCACTAAAACCTATGTTTGCCTGTGCTGTGAGCCTGCATTCTTTCTGGAACCCCCAGATGGCATATGAGCTTCTGTACCCTATTGGAGGGCTGAGTCTTCATTGTGAAGGCTCCCGTGTATACACGTTGCATAAATCTATACATCTTTTCTTCTCTTAATCAATCTGCCTCATGTCACTGATTTTCAGTGAACCTTCAGAGGGCCGAGGGGGAAGCTCTATCTTGGCCCCTTCCGTTTGGCACAGGGAGTGTTGTGATCATAGCTTTGCTCTTCTGGAAGCCACAGTTAAGAGAATCCAGGACATCAATCAGCCAGCAAAAGGGTAAGAATTTCTTATCAACCAGGTTCCTGGCCTCTCAATCTCTCTGTACAATCCAGTCAAGTGGATGGTAAAAATCACTGTTTCTGTTACCGGAAAGGAGTCCTGATTCAGACCCCAAGAGAAGGTTCTTGGGTCTCACACAAGAAAGGATTCAGGGTGAGTCCATAGTGTGAAGTAAAAGCAAGTTTATTAAGAAAGTAAAGTGGTGAAAAGAGAGCTACTCCATAGACAGAGTAGGATGTCCCTGAAAGTAAGAGGAGGGATGCGTCCAACGTAGGTACAATGCTTGTGTGTGTGTGTGTATGTGTGTGTGTATATATATATATACACACACACATATATATATATACACACATATATATGATAAAAATAGCTCTTGAGGAGATGTGATCTGCTACAAGGGTTTGTGATAAAGGATTGCTTTTCTTAATTACTATATTTTGCAAGAATTGATATTATTATCTTTAAAGCAAAATTAGGAATGCCCTTGTCCTCTAGATATCAGGCTATTTGGATACTCCCAAGTCTGGGTCTGCTTCAGTAAACACCATAAATTTGTTCCCTTAACCATAAACATCTAGAGCCTAGGAATGCCTATTTTCTGAGAATGCAACCCAGCATGTCTCAAACTCATTTTCCTAGCCCTCATTCAAAATGGAGTCACTCTGGTTTGAACGACTCTGGCCTATCTACCCCCTCCATTTACAAGAGGATCCTTAATCCTAAGGGTTGCAGGATTATATAACTTCTTCAGGCTGAATAGGGGCGATGATATTCCTGTCTAACTATTAGCATCTCTTGCATTCAGGATAATGCGAAGCTCAGTCAGAGAGCATCAGTATGGTGAAGGTCATTCATAACTCCAAGTTCTGACAAAAGGTGATACCTGGAAGATTAATCAGTGTCCAATTTCAGAAAGTATGGAGTGAGCTGGTCTTGGATTTCTACACAAAGGGTACAACCACAATATATTCCACAACAGCAAAGCAAAATAAGAAAAATAATTCCAAGTAAACTAAACTAAATTGAAAGCCTGTCCAAGAACTATGCAGTTGTTGGAACCAAGCCAATATTGGGTCGACTGAGAGTACATCAGTGGCAGAGATGTGAGTGTGTAAATTTTTCATATGCTGGGTAATATTATGTGAATAATCTGGAACATGCACACAACATTTGGTTTTGATCAAAGCACGAGTTCCCCCTTGGGCAACTGTTAAAATGTCCAAAGCCATATGGTTTTGTAAGGCTACCTGTCTAATCTGAGAAGTTTCCTCAGTTAGGAGGGTAAGGGCATGGTGTGTATTACTGAAGGGCACAGCCGTGTGCTTGGCCCAAGTTTCAACTTGTAACTCCATACTGACTGTAGCTGCCTGTGGAGAAAACATAGCCATTGAAAAGAACCACTAAGATGTCCACTTTTGTTGCTTATGGAGAGTTTTTACAATTTCTCAGTTAGATGGGAGAGAGTCCAATTTGGTGAGGGTATGTCCTGGGAGATAAGGCCAACCCCACGTACACCTTCCAGTTCAGTTATAAGGTAAGTATGCCCAGCCATGAGTTCCACAAGCCCATAACCATCCCCAAGGAGAAGGGTAGACACGAATTTTTGGCTAATTATTTTGCCATCCCGTCCAAAACTGGTCTGTTAGAAGAAGGGTCTGATTACATTGTTGAAATGACAGCCATCTCGTATCCTGGGTTTCAGTCTGGTGGTGACTATTGTGCCTTTCAAAACCTAGGGGTGCCTTGCCCGATACCTGCACTCGAACAGTTGTTATTCACCCAAGGTCATTATGTAAAGCATAACCTAAAGTTGAGGTGGAGTTTAGCTGTTTTTGATTAGATTTAAAAAGTGCCTTCTTGTCTCTTTATAGGAGGGAAAGGGGCTAAGGCTCATGTGGCTATGATACATGGAAAAAGAGGAGCTCTGTTTATAACGTTCAGTTTCCCAATCATAATAAAATCTCCATCAACCTAGGTTGGCAAGTTGAATGTGCCAGAGCAACCTGGAAGTGGAGGAAAGTGACAATTCTCTACATACCCTACAGTTCGTGTGATTATGTAGAGAGGCTAAAATCTGTGCCCACTCGGTAAATAAGTTACTCTCTGCATGATTCCAACTTACACCCAAAAGTAGAATGCCAATCCATGTCTTTATGTTACCCATCCCTTTCATTTCTTCTGAACAGCAGTCAGAAGTCACTGGCTGGCTCACAGGAATAAAAGGGATCCATCTCTTGGGTTCTGTCGGCCTGTAGAATTTCATAAGAGACAGGTTTAATTCAAGATAAGTGGACCCAGCTGTTTATTCCCAGAAGTTTAACTGCAGATGGGGTACTAAGAAGAACTCGATAGGGTTCCTTCCATTTTGGGAAAGTTGATCTGCTGGGTATCCTTCCTTCCAAGTTTTTAATAGGACCGTCTCCAGGCTGTGTTATAACAAAATTCTCTTCCTTAGTGGGGGAAGGAAGTCTTTGATTTCCATATTCAAGGAGTGCATTTTGCACTTGTCCTAAGTTGATTACATAATTCTGTAGCTTGAAAGTATCTATATCTATTAGGAGGTCTGTAGTTAAGAAAGGCCTTCCATACATTTTTTTCAAAAGGGCTGAGCTGCAGATTTCCCTTAGGGGCCACTGGAAACCATAATAAGGTTACAGGGAATAAAGACAGCCAGGTTTATGATGTCTCTTGGCATAATTTAGCAAGTCGTTTTTAGAGTTTGATTAGCTCTTTCTACTTTCCCTGAAAACTGGCCTCCACACTGAGTGAAGGCAGTACTGAATTCCCAAGGCAACAGATATGTTTTGGGCAATTGTCGCTGTGAAAGATGTGCCATTATTGCTCTGCAAAGTCTTAGGAAGCCCAAATCTAGGAATTATTTCCTTTGGTAGAAGTTTAGAAACCTCAGTTGCCTTTTCAGACTGGGTAGAAAAAGCCTCAATCCAACAATAAAGGTGTCGATGAATACTAATAAATATTAAAACACTTTACATGGGGGCATCTGAGTATAGTCTATGTGCCAGTCTTCCCCAGGGTATGTTCCCCTATGCTAAATAGGTCGTTTTAGAGGAGAGGTAAAGATTGGTTATTTGGGTTATTCTGGGTACATAATTCACAGGCCCAAGTTACCTGCTTTACTGTTTTAAGTAAGCCTTTTCCTATAAAAAGCTGCAACATTAATTGAAACAGGGAATCTCTTCCCAAATGAGTAGAGTTATGCAAATGCTTAACTATTTTCCACTGATTAGCAACTGGTATTAACAGTTTGTTGTTATTGATAAGCCAGTCAGAAGGATCTTGAATTAAACCATAACCTTTAGCCCATTCTTGTTCCTCTTTAGTATACCTAGGTTCTGTCATTACGTGTGTGAAGGCACTAACATACCTACAAGTCCAGCTGGCTCCTTTACCGCTGTTGCCTCAGCAGCTGCATCTGCAAAGGAGTTTCCCTTAGCCACACTAGAGTCTCCTCTTTGATTTCCTCTGCAATGGATTACAGCTAATTCCTTGGGCAGCAAAACAGCATCTAATAGATTTAAAATTTCTAAGTGATGTTTTATAGGGGAACCCTTAGCAGTTAGGAGTCTCCGTTCCTTCCAGATAGCAGCATGAGAATGAAGTTCCAGAGAAGCATACTTAGAATCCGCGTACATGTTAATTCTTAAGTCCTTTTCCAATTGCAGGGCTCTAATAAGAATGACTAATTCTACCTTTTGAGCTGAGGTAGAAGCTGGCAGGCCTGAGATTCAATGACCTTGTGTTGACTGACAACAGCATACCCAGCTTTCCCATTTCCCTGGTGCACAAAGCTACTTCCATCTGTAAACCATTCTACTCGGGATTTTCTAGAGGCCCATCCTTTAAATCTGGATGGCTGGAGTAACTTGTATACAAGAATAATCTAAGGCGCCTGTAGGTTCAAGCAAGTAGGTAGCTGGATTCAACATCTGGCATACTTTAAGTGTTATATCAGGAGTGTCTAGTAACAAAGCCTGATATTTCAGTAAGTGTCCCGCTGTTATCTACTGGTATCCTTTAGCTTCCAGGACTCCTTGTACTTGGTGTGGGGTTAAAACCTTCAGATTTGTTCTAAAACCAGTTTATTGGCTTCAAGAGAGCAGTTGCAGCAACTGCCCTGAGGCATCCAGGCCATCCCAAAGTGACATGGTCTAATTGCTTAGAAAAATATGCCACTGGTTGGGGAATATCTCCCAGCTTCTATACAAGGACACCTAGGGGTATTCCCTGTTTTTCAGCCATATAGAGGGAAAATAGCTTATTAATATTAGGGATTCCTAGGGCTGGAGTTGATCCCAATTTCTCCTTGAGGGCATTAAAAGCTTGTTTACAATTACTATCCCATTCAGTAAGATCTACATCTGCTCCTTTCAGAGCCTAATATAAAGGCTTAGCTATATGCCCAAATCCAGGCACCCAAAAATGGCAGAAGCCTGTCATCCCTAGGAAAACCTACAGCTGCTTTCTAGTTTGGGGTTCCAGAATGCCCAAGATAGCTTCCCTTCATTCTGGTGTGATTGCCTGAATGCCAGGGGTTAGTACATAATCTTAAGTATTTAGCCTCTTGAGTCGAAGTCTGGGCTTTATGTGTTAGCTCCCAGAAGATTTAGCAACCTAATGGTATTTTCATCTGAGTCTCTTTCAGTTGGGCTAGCAATCAGCAGATCATCTACATGTTGAATAATAGTGCCCTTATTTAATTGTAACATCTTTAATTCTCTAGCCAGTGTGATGAGGGCTGTCCCTAAACCCCTGGGGAAGAACTGTCCAAGTTAATTGAGAAACTAAATGACTATCAGGGTAAGTCCATTCACAAGCAAAAATGAATTGTGAATCAGGGTGTACTGGAATGCGAAAAAAAAAAAAAAAAAAAAGGCATCCTTAAGATTTAAGACTGTAAACCAATTGGCATCTCCATAGACCTGGGCTAATAGCATGTAGGGATTGGGCACTATAGGATGTATGGGAATAAGAGCCTCATTGACAGCTCAAAGATCTTGGACAAATCTATAGTCTCCATTTGGCCTTTTAACTGGCAAGATTGGCGTATTACAAGGAGACTCACAGGGCCTTGACACCCCAAATTGCAAAAACTTAGCTATTAATGGTTGGATCTCTCTTTGTGCCTCTGGCTTTAAGGGGTATTGTGCCTTCCAGGGATATGGGACACCAGGCTTAAGTTGGATGTAAAGTGGGGAAACATTTAACACTTTGCCTGGAACCTGAGTGTCCCATACTATAGGATCTACTTGGGAGATTACTTCAATAGGTAAAGTAGATAAGTCCCCTATTGACTTTCCTCCCTTATCACAGGAAAGGAGGAGGAGTAATCCCTCTTTTGTCTTGTGATTTTCAAAAGATACCACTGTCTGTGGCTGAGTCAACAAATCCCTTCCCAACAGAGGGGTGGGGCACTCAGGCATGATAAGAAAGGCATGTGAGAAAACCAAAGTCCCTGGAGAACAGCTTAGAGGATAGGTAAAATGACATCTGTGGGCTTGTCCACCTATCCCCACGACCATAAAGTTTTGGGGTGACAGAGGCCCGTTATAATGGGTCAAAACAGAGTAAGCAGCCCCAGTATCAGGGAAAAAATTAATATTCCTACCTGCCACATCAAGGGTTGCCCGAGGCTCCTTTGGTGATACAGCTAGTTGTCTGATAAGAGCTGTGGCAGAAGGTCTCAGGCCCCATCACTCTTGGGCTTGCCTGGCCATTTTAGCCATTGTTGGTTCAGGTACCGATGGCTCCCTTTGGAACACTGGGCAATCACTCTTCCAATGGCTGGTTTTCTTAGAGTGCACACTGATTTATGCCCAAGGCATGGTGACTCGGATGCCCAGTTTTGAGCTTCCCACCTTTCAGCTTCTCTTGTTCAGGCCAAGAGACAGGAGGGCAGTCCCATGCTGGAGGTGACCTTAAGGCTGCAGCCAAGAGCTGCACCTTGTGGCAGGTCCATCTTGCTCTTTCTGCTTCCTCTGCTTTGTCCCTGTTATTAAAAACTAAAAATGCCATACCCAAAAGCTGCTCCATAGGAGTTTGGGTACCCATAGCTGCTTTTTGCAGTTTCCTACAGATATCAGGGGCAGACTGGGTTATAAAAAAATGTACTCTCCAAAGGGTTTGTCCTTCCCTTGAGGCAGGATCAGTGTTAGTATATTTCCTGATTGCCTCAACTAAACACCCTTGAAACAAAGCTGGATTCTCATCTTTCCCCTGAGAAACTTCCTTAGCCTTTTCATAGTTAACAGACTTTTTCATACATTTCTTTATCTTTTCCAACAAACAAGTGACCCTAGGATCTCTCCTCCCCATGTCCTTACTGCCGCTTTGGTAGTTCCACTCTGGATCTCAATCTGGAACTGCTATGCCTCCTGTCTGATATATATAAATAAATAATGGTTTGGGTTGCAAGACAATATCTCATCTGCATGGGCCCTAGCTGTCCCCAAAATGCATTGTTTCTCTTCCACTGTAAAACACAGAGACAACAAAACCTTCAGATCCTGCCAAGTTAAACTATAGATCAGAGTTAATTTCTCAAACTCATCTATGAATTTTCCTGGATCTTCAGAGAAATAACCAAACTTCTCTTTACATAGCCAAATGATTCATAGAAAAGAGAATATGTGCTCTCACAGTGCCTTCTTCCCCATATGCCACCTCTCTAAGTGGACAAAGGTTTCCCTTTGGAGGTTGATAGGAGGTTCCACTATGAGTAGTACTTGTTGGACTAAGTTCATCAGGGAGTGGAGGGTATAGAGTGGGACTAGATGGGTAAGGAGGAAGGGATGAAGGGTTCTCAATAAAACTTTCAGGTGAACTAGAGGGATAAAGGACTGACACATCTGAATCTTCAGAGCTGACTGAAGGAGGTTCTGCTCCACCCAAAACTGTCCACTGAACTGCGGGGGGCTTGCATTAAAGGATCATCTATTATGTCTAGCTCTTTTTCTTCTTTTCCTTTCGTCAAACATGCACGTGCCTGCTGCAGCGTTTTATCCTGACTGAGCTGCAAAAATGCTTGAACATATGGTATTTCATTCCATTTTCCATCCTGCTTGCAAAACAAATTGAGTTGAAGTATAGTATTAGAGGCTGTAATTCCAGTAAGAGGCCATTTCTCTTGTTTTTCCAAGTAATACCAATCTTTGGGAATGCTTCTTCACTGAAGAGGCTATTGGACTGAGTCAGTGTTACGTTACTGGAAATTCTAGTTGTCAATGGTCAGAAAATAGACCTTTTAAATTAGGCTTCTAAATTAGAAACACACACACACACACACACACACACACACACACACGAGATCTCTTATTTTAAACAATTAATACAAAGATCAAATTAAAGGAAGGTCACACAATTGTGTCACGGGTAGCCTTAGAAATTCTCTTGACAAAATTAAATAGCACAAATCTCACCTAGAGCAAAGTTAAAATCCTTTGCACACTCAAACTAGCTGTTTTGATTCCATGCGGGATTCATAACGAAGGAAGTATTTTTTATTAAGGGCTCTATGGATAGAAGTCAGCTTAAATTAATAGCAGATATCCAAGCTATTATACAAATTTTAAAGGCTTTTCTGCCTTTATCTCTTTGGAAATTTTTTTCCAGTAGACTACAATCTTTTTTAAAATCCCTCTGCTCACTTTCTTTCTTAAAATTTGTCTTCCTATTTACTTTTATTCCTCTCTACTCCTCCTTCCTTTTTTCCATCTTTAGTACCACATTGAAAAAATCTAAAGAAGACTTCTGATGACTCCAGCTCCTTAAAGAACTCAGAAAAAAACAACACTCATCCCGTTTTTGGGGGGTCTTCTGCTTTCCTTGTGGAGTTTCCAGAGTTATGAGCAAGTTCCTCTTAGGTCTCAAATTTTGCTCTCTTTTGTGTTGTGTTAGCTGAGTTCTTTGGCTTTTGGGGGTACCAGAATTACACTGGATTATGAAAAAACTTGACCTTGGTGTGTGTGGTGGCTAGGCAAGAACTACAATGTTAGAAGTGGCTGACTGTAGTTGCTTACAACAAAATGATTATTACTGCTGGGGGCTAGTCATTTCTTTGTGTGTTTATGGAAGAAAGAGCATGGTTTAAACACCTAGAAAAGCATCTTTGTAATATAGTACACTATGGAAACATTGCATAATGTGGTCCCTTGGATTTTCCTTTTTTGAGGAATCCAGGCTGCAGTAAAATCATTAATTTTTAAAGTTCTAAATGTTCTGCCTTCCAATAGCATCTGCTTTTCATATATTTAAATTTTTAGGCCCTAAAAACTACAACTACTTTCTTGGCCCTGTTCCTTAATGGGTTCTGCCCTAAGCTCAGTGATCCAGTTGAAAAACAGAGACTAAATTGAAAGCTACCTGTTATGGGAAGTCAGGGACCCTGAACGGAGGGACTAGCTGGATCCGCAGCAGAGGAACATAAATTGTGAAGATTTCATGGACATGTATCAGTTCCCCAAATTAATACTTTTATAATTTCTTACACCTGTCTTTACTGCAATCTCTGAACATAAATTGTGAAGATTTCATGGACATTTATCGGTTCCCAAATAATACTCTTATAATTTCTTATGCCTGTCTTTACTTTAATCTCTTAATCCTATAATCTTCGTAAGCTGAGAATGTATGTCACCTCAGGACCACTATTTTACAAATTGATTGTAAAATGTGTGTTTGAACAATATGAATTCAGTGCATCTTGAAAAAGAACAGAATAACAGCGATTTTCAGAGAACAAAGGAAGACAACCATAAGGTCTGATTACCTGAGGGGTCGGGCAGAATAGATCTGTATTTTTCTTCCTGTAGAGAGCCTGTAAATGGACATGCAAGTAGGAGAGATATTGGTGAATTCTTTTCCCAGGAAGGAATATTAATAATTAATACCCTGGGGAAGGAATGCATTCCTGGGGGAAGGTCTATAAATGGCCACTCTGGGAGTGTCTGTCTTATGCTGTTGAGATAAGGACTGAAATATACCCTGGTTTCCTGCAGTACCCTCAGGCTTATTAGGGTGGGATAATAAACTTCCCACCCTGGTAAATTTGGTAAATTTCCCGCCCTGGTAAATTTGAGGTTAGACTGGTTCTCTGCTCTCGAATCCTGTTTTCTGATGTTTAAGATGTTTATCAAGACAATACATGCATAGCTGAACATAGACCCTCATCAGTAATTCACATTTTGCCCTTTACCTTGTGATCTTTGCTTTGCCCTTTGCTTTGTGATCTTTATTGGCCTCAGAAGCATGTAATCTTTGTGACCTACTCCCTGTTTGTATACCCCCTCCCTTTTTGAGATCCCTAATAAAAACTTGCTGGTTTTGCTGCTCAGGTGGGCATCACGGACCTACTGATATGTGATGTCACCCCCCATGACCCAGCTGTAAAATTCCTCTCTTTGTACTCTTTCTCTTTATTTCTCAGACCAGCCACACTTAGAGAAAATAGAAAGAACCTAGGCTGAAATATTGGGGGCTGGTTCCCCCGACAGCTACCTATCTAAACAAAATTAAAATAAAAATTAAAACCTATGGTAAATTCTTATGATTTTGTGTTACCTTAGCATCCATTTTTAATTGTCCTCTAATACAACCAAACTTCTTGAAATAGCTTAAGTTTTTTTTTTGCTCTCTCTCTGTTTTGAGATATAAATTTGTGACCTGCTTTCTCTAAAACCCAGTAAGGGCTTCTTTAGGTAATCTTTAACATTTTCCAGTTACATTAACCTGGTTTGAATTAACTATTTCAAACTAGCGAATTTTACAAGTCTTATGACTTCATAAGTCATAAATAAAGTTAAAAAAAAAGCAACCCCAAATGCTTTTCAGGTTCATGTAATTTTAGTAATCTTTGTTAAATAAATACCATTTAAAAACTGTTGGTAAAACAAAATAAAAAACATCTTCAGAATTTAATTTAGATGTTTTTGCCTGGGTCTATTGGTCTGATACTGTCTGTGCTAGATGTTTTAAGGTCATAAAACTACTGCTTCTGTAACAGTTTTGATGCTTGCTTGATTAGTCTGTGAGCTTATGTCTTTGGATTTGAGCCTTGAAGTCATGCTGAGGCCTAGCTCCAGGCATTATCTTTTGCCCTGGGCTCTGCATTTGGTTGATAATTAAAATTGCTTCCCTTCTAGGTTTTTCACTAAAAATAAGGGCTACTAAGAACTAACTTTGTAATTAGTAGATGTGATTAAAACTACTAGATATAAGAGATAAAATTCTACATGCAAAGAGTATAAGAAAGGTAGAATGTGTTTTTGGTAAGAAAGATTATAAAAAGACACAGAAATGTGATTTTTGTTAAAGAGAATATAATTTTTTTCTAGTTTAGAGATTTTTTGGGGGGGTATGTCTTTATCTTATTCTTTTTTTATTATGCTTAAGTTCTAGGGTACATATGCACAACGTGCAGGTTTGTTACATAGGTATAGATGTGCCATGTTGGTTTGCTGCACCCATTAACTCATCATTTACATTAGGTATTTCTCCTAATGCTATCCCTCCCCCGTGTGTGATGGGATACGACACATGACAGGCCCCCATGTGTAGTGATGCTCCCCACCCTGTGTCCAAGTGTTCTCATTGTTCAATTCCCACCTATGAGTGAAAACATGGGGTGTTTGGTTTTCTGTCCTTGTGATAGTTTGCTTAGAATGATGGTTTCCAGCTTCATCCATGTGCCTGCAAATGACATTAACTCATCCTTTTTTATGGCTGCATAGTATTCTGTGGTATATATGTGTCACATTTTCTTAATCCAGTCTATCATTGATGGACATTTGGGTTGGTTCCAAGTTTTTGCTATTGTGAATAGTGCCACAATAAACATACGTGTACGTGTGTCTTTATAGTATCATGATTTATAATCCTTTGGGTATATACCCAGTAATGGAATTGCTGGGTCAAATGGTATTTCTAGTTCTAGATCCTTGAGGAATCGCCACACTGTCTTCCACAATGGTTGAACTAGTTTACACTCCCACCAACAGTGTAAAAGTGTTCCTATTTCTCCACATCCTCTCCAGCATCTGTTGTTTCCTGACTTTTTAATGATTGCCATTCTAACTGCTATGAGATGGTATCTCATTGTGGTTTTGATTTGCATTTCTCTGATGACCAGTGATGATGAGCATTTTTTCATGTGTCTCTTGGCTGCATAAATGTCTTCTTTTGAGAACTGTCTGTCCATATACTTTGCCCACTTTTTGATGGGGTTGTTTATTTTTTTCTTGTAAATTTGTTTAAGTTATTTGTAGATTCTGGATATTAGCACTTTGTCACATGGGTAGATTGCAAAAATTTTCTCCCATTCTGTAGGTTGCCTGTTCACTCTGATGGTAGTTTCTTTTGCTGTACAGAAGCTCTTTAGTTTAATTAGATCCCATTTGTCTATTTTGGCTTTTGTTGCCTTTTTTTTTTTTTTTTTTTTTTTTTTTTTGAGGTGAAGTCTCGCTCTGTCGCCCAGGTTGGAGTGCAGTGGCATGATATCGGCTCACCGCAAGCTCTGCTGCCTCCGGGGTTCACACCATTCTCCTGCTTCAGCCTCCCAAGTAGCTGGGACTACAGGTGCCCACCACCACACCCATCTAATTGTTTTTTTAGTAGAGATGGGGTTTCACCATGTTAGCCAGGACGGTCTCGATCTCCTGACCTCGTGATCTGCCCACCCCAGCCTCCCAAAGTGCTGGGATTACAGGCATGAGCCACTGCACCCAGCCTGTTGCCATTGCTTTTGGTGTTTTAGTCAAGACTAAAACATGCCCATGCCCATGTCCTGAATGGTATTGCTTAGGTTTTCTTCTAGGGTTTTTACAGTTTTAGGTCTACATTTAAGTGTTTAATCCATCTTGACTTAATTTTTGTATAAGGTGTGAGGAAGAGATCCAGTTTCAGCTTTCTACATATGGCTAGCTAGTTTTCCCAGCACCATTATTAAATAGGGAATCCTTTCCCCATTTCTTGTTTTTGTCAGGTTTGTCAAAGATCAGATGGTTGTAGATGTGTGATGTTATTTCTGAGGCATCTGTTCTGTTCCATTAGTCTATCTCTCTGTTTTGCTACTAGTACCATGCTGTTTTGTTTGTTGTAGCCTTGTAGTATAGCTTAAAGTCAGGTAGTGTGATGCCTCCAGTTTTGTTCTTTTTCTTAGGATGGTCTTGGCAATGTGGGCTCTTTTTTGGTTCCATATGAACTTTAAAGTAGTTTTTTCCAATTCTGTGAAGAAAGTCATTGGTAGTTTGATGGGGATGGTATTGAACCTATAAATTACCTTGGGCAGTATGGCCATTTTCATGATATTGATTCTTCCTATCCATGAGCATGGAATGTTCTTCCATTTGTTTGTGTCCTCTTCTGTTTCGTTGAGCAGTGGTTTGTAGTTCTCCTTGAAGAAGTCCTTCACATCCCTTGTGAGTTGGATTCGTAGCTATTTTATTTTCTTTGTAGAAATTGTGAATGGGAGCTCACTCATAATTTGGCTCTCTGGTTGTCTGTTATTGGTATATAGGAATGCTTGTGATTTTTGCACTTGATTTTGTATCCTGAGACTTTGCTGAAGTTGCTTATCAGCTTAAGGAGATTTTATGCTGAGATGATGGGGTTTTTTAAACATACAATCATGTCATCTGCAAACAGGGACAATGTAACTTCCTCTTTTCCTAATTGAATGCCCTTTATTTCTTTCTCTTGCCTGATTGCCCTGGCCAGAACTTCCAACACTATGTTGAATAGGAGTGGTGAGAATGGGCAACCTGTCTTATGCCAGTTTTCAAAGGGAATACTTCCAGTTTTTGCCCATTCAGTATGATATTGGCTGTGGGTTTGTCATAAATAGCTTTTATTATTTTGAGATACGTTCCATCAATACATAGTTTATTGAGAGTTTTTAGCATGAAGGGCTGTTGAATTTTGTCAAAGGCCTTTTCTGCATCTACTGAGATAATCATGTGGTTTTTGTCGTTGGTTCTGTTTATGTGATGGATTACGTTGATTGATTTGAGTATGTTGAACCAGCCTTGCATCCCAGGAATGAAGCCAACTTGATCGTAGTGGATAAGCTTTTTGATGTGCTGCTGGATTTAGTTTGCCTGTATTTTATTGAGGATTTTCATCAGCAGTATTGGTCTAAAGTTCTCTTTTTTTGTTGTGTCTCTGCCAGGCTTTGATATCAGGATGATGCTGACTTCATAAAATGAGTTAGGGAAGATTCCCTCTTTTTCTATCGATTGGAATAGTTTCAGAAGGAATGATACCAGTTCCTCTTTGTACCTCTGGGAGAATTTGGCTGTAAATCCATCTGTTCCTGGACTCTTTTTGGTTGGTAGGCTATTAATTATTGCCTCAATTTCAGAGCCTGTTAATGGTCTATTCAGAGATTCAACTTCTTCCTGGTTTAGTCTTGGGAGAATGTATGTTTCCAGGAATTTATCCATTTCTTCTAGATTTTCTAGTGTATTTGTGTAGAGGTGTTTTTAGTATTCTCTGATGGTAGTTTGTATTTCTGTGGAATTGGTGGTGATATCCCTTTATCATTTTTTATTGCATCTATTTGGTTCTTCTCTCTTTTCTTCTTTATTAGTCTTGTTAGCAGTCTATCAATTTTGTTGATCTTTTCACAGGTTTTTAAGGACTGTTTGAAACTGAAGAAACAAAAAAGAATCATATATAAAACTGAATAAATATAAAAAGTTAGGGGGAAAGTGAAAAAAATTATAAAAGGTTTATGGAAATCTTACCTTGTGGTCAACACTGATTTAGATTGGATGTATTTGTTTTTAAGGTTTTATTAATATTAACTTTAGCTTTGGGAAGCTAAGAGTAAGGATTAGTTGAGGCCAGGAGTTTGACACAAGCCTGGGCAACATACTGAGACTCCTTCTGTACAAAATATTTTAAAATAAATCAGCCAGGCATGGTGACTGTACTCCTAGCTACTTGGGAGGCTGAGGTGGGAGGATCCCTTAAGACAAGGGAACTATGGTTGTCCACCGCACTCCAGCCTGAGTGACAGAGTGAGACCCTGTCTCTTTCTTTATATATATTAGGTTGGTACAAAAGTAATAGCAGTTTTTGCCATTACTTTTAATAGCAAAATTACGTTTGCACCAACCTAATATGTATAGCTCTAGTGTTATTAATACACTGATATACAAATTTTGATTTTCTCTTTTGAATGAGATTTGTGTAGTATTAATAAGAGATAGTGAAAGACCACCTTTTGAGTAAACTGCAGCAGAACAAAACAAAAGAGGAGGGAGAGGAAGAGGCAGATTCAGCTTGTCTCATGCTTTCTTTATTAGGTCTTATGATTCTTTAAGCAACCGAGTTTCCTTTATATCAAAGGGTAAAAGTTTTCACTTGTTAGAATCTTTGAGTTATCACTATGGCTAAATGAATGACTTATCTTACAGTGACAGTGAATCCATTTTGTGACATCAAGTGTTTTAAACCTTTGATAATTGAAAAACTTTTCAAAATTAAATTTCAAATTCTAAATTTAGTCTTTTTGACCTCAAAATAGCTTTTTAGATATTAAGGCCCTGGATGTCCAAGAGACATATTCATAATTGGTATGTTAAAATCACACAGGAAACACTATCAAATATGAAATGTTTAACTTTCTTTAGGTTATATTTCTATCAATGTGTTATTAATATATGTTCCAAAATTGTGTGAAATTAATATTATTAATAATTATGATTATGTTAAATTTATATGCCATTTCTCCTATTAATCAATCTGCCTCACGTCAGTGATTTTTCAATAAGCCTTCAGAGGGCCAAAGAAGCTAGCCCTTGGTCCCTTCATTCTCAAATAAACTAATTTTTCAAACCACGTGCTCACTCTCACAATCCCTCACCTCCAAAATCTGATCACTTTCAGAGTAGCTTTTCTGGAGTTAAAGGGCAAACATTAAGCTCTCCTACTCTGAAGACTGAAGGCGGAAAGACTAAAGGAAAAAGCCCACAAGAAGCAAAGTGATTACAACCACAGAAACCCAGCTCTGGTAGAAAAACACCAAGTGCCTCTGAAGGCAGAGGTACAAGGTAGAGCTGAGAACAGGAGCATTGGTTGAAAGTGTTTCTAATGCATACTGAGAGACCTCCCTCACTACTGATTTAGGCATCCTGCCCCACTCTAACAGCAGGTTACCATCCTTCTCCCCCAAACATAGACTGGCAAAAGATAGGAGGTTTATTGCCAGCAGAAACTGGGTTGGAGAGGGCATGGATTGGCCTAGGGGGTATTTAATGAAAATCCCCACACTGAATGATGTTATCCTAATTCCTTTCCCCTGGATGGTCCCCAGGCAAGCAGGCTTACGCTGCCCAGGCAGGAGGCTGGAGGAATTATCTTCCCAGAAACTAATTGGCCCAAGAAGAAATATCTAGGGGCTAATATTGGAGAGGGGTGCTGGAAAATGACTGGTTAAAGCCACTATTAGTCAAGCTGTTCCCATACACAGAGGATTTCCAAGCAACTTTTTTAGAACTTTACTCTTGAATATTAACAGACAAAGACCACAAAGCATTTGAGGAAAGCTTTTAACACAGAGTCCAAAATTATCAAATAAGAAACACACATACAAACTAAATACAATATAGATAGCAAAGAAAACTTAAAAGAACAGTAGCAAAATCTTAGTATCTTCAGACATATGAGAAGATATTGAATTTATGAAAAAAGATTAAAATACTATAAGAACAGAGAACAATTTGAAAATCAAAAATATAATGGCAGTGATTTAAAATAATTAACAGAAGGATGATGAAAAGATAGAGCTGAGAAATTATCCCAGAAAGTAGAATAGGAAGACGAAGACTTTAAAAATGAGAGATAGTTAAAAAAATTTTTTTTGAAGCAAAACATTGTGCAGGAAATGAAATGTCATCTCAATGAACTTCATGGCTCAGTTGTAAATAATAATTATAT
Organism: Rhinopithecus roxellana; assembly: GCF_007565055.1. NCBI lineage: Eukaryota > Metazoa > Chordata > Mammalia > Primates > Cercopithecidae > Rhinopithecus > Rhinopithecus roxellana. The sequence continues at coordinate 65,985,722 of NC_044569.1, read as the reverse complement.
TCTCTAATAATGACTAAAGAAGTTAATATTTATAGAGCACTTAATGCCTGGCATATAACAATTATTATATGTGTTCATTAAAGTAATGCCATAAATAAAAATATAAAGGATAACCAGATTATCCTTTTTAAATATTAAATAAATATTTAACCAGAAATTGCAATATGACTATATTGGGAGAATAAGAGGAGAAATTGTGGATTTGGTGTGCACCTTTGTGTTTCTATGCATGAGGGTGGTGGTTATAAGATCATGAAGTGCTTATCTTTGAATGAAGGTAATGAACAGATACTAAGTAAAATTAAGAAGTATCACTATGAGCATAAACAGCATAACATACCCTTCTATGAATCCAGTCAGTAGTCTCTTCGGGGAATTATTAGTAAATGAGCATTAGGTGAAACTTGTATACAAGTCTCTTTAATGGATTCCTGTAGAAATCTCTCTAGTCCATTTCTGTAGAAGTCTCTCTTGTCTGTCCCTGCAGAAGTGTATTTGAAAAAGAAAACTAGCCAAAAAATTTTTATTTGACCCTGCTTATTCCTTTGGTTACTGTATTTCTATAACCTCATCATTATTGATAGTCTTTACTTTTACCTCTTTTCTCTCTGTCATCTTCTCAACTTGAGGCAATTGATTTTTCTCTTTCTTTCTAATCAACTACACTCTTGAAGCCTGGAAGATGCCCTTGTGTGGCAGAAAGGAGGTGATCCCTTTCCTTCCCATTGTAAAGGTCATGACCAACACCTTGTAACAAGAGACAAGTTAAAAAAGAAAAGCACAAAAAATTATTTGGTTATAGTTTTACGTGACATGGGAGCTTTTAGAAGGAAGACCCATATACACAGGAAAAGATATCCATTTTTATGCTTAGAGTCAATGAATAATCAACAGCTCTGTAGACTGTGCAGAACTGATTGGGCAAAAAGGATATGATCTAATGCTAGTAAACTGAGTGAGGAAACTCAGGAAGGCCTGTCCAGATTCTTCTTGGCCTATTTGCAGCATCCACTCCTCCAAGTATTGGGCAGAGCTCTTTCTGGAACAGTCTTAGAATGGACATTCAGACAGGAGAGGTCAGAGAATTTCTTTATGACCAGTTTTTATACAGAAATGTGGGGTAAAGTTAGAGTAATATTTTTAGGTTTTATGGCTGGTTTTGGGGAAAAGAGATTTTTGGTTTTTATGACCCACCTTGGGGAAGAGGGATTTCAGTTTCTATGACTTGCTTCAGGAGAGAATGAGGGATGAGAGACAGGAGGGCAGAGAAGGTCAGAGAGAGAAACTTTGCTTCTGAGGCCTTTGCTTTGGGGTATAATTTTCTGAGCCCCCACACCCTCTTAATGTCAATAAGTGACCTTTACTTACCCTTATTTATTTTTATTTTTGAATTTAGAGACAGAGTTTTGCTATGTTGTGCAGGCTGGTCTCGAACTACTAGCCTCAGGTGATCATCCTGCCTCAGCCTCCCTAGTCATATTACTGGCGTGAGCCACTGCACCCAGCATACCCATTTTTTTTTTAATCTTGAAAAGTTTTCAAACTATAGAAAAGCAGAAATAACAATACAATGAATACCCACCTGTCACCTTAATTTACCAAATTGCTAACATTTTGCCATGTTTGCTGCCCATATCCCCTGTGTGTGCACATGTGTGTGTTTTCACAGAGCAATTTGAAGGAAAGTTGCATTTATCACGACTTTTAATCTAAGTGCTTCCCTCTAAATACTTCACTCTAAATACTTACGCATGTATCTCTTAAGAAATAAAAAGTCATTCACTACAATTACGTTATTATTCCCAGGGAATTTAATGTTGAAACAATAAGATCATTTAATAAACAGTCCATATTCAAAGCCCTTAACTGTCCCCCTAAAAGTATTTTGAAGTTTTGCTGCTGTTGTTCTTGTTAATTTTTAATCCAGGACCCAAATAAGCTTCATGCATTGTCTTTGATTGTTTTTTTTCCTTGTTCTCCCTTAGTCTAGATTCTAGTTTCTAGAATGTTTCGTTCTCTTTTGTGGTATGTCATAATATTTGAACTTTTTGAAGAGTTCAGGCCAATTGTCTTGTAGAATGTCCCTCCTACTGGACTTATTTGATTGTTTCTTCATGTTTAGATTCAGGTTAAGCATTGGTTGGTTGTTTTGTGTCTTGATAAGAATTTTACATATACAACATCATGTACTTCCGGTTGCATCACATCATGATGTTAATTTTGTCTTGTTATTAATGAAGTTAACTTTGGTTACTATGTTGCCTGCCAAATTTCTCCATTGTAAAACTATCTTTTCCTATTTGTGATTAACAAGTGTTATAAGACCAAAAGGTTTGTATGCCTGTTGTGCAGTGACAGAACCATTACAGTGAGACAACAGGGTTTGTAGTTGAGAAAGAGTTTAATGATCTCAGGGTGCCAAGTGAGGAGGTGGGAGGAGACCCTCAAATCCATCTCCCCAAGGAGACAGAGTCTTGCTCTGTTGCCCAGGCTACAGTGCAATGGCGTGATCTTGGCTCACTGCAACCTCTACCTCCCGGTTCTAGTGATTCTTGTGTCTCAGCCTCCCGAGTAGCTGGGATTACAGGCACCTGCAACCACACTTGGCTAATTTTTGTATTTTTAGCAGAAACAGGGTTTCGTCATGTTGGCCCGGCTGGTCTTGAACTCCTGGCCTCAAGTGATCCACCTGTGTTGGCCTCCGAAAGTGCTGGGATTACAGGCATGAGCCACTGAGCCTGGCTGGGCTGCAGTTTTTAAGGAGATTCTGGAGGGCAAGGGACTAGAGAATTGGGGTGGTAGGTTGGTTGGGGTAAGGGGGATAAAATTAACAGGATGTGGAAACTGCATTCTTTGGTGAGTCAGTTTCTTGCAGGGTCCTTCAGGCCAACTGATATAGTAGTTTCAGTGATACGCAGGGCATGAAGGAATATCTCATAGGGAAAACTTAATGTTTTCTAATGTTCCAGTTGTTATCTAGAAGCAGTTAAGGGGAACTATAATCTTGTGACAGGGTTTATGTGATTCTAGGACAATGGGCACCACAGAGCTATGAGGAAGCAGGTCAGGGAATTAGCTGACTTAGTGATCAATGCTGAATGTGCTACAAGCTTGGTGTACTTTCATTTCCTCCGCTCCCTTCTTTCCTGATTAGTTTTATAAAGTTTTTAGGAGTGGTTTTGCAAGTCAAGTTTTGATACCACGCAACTCTCCCATTCCAACAACTTTTCTCTCAATGGTTTTAACATGCATCGATGAGCCTCATTTCAACCAATTATTGCATTGATGATGGCAAAGTAGACATTTTCAAGTTCCTTCTATACTCATTGACTGGTGTTCTCATGTTTAAAATAAAAGAGCTTCCCCTGTTTTTTTGTTCAATAACAGTGTGGACTCAGGATTTCTTTTTCTTTTCCTTCTGTTTTGTAATCCAAAGCCATCATTATTCTTTTTTTGATGCTCAAATCAACACAAATGTGGCCAGTGGGGGCCCCTTTAAGCCAGCTCCTGTGTCCTTTAACAAGGCCTACTTTGTCTTTCAGTGCTTTCTTGTTTGTTAGCTCTGAATGTTGCAGGCTTGCCTTGTACCTTCCTCACCCCAGACTGGGAATCAGTCATGTCTCCATGAAGCCTGTGCTCATTTTTGTTCTCCCAGTGTTCTCACTTTCCTTGGAACAAGATTCTGTTACCCATAGTCTTCTCCTTGAAACTCTGCTTTCATAAATACTGTATTATCTTCCATTTCCTGCTACCTTCATAACTGCTTTCTAATTCACTTGTTAGAGTCATTAGTTTTGTTTTGTTTTGTTTTGTTTTCAACAGATAGTGAAATGCCTATTACATGTGTCTGGAACAGTGTGCTTCAGTCATGAAAGCAAAGAGGCCACAGTTCCTACCCTCAAGAAGCTCACATTCTTGGCCAGGCGTGGTGGCTCATAACTGTAACCCCAGCATTTTGGGAGGCCAGGGGAGAAGATCGCTTGAGCTCAGGAGTTCAAGACCAACTTGGGCAACATAGTAAGACCCCATCTCTACAAAAAGAAAACAAAAAACAAACAAACACACAAACAAACAAACACACATGCCTATGGTCCTAGACTCAGGAAGCTGAGGCTGGAGGATTGCTTGAGCCTGGGAGGTTGAGGCTGCAGTAAGCTCTGATGGCATCACAGAACTTCAACCTGGGTGACAGAGCAAGACCCTGTCTCCAAAAACAAACAAACAAACAAAAAATTCACATTTGGACTTTTAGCTAGATGACCTTGCAATTTATCATTCAAATAGGACACTTTGAAAGTGAAAAGGGGTTCTACGAAAATCTATACTGGGATAAGAAACATACATTGGTATTATGCGAGGAGTTGGTAGGCATTATGGCACCTACTCCTCACTGATATCCTGCCTCTAGCTTCCTCTGTCAAATTTGCTTCCTTAAACATCACTTTCAGCATGGAATCCCTTATGCTCAAAGAGCCTGCAGCTATCTGTTTTCTGGGAAGTCAAGCCAAAATCTTTTATCAGATTCCTGAGGTACTTTAAAATCTGACCCTTCCTTGTCAAACCCCGATTGCCACTGTGCCCAGCATGCTCACTCCAGTCTCCATGCTGAGCTTACTGAGAACAGGAATGCGCATGTCTTGTAATCACTGTCTCCAGCACCTGCCCAGCCCTCAGCACCTGCACAGCTCCCACCACATAGCAGGTGCTCCAGTGTGAGAATGCTCAAGAAAGGCTATTGGCTTTCCTCACCATGGAGCACACTCTTCCCATCTGTTCTCTGCTCTTTTGCACCCAGGATGCCTTGCCATCTCTCCCAGACCCATTTAATTCCTACCAACTTCCAATCAAGGTGCCAGAGGGAGCATGTACACTCCCCTACCTTCCATTCCACTGGCATAAGATGAAATATTGCTTTAAAAAATTTAAACATATACAACCCATTCCAAAACAAGAGGAAAATCTCTGTGAACCTGAATTCAGAGGAAACTCACATTAATGAGGGAGGGGGTTGAAGTCACATGACCCAAGGGATTCATGACCAGACAAGGGGTGGTGGACCCTGGGCTTCAACACTGCCTGGGAAGGTCTGCAGGGCCCATGGTGGGACACTGGAATCTCTGTGCAGCCAGAGCCCCCAGAGTGAAATAACTCCACTGGAGAGCCCAGAGGTAGGTGGCAACTGGGAGTGAGCAGCTCTGGGAGGAAACAGAGGCTGCCAAGCAAAATAGGAGCGAGGCTCGGTGGCACAAATGGAGCACTTCCCATCTAGGGTGAGAGTCTGTGAAGGTTAATTTTATGTGTCAATGTGGCTAGGTCATGATATCCACATATTGTTCAAATGTTATTCTAGATATTTCTGTGAAGGCATTTTTTAGATGAGATTAGCATTTAAATCAGTAGTAGGCCAGGTGTGGTGGCTAATGCCTATAATCCTGGCCAAGCCAGGAGGATAACTTGAGGCCAGGAGTTGGAGACCAGCCTATGCAATACAGCAAGACCTTGTTTCTACAAAAAATGAAATAATTAATCAGGTATTATGGGATGCACTTGTAATCCTCACTACTCCTAGCTACTCAGGAGGCTGAAGTGGGAGAACTGCTTGAGCCCAGGAGTTCAAGACCATCTTGGGCAACATAGCAAGAGCACATCTCCACAAAAAAATTTAAAAAGTTGCCTGGACATGGTGACATATGCCTGTAGTCCCAGCTAGCTAGGAGGCTGTGGTGGGAGGATCACTAGAGTCCAGGAATTCAAGGTTACAGTGAGGTTATGATTGTGCCACTGCACTTCAGCCTGGGCAACAGACTGAAACTCTATCTCTTAAAAACAAATAAGTAAATAAATAAATCAGTAGACTTTGAGTATAGCAGATTACGCCTCTATTATGTAAGTTCTGCCTATAGATGGTCTTTGGACTCGAACTATAATTCATCCCTAGGTCTCCAGCCTGCTGGCTCACTCCACAGATTTTGGATTTACCAACTCTCCATAATCACATGTTCCTTCAAATCTCTCTTTCTGTCTCTATATATCTCCTGTTGGTTCTGTTCTCTGGAGAACCATGACTATTACAGAGTCTTAAACTACTTAATATAAGAAACAGCCAACGTTTCCAGACCACGGATGTTAAGATGGAAAGGGTTCAGCACCAAATGCTGAGCAGGATGAACTCAACAACCACCATGAAACCTCACATCTATGTATAATTGTTCATTTATCAGGAGCTATTGATTTAGTGATTTATTGCCAGGCTCTGTTGTAGGTACTGTGTATTCAATGGGGGAATGCACACACATATATAATATGCATGTAGACTATAATATATATGTTATATATATACACACGTATATGTTATATACATAAACTTTAAATTCATGTGTAGATAAGTACTATGAAAGAAAAATAAACTAGATTAAAAGGAGGTATTGTAGATAAAATAGTCAAGGAAAGTCTTTCTGAAGAGGTGGCATTTAAGCCAAGACTGAATGAAGTGGGGAACAAGTCAAGTGAAATGCCCAAACATGGAGAACAAAGGGGGAAGTCTTACAAGCAAGCAGTAAGAAAAGACTTGTCCCTCACAAAAGAATGGCCAGCAGATTGGCAGCTGCCTCTTTGGCCCTGAGGGTAAATGCTAGAACAATTCCTTCCCCAAGTATTGTTCAGGAGTGAGAGTGAAACTGACATAGTCAGACACCAGGGCTAGGAGGGTTCGCTATCAGAGTGCCTTCCTGAAAGAACTACTAAACTTTACATATTTCCTGCAGGAGAAAACGAATCCAAAAGGTGTAGAACAGAAAAACAATGGTGGACAAAGAAATCATTAAAACGTGTCCAAAATCATAAGCTATATTTTTCCCTGTATTTTAAAACCTTTGTGCATAATATACTAGATAAACATCTGGAAGACAGGAAATAGGGGAAATATGGAAAGATGTTAAAGTGTTCAAGGTCTTTGTCTTGATGAGGAGGTTAGAGATTCTAAGACTATTTAGAGATTCTGAGTCCATTTACAACAATACATAGCTTCTCCTCGTTCTGCACAGTCTAGATTGGGTTGGATTGAGCCTTCTTCATGAGTCGTTTCTAATTACCTAGTCCTCTTTCATTTATCTCCAGAACTCCTCTATCATTTATAGCCTGTCCATACAATTTAGCACTTAGCTACACAGTGTCACTTGTCTACCTAGGGCTAAAGGCTCAGGGTCTTCAGTCCCCATTGGTTAACTGGCTGCAGTGGCATTGAGAAGAGCATCTGGCTAACGCCTGCTTCCGACGCACCATTACCTAGCTTTGTGAACTTGGACATGTTGCCAACCACTCTGGGTTTCAGAGGTTTTTTAGTCTGTAAAATGAGATAATATGGTGAGATGGCCACTAAGATCCCTTCTAGCACAAAGAATCTATGCTTGGTTCTTCCACTCCTTTCCTGCATGTCCTGGAGAGGAACTGTCCAGAAAGATCATCAGATGATGATGATCTAAGAGTGAGACCCTGTCTAAAAGACAGAAGTACAGTGGCATGATCATGCTCATTGCAACCTTGGCCTTCTGGGTCAACTTTATGAGTAGCTAGGACCACAGGCATGTGCAACCATACCCAGCTGATTTTTTTTTAAATTAATATTTGTAGAGATGAGGTTCTGCTATTCTGCTCAGGCTGGTCTTGAACTCCTGAGATGAAGCAATCCTCCTGCCATGGCCTCCCAAAGTACTAGGATTATAGGCATGAGCCACTGTGCCCAGCCTCTGTTGCATATTCTTTTTAGCTTCCTGCCTCGCACACACTGACTTTCTCCCTAGATGCTGAACCAGTGACTTAATCTACCCTTTGACACCTGCCTGATCCCTTAAGCCTCATCCAGATCCCCCACATTGGCACTGATGTCCTACTTAGGTGCTGGCTTCTGTTCTAGCTGACATCTACCTGGGTCTGGGTTACTTCTGTGCTTTTCCCTTATCCTAGGTTGTCAGTCTTTTCTTAGGTCTTCAGATCCCAGGTGCTCACTCATTGTATATAATACTACATGACAGCAAAAACATAGAATTCTTAAAAGCAAAGACCTCAGAAACTACAGGGGATGTTGAAAATTGCTTCAAAGGATGTAAGGTATATCTCTTTACTGGCCTGCTCTCTCCCAGTTCCTTTCTTTATCGCCTTGAGGTCAGGTATTAATAAGGGTCAGAGGAGGGGTGTGTTGTATGGGAGAACAGTCATCTTTCTTCTTCTTGAAAACATTGATTTGCTTCTACACTGCTGCCTAGACTCCTTTGGGTGCATATTCTTAGGCCTTTTTTTTTTTTTTTTTTATCAGAAACAATGGCAATCTTGTTTTCTTATTTGGTGGCAACTTTTGATGGGCCAGATTTATATTCCAAAGTAAGAGCTGCAGTAAGAGGCAGCATATACTTATAAATTATCTAGTGCTGTGTAACAAATTACCACACACTTAGCAACCTACAAGGGTACACATTCATTGTCTCACAGTTTCTGTGGGTCAGAATTCTAGGCTTGGATTAGCTTGGTCCTCTGTTTCAGGGACTCTTGCAAGGGTGTAATTAATGTGTAGACGGGAGCTGCAGTCTCATCTGAAAACTCAGCTGGGGAAGGATCTATGTCCAAGATCACATGATTGTTGGCAGAATTCAGTTCCTGAAGGGTTGTTGGACTGAGGGCCTCTGTTCCTTGCTAATTGTTGACCAGAGGCCACCCTCAGTTCTGTATGCAGTGTAATAATGGAAACAAAATCCCATCACCTTTGTCATATTCTATTGGTGAAAAGGAAGTCATGGGTCCTATCCATACTCAAGAGGAGAAGATCACGTGTTGTATGAACACCAAGCAGTAAGGATCCTGAGGCAGTAAAATATATTGGTGAAGACATGGACTCTGGAGTTATTTGTCTGCTTTCAAATCTCAGCCCCACCATTTAGTATCTGTGTCTCAGTTTCTTCATTTGTGTAACAGGGATGATAATAATACTAGCTACCTTATAGGGTTGTTGTGAGGATTAAATGAGTTGTTATATTTAAAGTTCTTAGCACAGCCTGGCATATAGTAAGTGCCATGTTACTGTTAATTTCTGCATTTTCTCTTTGTTGCTATTTCTAGAGAGGTGGGCATGGCAGCTGGGCAATGTTTGCCTTCTCTCTGAGAAGATGTTACACTCTTAGGCAGTGGTGCTTTTCAGTCGTTTCCACATATGTATCAAATACACATAGTGATTTGAAGATAATTACAAACAAGCCCCATGTTATGCATTTAACAAATTGCTTCTTATTGATTTATGTCTGGTTTTTCAAGGGGAGAGCGAGAGCCCATGAATGGTAAGTAAAGTGACTAGAGCCAACTATTCAGATAGAAGAGTCTTTGGGGGCAATTTGATACTGTACAAAGTGCTTTCATCTTTAGGAACTGTTAAATATAAACCATCAAATATTTATGGGCTTTAGCAAAAGCTGTTGTCCTTCAGCTAGCTTGTGGAGTCTGTTACATGAGTTCTGACTGAAAACTAGTGTCTACGGTGGGCCTTTGGGAAGGGTTCTGTGTAGAAAATGATCTTTACAGATACTTTAGCTTTGTAATTGAAGGAGTAGATGAAATTGGCCCCTGTGGCAGCCTCCAGGTAGAAAGTGTAACAACTTTGTTTAAAAAAACGATATGAAGTATTAGGAAGAAAAGGAGGTTTATATAAACCCAGAAAAAATCACATGCTATTGTGATATTATGAAATACATGTTTTGTCTTTGTCTCAGTTTCCTGGTATAAGGCTCCTAAAACCCTTTGTCCTGGTTTCCTGACACATACTCCTAAAACCTGAGTGATAAGAATGTCTTTTGTATGTTATTGAGCTGATTCAATAATGTAGGTGGCTGGGGGCCCCTAAATAGCTTCAAGACGGGGGTTGGTCAATGGAAAGACCAAGGCATTGGAAGATTGGACCTTTTAACCCCAGCCTCTAACCTCAGGGTAGGGAAGAGGGACTGAAGGCTAAGTTGGTCACCAGTGGACAATGATTTAATCAATCACGCCTTGGTAATGAAGCTTTAATAAAAACCCAAAAAGACTGGGTTTGGAGAGCTTCTGGATAGCTAAACACATGGAGGTTCCTGGAGGGTGGTGTGCCCAGAGAGGACATAGAAGCTCCACACCCCTTCCCACATGCCGTTCCTTATACACATCTTCACCTGTATCCTCTGTAATGTGCTTCATAACAAGCTGGTAAACCTAAGTAAGTGTTTCCCTGAGTTCTGTGAGCTCTCCTAGCAAATTGATCAAACTTGAGGACGGGGTCATGGCAATCCCAATTTGTAGCCAGTTGGCTGGAAATACAGGACACAACCTGGGGCTTGTGATAGGCATCTGAAGTGGGGGTCAGTGTATGGAACTGAACCCTTAACCTGTTGGAGTGTCAGAATTGGGTTGAATTATAGGACACCTAGTTGGTGTCTTCTGGAGAATTGCTTACTTGGTGTGTGGGGAAAACTCCCACACATCTGGTGTCAGAAGTTCTGGGTGAGGAAAACACCAACACCAACACCAACACTGTTTTTCTCCTATACATAATAACTATATTTCACCAAATTAAGAAAACGTGCAATAGTAATAAAGATTCCAGAATTTAAATAGCCAACGAAGTTAGAATAATCACCATGATTCACTATTTTTAGAAAGTTTGGCAAAGGACAGATTTTGTCTAGTACCACAGCAGTAGTGCAGGCGCAGGGTGTTGTCAGTCAAGACAAATGCAAATGCCTGTCACTAGCATACGTGGCAGAATGACAGAGCTGAGCTAGCAGATGTTGGATGCTCAGAGTGAGTGCATCCATTAGGATTACATTTAGCTGCAAGTAACAGAATTCCTAACTGACAAGGCCTAAACAAGGAAGGGGTTTATTTGTTACAGGCAATGTAAAGTCTGGGGGTAGATGATTCTGGGCAAGTACGCCAGTTCCAAATATCATCAAGGACAAGTCCTGTTTATCTTTCTCTTCTCTCATAGCAAGTGGCTTTCATTTTCATGGTCTCCAGATGGCTGCTGCATCCCCCGGTGCCATGGGGGAGGGAGTGAGGCTGAAAAGCAGAGGTAAGGAGCTGTGCTAGCCAAGCCCATTCCTTTAAAGAACTTTCCTGAGAGATCTATCCAGTGACTTTTTCTTTTATTATGAGGACTAAGCTCTGATTTTTTTTTTTATTTTTTTATTTTATTTTATTTTTTTTGAGACAGAGTCTTCTCTGTCACCCAGGCTGGAGTGCAGTGGCACTATCTTGGCTCACTGCTACCTCCACCTCCCTGGTTCAAGCAATTCTCCTGCCTCAGCTTCCTGACTACCTGGGACTACAGATGCGTACCACCATACATGGCTAAAATTTTTGTATTTTTAGTAAAGAAGGGGTTTCACCAGGTTGGCCAGGCTGATCTCGAACTCCTGACCTCTTGATCCGCCCGCCTCGGCCTCCCAAAGTGCTGGGATTACAGGCGTGAGTCACTGCAGCCAGCAACAGCTCTGATTTTTTATCTTGCCCAAATTCCCGTCTAACGGTCTGGGGAGTCATGTCCTACAAACCATACATTCTCATTAGCTGGACTTTATTTATTTATTTATCGTGATTTATTTTCCAGCCTGACTCTGGCATAACATTATGAGACAACGAAGAAAATAAAAATATTTTACCACCAAAACATGTTTTTTGCCACGTTTTGAAATGGCCCTGCAAGGCATCCTTTGTGGGGGAATATTCACATCTGTAAGGAATCCCTGTTAACATAGCTAGACCTTTTCCTTCCCAGCCCATCCACTTCTGAATAGATTAACTGAGAGTCTAACACCTTTTAAAGGGTCTGAAGAGGAAACATTTGTCACTTATTGTTTCTAAGGGCAGCCACTATGAGACTTCTGAAAGAACCTTGGTCTCCACAATCTTTTATCTTAACCCAAACATTCCTTTCTATTAATATCAGGTCTTTAGACAAAAACTCAACCAATTGTCAATCAGAAAATGTTTAAATTCACCTATAGCCTGGAAGACCACCCTGCTCCCTCTTCCTCGCCCTCCTCCCCCACTCCCCACCCCATCTGCTGCTTAAATTCTCCCACCTTTCTGAACCAAACCAATATATTTCTTAAATGTATTCAGTTGATGTCTCATGCCTCCCTAAAATGTATAAAACTAGGCTACACCCTGACCACCTTGGGCACATATTCTCAGGACCTCTTGAGGGCTGTGTTACGGGCCGTGGTCACTCATATTTGGCTTAGGATAAATCTCTTAAAGTATTGTATGGAGTTTGACTCTTTTCATTGATAATTACATTGGCCAGAGCTGTGTAACATAGCTACTTTTAGCCATCAGGTTGCCTAGGAAAGAATATATTTTATTTTTCTGGCCTCCATAGGAAGAAGTAGAGGAAGGCAAGGGGGAAAAGGTTGTGAATGGTCTTTGAGTTTCTGACTCGCAGAGGCTACCACAGTAATTTCTAGAGCTCCACATACACCTTGTCACTCTTGTTTGTATGTATCTCAAGCTGAGTTTTCAAATTATTTCTTTTGTCTGTGAGCAGAGAGACAGTCAGAGATGTCTTATGGCAGCATTAGAGAATTAGGTAATTTGATATCAATAATTGGCTGAACCATGTGTGTAAAGAAAGACCTCATATGTGGTTACACCCATATCAGTGGCCACAGAAGTATTCCTACCTCTAATCCTGGGTGCAGTCATTTGGACAATACAACTTTCAGTAAATTGTGTTTTAGTGTCTAGTGGTCAAGAGGAATGAGCATAAATAGTCTTGTCCACAAAAGCCTGTCCTTTTAGAGCGAAGGCTGGCCATGACTTGTTTTTATTCTTTTTTTTTTTTTTTTTTTTTTGAGACTGGAGTTTTGCTCTTGTTTTTTTGAGACGGAGTTTTGCTCTTGTATATAAAGAAAATACCCTTTAAAAGGCTGGAGTGCAATGGCACAATCTCGACTCACTACAACCTCCGCGTCCTGGGTTCAAGCGATTCTACTGCCTCAGTCTCCTGCGTAGCTGGGATTACAGGCACATGCCACCACCACATCTGGCTAATTTTTGTGGTTTTTTTTTTTTTTTTTTTTTTTTTTTTAGTAGAGACTGGGTTTCTCCATGTTGGTCAGGCTGGTCTTGAACTCCTGACCTCAGGTGATCCACCTGCCTCGGCCTCCCAAAGTGCTGGGATTACAGGCGTGAACCACCATGCCCGGCTGTTTTTATTCTTTTAGAAAACCCAGCAGCTGCCAGCTAGGACATGGCAGTTCTCAATCATTACCTCATTCAGCAAGTACACAGTCCTTTCCTCTCTGACTGTCTCCCATGGTCACAAATCCAAGGCTAACAAAGCAACTCACTTGCATGCAACATTAGCCCTCTAGCATATAACATGAAGATTCTGTCAGCTGCAATGCTACTGCTTGGTTTCCATTGGATTGTGAGATGTGCTCATCAATATACCCAATGTAAATAGCTTGCTTCATATCTTGGCAAAGTGCCCCTCACTTTTCTGTATCAACATATCATTTACCTTGTATGGGGAGCATTTATTAACTCATTTTGACCATGGCTGTTCTCATTTCACACAAATAATCAAGGTAAATTGCAGGGATCTCTTCTTGATGCAAAGGTAGGAGGACAGAAAAAAAAAGGCTGAAATCTGAATTTCCTTAAGGAGGGGCATGTGAGAAAGGCCATGGGGCACACAAGCGTGTCATAGTCAACTGGTCGTGGTGAGGGGGAAGAGGTGTTGGATATGAGAGAACTAATTCTGTAAAGCTTAAATAAATACCCTGGCCTGATTCCCACTTACAAAGACACCAAGTCTTTGAGGAAAATAACCTAGCTGATCATTAAATAAGCTGGCAGAGTATGTGTAATGAGACTGAAATCACGTGTTCACCTCAACATTTAGTCAAATTGCTTTGATGCTTTATTGACAAGAAAAATAAAATGCTTAAGTGAATCCATGGGTAGATGGAAGGAGAGATTTTTGGAATTTTTTTCAAAAACATGATTTTGACAAAATAGTGTTACTTGCCTGGTCCCACAGAGCCTCTGGGAACTCTAATCCTTTGAAAGCTATCGATTTCCTTTTGTTTGATATGGCAAGGCACACTTTCTCACAACTCAATTAGAACGCATTTTTCCAATGGGCAACTATCTTGATCACGTTAACATTCATGAGGTGAGCCTGTGTCCCACTGTTGTTTAATAAAAGAAATAAAATCTGGGGATATTACTCAGCCATAGTAGCCCATCACCTTGGGACAGTATTACTACTGCAATTCCATTACAAGCACTAGCTATTGAAAGGCAAGTAGAATAACAAAAAATTGTTGCTTTTAGGCAACAACTAGAAAATACTTGCTTTGTCATGAATGTCCTGTCTTGGTTGTTTAATCAAGATGGGAAGCAGATATGCTACAGGCAGCTGGAGAGGCTGCAGTAGCTCAAAAGGAATGGCCGTGATGACAAGGCCAAAATCTCACTCATGAAGGAAGGAGATGGCATGCTACTCTTCAATGCTGTCTTCTAGAGCTTCTGTTCCACTGCAAGGAAGATCCAGCTCCCACGAGCACACCCCTCCTCTTCCTTGTTGGGATGGCATTTTGCCAAGCATTGTGCCAGATGCCTTCTACATATTAGTTCATCAGATTTTCACCACAAGCCTAAGAGGAAGGTATTACAACCCATCTTCTAAGTCATTGTCATTAAGCATCTTACCCAGGGTTATATTGTCAACAAATGATAGAAACTAGGGTTAGAAATCCGATCCTTGTAAGTCGCAGAGTGATAGAGAGAGAGTGAAATTTACACAAGTGAAAAGTTGACCTGTACGAAGGTTTTCTGTCTTTAGCCAGAATGTGTGTATAAGGGAAAATACAGACTCATCCTTTCAGCTTTTTCAGATTACTACCTTGGCTACATCCACAAGTGGCCCCTATATCCTGACCCCTTCTCAGCAATGCGTCATTGTGTTAGTTGGCTCCTGTTTCCATAATAAAATCCAATAGACTGAATACCTTAAATGACAATATATTTTTTACAATTCTGGAGGTTGGGAAATCCAAAATAAAGGTACTGGCTGATTGTTCCTGGTGGGGGCTCTCTTCTTGGCTTGTAGATCTCCCTTCTCTCTGTGTCTTCACATGGCAGAGAAAGAGAAATAGCAGGCTTTCTAGTGTCTCTTCTTATGAGAGCACTAATTTCATCATGAGGGCCCCACCCTTATAACGTGGTCTAATTCTGATTATCTCCTAAATGTCCATCTCCAAATACCATCACATTAGGGGTTAGGGCTTCAACGTATGAATTTTGGGGTGACACAAACATTCAATTCATAACAGTCATCAACAATATCTTTTTCAGGCCACATGCTTAGAGAACAATAAAATCACTTATCCAGTGAAAGGATGTCACTTATCCATCGTAAGGACTCCCAGCAAGCACATTATGACTGTGCTCAGGAGGCGTGCCCAGGTCTTCAAGACAGGTGCAGCATTCAGCTTTGGGGAGAAGGAGGGTGAAGTAGACATTCTCAAGGGCCAAACAATTCATCCAGATCCTCAGCTCAGTCCCTTCCTATCTTGGGTCCTTCTCTGGGCATTGATTTCCCCTGGTTCTTCATTAAGGTCCCAGGAGGGTCGCACAACAGTTTTTCTTTGTTTTATTTTATTTTTTATTACTTTTTTTTTTGTGGAAATGGGGCCTCACTTTGTTGCCTAAGCTGGTCTTGAACTTCTGGGCTCAAATGATCCTCCCACCTTGGCCTCCCAAAGTGTTGGGATTTCAGGCATGAGTCACTGCACTTGGCTAACAGTCTTTCTTGCAGAGGAAGAAACATCGATTCTTTCTCCATCCCCCGCTTATATCTTAAGTCAGGCTGAGCTCATCACTGGTGGTCAGCAGAAGTGCTGAACGATAGGCATCTCAGTCCAATCTGCAGACACCAGTTCATTTGGGGGAACCCCTACCATCATTCAATCTGCAGCACCCTCCTCTTTGGGCTGCTACTCCTTCTCCTTGGGTTCCTGGGTTCATTTTATTATTTTTTGTCTTTCTCCTATGCTTCTGACAGATGTTTCAATCATTATATATATATATAAAATAGATATAATATGTTATATATATAAAGATATGTATGTTAACATATATAAATATATAATAGATATAATATGTAATATATATTTTATATAAATATATAATAGATACAATATGTTATATATGTTATATAAATATATAATAGATATAATATATTAAACATCTATATAATATGTTAAATATATAATAGATATAATGTTGTATATAATATATGTTATAATATATTATAATATATAATGTTATATGTTATAATATATTATATAATATATTGTGATATATAATATATAACATATTATGTTATATATAACAATATAATATATAACATATTATATATTAAATAACATATAACATATACAATATATAACACATAACATATATGATATATAACATATGATATATGTAATATATATCATATATTATGTATAACATATAACCTTGTATATTATATATAATATATATATTAAACATGAAGAGACTCTGTGTTGAGTAGGCACTTGGGAAGTACATAGAAAATGCAAGGCTTTTCATCTGTCTCATGAATGGGTTTTTATTTAGAAGAAGGCTTTTTTTTTCCCCTTAACCATAGAACACTTAGTTACTGCATAATGAATAATTAAAAAGCCTCTTCTCGTGATCAGAGTCAGGAGTTTTTCTGTGTTCAAGTTAATCCAGCTCCTCTGGTGAAGGAAATCTTTATAAAGGATAATACCAATATAACATTTCTAGTTATTATGGAATCTGAATTTCTTTTATTGAGTGGTTCAGAAATAATTATCGTTTCTCTTAACTGGGTAAATGAAAAATGTAGAGGGAGATGTAATAATGACCTTGGGGTTTTCTTGAGGCTAAGAGGCTTTGCAGTGGCCACCCGTGTCCTTGGTCATTTTGGGGTAATTTGATACAGTCCCTCAGGAATGAGGGAAGAGGCCATGAATAAGGATAGAGGGAAACTTAGCCTGGAACACGGTGCTTTTGCTTAATGAAAATTACTGCTTTCTTACTTCTTTGAGAGTTCAAAGACCTAGGGTGATTTCCCTAAATGGTTTTAGCTAACTGGGTGCAGAAAGGAAGACGAGAATTAACGGCACCCTCACTGGAAAGTTGAAAGTCTAATTAGCTTTTGGGCTGTCTGAGTTTTGTTAATTTATAGGTGGGATTCTGGGAGGGCAGGCAGGCCAGGCGGGCGGTGAGAGCTAAGTTCAAATGGAGACTGCAGGGAAAAGCAACCCACCAAGGTGATTTGTTCCGCATTTTGACCCACCTCGCCCGTAAGCCATTACTGATTTGTGACGTTAAGAGGCTCCGAGAGAAACTTAGAATAGTGGCCCACTTACACTTATGATTAATTTTCTATAGCTCAGGATCCTGTAAGTAAATGGATTAAAGAACCATTTGATCTTGAAAAAGAGGTTTATGGTTGCTTTGATGATTAAGTACCCTGGGGACACATGGATTATCATGGATAATGGATTCGGAGAAGTGAGATATTAAAAAACGAACTCTCCTTCCTGGCCACATATAGATGGTGCTAAGTGGTTACATGAGGGCTAGGTTAACCCTGTCATGTATTTGAATGGCTAGTAGAGATAAGCAGAGTGAAGTTAGTTAAGCTGAGGGAACCCATTTTTCTTATTCCTGGGAGGAAAATTGAATGTTGTAGGTACAGCTTTGAAATGTAACTTCCATTATCTCAAGAGGATAAATTCTTGGGAAAATACTTTGGCAAGTACAAGTTCAGAGCTGAAAAAGCACTCAGCAAAATGACATGACCTTTGTATGTTTACCAGAGGTTTACCTCTGCCCAATGAGTCTCTATGACAAAATACCAACCTATAGAGAAGAGCTCCCACATAGAAGACTCCCTCAGCTGGCTTCTCTATTTCCACTCTGTTTTTTATATTTTCGTGAATTACAGGTCATAAATAGAGGGTGAGAAAGGGCCCATGTTCCTGAGCTACAGCTGTGAGGTGAGAAAAATAGTGGGAGAGGAAGGTGTTTCATGGTATAGCATATGACTTGTCATGGTGCAAAAAATAATATTTTCAGTTGGTCTCCTATCAAAAGTGACTTTTCTTAACAAAAGGAAACAAACGTATACTCTCTCCTTCATTCTAGCTCTTAAAAGAGAATGTATCAGGAATTTCATCTGCCTGACCTTTATCGATAACCATAACTGAAGCAGTAATTCTGAGTTAGTGTACATTTATTGACACCAAATTTATTATTCAGATTTCTGAATGTAATTTGTAACTTTGATACCACATTTTATTTTTATTTCACTCAAGCAATTGCTCTTCACTAGGCTTAATATTGGGACACCTGGCC
This sequence comes from Rhinopithecus roxellana, assembly GCF_007565055.1. NCBI lineage: Eukaryota > Metazoa > Chordata > Mammalia > Primates > Cercopithecidae > Rhinopithecus > Rhinopithecus roxellana. The sequence continues at coordinate 65,967,287 of NC_044569.1, read as the reverse complement.
CTCTGTAGCTGTGTGACATTGAGAACATCACTTAACCTCTCAGAACCATAGACATTTAATCTGCAATATCTGATTCTGCCAACTTTTCAGCGTTGTTAGAAGAATAAAAACAAAAATGAGATTCCGTCAACTAAAATGTTTTTTAACACTATCATGTTAAAGAAACGCAAGGAAATAATTTTTACTAGGTGCTTTGGGATACCAGAGAGGACATGTTAAATACTGTATCTTATACCTTTTAAAAACAATGGCTTATTGAAAAAGAACAAGGTCATGTCCTTTGCAGGAACATGGAAGGAGCTGGAAGTCATTATCCTTAGTAAACTAGTGCAGGAACAGAAAACCAAATACCGCATGTTCTCACTTATAAGTGGGAGCTGAATGACGGGAATACATGGAGGGGGCCAGCACACGCTGGGGCCTACCAGACGATGGAGGATGGGAGGAGGGAGAGAATCACGAAAAATGACTAATGGGTACTAGGCTTAACACCTGGGTCATGAAATAACCTGCACAACAAACTCCCATGACACAAATTAACCTATGTAATAAACCTAAACATGATTATCTAGATTATGTAAAACATTTCCTAACACCACTTACTCTGCTTTCTCCTGTTGTTCAGGGAGAAACAGTTGATTATAATGAAGTGCCACAAGAACATTTTGGAGTTGGGGGGAAAAAGAATGTGTATATACATATATATATATATATGTATATACACACATGTATATGTATATACACACACACACATACATACACACACACACATACAGCAGCTAATGATTACCTAAGAGTGGGGATGATTTATATGTATTATACATCGATGATTTACATGTATTATACACCCCATGGCTGATATATGAAAGCCTAGTTAATAAGCCAAACATATGGTTTAGGCCAATATGTATCACCACACAATTAAAGGCAGGAGTGGAAACTCGGTTTCCTACCACGGTCAAGACAGTAGCAAATGAGGAAATTAGGCCAGGCATAGCTGCATGTGCATTATGTACAGTGAGGGCTATGGTTAACTAGAGAGCATGCCTCCTCTAAGTGGTGGACAAGTTACCAGATTTCCCAATTTTTCACAGGGAGGTAGAAGTATGGAGTTTGTATTGGGAAATCTCTTCCCATTAAAATTCTCTACAGGCTGAATTTGCCCTGAGGGTGTTCAGTTTATGATTTTTGCTTAAGAGTTAACTAACAAAACCACAACTCAAGTAATAATGATAAAGTTATACCCACAAAAATTTATTGTTAAAAAGCAAGAAAATATATGAAATATTTAGGTGAAAATCTAACAAAAGAGGGCTTGTATGCTGAAAACTACAAAACACTAATACAAGAAGCATATTGTGTTCATGAATTGGAAAACTTAATGTAATAAAGATGTCAATGCACCCTAAATTGAGGTATAGTTTTGATGCAATTCTTATCAAAATTCTAGCAAGATGTTTTTATAGATGTATAGACAAGATTCTTCTCCTTCTTTTTTTATTTTTACTTTTTGAGACCAGATCTCACCTTGCCACCCAGACTGGCACAATCATAGCTCGATGTAACCTCGAATTCTTGGGTTCAAGTGACCCTCCCGCTGGAGCCTCCCAAGTAGCTGGGACTACAGGCGTGCACCACAACGTCTGGCTAATTTTAAAATTTTCTGTAGAGACAGGGTCTCAACTACATTGTCCAGGTTGCTCTTGAACTCCTGGCTTCGAGAATCCTCCCACTTCATCCCAAAGTGCTGGGATTATAGGTGTGAGACACTGCTCCCAGCCCTAGACAAGATTGTTCTTTTTTTTTTTTTTTTTTTTTTTACCTGTTTTAGTGAAAGTATGTAGGAGTGAGAGTTTATGTTTGGAGGATATGAGATGTAAGATATGTATACCAGAAGAATTGGGGTTAGATATTTGGGATTTGGATTGTGAAGATGTATTTTCCATGTGTTTTCCCAGATGAATATTGGGGATTTGTATTTGTCTATTGTTTGGCAGATTTGGAAGAATTACCTTAGACAACATTATTCTAAAATTTATATGAACAGGCAAAGTAACTAGACTATCTGAAACAATTTTGAAAAAGGAGAATAAAGAAGAAATCACTTTACTCGATTTTAAAATTTATTATATAGTACTCTAGATTATGCGGTATTGGTGAAGGGATAAACACATATATCAATGGACTATGGAACAGAATAGATAACCCAGAAATAGACACATACAAATACAACCAACTTATTTTTGACAAAAGTGCAAAAGCCAGTCAATGAGGGGAAGAATAGCTTTTCCAACAAACGGTCTGGAGCAACTGGATATCCATGGACCAGACAAAGAAACAAAAACAAAACCTCATAGCTTATACGAAAATTAACTCAAAATAGATTATAGATTTAAATGTAAAGCACAACAAATTTAAAACTTTTAGAACAAAATGAAGGAGAAAATCTTCAGTACATAGAGCTGTATGAAAGGCTCACAGACATAATACCAAAAGCATGATCATAAAAGAAAAAAACTGGTAAATTATGCTTCATCTAAATTAAAAACTTTTGCTCTGGGAGAGACTTTGTTAAGAGAAAAAGACAAGCTACAAACTGGGAGAAAATACTTGAAAATCACATATCTGATAAAGACCTCATGTCTAGAATATATGCAGAATTCTCAAAATTCAATAAGAAATAATCCAACCAGAAAATAGGCAAAAGACATGAAGATAAGGTCACCAAAGAGGATAAATGGATGGCAAATAAGTCATGAAAAGATGTTCGATATCACTAGCCATTAGGGAAATGTAAATTAAGGAAATGATGAGGTATCACTGCCTACCTGTTCAAAGAGTAAAATAAAAAATACTGACAATACCAAATGCTGCCAATAATGTGGAAAAATGGAATTTCTCATACATTGTTGGTAGGACTGTAAAACAGCACAGCCACTCTAGAAAATAGTTTGGTAGTTTCAAAACAATCTTAACTTATACCTATTATGCTCTCATTTATCTCAGAGAAATAAAAGTTTATGTCCACACAAAAACCTATACAAAATTGTTCATAGCAGCATTATTTGGAATAATTCCAAACTGGAACTATTTCAGCTGGTGAGTGGTTTTATAAATACATCTATACTATGTGATACGATTAGGCTCTGTATCCCCACTCAAATCTCATGTTGAATTGTGATCTTCAGTGCTGGAGGAGAGGCCTAGCGGGAGGTGACTGGATCATGGGGGCAGATTTCCCCTCATTTCCCCTCATTCTCATGATAGTGAGTTCTCACGAGATCTGATTGTGTAAAAGTGTGTGGCACTTTCTCCCTTCTCTTTCTCTCTCTCTTTGTCCCCCTCCCTGTCTCTCTCCCTCCCTCCCTCTCCTGATTCACCATTGTGAAGAAGATGCCTGCTTCCCCTTTGCTTTCTGTCATGATTGTTAAGTTTCCTGAGGCCTCTCCAGCCATGCTTCCTGTACAACCTGCAGAACTGTGATCCAACTAAACCTCTTTTCTTCATAAACTGCCCAGTCTCAGGTAATGCTTTATAGGAATGTAAGAATGGACTAACGCACTATATATTCCATTCAGAAATAAAAAGCAATAGACTATTGAAAGACTCAGTGTGATAGACAGAATTATGCCCTTCCCCAAGATATCCACATCTTAATTCCTGAAACCTTTGAGTATGTTGCCTGATGTGGCAAAAGGGACTTTGCGGATGTGACTGAGTTACAGATCTTAGGATGGGGCCTGGATTACCTTGGTGGGCTCACTGTCATCACAATGGTCCTCAAAAGAGGGAGGCAGGAGAGTCAGAGTCAGAAACCTCTGAGTGATGAGCCCGAGATGCAAGCAGAGGCCTGAGTGATGTGGGGCCTTGAGCCAAGGAATACAGGCAGTCTCTGTCAGCTGGAAAAAGGCAGGAGAGCAGATTCTCCTCCAGAGCCTCCGGAAGGCATGTGGCCCCATCAACACCTTGATTTTAGCCCAGTTTTGATTTCTGACCTCCTGAACTGTTAGATAATACATTTATGTTGTTTTAAGTCACTAAGTAAGTAGTTTATTACAGTAAAATAGGAAAGTAATGCTCAACATATTTAATGAACCTCAAGGGAATTATGCTGAGTGAAAAAAGTCAGTCTCAAAAGGTCATACACTGCATGATTCCATTTACATAACAATCTTCTTTTTTTGAAAAAGGATCCCACTCTGTCACCCAGGCTGGAGTGCAGTGGTACAATCACAACTCATTGCAGCCTGGAACTCCTGGGCTCAAAGGATTTTCCCAGCTCAGCCTCCCAAGTAGCTGGGACTACAGGTGTGCATTACAATGCCTGGCAAACTATTTTTATTTTTTGTAGAGATGGATCTCACTGTGTTGCCCAGACTAGTCTTGAACTCCTGGCTTCAAGTGATTCTCTCACCTCAGCCTCCCAAAGTGCTGGGATTACGGGCTTGAGTCATTGTTGGGCCATAACATTTTTGAAATGGCAAAATTATAGAGATTGGGAACAAATTAGAGGTTGCCAGAGGTCAGGAATGGGTGGGGGGAGGGTGATAGTGTAACTATAAAGGGATAACATGAGGGAGATGTTTGTAGTGATTGGGATAGCTCTATATCTTGATCACGGTAGCAGTTACAAGAACTTCCACATGATAAAATGACATAGAACTGTACAGGCACATTGTGCCAATGTCAATTTCCTGGTGTCGATACTGTATTATAGTTACGTAACATGTAACCAGTGAGGAAACTGGGTAAAGGGTGCATGGGACTGCTCTGTACTATCTTTACAACCACTTGTGAATCGATAATTATTTCAAAATAATTAAAAAACAATAAAAATAAGAATTAAAAACCAAAGACTAATTCAAAACTTGTAGCAAAACATCTTTTCTGAAAGTATCTTTGATTGTAAATATCTGCCTAAACATATGCACACTGCAAGTTTTGCTACTTGGAGTCCATCTGCATTACTACATCACTCTAGTAAATTCTAAAGTGATCATTTAAATTTATAAATACCAAATCTCAGTAACCCTTTACTTAGCAGTTTGCTAGTGAGTAGCTAGTAGCAAATATTTTAAAATATCTGAAAGAAAGTCTCCATTTTTGGTTCAGTTCTTGGCCCAGCAAGAGGATCCTGGGCTGCCCTTGAAGAATTACTATGTTGAGAGATTTAAGCAAGTCAAATCATGTCTACAGAGCACAGTCCCCTGGATTGAATTCAGAAAGATCCTGTATTAATCAGCTTGGGCTGCCATAACAAAGTACTATAGACTGGGTGACTTAAGCAAAAAGTTATTTCTTAGCTCTGGAGGCTAGAAGCCTGAGATCAGGGTGCCAGCATGGTTGGGTTCTGATGAGGGCTCTCCTCTTTGCTTGCCAACAGCCACCTTCTCACTGTGTTTTCACAATGGCAGACAGAGAGAGGGGAGGGCAAGCTCTCTGGATCTCTTCTTATAAGGGCACTAATCCCATAATGAAGGTTCCTCCAACCCCTGTCCATGACCTCATCTAAACCTAATGATTTCTCAAGGTCTCATTTCCAAATATCATTATATTGCAAGCTAGGATTTCAACATATGAATTTGGGGTCGGAGGACACAATTCAGTTATAACAGACCCTGAAGTGGAGATTGGAGTCTGAAGGGACAAGAAGGAAATTGAGATTTAAAAGCCTTAGGAGGTAGACAGTTCGGTGCTCATTGCTCTAGGCAGATTCCTGGGGGCTTGTCAGAACAATAATCTATAAAGGGAAAATACCTTGTTTTGAGTGTTAAATATTTTCAGTACAGCTGTATATGTTTGAGGCTTTAAATTTAGAAATATTCATGTGTCAAATATGGTAAACTGAAAAGTCTTTGAAATTGGACTTGGGTTTAAATCCCTTTCCTGTGTATCTTTAGGCATGTTGTCTCACCTAGCTAGCAGAGCTGCCTTTCCCAGATTTGTGAAAGAGAACACTATCACACATTTTATTGTTGTAAGTGTTAAATGAGATCATATATCAAGTGCCTAGGGCATCATTGAGCACAAAATAAGTATAATAAATATTAGTTTATCCCTGTTTTCTTTTTATATTATTATCTAAAAAGTAAGATCTCTTTACTGGAAAATATATTTTACAAGTGGAAAAATGGATGAGAGATTCAAAGGGACAGAGGAGTTGTAGGAGGTAGAAAACTACCGGCAATAAATACTGGGGATCTGCAAGGTCAACATCTTGAGGCAAGAAAGATTCCAGAAAATTGAAGGTGACATCACAGATACAACACTTCCAACCTGAAGTGACCCCCAAACTGACAAGGTCAAAGATTTTAAAAATTACCTCTGTGGCCCGGCACGGTGGCTCAAGCCTGTAGTCCCAGCACTTTGGGAGGCTGAGACGGGCGGATCACGAGGTCAGGAGATCGAGACCATCCTGGCTAACATGGTGAAACCCCGTCTCTACTAAAAAATACAAAAAACTAGCCGGGCATGGTGGCGGGCGCCTGTAGTCCCAGCTACTCCGAGGCTGAGGCAGGAGAATGGCGTAAACCCGGGAGGCGGAGCTTGCAGTGAGCTAAGATCCGGCCACTGCACTCCAGCCTGGGCCACAGAGCGAGACTCTGTCTCAAAAAAAAAAAAAAAAAAAAAATTACCTCTGCACGGATGATAAACCAGGATACCACCCACAGTAAATTAATCTATCCAAGTTGAATAAGCCACCAGGGCTTGAAATGGAAACACTATTTCAAGTCTCACCACATTTTTTTCCCCATTTGAAGCAGAAAAGGAAAATCATTTCTTTCTATACCCTTTAAATGCAACTTGTATTTCTTTTCTTTGTTTCTTCCAATAGAACATCATTGCTGTTTCCACATGTTTTAGGGTGAGCCTCACTAAGCAAACAAAAGTGGAGGGCAGGACAAAGAAGAGTAGAGAAAACAATGAGGAATTTGATATGAACATTTGCTAGGCTGGCATAACGTTTTACTTTTTGAAAGTTAAACCAGAGTCATGACTAAATAAAAAGTAGAATCAATTTAGTGCAGACCATATTCATGTCTTTTTCCAACACTATTGCTTTTTTTAAGCTTGGTGGTCTTGGTCACAGATAGGACAGGTCTCCAGAGAGTTACTGGCAAATACTCCACCCTGGAATGGAAGCATCTGGTTTTTAAACTAAATGACAGATTTATAGAACTAACACCTGATGTTTTAATCATTACCTTAGAGTGAGTTTCTAAAAATTGGATTCCAGCTGGATTCCAGTTCAACAATAATCTATTGTACATTTAAAAATGTACAGTAATGAGATGGGAGGATCACTTGAGCCTGGGAGGTCAAGGCTGTAGTGATCAGTGATTGCTCCACTGCACTCCCACTTGGGTGACAGAGGGAGACCCTATCTCAAAAACAAGCAAATACACGAATAAAAATAAATATATTTTCATGTAATACAGAATTCTAAGGTGACAGGTTTTTTTTAATTTTTTTTTTTTTTTTTAGTACTTTTGTGAAGCATTATGTGCTTATCTTAGCAGTTCTTTATCCTACAGAGGTAAGCATGTTCCTTTACACACAGTGGGAGTTCAATAAATGTCTAATTTGGATTACACAACAAAAACCCATCATTTCAACTGGCGTTATTTACACACAGAATTCTAAAACGTTGATGTAGATTATCTCCAGTACACATGTCAAGGAAGAACCTTCTTTCCCCTGGCCATGTCCTCCTGCGGGGAGAGACCCAAGCCACTCTTCTCTGTCATGAGGAAGAGTTAGCTCAGTTATCTAATAAGTGACTTCAGGGAAACCGAATGTGCCCAGTCCAGCCCTTCCTGAGGTTTCTCCTTCAGCTTTCCTCATTCCTGAGAGGTTGTGGCTGGTCTGTTCTCCATGTGGTGAATGTAGAGGGAAGCCTTGTGGGTTGGAGGTGTAATCTCTTTCCATGGGAGATACGTCATGAACTCCTTTTGGCTGTGAATCCGAGCCACATTGAAGCTGATACTAGGACCAAAGGAAAGGACTATGGACAGTATAAACTTTTAGATTTATGTGACTTGTCCACAGGGTCAAGAGTTGTCAACCTAAAATAATTTAAAAGAGTCAGAATTTAGTTTAAAGAGTTTATTTAAGAGCAAACTTTGAGGACGGCTGCCCAGGAAACACAGATGCCAAAGAATGGAAGTCTGTGTTCTGAAGTGTAGAAGTTTGGGGTCATTTATATGAGGTTGGAAAGCTTAACAGAATTTTAACATGTTTTAATATAGTAAAATGTGTAGTTACAGTAATCTGATTAGTTGAGGCAGTCTTTTTTCGGGGGCAGGGAGAAGGTGTATTTAATATTTCACACTGAAGATGTAACAGTCATGGGGCCTTGTGTACCATCTGGTCTGAGTTAGGTACAGGATGATAAAGGAGGCAATTAATCTCTAACAAAGATCAGGGATCGGAAGGGGAGGATATCTGGTCTCTGATTGCCCCTAGTCATTCATAGAACAAGAACAATGAGGAAGAGAGTTAATCTATAATCTAAGAAGCAGAAGTTATAAATGTGTTATGTGACTCAGATCATAGTGACACCTCTTCAAGGTTTATAGTGTTTTGGGGGTTCTAATAGCTTTTAAATTTTATTTATTTTCACAGAGTCATTATATAAGTCCTGATCAAAATTTTAATTTTAGGTATCCAGAACTTGACTTTATTCATAGAAAGGTTATAGTTTTATTAAAGTATTACCCCCTTTTTTCATATTATTAGACTCACTCTCATTACATTTTGTTTAGAACTTTTGCATCTATGTTCATGAAGACTATTGGTCTGTAGTTTCCTTTTGTGTAACGTCTTTGATTTTAGTATCAGGGTAATGCTAATCTCGTGCTCAAATTTTCATTTTTTTTTTCAAATTTTTGAAAGCTATTAAGTGAAATTGGTGTTTTTCTCTTTCTTAAATTTTGGTAGCATTCACCAGCAAAATCATCTGGTTCTAGATTCTTCTTTGTAACACAGTTTTAACTTCAAATTTAATTTTATTTTTTAAAAGATATTTTCCCATCTGGGGCAACATATTGAGACTTTGTCTACAAAAAAAATAATAATAATAAATTAGCCAGGCATGGTGGTGTGTGCCTCTAGTCCCACCCAATAGGGAGGCTGAGGTGGGAGGATCACTTGAGCCTGGGAGGTCAAGGCTGTAGTGATCTGTGATTGTACCACTGCATTCCAACCTGGGTGACAGAGGGAGACCCTGTCTCAAAAACAAACAAGTAAATAAATGAATAAATAAAAGTAAAGATATTTTCATTCAATATAGAATTATAGGGTGAAGGGTTTTTTTTTGGTTTTTGTTTGTTTGTTTGTTTGTTTGGACTTTAAATATGTTGCTTTATTCACTTCTTTCTTCTCTTCATTTTTTTCCTGGCTTTTTGTAAGATTTTCTCTTTATCATTGAGCAGTTTGACTATGGCAGTCCTGGCTGTAGGTTTTTTGTGTGTGTGTGTTTCTTTTGTTTGAGATTTGTTGACCATCTTAAATCTTTGGGTTGATAGTGTTCATTAAATTTTGAAAAATTTTGACCATTACTTCACATTTTTTTTACATTTCCTCCTCCAAAGACTCTGATTATACATGTATTATGCCTCTTGAGGTTGTCCCACAGCTCACTGATGCTCTTGGACCTGCATCACTCTAGATTCATTGTTGGGTTCAGCCTGGTTGGGTTCAGCCAATGAAAAGTATGAGCAACAGAAGGAGGATGGGAGAGAACCCTTGCTGCAGTGCTGGCCACTCATCTCTCTTGGCTCCATTGCTTACCAGGCTCAGGTAATGCAGTTCCCTTCACTGTTGGATATAATGAGCTTTCTACTGTTAGTCTTTGGGTGGATCAGCATTGTCAATTCCCTTAACCCTCCCCACCTCTGAGAGAAGTCTCTTCAAAATCCCAACTGCAGACCTTCAAAATCCTATTTAATGGATACAATGTCACCAAAAAATATTTATTGAATTTATATCATGGACCAGGCACAGGAATACAAAGACATGATCTACTTTATGTAATTTGTCATCTAACGAGGGGTTCACAATCCAATTGCAGGATGTATTGCACTGCATTCCCAAGAGTCATTCAGGAAGAAATCTCAGGAGATTGGCATTCCTTGGGTGAATTTAGCCATAGCAGAATTGGCTTCAGCAAGCATCCCCTAACTTTTGGGTTTACTTTCTATAAGTTAGACTAGACATATGTACATTTAACTGTTTTTTTTTTTTAATTTAAAAAAATTTTCTGAGTACATAGTAGGTGCATATATTTATGGGGTACATGAGATATTCTGAAGCATACAGTATGTAATAATTACATCAGCTTAAATGGAGTATCCATCACCTCAAGCATTCATCATTTCTTTGTGTTATAAACAGTCCAATTAAACTTTTAGTTATTTTAAAATGTGTAATAGATTATTGTTGACTGTAGTCACCCTGTTGTGCTATTACATACCAGATCTTACTCATTCTATCTAACTGAGAGAGAACATGCAAAGTTTGTCTTTTTGTGCCTGGCTCAGTTCACGCAAATGATAGGATCTCATTCTTTTTTATGGCTGAGTAGTGCTCCATTGCATATATGTACTACATTTTCTTTATTCATTTATCTACTGATGGACACTTAGGTTGGTTTCAAATCTTGCCTATTGTGAAAAGTGCTGCAATAAATCTGGTAGTAAAGATAACTCTTCAATATGTTGACTTCCTTTCTTTTGGGTCACATACTTAACATTCAATATGCCCAGTGCTGAAACAATATCTTATAATTACTCCATACACTTTCTAATCTGAGGTACAACATTTATCAAGGAAGGCTGTTTATTTGTTGTGCCTTTGGGTTTTGAAAACTGCCTGATTATGAACATGCAATGGCTTGGCCAATCAGACTGAAGTAAGGTAAAGCTGACCTGTAGGCATAACTTTGTGTTCTGAAGGAAACCAAAATATTTCACCCTAACATATACTTCTTTGACATATTTTGAGATGGCTGTTGAGAGGGCCCACAAATAGAATTAGCCCTGCAAAGCTGTCTATTGTGAGGGAGATTTGTGTTTGTAGAGAAAATCTGCGTTGATGCAGCCAGGGTTTTTCTGAGAGCCTGCCTTGTCCAGATCTAGGAAAGAGTAACTAAGAATCTGATGCCTTGAAAGGTCTGAAAGAAATATTTTCCATCTCTTCTCTGAGGGCTGCTACCTGTAAGGTTTCATCTACATAACAAGACCACCTTTGCCAGCCAAGCCTCCTCTTCTTTCCCTCCCATAACCTGTCTTGTCACCATAACTTGATTTACCACCATATTCTGTTTTTTGGCCATTGACTGAACCCCCATTCTTTCAAGATGATATAGAAGTATTAATCACCTGGTCATTTCTTTGAGTTTTTCATTTTTATGTATGACTGCCATGCACATGTGTGCATGTAATAAAATTTACATTTATATGCCTTTTCTTCCGTTAATCTTGTATTAGCAGTTTATTTTATAGACTGAAATTATCAAGCCTTCAGAAAAATGTAAACTTCTCTACAGCTCCATCGTTCTCATAGTGCCCATGTCCCTTCACAAAATGGAATGAGTGTTCTCAGATTGTGCTAGGCTTAAGGCAGTGAGGGAGTGAATGTTTTCCCTTTGCCAGAGGAGGTATATGTTAGGATTGTACTTTCTGGCTCCCTGTGGTTCATTCAACCAATCTGGTCACTGAGCCATGAACAACAGTGACATGTATCACTTCCAGGCCAGAGCATTTAACTGCTAATGTGAGATACTCCAAAGCTCTTTCCTTCTACCTGGCAAAGTTCAAGGTTGTAGCTCTTCCAGCAGCCTGGATCTTAGTGAGGAGACACGAGTCCTTACCTAACTTGCTGACTTGCAGTGAACATGTGTTGTATGTCAGGAATAAACCTCCAGTGGTGAAAGCCTATCCTTTCTTCACTGATATGAAGACACATACATAATCCACAGGAGACAAGTCATAGGGATTGCTTTTCTCCTTTGTAAAAAGTCTTAAGTCATATGATTCTAATTGATACGTCAGCAGCAATAGAGTTTCTTTTAAACACTTCATTCTTTGGTAATAGGGACTTTGTGAAACTGCTTTTGCAAAAATTATAAATGAGACAATTATTACAAAGAAGGGCATCTGACTTAGCTGACTCCATCTTGCTTCTAACCTCCAAGCTGTCCTGGTTCATTCCTGGACACAGGCCAAATTAACTCTGGAATGTAATTTATAGTTTGGCTTTGAAAGAGAAATAGTAACAGTCCTTTCCTAAAACAAACCCTCTTCCTGCCTAGAGACTAGACTGCCTTTGCAGGATTAACAAATTAGCCACAAGATTAGAAATTATGGTCATGCATGGGGTCATGTATAGCAGTCATGCAGCTGGAGGCTGCAAGATTCTAAATCTCCAAAATTGCTCTTAGGGATAACATCGCTATTGTAAAACCTAAGTTCAGCGTTTGAGATATTTTGCATATCTTGCACTTGATGGATTAGGTGGCAGCACCCAGGGCTCATCTGGTCTTGTGGCCCCAACCCAGGAACTGACTCAGTGCAAGAGCATAGCTTTGACGCCCTATGATTTTATCTCTGACCTGACCAATTAGCACTCCTGACTCACTGGCCTCCTACTCACCAAATTATCCTTAAAATCTCCAGTCCCCTAATTCTTGGGGAGACTGACTTGAGTAATATTAATAATAAAATTCCAGTCTTCTGCACAGCTGGCTCTGTGTGAATTGCTCTTTCTCTATTGCCAGTTCTCCTATCTTGATAAATCACCTGTCTGGGCAGCAGGCTAGGTGAACCTGTTGGGTGGTTACATTTGTTTCTTTTACTAAACACTAACCCAAATTGATTAGGTGGCATTTTGATTTTTCTTTTAAAAGAAATATCTCTACCTACTTTGAAACTTGTTATTAGTCTATGTTTTTCTGTTCAAGTAAAACGAACCGAATCTACTACTTGCTTATAACAGAAGATGTCCTTTTTTAACAAGGGGAAATAGCTAGATTCCTAATTAAAAAGCCAGTTTTTAAGGACCCTGGTGCTTACCTTTGGAGGTGGGGGGCAATGCGGGGGAAGATTACCAAGGCTGTCTCAACAACTTCCTCTTCTTGCAGACAACCCTCCCTCCAATTATCAAAGACTGGGCTTTTAGTTTAATTTAAGAAAACAGGAGTTAGGTGATGACACTGATCAATTGTGAAGGTCATAATGACTTAAGCAAATGTCCTGTCACAAATGAAAGACTCCTAGACTAAAACAGAAAGAGAAGAGAAAGAGAAGGAACTAGTTGATGACGTTTTTGATTTTGATGATGACGGTTCTAAAATATTCAAAGTACCACATTCAAGTAGTTTTAAAAAGTCAAATGTTGCTAAAAGATTTATAAGGAAATATGTATCAGGGTATTGAGTCTTTCTTGCCCCCCACACTCACCATGTTTCCTGAGGCAACCAGTTTTAATTCACATTAATTAATAATATGCTTGTTAATAAATAACATGCTTATAATTTAAATATTGAAATCAGCTGTGCACATTATGTGCATTTCATTAAGGATTTTGTTTCTTACACACTTCTATTCATTTTCCCCTCTTCCTTTTCATATTGTTTTAAATCAGATGCTTTTTTTTTTTTTCTGGAGACAGAGTTTCGCTCTTGTTGCCCAGTCTGAAGTGCAATGTTGCAATCTCAGCTCACCGCAACCTCTGCCTCCCGGCCAAGCAATTCTCCTGCCTCAGCCTCCTGAGTAGCTAAGATTACAGGCATGTACCACCACATCTGGCTAATTTTGTATTCTTAGTAGGGACAGGGTACCTCCATGTTGGTCAGGCTGGTCTTGAACTTCCAACTTTAGACGATCCTCCTGCCTTGGCCTCCCGAAGTGCTGGGATTACAGGCGTGAGCCACTGCGCCTGGCCTTGAATCAGAATTTTTGATAAAATTATTAATCAGAATTTATATTATAAAACTACGTATATTTTTCTTACTGCTGAAAGTTATATATTTGCTTTCTTATAAACTTTTTGTGTTTCCTGGAGTTAGTTTTTTTTAAATTATTATTATTTGTCAAGTTTTCTATGTATACATGGTCATTTTTTTCTAAATGCTTCAACAGATACCACACATCTGTTGAAAATTTTTACAAATGTTCAAATTGCAATTGCAAATTGTATATAAATCCATATCTACCTATTCCTTTCATCTCCCCCAAATCTCTGTTTTGAATTTCTCCATCTCTCTATTCTAGTCTGGACTAGTTACCCTTAAGGCTGCATATGTTTGGTTTCCTGGAATTGATTTGTTTGCTATTCTCTCCTGTTTCCTGGGTTCTGTCTTCCTCTTTCTTGATTTAGTCCCTTATTCTGCTAAAGTACATCTTCCAGGAAAAGGTTCGTGGATAATAAGTGTCTTTAACCTTTACGCATGATTGATAGCTGACTAGCAGGCCTGGCTTCATAGGTGTAAGATCTGTGCATCTTACACAGATTAGTTTTTGAACAAGGGGACCCACATTTTCTCATTAGGCCCCACAAATTCTATAGCTAGCCCTGTTGGCTGGATATAAAAACGTAAGCTGAAATAATTTTCCCTGTCATTGCTCTACTCTCTTCTAGTATCCAATGTTGCTGTTGAGAAGGCCAATGCCACTCTGGTTCCCTTTCTATTGGCTCCATCTTTTTCTTTCTGAAAGCTTGTGCTAGCCTCCTTTTATCTTGAATGAATCAAATTTTTGATGATGCCCTTGGATTGAATCTTATTTTTTAACTCATTACATTGTACACCTGGTAGACACTTTGAATCTTGCATTTCTGTACTTGAATATAGAGAAAATTTCCTGTATTATTATTTTGATGATTTTTCTCTTATCTATTTTCCGTGGTGTCTCTTTATGAATTCTTTGAGTTTGGATACTAGACATCCTGGATTGATATTCTAACTTGATTGTGCTTTTTTTCCATTATCTATTGGCTTGTTTTATTCTGCTTTCTGGGATTTTTCTTTGATTTTATTTTCCAATGCTTCTATTAAATCATTTCACTATCATATTTTAAATAGCCCCTCTAAGTCTCTGATTATTCCTTTTTTGTAGCTTCTTGTTTATTCCTTTTTTGTAGCTTCTTGTTCTTTTATTATGGGTTTACTATTTTATTTTCCTGACTATTAATGGTAGATCTTTTGGAAGTATTCTTCTGTTCCATGTATTTTATGTATTTTCTGTGTTCTTTGTTTCTTTTTATTTTTGTCTTTCTTGTTGTAGATTTTCTTCAAATATCTGCTGAGCCTTGGTTCAAAGTTTATATTGAAGAGTAGTAATAATAATAATAATAAAAAAGCTAATTGGAGAATGTGTGTGTGTGTGGAGGGGGTGATGTCATTGACTGGTGAGTTGTATATAAAATAATTTGACAGAGTTTTAGTTTTTTCTTGGGGGAAAACCCCAAATGCCAGCATTCATACATCTTTTCTCTCTGGTATCTCAATTTCTCCAGAGAGCAAATTCTATATTATCCCCAGCTACAGGCATTGCAAGAGCAGGCAGAGAGAGAGGAGAATGGTATTTCACTCTTCAGGATGTAGACTCTCATTTAATGCCCCATGTTCAGAATTAAGCCTCGGATCTCTCCATTGTGCCTGTGGTTCCCTACTTCAGAGGTGAAATTCCGATTATTTTCAGGGAATATAATCTGTATTCTCCTCTAGTGAGGGGATGGGCTGGGGGTGCGCAAATGTAGTCTTTTCACAAATTCCTAGTCTTTAGCCCCACTTGACACCTACTTGCCTTATACATCCAAGCCTTGAGTCTTCACTGAGTTTTGCAGAGCAAACTGACTTGCTTCTCATCATTGCCTCCTATGAGGGCAGATGGATTTCTACTTCCTCTGTTTGGCTAAGTGAGTTTCACGCCTCGGTTCATTTTTAATCCTCCCAAACTTGGTGACATCTATTGTTAGCTTTCATCCCTACGCCTGCTCTTTTTGTCCTTCTGACTTTATACCTTTTTTTTTCTTTTACTTATATATTGGTGGCATTTTAGTAGGAGACAGAAACACACATTTTTTTTTTAGCCCAACACATTTAAATAGAATTCTTAACTAAACTTCTACAATTGTTCTAATAATTGAATCTTACATCAAAATTGAACCTGGCAGTGAAATAGTATGGAGACTATCCAAAAGTGGAAAAAAAGTAAAGAGAAAAACAGAATGCTTTTGTTTGACAAGGAATGTTCCTAGCTGTATAAATAGATACTTAATGTCAAGGACAGATTGAGGACTTTTTTTTATTCTTTGGAGGGTTATTCAACTTTCTAGCTTTTGAAAAATATAAGTAATCAAATTGTCAATGTGGGTAAAACTTAGCTCTTATATATGAGCAAAAAGGTGGAGAAAATGTGTAGTGAGAAATGTCTGCTCAGAATTGGGAGACCTGGGTTGGTTTGGACAAAACTTTCTAGCTCTAGGATTCTGTGTAAATTCATTGTAATGATTACTCATAGAGAAAAAACTCCTCTTTAAAGAAAACTGTCACAAAAACCTGAAAAGTAAGAGAAGGAAAAGAGCTAAAAATGAAGATTAGGGGCCGACATCTGCAGTTTACTTTGAAATATATTAAAAATAAGAATGCATACAGGATGGTTAGATGGGTAGATATGTGATAAAGCAAGTAGAATAAAATAGTAATGGTATGATCTAGATGGTTAGTATATGAGTGTTCCTGGTAAAATTCAACTTTACTTCGTGTTTGAAATTTTTCACAGTACAATGTTAGAAAAAATGAGGATTGTGATAATGGAGACAGATGAAGGAAATGCTACTTCTAGACATCATTGATCAGAAAAATAAGCACAGAAAAGACAATGTCATCCAGATTTTCTTGGAGAAACATCTCCATGCAGACTTCTAGAATTTTACCTCTAAAGAGTCTGAAGTTCATGCTGCATTCTTATAGCTATAGGCATACATGGTATTGCCCTTTCCTGGTACTTGCCCTTCAAACCTAAAATGAATACAAGGGTTAAATCCAACAAAAAACTAGAGACTCTCAAATCATGGCCTGGGCATTCAACAAAGAGGAAGTGATATTGATTCTTACTGCTGTGGTAGAAGGTCAAGTTCCTGATGTGCTGATCCTGGAAAATGTTTTTTAGATTGTCTACTTTATCATCATATAAAATCTAACCTTGTAGTTTCAGTTGGCAAGTTCTGATGACTAGAGCATGAAGCTAATGAAATCTAAGACGTGTTGGCCAAATGGCCTTTACCCTAAAGTAGCATAATTCTGGCTTGATATTAGAATTACAGGTTCAGTTATCACACAGACCTGTTTGCTTCTTATGAAACAACTATCCAGTGGCCACAAATAGAACCCCGATCCTTGAGTTATCTTTTGAAGCTGTGCCCTTGGTGACAAAAGAGAACTGAGAGCAGGTTTATCTCAAAC
Source organism: Rhinopithecus roxellana (assembly GCF_007565055.1). Classification (NCBI taxonomy): domain Eukaryota; kingdom Metazoa; phylum Chordata; class Mammalia; order Primates; family Cercopithecidae; genus Rhinopithecus; species Rhinopithecus roxellana. The sequence goes on along the minus strand of NC_044569.1, from coordinate 65,949,820 downwards.
ATACTTATCCCCACTTTTGGAAAAACAATTCACTTATGGCCATAGGAGATGTTTGATAGGATTAACTGTCTGGGTATTAAGAGCTCATCTGGGTGGTAAACAATTTTCCCTGTGGGAGACTATTTTAATAAAGTGTTTTAGCAGTTGACAGCACTGCAGAAATATTGGCACAGAAAATATTCCATACAAACAGAAATATTAAATGTGTATGTCCATGTATTGGATAGATTCATTTTTCTTCTGTTGAAAGATGCTGCTGCTGTAGTTTGGGATATTATGTATAGTGTAAAGTGACTTGGTGTGTAATCAACCTTATTGTATACTGTAATCACAAGGCTGCAAGAGACGCTATAACCCCTGGGCTGATGTTTTCACTCATGTGGAGTCTATTGCTTGAAGAAAAACCTCCTAAGGGTTGTCTGAACATGTTAATATCTGCCATTTTGCAAGGAAAACTCTTTCGTGTTTCTTCAGTTTGATGTTTTTCAGACTTCAGGGACACCAATGAATTTTTTTTTAAGTTGCTTGAGCATTCAAATATGGCATATTTTGAAGGATCTTTATGGCTATTTTGAACATTTAGCAAAAGGAACAACTTACACGTTGGAGCTAGAGAAACACTTGGTTACTTTAGTGCAGTCCCCTTATTTTAGAAATGAAGGATCAGAGATACAAGGATGTATGTGACTTGTTTAGAATTGTAAAAGTAAAGAATGACAGAGCAGGCACTAGGTACCAGCTCTCCTGATCACCGGTCGGCAGTTATTCTTTGTACTAAATCACCAGTCCTATTCAAAACAGAATTTCTCCTCTGGTTTGGAAACTGTCTCGGTTGAGTTGTTAATCATTTGGCAGAGCTTTCTAAATCCCAAATTAGAAATACTTTGTTATTTTTGTTCATACTTGTTAGAGAAAAAAAAAGTTTTCAAAACGTAATGGTTAAAGTAATAAGACAAACAGCCTGATTAAAAATGGGCAAAATATTTAAATAGATACTTTATGAAAGAAAATATATGAATAACTAAAAAGCTAATGAAAATATATTTGTCATCATTAGTCGTCAGAGAAATGCAAATAAAAACCACAACGAGATATCACTATGTGCCCACTGAAATGGCTTATATAAAAAAGATTATTATAAACACCAAGTGTTGGTGAGGACATGGAACAAGCCGAATTCATGTACCCTGCTGAGGGGAAAGTAAATTAGCACAATAACTTTAGGAAACGTCTTGGCAATATTGTGTAAATTTAGACATATTTGGGTAAGAGAAATGAAAGTATATGTACACACCAAGGCTTGCTATAACTTTATTTAACTTTTGACTATAACTTTATTCGTTATAGTAAAAAACTCAAGGCCGGGCATGGTGGCTCACGCCTGTAATCCTAACACTTTGGCTGGCTGAGGTGGGTGGATCACCTGAGGTCAGGAATTTGAGACCGGCCTGACCAACAAGATGAAACCCCATCTCTACTAAAAATACAAAATTAGTTGGGCATGGTGGCACACGCCTGTAATCCCGGCTACTTGGGTGGCTGAGGCAGGAGAATCAATTGAACTGGGAGGTGGAGGTTGCAGTGGGCCGAGATTGCGCCACCGCACTCCAGCCTGGTCTACAAGGTGAAACTCCAACTCAGAAAACACACACACACACACACACACACACACACACACACACACACAAAACTCAGAAGTATTCAAACATCCATCTGTAGGTGAGTGGATAATTAGATTATGATATATTCACATAAGCTATGCCCAAGTCCTAACACCTGGTACCTATGAATGTGGCCTTATTTGGAAATAGCGACTTTGCAGAAAATTAAGTTAAAAATCTCAAGATGACATTATCCTGGATTTAGGGTGGTCCTTAAATCAAACGACTGCTGTCCTAATGAAAGAAAGGACATGGAGACACAGACACACAGGGAAGGTCCTGAGAAGACAGAGACAGAGACTGGAGTGAGGTGGCCACAAGCCACGGAATGCTAGGAGCCACCAGCAGGTGGAAGAGACAAGGAAGGATCTTCCCTACAGCCTTCAGAGGGAACATGATCCTACTGACATCTTGACTTTGAACTTCTAGCCTCAAGAACTGTGAGAGAGTACATATCTTTTGTTTTAAGCCATCCAGCTTGTGCTAATTTATTACAGCAGCCCTGGGAAACTAATATACTATATGATTCCATTTATATAAAGACAATTTAAACTCTAGTGACAGAAAGCAGACCAATGATGGACTGGACCTAGGGATAAAGGGAGGGATGGACCACAGAAGGGCCGAGAAAATTTTCTGGGTTGATAGAAGTGTTCTATATTTAGACTGTGGTAATTGTCTCACAGGCACACTCATCAAATTTTAACTGGGTATGTCTAAATGAGTGCATTGTATTGTATATAAATTATACATCATTGAAGTTTATTTTAAAAAGGCAATGATTATTTCCTAAACACCGATGATCTCCAAAAGTAGAGAAGAGGGTCGTGAGAACACCAGAGAATATGTTAGAGGTTTGCCTCAGTTGAGCCTCACCCTGGAAAAACGTGATGGTTTCATTCTCAGTTTGAGAACTGGACTGTAGATATACAGTCATTTCCTGGTCTTTGTACTCTGTAAAAATGTTAAGCAAATGGTAGTAAAGAAAGTGGTTTCATTATATAATTCAGTTTCATGTTTTACTTTTACTTTACAAAGTTCAAAGTTAAGTTTGGAACTTTTTTAAGAAAAGGAAAAAAAAAAAGCTATGGTTTTTTATGTCATTTCCAGTAGTTTCTCCCAAATAGATCAATATAGCGTAGGGTGTTGCCTTACCTTGTGTGTATGTGTGTAAATGTGAGGGAATTTGCAATGCTTCACTGAGGAAGAGTAGTTAGGCTCTGTTGGATAAGGGTGCCCTTCCTATCATTAGACACTTGTAAATTTCTCAAGAGGATCCTTCCAACTACTGACACCCTCTACCCGAGGATCCTGCCCTCAACTGTTTGCATTTCTCCAAACATACCAAAGGCTGTGATTCAGAAGTTCTGGAATCTGAATTTTTAACCAGTTTCTTGGTTCTGAGGTAGGAAGTCCATGGACTATATCTTGAGAAACAATGCCTTTGGGACAATTAAATAAGCATCCCCTACCTCTGTTCTGGGGATTTAAGAATTCCACCAAGAGCTGTGCCGTGTTTCCATTAATCCTATCCAAAACTCAAGTATCCCTTTCAGTCTTCACCTCAAGTCTTTCTCCAGGGTGGAAGTTTTTTCTGTACTATTTATTTCATTATTAACTCCCCTCTCTCTGTTCCTTCTTTTCCAGATGTCGTTTTCTGCCACAAAAAGCCTCCTGGATCTGCATTCAAGTTTCTTTGTTTTGTCCTGTGATTTCTATCTTTGTATTTTTTTCTGTGCAGCAATATATTTCTTCTAGGCTTCTGAGTTGGTTCATGGTTGTGACTGTTCACTTTTCCAAATTGTCTATTTGATAATTCAATTAACTTTTTTAGCTTTTAAATAAAAATTAATCTTTTTTTTTTCAGTCCCACAAAGTCTTTTTCATGCCCTAATTAGATCTCTTTGAGGATTCCTGTTCCTGTTATCTGACTTCTTTATCAAGTCTCTTTCTATTGGAACGGCCTGTTATAGCTGCTTACTTTTTTGCCTTACTCCTCTAAGTATGTACTTTCATCACCCTTTGCCCACTCAAGGCATTGCTCTCCCCAGAAATTGGGCCAGGCTGTTAGGATCTCTCAAGCAGTGTGAACCCCACTACCCCCCTACCTCCCGGAAATTCTGTTTAGAACTTGGATGTGGATTAAGGATGCAGTTAGAACAGGGTATTAAAGTGTGGAGCAATGAGGGAAAGAAGCAGAAGTTTAAGGCTCTTGATTCACTGTGGAGTGTCATCTTTTGGGTATCAGACTCTTTGGAATATATACAAAGATATTTACATATATTATGTATATTTATATATTATATTTTAAAATGTATATCTATATATATCTCTCTCTATATATATATATCCCCCTTCTTTTTCTTTATTCTATGCTGGGCCCAGACTCCCTCTACTTGGGAGGAACCCTCTGCCCTAAAAATCCTCATGGAGCTGTTCAAGAGAAGGAAACATGCAGGACTAATGACGCTGAAGTCTTCATTTGACCTATGCAGAAGGGTCTCTTTGCTCACTCATTTTGGCCAAAAATAGCATGTGGATTGCTTGCATGTCATCTTGCACGTACTCCTTAGGAACTTGTGGCTGCAGCTGGATAGGATTTAAAGACCCAGACTTGTTTTCCCTTGGTATTCCACTGAGCAGCTCCAGCACATCCAAGGATGAATTCCTCATCCTTTGCAAAATAATGCCTCCTCTCCAAATTTCTTTTAGTCTCTTACTAATTGAGCAATTCCCAATAGCTCTTTGGGAAGTGGAGCTCTTCAGGACCAGCTCCTGGTTCTGCAGCTCAGGTTCTCATGGCAGAGGACAGTAATAGAATGAATAGGCAGGGGAAAAAGAATATCAGGACTGTGAATGAGCTCCTTTTGAGAGGGTAAAGTGAGTCTGATTTAAATTCAGGTAAGAGTCAGTTTTACGCAGTCTCATCACACGGCTGAACACAGGCTTGGAGAAGCTCTTAATGAAGGGCTGCAGTTGCTAATTGTTGACCTGATTTCTGCATGAACTACAGTTCTGCTTCCAAAATCTGACCCATCTGATCTGTGCATAAACCTGCAGGTTGAATCAGCAAGTACACAAGGAAAACAGCAGGGTCCTCTTTTGAGATATATTAAGGTTTCAGGTCATAGTTAGATTTTTGCTTTTTTAATTAAAAGCAGATGCATGCTTGCTCTCTGATCCATCACCAGCTTAGAGGACTTCTATTCCAGAGCCTTTCTGACTCTTAACATCTCAAGGAGATGTCCCTTCTGCTACCACTTTTTCTTGGCTCAGTAGCAGCTTGGTTTACCTGAATCTCTGAGCCACTAGGAGCCAGCAGGTGATAGATAGCTGAGTAATGACTCTGCTGACTCTGGGAAGCCAGCTGGAACTACAGGCTCATCAACGAGAGGAAGGGAGAGATAGTCTAATGTTAATCAAAGTAAGTCTTTCGCCGGGCGCGGTGGCTCAAGCCTGTAATCCCAGCACTTTTGGGAGGCCGAGACGGGCGGATCATGAGGTCAGGAGATCGTAGACCATCCTGGCTAACACGGTGAAACCCTGTCTCTACTAAAAAATACAAAAAAAACTAGCCGGGCAAGGTGGCGGGCGCCTGTAGTCCCAGCCACTCAGGAGGCTGAGGCAGGAGAATGGCCTGAACCTGGGAGGCGGAGCTTGCAGTGAGTTGAGATCTGGCCACTGCACTCCAGCCTGGGAGACAGAGCAAGACTCCGTCTCAAAAAAAAAAAAAAAAAAAAAGTAAGTCTTTCTCTTGTTTACGGAGAACTTCTCTTTTCTTTTTTAATAAAAAAGAGATGAGGTCTCACTATGTTGCCCAGTCTAGTCTTGAACTCCTAAGCTGAATCAATCCTCCTGCCTCAGCCTCCCGAAGTGCTGGGATTACAGGTGTGAGCCATTATATCTGGCCACTTTTTAAAGATCCTTATACACAAAGATTTCCTGTGAACCTCACTCACACTAGCCCTGTGAAGTAAGCCATCTCATTTAATAGATGAGAAAACTGGAGCTTAGGAGCTTCCCTAAACTCATGTAGCTTCTCAGAAACAGAATTGGGAGTAGAATTCAAGTCGTTTGGTTCCTAGTTTCTACCTCTTGGAGATCTGACAAGTTGCCCAAGTCTGTTGGTAGATAACTTCCTAATTTTTCCCTGTCTCCTTTGACTATGGGAATTATTAATCAGTAGCAGAAATATGTGGTGCTATAAGATTTCCTTCCCTAAAGGCACTGGGAATAGAATCCCTTTTGTGATCACAAAGGTACATGTTCTGAAACCAGTATGAACCAAGCCCATGGACATTTCCTGTTTTGGGCCTACAAGGCCCTGTTTTCCTAGGAGCTGTCTGAGGGCAACCCCATGTTTGACATTTGTGGGTTCTCAAAGTCCAGGCTGGGCTTATGTAGAAAGCACACAACCCTCTGAAAACCCCCAGAGCACATTGCTCTGGAGACCATTCCTTTTCTAGACATGAGCGTCCTGGCTCAATTTCTGCAATTTACCATCTCCAGGCAGACACTGGCTAATCTGTAGAATGTTGTCCTTGACATAACTCTAGTGATGAGTTTTGTACAGATGGAAAAGTGGATTCCAATTCAGATTTCTGTCTTGATTTCTTCTAAGTCAGATGGTGAATTCCACCAAATGTCATCAGTGCTTCTGAATCCCTTTGGTTCCTTCAGTGGAAGTGTCATACCAAGAAAAATGCTTTTGCTTCTTCAGCTGCCAACATCAACCAGGTGTTCCTGTCAGGAAATCCTGATATGTATGTTTGGCTGAAAGGTGAAAGAGATGAGTGTGAATGCCCAGAGGGATGAGAGCGTGTTTGAATTTGCTTTGAATCTGCCCAGCTAGAGGCTGCCCTCCTTGCCTGAGTTGCCCACAGGTGTCCAGTGGGTTGAGAGAGCTTCATCTGAGGGAGAAGGGGGAAGGGGCTCATACCCAGAAGACAGATCATTTCAGAAGACATGTGGAACTTGGTGATGGCCCTTAACTGAGCCCAGCTCATTTTCCCATTCTCAAAGTAGAAAAAAATGTCATAGATCACTTTTAGAGGTTTGGGTGGAGGGGTGGGGCTGGGGGCAGACTTCAGCCTACAGCTATGAGCGATTTAAGGTAGTGCTTGGAGCTTTTTAGCCATGTGTGCAGAACACTGCAGTCCTATAAACAGTAAAACCTTGGTCTCTAAGCCATATTTTTTGGAAGCTGGATTTTATTGACTGTAGCATGCTTAGAGTTATTCAGACGTAACTTTGCAACGGCTTTCTTCCATTTTCTCTACACCCAGCCTAAGCTTTATAAGGGACTGTGGTGATGAGTGGCAACTCATGGTCTTAAGGCACAGGATCTATGCATGGACGGAAGTCAAAATTCTAGACTTATTTCCATGATTACCTTGGGCAAGTCATTTGAATTTCTTGGGTCTCCACTTTCCCTCCTGTAAAATGGAAACATCCTCGGAGCGCTAATGTCTCTGCTGTTCCCCCAAATGATGGAATGTGCTACCATCTTACTTTGAGATGTGACCTGTAGATTTATATTTCAACAGTTTCTGGAGTGGATTGCATTAAATTTGCCAATCTCGTAAGGACAAAATAAACTCTGCAAAAAACAAAACAAAACAAACAATTCCTTTCTTATATTTGATCAAATGCCATTGCTGAACCAGCACTAAAAAGGAAAAAAAGGTTCAGGAAAATTCACTGAACTTTTCCCTTTTGCCATGTGCTTATTTTCATGTCTTAGTGTGTTTCAATGTACAACCGAGTTGTTAATGTTTTCTGTCTAATAAACAGAACATCTATAACTTCCTTTCTTGATGTTCTTGATCAGTTTGGCTATTAGCTAACAGGGAACTAGTTTGAGCCACAGGACTCAAGGTCACTTTCACTGTTCTTTCATTTGCATTCTCCATATAATTCACTATGTTAATGCTCTCTCTGAAAACACCCTGCTTTAAATATATCATTGCTTTCTCCCCTGAGCCCAGGACAAATAACACAGCCCACACCATACAGAGTCCCACACTGGATTAGCGCAATGATTCATATTTAGTGAGCTGTGTTTCTAGGAGTCAAAGACTGACATTCATTTATACCTTCAAAAATAATTCTCAGAGCACTGATAAATTAGTCACCAGGAACAGCTGGCTGCTAAATGGCCTAGTTTGGGATCTAGACCTGAGAATCGTAGGAATCTTAGTGTAACCAGGGCTTTGTTCTGGGCTTTGTTAGGGCTTGGGTTGCACAGGGAATATGATGGTCCTGAATTTCAGCCGATAGGGACACCTTGAGAGGCAGGGCAGAGCTGGTAGGTGGCCTAGCCTACCAGAGGAGCTTTTACTGCTGTCACACAGGACATTAGTGCATGGTTGTTATTGTTAGTAACTATATCTGACAAATACCTGAACAGCAACACATGAGCTCATGCCTTCTGTATTAGTTTCTCCTCCCCTTTCTATAGTTGATACTTTCTGTTCCCAAACTCCCCTGTACTGGCATCCCCATCCTCCCTTTGAAGTATGTGTCACTTTTCTACTCACTATGTCATTAAATCATTTATGTTTTTCTTTTACATTAACCTGTTTTAACTTTAACCTATTGGTTAAAATCTTCAAGGAATTCATAATAACAGTCGAATCACTTTTCTAAAAGTCTTCCTTCATGTGATTTTCCAGTCTCCAGTTTTTAGTTTCCATATTGGAAGATGAGGAGAAATTTATAACCATCAATATTCTTACTTTCTTGTCTCCTATTTAAGCAGGCACTTTATTGACTATTTTTCTTAAACTAAAAAATATGGTAAAAAATGTAAAGATCTGCAAGGAAGTAGTATGTTAACGACTTCAATGGATACATTTCATGGAAGATGTAAATGAACATGAAATAGTTAAGCTGCAAACAAATATAAACAAAACAAAACTTACAGCTCACCAGTTGCTGTGGATGGAGGGATTTGGATGAAAAGGGAATATTGACATGGCAATGCAAGAAGTAAACAGAGGCTACAGGTCTTGGGCTAAGCAAGAGGGAAACGTTAACCTGTCCTAGAATCTGGATTAACTCTTCCTAACCTTGATTTTCCTCCTCCATTGCCAATGAGCTATGTTTAGTTGCAAACAGCCAGTGAGAGTCTTTGGAGACTTTGGTCCTTGATATGCAATCTAAAGATTGAAAGATTATATTCTGTCTTTAATTACACCTTTCTCTAACCTTGAATTGAGTGCTTGCAAGGTGAGTAGGCAAGACTCAACCTGCTGTGTGGAGTTAATTCCCAGGATGGCTAGGAGAGGCTGTGTCCTGCTAAGGAGAGGCCTCTGTGATCATGATTTGTAGAGAGGGTTGCTGAAGAAAAACGGCTATATATGTTCATGTGGGTAAGCCGAGACAGGTAGTGAAATACATATAGCACATTTTTCCTGAGATGCTGATGTTGATGTCCATAGCCTTAAGAACAATTACAAGGTATCAAGATAGTGGGAACGTTTGCATTTAAAAGAACAATCTGTTGTCAGGACCTATGTACTACAGTACTAAAAAATAGGCAGTTGCAGGCACAAAATTATCCTATGATTGAAAAGCCCTGTGTAACAGGTGGGTTTTAAGCATTTGTGGGAATTATTTTCCTTTAGGGAGGATGTACTCAAGTTTCCAAGGGTTCTTCATGTTTTCCCCTATTGTCTTTTCTTTGCTCCTAATCCATAATTTTCTAAGTAATTCCATGACATTAGGGACCTTAAAAATGTATTGTGCAACTAATTTGTTTTGATAAAGTGGAAGTTTCAAAGAGTAAAGTCACCCCCTTAAAGTCACACAGTTAACTAATGACAAAGAAATGCTTCTGTTACTCTTATGCTAAGCAGGGTGTTTTGTGCACGGACAAGCAATCCTTATTGACTTAGCATTGCTTTTCTCACACTCTTGTTGTAGTCCATATGCTGCAAAGTGAAGATGAGGAAGAAATATTCTCACACACAAAATATTTCTTCTCTTTGGGAAAAGAGGGGGTGAGCCTGGAGTAGATGAAGTGGACCCTCCTTCATCAAAAATGAAGGGGCATTTTTGATGCATCAAAATCACCATTTATATTCGTTTCCTAGAACTACCATAACAAACTATCACAAACTTGGGAGTTTTAAAACAACAGAAATTTATTCTATCACAATTCAGTGGACTGGAAGTCTGACATCAAGGTGTCTTAAGGCTCAAAGTGTAACTGCCTGAGGGTTCTTCCTGCCTGCTGCACAAACAAAGACCATAGCATTGCAGTAAAGAAAGGCTTTAATTGATGCGAGGCTGGCCACTCCACACTGGAGATGGAATTATTACTCAAATCAATCTCATTGAAGGCTGGTAGGTTAGGGGTTTTTCAAAGGTAGTTTGGGGGAAGGGTGGGGGTGGCTAGGCAATGGTGCTTGCTGCTGATTGCTTGGGGGTGTGATCATAGGGGTGTGGGCAATAATCCTGAGTGCTGAATCACTTCTGGGTGAGGCCAACAGGAGTGGATGGTGGGTCCAGGTGGAGCCATCAGTGTCAGACATGTGAAAAACCAGAAAAGATATCTGAAAGGTCAGTCTTAGGTTCTATAATAGTGATGTTATCTGCAGGAGTAATTGGGGAAGTTGCATACCTTGTGACCTCCAGAATAATGGCTGGCAATTGTTTATATCTACACCTTAGCAGAATTCAGGCTTCTCTATCCTTCTAGCCTGGTGATCTCTCATTACCTTTACAAAGATAATTGACTTTCAGGGAAGAGTTATTATCATTTAATCTATAAACTAAATGTCTGCCAGCTTGAAGGCTAAAGGTGAGAGGGGGGCTTGGCAAGATCAGATCTCCCCTCTTCTCCGACCAGAATTTTCTCACTGTTATAATTTTTTCATAGGTGGTGTCATAAGGAAGTGAAGAAAATAAAAATATTTCACCCCAAAATATTTGACAATATTTTGAGAGGCCTGTACAGAAGGCCTGCATATGGAAGTGGCCCTGCAAAGCTGTCTTTTTTCAGGAAGATTTGCATCTGTAGAGAACACGTGTGATGCAGCCAGGTTTTCTTCGAAGCCTTCCCTTTTCTGCATCTAGGAAAGATTAACTTGGATCTGATAATTTTAAAAATCTGAAAGAAACATTTACCTTCTCTGATCTCTGAGGGTTGCTATCTGTGAGGTTTCATCTACTTAACAAGACCACCTTTGCTAGCTAAGCCTCCTCTTCTTCCTCTCCCATTTCCTGTTTTGCCACAATCCAAGCCCCCATTCTTTCTGTAACTTCAAGATGGTATAAAAGCTTCTGAAATCCATTTGAGTTGTTGGGACAATCACTGTGTGGTTCTCCCCATTGTGGACATTAATAAATTTGTATGCTATTTTCCCAATTAATCTCCTTTAGTGAGTTGGCTTTTCAGTGGATCTGCAAAGGGTGAAGGAGAAGCTTAGGGAAAGCCCCTTCAGAAGAATCCTTCCTTGCCTCTTCCTACCTTCTGGTGGCTGTTGATGACCCTGGCAAGTCCCTGAGTTTGTAGCTGCCTGACTCCAGTCTCTGCTTCTCCTGTCACATGGCCTTCTCTGTGTCTCTGGGTGTATTTTTTCTGTCTCTCAGAACATGCTGACTGGATTTAGGGCCCATCCTAATCCAGTATGATCTCATCTCAATTCTTGCCTTGATTATATCTGCAAAGACCCTATTTTTCAAATGAGGTCACACTCTGAGGTTCTGGGTGAACAGGAGTTCAGCAGGGACACCAACCGAGCATACCATTTGTTCTGATACACTTCACTTTTGCAAGTGCTACACTGACTACTGTTCTGTTTAGAGCTTGACCCTGAATCCTGGAGGAGCAGCTCACCAAGTCGCCATCACTTCCATGAAAGGGAAGGAGACCAGGTATAGCAAAGAAGATGGGAGGAGGGAGGTGTTGCTGTAAAATACAGTGGAAAGTGTTAGTGTGTGGATAGGAAGGCCACCCAAAGTCCAGTGAGGCACTGAAGAAAACTTCAACTTTTGGCCAAAGCTAGGCTTGAACACCAAACTCTGGTTAACAATTATTGAACTCACTTATTGCTGAAAGAGTCATCAGAACCCATTCAGAAGCACAAGAATAGACTGGATTCTAGAATGACTGAATTAAGTGGCAGGTTCTATAGCCATTATTAAGCTAAACTCACAAAGATATAGATGGTAAAGTCCTTCCGGAAAAAAAGTCTTAGAGTTTATTTTTGAGGGAGAAAATTCATGCATACAATGAAAAGCTGGAGGCTAAGTCTAAAGCATTATATAAAAATGAGAGAATATATTTTTTTCTCTTTAGAAAACTTTGTGGGCTGGACACAGCTTATGCCTCTAATCCCAACACTTTGGGAGGCTGAGGCAGTTGGATCCCTAAAGGCCAGAAGTTCAAGACTTGCCTGGACAACATGAAACCCTGTCTCTACTAAAGATACAAAAATTAGCCAGGTGTTGTGGCACATACCTGTAGTCCCAGCTACACAGGAGGCTGAGGTGGGAGGATCGATTGAGTCTAGGAGGCAGAGGTTGTAGTGAACCAACATCATGCCACTGTATTCCAACCTGGGTGAAAGAGAGAGATCCCATTTTGTAGAAGAAGAAAAAAAAACACCAACTTTGTGTTCTCTATTACAAACCTGGAATTCTGTAGTTAAAACTCCATAACAAAGGCTAGAAGGTAACATAAAGCACTTGATAGAATTTTAAGATAATAATATGCTTGTAGTATGTTTTTCTGTGCCAGGCACTGGGTTCAGTGATCTATTTCATTGAATTCTTTCAAAATCTCCATGAGGCTCACACCATTATTGTCTCAATTTTATAGGTGAGAAAACTGAGGTTCAGAGAGCCTGAGCAATCTGGCCAGACTTTGTTTTTACGTGTTTGTTTGTTGTTTGTTTGTTTGTTTTAAATGGAGTCTTGCTCTGTCACCTAGGCTGGAGTGCAGTAGAGTGATCTCTGCTCACTGCAACCTCTGCCTCCTTGGTTCAAGCGATTCTCCTTCCTCACCTCCCAAGTAGCTGTGATTACAGGCGTGCACCACCATACCTGGCATATTTTTGTATTTTTAGTAGAGACAGGGTTTTGCCATGTTGACCAGGCTAGTCTTGAACTCCTGACCTCAAGTGATACACCTGCCTCGGCCTCCCAGAGTGCTGGGATTATAGGTGTGAGCCACTGTGCCTGTCCTCGTTTTACCTCTTAAGCTCTGCTGACTGGAGAACTCTGTAACTGTGTCTTCTTGTAACTTGCAGTTCCTGTGATTAGAGCTGTACAGGAGGAACTGTAATCACTGAATGTTGAAAATATCAGTAATAGGGATTCCAGATTTAATGGGGCTGATGACTTGGGATGGGGATAAAGAGATAAGAGCTAATCTTTGGAGGCAGACTCTTCAAATTCAAATCTCCAATCAACTATGCATCGGTTTTTTCTTGCTATTGTTACAAATTACCACAAATTTAATAGTTTGAAATAACACAGATTATTTTATAGTTCTGGAGTTTTTAAATTCAGATGTCAGCAAGAATGTGTTCCTTCTGGAGGCTCTAGGAGACAATCTGTGCCTTGCATGCTCTGGTTTCTAGAGGCTACTTGCACTCGCTGGCTTATGGCCCCTTCCTCACATAACTGCAACCTCTGCTTTCATCATCACACTCACTCTCCTGCCTCCCTCTTATAAGAACCCTCGTGATTATATTGGGTCCACCTGAATAATCCAGGATTCACCCTTTCAAGATCCTTTACTTAATCACAACTGCAAAGTCCTTTTTTCCATGTAAGGTAAAATATTCATTGGTTCTAGGAATTAGGACATGAATGTCTGTGGAGGGCCATTATTCTGTTTACCACACTATATAACCAGGGTAAATTAACCCCTTTAAAACTCATTTTCCTGCACTGAGCAAAATGAGAAAATAATAGTATCTAATTTGTTGAGCCATTGTGAGGATAAAATGAGATTATGTTGCCTGGAAGACTAAGTTAATATAGGTGTTATTATTGTCCCTATTGTTTAAAGCATGAGCCAGAAGCTATTGTCATGAACTAAGATGACAGACTGTCCTTGGAATCCGTAGGGTGATGAGTGTGGTATCTGTGGTCTTCACCCAGGACTGAAGTGAATGACAGGTGTCCTCATCTTGCAAATAGGCAAAGCAGTGTTGAGTGAGGTCCCACCACCTGCATTTGGCAAATTACAACTTGGGAAAACAAAAGTCTCTACAATTCTGTGAAGACCATTTTCTTCTGTGCCTAAATTATTCTAAATATTTTATCAAAAGTTGAGTGAAGCACCCAGGCTGAGAGGCTCCCTTGTGGAGGCTTTCCCAAAGTTTGGGGACAATTGAATGCAGGTCAAATCAGAGGACACCATGAGCCCTGAAAGCCCCCAAGTAAAGTCCCAAATTGCAATTTTGCCTTCAAGGAATATCATTGAGTCTGACTTCTGTGGCTGAAACAGAAACAGGATTCTGGGCACGTGTGCTCCGTTGAGTTAAACAGCCTGCAAAAGAACAGAACCCTCTGGCTAATTTGTTTAGGTACAGAAACAGAGTCATAACTAAGAGGATTTTCCTGCCCCCAAATCCCCTCCCATCATAGCTGTCATCCCTATGCAGTTCCTTTACCTGTAAGTGGTGTGAGTAGTGTGATTCATGCAGGAGAAATTTCAATTCCAAATTCTCATCTGTTTCTCTGCCTCCCAACCATGGGCTCTTTTGAGTTAAGGGTTTCTAGTCTCTGGGAGAGCTTTGCTAAAATAAAAATACTCTTGACAGAGCATTTGGCTCTATGGGGAATCTTTAGGGATTTTTTTTTTTTCAATATTGTTATTTTACAGATGAGGAAATTGAGGAAATGTGAGGAGTTAGGACCAACTACAAAGTTACAGGAGAGGGTTTCATTTCTGGCTGTCTATTCACTTCTATTCACTGCCTGTTTACTTCTGACAACAACTGCAAGTTCAGGAGGTTTCCATCGCCCTCTGGTTTGAATACTTTGCCAGAAGAACTCACAGAACTCACTGAAACCATAACCTGAATGCCCGTGGTCATGGTTTATTACAGGGAAAGGATATGGTTAAGATTAGTCAAAGGAAGAGGCATATAGGACAAAACCCAGGAAGGTACCGAAGGCAGAGTTTCTGTTGTCCTTTCCCTACAGTACCGGGATAATAGTACACTCCCAGCATCAGTACGTAACAGCCAGGAAGCTCACTTGAGCTTTCATGTTCACAGTTTTTATTGGGGCTCTATGACATGAGCATGATTGATTGAGTGACTGATTACCCACATTGCGAATCCATCTGAGTCTTCAGTCCCCAGACCCTCTGGGCATGACCCAAGGTTCCCACCCTAAATCACATGATTATCTTTCTGGCATGGTCAATACCCACCCTAAACAAAAACATTCCTATAAAGATTATCTCCTAGAAGCCAGGGGCAAAGTCCAGGCCTCTTTTGGAGAAAGGTTAAATTCCATACTACATAGTCCTGAAAAGTTAAATCACTCAACCAAGGTCACGTGGCTCAGCCAAAGTATTTGCAATTATTAAAACTCAGGAATTCTGCATATTCTTAAATGACCAATACAGACTATGGGACCATATAGCATAGTGACTAAGAGTTGGTAACCAGACTATGGGGTCAGGTTACAGCTCTGCTATTTACTACCGGTGACCTTAGGCAAGTTCTCACCGAATTTGTGCCTCAATTCATAAAATGGGGATAATAATAAATCCTAACTCATAGAATCAACCCATGTAAAATACTTTTTTTAATGTGAAAATTTTCAAAATAGTGATGGGGTCTAGCTATGTTGCCCTGGCTGGGCTTGAATTCCTCGCCTCAAGTGATCCTCCCACCTCAGCCTCCCAAACTGTTAGGATTATAGTCATGAGCCATGGCACCTGGACAATGTAAAGTACTTAAAACACTATCTAGCACATAGTAAGTACTCAATGA
Source organism: Rhinopithecus roxellana (assembly GCF_007565055.1). Taxonomy (NCBI): domain Eukaryota; kingdom Metazoa; phylum Chordata; class Mammalia; order Primates; family Cercopithecidae; genus Rhinopithecus; species Rhinopithecus roxellana. Next base: position 65,934,192 of record NC_044569.1, on the reverse strand, counting down.
TTTTAGTTTTTAATATTATTAAGCAGAAATAAAGTTAATAAATCAGAAAATACAAGTTATCCATAATCCTCTCCCTTTTCCTATTTAATTGATGGACAATTGCCTGTTTTCAAACCTTTTCTATTTATAAACAATGGTGAATTATATTACACATGATCTTCAATTTCATTTTTACCTAAGTGTTTCATCAACTATTTATTACTTTTAAATGAGTAAGAATGTTTGAGATCGTTTAAACGTTTAAATAAATGCATGAAATCTAAGCAACAGGCCTTGTATGGTGGCTCATGCCTGTAATCCCAGCACTTTGGGAGGCTGAGGCAAGGAGATCACTTGAGGTCAGGAGTTTGAGACCAGCCTGGCCAACATAGTGAAACCCTGTCTCTACTAAAAATACAAAAATTAGCCAGTCATGGTGATGGGCACCTGTAATCCCAGCTACTCGGGAGGCTGAGGCAAGAGAATCACTTGAACCCAGGAGGCGGAGGTTTCAGTGAGCAGAGATTATGCCACTGCACTCCAGCCTGGGCAACAGAGCAGAAACTCTGTCTAAAAGAAAAAAAAAAAAAAAAAATCTAAGCAACAAAATAACCACTTCTTTTTTGTTGTTTATACCAGCATTAAATATGTGAGCAGTTGAATGCCACTTGTGTTAGGGAGGCTGAAAAAGTCCTTTTGATTTGTTTAAAGTCACAACAAAAAATGTTGTTTGTCCCCACACAGTCCTGCTCCAACTCTCAGACTCTTTCATCACATGGGAGAGTGGTATTGTCAGGAAACACTGCTTTCCTAATGTCAAAGAAGAAAAATAGCCTTGTGGAAATTTCTGCTCACCTCAGTGGCAGATTTCCAGTTTTCCAATTCTGAAGCAGCAAAATATTGTTTTTAGCTATTATGTCTAGAACCCAAAAGAGTTATGTAAAAAAAAAAAAAAGTCAATTATATTCATTTCAATTAAGGGAAAATTGAATCAAGTTCCCATTATGTGCCAGGCTGGTCAATGTAAGGGATATAAGGTTAAAGAAGACCTCATTTTGGGTCCCATGGGTCCCCTAGCCTAGCAGGACACACAGATGCAGAGAACATGATAAAGGGAATACTAAATAGATGTTTGGCCCAGAGGATATGGGGGCTACATCAGAAGAAGCATTTACTTCTGACTGGGCCAAGTAAAAGTGGGAACACTTAAGCTATGCCTTCAGTGGTTTCTGGGAGCACAATGAGGGCACCTACTCTGTGTAAGATCAGACCATGTGGATGGCAAAGACTGGCTATAGCCAGAAAGAATTGCTGAACGAAGGCTAACAAGACATATGTTCACCATTCATGGAAGTTGGCTTGGTCATCCAGACTTTCCCATCTCATTTAAACAGGATAATTTAGCATATGCCTTTTTGGGGGAAGCAGGTAGAATTGTCCTGAATCATTACACTCTAACAAAAATGACTTTCTTCTCCATTTTGGGTTGAGACTTAATTGATTAAACTAATGGTAGCTGGAATTCGTAGAAGTCCTACTTATAACACTTTTCAAGAGATGTTTAGGGTCATCAGTACGCCCAGCAAAGCCTTTTGAGAGCCATTAAATCCAATGAGGACAGGGAGACCCAGGGTCATAGCATGAGCTGATAATGCCACACTGGGAGCAACATGAAGGTCTTGCCTAATTTCTCTCTTAGCACTTTTCATATTCTCTGTACTTTATCTCATAACCACTCCACTTTCTGGGCGTTTTTTTTTTTTTTTTTTTTTTCTTTTTAATGGGCAAGAGTCTTCAAATTGCAAGGCATGTTGACACCATTTACATTTTAAGAGGCTTAAATTTTTAATTTTCCTTTTCATTTCATTGGAACATTTTAGAAAGTTGTACTGCTTTTCATTTCGCCACATTCTGAACATATCCTATTGCTTTGATCCTAACCCCTTCAGAACCTGGGCAGGGCTGGACTCTCAGGAAATCAGTAAAGAAGTTGAGAAGTCCGGCAGGCTGAGGATGCTTCATCAGGCAGGAGTGGGTCAAAGTCCTCTACCTTGTGAGATTCCATTATGTGAAGGAGACAGAAGGTGATGGCTTTGGATTGTTGGATTCCAACAGCCCAAGTTCTCACAGCTTACCTAACTTGCCCTTTGCTGCTTAAGCTATTTCTAAGGCTATCTCCCCAAGCATTGTCAATGGCAGTGTTCTCCCCCATCCTCAGACTGCTGGATTGCATTAGGCTGTATGTCATTGCATTCCATGACTGACACCAATAGTATCTATCTGTTGAATTTCCATCCAAGTGCCATCCTCATTAGATTTCAGGAGGAACAGTTAGTGGCTCCATTAAAATTTCCTGACTTATTTTGGTTTCACCCTTAAGCAACTGCCTGATTGGCTTGTTTCCCTTGAGACTAAACATTTTCCTATGGTGGGAGCAGAGAAAATTAATAGCTTCTGGAATATAGAACAATTGGGTTGGGATTTTGGAAACAATTCTCCCTTTCCTAAGGTTCTTATTGGAAGGGAGTCTTTGTTACCGCTTTAAGTGGGCCAAAGTCCTGTATCCTTAACACTGCCTGTATTTATCTCTGCTTACTCCCAAGCCTATCAGTTAAAGACGTGAAAAGCAAATCAGCAACAAAGTCAACTGTTAAAAGAATGAGATTTAGGGTGCTAGGTTAGCACTCACAAGTACAGGCAAAAATAGCCTATTGTTCTGGGAAAGCAGAGAAAACACACGAATTAACAGGATGCCACTGTTTCTTCGTAGCAAATTCTTGGTTCTTGTCATCAAATCATCTCACTTTTGAGTTCAAAAGCATAAGGAGTGTTTCTACTTGTGGCTTTGTAGGAAGAAGAAATTTCTACTTGTGAATTGTGATGACATCCCTTCATTTAGGTTTTTGTGAGGGGTGTACCATACAGTTAAAGAAAGTGTAGAATTTCTGTTTTAAATAAAAATATCTGCTTTTCAATTTTCCTGCATCTGTTGACAACTGGTTAAATACAGTCTTCCTCTCCCAGGAAAATCATTATCCTGGTGGCTAATGCTATGAACAGTACATCTCTGCCTCTTCCTTCTTCCCTCTCAAGTCGACCATGCACATTCATTTATTTAATTGTTCAACGTGTATTTATTGACCGCCTTCATGGCATATTGTACTCTGATAGGTGCTGGGTGTATGGTGATAAGCATAATAGATGTTTTCTACCTGCCTAGAACTTACAGGTCTTGAAGGAGAGACAGATATTTTAAAATATTTACATAGACATACATACATGTATGTATATATTATATACACATGCATACATACATCTAAACATAACACATGCATACATATATGCATATAAACATATAATACACAAATTAAAAATTGTAATAAATGAAATGAAGAAAAAGAAATGAGGCTGGGCTAGCTGGCTCACGCCTATAATCACAGCACTTTGGGAGGCTGAGGCAGGCAGATCACCTGAGGTCAGGATTTCGAGACCAGCCTGGCCAACACAGTGAAACCCTTTCTCTATTAAAAACACAAAAATTGGCCAGGTGTGGTGGTGGGTGCCCATAATCCCAACTACTCAGGAGGAGAATTGCTTGAACCTGGGAGGTGGAGGTTGCAGTGAATTGAGATCACGCCATTGCATTCCAGCCTGGGTGAAAAGAGTGAGACTCCATCTCAAAAAAGAAAGAAAGAAAGAAAGAAATGGAATGAAAGACCGAATTAAATGAGGGTAGTCAGCAATGGTTTTCCTAAATAAATCACTTTTGAGATGGGTTGGGGCTAGAAGGCAGAAGAAAAGAGTTGCAAGGAGAGGGAACAAGCTGTATGAAGGCCCTCAAGGGAGTGGCCTGTTTGAGAAACAGAAAGGAGAGTGACTTACAGGAGTAAGCAGGAGCCACGTGGCCATCAAGAGTTTGGGAGTCAAAGCAGTGAGTGCAATGAGATGCATTTAGATTTAAAAGGGTCATTCTAGCTGTTGAATGGGGAATTGATTTGAGGGAACTAAGATAGGAGAGGTGTTTGCCATGAAAATAGAGCAATGGGCCAGGCATGGTGGTCAAGTCTATAATCCTAACACTTTGGGTTGCTTGAGTCCAGGGGTTCAAGACCAGTCTGGGCAACCTAGGAAGATCCTGTCTCTATTAAAAAAAAAATAGAAAAATTAGTTGGGCATGGTGGTACTCACTTTTGGTCCCAGCTACTTGGGAGACTGAGGTGGGAGGATCACCTGAGCCCGAGAGGTTGAGGCTGTAATGAACTGTGATAATGCCACAGCACTCCAGCCTAGGCCACAGAGTGAGATCCTGTCTAAAAAAGAAAAAAAAAAAAAAAAAAAAAGAGAGTGACAGATTCAAGTTCTCTCTTGGTGGAACAATTGAGAACTTGTTGATAAGTTGGACATGAAAATCATGGAGAGGGATGTATAAAATGTGACTCTTTCCCCTTTGACTTATGCCCTGACTGTTCAGTTAATTTCTCTTTAGGTGACCTTTCTCCCATGACCGCGCTGCTTGTCTCACTCCCAGGAAGAAATAAGCTGAACTGGTTTTTCCATTCTTCTCCAGGGCCTTGACTGGGAGAGGCCAGTCAGCTCCACAGGCAGCTTCTCTGGTTGAATAAATACCTGCAGGGGTTTATGAACTCCAGATCTTATACAAACAAATAATTTGGAAATGACTGAAACCACTCTACAATAATGATTATGTACAGGCTTTATATCATATATGATAAAGTATTGAAGATATAAGATGAGTTCTATTATAAAAGTCAATTCTTTTTCAGTAAGGAATTGGCTTTACCACTTAATTTGTGTCAACAAAGAAATGGTTTTGGCCTGGAGTTTGTTCCTCCTCCAGGTCTGAGGATAGTTTTGTTTGGCTGGTTGGTTGCTCCATATTGGCTTGCTTCAGGACATCTGAATAAGAATATTTGTTTCTTGGTTTTAGGCCTCTTAGGAGGGACTCCTTTCTGTTTGCTTCTAACAGATATGTTCAGTGCACTTTGAATAATGGGTCTTTGTCAATTGACTTCCACAGGTGGCTTTGTTTCTTTTCAAAATGTTTTAAAAACTTTTTGTCCGTATTATCAGTAAATAGTCATAATTAATAATAAACATAACAGCTACTACGTATTGAATGCTAAGAAACACTGCTTACTGTTTTTTCGATGTAATCTCATAAGATGGGTGTCAGTGTTTCTCATCAAAGTCATGTGGTCATTAAGTAGTGGAGCTGGAATCTGAACCCAGGCAGGGCTGGTTTCAAAGCCAGAGCCCTTGGCTTTCTTGGGTGTTTGAAGAAGGTTCCTAGTAACCTGAGTCGTCCAGGCTGAGGTTCTTTGTGGCAGCCACACTCTCTGGTATGACCTGTGGTCGTCCTCTGCTTTGGCAAGGGGAGGACGTTTTTAACCACCTGAGCAGGAAACAGTGACTTCCTCCTTGGCATCCCATCTGAATTTAATCCCTTCTGGGGATTAAATCCTGTGGATTTTTACATGTCCTCTTTGATTTTCTTTTTCTTTTCAATTTTCCTCAGTTACATTAAAAAGAAAATCCTTTTCTCTAATTTTATCATGTCTTTTCTAAGCCAAAAAAGGATGATCGAGTTATCATGGCTGATAAACATTAAGAGTCAGTGATACTGTTTTATATATGTTTAAAAAATGTCTGTTTCAGACTTGGTTCTGCCATGCAATGATTGTTTCTAATTTCTAATTATGGAAGTTATCTTAGATAAATCGTTAACTACCTTTTCATGTCAAAGTACAGTGGCTGGCCAGGCGTGGTAGCTCACACCTGTAATCCCAGCACTTCAGGAGGCTGAGGTGGGCGGATCACTTGAGGTCAGGAGTTCGAGATCAGCCTGACCAACATGGTGAAACCCCATCTCTACTAAAAATACAAAAATTAGCCAGACAGTGGTGGTAGGTGCCTGTAATCCCAGCTACTTGGGAGGCTGAGGCCCAAAAATTGCTTGAACCTGGGAGGTGGAGGTTGTAGTGAGCTGAGATTGTGCCACTGCACTCCAGCCTGGGTGACACAGTAAGACTATCTAAAAAAAAAAGAAAACACACAGTGGCTGAGTGGCTGGTACAAAGTAGAAATATAATCTGTGTTAGTCAGCATCAAATCCTAAATAAGGGAGGAGTTAAGCATTTATTTACTTGACAAACAGGTACTGAGAGCCCTCTATGTACCAGGCACCCTGCCAAGGTTGGGTGTGCATACATGAGGTTAAGATTTAGAAAATTCAGAGTCAGTGACTTGGATTCTAATCTTGTTCTGCTCCATGTGAATTGTGAAGCTTGGTAAACGGCTTTATCTCTAAGCAACAGATTTCTCATCCAACAATTGGAGCTAATCAGAGGACCAATTTCATAGGCCCTATGTTAGGTGGCTTGAATGAGAATTCATGGGAAGCACTTGCATAGTGTCTAGCTCATTGTAAGGGCTCAGTCAGTGTTACCTGTTGTTATTATGAAAGAAAGATCAAGAGAAGAGGAACTGTTCCCCCAATGTAATTAATTTCAATAAGCATTCAGTAAGCACGCACATGTGCATGTACACACACATACTTATATACCTACAAGGGGAATACAGATATTTAATGTTGGGGAGAAGGGTGAATATTCCATCTGAAATTGTTATTATTATTATTTTAGACAAAGTCACCCTAGTCACCCAGGCTGGAGTGCAATGCCGCGATCTCAGCTCACTGCAACCTCTTCCTCCCGGGTTCAAGCGATTCTCCTGCCTCAGCTTCCCGAGCAGCTAGGATTATAGGCACCTGCCAGCATACCTGGCTAATTTTTGTATTTTTAGTAGAGACAGGGTTTCACCATGTTGGCCAGGTTGGTCTCGAACTCCTGACCGCCCGCCTCGGCCTCCCAAAGTGCTGAGATTACAGGCGTGAGCCTTAAAATTAATTTTATAAAACAAAACAATGCATTTTTTATATAACACAAACTGCAGAAAGTCAAACTTAACAAATCTCTTGGGCAAAGAATAAGCAAACTAGAACCAAAGACTTTCAACGTCCCTTGATATTTCCATAGTATATGAGTCTATGGAAAAAAAAGGGCAGACTTTGATTTTGGTGTAAATTTAGACAATGTTGCTATTAACTGGATTTTCAGAGTGAAGGCAGACATGACAAAGTGAACTGTGGGTAGAGAAGCAGTTGGACAGAACCAATCTTTGGAGCTGGCCACTAGAGTGACATTGCTGCATGGTGGCAGCCCAGCGGCTGCTGTTGGGCTGAGATTTGGTGTGCTGTCCAGGACAGAGCAACTCAAAGACACAAAGAACGTTGACCAGAGTCCTGGCAGGCACTCAGCACGGGGTGGGTGGATAGGCCTGACCCTTGGGGTCAGGATGTTCTAACAGACAGGCAGAGCATGACAGAGGAGGATGGGGGAGGCAATACTCAAAGTCCAGCAGGATTGGCTGTGGATCTCAGGGAAGTGCATCAGCAGGGAGCAGGGCCCTGATCTCCGGGGTTGAGCTGAAACTTGGAGACTGGCAAGAGCAAGGCAAGTCTTGTTTACAGACCTTGAACTCCAGTTCCTCTGCAGCCCATGCTTATGTGGCAGGATTCAGGATTCAGAACTTATGGTGGCCGGGTGTAGTGGCTCACACCTGTAACCCCACTACTCTGGTGGGCGAAGGCAGGAGGATTGCTTGACCCCAGGAGTTTGAGATCAGCCTGAGCAACATAGTGAGACCCCATTTCTATGTTAAAAAAAAAAAAAAAAAAGAACTTAAAAATGAACCAGGCTTGGTGACTCTTGCCTGTAGTCCCAACTACTTGGGAGGCTGAGGTGGTAGGATAACTTGAACCCAGGAGGCTGCAGGGAGCTATGATGGTGCCACTGCACTCCAGGTGTGGTGACAGAGCAAGATCCTGTCTCAAAAAAGAACTTATGGTAACCTAGAAGGACCCAAACGCCGCTATTTAAGAGCCTCCTTGTCTGAAGGTGGGGCTGGGCTTGCCGGTAAGGGTCAGATGTCACATTCTGTGAGGAATAGAGAGGTGCAGAGACTGAGAAACCCAGAATTTCTTCCAGAATGTGCATAAACAATTCCCACTCCCTTCTCATATTCCTGTTTTCTAATTATGTTTAATTACTAGTACATCATATAACTTTACTTAGTAAAAAATAAATCAATACATACTATTAAAATGGCATTCTCCGTCTAAGCAGCTATATGATTTGAAGTATCCACCACAGCCTTAAGCTCCAATCAATTTAATTATTTCTGACACATGGAAGTCATAAAACTAACTTAACTTTAAAAAAATGTGTATATATATTTCTATAATTTGATAAATGGAAGACAATTCATTTATACTTCATGTTTTCCAACTTTTGGTTTGAAAACCTGTCCCTATATTGAGGAATATTTAAAAAGATCTTTGTTAGGTTGGGAAAGTGATCACATTGTTAACATTTTTTTCTAATGAAAACTGCATCCCAAATTTGCAACAGCCCCACTGGAAGTTTCTTTCAGGAGAGATCTGTTGGGAATGAACCATAGTGCTGTGCCCAGAGCTCTCGGTAGAAATGGTGCTCAATAAATATCAAACGTGTCTGACAGCAGGGAGAGGCTCTTACAGCAATGCCTCTCCAAAATGGAAGCCATTGAGTCTGATGCATTTATCCTTGAAATCACAACAGGACCAACCCCCTATCAGGTGGAGGTGTTCACTGCTGAAATATGACCAAGTCGATTAATCTTTCTTATTTCTCCCTCAACTCCTCAACGCTCTCTCCCTGCATTCCCTGTAGAATGAGTCACAACATCCACGTTGGTGTCCAAGTCAGGCATCTTGGAGTTATCCTGCTGCAAGGAAAAATGTGGGCTTCAGCGGAAAACTATGCATTGTCTAAAGACAGCTGTCTTGAGTTATATGATTCTATGGGAGCTATTGTACAACTCTGTAAACCATACACAAACAAAACCATTCTTAGCTACAGCTGTGCAAATTCTGTCCTATCCTGTAGAAATTCAATTGAGTTCTCCCCCACTGTGGAAGAAACTAGTTTTACCTCCATCTGCACATTCATTTCAATATTCCTGATCTATAAATGTGTCTGTTTTTCAATTTCTCCCTTGATCCAGTTATAACATCTGCCTGGCACCTTCTTCATGAGTAAAATAAAGTCTTTAACATGTGTTCATTTTATATCCTAGTGAGTCATAATTTTACCTTTCTTGAAAAATTATCTTTTAGCACTGCCATTTTCTCACTTCATAGCTTCTCATCCTTCATTTATTCACTTAGTTCTCTTTCTTCTAATGTCTCTCTAATTTTTCTCTTTCTCTGTAACTCCACGACTGCAATCCCAGCTAAGTTCACTGTGATTTTTTTCTAAACATAGATCATGGCAACAGATTTCTAATTGGTGCCCTGTGTTCAACCTTGGGCCCCCCAACCCTCCCCACATTTTATTCTATACCCTTTAACTCTCTACAAATGTAAATCCTCTCCTATCTGTTTCCTTCTTTTTTTTTTTTTTTTTTTTTTTTTTTTTTTTTTTTTTTTTTGAGGCGGAGTCTCGCTCTGTCGCCCGGTCTGGAGTGCAGTGGCCAGATCTCAGCTCACTGCAAGCTCCGCCTCCCGAGTTTACGCCATTCTCCTGCCTCAGCCTCCCGAGTAGCTGGGACTACAGGCGCCCGCCACTTCGCCCGGCTAGTTTTTGTATTTTTAGTAGAGACGGGGTTTCACCGTGTTAGCCAGGATGGTCTCGATCTCCTGACCTCGTGATCCGCCCGTCTCGGCCTCCCAAAGTGCTGGGATTACAGGCTTGAGCCACCGCGCCCGGCCATCTGTTTCCTTCTTAAAGCTCCTCAAAGGTTTTGCATCATCTGTAGACCACTGGTCTTGTTAAGAAGCTGGGCCTTTGAGATACATTGTGAGCTGCGTCCTGCTAGCCTCATAACTATTTTCCCCACTCCTTCACCTTCAGTCTGAAGGCCAACCACAATTAACTTCTTCCAATAGCCTTTAATACTCCACTCACTTCTGGGACTTCCCTCCTGCTGTTTCTTCTGCCTGCCTGTCTTCCCCCTCTTCACCTTCACTGGGCTAGCTCATCTCATCTCAGCCCACATGTAACTTTCCTTGGGAGGCCATCTCTATTGTGTGCCCTGTTCTTTCTCTGCAATAGAGAGTATGACACTATAGGGCTGCATCCTTTTATTCCACAGAATACTGTAATCTCCATACAGACAAGGATTGTCTTCTTGACTCTTATAACTCCCACTGCCTAGTTTAGAATTCCAATGAGTATTTATTGGATGCATGTGACTTAGGGCCTGGGCACTCAGTATGGCCCAGCATAACAGTGGTTACAATTTTGCAATAGTTATCAAACAATACAGATGGACACTATCCGGAGACTATCCTCTCCTAATCTTTCCTTGTAAGCGAAGAGGTTAATCTATGTTCTTGGAGTACACAGGCAGGCAGGCAGGATATTGGCAGAGCTGGTCTTGCATCTTGGTTCTGAAGATATAACTAAGGTGGGCTGAGTCCTAGAGTTTTGTGACTCAAGTGTGGTCTGTGGGACCAGCAGCACTGGCGTCCCCTGGGAGCTTGTTAGAAGTGCAGAATCTTCCTTCTGAACAACAGTTACATGGAAAAGAGAAAAAATGTAAAGAAAATAAAGAAATGTAGAACCTCAAGTCCCTCCCCAGACTTCCTGAGCTAGAATCAGGATTTTAATAAAACAAGATGCCTAGGTGACTTGACTGCACTTGCAGTTTGAGGAGCGCTATCTAAGAGGTCCTACTTACTAGTTGTGTGATCTTGGGGAGGTTACTTAACCACACAAGTACTTCCACAATTGTAGAATGAGGCTCCTACTTTATACATACCTTATAGGGCTATAATGAAGATTGAAAGTTGATATACACAAACACTTTATAATAATAGCATATAGTAAGACATTGATTAAATATTATCTTTTGATAATATGACACCAGGCTGAAGAATAAGACATGTAATTGCGATGTCAGACATCCATCTGTAGGGCAGGCCTGTAGACAGGCCTGCCTTCTTGTGAGCCAAAACTTGAAGATCTAGTTGGGAGATATATTTCCAAGAGTTTGTTTTGTTAACATGTGACTCTCTCACTTAGAAAAGATGTATATATTTGTGGTCATTTTCAGGAAGCCTTTCTAACGGTAGAAGGAGCAGTTAAGAGACAAGGCCAGGCCAATCCAGACTTTCTGTGAATTGCTCTACATGCAAATATACAATCTTGTGAGTTTCTTCCTGAGCGATCTCAGTAAATTCCTTATGGTTTCCCATGACTCATTTCCTCTCTCTTCCCTCTGTTTCCTCTCTCTTGCTTTCCTTTTCCCTCTGTTGCTCCCCCCTGCCCCCGCTCTTTTTTTTTTAATCAGATAGGCCTTAGTTTTGAACTTTTTCTGATGAACGAGGGTTGAGAGCCTTCAGACTGCTCAGGTTAACGGGAATGCTCTTTCTCTCCATGAGCTGAGTGATGTGACTGGTGGCTGCTGCTGCAGCATCTGGAGAGGAGAAGCCAGAAACAGACTTGCGGTGGGAGTTTTCACCCTTTTACACTTTTGCTGTCTCTAAACTCTTAGCTCTGAGGGTACAACTCAAGCCGAACTTGAATCATGATAAAGTCACATTGCCCTCTGCACTAGCAGTGGAGAAGTGTGAAGCCCTGTCCTCTCCTCCAGCATTTATTGAGCCTCCCTGTGGTGTCAGCCACTGAGCTGGATGTGGGAAGTGTAGAGACAACTGGCCCAGATCATGACCTTTAAGAGCTTGCGCTGTTTTCTGTGAGGTTATGTGATGATCTGAGAAGCCTAAAACAGGTTGTTTTTAGAAAAGTTCTGTACTATAAAATAAGATGAGAAAATGGATAATCCCATTGCTTAGTATGTTGACATGTATAATTCCATTTTACTACTCATGTATGATCACTCTATCACCTATTTATCTATTTGTCTATCTTCATAAAGTTTTTGTATAAATGGAATGAGTTCATATGTATATATCATTCTGCAATTTGGTTTTTTCATTTAACAATGTATCACAGCATTTTTAAGACCCAGATTTCTAGTGGTATTTCATTCTTCTTAATAGGTACATATGACTTACTAAATAGATGTACCATAATTTCCCTTTGTATCCATATTGGTGTGTACATGTGTAAACATTATTGTAGACTAAGTTTGTAGATGTGAACTTGTTAGCTTACCAGGTGTGCATATGATACATTTTAAAGGGCACTGAAAAAACTGCCCTCCAAAATGAAAATTCCATATCAATTTATATGCCTGCTAACAGTATATAAAAGTTCTAGTTTTCCCTGCACACTTAAATTTTTTTAAAGAGAAAAATGTTATATTTTAGATTTTTATGACTTTAGTAGATGGAATATCTTTTCACATATTTTTGGACCATTTGTATTTCTTATGTGAATTCCCTGTCTCTATTCCCCTTCTTTCTTTCCCTGTCATTTTTTGGTCTTTTTCTTTGATTTATAGGTCCTTGAATAGTGTGGACAATAACTTAATATCTTCTACCTGGTACGGTATTTTCTCACTGTCTCATCTTTTAATTTGCTTGTGTTTGTTTGCTTCTTTTGTTATTGCCAGACAGATGCCTCCCTTATTACTACTATTATCATCATCATCATTATCATTATTACATAGTCACATCTGCGCATTTTTGCTTTGTGGCTCATGAGTTTCAGGTCTTGCTTGTAAAGGCTGCACTCCACCCCAAGGTTGAAAACCTAACTAAACCTTAAGTTCTTACACATAAGGGTGATTTGGTTTGGTTCAGCAATAATACTTTGTTAGAAAAATATAGCCACCTAGTGCCTTGAATTAATAGGCAATTATACTTGTTAAATTGTTGGATGACATCTTTTAAAGGGCAGTTTGTTTACCAAACCATTTACACTAGATTGAGCTCTTCATTCTGGCAATAGCTCTGTGAATATTCTATCACAGCAGTTGATCTTTTTCAAAAGAGAGAGCTTAGAAAAATTATCTTAATATCTTGGTGTGCAAGGGTATATTGATGGAGTGCTCTTGTTCCTTTTCTTTTGTTTTCTTTTCTTTTTTTTTTTGTATGAAGTTGGCATTGAGCTTCTTGCTTTTAGGGGAGGACTTGTCTTGTCCAGTGAGTGTTCCCAAACACTGCAGAAAAATCCAGGTGCTGCGTGTTTGGGGCCCCTGGAGAAGTATAAGTGGCCTCTCAAGGAAGTTACCATGAAAGGGCAGTGAGATGGCACAACTTAGGGAAGCAAAAATTAATGATGGATGAAACTGGTTCATTTTAGAAACCACATCCTGGGCAGAATTAGGCTCTTCAGTGGCTGCTCCTGCAGCCCTGGCCCTGCCCACACGTCTTCCTCCAGCTAGTCTCAGCCTTTCCTTATAATGTCATCTCATTGTGGCAACAAAAGGACCTTTTTAAAGGCAAAGACCTTTGGAATACTCTATGACCTTCCTCCTTGAATACTGAGAAGGGCTCAGCAAAACCAAATTAGAAGACAGAGTTTCAGAAGACCTAAAACAGCCTGCTGCATGATTTCCTGAGTTGGTTTTGGTACTTACTAGACCCCACACTTGTGGGCAGGAGGAAAACCAACTGGTTTGGTTGAAGGTGGCACCTGTAAACCTAGTCCAAAGATGCCTTGGGGAGCCAGCTGACACTTACTGGCTGATCTCAGCCACAGGCGGACCTAGAGGTTTTGGGATAAGGAGCTCAAGGTGATTAGGGAAGCACAGAGAATTCTCCTTGTCTCTAGGTTGATCCTACAACCCAGGACTGCTTCCCTGCTTCTGTTTGGAGGCATCATAAACCTCCTATGCCTAAAGATATCCCTGCTCTCTACCTCCATCTCACCTCTAGCTAAGTGGCTGTTCCCTTCTACATGAAATTCTACTCTCAAAGTAGCTCCAGGAAGGTAGGTGGGATGATGGAAAGGAGGGAGAAAGGAATAAAAAGTCAAAGTGAATTTGTAGCAGACAAGAAACTTTTGAATAGTCATAGGAAAAGGAAGGAGCCTCACTGAAAACCGGGCAGATGCTATGGACATGCAGTTCCCTGTGTATTTGCTTTGCAGGGCTGCTGTAACAAAGTGCCACAAAGTGGGTAGCGTAGAACAAAAGGACTTCATTGTCTCATAGTTCAGGAGGCCAGCTGTCCGAAATCAGCATCAGTGGGGCCATGCTCCCTCTGACACCTGTAGAGGAAGGACACTTCCTTGCCTGTTCCAGTTTCTGGTAGCCCCAGACGTTCCTGGGCTTGTGGCAGCATCACTCCAACATGGCATGACTCATTGTTCCTGGGTCTCCTCACATCGTCTTCCCTCTGTACATGCCTGTCTCTGTATGCAAATTGCCCCTTTTTTGTAAGGATATCAGTCTTATTGAATTAAGAACCCACCTTGATGAGTTCATTGTAACTTGGTGACCTCTGTAAAGACCCTATTTCAAAATAAGGTCACATTCTGAAGTACTGGGGATTAGGACTTCAACATACCTTGTTGGGGGAACACAATTCAACTCATGACACAGAGGACGAATTTCTAAAAGCTAATAAGCTTATGAACAGGGAGGACATATTGTAGGGAAGGACAGGTTTCTTTACTCACCCATTGCTAGGTTCATGGCTAAGATTCCTATAACAAAAGATAGATTCACAAGAGAAAACCATATACATTTATTTAATATAAGTTTTATGTGACATGGAGACCTAAAGAAACAGGGAAACCTATGTATTTTTATGCTAAGTTTCATGAATAAGTGGGTAGTTGTGGAGAAGTACGAGTGTGGACAAAGGGGGTATAATCTAATGTTACTAAATTGGGGGGAATTTCACAAGGCCTGTTTGATCAGATTCTTCTCTGTATCTTTAGAGTTAAGGATGTTCATTTTCTCAGGGAGAAATGGGAGGAGAACTCTGGAATGAAAGTTTTATGGCCTGCTTCATGGGAGAAGCATGAGTGGAAGCTAAGAGTGACCTTCCTGCTTCTGCTGTTTTCTCAAATGCCAAGGCGCCATATTTTGGGCTAGCATGTCCTAAACCCATCAAGATGATCAAAACCACTAGCAATCAGAGGAATGCAAATTAAAACAACACTTTCCTCTATAAGACTTGCAAAAACTAGAAAGCTGTTAATGCTAATTGTTGGTTAGAGTGTGAGGACAGAGAAACACTCGTGTTCTGCTGGTGGGTGGGAGTGTAGACTGGAGCCACCATTTTTTGGATAGCAACCTGGCAGAGCTTGATTAAATGAAAAATGTAATGTCCCAGCAATTCAGCATCTAGGAAGGTACCCAGAGAAATTCGCACACAGCACCATCATGACACTTGCCTGAGGATGTTTAGTGCAACCTTAATATTTTTTGTGGTAGGGAATTTGAAGCAACTTAGATGTCTACTGGGAGAGTTGAGAGTTAAATGTGATGCTACATGATCGCATTATGCAATGAATTAGGTACATACATAAGAACATAGATCTTAAGACTATAGTGATTAGGTTTGTTTGTTTGTTTGTTTTGTTTGTTTTAAGACAGAGCTTTGCTCTTGTTGCCCAGGTTGGAGTGCAACACTATCTTGGCTCACCGCAACCTCCACCTCCCAGGTTCAAGCGATTCTCCTGCCTCAGCCTTCTGAGCAGCTAGGATAACAGGCATGCGCTTCCACTCCCAGATTAGTGGTTAGGTTTTCTTAGCAAGCAAGAAGAAGAATGAGATGTATAACACAATAACTTTTAGATAAATTAAAAATATAGACATATATATATCTTGATCGAGGTGTCAGTTATACAAATTTATATATGTGATAAAGGGTCACAGAAGTATACATCAAGATATAAACACACACAAAAGAATGAGTGCATGCACAGAGCTGATAAAATCTGCCTAGATCCGTAGTCCAGGTAATTGTTTTATTCTAATGTCAGTTTCCTGATTTTGATATTAAAATTAGTTATATAGCATTGGAGGAAATCAGGGGACCTGGATTGTAGGGGACCTGGCTTGTAGAGGACCTCTATGTGTTGTATTTTTCTAGATGTCTTTTTTGTATGTGGTAAAATATACATAACATGAAACTTACCATTTTAAGTCTTTTTACCTATTTGGTGGTATTAATTATATTCACATTGTGCTACAACCATCACCATTATTCATTTCCAGAACATTTTCATCATCCCAAACTGAGACTCTGTACCCATTAGACAGTAATTCCCCGTTCTCCATCCGATAGCCCCCTGTAACCACTATTCTACTTTTTGTCTCTGTGAACTTAACTATTCTAGGTACTTTAGATAAGTTAAATCATGCAATATTTGTCCTTTTTAATTCAGCTTATTTCGTTTGGCATAATGTCTTCAGAGTTCACTCATGTTGTAGCATGGATTAGAATTTCATTCCTTTTTCGGGATGAATAATATCCCCATTTATTTTAAAATATAAAATATTTATATTTATATACCACACTTTTAAAAAACATATTCATCAGTTGATGAACGCTTGGGTGTTCCAACTTTTTGTCTATTGTGAAGAATGCTGATATGAACATTGGTGTACAAGTATCTAGTTGAGTCCCTCTTTTCAGTTCTTTTGGGTATATACCTGGGAGTAGAGCTGCTTGATCATATGACAATTCTATGTTTAACTTTTTGAGGAACCATCAAACTGTTTTTCCACAGTGATAGTGGCTATACCTCCACTGGCAATGTATGATTTCCTGAGTTGGTTTTAGTACTTACTAGACCCCAGGCATGAGGGCAGGAGGGAAACGACTGGCTTGGTTGAAGGTGGCACCTGCAAATCTAGTCCAGAGATGCCTTGGGGAACCAGCTGATGCCTACCGGCTGATCTCAGCCACAGGCGGACCTAGAGGCTTGGGGATAAGGAACTCAAGGTGATTATATTCCCACCAGGAATGTATGAGGTTTCCAATTTCTCCATATCCTTGTCAACACTTCTTTTTTCTTTCTTTCTTTCTTTTTTTTTTTTTTTTAGATAATGGCAACTGTCGTGGATATGAAGTGGTACCTCATGTGGTTTTGATTTGCATTATCTAATGATGACTGATGCTGAGCTTTTTCTCATGTGCTTCTCTATACTATTTTTTGTTTTAACTTCTTGGGTGTCAATACTTTTCGGAAAATAAAAAGCTCAAACTTTAATTTATAGCATCAATATTTTATTTTATATTTTAAATATTTTATTTATAGCACATATATGCTACATATATGTGTGTGTGTATATATACACGTATATATCCATAGATATCATGCAATAATATTATTTTGCAAGAACACATAAAAATAAAAAGATACACATTAAACAGATTAGAATGGTTGCCTCTAGTGAAGTAAATAGTATTTGGAGAATTAAAAAAATAAACTGTAAACTAAAAATACAGTCCTAAGCCCCCCAACAACTGAACCTACCCCCTCTTGGCCAAGGGAACTCTGGAGAATCCTTAAAAACTGAGTTCCCTTGCCTGACTGACATGGAGAAACCTCGTCTCCACTAAGAAATTACAAAATGAGCCGGGCGTGGTGGTGGGTGCCTGTAATCCCAGCTACTTGGGAGGCTGAGGCAGGAGAATCGCTTGAACCCAGGGGGCGGAAGTTACGGTGAGCCGAGATCACGCCATTGCACTCCAGCCTGGGCAACAAGAGCGAAACTCCGTCTCAAAAACAAACAAACAAACAAAAACTGAGTTCCTAGCCATGATGGAAAGGGACCTTGGGCACACCTCATTATCCTCCTTTTTGAGTTTAGGCACAACAACCAACCAGCATTAATGTTAGAATAGAGATCATAAGGCTGATAAAAACAGACTCTTTGTGGCTGTAAGATACCAAATCATAAACAAGACCTAGGTCCAGGTCAGGCATGAGTTATATTATGCCTGAAGGCCACCAGTGTTGCTAAACAGGTCATATTGTGGCTGACTCTGACATCCTTATTGTAACATAAACATCCCTTTCTGTTAACTCCAAGTGTTTAGACAAAGTTTTGTTCCTTTAACTAATTGCCGATTCAAGGATCTCTGGATTCACCTATGACTTGTAAGCCCCCTGCTTTAAGATATCCTGCCTTTTGGGGCAAAACCAATGTATACCTTCCATATATTGATGTATGTCTTTGCCTGAAACTCCTGCCTCCCTGAAATGTACAAAACCAACCTGTAATCTAACCACCTTGGGCACACTTTCTCAGGACTCCTTGAGACTGTGTTTCCCTAGGCTATGGTCACTCAGACTGGATCAGAACAAATCTTGTTAAAATATTTTACAGGGTTTGATTTTCCCGTTAACAAAACAAAGCAGCCAGACACGGTGGATCACACTTGTAATCTCAGCACTTTGGGAGGCTGAGGCAGGAGGATTGCTCGAGTCCAGGAGTTTGAGGCTTCAGTGAGCTATAATTGTACCACTACTTCAGCCTGGTTGACAGAGTGAGACCCCATCTCATTATATATACATATATATATAATTAACTAAAATATATATAATTAAAATATATAATTGTATATATAAATTATATATAATATATATAATTAAAAATATCTCAGAATATGCTTAAGTTAAGCAAAATAATAATAAATTAAAAATAAATAAAACTAAGGAAGAGGAGGCATTGAGAAGACCAAGATGACAAAGGACCATGATCCAAGGAGTATGATTAACTTGAACGTTTGCACATGAAGTCCAAAAGGAAAAATAAAATGAGAAGGAAGGTGAGAAGGCAAGGAAAACACATTCTTCAAACCTACAGTCATGCCTGTTCCTGCCTCTCCTCATCCCACACAGCAGGTTGATATTTGGAAGACCAGTTTTTCTTCTTAGCCCTCAGGCCTCCTTCCCGCTGCCCCTCCCTGGCTCCATGAAAGAGACCCAAGCTTGGCCGATGTGGAGGTGGGGAAGGTTTGGTGGTGCAAAGATGAATTGGCAGGTTTAAGCATCCCCTTTCCTCCCCTTCCCACAACTTGCTAGATGTACAGGCTCAGGCCTCTGCTTCTTCTTGAGGAAAATGTGGGAATTCATCTTCTCCGAGGCCCCTCCTAGCTGCCTCACACTCTGACTTGAAACCGCTCAGGCCACCTAAACCCCAATCAGCTTTCTCTGGGCCCAGCAAGTGCCAGGCCCTGAGTGTGGCTGCCATAGTCAGTCATGTGAGCTGTTGGTAGGGACCACCCTTATTTTCATGTGGAAAGGGTGGACAGGTTGTTCTTTCAAAGGTGACCTCAATTGGCCTAAAACCTGGAGAGGAATCCAAGGAAGGTTAATTTTTTCTCAGGAAGCTGCCCTTTAGACAGTTTCAACCATCTTTTTGACATTTCAGCATTTCCAATGCCAACTGGAGACCAGTTGACACCAGAGGGGGGAATTTCTGAAGGGGTGTAAAAAAGTCAATTTTTAAAAATCCAAACAAAACTCAGAGAAGAGGGAGCCAAGGGTTGTAGGTTGCAGGGAAGAGAGTAAAAAGCCTGTTTTGTTTTAACTCCATTTAAGTACTTGGCTTCTTTCAAATAAATACCAGGAATAGCACTTGCCAGAATTCAACTTCAATAGCACATATGTGTGAGTTTCAGCCCAAAGTGTTGTACTGGAAAGGCTGGCAACTCTTCTACGAGCCAGCGAGCAATTTCCCTCACTGGGATGTGTAGAAGACTGACTGCCATTATTTACATTACAGCAGGGACACTTTCCCATTCTGTTGCACTTGGGAAATAAGGAGCTGGAAATCTTTTAATTAAACAACTTGTTTTGGTGACTACCTCAGTGGAACCAGCACTGAGGGGAGGGTGTGGTGGAAGGTGGGGCTTCGCAGGCGGCACCCTGGCCAGTGGGCTCAGCGGTGTGGCTGGCAGAGTTTACTTCTTGAACGTGCAAAATGACTTGGCTTCAAAGTCACCTCGGTGAAAGTCAATTTGCTCTGGTGGAATTGAATTCAGAGATTAGAGGCACAATTGTCTCATGGAAATTTACAGGTGATACATGCCCTACAGGAGGGCAACGCTTTTTCTTTTTTAGCATCCCCACTCAGTTTAGAATAACAAGCAACATTAGCTAAGGGGGAAAATAAATAAGTTCAGGAATGCAAACTACTTTTCCTAATTTACTTGCAAAGAACCTCTTTTCAGTATATAAATCAGGCCTTGTTGGTTGGGGTTTTTTTTCCATTTAAAAAAATTACAAAAACCAAATGTATCATTTGAAAAAAATACAACTATTAAGTATGTGTTGCTTTTAATTAATCAACTCAAGTCTTCAAAGCTTAGCAAACAAAATGTGCATATATATAGTACATTTCAGCAAGAGTATAACAAACATGCCATCTGTTTACAGTAACTTGATGCGAGTCCTACATATGCTGGCACACAAGGCGATGACCCGAGAGCTGCATTGGCTGGAATTTGCACCATTCGGACCCTGCAATTTTTAGGAAGTGTGAGAAGTCATGCAGGCTTGATGGCCTTTAGAGAGACTTTAAATAACCCTCCCCAAGCCAGCAGAGATGGCATTTGCAACCTGGCCTGAGGTGCAAAGAACTGCCTGCAGAGGGCCGCCTGCCAGCAAGCTCACACACACACACACACACCCTGCGCACACTTGGCACGGCCGGTGGCTCTGGGTCCGTCTCAGTGAAAAGCCCTTAGTACTCTGCTTGATTCTTTTATGAAAACAGCACTGGGTATCACCAGGGGAGGTCCCAAAGCTGCTTAAGTGGGATCAAACAAAGGTTCCAGGAGGATGTGCTCTTCAGAACACAGGTTTCCCGAAGAAAAGGGAGGAAATTCAGTGGCTGAATAGTTTGGGAGGTGCTGCAACTGGTCTGCTCCTCTAGGAAATGCATGATGTTCATACACTACCACAGTGGATGGCCTGCAGCAAGGAACTCTGCTTAATTTTGTTTATAAAATAAAAATGTTCTTGATGGGGGGATAGGGAGGGGGCACGGGAGAGTTTCCTGATCTGGAGAAACCACTCCCTAAAAAATGGCCAGAGGAGCACCCACACAGAAATCCCACCCTACTTCTTCCTGCTTTGGTGAGGAAAACAGGCATGGGGAATGTACATGGTGTGGCATCTGGGGAGACTGGAGCCCCTATCCAGTGGTTCCCTGGTAAAAGTCTTGAGGATGAAAATTGCCCACTTGAGACCAACAGGCAGCTGGGGGCCCTAACTCCCATGCTTGGTTCAGCCCTGACTGGGAGAGCTTTCTGCAAAGCTTCATTCAGAAGCTCGGTCTGGAGGTGAGGAGGGTCCTGTCTGAGGTCTCTGTTGATGACCAACTCTTCCCAGTTGACCAGGACTCTCCCAGGGTTGGCACTCAAAGTCCTGAATTCCAGGAATCCCCTCACACCTGGGCAAACCTGGACATTTGGTCACCTTAGCTCTCTTAGAAAAGACAAAGCATTCAGTCCAATCTAGTTTTTAAAACAATAAAGAAGAGCTAGAGGTCTGTCCACAGGAGCTGCACAACATTGCCTTTAACCTGGGTAATTCACCCTTTGCTTATTTTTGTTGTTTTTTAATCTGTTTCCTGGTAGTAAATCTCAGAGAAGAAAATGTATTGTGGGTTTGCCTGGGGCTGGGTGGGGCGTGGTAGCTGGTGACAGCTGGCTCAGAAGCCAGGGAAATCTCTTATGGTGACAGAAGCTGGCTGCACCCTGGGGCCTGTGGAAAGAAAGAGCAGACCAGCTGATCTGGGCCCTAAGCGGCCCCCTTCCCTAGAAGCTACTTAGCCCAGCCCTCTTCCACAGGGCTTCAGCCTGCAAGGGCCTTTCCCTGCTCCCTTCACTTCAAACCTTCTTCCCCACAATGCATTGGAGTGGATTAATTCCATGCTTTGCACCGTTTCATGTTGGGGAGGGAGCACAACTCTGGAAAAAACATTAAAATGTGTTATTGGCTCTTTTCACACCACGCTTCTTTTCTTGAGGCTTCTCTTCTTCCATCTTTGCCTTCTATCATTTTTATTTTTCTTTCTTTTCTAGGACTCAATTTTAAGTCCCACTACCATCAAGTCCAAGTGCCACTACCGCCCCCTTGTGTTTTCTTGATGGAAGAACGCAGCCCCAGGGCTGCCCACACACCTGGAGAAAACTGTAGGGGTGGAAAGGGGTGATACCTTTTCTTTCCCATCATAAGGGTCACAGCTGACACTCCTATAGGAAAAGACAGGTTAACAAGAGGAAAGTGTAACAAATTTATTTGAATCAAAGATTTACATAGCACAAGAGCCTTCACAAATGAGGACCCAAAGACCCAGAAAAAAACATCTATTTGTATGCTTAGGTTCCACAAAGAATGGACAGCTGTGTCAAAATGTGAGTGGATAAGGGTTATGATGTAATGGTGATAGACTGAGGCAGGGAGACCCAGCGAGGTCTGTCCAGATTCTTTTTGGCCTCTCTATGCAGCATTTCTCCCCCCTGTATGGGGCAGGATACTTCTAGAAAGAGAAAGGGGAGAAGGGAAAGAGTGACCTTTTCAGGCTTTATGGCTTGCTTTGGGGGAGAGGGTTCCTAATTTTATGACCCACCTTGGAGAAGAGGAATTGTGGTTTCTATGATTTGCTTCGGGTGGAGAAAGAGGACAGCAGAAGGTCAGAGGACAGACTGCTTCTGACACCACATCTGAGGCTTTCCAATCTCCTTTAGTTCAAAGTACTCAGTGTGCCAACTCACCATACTTTAGGGTAATGTTTTCTTTGAGCCCCAACAGAACCAAAGACTGGATGTATGAACGGTTGTGAATAGCTGGAATGCCGATTGATTAAATAGGGTTGGCAGGCCAGGCGTGGTGGCTCGTGCCTGTAATCCCAGCACTTCAGAAGGCTGAGGAGGATAGGGTTGGCAGGCCTGGCGTGGTGGCTACATGCCTGTAATCTACTTTAGACCCCTCAGCTCTGGCCCATCCTCCACTCAGCCTGCCATCCTGGTGGTCCTGTGCTCCCAAACACATCCACCAATTCCAGCCTCAGCCCTGAAATCCCTTCCACCCCACCACGGCAGGCCCGGGGAAAGCCCCATGGCTCTCAACTCAGCACCCATGCGACGTGGGATGTGAAGGCAGCCCAGGATCATTCCACCCAGGGCCTCTCTCTGTAGTGAGAGTACATTTGGCATGGCTGCCTCAGGTGGGATACAGGCCTGTAATCCCAGCACTTCGGAAGAGTGAGGAGGATAGGGTTGCTTGAGCTCAGGAGTTCAAGACCAGCCCAGGTAACACAGTGAAACCCATCTCTACAAAACATAAAATATTAGCTGGGCGTGATGGACTGCTCCTACAGTCCCAGCTACTTGGGAGGCTGAGGCAGGAGAATCACTTGAGTCCAGGAGGTCGATGCTGTAGTGAACAATGATCATACATCCTAGCCGGGCAACAGAGCAAGACTCTATCTCAAAAATAAATAAACAGGGTTGGCAAAGGAAACACATGCCAACTTAGGTGATATTCAGACCTGGTGGCCTGAATAGCATCTGGGAAGCCAGACGGTCTTGGGTAACTGAGGAATTCCCTGAGAGAGAACACCTTGATCTTGTCTATGTACAGTGAGCCAGAGAGGGTGTTTATCTTCAGCTTTGATAAGTACATAAGGGTATGGACTGTACCTGTCTCAATATTGAATTTTTAATCCTTAGCACAGCACCTAGTCCATATTTACTGAGAACTGTATGAGAGTCAGATTTATATTATAATTACATTATTAGTAATTACACATGAACAGAGAACACTATCATGTTTTTACTATGTGCAGGGCACTGTTCTAAATATTTTATATGTATTATTTTGCCTATTTGTCGCAAGCACCCTATAAACTCTCTCTCCCATTTTACAGACAAGGAAAGTAAGGCTGAGAATATGTAACTCATCCAGGGGAACTGGCAGAGTCAGGATTATTTGAATCCAGGCTGTCTGGTTCCTGAGCTCTCTTCTGGAGTCTTCCATTAAATGTCTCTCATTTATATGCGTCTATATTTCGTCACAATGCAAGAGCATCTGCTGTTAGCAAAATAAAATGCACGTTTTTTTTTTTTTTTTGTTTTTTTTTTTTTTTTTTTTTTTTTTTTTTTTGAGATGGAGTTTTGCTCTTGTTGCCCAGGCTGGAATGCAGTGGTGTGATCTCAGCTCACTGCAACGTCCATTTTCCATGTTCAAGTGCTTTTTGTGCCTCAGCCTCCCAAGTAGCTGGGATTATAGGCATCCACCACCAAGCCCAGCTAATTTTTTGTATTTTGAATAGAGATGGGGTTTTACCATGTTGGCCAGGCTGGTCTCGAACTCCTGACCTCAGGTGATCCACCCTCCTTGGCCTCCCAAATTGCTGGGATTACAGGAGTGAGCCACTGCACCTGGCCAAAATGCACTTTTTAATCTAGAAAAGTGATACATTATGGTTTACACTTGAGTACTTAAAACTAGCTAGAGTTTTTAAATATTCTTAACTGCTAAATACCACCATCAAATAATGCGTATGTATATAATTTAAACTAAATTTGGCCTGAGGTCACCCTCATACTGTAAGTCCCTATATAATGAACTGTGACCTAACTTAGTACGTAAGCAAACTGAAAGCCTAACTTAGGAGTGTATTTTTGTAACATCTAGCTGAGTCTCAGCCAATCACAGGCTGCCAACTGATCAGACAGATCATGCCCAGATAAGGCAAACACAGAGCTGTAACCAATGAGCGGATTCTGTATCCCACTTCCGTTTTCTGTCTGTGGATGCCCCAGCTTAAGGACAGCAGCTGTAGGAACCTCTAAGGGTCTTGAAGACTGCCTGATTCTCCAATCATTCTTTGCGCAAATAAACTCTGTTAAATTTAATTTGTCAGAAGTGTTTTCTTTTAACGAGGTAAAGGACAATGTTTTGATAAGTATTAACACACATTTCTTTTATCTTTCTGAGAGCCACGCCTTTTACCTAGTTGGCCTCAGACCAATTTGCCATGGAAAAAGGGATGTGCAGGACTTTGGGATCTGGTGAGTTACAGTGTGAATGCAGAGAAAGACAAGAGAGCATTTAGATTCTGATGTGAGAAAGATAATTAGGATTCTTTTTCCAATTAATCTCCCACCCCCATCCCACCCCCTACACCTTAACATAGCAAGGCCAATCCTGAGTAACCCAGCTCACACAGTTCTCCTGCTGGGAAGAGTAGATGTGGTATCAGGTGAAAGCTTGAGATGTATCTCCAGGTGATAGAAGGGGAGAAACTCGACTCTTCCGGCCCAAGCGGATTGTGAACAGGCTTGGAGAAGGAGGTAGACCAGAATGGGTTGTGTGTGCCCAGATTTGGGCCTTATTTGTCTTTGGCTCAAGTAGAGGGGAAGGAAAAAGCCAAGGGCAGAGAAGGGCTCTTCTAAACCAAGATGCTCCTTAGGATATTGAAAATCTCTCTGGATCAGTTCTCAGACCTGCACAGCTCAACCTGGGAGGCAGCCATGCCAAATGTACTCTCACTACAGAGAGAGGCCCTGGATGGAATGATCCTGGGCTGCCTTCACATCCCACGTTGCATGGATGCTGAGCTGAGAGCCATGGGGCTTTCCCCGGGCCTGCCGTGGTGGGGTGGAAGGGATTTCAGGGCTGAGACTGGAATTGGTGGAGGTCTTTGGGGGCAGAGGACCACCAGGATGGCAGGCTGAGTGGAGGATGGGCCAGGGCTGAGGGGTCTAAAGTAGTGAGGACTGAGTTAATTTGGGGGGTATCGGGGTAAGCCAGAGTGTGTCACCCAAGCAGTGTCCAAACCAAGAAAGACCAGATAATAGTTTACACTAGTTATAGAATTCAGCTGTGAATGCCAGCAACGCCCCAAGCAGCCACTCACTCCCCCAGACATCTAGGCAGTGTCCACAGGAGAGAAGCTGGAGTAGATTGAAGCTATATGAGAGCCTGAGGGCTTTTAGCTAAGCTACATGAGAGCCTGAGGACTTTTAGTTAAGAGGTACTGACACTTCCTAAAACATTGTGTGCATCATCAGAGTGGATTTATTTTTATTTATTTATTATTTATTTTTATAGAGATGGGGTCTCACTATGTTGCCCAGTCTGGTCTTGAACTCCTGGCCTTACGCAATCCTCCTGCCTCAGTCTCCCAGTGTGCTGGGATTATAGGCATGAGCCACTGTGCCTGGCCAGATTTACTTTTAAATTGGTTTGGTCATTTAGTTAAAATGTTTTAAAGTGTAAGAATCACGGGAAGGAGATTTCTTATGATTACTCATGAACAAAATAAAAAATTCTGTATTCTCTGTGTATAGGTGAAAGCTTGCAACCCCACTGTGATAGATACATCCAGGCAAATACATTGAGGATCATGTCCATACTGATTATTCAGTTTTCACTCTGAGTTGTATTTTTATTCCCCCAGTTATTTGCTTTGCTAGCTTCCTAAAGGTGATAGCTGTCTATACTGCAGACAGAAGTTGCAGCAAGGGGCCGTCGGATTGTCACATGAACAGGCCAAATAATTACAATACCCATGTTTGTTAACTACTCATGGGCCTCAGCTGCTTCATGTATGTAGCAATCCAAATAGTTCAAATGTCTTATTTATTTATTTTGAGAAGCCTTTCAAAGTTGAATTATAATTCATACATCATGCAATTCACTCTTTCAATGTGAACAATTCAGTAGTGTTTAGTATATTCACAAAATTGTGCAATCATCACCACTACCTAATTTAAGAACATTTTTGTCTCCTCAGAAGAGGAGACCCTATAACTCAGGGGTTCCCAACCCATGGGCTGTGGACTGGTACCAGTTTATGGCCTGTTAGGAACTGGGCCACACAGCAGGAGTTGAGTGGCGACAAGCAAGTATTACCTCCTGAGCTCTGCCTCCCATCAGATCAGCAGCAGCATTAGATTCTCATGGGGGCTCAACCCTATTTGAACTATGCATGCGAGGAGTCTCGGTTGTACACTCCTTGTGATAATCTAACAAATGCCTGATGATCTGAGGTGGAAGAGTTTCATTCCCAAACCATCTCCTCCCCATCCCCCACCTCTGTCCCTTGGAGAAACTGTCTTCCATGAAATGGGTCCCTGGTGTCAAAAAGGTTGGGGAAAAAACTGGTCCCTGGTGACAAAAAGGTTGCTGTAGCCATCAGCAGCAACTCCTCATTCCCCCCATTTCCTAGTCCCTACCACCACTAATCTACTTTCTATCTAAAGGTTTGCCTATTCTGGACTTTTCATCTCAATGGAATTATGTTTGTTGGCGTCTGGCTTGTTTTGGCTAGCATAATGTCTTCCAGGTTCCTTCACATTATGGCTTATATCACAATTATATTCCTTTTTATGGCTAATGAATATTCCATTATATGGATATACCACATTTTGTTTTTCCATTCATCAATCAGCAGACAATTGAGTTGTTTTCACTTTTATTTGGCTATTATGAATAACGCTGCTATGAACACTGGTGTGCAAGATTTTGTGCGGACATGAAGTTTCAGTTTTCTGGGTATAAACCCAGCAGTGGAAATGCTGGGTCGTATAGTTACTCTATGTTTAATGTTTTGAGGAACTACCAACTTATTTTTCAAAGTTGCTGTACGATTTGACATTCTCATTAATGGTATACAGGGGTTCAAATTTCTCCACGTCCTTGCCAGCATTTGTCATTGCCCATCTTTTTGATGACAACCATCCTATCAGGTGTGAAGTCATATTTTATGTTAGTTATCTTTTTCTGGTTTCCAATAATTAACTTTTTGGGAGGTTTGCAGACACCTTGGTAAGGTTCTCTTATTCCTCTTAACATCGCTTCATGATTTTCTTTTTAATTTTAGCTTTGTAGTTTACTGCTATTAGACCTTTTGTGATTCTACAAGAAACACTTCTACTAGACTTTTTAAGCAAGTGGCAAATCATATGACTTTATATATGATTTTAATTGAATTATGTATGGAGCTATTTCTTTACCTTTGAAGGGTCAAATATAAAATTACCGCAGGTCTTCGGTCATTCCCTCTCTGCTTGCGTGGGGTAATATTTGTGCCCCGTCACACTCTGTAGGACAGATGTGTGACCAAACCTTACACTGTTAATAACTTTACTTTTTAATTGAACTTTTACCCGTCACGGGCTGAGGGACAGGTTATATAGCTGATTCTGAGTTAATTATAACTGCCATTATTTTTTTATTTGCAATGCCCGAGCAAGCAGTAAAACAGCAAGTTAAGTCACATTTGCAATGGGACCGTGACTCAATTAGTGTTTTTGAATACTAGGCAGTAGTAATTAAAATCATGGCAATTGCAGTAGCAAGATTATGTGGTAGCCTGGCTTCAGCAAAGGCTATTTTATAACACGTCCAGAGAGAAGGCAGAAGGGAGACAGAACATGCTAGGTAGAAGCCCTCTCCTTCTTGTCCCTTGCAAACTGGGAATGGAAGTTCTTGAGAATATCTTCCACAACTTTTCAACATCACTTTGTCAGCTTCTATGTCAGAAGCTCAACATTCAACGTAAAACTCATAGGTCCTGCAAGGTAATATTTTTAGTCCAGTTAACTTTGTCCGTGAAAAGCCAGACTCCTGAGACTGAACGCCATATGCAAACATTGACATGCACTTGGACAACAGAATAGGCAGGGGAAAATTAACAGCCCTTCGTTATTGGCTTTGTAAACCCAAACCTATAAAATTTCTTCCAGTCAGGGAGTGAATATGCCCATCTAAAGGATAAGAAGACCGAGGCACAGTGTGGTCATGGAACTAGAGTATGATCCTTCCAAGAGGGGCCTGGGTGAGCATCTGGTTCTCGTTTTAGATTTCAGCTGCTCATATCACCATCTCTCCCAAACTGCAAGTACCAAAACTGTTGCCTGCAGCCTCATATTTTATGCTGATAATAACAAAATTTCTTTGGAGAATAAAGAAAATTTTAGTACAAAAGATGAGACATTATGACTGTCAGGCTCAAGAAGGGTTACAAAAGAGAGGGAACTCAGATTAGTGTTCTGAGCGCTGTTAAAATGGACATCAAACCATCTTTGAAAGTGAGGAGAGGTTCAGAGACAGACCAATTATGTCTAAGGAGTGTCCCCTTGCTCCTACCCCAACCTCCTCACAGTTCTAGTTGCCCGGAAGCCCAGTCCTTGTCCCAGCTCAGGGCAATAGAGTAGTTTGTCTAAGCATGCTTCTCTGGGCCACTTATGGATACTTCCTCTCCAGTTTGCAATAATTCTATGTGGAACCTCAAGGTCCACAGAAAGGCCCAATTGTGGTCACTTTGCCATAACATCAGTGAAACTTACATACAAGGTGTTGCAGGTTGGGTCCATAGGAAGCACATGAAGAATAGCTTGCAGGAAGTTGTTTAGGAATGCTCTCAGAATGGACACTGACAGGGAAAGGGCAGGAAGCAGGACTGGAGGAAGAGGGTAAGGGTGAGTAATAGTGTGAGTAAAGACATAGAGACAGGAATAAAATCAATCTGTTTGATCGCGGTGTAGGATGACATCAGAGCAACAGGATAAAAGCCTGCAAAAGGATATTGAGGCAAGATAATTGGAGATGATATCAAGAGCCAGGGTAAAGTTTTGAGCCAATAAAGAATGCTGAACAAGAGAGGAATCTAAATGCCAAGAGTGAACAGGAATGTTGAAGCCATGGGAAACTCTAAGGAGGAAGACCTGAGGAGATATAGCTCAGAAAAAGGCAAGCTCTTTGGATTAGCTCCAAATGAGAGATGGAAGTTGAGAGGTTAAGGGTTAGTCAGATTAGATATTTTAAAATACATATGCATTGTGCACTTATCTTCCTTTATATCTTCCTAGGGTTTAAAAAGATTATTCTTCTTTTGACTTTTAGGACTCCTACTTTTCAATTTAAGATTAGAAATTTTTCAGGTTGGAACTGATGAAACTCAAAACATGCCACCCCCAAATATGGCATCTTAGCATATTAATTATTTTGTTGTTGTTGAGACAAGTCTAACTCTGTCACTTAGGATGTGGAGCACAGTCACAGCTTACTGCAGCCTCAATCTCCAGGGCTTAGATAATCCTCCACCTCAGCCTCCCAAGTAGCTAGGACTACAAGTGTGCACCAGCAAACCTGGCTAGCTTTAATTTTTTTTTTTTTTTTAATAGAAATGGTGCCTTGCTATGTCTCCCAGGTGGTCTCAAACTCCTGGGCTCAAGCAATCCTCCCACTTCAGCCTCCCAAAGTGTTGGCATCACAGGCATGAGTCATTGCACCCAGCCCACATATTGAATATTTTAAACTCATGTAATTTGAGAACATGGCAGATGCAGGAAGATTGGAGTAAAACAGATTATAAGACACTCCTGTGAGTGGTGCCTTCCCTATGCCCAGGGAAAAGGAACATCCTGTCTCCAAAGACAAGGAGACACAGAAGAATCGGAACAAACAGGTCTTGCTAAGTTTCCTGCAGTTTATTACCACTAGCTTATACTCCTTGCCCTATTCTATTTCTCCATGACTATCCATTCTTCATCAAACCTACTATGAAAAAGTACTCAGGTTTAGCTGATTCTTTAGGGCTTCATTTCCTTATAAAGGCTCCTGTGTTATGAAGATTAATTTGTATGCTTTTCTCTTGTTCGTCTGTCTTTTGTTACAAGGACCCAGCCAATGAACCTAAGATGAGTAGAGGAAAAGCTATTTTTCCTTCCATAAAGAGCGATCCTATAATTACTGAAAGAAAGGTCATGAATGCCCTGCACTGTGGGCTGGAAGGGAAGAGGATGAAGTGAATTTTCAAACATTTTCCTTGGAGGCAGAAAAATTTCACTGGCTCCTTACAAAGAATTAACAATCCTCAGTGTTCTTTTAGAGACCCCACTCTCTTCCACTGTAACAGCAAATTTTTATTTATTTGGTAGGGCAGCCATAACAAAATACCACAGAATGGGAGGCTTAAACAACAAAAGTTAATTTTCTTATAGTTCTGGAAGTCAGAAGTTCAAGATCAAGGTATCCATAGGGTGGTGTCTGCTGAGGATTGTAGATGGCTGCCTCCTCACATGGTCTTTTATCTGTGTGTGTTGGGGGGTGGGGTGGGGGGAGGGAGAGAAACAGGGAGAGAGAGAGAGAGAGAGAAAGAGAGAGATCTGGGGTTTCTTCCTCTTTTTCTAAGGACCCCAGTCCTATTGGATTAGGGCTTCACCCTAATGATCCCATTTAATCTCCTTAAAGGCCCTCTCTTCAAATATAATTGCATTAGAGGTTAGGACTTCAACGTATGAATTTGTGAGGAGACACAATTCAGTCTGTAACAACAAATAACTCAATTCATCAGCCAGACATCTCTGATCATCTCAGAACCAGCCCTTGCTTGTTCTAAGCTTTCTAAGTCTTTCTAATTGACCATCACCATTATTTATTGCCCCTAAATCATTATATCAGAGCAAAGGTGATTCTTATCTTAGTAGTTCTTTATATTTTCTGAGGAAACAATGGTAGAAGAATTTCCTTACCATCCTCACTTTTATGGTACTCAGGGCTTAAATAAAGTTCATTATCACGAATGAAGAGGACTATAAACTATTTTGATTGGTCGTGTTTATAAACTTTTGATCATACAACCCTGATGTATGTATTTATAAGTTTATAAATTATATACACACACATATGCATATATATAGTGTGTATCTCTCTTCCTCCATACACACATACACACACACACACATAAATGGACAAAAAGAGTCAAACTCTGTAAAATATTTGAAAAGATTTATTCTGAGCCAAACGTGAGTGACTATGGCCCATAATAAAGACCTCAGAAGGTCCTGGTAACATGTGCCCCTGGTGGTTGGGATGCAGCTTGGTTTCATACATTTTAGGGGGTCATGAGACATCAATGAAATACATTTGAGAAATACATTGATTTGGTGCAGAAAGGCAGCATAATGCGGAGTGGGGGTGGGGTGGAGTGTTTCTAAGCTATAGGTAAATTTAAACTTTTTTCTGGTTGACAATTAGTTGAGCTTGTCTAAAGATCTAGGATCAATAGAAAGGAAATGTTCAGATTGTGGAGACCAAAGTTCTTTTGAAGTCTCATAGTGGCTGTCCTTAGAGACAATAGATGACAAATGTTTCTTATTCAAACCTTTGAAAGGTACTAGACTCTCAGTTAATCTCTACAGTATTGGGAGGACCTGGAAGAAAAAGATCTAGCTATATTAGTAGAGATTCTTTACAGATGCATTTTTCCCCACAAAGGACAGCTTTGCAGGGCCATTTCAAAATACGGCAAAGAAACATGTTTGGGAGTAAACTATTTTGGTTTTCTTCTTCGTCACGTAATGTTATGCCAGTCAGATTGGAAAGTAAGTCACAATATATAGGGTTAAATAAAACTCACCTGATGAGAATTTGTGGTTTGTAGGGCATGACTCCCCACACCCCTTAGATATTTGAACAAGATAAGAAAAAGTCATAGCTTAGTCCTTGGACTGTGTGGGTCCACTTATATTCACATATTTTTAAAACCAAATGCTGATTGAAAATACATTATTTGAAAGATGCAAAATGCATGTATATAGAAGTCTGGCTCTTCATGTAGGAGGAGTTCCAGTCTGGAGGACTGACTGCTGGACTTGAGTGTGCACAGATTTTGACATATGCTGGGGACTTGAAATTGTAACAGTTAAAGAAAGAGGAAAGAAACACAAAACTCAACAGTCAAAGATGGGTTTATTTTGGAGAATAAACCTGAGAGGGGCTTCTGGATGATTTTGGTCAGGAGCACTCTCTCTTACAGACGGAGTATTTATTGGTGAGACAGCTTATCAGAAGCTTGGAATGTTTCTGTGTGTGGGAGAAGTTTACGGAGGGGTTGGAATGTCTCCGGTTGGAGGGGAGGTTATCTTGGGGCTGGCATGTCTTTTGTCAGGGAGGGGTTTACCTTATGGTTGGAATGTTTCTGGTCAGAGACGTTGTTTGTGGTTTATGGTCATGTGGACCTTAGCCATTAGGCTGATGCCCTTTGGATTTAGGCGGTTTTTTATCAAGGGGAATTTTAGAATGGCGGTGCTTGTCCAAGATGGCAATGCCCCTGCTCTGTCAATTCAAACCTTATAGTTATAGAAAGGATGAGGAATGGCATGTTCTTTCTGGCTACTTCCTGCTGACAAGGAGATAGAGAGTTTTCTGGTCTCAGATTGCCTGCAGGGGAGTAATGCCATCTGTAGATGTTTTTGGGTAGTTGTCTGTGAAATGACCATGATCCTGTCAGTTAAAAATCTTTGAAAAAGGTTAATTAGGCAGGGTAAGAACATTAGTCCCAGGCACATTATTAGGAGAGGGCCCAGGAATGGGATGACCCATGCTATGATTTTGTTCCCAAACCAAGATTCTATTTGGTTGTTTTGGTATTCCCTTCGATTTTTAGCCCTTTCTTTAAGTTTTTCAGCAGCATCTCTTACTAGGCCTGATTGGTTGATATAGAAACAACATTCCTCACCCAATAAGAGGCACAGGCACATGATTAGAAAGGCCCTTGTGTCATTTTCTGTTATAACCATTATTCCTGCGATGAGGATAATAATTAAACAAAATGCTACAGTAACTGAGATTCTCTGTCCGATATTCTACCCTTAGGGTGCTAGAGTATATAGTCCTACTGCAAATAGTAGACTGAGTAAAGCAATTTCCACAAGGGTGGTGTAGTAAATAATTTCCATTAGAAGTTTTAATATTTGGCTTAAAAGGAGAGGTAGCAATGACAAAAAGTCTTTGGTGAGGTAGGGGTGAGACTGAGTAAGATGATTTCTCAATTACTTATTTTTTATGGTTTTCAGCTTAAGATTTCCTCGTTCTTTACATTGATATTTAGAATGTTCATTTGGGGTGTCAGAGGTTGCTTCCTCAGCTTTCCAGGCTTTGACTTGAGTGCAATGTATCCAGGAGTTGATTCCTGTAACAGATACCATCTCAATTACCCTCAGTGCCATGGACTCACTAGACGTGGGGGTGAAGGATTCCGGGCACTCTCAGTTATTAGTTGTCAGCACCAGCAGTGAAGAGCTTTCCTCCTGTGATGGTCAGGAGGCTTAGAGGCAGCGCCTGCTGAAACAGTTAGTTTTGAGTTCATAGGGCTTTAGGAAAGCACAGCTTATTTTGGAAACTTGTAGCCACAAAAATAGAATTTAATTTAAACTGTAGAAAATAATAAACATTGAAAAACATTAGGCAACACTAGAATTTAATAACACTTGTGCTATAGTTTTTGAGACATAATTTTCTCTCTCCAGTTTCCCATTTTTATTAAAAGACAAATCATGATAGGACTGGTTTGCTTTATTATACTTGGCTTAATTATTTGCGTACAGTACAGCAAGAATAATTATTTGTTACATAGGCCTTTTAAATTGGCTTTGTTGGAACTTTGTTCTGTAGAAGGAATCTGAGATAAGACCTTTTTAAAGCCAAGCTCAGACATGGATTTCTACAATCAAATACCTATGAGTTGGGTGAATTCCTCTCCTCTTGAGGTTCCAAGATAACTTGGGGTTCCTGGCCTGTTCAGAAAGTGACATTGTTTACTTACCACAAATCACAAATGCTGTACAGGGACTGTGTATACAGAATATGAGACCAGTTTCCAGGGGCTTTATTGGCTTCATAAGGCAAGTTTGGTTCCTTAAAGGTAAGCACACCATTCCAGTCAAAGCCTTGGTAAAAATAACCACTTTTTCCAATTGTGGCCTGTTACAAAAGAAAACAGATTCTTATTGTACTTATGCAAATAACTATATTGCCATAACTTAAGAATACTCACAGATAGTTTCCAATTTCCAGAGAAAATCAGGCAGAGAGGAACAAGTATGCTCCAAATTTTGTTCGTGGGAGTATACTAAATTGTTAAAAGCTATCAATAGCTCAACAGAAAAGTTTCTTTGGCTTTGAAAAGCAAAACAAATGATTAGCTATATTTTAAGCTAAATGTCAAAAAGATCACTCCAGTCTCCTGTTAGTTCACTTCATGCAGTTAATTCCTGTCCTGCTTGATACTGATGAACATTTTAGCTCTTCAAGACTCGTGAACATTCTTCTCTATTCCAATGTCACAATCTCCAAAGTCAACAGAAACCTGCATTCAAGAGCACTTGTTAGAGCTTTATAGCTGATTATAAAACCACCTTTTAAAGAGTACCAAAACTTGACAACAATTGTTTATGGATGACAAAAAATTTTAGGGTAGCCATAAAGTCACAATTGGCAAGGATATCTGTTACCTTTGCGGCACACAGTAATTTAAACATAACAAGTATAATTATTACTGATAACATACACTAAGACATATCAGAATTAAAGGAGTCTCCGTCTCCTATAACTTTGGAACACATACCAATAATATATTTATACAAATATAGCCCAAAAAATACCATTTTATATTTGACAATGTTTCCTATTATGTCTTTATACCAAATAAGCCATATTTTACCTTTATATTAGTGGGCTATTAATGTTAAACTCAATTTTAATAAAACCTTGTAGACACATTTACCCAATTTTAATATTGGACCATAAGGTAAGATGTTTATGAACCCTTTTTAACACTTTATAACTTTTGTTAAAGAGCAGGTTAGTGCTTTAAGTGAAATCTGTTGTGCTCTTACTTTAACGCTCCCAAACCAAGCCTTTTTAATTTACAGAAAAACTGGATGATACCCCTTCAACTTTAGCCTATACATTTACACACAGCATTTCCTTTACAGTTAACCTTCTAAAACTTTCTTAAACCTTCATTTTTATTTTATTCAACTTAGAACAATTCTTTAACCTTTTAATCTAGGTAAAAATCCACATTCTCATGCCTCCTTATATAATACTTTGCCAAAAGTATATGCAAACTGTTTTCTCAATAGTCTTACATGCATGTTACACTGTTAACTTTTAGCAACCTTCAGTTTTGTTGGTAAGTTTGGGATTTTAATTATGTACTAGGTGTAGAGCCTAGGACCTAGACAGAAGTGCAGGTAAGGTCCAACTCATTCCAGCATTTAACTCCATGTGTCCTAGGTCTTACCTAGCTGCAAACCAGCCAAGTTGTACAGCTAACGGCTATAGTGGCATTTTATAAAGCTTTCAGGAGGCCTAATCACTTTTAAATTGTGTAACATTTCTTGCATAAATTCCCTTGTATAAAATGTTTCCTGATTTACACAGACAATTCCTGACATGCCTCAACTTTCTGACTTGTAAACATCCCTCTCTTTAAACAACCAGTTAATTTACTTTAGGATAAGAATTTACCATATAAGGTTCTTTTCATATAAATTCTCTTTTTTTATTTTAAAGATAACAGTCCTTTCCCCAAACAAGCTTCCTTCATGTCAATCTTGTGGACTAGGCTGCCTAAGGCCACAAGATTAGAAGTTAGGGCATTTCACTAAATAGTTCAACATGTAGCTGTCTTTATTAAATCAATATTAATGTTTCATTTATTTAAAAATTACATAAGCAAAGATTACTCTGTTTGGGTTGAGTTATAGTTTTGTAGCCTCTATGCCAAATTTTGACAATTCATAGTATTTGGCAGAGATAAGTATGAAATTGCTTGATCAATAAATGCAAACAAAAACTGTGTGCTGGCAACTCTTAAGACATTTCTAATCTTACAGTACCAGTAAGTTTTAAAGATTAAAGTCAAGTGAACTGAAAGGTTTCACAGCTTTTACTTTTCCCTTCAAAATATTTGGTTTAAGCACTTATTTTTCTTAGGCCAATTAGTTAGAGCCTTTTTAATAGACATTGCACACATAACACATATATAGCCACACAGACACCCAGAAGAAGATCCAGTAGTTATAAGATTGTTTTTTTCTAATTTCCCAATTGGATTATTGGCCTTCGGATGAGACCCTTTGAGAACAGGGCTAGGAAAACAGTTTCCAGGGCCTAGTAAACAAGTATAACTGGAAGACAAAGGCCGATTTGGGGAGGTACTTATCCACCTCCAATTCCAGGGATTCCATGAGGAAAACAGAGACTTTTCCCAAAGTGGGATTTGTGGTGTCTTTTCTGTTTTCCCAAGGAGTCCCAGGCCACCAGAAGTCATTTTAGGGTTCTTCATACATTCACCAAGAGTGGCAAGGCAGAGTGGAGAAAAGTAATTCAGTTGACGGGAAAACCTTTTCCAAGAAAACAAGATTTATGAAGAGAAAAACATAAGGGCCTTTTGAATACACTCATAGCTTCAATCTGCAACAAATCAGACATGGAGAAAGGGACATGAACATGAGCAACGCCTTCAACCCCAGCCGATTCCCAGAGAGGGAGAATGGCGGAGGTGGCTTGAGCAGTTTTTAAATGGGTAACAGGTGGAGAAGTAGGAGTGGAGTTTGGGGCTGAAGGCTTGGGGGCAGGAGGGGCCACCAGGGTGGAGGGTTCAGATGGATGAGGAGAGGATGCAGAGGGGTGAGAATACAGAGGGGGTTCCTGTGCAGGATCAAAAGGAGTTTTGGAGGAGGGAGAGAGCCAGGGAGGGTTTTCATTAAGAAGAAAGATTTCATGAGGGGTGCAAGCTTGACACAGAGAGGGTTGGGATCTAAGGTAGAAGTAGAAGAAAGCCTGAATATAGAAAACCTCTTGCCATTTGCCATTCCTGGTTATAAAGTTGTTAAGGTTCCTGAGAATTTGAAAGTCAAAGGTGCCATTTTTGCGTCATCAGCTGACATTATCTAATTTGTATTGGGGCCAGGTCATATTCCAATAAAAAACTAAATGCCCAAGCCAAACTTGCAAGGTTGTGAAGGGACAGCCCAGTGGGAAGGATGTAGGAATGTGGGATTGTTTGGCACCTATGTGGACTGGTGAGAAGAAGCTGAGGGTGTCTGTTTTTGTTCTAGGCATCCCCAGACAAAGGACAGAGACCTGGAATCCCTTTTTAGACCTAGAGTCTAAAAAGGACACTCAAACTGAGAAGGAACTGGGCATTCCCAAGATTTTCTCTAGCTTAGCCCCGTTGGTCCTCTGAGGACCAGGGCAGCAGAACTTACTTTTCCCAGGTATCACTAGAAAGCCAGGGGAGGGCAGATATTACCAGTCAGCTGGATTAGTGTCTGATGTTGGATGTTCTGGCTGGAACTGGCAAAGGGCCTCTAGGACTGGAGCCACATGAGGGAGGGAGGGAGGGGGAGAGAGTGAGCGAGTGAGCGCTAGAAGAGTGAGAGAGAGAGAAAAGAGAGGATGAGGGAGGAGGAAGGGAAAGAGTGAAATACCTGTTGTGGGTGGTCAGAGGTGGATTTCTGAGACCTGACGGTTTTGAGGGCTCACTGGAAAGTAACCCCAGTCTGAGTCTCACAGTCCCCTTCAGATTAGTTGTCCTCCTCACACAAATTGCTCGAAAAGTGAGGTGAGAGCCAAGACAGGGTGGGTGACCAGAGACTCTCAGGATCCAGCAGGATGAGCAGCTGCTGTCCACTGCTTCCAGGGTTGCAAGAAGCCTCTACCCCCAACACCCATCCCAGGTTTCGGCACCAAATGTTAGACTTAAAGAAAGAGGAAAGAAACACGAAAAGCAGCTCAACAGTCAAAGACAGGTGTATTTTGGAGAATAAGCTTGAGAGGGGCTTCTAGCCAATTTTGGTCAGGAATACTCTCTCTTACAGTCTAAGAGTATTTACTGGGGAGAGAGCTTATCGGAAGCTTGGAATGTTTCTGTGTGGGTGAGAAGTTTACGGAGGGGTTGGAATATCTCTGGTTGAAGAAGAATTTATCTTGGGACTGACATCTTTCCAGCCAGCGGGGAGGTTACCTTGGGGCTGACATGTCTCTGGTTGGGGAGGGGGTTTATCTTATGGCTGGAATGTTTCTGGTAGGAGATGTTTTTTGTGGTTTATGGTCATGCTGACCTTAGTCATTAGGCTGATGCCCTTTGGATTTAAGTGGTTTTTGATCAAGTGGAACTTTAGAATGGTCGTGCTTGTCCAAGATGGCGATGCTCCTGCTCTGTCAGAAACCAATCATTCAAGAATATTAAAGGACCACTGTATATCATGTAGTCTTGCTAGAATGTCATATCGCATTGTAAAATAGACATAAAATACTAAAAAGTAAAGAAAATACAAGTAAAGGTTCTGGCTGCTACTGTCTATAGAGCACAGGCTTGTAGGGCTCTTGGAGTGAGGGTTCTGGATCCCAGGCGCAAGGATTGTTAAAATGAGTCTTCAGAAGCAAACCTCTGGTGACTCTTAAAGCAAATCATGGGTCAGCCAACTGTGGTAAAATTAAATTCAGAGTGGATTATCGAGGGGTCCTGGCTTGCCTGGATGGCTACATGAATATAGCCCTGGGGCAGGCAGAAGAGTATGTAATGGACAACTGAAGAATAAGCATGGGGCTGCATTTAGCCACAGAAACCATGTGTTCTACATTGGTGCACAGAAGAAAAGGATGTGACAACACCAAGAGAACAATGCTTTTCATACATGGATGTAGTTTTTATGGAACCTTTTTCCATTTTTTGCTTCTTTTGTGATATAATTTGTCCAGGTTTTTATAATAGTTGGTGAGTTTTTGCTGACATGTAAGATAAATGTATACAATTGAGGATTGAATTATGAAGTATTCTTTCACATTTAAGTTTCCCTCATTTTCTATTACCTTGTGCCAATGTACAGAATGCTAAAATAATTTTTTATTAAAAGACAAACTAAAAGTAAAAATAATTTTAACTTAAAAATAAAGCAAGGCCAGGCATGGTGGCTCATGACTGTAATCTCAGCACTTTGGGAGGCTGAGGCAGGCAGATGACTTGAGCCCAAGAGTTCGAGATCACATGGGCAACATGGCAAAACCCCATTGCTACAGAAAATGCAAAAATTATCCAGGCGTGCTGAAGTGTGCTTGTAGTCTCAGCTACTCGGGAGGCTGAGGTGGGAGGATCACCTGGGCCTGGGTTGTGGTGAGCTGTGATGGTGCCATTGCACTGCAGCCTGGGAAACGAAGTGAGATCCTATCTCAAGAAATAAATACATAAATAACAATAAAGTGAAATGACAATTTCTTCCTACGCTTTACTCTGAAGACCAGTGTGCTGGAAGGTGGCTTTGCTCAGGGTGTAGGGGGAAAATCCTAATGAATCTGGAGCCGCTGATTTTAGATCCTGGTTGCTCACATATCTGTTGTATCATCTCCCCTGAGTTTCTTAGTTTCAGCAAAATAACAGATCTAGGAACCCCCAGGTAGCCGCAACAGGCTAAGATTCCTGACTGAGCTTTGCTCTATCTTGGAACCAAATCTATTTCGGTGAATGTACAAAAATCATTGTGCCTTCCAGCAGCCCTAATAGAGGGAGGGCAGGCAGGGAAAAAAGTACAGTTGGTGCTTCCTATACTAACTCTAGGAAGAGGGTCAAGGCTTTGATTTTTATCTTTGAAGAACCTTATTTAGCATTCAAAGCCAAAGCTTGCCCTTTAGTTATGAAAATTTCTCAGTAGCTACTTGTCACCAGTCATTAAAGATGATTAGAAAAGGAGAGGAGAGTGAAATTTTTATTTACTTGCAAATGATCCAGGCTCCAGCATATTTAGAATGCAAACCCAGATTGCCATCCAGTCACTTAGATATGAATTAAACCTTCTATCTACCAGCTAGTGTATTTGAAGCACCCTCCCCGGGGTAATAGGGTTTTATCTGAGGAGCCCTTTGGAAGAAAAAGGGAAAAGGCCAGGTCCTGAGAATAAAGCTTCTATTGCTATGCTAATGTGCCCTGAGCAGGTATGAGTGGTAAGTTCTCAGCTCAGGCTTCCTCTCTACCAAGTTTGGGATACTTGTGGGGTGAAACGCCACACTCATACAGATATAAATATGAACTTGTGCTAAAGATTTTACTTAAACTGGCGAGGTGTAACAATCAAGTCAAAGGAAAAGTTAAAAAAAAAAAAACACTAACATATGGAGTACAGGAACGTTGAAATTAATGTGCGAAAGGCCCCCCCACCAGATTATTTTACATTAGGAGAGAAAAGTCAATGGAATCTCTACCAGATAGGACAGAATTTACACATCTATAGCCAAGAATTATTTTGCATTGTCATTAGTCTGACGTGATCATAGATTTGTAAAATAGGTCCTAGACAATCAGATAACCCAGAGAGGGGTCCTCTAGAACCTAGGCAATGCATAGATTTTCAATGAAGCACAAATTTGTCCCCATTGCTTAACCCCAGGGGCTAATGTGAAGGGTGCCCACTGGCGTTGTGCAGTGCAGGAGCTGGTGGGCCTATTTTATATTCACAGTTCCTCATCTCTCCTCCTGTCATTTCCTTTGTTGTATTTGTTACCAGAAAGGGGTCCTGATCCAGACCCCAAGAAAGGATTCTTGGATCTCATGCAAGAAAGTCTCTGGGGAGAGTCCACAGAGTAAAGTGAGAGCAAGTTTATTAAAAAAGTAAAGGAATAAAGAGTGGCTACTCCATAGGCAGAGCAGCCCTGAGGGATGGTGGTTGTCTGTATTTATGGTTATTTCTTGATTGTATGCTAAACAAGGGGTGGATTATTCATCAGTTTTCTGGGAAAGCAGAGGGGGGGTGGTTAGGGGGTGGGTGGCAACTCCTGAAACTGAGGGTTCTTCACTTTTTAGACCATATAGGGTAACTTCCTGACCTTGTCATGGCATTTATAAACTGTCAAGGCGCTGATAGTGTCTTTTAGCATGCTAATGTATTATAATTAGCACATAATGTGGGACGACCAGAGGTCACTTTCACTGCCATCTTGGTTTTGGTGGGATTTGGCTGGCTTCTTTACCACAAACTGTTTATCAGCAAGGTCTTTGTGACCTGTACCTTGTCCCAACCTTCTGTCTCATCCTGTGACTTAGAATGCCTAACCTCCTGGGAATGCAGCCCAGTAGGTCTCAGCCTCATTTTACCCAGCCCCTATTCATGATGGAGTCACTCTGGCTCAAATGCCTCTGACATCTAGAAGCTCTGGCTTGAAGTACAGTTCTCAAGCAGAGCACCCACAGAGATGAACTCCTCTAAACTCCCAACATTTATAATATGCTTAGTTCCCTTAGTTCCTACTAGTCTTGTGAAACCTGGGCAGAGACTGGAGAAGAAGGAAGATGTCTGTCACTCTTTTTATATTTCTATGGATGACCTCTTCTTTTTTGGGTACTATATGAGGAGGCTGGGGTGAAGAAGAGATTAAAGGAAGAAAAAATAAGTTTCCTTTCCCCTTCATAGTTCTTACTGAGATGGCGCTTTGTAACAAAAGACAGAATAAAAGAAAAACAAGCAGAAGTTTATTAACATGTCTGCCTCATGTGTACATTGGAGCTACCCAGGAAGAAATAAGTACTTCTCAAAGATGTTACTTTGAGTTCAGGCTTAAATACCATCCTTATCTGAAACAAAAAAGAAGGGTGTGGGGAAAGCTAGTTGTGGGGAGGTATCTAGAAAAGCGTAGTATATTAGGCCATTCTCATATTGCTATTAAAAAAAAACCCCGACACTGGGTAATTTATAAAGAAAAGAGGTTTAATTGGCTCAAAGTTCTGCAGGCTGTACAGGAAGCATGGTGCTGGCATCTGCTCAGTTTCTGAGGAGGCTTCAGGAAACTTCCATTCAGGGTTGAGGCAAAGGGGAAGCAAGCACTTCACATGGCCTGAGCAGGAGCCAGAGAGGTGCGGAGGTGCCACGCACTTTCCAACCACCAGATCTCATAAGCACTCACTCACTATCATGGGAGCAGTATCATGTAAATGGTGCTAAACCATTCATGAGAAATATACCCCTATAATCCAGTCACCTCCCACTAGACCCCACCTCCAACGATGAAGATTACAATTTAACATGTGATTTTATGGGGACACAGATCCAAACCATTTCACATGGTAAATAAGAAAAAGTTTGTTATACAGTTTTGTCAATAAGTTTATTATGCAGATTTGCCTTCTCTGTTCAGAGTTTCTAGTGATTTAGAGTCATTCTTCTCTTCCTAATATAGAGTAGGAGACAACCTTAAATGCGGAGATTTCCATCCTAGCATGGTGGCATGTGCTTGTAGTCCTAGTTACTTGGGAGATGAGAGGATGACTTGATCCCAGGAGGTGGTGACCAATCTGGGCAACACAGTAATACCTTGTTTCTAAAAACAACAAAAAGAACAACAACAACAAAACAGTCAACACAAATGGAGATTTCCTTCATAGATGTAAATTTCCTTACAATGGGTAACTTTTACTGTGTCAGAACTTCTCCTGGGTCTGCAGTTTCTTAAAATAATTAGCTCAATATAATCCTTATGCCAAAGAGGCATATTTTGGAGTGGCATATTCCGGTCTCCAACAAGAGTATGGTGCAAGGTTCAGACTGGGCAACCAGCTGAGATGTGCCTACAGAGCTTTGGGGTGCTTGGCCAGAAACTATGTCCAAATCTTATGCTTTTTAACTACTTTGTTCAGCCAATTTGCAGAGGTAGGGTAGAGAGAGTGTCCAGTAGAGAAAGCAGAAGAGGAAAAGGTCCAAGACTAAAATGAGGGGCTTTGGGAAGGTGTTTCTCTCCATGTAATGTTGAGGATGGTTGAATCCATGCCAACCAAGCTGCAAAGTAAACTTGAATAAAACAATATGCCACAAAATTAGTGCTCTCAAAACCCATCCTGTTGTCATAAGTTCTATCCATATAGTTTGATTTTCCCAGTCAAGTTAATTTTCAAAACAAAACAACACAAAACAAAGAGAAAACCTCTGCCTCAGCACAAGAAACATGGGCAGGAGGTGGGTTTATCATCACTATAGGGAAAGCTGACCTTTCCTTCT
The DNA here is from genome assembly GCF_007565055.1 of Rhinopithecus roxellana. NCBI lineage: Eukaryota > Metazoa > Chordata > Mammalia > Primates > Cercopithecidae > Rhinopithecus > Rhinopithecus roxellana. The sequence continues at coordinate 65,890,421 of NC_044569.1, read as the reverse complement.
AAAAGCTCAGTAATTGAGTTTGCTGAAATAAACTCACAAGAGACAGACTGACAGGAGAAAAGGCATACAACAGTATTAATGTGCAAGTGCACAAAAGGCATACAAAGTTTGAACACCTGAAGAAGGCCCAGATGGCTGAAACTTAAATACCCTTTTCATAAGGGAGAGCAAAGTGGGGGATGTAGACATTTTTAGAGGAAGAGTAAATGGTTTTTAGGGGAGATATATGGGCTCAAAGAATAGACAATAGCCTGGGACAAAGTTTCTCTGGGCTCTGGGGAAGATGGTGACAAGTTATGGGAAGGTGAGGGGCAGAACTGCACTGCAAGCAAAGGTTGTCTTGTTATGCTAATAAAGTCTCTCAGGTAACAGGCCTCAGAAGAATTGATAAAAGATCTGTACAGATGGGCATGGGAACAGCCTTCATGTTCTTCTTCAGTGACTAATCCCCTGACAATGAGATTTCAGACAGGGCTTTGAAGGTAATTGTGTTTCTTTTGGTATCCTCAGTCAGATAACTTCCCTAGGGAGAGCTCTTCCTTGTGCTTGGAGGAAGAAAAAAGGAAGGTCAGAGAGACCTTGTTTCTGAGGTGGCTTCTAAGGCCTTCTAATTTCCTTTAATTCAAAGTGCTTAGCATGCCAAAGGACCATACTTTGGGGTATTGTTTTCTGAGCTTCAACACCACCTTAGTCCAAATAATCAGGCCTGGAATTTAAGCAGAACAGTTCGTTCTTCTAGCTGAGATCCCAAAGAGATGCATTCAGCAGTGACACCACCATTGCAAAATTATAACTGAGACAGTGAAAGAGGTCTGAGCTAACCAACTCAATCTTGTTTCCAACCTCCAAGCTGTCCTTGTTCATTCCAGGATGTAGGCCAAACTTACATTGGGAGGCACTAGTTTATAGTTTGAAACAAAGATGATAACAGCCCTTTACCCAAACAGACCCCTTCTTGCCTCTGGACTAGACTACCTTTATAGGACCAACCAATTAGCCAAAAGATTGGAAATTTTGGCTTAGGCGTCATGCAATTGGAGGCTACAAGATTCTGACCCTCCCCAAATTGCTCCTGGGAATAACATCACTATTGGAAAATCTTAGATCAGTGCTTGAGATATTTTGCAGACCCTGAAATTGATGGACCAGCTGGCACCACCCAGACTGACAAACTGGCTCATCTGATTTTGTGCCCCCCCCCCCACCCCAGGAACTGACTCAACAGAAGAGTGCAGCTTGACTCCATATGATTTTATTTCCAACACAACCAATCAGCACTCCTGACCACTGGCCCCCAACCCACCAAATTATCCTTAAAAACTCTGATCCTTGAATGCTCAGGAAGACTGATTTGAGTAATAATAATTCAGTCTCCTGCACAGCCAGCTCTGTGTGAATAACTCTTTCTCTATTGCAGCTCTCCTGTCTTGATAAATTGGCTCTGTCTAGGCAGCAGGCAAGGTGAACCCACTGGGCAGTTACCGTAGCCTCCACCTAATAGAATTCTAATTCAGAGACTCTTAGAAAGAATGAAGCCTTTCAGCGATCAGCATGGGAAGCATTTTGCTTAGCTTATCTCACCTAGGAACCATGCTCCACATAGTGTTTCATCCAGTTCCATCTTCATTAATTGAGCATATGGGGACCCACTCGGAATGAAGAGTCAGTATAAAGATTAACTTGAAGACATCTGAGATTCAACACATACAGAAAGGAGCCTTCTTGAAGCATTCCTTATCTGACTAAAAGCAGGAACCTCTGGTACATAAGATTGCCATAAATTCTCTCTTTAGGGCAGGTCTTTGGGAAACAGACTAAGAGTTAACCTACCACAGATTCCCTCTCCCAGGGAGTTTCATCACCATGAAGAAGACAGAAAGGCCACTTATCACAAACTTTCTTATCTTTAATTTGTTCACCTAAAAATCCATCTATCATTCCTAAAGAAACTTATTTGTTCTTCGCATAGATGCCTTTTCTTCCATCTTCCTTTTCTCTAGTAACTGAAATATATAAGCCCCACATTCTAACCACTTCTTTGATTTACTGAGTACTCCTGCATGTATGCCCATTATATGAACAAATAAACTTGTTCTTCTGTTCATCTTTTTTTTTTTTTTTTTTTTCAGTTTAATTTGCAGGCCTCCTAAGGAACACAGAAAAAGATTTTCCTCCTCCACAAACTCCTGCTGTGTTAATTTGAACTAGGCATAGTGCCTTGTACTGGGGTTGAGGTGTGGGGAACATAACCCACAAATATCAATGAAATATAATCTTTGCCCTTTAGGGGTAAATGGGAACTTCTTATTGGTGGAAACTGTTCTTTGCATTAGTAATGACCCATTTCAAAGGGTCATCCTTTCAGATCCTGTTTGAAGGTCTTAAATACTCTTTTGAATTTGGGCTGGAGAGACACGTGGTATGAAATACAGTGGAGACACAGGATGTTAGGTCAAACATGAGAAACATGATGCAGAGCTTTACCAGCTGTATGAGCCATGAAGTGCCCCAAGAACTGGACAGCCCAGAAGTCTGTCATTAATCTTCCCCATTTGAGGAAGAGCCCTTGGCTTATGTTAGCATATTTGAGTTTCCCTGTAATCTAGATTAAACTCCTTTCAGAGGTGTTACAGAGCAGGGGTCCCCAATTGGTACCAGTCTGTGGCCTGTTAGAAACTAGGCCACAGAGGGGAGGTGAGCGGTGGGTGAGTGAGCATTACTGCCTGATCTCTGCCTCCTGTCAGATCAGCTGGGGCATTAGATTCTGATAGGAGCATGAACTGTGCAAGTGTGGAATGTAGGTTGTGCACTCCTTATGAGATGGAACAGTTTCATGTTGAAACTGTCCCCTCCCCATCTGTGGTAAAGTTATCTTCCATGAAACCAGCCTCTGGTGCCAAAAATGTTGGGGACCTCTGTTGTAGAGTACATAGAAAGAACCATCAACATCTTTGCTAGAATGTATACAGCTTCTGAAAGCGAGGGAAAAAAATACATTTTCCTCTCTCCTTCTAGGTTCAATGACTAAAGCCCATAAATCAAACTGATGAAAGACAGATTAACAAGAGAGAGAGAGAAAAAAAAACCAAAAAACCAAAAAAAAGTTCTAATTGTATAGGTATGCAGCAGAGAAAAGAAATATGACTCCCAATCACAGAAAAAAAAAAAATGTGGCTCAAGGAGGCAGCCAGATGATTGAGATTCATACACCCTCTTATTAAGCAAAGGAAAATGGGGCTTGGGGCTTCTGTATGGGGAAGATAAGTTATGGGAAGGTAAGGGGAGGAAATGTATAGTAAATAAGGATTGCCTTGTTATGCAGATAAGAGTGTCTCAGTGATAAGAGTTGTCTCCTGAGTAGCTTTCTTCCTGGTATGGAGGCACTTTTACAAATGAAAATTTCCTTATTAAATGTAAATTTTCTTTACAAAAGGGAAAATTTATTCTTTAGTTTTAGGCAGTTAGAGGAAATTAGAGCTCTTCCTCCATCTGCTGGTTCTCAATTGCCTTTAGCTCAAAATAATCCTCATGCCAAAGTGGCATATATTTTTTGGGGGGTGGTAACATATTTAGTACCCTTCATATCCAAGCAAATCTAGACTCAGGTTAGAATGTTTTCTCAAATGATGATGCATTTGGCTGACTAGTTGGCTAGACTGGGCAACAGATTTAAGAGTGTTTGAGAAAAGGTCACTGCTCATTATGGCCTCAGCTATCCTGACACACCTACCTCATGCTCCTTTTTAATTTCATACTGCTAATTTCCATTTAAACACTGCCTCTTCTTAGGGCTTATTATAATTAGTTGTCTCCGGGCATTACATATTCAGCATTTTGGCTGTGTTCAAAATTTCAGCTAAAGAGAAATTATCCAAATTGCATAAGACATGATGGCATTCATTCTTTTAACAGCCTTATCTCACTAGTTTTGTGTTTTGCAGAGAAGAAGGCAGCTAGATTCCCTTCCTTTCATGTAATAAAACATAGAGAATAATAGGTCTTACAGCAAACCAGAAGCAAAATTACAATGAAGACAAATATTTGAGAATGCATCCAAGAAATTTTTGGGAAAAAGGTGTGCCCTGGGAAGATAGATTCCAATCAACACAAATTAATTTCTCAGGAAAAGATTGTTAATGTTTCCCTCCTCCTTTATTTCAGCATTGGCATTTTGATTATGGGATTCAATTCATGCCACAGAATGAGGGCATGGCTTGATCCTGTCCAGTGCAAGTCTTGTTTGGGATGAAAAATAAAATAAGGTGTCCATACCTTAATGGATGAGAAATGAATAAGTTCTTCTGGTGCAGGTACCATGTCTTATTCATCTTTATGCCTCCTGAAATGACAAGCCCAGTCACCTGTGCATGGTAGATGATTGATAAAAGTTTACTGAACTGAATTACTGAAGACAAATGAATCTTGGGATCTGATGTGTGCTCTTAATCTTTTGAGGCTATTGTCAAGGACAAGCATGAGTCTTTTCTGGGAATGTGTATTCCTTCTTATTTTTAACTGTGTACCTGAAGGTTTATACATGGTTACTTAATCAGCATGGCATAAAATCCAAGGAAATAGCTCATTTACATTCTGCTTTATTTAAATTAGACCTGGGGAGCTCTTACTCAGCTTGCTTCGTTATTAATAAATAATGAATCTATTCAGGAAGGAGACGTCAGTACTGGGGTGAGGGAGGGCTAGCTGCAACCAGGTAGACTGCTAACATTTTAGTGAGGACTGAGTACTACAAACACTGTGTATGAGCAATTTGTGGAGTAAGTTTTAAATATAGCCTTGTCTTGGAGTCAAGGAATGACCAGATCAGCGATTGGTTGTTTCTATGTCTCATACCCAGAGTCTAGTTTTCCCCTTGTTAAAGTTATGACCAGTAAACAACTGTGCTTTCTGCAAAACTGGGAAAGCACTTGCAATGGTCAGGCTTGAGTGTTGTATGTAGCAAAGCAAAGTTGGTGGGTGCAGAATGAAAGATAGTGATCACTTCTCCACTCAGGATTTATTTTCATTGTTTTTAGCTGAGAAAATAAATGTGGAGATTTTTCAGACAAACAGGGTTTCTTGAAAATGCAGGTAATTGCTCCCATTGGTGTGCTCTGAAAGCACGGCGATACTTGCTGGGATAGATCACGAGCTGACATTACATTTCCAGGCTGGAGAGCTGGCCTTTATCAGAGCCTCAGAGGAAAAGGAGGCTGAGATTGAATGAGGCTGTGAAAGAGCTGACTGCTGAGACCATCACTTTTGCATATAAATTTTAGATCCTTTAATAACGAGAAATGGTCTGGGTGCATTAAAATTCCACATTAGGCATTGGCTGGCTGTAGACATCCAGGCAAGTGTAGGGGAGAAAAAGATAATTTTCTTTCTACCCATTCTGAGTTCTTAGCCAGGACACACTGTAACAAAAGATGGCTTAACAAGAGAAAAACACATAGAAGTTTATTAACATGTCTGCTTCATATATACATGAGAGTTACCCAGGGAAAAATGAGTAAATTCCAAAGAGATGGCTTTGAATTCAGACATAAATACCATCTTTAACTGAAACAAAGAAGGGTGTGGGAAAGGCAGGTTATGGGGAAGTAATCAGGAAAAGCGTGGCAAACCAGGGTGAGGTTTATTATGCGGATTCGTCAGTGCTGTCTCCATTGTTACATCTCTAGTGAGTTAAACTGGTACAGAGAGGAGACACTTTTACAAATGGAGATTTCCTTCATAGATGTAAATTTTCTTTATGTAATTTCTGCTCTGTTTTCAGAGTTTCTCCTATGTCTGCATTTTCTCAAAATAATCAGCTCTAAATAATTCTTATGCCAAAGAGGCATATTATGGGGTGGCATATTCTGTTCTCCTACATGCTCCTTGCATCCCTTAAAGGGTTTTTTTGTGGGGGGTGTTAAATTGTCCTACTATTTAAAAGCATCTACCCTTAGTTATATAGTTCTCATGTGTAAATCTTAAGAGTGCAATTTAGGGCAGGCATGGTGGTTTATGTCTGTAGTCCCAGCACTTTGGGAGGCTGAGGTGGGAGGATTGCTTGAGTCTGGGAGTTCGAGACCAGCCTGAGCAACACAGCAAGACCTCCATCTATACCATACACACACACAAAATAAAATTGTTAATGCAAATTAATAATCTGATGGAAATCTTCCCACTTCTTTTTGGAATGCCAGAACAGTGAGTCACTAGAAAGTCTTCCAGGGAGGGGAAGTGGCTGCATCCGTGAGCTCGTCACTCATTGGCATACCAGTTATCTCTGCCCTGCAGAGAGCCAAGGCGTCCTTCAGACAGGAAATAGGATCTTAGTGGGTGGCCGCCAAGAGTGCACAGACTTTGAAGCAGGAAAAGACAGTCTCTAGAGCAACGTGGAAAGGATCCAGGTAAGGGAGCTTCCGTCGTCAGGGCCACAGTGGCACCAAGGGGATGCAGCAGAGGGGCTGACTTAGAAGACTAGTTTCTTTCCAATGCCACCCCATCCCACCACCCACGTCCTAAATGGTTTTGTGGAAGTGAATTGCTTAATTTCCCATCTTTTAGCCTTTAAAACATATTTTTCTCCCTCAAGTATTTGTTTTCAGGCAAAAGCAAGCCTCCAAAAGCCCCTTGGTTCTTCTCTGTCTCACCCCTTCTGCCTTGTACACCAGACTGCCAGCAAGCAAGCGGGGAAGTGGAGAACAGCTGGGATCCTCCAGTGAAAAGGTGGCTTAGTGCGAGAGATGTCAAGAGGCTGGGATTGGCGCCCATCGGGAGGCGCAGAGCTCTCTCACTCACGCTTCCTGGGAAATGAAGGAGAAATAATAGGCAGCCCACATTTGCAGCCAGCCAGCCTGGGTGGTATTCCGTGAGGTGAAGCACTCACTCATAAATCCCTTCTGGGGCCAGAGCTGGTTTGACAAGCTGCGGGATTTGGGTGGTCTGCCTGCTCTTTGGGAGCGGCCTTGGGAAGCTGAAGAGATTGAATCAGGACCTCAGGCCCTTTACAGACTCCCTTCTACACTTGGTTGCTGATTAAGAACATTATGTGGCATTTAAAATGGCACAATTATCTTCCTTTGGTGGTTCCTAGCTAAAAGTAGACTCCTATCAGCCCGTGACTGACGACAAGAAGGCTCTTCGTCCCTGTTTTTGAAATAAACATGGGTATAATCTGAATGTGTCAACTACTTATTTCCTAAGGGAGTCTAATGGATAATTTTTAAAATCTAACTTGGACGTATTCATAATAAGCATCATCCATTTTGCTAAGTTCTTTCCTAAGGCAAATAAATACAGTATTGCAATTGCTTTCTTTGTTCTTGTCAGAATGTTTCAGGTTTAGATTTCTCACCCCAGGGGAAGAAGAATGTGTGTACCAGTACATTTGGCAAAATTGGTTTGCAAATGTAGAGGAATATGCTTCTGAATAGAGTTTCCCTCCCATATTTTCTTATGCTATGGGTTGGAAAGGCTATGTTTCCGTATTTGCCAAATGTAAACACAAACAGGCAAACAAACACAATGTTTTTTAAAAAAGTTAAAACAACAAGAAGGCCAGAAGCAATCTGATTTCAGTAATATTTTCAATAAATTAATGGCCTGTATATGTGGCAACAGACACTTGGAAAAGATCAGGCCAACAGATGGGCACAAATAAAGCCACAGGGAAACTGGGAAGGATGATAAATATTATCTGCAGGACATTTTTATCCCCCTTGTTAATTAACTATCCTGCTTTTCTTACAACAGCTATGCTTATTTTCCTTTTTACTACAAAATTGTTTTATTTCATACTGCTTTCTTTCAAGCTTTCTCATATTTCCCTCCTGTGAGTTTTTTTTTTTTTTTTCTTTTTTTTTCTCTATCCCAAATCTGCTTCAATTTTCCATCCTGTGTTCTCTCTCGCATCTCCTTCAAGGAGGTTTTTGCAGGGAGAAAGCAAGGACATTTCCTTTGCCTCTTGTCAGCTTCTTAACAATTTTCTTGCTATTAATGTCTAACAACTTTCCAGCCCCAGGGAATACACATACCTTCTTTTTCTATAAATTCTCGTGTGCTGTTCTCACTGCCCATCGTTGAAAATGCAACATGGCATTGTTGATCTTACTCTCACTCTCTTTTTTTACCTCTGGAAGAATTCCACAGATGAATTGGTTCTGCCCTGTATCTTTGAATGGTTTTTATTTTCTAATATCCAGTGTGGCGGCCTGGCAGAGACATTTAGTTGAAAGAACACGGGGCTCTGGAAACAGCCAGTCCTTGGTTCATATTCTAGTGTTGTCACTTATTAACCGAGTAATATTGGCTAAGTTCTTTGGTCCCTTTGAGCTGGTGTCTTCATTCCAATACCTATTCCAACCATCTGAGTTTGCTAATGGGTCTCAGGGAGATGTAAACCATATATCACTTGGCACCTCATTTCCTTTCTCTGATAGCAGAAAGTGGGAAGGTCATGACCAGTCCAGGGGCCTCTGAGTCAATCATGATTTTTCCTTCTGCAGAGTGTAATACCTTCCTTTCTTCATGTCACAGAAAAAAAACACAGTTGGTGAGTCAAAGAAGACCTTTCTGTTTTTTGAATAGCTTTGACTAGGTACAATTCTTGTAAAGGATTCTTCTTTGGCCAGAGAAGCCCAGATTCGAGGTCCCATGGTCCAGGAGGCATCTGGTATACCTCTCTTGGTATGCATACTCTCCCATTTTATTGACATCTCTCATCAGAGTGGTAGAGAATAGGAGATGATGCTGGAATTCTCCTTTCTGAGTATCAGTCTAGCATTGGCGGAGGGTCAAAAACTATAATAAAACTCTCTAAGGATTTGTCTAATTTGAATAACTCAGATCTGAGCCAACTATCATCTCCTTGGAGAAGGCTTCCCTGACCATATGATCAAAAATACTTCCCCCAGTCACCCTCCAGTCACCAGTCATCAATGTGCTTTATCCTCATCCCAGCACTCACCACTATCTGCAATGACTTGCTCATTTATATGTGTACTTGTTTATGTTTCTTGTTTGTTCTCTCCACCGAAACAAACTCTATGACAGCTAGATATCTACTCTTATTTTCTTTTCTAAGCCTCATTGCTTAGAAGAGTGTATGACAAAAGTAGGCCCCCAATAAATACTTGTTACATAAATAATTATACTCTAGATCTCACTAATGTTGGAAATGACCCCAGCATCTATAAAGGAATGAATATAGCAAAAGATACAGTTCTAGCTGGGCTCAGCTAATCTCACCTGGTTCATCTACCGGGCTGGGCGTGTATGACAGGACAGAGTTTCTTTTATACATTTGAACTGTATCCTAGTTGAACACACTGATATATCCATAATGAAGTGACTATTCAAGAAGGACCAGGCAGTGATTGCAGTTTTATTTATTTCATGGAGCAGTAATCACCACAGTTGATCATGCCTCCTCCTTTTTGAAAACACTTTCTTACCTGTGTTCTCTCTTGAGTTTATCAGCACCGGCACCCCACTTCAGTGTCCACCATTGGTTCCTGTCATCTCCCCAACCTTGACTCTCTTCTCATCTCTGTCATCACTCATTCTCTAGGTGACTGTTTTAGTCACATGGCCTTGTTAGGGGTCAGAAGCGCATACCCCCAAATGTGGTGCTTTTACATGCTAAACTGAAGAAGCCTCGTGGTCTCTCTGATATCTCCCCGCTCCTGACATCTCTCCCCAAATCTTTATCTGCCTAAGATCTAGACCCTCCAAAAGGAACAATTGTTTTTTCTTCCCCTCTCTGTAATACCAAGAGTGTAATCACACCTGAACAGAACCTTTTCCAAGAAAATGTACAAATTCATCTCTGTTCCCTGAGCCACTCATCCTCCCTAGTAATCTCCTCAACAGAATCGCTCTTCCCTCCCCTCCTGTAACCTGCTCCACCAGGATGGTGTGTAAGTTTCTGAACGCTGTTGAGGGGTGGGCAATCCCTCAGTGGTTCTCCCCATATGTATACATTAAATAAATTCATTTGCCTTTTCTCCAATTAACCAGTCTTTTATGAGTTGATTTTTCAGTAAACCTTCAGAGGGTGAAGGAGAGGTTTCCCCTTGGCCCCTACAGCCTCAGATGCCTTTCCATTCTGACAACCATGACATTATATTTTTAGCCTAGACACATATTTCCAGGATGTGTGACATCCCCATTTGGATGTTGAGGTTGATTGCATGATGTCCACAGCCTTTGCCGTGTGACTCTGCATTCCCTCTCACTGAGAGGCAGGATCTACTCTTCCTGCCACCCCTGTGGAATCTGGGCTTAGTCTGTCACTTGCTTGACAGGATGAAGCCAAATTCAATGTATTATAGGGAAAGGAAATATCTTTTCCTCACCTATCACTATGTTCATGACTGAGGCCCCTATAACAAAAGACAGATTAAAAAGACAAAAGCAAAAACGTGTGTTTAGTATAAGTTTTGTGTGACTTGGGAATCTTCTGAAGAAACAGTTAAACGTGTGTATTTTTATGCTTAGGTGTAGGAAGAGAGGATAATCATGGAGAAATATGACTGGAGGACGAAAGGTGTGATCTGCTAGTACTAAACTGGGAGGAGCTTAGCGAGGCTTGTACATTCTGATTTTTCTCTGTGTCCCTGTGTCTTCAGAGATAAGGATGTTTCCTTTTCTCTGGGTATATGAAGGGTATCTCTTGAATGAGGGTCTTATGATCTGCTTCAGAATAGAAGGGCAGGAGAAGGTCAGAGAGTGACCTTCCTAGGTTTTATGACCAGCTTCAGGGGAGAAGAGTGAGGGAGGAATGAGAGTGATCTTCCTGCTTCTGCTGTTTTCTCAAATGCCAAGGTGCCATATTTTGGGGTAGGATATTCTGAACCCCATCAGTGTGCATATACTAAGCCTAGTCCTCAAGAATACTTGTGTATTTCCACTTATTGTCTCTTGTACTTCTGCTACTACCATGAGAAGCACAAGATTAGGCTAACCCTCTGGCCCTGAGAGGAGAATGAGAAGGCAGGGCGCGGTGGCACATGCCTGTAATCGCAGCTACTCGGGAGGCTGAGACAGGAGAATCACTTGAACCCAGGAGGCGGAGGTTGTGATGAGCTGAGATTGCGCCATTGCACTCCAGCCTGGTCAACAAGAGCGAAACTCCGTCTCAAAAAAAGAAAAAAAAAGGATAGGATGAGAAATTTGCAGCAGAGCTTCCTAAGGAACTTCAGTCAAGCCCTGTTAGAGTGGATCACAAATCCAGCAGAGATTGGCTGAGCCAAGCCCTAAGCAGCTGACTCTCATTTAACCCCCAGACTCATGAACTATAAGAGTTATAGCTTTAACCCATTGAGTTTTTTAAAAATTAATTTTAGGCTGGGCGCGGTGGCTCAAGCCTGTAATCCCAGCACTTTGGGAGGCCGAGACGGGCGGATCACGAGGTCAGGAGATCGAGACCATCCTGGCTAATACGGTGAAACCCCGTCTCTACTTAAAAATACAAAAAACTAGCCGGGCGACGAGGCGGGCGCCTGTAGTCCCAGCTACTCGGGAGGCTGAGGCAGGAGAATGGCGTAAACCCGGGAGTTGGAGCTGGCAGTGAGCTGAGATCCGGCCACTGCACTCCAGCCTGGGTGGCAGAGCAAGACTCTGTCTCAAAAAAAAAAAAATAAAAAAAAAAAATAAATAAAAATTAATTTTAGATTTAATTTGCATAGTATAAATTGCATACATTTAAAAGATTCAGTGAGTTTTGACAGTGTATACATTGGTGATCTCAAATACTTGGCATTGTCAGTCTTTTAAATTTTAACCATTCTCATAGAGTAGGTAGGGGTATCTCATTGTAGTTTTTTTTGCTTTGTTTGTTTGTTTGTTTGTTTGAGACAGGGTCTTACTCTGTCACCCAGGCTGGAGTGCAGTGGTGAGATTTCGGTTCACTGCAACCTTTGCCTCCTGGGTTCAAGCCATCCTCCCACCTCAGCCTCCCAAGGAACTGGGACTACAGGTGCTTGCCACCATGCCCAGCTAATTTTTTTGATAGAGATGGGGTTTCGCCATGTTGTCCAGGCTGGTCTCAAACTCCTGGGCTCAAGCAATCCACCCACTTAAATCTTTAGCCTAGACACCCCAATGTGCTGGGATCATGGGTGTGAACTGCTGCACGTAGCCCTCATTGTAGTTTTAATTCATTTCCCTGAGGACTAATAATGTTGAATACCTTTTCATGTGCCTATTGGCCATTTGTCTATCCTCTTTTTGTGACTGTTGAAATCTTTTGCTCCTTTTAAAATTATCTTCATATTCTTGAATTATTAGAGCTCTTTATAGATTCTAGATACAGGTTATTTGTTAGATATATGTGTTGTGAATTTTTTCTTCTATTTTGTGGCTTACCATTTTGAATTCTGAATTCTCAACAACACTTATTGTTTTTTCTTTTATGCATTGTGCTTTTTGTGTCTTATATGCTAGTGAGTTTTGAGGTGGTTTGTGACTCAGCATTAACTAGCTGAGACAGAAATCTAATAGATATTTCAAAACCAATGTTTCCAAAACTGACCCTTCCACCCCGTAACCTGCTTGTCCAACAGGTGTCCTCATCTCCAAAAGTGTAATCCATTCTTTCGGTTATCAGGCAAAAAACTTTATTCTCTTCTTCCTGCCCCACTCTACGTGTAATCATCAGCAAATCCTGTTGGAATTCCCTGCAAAGTATACCCATAACTCCATAACTTGACCATCTGTCAGCATCTCAACCACTATCACCCTGGTCCAAGCTGCCATGGTCTCTGCCTTGAGTTTTTGTAATCATCTCTAAACTGACATCCCTTTTTTTGATTGTTGCATCACGATCTATTTTCAATATGGAAACTAGAATGATGCTTCTAAGATTTTAAGTCTAATTATGACTCTCCTCTGCTCAAAATCTTCCAGGGTTTTCTTTATTCAGGTTAAAACTCAAAATCCTTGTAATAACTCACAACACCCTGCACAGTCTTTCCCCACCTCTACTCTCTCTGATATCACTTATGACCACTCTCTTTAGCTGTCACACACTGCTCATGCCCTCCTGGACTTCTTGCTGCCCCTTCAATATTCTAAGCAAATATCTTCTCAAGGCCTTTGCGTCTGATGCTCCTGTATCTGTAATAGTTTCCTCCCACATAGTTGTGTCCACAAATTCCTTTATTTTCCTCAGGTCTCTACCTACCACTTTGACATCTGACATTACATGCTTTATTCTTATTTTTTCCTACCACTTGATTTTTATACATTTGTTTGATATTTGTTTCTCTTCACCTCTTTTCCCTGTACCCTGCCAAATCTTTAGAATGTAAGTCTCACCAGGGCAGGGATGTTATTTTGTTACCGGTGGATCCTCTGGGCTTGAAAATTGTAAGCTTTTTGAGAGTACAGTGTTAACCTGTATATAATAAATGACTTAAAGTTTAAAATCAAATTTATAATTTTTGGTAAATATGAAAAGTCTGAATACTCTCTACAAGTGGAGAATATGTTTACAATGTTGATGTCCTCAGCTGGGCACAGTGGCTTACATCTGTAATCCCAGCACTTTGGCTGTGGCAGAGGATCCCTTGAGGCCAGGAGTTCAAGACCAGCCTGAGCAACATAGTGAGACCCCCCCCCATCCCTATGTAAAAATATTATAAATAAATAAAACATTGATGTTCTTAAATAGTCGACTTACCCTCTAACACTTATCCTATATTTCTGCTATTGTTCACACCTAAACTTCCCCAAAGTTGCCTATATGCGTAGTTTCCACTCCAATTAATTAATCAACTGAAAGACTCCTCTTGCCATAAGGGTCAAGGAATTTTCCAAGGTTGAGGACAAGGGTCGAGATTACAGTAGGCTGGTACAGTGAGTTGGAATCACTTCTTTTGAAAGTTTACTCATAACAGAGTGGACTGGAGAAAAGAAAGGAAGATGAATAGCTTTGACAGATTTCTTCTGGATTTTCTGAATTTCTCATGTTTGCTCTAGATAGTTTTTATTTTGTGCTTGGGTGAATCTGCTGTTTCCTTCCTCATATGTGTATTTTAGTTCAGAGTTTGTTTTTCTTTTTTTAAGTGCTCTTATCCTAACAGATGTTTTTAATATATCGTGTCTTAGTTTTGTTTCCAAGAGGTGATGTGCTACAGTTTATCACTGAGGTCCTGAGATGGTCCATACTCTAAGCTTTGTGTCTACTGTGGGGGCAAAGGGAAAACTTCCCCCTTGCTCTCTGAAGAGTCATTGAAAATCAACTGACAAAAGGCAGATTGATAGGGAAAAAAATCCATACACACTTATTAATGTGGGAGGCATGGGGAGGAAATCACCTCCCTAGTAGGGTACAGAAGCTTATATACCTTTTTCCTTAGGGGAGGGAAGAGATGAGAGATGAAGACAATTCTTTTGAGGACCAGTACCTCGTTGTTCAGGAGAATGACTGGACCAGGGACACAGAAATTAACTTGTAAATGATTCTTTTTGGAATTCGAATGAACTTGAGAAGCAGGCATTATCTTGTGAAAAAGTCTATTCAGATGTGCTTGCATTTTTCAGTCTTCTTTTTTAATGAGATTTCAGGGAGGGGATATATCTTAGTCTGTTTGTGTTGCTATAAAGAAATACTTGAGGCTGGGTAATTTATAAAGAAAACAGGTGTATTTGGCTCATGGTTTTGCAGGCTGTAGAAAAATCATGGTGCCAGCGTCTGCTCCTGGTAAGGGCCTCAGGAAGCTTCCTCTCATGGCAGAACGGAAGGGGAGCCAGCATCACATAGTGGGAAGAAGGAAGCAAGAGAGAGAGACAGGGGGTGTCAGGGAGTTCTCATGGGAGCTAAGAGTAAGAACTCACTTACTGTGAGGATGGCACCAAGCCCTTCGTGAAGAATCCACCCCGAGATCCAAACACTTCCCACTAGGTCCCACCTGCAACATTGGTGATCAAGTTTCAACATGAGATGTGGAGGGGACAGACATCCAAACCGTATCAGGATAGAAGGCAGTTGTGCCTTTGTTAAGAAGCTTTCATGGTCAGATAAGGAAATTCCAGACAGAGTTGCTCCCTGTACTTGGCAGAGAAAGGAACAAGACTAGGTTAGAAGGGCCTTGGTTCTGAGGCCTTTCAATTTTTAAAAGCACTCAGCATACTCAAGAGCCATACTTTCATTTTTTGCACCCCAACACTACGTAGCTCCCCAATGGGAAACTGAGGGGACACACATTGATTTCCAGGAGTGTTAGCTAATGAAGACAGAAAGAGGCGCTATGTCTGCCAGATTGGAGGATGAAGGAATAGAAAACTTAAATTGACTTAATAATGAACCAATGATCTCACACTAAGAGGAGTCTAGAGGTAGGGTGGGCCTCAGGATCCACATCTCTGTGACGCGTTTGCCTCTGCTCCCTTCTGAGTGTTGGTCTCATTCTCAGGTTGGCATCAAGATGGCTTGTAATTCTAGGCATCATATTTGGACATAACTGCATCCAGAGGAAAAAGGACCATTCCCTTCCAAACTTCCACTGTCTCTTTCTAAGAAGTGAAGAAACATTTCCCACATGCCTTTCCCACCCCTGTCCCCAAGCAGATTTCACATTTTATATCAACAGACAGAAGTGCACCATATGCCTACCCAGTCTTAAACTGGTGAGGGGCCTGGGACCCCCATGATCGCCTTAGACTTCTCAGGGTCTCACCCTGGAGGTCACATTGGGGTCATCTTCCTTTAAGCCATGCAGAGGGGTACATAACTGAACAAAAGTAAGGTTTTGTTCAGTAGGAAGAAGACAGAGTTTAGAGTAAAAGCAGATACAACTAACTGTACCTGCTACAGATGCCCATCCGGATCCTACCACATTTTTTACATAAATGGAAAGTAAAAGTGAAAGTGGATCCATGTGGACGTCAGTTGATGGTTGGCTTTAATCCATCAGAGGAGGACACACTAGGTTAGAAGTAAAAATAATCTGTTTCTGCAAGTTTGGAATATGTAAACTCAAAAACATCCATGTAAAAGTATCAATAAAATCTTATTTTGCATAAAGATTAAAATGATGTTAATCTGGGCCAGGTGCGGTGGCTCACACCTGTAATCCCAGCACTTTGGGAGGCCGAGGTGAGCTGATCACTTGAGGTCAGGAGTTCAAGACTAGCCTGGCCAATATGGTGAAACCCTGTCTCTACTAAAATACAAAAAATTAGCTGGGTGTGTTAGCACGTGCCTGTAGTCTCAGCTACTTGGGAGGCTGAGGCATGAGAATCACTTGAACCAAAGAGGTGGAGATTGCAGTGAGCAGAGATCATGCCACTGTACTCTAGCCTGTGCAATAGAACCAGACTCTGTCTCAAAAAAAAAAAAAAAAAAAAAAGAGAGATGTTAATCCACTAAGTTAAAACAAATTATCAAGAGTCATGTAATTTTTTTAAAGCTGATAGAGTGAATATTGTAGTCTTTGCTTATACTTTTGCAACATGATCATTTTAGCTGGTAAACAGATAAACCAACCCGGTTTTGCAAGATTCAATAAACCATGCTGTTGTTTGCATTTTGGGACTTCTGCGAGTGATTTTAGTTACTATTATGCTATTGTTTTAGCATTCACAGTTATTATTATGCAAAGTATTTTTACAACTCATAACAACGTCATTCAAATGTTCACAAAATAGGGATGCAAGCGTTTACATTGAAAAATGTTCCCCCGGCCTGGCGCGGTGGCTCAAGCCTGTAATCCCAGCACTTTGGGAGGCCGAGACGGGCGGATCACGAGGTCAGGAGATCGACACCATCCTGGCTAACACGGTGAAACCCCGTCTCTACTAAAAAAAATACAAAAAACTAGCCGGGCGAGGTGGCGGGTGCCTGTAGTCCCAGCTACTCAGGAGGCTGAGGCAGGAGAATGGTGTAAACCCGGGAGGCGGAGCTTGCAGTGAGCTGAGATCTGGCCACTGCACCCTAGCCTGGGCGACAGAGCGAGACTCCGTCTCAAACAAAAAAAAATAAAGAAAAAAATAAAGAAAAATGTTCCCCCAAATCAACAGCATTTGAAGGGAAGTTACATGTGATAAGACGCCAGGAAGGAGGGAAAAGGACTACTCTGAACCATGGTGCAGTTAATATGGGAGACAATACTCCATGAAATATTAGATGTAATGCTGGGAACAGGAAAAACAGCTTTAAAGCAAAAAATATGTTATAACTTGTAAATGTGCTCTGAGAATACATCTGTCTTATTTTATATTTATTCCCTTGAGAAAATCATTCTTGAATTATGCAAGTTCAAATTATACAAGGTCTGGCAAGACACATCTTTCCTATGAAATAAGACCTCCCCACATTTTTATGACCAGAAATAATCCAACTTAAAAAAAAAAGTCAGTGCTGCTTCGCACTTAAATAAACAAGTTCCAGGTTGTCTTTTTAATAGGAAAACTGCATTTTTAGATTATATAATCCATCAGTCTGAATTGCTTAGAAAGTGCTTAGCAAAGTCCCATGTGCATATAAGTGTAAACGAAATGTTTTTTAGTGATAAGAATCAGATAGTTAATATTTTGAAAGCATTTTGTTCACACAGGTGGAGAGCTAAATTAATTTCCTTGAACTGTATAGGAGAATGCACAGGTATCAATTTAATTCAGCTTCTTATTAGTGCAAAACCCACAGGAATGTTACCATGTAACAGTCAGCTGTCCACATGATTTATGCTATTTATTATTTTTAAAAGGAGTATTTTGCATTTCTTTTTATTTCCATGTGATAACCTCGGCAGAGTGAAATCCCATTTCTAGTTTCCACGCTGTCATAAAAACAGGTTTGGCTTTTCAAGTTCAGTCGTGTGATTTGTGTGTGTAGTTTCAATTTGTGATGTGTCAGCCAGTGAACAGCTGATTTAATAACAGTTAAGAACCTCTACTACGTAGGAATGACTGAAGTGATGTTTCTCTAGATCAATAGTATTGCCTGGTTTTACTGAGGAAATAAATCATTTTGCCACATGGTTGCCAAAATGTGAGAGGTTTTTGGATCGATGACACAAACCTATGTTATCTTTGGAGAGACTATGAGACCTTAGTTCATCAATCAAATCAACTTTAATTAAATCTAATTTAATGGACTACTGCCTAGTAAAAAGAACACTTAAAGTCATAGTTGAAGCGCACAGGGCTTTTCTTTTCCTACAAGTAGCGAATACACTAAAAAGAAGGCAGCAGCTCAGTGGAGCTGCCAGCAAGCCCTCCCTGCTGACGGATTTCTGAGAGTGGCTTCCCTTCTGATATTCTTGCTCAGAATCAGAAGGTAAGACCTGAGTCTTACCTTTTAATGTAAGAAAAAGATGCTGCAGGCTATGTAGGCAGGAACCAATGGATCTCTAATTAGATTTTTGGTGTCATCAAGAAACCACCTCCCTTTCCGTCTATCAAAACAGGAGTCATCAAGAAACCACCTCCCTTTCCGTCTATTCTTTCACACTTTTTTTTGTGTGGTAAATATTTATTTTTGTCATTTTAGTCATTTTGAAGCATGCAATTTAGTGGCATTAATTATATTCACAGAGTTGTGCAACTATCACCACCATCTAGTTCCAAAACATTTTTATCACCCCCAACAGAAACTATATTATTTAAGCAATAACCCCTCATTTTCTTCTTCCTCGGCCCCTGATAACAACTTCTCCTCCTCCTTCTCCTCCTCCTCCTCCCCCTCCTCCTTTCTCCTCTTCTTCTTCTTCTTTTTTTTTTTTAATTTTTTTTAGACAGGGTGTCACTCTGTTGCCCATGCTGGAGTGCAGTGACACACAGCTCATTGCAGCTTTGACTTCCTGGGCTCAGGTGATCTTCCCACCTCAGGCTCCCGGGTAGCTGGGACTACAGGCACTCACCACCATGCCCAGCTAATTGTTTGCATTTTTTTTGGGTAGAGACAGAGTCTTGCCATGTTGCGCAGGCTGGTGTCAAACTCCTGGGCTCAAGCAATCCACCTGCCTTGGCCTCTCAAAGAGCTGGGATTATAGGAGTCAGCCACTGTGCCTGACCACCCCTGGTAATTTTTTTTTTTTTTTTTTTTTTTTTTTTTTTTTTTTTTTTTTTTTGGCGAGAGAGTCTTGCTGTGTCACCCAGGCTGGAGTGCAGTGGCATGATCTCGGCTGACTGCAACCTCCGCTTCCTGGGTTCAAGCAATTATCCTGCCTCAGCCTCCTGAGTAGCTGGGATTACAAGCACCCACCTCCACGTCTGGCTAACTTTTGTAGAGACAGGGTTTCGCCACACTGGCCGGGCTGGTCTTGAACTCCTGACCTCAAGTGATCCACCCACTTCAGCCTCCCAAGGTGCTGGGATTGCAGGCACGAGACGCCGCACCCAGCCCACCCCTGGTAACTTCTAATCTATTTTCTGTCTCTATGAGTTTCCTTACTATAGGTACCTCATATAAGGGGAATCATTCAATATTGGCTCTTTTATAACTGATTTGTTTCACAGGGTTTCACCTAGGGTTTCACATAGGTATTTTCACATAGGTATTTTCAGGGTTCGTCCATGTTGTAGCATGTCTCAGAACTTCCTTCCTTTTAAAGTTTGTTCCTGGGAAACCTGCCCGTGGCAGCAGTATGACAGTCATATGACACAGTGGTATGAGAGTAGGAGTGGGGCTGATGTGGTCTGCAGGGCATAGGGAAGATGTCCTTGAGGTAGTGATGTTTGAACAAAGCTCTGAAGATTCATTGGCTCAGGGTTCCACAGGCCGTACAGGAAGCATAGTGGCTTCTGCTTCCGAGGAGGCCTCAGGAAGCTTCCAATCACGATGGAAGGCAACAGGGAGCGAGGCACTTCACATGGCTGGAGCAGGAGGAAGAGAGAAAGAGAAGATGATGTAGGTAAAGAGGACAATGGATGGTGTTCCAGGTTGAAGGAAGAGCAAGAGGAAAACCCCAAGGCAAAAAGAAGTCTGGGGAAAAAGAAGTCCTGGACCCTTAAAGACCGGCTGCTGGCCGGGCTTGGTGGCTCACACCTGCAATCCCAGCACTTTGGGAGGCCAAGGTGGGAGGATCACTTGAGATCAGGAGTTCAAGACCAGCCTGGCTAACATGGTGAAGCCCTGTCTCTACTAAAAATATAAAAATTAACTGGGCATGGTGGTGAATGCCTATAATCCCAGTTACTTGGGAGGCTGAGGCAGGAGAATTGCTTGAACCTGGGAGGTAGAGGTTGCCATGAGCTGAGATCATGCCACTGCACTCCAGCCTGGGTGACAGAGCAAGACTCCATCTCAAAATAAATAAATAAATAAATAAATATAAAAATAAAGACCAGGTTGCAGAACACAGTGCCAGGAGTGGGTAGCCTGGGGAAAGTGCTAGATCATGCAGAGCTCTACTATGGCCACATTAAAAATAGTGGATTGGAGGGTGTGTGTGTGTATGCACGCACATGTGTGTGACAGGGAGCATCGTGTGTGTTTTGAAAAGTCATTCTGGCTGATGATTTATGGGTTAGAAGGGAAAAGGAGCTGGGATGTCAGAAAAAAAACTGACAGTCTGTAATCTCTGGTCCAGCATCTCTGGTCAAGAGATGCTGTCTTGGACTTGTGTCATTGCTGTTGATGTGTGGAAAGTGGATGGATTCAGTGAGACTGCAGAGATAAAATTACTTAAGATGGTCAATTTTGTGTTACACATATTTTACCACAACTTTTAAAAGTCACCAGGCCATGGTGATTGGATATGGGCAGAAGGAACAAGGAGTGGCAAGGATTTTAGGCTCGAGCAAATGGACAAATAGTCCCTTGGAGGAACACTAAGTTTGTGTGGGTCCACGAGTTTAGTTCTGGACAGTTTGAGGTGCAGATGCTATTTATGGAAGTGGATATATTGATCTTGGGCCTGAAGGAGATGTATGACCAACAGGCCCATGCTGAATCCTAGTCATCAGGCTGGAGTTCAGACGCAGGACTTAAATCTTGGGAGGAAGTGGCAAGACAAATGTAGAGTTTCAGGCATAAACAATCTTGTTAGGCAGAGAAGGCTCCTATCAACATAACTGAGTTTGGGAATAATAAATCTGCTATCAGAATTGGCAAATGAAATCAAGGACAGAAACCGTGTTTCCCAATTACTGTCTTGGGTCCTAAAAGATCCCATCTTGTTTTTTTTCCTGCTGCACAAGAATCGAAAACATTCCTGGAAATGGAGAGTCCTGACATGATGGCCCCATGATGAAAATAACCCAGATCCCTGAGTCACCATGTGGACACGAGACACCAAGGAGAAAACATGTGAACCTTAATAAGTTTGGGGTGAGAGGTAAATAAACTTTAAGTATGTTAAGCTTCTGTCGTTTCAAGGTAATATAGTGTGGAAGGCAGAAAAATGGCCCACTCTCTCCTGGCATCTATTAAAGATGTCCAAATCCTCATTTCTGGAACAGGTGAATATGTTAAGTTACATGGCAGTAGCAGTCACATAGCAGATCGAATTAAGGTTTGTATTAGTCTGTTCTTACATGGCTATAAAGAAATACCTGAGCCTGAGTAATTTATAAAGAAAAGAGGATTAATTGGCTCATGGTTTTGCAGGCTGTACAGGAAGCATAGTGGCTTCTGTTTCTGGGGAGACCTCAGGAAGCTTCCAATCATGGTGAAAGGCAAAGGAGTGAGGTACTTCACACAACTGGAGCAGGAGGAAAAGAGAGAGAGAGAGAAGTAGGGGAGGTGCTACACGCTTTTAAACAACCAGATCTCGTAAGAACTTACTCCCCATCAAGAGAACAGCATCAAGGGGATGGAGCTAAACCATTTATGAAGGATCCGTCCCCATGATCCAGTCACCTCCCACCAGGCCCCACCTCTAGCTATAGGGATTGCAGTTGATTATAGTTGAATATGAGATTTGTGCAGAGACACAGGTCCAAACCATATCAAGGTTGCATATCAGAAGTCTCCAAAATTTAAAAGTCTCCTGGATTACCCTGCTGGTCCTAATCACTGGAGTCCTTAAAAGCAGAGAACCTTTCCCATTTGTGGTCAGAGAGAGATGTGATAAAGAAAGCAGCATCAGACACATGTGATATTATTGGCTTTGATGAGGGTAGGAAGGGGCCACGAGCCAGGGAATGTGAGCAGCCTCGAGAAACTGACCTCATTTAACTAAATTACTTCTTTAAAGGCCCTACCTTCAAACGTGGCCACATTCTGAGAGGGGGTTAGGACTTCAACATATGAATTTTGGTGTGACACAAATCAGTCCATCCTACCAAGACTGTAGACTTTTAGATTGTGACAGTTATGAAAATGCAAATCATGTTTTTGTTCCATGAGTTTAAGGTATATTCCAGAATTACTTCTGTCATCAACTCACCTCAAAAGCACAGCATAGGCAGAGCAGAACATTGAGCTCCTGGAGAACTCTCAGGAGGCAGGCATTTGGGGCCAGTGTAATAGAAAAGCAAGGCTGGGGAAAGACCAATTTGAAATACTTCCTTGCAATCTGCTTTGGTATAATCCATTAACCCAGGTGAGTAGTGGAGCCCAGGCTTGCTCTTTACTCAGCTTTTCCTCCTGTATGCATTCCTTACAGCCTCTTCCTATATTGGTCAACAGAAATGTCCATCATAGCCCCAATACGTTACTAGAATATGTTATTTTGGAAAATACAAACTATGGAAAACCCCATAGGCATTTGTAATTTTGTAAAGTTATAGGTTCAGGGAAAAACCAGCCAAAAAACCTGATCATTTTATTATGATAATAAATCAAATTTTGTATAAAAGTATCTATGGCATGTGGCCAGGCCTCCATTTTTGCTCTGTGTCTCTGGAGACCATGCCATCATGTAGATTCTTGCAGGAGGCAGGGTCAGTCTTAAATGCTTTGGAGGTTATACTGTTGTTTGAAAGAAATTACAAACCAGACTAAGAATATAAAATATATGTAAAACCACAACATCTATAAACCTTTATAATCATACAAGTAATAAAATTACATTTGAGGTCATAAAATAGGTATAAACGTACTAAGTACGTGGATTATAAAACAGGCACTAATGTATTATAGAATAAAATATTCCTGAATTATAAAATAGGCACTAATGTATGATAGCATAAAATATACCTGGATTATGTTAAAAATGCAACTTTACTATATCATAAATTTGATTCATGTCTAGCATATAGACAAACACATGATCAACATTAAATTTGTTTGACTTTTAATTCCAAGGTGTGGTTGAGATGTGCTTTCAATAGCCTGTTTCTCGAAATCTTTCATAACACTGTTCAAGGAAGGTAGGACTGTCATTTTTTTTTTGTAGAGGTATCTTCTGTAGTTAATCAAGGAGTTCTTCTCAGGGTTATTCTCACAGTCAGATTCATTCTTTTCATTTCAGCATCTTTACACATTTAAAGACAGACCCTGTCTAAATTACATGGAGTTTAGATTTGCTGTCTGCTGAGTTTATTCCTCCTTTGTCTTTGTTGCCTCCATCTCCAACTTCCCACACCAACTGTCATCCAAATGTCATTGTTTGCCCCAAACCACACCTACTTTCTAGTTTTAGAGCCTCCTCCATTGGTGTGAGTCTTGTAGGGTTGGGGAGAGCGGGGGCAGAGAAGGGGAGGGAGGCAGGGTCATCCTTACAGTACAGAGCCTGAAATTGAGAGAGCCTCCCCGTCCCTGGCCCTTGACAGCCAGAGTGAGGGACAGGACCTTCCAGCCTTGACTTTACATGCCCAGGGAGTGATACAAAGATGCAGGAACAGCTGAGAGAAGATGCCCTCTGGTGTTCAGAGTCCATGTCGGTCTTGGCCTTGAGTTTCCAATGGAAGCAGACCCAGCGGCTCTGTCCTGAAGCCATTCTTCCTGCTGTCCAGCCTTGTTCCTGACCATTTTCCAAGCTTACTTCTTTAGTCATCCTGTGGATTCTGCATGCTGTTTGGCAGCCTTCCAACAAGTTCCCTTTTGCTTAAGTTTCTGAGGCTTGCAGCTATCCGATGTGCAGGGAGTATCAGAGAATGAAGAATGTATGGACATGACATACGTTTGCCAGGGGAGTGGGACAGAGTGATGCTGTGGTGCTGAACTGTCATTCTCATGTTTTTGCGTATTACACATTGCTGACGTTTTTACCAAAATGGTAACTTCAGACGTTTTTAAGGGAATATCCTCATGCTGCGTTTCATCAGACCTGCGGTCCAGAGGTTCTCAGTGATGAGCTCTTTCATTTTTCCATCTTTCTCTCTCCCACATGCCCTCACTCAGTGGTTACTAAGTAATGACTGTCTTCTTAGATCAGCTGGGTCAGCATGGGTATCAGCATCAACTAGACATCATGTTTAGATCTTGCCTTCTGATATGAATGCCTGCTCCTGGATGTTTGGATCCAGGCCACAGGTCTAGAGCTCCTCTTTCCTTCCTTTGCTAAGCTTTCCATCCTGAACACCCCTGCCCCTTTCCCTCTGGTATCTGGCATCAGCTAGGAAACTTGGAGTGCAAATCACCAGTTTGGATCTTAACAAGAAGGGATGGAGGTCTCAGTGAGGCCCTGTGCTTCTTGTGCAGACCTCTCCACCCTGATCCCAACAGAAGAGGAAGTTACCAGATTTACATTTAAGTCACCAGAGGGTCATTCCAGTGAGTTATTCAGAACAAAGAGATCTGCTCCAAACTGAAGAATCTAAAATCTACTGGTAACTCCTGTGATGAAGTTTCTTTGAGACAATAAAACAATAGTAGTTAAGGATCTTGAATGTGAGTATTAACTTGACCTTGAGGGTCTTGGTTCCACTGCTTAATTGCTAGACATGGTGGCCTCATGTGGAGAGGGCAGGGCAGGTCCTATTTTTTCTTAGAAATCCTATGCCTAGCCCAGGGTATCCATATCTTTTGTAGAATGAATGAATTCTTCCATGGTCTGCATTCAGGGAATGATTTTCCTTAAATACTGAATCTGGAAAGGTTTTAGACTAGTGAGATCTAACCAAGGAGTTCACAGATTTAAAGTCCAGAGGCACTTCCATCTATTCATTAGGTTATTTCAGATTTGTGTCTTTGGCTCTATTACACTTGCAGAATTCATCACATTGGAGTTATATAAAACAAGGTCAATTTATTAATTTACAATGTGTAATTACCTAGTGCAGCTGTCTGCAGATGGTATTCCCTTTCTGGGTATTTCTCAGATAACTAAATTTAGATCAGAATACCGCTGGGTGAATATATAATTAGACTCCAAAGGGAGTCATATGTCCCCAAGGGGTATTTCTAACAAGCTATGGTAGCTTCACAGAAATACCTTTCTTCTCTTTGGGGAGAAAGAATATTTCTATTCAGCCATTGTCTGAGAGAAAATAGCACAGCAGCTGAGGCTTGGTTTGGGGACTTCTAGCTTTTATATTGTATGTTTTTAATTTTTTGAATGCCCTGTCCTCGCCTGAATTTAGAAAACCTAGACTGCTCACAGCAGTATCACATAATAGTTATTTTTGCCTTGGTATGAATTCAAATCTGTGCATTATCTTTCTAAGGTATTTTATATTTTGAAGCTCACTTCAAAATACGGGCCTCAAAGCATTGTTCTTATAGAAGGAAATCCATAGATTGGTGAGTGCTGGGGAAATATTATATTTCTTGGTCACAGGGCAATTGGTCAGTGTTACTGACACCGGCCCATGTGGGCAGGCTCCTACCTTGTCTGTAAATAAGAAGATTCTGTTTCTGCTTTAAAGATCCAGGATCACTGTGTGAAATTACATAACTGTTGGGTGTGTTTGCTGGAAGAAACACTGCCATTGTTTCTCAGCTATGTTTTGCTAAACTCCATGAGGTCATCCACTCATCTTTGCCTCTTGACTTTTCAACCTCCTAAGTACCCATTCATGTGAGGGCTTTTGCTGCTGTTCTGTTCTTTCCTCTGCCTAGAAAATGCTCTCCCAGGTAGCTACATGGCTCCTGCATTTCCTTAGAATCTCTGCTGGAATAGCATCTTTTAGAGAGAACTTCCCCTGTGCCTGCCTAGAACGGTAGCCCTATCCCTTTGTCTACCTTCATACCCTACTCTACTTTGTTGATAGCACTTATTACCGCCTGCCAATAGGTTATGCATCAAGGTATTTATTATCTATCTGTCTTTCATTTTAGCTTCATGAGGGCAGAGGGTTTTGGTTCATCTCTGCTTTTTAGGTGAGTGCCTTGCACATAGTATGCTCTCAGTAAATATTTGTCAAACAAGCAAATGAATTAATGAATGTGTTAAAATGTACTAATCTCAAGTTCAGAGGTTATTTCTTCTGGATTATTTTGCAGCTGGGCCCTTTCTTTTCTTTGTTTTTCCCTCCCTCCCTTCCTTCTTATTCGTCTTCCTAAAATAAATATTTATCGAGGCATTGAAATCCTAGACTGAAAAAGGTTAATTCTAGAATGGTTTTCCATGGACCATGAGTGCTTGCTGTCTTCTTTTCCCAGATGGTAAGTTTTTCTGCTTGTGGGTTCTCCATATTTTAGGACCCGCAGTTCTCAGTTTACTGATTACATCATCTTCCTTTACACATGGCTTGAAGGATGACAATCATGAGAAAACTGAGCTCATGAAAATAGCAGTGTGCTGAGCTTATTTTCTAGTGGGGCTCCAGTGCCTGGTGCAGGAAAAGCATTTTGTGAATATTTGTAGAACAAGTGGATTTAAATGAATGATAAGACACTGAGTTAGAAGACATCTGCCTTAGGCACATCAGGGTAGAATGCATGGAAAAGCCAAATGCCCCCAAAACTAGTTTTTAAAATGTTGTAAGTAAGATTCATTTTGTTCCCTTAATTGGAGATCTTTTTTTCTATTGCCCTTACTTAGACACAAAAGGGAATGAGAACAAATGTGCCAAATCATTGTTTATATCTGATCATGAATTATTTATCCAAAATATAAGCTCTGTAATTTAGCTTCAGAATTAGTCGTTACAGCAAATCAGGAAATGTATTTATAATAACTTGACTTTTCTCTGTTTATTAATTAAAAAAATAACTGATGTAGACTTATATGTTAAAAAAATTTTTGAAGCTATCTAGTGAAAAGTTAAGCCGCTCTCTCACTCCTGTCTTCTAGTTTCTGTCATTAATCTCTAGATTAACAACAATTCCCAGTTTCTTCCATAGCTTCCTAGTTTATCTCTACATATATATTTAATTGTTCCTTTTTGAAAATATAAATGGTAGCATACAGTCATTGTTCTTCATCTTGCTCTTTTTAATTTTTTTTTTTTTAAATAGAGACTCGGTGTCCCTGTGTTGCCCAGGCTAGTCTTAAACTCCTGCACTCAAGCAATCCTCCTGCCTTAGCCTCTCAAAGTGCTTGGATTACAGGCATGAGCAACCATGCCCAGTCCATCTTGCTCTTTTTATTTCACCTTGAATGTAGAGATTGTTATGATCTGATGGTTTATTTACCCTCAAAATTCATATGTTGAAATCTTAACCCCTAAGGTGATGGTTCAGGGTGTGGGGCTCTTGGGAGGTAATTAAATTGAGAGCAGAACTCTTATGATTGGGGTTAGTGCCCTTATAAAAGAGCTAGCCATTCCCTTCCACCATGTGAGCACACAGCAAGAAGCTGCCATCTATAAACCAGAGAGGGAGCCCTCACCTGACACTAAATCTTCTGGCCGCTTAATCTTGGATTTCACAGCCTCCAGAACTGAGAGCAATAAATGTTTGTTCTTTTTAAGCCACACGGTTGATGGCATTTGGTTATAGTGTCCTGAATGGACTAAGATAGAGATCATTCCATTTTTTCATCTAGAGAGCTACTTCATTTCTTTAACATCTGGGAATTATTCTAGTGTATAAATCTAGGATACACTAATCTTTTTTATTGATACATATTGAAGTTGTTTCCAAACATTGCAATTACAAATAACATTTTATACATGGGCAAGTAGAAGTGTAGGATAAAGTTCCAGAAGGGAAATTGTTGGGCCAAAGGGTATATGCATTTGTAATGTTTACAGATGATGTCAAATTGCCTTCCATGAAAGTTGCACTATTTCACTCTTACCTCTTGTTATGATTTGAGTGTCCCCTCCAAAACTCATGCTGATGTTTAATTGCCGTTGAGGCAGTATTAAGAGGTGACTAAGTTATAAGGGCAAAGCCCTCATAGTTAATGCCATAACCACGGAGTGGGTTGGTTATTGTGGGAGTGAGTTAGTTACTCCATTTTTCAGACTCCACTTTTTGAAAATGTCTGTCTCTCTGTCTCTAGGGTACAACTCCTTGCCATGTGTTACCTTTTGCCAAGTTATGATACAGCAAGAAGGCCCTCACCAGTTGCAGTCCCTCAGTCCTGGACTTCTCAGCCTCCAGGACTGTGAGCCAAATAGATCTCTTTTCTTCATAAATTACACAATCTGTGGTATTCTGTTGTAGCAACAAAAAATGGTCTAAGAAACCTTCAATTGCTGGTCCTCAGTGATAATTCACATTATTGGGATAAAAGTTGATTTTAAAAGATCTTCACCAACAGCGTGTTATTAAACTTTTTGGTAACTTGCCAATCTTGTAGCTTAAAAAAACCTTTGCCATCGCTTTAATTTGCATTTCTCTTTAATTTTCCTCTTCCCTGTGAGTGAGGTTGAGCATCTCTTCATTGGTTTAACCCATGTATGCCTGAGGTTGCAATTTTTTGAATTTTTGCAATCAGACCTTAGCAATGACCTTGAGCAGTAGGACATAAATAACTCCCACATGCTTAGCATTCCAATAATGGAGCATTAGGGATAAATGGGTTTTAAGACTCATTTGTATTTCTTTGCTGGGAAGTTTGTTCTTATCCTTCCCTCATTTTTCTATTAGGTTTTTCTTTTTACTGTATTTGTTAGAGCTTTTTCTGTGTTAAAAAAAATTAGCGAAAGTTACTGTTGCTGAGTGGTTCACTAGGGTTAAGACCACTGAAAAAAAAATGGCATTAAATTATACTTTATGGACTTAAAATTAACATGTCATTTTACTGTTTCTAAAAATGAATATTATTTAGAAACATACCTATAATAACATTTATCTTCTGTAGTAATTGACAAATATTGCTGACATTGTTAGTGCTAGTACCTGAATGTGCAATTCACAGACATTGAGAGCTTGAGGAGAACTTAGATCATCCAGTTCTATTCTCCCAGTTTGCAGAGAAGAAATTAAGGGCAAGGAAACCTGGTCATTTGGCTGCAACTATCAAGAAGCCAGGCTCAAACAGGCTTCCATAATAAGAAAATGGATTGG
This sequence comes from Rhinopithecus roxellana, assembly GCF_007565055.1. Classification (NCBI taxonomy): domain Eukaryota; kingdom Metazoa; phylum Chordata; class Mammalia; order Primates; family Cercopithecidae; genus Rhinopithecus; species Rhinopithecus roxellana. The sequence continues at coordinate 65,861,197 of NC_044569.1, read as the reverse complement.
TTCACCTAAAAGGAAGCCCAGAGTCAGTGCAGGCTTTGGGGCTGGGAGATTCAATCAGCTCAACAACATTTTCAGAAGCTCATGTTATTTTCTATCAAAGGGCAGGTGCCAGGGATTGTCAGTAACAATGGGGACATCATGGCAGTAGCTACTGCTTCTTTATTCTCCTCCAACAGGGGAGAGAGAATACTGCTTCTGTAAAGCCTCTTGGAAGAATGACGATGAACCTTAGTAAAAGTTTACAGCAAACCTCTTCTCATAGCTCATTGGTCTTTACTAAATCACATGACCCCTCCCTTGAGCCAATCATTGGGAAGGGGATGGCTCACCCTTAGATCAACCAGGACCACACCTATGGCTGGGGGTCACACCAGCTTCCAGTGCGTCACATGGGGTATTAAGGAGGGTCTGGGCACCTAAACAAAATCAGAAATCTGGGATATGTGTAATATCATGTAGAATGGCAGCACTTAACGTCTCATCATTATTTTGATCTATAACATGTACCAAATAAAATAGACTCACTTGAAATCTATATCAATCAGTATTCTCCATAGAAAGCGAATCAATAGGACACACACATGCAGAGAATTATTTTAAAGAATTGGCTCACACCATTGTGGGAGCTGGCAAATCTGAAATCTTTTTCTTTTTCTTTTTCTTTTTTTTTTTCTTTTTTATTTGAGACCAAGTCTCACTCGGTCTCCCAGTCTGGAGTGCAGTGGCGCGATCTCGACTCACCGCAACCTCCGCCTCCTGGGTTCAAGTGATTCTCCTGCCTCAGCCTCCTGAGTAGCTGGGATTACAGGCATGTGCCACCATGCCTGGCTAAAATCTGAAATCTTACAGCAGACCAACATGCAAACTTGGGGAAGAGCTGATGTTACAAGTCTTGAGGCAGAATTCCTCCTTCTTTGATAAACCTCAGTCTTTGCTGTTAACGCCTTCACCTGATTCCCATATGACTGAGGGTAATCTCCTTTACTCAAAATCAACTGTAAATGTTAATCACATCTACAAAATGCTTTCACAGCAACATCTAGTCTAGTGTTTGGCCAAACAAGTAATTATAGCCTAGCCAAGTTGACACATAAGATTAACCATCACATAATCTTTGTCCTCCAATCTTAATTTCCTGAATGTTTATAACTTCCTACTTCCTTAAAATGGGTGGCTGTGGTGTGATTTCAGAAACACAAACCTTAGCATGAGGGTGGAAACCACTATAGAAAACATAGAAATCATCATTTTTCATACTAGTCCATAGGATCCATACAGATGTCTCCAGACAGACTCAGCTCAGTTTTCCGGATGTGAACACTTACACCATTTCAGATTTAATCCATGGTGTTCTGCTGAGGGAAGGGGGGACTGGACAGATATTTTCTTTAGCATCTGCAGCATAAGACAGAATGCAGTTCATGTCCCCACAAGCATCCCAAACAATGGGGTCCAGGCTCAATCACTAAACGGAAAAATTAGGATTAGAAACCTTTAACTATGGTCTCTAGCTGAGCCAGCCTCTGGCTGACAAACAGCTCATCCAATGACGATAGTCCACTTGTTTGACAGCACTATGAATATAAACAGTATGTTCTGGGCAGGTGGTTTGACAAATATTCCAGAGCAATTTATAAGATTTTAGCTCAAGCATCCCTCAGACTGTTTAAGGCCTGTTTGGGGGTATTAATGTGTACTTGGCAGATTATTTAAAAAAAAACTTTTCATAATGTGAAATTCCTTTTTCTTCATAGGGATAATTTTAACCTGCTGGTTGTTTTCGTTTTTATGGGCTGTGATAGTTCTTGTTTATCTCGAAGTTTATGTAAGTTTAGGCTGTTTCTACCCCAAAAGCCACTCCATTCCCGTGGCTAAAGCAAAGTCACCCTTAGAGGGCAAAGCATACAAGCAAGTCTCCCATTCATGTTGAGGGGAAGTTTTGGGTACTAGCTGTCAGAGTTTCACCCTGCCTTGTCTAAAAGCCTTCTTTCTGACTCACTGAAGACAAATAGCACAGGGTGTTCGTGGGTGTGTGTTTATATGAGGGTGTGGAGAGAACACACGGACTTTGGGGAGCAGCCAATTTGGTGCAATTTGGGAACTAACTGCCTTGTACAGAGCCAGCCTGAAGACTTTCCTTCCTCTGGGTGTTTTAATAATAGTCAAAGCAAAAATAAAGGTGGCTGCGTTCCCTCTTTGGTGATGTCTCCGGTCTGGAAGCCCTTGTGCTCTCCTGGGTCCCTCAGCGCCACAACGGACGTCTGTGGGAAGGGACCCTGTGTCCTTCGATGTCAATGAGTTTCCTCCCTATTTTGAGCCTAGGATGGTGGAGCCCTACTGCCAGGAGCAGCTAGAGAACCGATTTCCCCCTCCTGAAGAGTCTGAGCTCTGGGAAAGTCTTCCAACTGCGCCCCCGGGAGCTTCCTAGGGATTGCAGACCCGACAGTGTCCACCGTTGAGGGGAGAATAATTGTGAACATCTATGCTGGCTTGTTTTAAAAAACTAAGCAGCTGGCAGCGGGGCGTGCCTGTGGCGGGTCTTGCAGGATCCGCAGCTGTGCAGTGCCTGTGGCCGGTCTTGCAGGTTCAGCAGCTGTGCAGTGAGTGCGCTTCTGGGCTGCAGGAGTGAGGCAACAACGCCCCTCGGCCAGGTGTGGCTGGAGGCCGGGGAGGAGGAGAGCGCCCTCTGGTGGCCGATAAGGAGACTGCCTGCGGGGCCCGGGCACCGGGAGGCTGGACTTTCTCTGCAAAGAGCCTTGTCCGCAGATGGAAGCAAAGCAAACCCAAACTCCTTTCGGCTGCTGTGCTACCCTTTCTTCCCTTTTCTCAGGAGGGAGGATGGTGGCCGCTGGGGAAGGAAAAGAAGAGCTAAGGATCTTCCTGTTTCTCCCTGGGGGCGAGCTTTTGTGCTGACTGAGGGGGACGGCTTTCCCATTGCTGACCCAAAGGTCCTTCCTTCTCCGGTGTTTGCCTGGTGTTCCAGGGGCTCACTTTCCTTTCCCCAGTGTGTTGTGGTTCCAACTTGCTGGGTTTTTTTGCTTTTTTTTTTTGTCTTTTTTTTTTTTTTTTTTTGGCATGATCCTGCAGTGGTCTTCACGGTATTGCCCTATCCAACTTTAATTCAGGGTCTCAAAAGTGGGAATAGAGACATAAAATGTGTGTGTGTGTGTGTGTGTGTGTGTGTGTGTGTGTGTGTGTGTGTGTGTGTGCGTGTGTTAGAACAGGCTTGAACTTTACCACCCCCTCCCACTGTGACGACTTCCCAGTGGGGGAGCAAGTCCCTGAAAACAACCAGACTTTTGTTTGGAGGTATTGGAGCAATTTCATTTCAGTCCTGTTCATTATTCAGAAATTTTTTTAAAACTATCATTTACTACTATCTTTGCTTTTATTTTTTTGAGGCAGAAACTCTCTGTCGCCCAGGCTGGAGTGCAGTGGCCGGATCTCAGCTCACTGCGGCCTCCGCTTCCCAGGTTCAAGCAATTTTCCTGCCTCAACTTCCCAAGTAACTGGGACTACAGGTGTGCACCACCATGCCTGGCTAATTTTTGTATTTTCAGTAGAGACGGGATTTCATTGTGTTGGCCAGGCTGCTCTTGAACTCCTGACCTCACATGATCCACCTGCCTCAGCCTCCAAAAGGGCTGGGATTACAGGCATGAGTCGCCATGCCAGCCCATTATTTAAAATTTTGTTTAAACTCCCTGCACAGCTTTTTTACTCAAGTGAGGCTGGAGCCATGGACCTGGCTGTGTGTGTGTGTGTGTTCCTTGCCCTTCCCATGTTGTCCTAGGCTGGTTTCTCCAAAATGCAAGTCACAAGCCATTACTGGCTCATAATAACATCAATTTAGAAAGTCACAATCTTTATTTTTTTTATTTTTTATTTTTGAGACGGAGTCTCGCTCTGTCGCCCAGGCTGGAGTGCAGTGGCCGGATCTCAGCTCACTGCAAGCTCCGCCTCCCGGGTTTACACCATTCTCCTGCCTCAGCCTCCCGAGTAGCTGGGACCACAGGCACCCGCCACCTTGCTCGGCTAGTTTTTTGTATTTTTTAGTAGAGACGGGGTTTCACCGTATTAGCCAGGATGGTCTCGATCTCCTGACCTCGTGATCCGCCCATCTCGGCCTCCCAAAGTGCTGGGATTACAGGCTTGAGCCACCGTGCCCGGCCTATTTTTTTAAAGGAGTAGAATGGAATACAAATTACAAAGTACATTCCACGTAATAGAATATGATTTCCTCAAAAAGCTTTTTTCAGGTGTGCATGTGTGTGTGTGTACGTGTGAAAATAAATGTGATAATAGATGTCAGCTGCCTGGAATTGTGTAAATCGTGTCATAACGTAAAACATTATGGGTCATGCTTCGAGAAGTTTGAAAGTCATTGTTTTAGCCAGGGGTGGTGGACATGCACCTGTGGTCTCTGCTACTTGGGAGGCTGAGGCAGGAGGATCTCTTGAGCTCTAGAGGTCGAGGCTGCAGTGAGCTGTGACTGTGTCATTGCACTCCAGCCTGGGTGACAGAGAAAGACCTTGTCTTTAAGAGAAATTTAAAAGAAAGAAAGTCACTGTTGTAGATGGGGCTTCTTGTTCAGGTAAATGAAGATGGGGTGTGGGGAAGGGGAAGGGAGAAGGGGGCAGAAAGAGGAATCTTGGGGGACTCCCTGCTGCAGGTTAGTGAAGTGTGTCTGCTCCAGCCTTGCCCTGGCCACTTCTGGTCCTTCTGTGGTGGTGGGTTTCACTGTAGTGGTGTTGCTGTCATAGCTGGTGTTTGTGTTTAGGAGCTGTGTTCAGTTCCACCAGTTCCACTTCACTGAGAAGCCACAACATTTCCATTTGGCGCCCCCATGGCACATGCCCCAACCTCTTTTCCTCCTCAGGCCTCTTGTTACCTGGCTTGGTGGCTGCCCATACCCTGCCATGAGCATATGTGTTCACATAAGGCCATGGGGACCACTGGGATCCTCTTTCACAGCCTTTGAGTTTTAATCTTTCTAAAGCCTACAGCACCCAGTATTCCCAGGCAGTCTCTCATCCAAGTACTAACCAGGCTAGACTCGGACTGCCTTCCTAGATCAGATGAGATAGAAAGTATGGCTGCAAACTGCCCTGTTTTTTCTCTCTCTCTTTTTTTTTTTTTTTTTTTTTTTGTAGAAATGAGGTCTTGCTGTGTTACCTAGACTGGTCTTCAACTCCTGGCCTCAAGCAATTATTATACCTTGGCCTTCCAAAGGGGTGGGATTACAGGTGTAAGCCGCTGCTTCTGGCCTGTTTTATTTGTTTGTTTTATTTATTTATTTATTTAATGTATACTGCACCTCCATCTCTTATTTTATTTATTTAATATTATTATTATTATTTTTGGAGACAAGGTCTGGCTCTGTCACCCAGGTTGGAGTGCAGTGGCATGATCATGGCTCACTGCAGCCTCAACCTCCTGGGCTCAAGCAATCCTCCTGCTTCAGCATGACAAGTAGCTAGGACTACAGGCATGCACTGCCATGCCAGGCTGTTTTGTTGTTGTTGTTGTTGTTGTTGTTGTTGTTGTTTAATTTTTTTAAAGAAAAATCTTGCTTTGTTGTCCAACCTGGAGTGCAGTAACAGAACCCTAGTTCACTGCAGCCTTGAACGCCTGTGCTCAAGGCATCCTGCTGCCTCAGGCTACTGAGTAGCTGAGACCACAGGCACACACCACACACCTGACTTTTAAATTTTGTTTTATAGAAATTGACCAGGCCAGTCTCAAACTCCTGGAGTCAAGTGATCCTCCCACCTCGGCCTTCCAAAGTTTTGTGATTACAGCTGTGACCCACCACGCCTAGCCCATCTCTGTCTCTTTAAACCTGTACATGTGGGGTTACCCCAAAAGGTCTCTTGCCAAGGGAAACCACCAGGTCGGGAAAAGATAGGAGTCTTTCTTCAGATATACCCCCTGATATGGTTCGGCTCTGTGTCCCCACCCAAATCTCATCTCGAACTGGAATGTGAACTGTAATCCCCATGTGTTGGGGGAGGGACATTGTGGGAGGTGATTAAATCATGGGGGTGTTTCACCCATGCTCTTCTCATAATAGTGAGTTCTCACAAGATGTGATGCTTTTGTAAGGGGCTTTCCCTCACCTCTGCTTGGCGCTTCTCTCTCCTGCTACCATGTGAAGAAGGATGTGTTTATTTCCCCTTCTGTTACTTCCTGAGGCCATGTGGAACTGTAGTCAATTCAACCTCTTTTCTTTACAAATTATACAGTCTTGAGTATTTCTTCATAGCAGCATGAGAATTTACAAATACATGCCCTAAGCATCAGCAACAAGTATTGCATAGCTCCTTTTAATAAGGACAACACACTTTGCTTCCAGGCTTCCAGAATATTCTTAAGAGTCCTACGCTCTGCTGGTGAGTGCCTCAAAGTTCTATAGTGCAGCAAGAATCAGATCGGGACACAAGAAATTACAGTTTTTCCATCTTGCAGGCATTACCCACCCTCCACCCTCAGCCTTTTTATGTAAAATACTTTCTTCTTCTTTTCTCCTTAAAAGAAGGGGCCATTCACATGAACACTACACTCCCAAAGTCCGAGCACCACTCTCTCTCTTAGCTTTCCAGGAATAAGGGTAGGAGGTAGTGGAACTGGTTGTGAGTTGGCCTCAATAAAACCTACAGGGAGATGGCCATCCTCAACTTCTGATGTCTCCTTGAACTTGGAGCATGAGATAATTAGGGCCCTCTGTGACCTCAGCTATGGACCTTGGCTGCAATTCCAAGACAAGAGGAAAAATAATCCCACTAATCCCACTTAATACCATGTTGCACAACCTTTTTATTAGAATGTCTACAATCTTCCATGTACTTTTGTCTTTAGTCATATAATAGTGTATGTTCTTGGCTTCCATTTCTCCCCACTGCAAAATTCCTGCCATTTGGGGTCTCTTTTCCTATCACCCTGCAACTTCCCAAAAGCTTCCTCTGAGCTGCTGAATGGGAACGGACCCAAGTCTCCTCTGGGACCCCACATTTGGTCTCCTTGGCTATTCCATGTTTTGTTTCATTTTGCCTCACAGTAAAATGAGTGGTTTATCTGTCTCCTCTACCAGACCATATTTCCTAGAGGATGTGGGTCACAGTCCAGTTGTCCTTGCATGCTTTGTAGCAGTTTCCATAGAGTAAGTGGTGAAAATGTTCATAGCACATTGAATGGCAAAAAGGAACTTCTTGGTCATCTCCTAGGATGCATTTTCTGTAATTGTCTGGTTGCAATTCAGGATTTTCATTGTGAGCTTATAGCTGCAGGCTCATTTTAAATGCTGGTTCTACAAATCCTCTCAAATAACAATGCCTTATATTGACTTAGATTTTATAACATGTCCTAGGTCACATGGTTTTGTTTAAAACACTTCTTTTGTCTTTGAAACAGCCAAGTGCAATTCGATGTGGTAGATGTTACTTTCATTTTTTAGATGAGAAAATGTTCAGAAAGTATAAGTGACTTGCCCAAGGTTCCCTGGATAGTGAATCATGTTCCTCTCACCTCTTTGCACAGAGCTCTGACATTCTTCTGTCAAGTCACCTTGCAAGTCTCATGCTTTCTGGGTAAGTAAATGCCATCCAAGTACTTGCCCCAGGTCTTCAGTGGTAAGTTTTGGTCCTGTCCTCAGCTGCTGGTGCCTCACTGAGTATATGACACTAGGCAAGCCATTGACCTGTTTCCACATCTCAGTTCTTTCATCCTGAAAATAAAGATGACAATAGATGCTGGCTGCCTCGAATGGCATGGTGAAGATTAATGAGATGATGCAGAGAAGTGCCCTGAGCTCCTGGGACAAAAGGCTTTGTAAAAGCACAAAGTCTAATTATAATTTTCTAACATTTTCAAAGAACCCTCTGGAAAGGCTAGCTCTTGCTTCTAAATTTAGAGAGGATGTCTGCCTGGGACGGATTGTTTTCTCTTGACTGGCAGCCCCAGCAGCCTCCTGCTTATGCTGGCCTTGATGGCTCTGCTCTGATCCAGTGGCACTCAGTCTACCTGGATTCCATTAACGGTAGAAGGTACAGTCCCCAAAAGTGCCAGCCCCTGATCTTCCCTGCCTTTTGGATGGAGCAAGGGTAACCCACTTTGGACAGGCATCAGATGGGGTTCTGTTAGTTTTAGGGAATGTAGATGTAGTTCCTGGTCTGAGGATGGGAATGTGGTATAGATTAGGGAGAATGTAAGAAGTCTGCTTGGACCTTCCAGGAAAAGTTTTTTCCTCCCTAATAAGAGGAAGTCACAGAAAACCTTCTAGCCCTATGCTCAGCTTCCTGCCCTTGAACACAGTTTGAGATCTGAACCTTGAAGCTGCTGATGCCATCTTATAAACCAATGGGAAAGCCAAGAGAAAGCCAAGAGAATTGCAGCAACATTGGCCCAAAACCACTGAGTCACTGAAACAGCATGGCATTTCTGATTTGTGACAAAAACAATTCTTTGCTTAAGCCATCGTTCGCATGCTTCTTTTGTTCCTTATAGACAGATACCAGTAGCTGAATAGATGGCTGTGTCAGTCATGGTGTGGTGACTCAGGTCCAGGTGGCGTCGCAGATTATCTGACCTGGAATGTTACTGTAGAGGTTTTGGAATGCTGAATTTTACACAGAAAATCTTTGGCTTTGCTCATTTTCTACCCTGCTTTGTTTTCCTTTGGGCTACTCTTTCACCCAGCTACTCATCAAATGATCTATCCTGAATGCAGGAGTAAAATCAATACTAGAGCCAGTTTCCAAGTAATAGGGAGGAAAGCTTTGACTTTTCTCTTTCCCATTTCTTTTTAGAATTTATATAAATTTAGGGTGTACAGATGCAATTTTGTTTCATGTGTATATTGTGTAGTGGCAAAATCTTAGTTTTTAGTGTAGCCACCACCCCAATAATGTACATAGTACCCATCAAGTAATTTCTCATCACTCTCCCCTCTCTTGTCCCTCAACCCTTCTGAGTGTCCACTGTCCATCAGCCCACACTCTTTGTCTATGCATACACATTATTTAACTCCCACTTATAAGTGAGAACCTGGGGCATTTGATTTTCTGTTTCTGAGTTGTATCATTTCTCAGCATTCGGATCCAGATATTCAGAGCCCTCAATGTCCCTGACTCTGTACCTTGTTTGTTGTCTCCATCCAAACCTCTCTCTCTGACCTCTTTGGTCTTCACAGCCCCAACTGTTGCTGGCCTAAGGGGTCACCTTCCCAGGTAGTATGGCATTTTCACAGAGTAGAGACAACTTGGCAAATCATGAAGCTAGGCACCCTTCTCTTGCCCTTTTCTGTTCTAGTCTATCCTTTGCTTATAAAAAGTTTTCAAGCATCTTGTGCCTTCTTGGTGTTCAGTAGGGTACCATTTTTAATCCCGGGGACTCAGTGGTCTTATCTCTGAAATGGAGATAACAGTATTTTGTCTGCTCAGAGACTGAGGATTCAGTCCTCTAAGCTCTTTGGATTCTTTCTGACTCCACGGTGTGAACCTAACAAGGCACCTTTAGGGCCCTGTTTGTCCTGTCTCTGTGAAAATTATCACTTCAGTTCCCTGATCAATGTTGCGATGGACTTTTTAAAAAGTCCTGATAAGGGAGGTTATCTCCCCCAGGGTGTTAGCATCTTCAGAGATAATCTGTGGGGAAAATGTTGAAAAGTTCAAGACCTTTTCTGAAGCCCAGTACAGACAGTCAGTTATTCTACCCTTGTGACCAGACCATTCCCAAAAGGAGTACATGAACATCCTCAGTCTGGCTTTTAGTTGACTTTCCCTTCTTTCAGATTCACTGCAGATTAGAGTACCCAGAATTAGCCAAGACCTTCAACATTTAATGACTAGCCACGGAGAGGAAAAAAGAAGATGAACTGCTTGTCCCAGAAAACGACAGAACTTTGAAAGCAGCTATGTATTTCCTAGCTACCTCTAAGAAATGGAACTGTCTTCCTGAGACCTGTAAGAAGCCAACAGGTACCTCAAGATATAATACTTAAAGGAATGGCAAAGTAGCCGATCTAATTAAAACATACCCCAAACATCACAAAGTAGGAAGATGGATGCTGAAAGAGATGCTTTGAGTACCACTGGTTGCCTGTAAGGAGTATGATTTCAAATGGCAAAGTTGACTGGAGAAACTCCCAGGCATTAAGTGGTTTTCGAGAAGATGTTCATTGGCTTTCTCTTTGTTCATGAAACAGAAAACTGTGTTTGGGTTGCATTCCAATACAGAGAGACTTAGTCCCTCTAAGATTGGAATGCGCTGGTTCTTAGGTAATTAGAACTCCTTCCCAGCCCCATCGAGAAAATTGGCTTTGCGTTATGCTCGGAAAGAAAATGGAATGTACATGGAATCCAGTAGACATTTCACCTGCCAGTCAACTCATTGGGATTAATAGCAAATTAATAAACAGAAATTCTATTGAGGGATGTGGCATGTGTACCCAGTCATTGATGACATGACTATGTGCACATGGAGTCTCACTCTTTCAGATCAGTAGGATAGTTTTAGCTTTGACTTTTGCCTCTTAGATCTGAGGTTTCTCATTCTGTCCTCAGTGATTAATGATGTTCTGTTACTTCAGATGCCTCAAACCTGGCTCTGGCAACTGGATATTCATTTGGTTGCGCTGATGTAATCATTCAAGGGAACTGCGTTAATGGACCGTGGAATAGTTGGCATCCATATGTGGATGGACTGACTTAGATTGACTGTTAAAGTGACCCAGTTTATTGTTTGATAATTGGCCATGAAGTGAGCCAACACTAACATACTTGGTGATTCAGTTATTCTAAATCACTGTTTGGTACGAGATGAGAGAAGAATGGGAATAATGTCTAGTGTTAGTTCTATAATTTTCTTAAATACTTTTGAGGCCCTGCTGTGGGCTGAGTGCTGTTCTAGGTTCTAATAGGGTATTGGAGGAGAGATTAAAAGGTGAACAAGATATTGTTTCTGATCTTGATGCATTTCTATTTGGAGAAAGAAGAGTTCAGGCCTCATATCCTATTTTGCTCAACTCAGGGCAGAGGCTTGAGAAGCATTAAGATTTAAAATGCAGGAACGTGTGAGATCATTGCATACAGACTCATTATAAAAATGCCAAACAGCTTGAGAAGCAGTAGAGAGAACATAATTAAAAGACACTGTTTTGCTTTCCCAGGGCTGCTGTAACAAGGGAACACAAATTGGTGGCTTAAAATATCAAGAATTTACTTTCTCACAGTTCTAGATGCCAGAATCCAAAATCAAGGTGTCGGTAGAGTTGATTCCTTCCTGGATGTTTGGAGAAAGAGTCTGAACATCCCTCTCTCTTGGCTTCTGGTGGTTGCTGGAAATTCTTGGCATTCCTTGGCCTGCAACTGCATAGCTTCAACCTTTACATCAGATGTTACATGGCCATCGTCCCTCTATGCCTTTCCATCTGTGGCTCTCTTCACTTCTTATAAGGACACCAAGAAATACTGGATTAAAACTACTCAGTATGACCTCAGCTTAACAAATGACATCCGCAATGACCCTGTTTCCAAATAAGTTCACATTCTGAAGTTCTGGGAATTTGGGGGTGTGGCGGGGGACACTGTTCAACCAAACATTTCACCAACCCACATACCCACAATGTTGACAAAATCAGCAGGGCAGGAGAGTAAAGAAGTGAAACAATGTACTTCCAAGAAAGAAGCAAAGAGAAGAAAAGTATTGTTTTTCTATTCTCTCCCCTGGGCTTAATACAGGCACTGAAACTTGAAGTAGGACTGAAGCAGAACTAATATGGTAATTAATTTCAAAGGAAAATGTAGGGGCTTTTTTTTTTTTTTTTTTTTTTTTTTTTTTTTTTTTTTTTTTTGACAGGGTCTTGCCCAGGAGTGCAGTGGTACAATCTTGGCTCACTGCAGCCTTGACCTCCAGGGCTCAAGTGATCCTCCCACCTCAACTTCCTGAGTAGCTGGAACCACAAGCACATGCCACCATGCCTGGCTAATATTAAAAATTTTTTTTTTAGATACAAGGTCTCATTATATTGACCAGGCTGATCTCAAACTCCTAGGCTCAAGAAATCCTCCTGCCTCAACGTCACAAAGTGCTAGGACTGCAGGAGTGAGGCACCACCCTCAGCCCTGGGATATTTTATATTATGAAGTAGATGTAGTTTACTCTTTCCTGACTTTTTGTGGTGTTGGAAGATAAACTGGCTTTGGCTTTACTTTAACTCTGGAGAAATTGTGGAACAGGATGAGAAAGAAAGCCTGGAATAGGTGATTTAGGTTTGCTCTCGGCTTGGGAAAACACAGAAATAGGACCTTTTGGGGTTCATTCTAACATCTCCAGAATAGCTCACTTGGAGACAAGAGGAGTCAGAAATTTAAGACGGACTTTTCTCCTGGAATAATAATGTGCATTTGGTTGTGTTTCCCCTCAATCTCTACGACTCCTGAAAATGTTGTATCCAGAGGGTGAAGAATGCTAAACAGCCAGGCACAAAATAGTTACAATACCAGTGAATATGCTGAATTCTGGGAGATGTATTAACTCTGTACATAAGAACTCTGAAGTGGTAACTGTCTCTGGATCAGAAGGCTTCACGAGATGGAGCTGGAAGACTGAAGCATGTTTTTAATAGTTGGAGATGGGGAAGAAGAACCACAGACTACAGTACTATTTGATATCTCCAGTCTCAAAAATTTGTGCTGCTAATTTTGAAAAGAAATAGAAGAAAGTGAATTGGTCAATGAAATCCATTCTTATTCATGGAAAAAAAAAAAAGAAAACCCACAACTGGAGAACATGTTTTTTGATGAGGCATCAGTAGTCATTATCCTATTCATATTGGTCATTGTCATACCATTGATTATTGATATGATTTGGCTGTGTCCCCACCCAAATCTCATCTTGAATTGTACTTCCCATAATTCCCATATGTTGTGGGAGGGACCCGGTGGGAGATAACTGAATCATGGGGGCAGTTACCTCCATGCTGTTCTCATGATAGTGAGTGAGTTCTCACAAGATCTGATGATTTTATAAGGGGCTTTCCCTCCACCTTCACTAAGCAGTTTTCCTTGCTGCCACCATATGAAGAAGGACATGTTTGTTTCCCTTCCGCCATGATTGTAAGTTTCCTGAGGCCTCCTCAGCCCTGCACAACTGCGAGCCAATTAAACCGCTTTCCTTTATAAATTACCCAGTCTCAGGTATGTCTTTATTAGCAGTGTGAGAATAGATTAATACAGTTAGTTTCTCTTTTTAAGGGAAGTTAACAATTGATGTTGTTGTATCAGTCAGGATAGGCTAAGTTATGCTGAAGTAACAAATAATTCCAAAATCTTAGTAGCTTAGCACTGTAAAAGTTGATGTCTCTGTCATGTGACAGCTTTTATGTCTACTCAGTATAGTCACTCAGAGACCCCAAGCAGCAGAGGCTCCATCCTGGCATAGGGTATAAAGGTCACCGTAGCAGGGAGGAGAGAACATAGCAAATCGTGCACTGGCTCTCAGGGACCATGTTCATATTGCATTAGCTAAATGGAATCACACAGCCATATTTAACTATAAAGAAGTGACAAAATGCAGTCCCACTGTGTACCTGGAAGGAGGATGTCTTAGTCAGTTTGTGCTGTTCTAACAGCACACCATAGACTGGGTGGCTTAAACAATGTTTATTTCTTACAGTCCTGGAGGCAGGGAAGTCTAAGACCAAGGCACCAGCAGATTTGGTTTTTGGTGCAGTCTCTCTTCCTGGCTAGTACTCAGCTGCTGCCTTGCCAAGAGAGTAAACTCCAGCCTCTTTTTCTTTTTATAAGGTCAATAGTCCCATAATGGGGGTTCCACCCTCATGAACTCATTTAAACCTAATTACCTTCCAAAAGGCCCCACCTCTTAATGCTATTGCATTGGAAGTTAGGATTTCAACATAGGAATTTATAAACTCAAGAATGCAGTTTATAACAGGAATACTGGAGTATCTGGAAACAGCCTTAATGACTACCACATCAAGATGCAGATTTCTTGTGCTTTAGAGATTCTACACTTTGGCAACACCATTCTTTTCAGTTCAGGAGAGAGAAGGAGAACTCTCTCCTGCTGTGTGGAACTTTGACCAAACAACTGAATACGATGCTGAGACACCTCTTAAAACATGGCCATGGGTAATAGTGTTCTTTGTAATCAAAGACTTAAAATAGAAGGACAAGGGATCTGTAGCCATCCCTTGAAGAGTCTTAGGATTAGTATTCAATAATTTAGACTCTCAAGTGTGCTAGTGACCATACAGGCTATAAAAATAATATATCCACTTAAGCTTGCTATTTATGTAGTTTATCCATTTAGACCTTATTAGAAAACTTGGCCAAGGACTGTTGAGTAATGCAATTAATGTGCCCCTCAGTTAGATGGCCACGTTTCTCTTGTCCTGACATTTTTACAACTACTTTTGAGGCAGGAGATGTATTCAAGGAAGTAACCATGTTCTTGGGATGTAGCAACCTTGGTGATCATACAATCAACAAAACAAATCTCAGCATTCACATTGTAACTGAGCTCATTCAAGCAAAGCTATCTTCAGTAGGGAATTTTCCCCATAGAGGGCATATGCATTTTGATTTTACCTGTCCTCGCAGTGACCCTTTGCTCATTGTAATAGTGAGAAACACACCCCTTAGGGGAGATTTAAGATGCTAATGAGACATGCAATGTATGAACAAGCATAGACAGATACTGTGCGTGTGCACCCAGAGGACCACCCAGAACATGCTTACTAGTAACACCTCTTCCCACTTCCTTATGAATAATCATGTACATTCCCATAAAAGGAGTTTCTCCAGCAATAATCAATGCTGCCTCAGCCTTATGAGCAGCCTACCCTCTATTCTCTCTCTCTCAGGTTGTACTGTCCATTGTGCACCTAACTTTAATTTTTTAATTATTTATTTATTTTGAGATGGAATCTGGCTCTGTTGCCCAGGCTAAAGTGCAGTGGCATGATCTTGGCTCACTGCAACCTCTGCCTCCCAGGTTCAAGTGATTCTCCTGCCTCAGCCTTCCAAGTAGCTGGGATTACAGACACTTGTCACCATACCTGGCTAATTTTTTGTATTTTCAGTAGAGAAGGGGTTTTGCCATGTGGGCCAGGCTGGTCTCAAACTCCTGACCTCAGGTGATCTGCCCGCCTTGGCCTCCCAAAGTGCTGAAATTGCAGGCGTGAGCCACTGCACCTAGCCCTGCGCCTAAATTTCAAAAATTTTTTTTTCTTTTGCAGCAAATTGTTCTACACTCTATCTCCTTTGCTGTGTGTCTCTTGTTTAAATTATTTTAAGCTAAGAAGACAAGAACTGAGGTCTCACAACAGCTGTCAGCAGTTTAACTTTGGCTAGGGAGAGACTATAGAAACTTCTATGCTGTGAGTTTCTATTTCTGCAACCTCAAATTTTGTTTCTTCTCTTTTAGATCAAATGGAGGTTCCCATGATTTTCTTTTTCCTCATGGAAAAGTGTTTAGTCAGAAGGGAAACGAACCAATTAAGGTAATACTAAAGGATGATCCTTGATAAAGTTATGTTTTGGTGGAGCGTTGAGATTCGCCAGTGAACTCTAACAGTGAGGATGGCACTTAAATAAAAAGAGAAGAAACAAGTACTAGAAGCCAAAAAACCTTGTCTTATTTTCTTTGAAAAAAGGATGCTCTAGCTAATAATAGCTATAGGGTTTCCACATGTGCTCTGTCATTGTTGTTGCCTGCAACAAAAGAACAACTTTGAATAATGAACAGTCTAGCTTCACAGCAGGACACTGTTCTACAGGGAGGCCCTCAATTATGGTGTATTTAGTAATTAGAAATATGAGCAAGAATTGACCTTCCAAGTTGCATGTATTATTATTCACTTTACCTGCTCAATGTCACAGTGGGTGCTGTCATGAAGACTGTGACTAAAAACCCTGATAAAGACTTCTTTGCCAAGTCCCATAAATAATCTGTTTGCCAAATGTGCCTGAGATATACATGGCATATGCTTAGATCCATGTCGGAGTCTGGATGTGACTTGTGGCCTTGAGTTTACAGAGTATTTGTACCCCATTTGTAGGGAAGGGACATACTGCAAATACAGCAGTATGCCCATGTCCTCCAGAAAGAGACCCCTGCTCTTTTGAAAGATAATTGACCTGGGTATATAAGGTCCCTGATAACAAAATCCTACATGATGACATCTACTTTCTTTCTTTCTTTCTTTTTTTTTTTTTTTTTTTTGAGACAGAGTCTCGCTCTGTCGCCCAGGCTGGAGTGCAGTGGCCCGATCTTAGCTCACTGCAAGCTCCGCCTCCCAGGTTCACGCCATTCTCCTGCCTCAGCCTCCCGAGTAGCTGGGACTACAGGCACCCGCCACCTCGCCCAGCTAGTTTTTTGTATTTTTTAGTAGAGACGGGGTTTCACTGTGTTAGCCAGGATGGTCTCGATCTCCTGACCTCGTGATCCGCCCGTCTCAGCCTCCCAAAGTGCTGTGATTACAGACTTGAGCCACCGCGCCCGGCCTCTTTTTTTTTTTTTTTTAAGAGATAAAGTCTCACTCTGTCTCCCAGGCTGGAGTGCAGTGGCATGATCTCGGCTCACTGCAACCTCTGCCTCCGGGTTCAAGCCACTTTCTTTCTTTTTTTTTTTTTTTTTTTTTTGAGACGGAGTCTCACTCTGTCACCCAAGCTGGAGTGCACTGGCCAGATCTCAGCTCACTGCAAGCTCCGCCTCCCGGGTTCACGCCATTCTCCTGCCTCAGCCTCCCGAGTAGCTGGGACTACAGGCACCCGCCACCTCGCCCGGCTAGTTTTTTGTATTTTTTAGTAGAGACGGGGTTTCACCGTGTTAGCCAGGATGGTCTCCATCTCCTGACCTTGTGATCCACCCGCCTCGGCCTCCCAAAGTGCTGGGATTACAGGCTTGAGCCACCGCGCCCGGCCCAAGCCACTTTCTTATCTCAGCCTCCTGAGTAGCTGGGATTACAGGCACCCTTCAACATGCCCAGCTAATTTTTGTATTTTTAGTAGAGACAGGGTTTTGCCACATTAGCCAGGCTGGTCTCGAACTCCTGACTTCAGGTGATACACCCGCCTTGGCTCCCAAAGTGCTAGGATTACAAGCAGGAACCACCGCGCCTGGCTGACATCTGTTTTTTTAAATCTTTACATATTATAGTGAAATCATGCTTTCAGGAAAGAACTGAAGAGTGGAATTTTGAAATAATGATCACTCACTGATTCTCAGAGGATTCATGCTAGTGTCCTTCCCTGGTTTTGCTGCTCACTGTTAGGGCCAATCTTCAGTTCTCCAGGGCTTAAGGTTTAGAGGGAGTAACAACAATCAAAGGTCAGTAACATTCTCAGAGAGCATTCTATGCGTTACTATTATTGGAGGAGTCAATGATATCCATATCCAAGGCGAGTGTTTCACACACAGCCTCCATTTCCTTTTCTGGTTTCAGGTTTTTGCTCAGCTTATGTTTTAATATGGCAGTGTATGTGCAAGCACCTAGCACAGTGCTTCCATACAGTAGATGCTCAATAGTTGGCTTCTTCCTTCTCCACTCCCTTTTCTAAACCTTGCAGCTCAGTAATAGGGATGTCAGCCTGGAGAATGCTGACAAGGCCTGGTGTGCCTCTTGGGTGTAGTTAATATATATCCTTAGGTAAAGACTCTCATTTGAGAATCTTGTCTTGTACTGACCATAATACAGTCCATTAGTCAAAGTCCCAAAAAGTCACTGGCAAGTGGAAAAATTTGAGGTTGATGAGGCTACTTCTGGGGGTAGACACCAGGCCAGACTGCACGTGGCCTCGGTAGGCTAGTGAACAAAAGCAATCAGGATGAGTGAACGTCATTGCCTAGGGGCCTGGCAGGGAAACGCAGGGGATTGCATAAGGTTCCTGGGGCAGCCAGGGAATGTCAAGCATGAGAGACAGAAGGAAACCACCCAGCATGCTCTTTGAAGGTTAATTCTTTCACTTTGTAGGGCAGCTCTTCACTTACAGAGTCATGGCAAGTGGGAATTCGCCAGCCTGGTCCATATGCTCTGCAGTCAAGCAGGATGTGGGGCACCTTTCAAACACCTTTTCTTTGTTGTTGTACCTGAGGACCCAGGGGCACTGAGTACTGTTTCTAGCAAGCATGAGCCTGTCTCCATTCTCAGCAATCTCTCTGCATGGCACACATCAGTGGGGTCACATGAATGGAAGTGTCTCTTTTCAGCCATCTGGTGATTCATTCTTCCCTGCCCCCTGTCTAGCATTGTGAGAGAGCTGCTCACACACTGCCAAGTCAGCTAGAGAGGACTGCTGCCACTGTGGCCTGCCAGACTTCAGCGGCACATTCAGAGGTCCTCTCTATGCACTGAAACCATGTGTGACGACTGAGTTAAAGTTAAAAAGAAAATCTGACAAAATGAATGCACTAGTTAATAGGTAAAGAGTGTGTGTGTGTGTGTGTTATGCATGTGTTGTAGGTACAGGCAAAGAGGCAAGGGCACATAAAAGCCTTGTGTTTCATTATTTTTAATGTTTAAATAGATTAAAATGTGTTACATACATTTATGCATATATTATGCATATATATATCCTAGGGTGGCTGTAACAAACTGCCATAAACTGGGTAGCTTAAAGATCTCATGGTTCTGCCAAGAAAGAGCCCGAATAGCCAAGACAATCCTAAGCAAAAAGAACAAAGCTGGAGGCATCATGCTACCCAACTTCAAACTATACTACAAGGCTACAGTAACCAAAACAGCATGGTACTGGCACAAAAAACAGACACATAGACCAATGGAACAGAATAGAGAACTCAGAAGTAAGACCACACACCTACAACCATCTGATCTTCAACAAATCTGACAAAAACAAGCAATGGGGAAAAGATTCCTTATTTAATAAATTGTGCTGGGAGAACTGACTAGTCATACGCAGAAAATTGAAACTGGACTCCTTACTTACACCTTATGCAAAAGTTAACTCAAGGTGGATTAATGACTTAAAACCCAAAACTATAAAAATCCTAGAAGAAAATCTAGGCAATACCAACCAGGACCTAGGCATGGGCAAAGATTTCATGACAAAAATACCAAAAGCATTGCAACAAAAGCAAAAATTGACAAATGCGGTCTAATTAAAGAGCTTTTGCACAACAAAATAAACTATCATCAGGGTGAACAGACAGCCTACAGAATGGGAAAACATTTTTGCAGAAGAAAATCTAGGCAATATGAATCAGGACATAGACATGGGCAAAGATTTCATGACAGAAAGCAATTGCAACAAAAGCAAAAATTGACAAATGTGATCTAATTAAACTAAAGAGCTTTTGCACAACAAAATAAACTATCATCAGGGTGAACAGACAACCTACAAAATGGGAGAACATTTTTCAATCTATCCATCTGACAAAGGACTAATAAACCAACTTACAAGAAAAACCCTTAAAAAGTGGACAAAGGACATAAACAGGCACTTCTCAAAAGAAGGCATACATATGGCCAACGAACATATGAAAAAAAAAACTCAACATCACTGATCATTAGAGAAATGCTTATCAAAACCACAATGAGATGCCATCTCACACCAGTCAGAACAGCGATAATTAAAAAGTCAAAAAGCAACAGATGCTGGTGAGTTTGCAGAGAAAAGGAATGCATTTACACTGTTGGTGGTAGTATAAATTAGTTCAACCATTGTGGCAAGTGGTGTGGCAATTCCTTAAAGACCTAACAGCAGAAATACCACTTGACCCAGCAATCCTATTACCGAG
The DNA here is from genome assembly GCF_007565055.1 of Rhinopithecus roxellana. Lineage (NCBI taxonomy): Eukaryota > Metazoa > Chordata > Mammalia > Primates > Cercopithecidae > Rhinopithecus > Rhinopithecus roxellana. Next base: position 65,841,421 of record NC_044569.1, on the reverse strand, counting down.
TATATACCCAAAGGAATATAAATCATTCTTTTATAAAGATATGTGCACATGTATGTTCATTGCAGCACTATTTACAATAGCAAAGACATGGAATTGACCCAACTGCTCATCAGTGATAGATTAGGTAAAGAAAATGTGGTACATATATACTATGGAATACTATGCAGCCATAAAAAGGAATGAGATCATGTCCTTTGCAGGGACATGGATGGAGCTGGGAGCTGTTATCCTCAGCAAACGAATGCAGGAACAGATAACCAAACACTGCATGTTCTCACTTACAAGTGGGAGCTGAATGATGAGAACATATGGACACATGGTGAAGAACAACACACACTAGTGCCTATTGGGGAGGGTTGGGGGAGGGAGAGCATCAGGAAGAATAGCTAATGAATTCTGGGCTTAACACATAGGTGATGGGTTGATTTGTGTGGCAAACTACCATGGTACATGTTTACCTATATAATAAAACTGTACTTCCTGCACATGTACCCCTGAACTTAAAATAGAAGTTGAAGACTAAAAAAGAAGTCTCATGGTTCTGAGGGCCAGAAGTAGGAAGTCAAGGTGTTGACAGGCATGGTTCCTCTTGCAGGTGTTGGGGGAGAATCTGTACCAGGCCTCCCTCCCAGCTTTTGGTATTGTCAACAAACCTTGGCTTTCCTTGGTGTGTAGCAGCATCACTCCAATTTCTGTCTCCATCATCAGCATGGTATCTTCTCTGTGTCTCTGTCTCAGTGTACAAATCTCCCTCTTTTTATAAGAATACTGGTCTTTGGATTAGGACCCACTGTAATCCAGCATGACCTCATTTTATTTTATGTCAATAAACAAAGACCCGATTTCCAAATAAGGTCACATTCCCAGATACTGGGTGTTAGAACTTAAACATATCTTTTTAGAGAACACAATTCAACCCACAATAAGGCTCAAAGACAATACAGCAAAGAAAAGCCCTTTTCAATAAATGGTGCCAGAGCAATTGGATACCCATATGCAAAACAAAACAAAACAAAACAAAAATAAAAAAACAAAAGGACCTTGATCACACCTAACAATCTACAAAAATAAACTCAGAAATGAATACAGACCTATATGTAAAAACCTAAAAGCACAAAACTTCCAGAAGAGAACATGGAAAAACAACTTTGTAACCTTGAGTTAGATAAAGGTTTGTTAGAAATGACACCAAGGGTACAATCCATAAATGAAAAAAAAAATGATGTACTGGATGTTATCAAAATAAAAAACGTCTAGCCTTTCAAAGGTATTGTTAAGAGAATAAAAAGGCAAGCTACAGACTGGGACTATATCTTTGCAAAGCATATACATAAATTTTTGAAAAGCATCTAAAACATATAAAAGCATACAAAGTATATATAAGGGATTTGTATCCAGAAAATATAAATAAATCTCAGAACTCAATAATAAGAAACAACCCAACAAAAAATGGACAAAACATCTGGAAACAGCATCAAAGCAGATATATGGATGGCAAATAAGCACATGAGAAGATGCTCGACATTATTTGTCATCAGGGTATTGTAAGCTAAAGCCACAGTGAGATGCCACAACTCTCCTGTTATAAAAAGTCCAGACACACCAAGTGTTGTTGTGAATGTTAAAAAAAGGAAACTTTCCCTTATCGCTAGTGGGAATAGAAAATGGTAAAAACACTTTGGAAGGCAGTTTGGCAGGTTTTTTTTTTTTCCTCTTAAAGCATATACCTACCATATATTCCATCCATTCCACACCTAGGCATTAACCAAGAAGAGGAAATATATGTCCGTGTGAAGACTCACACATAAATGTTCATAGCAGCTTTGCTTACAATAGCCAAAAACTGCAAACAACCCAATTATCCATCCATATGCAAATCAATAAACAAATTATCCTATAGCTATACAGTGAAATGTTACTCAACAACAAAACCCAATAAACTATTGATGTATACAATGACACTGATGAATATCAAAATAATTGTGAGTGAAAGAGGTGAGATCAAAGAAAAAAGTATCTATTGCATGATTCCATTTATATAAAAGTCTAGAAGATACAAACCAATCTGTAGTGATAGAAAGCCTATCAATAGTTGCTTGGGGTTGGAGAGGAGTAGGTCAGGATGGGAGGGAGGTGTTACAGAGGGGCAGGAGAAAACTTTTGGGGGTGACAGGTATACTCACCATTTTGATTGTGGTGACGGTTTCATGGGTGTACACATATGTCAAAACTTATCAAATTCTATGCTTTAGATATGTGCAGTTTATTATACCTCAGTAAAAATTTAATATAATTGACCTTTTATTGAGTTCAATTATACCTCAATGAAATATATATATTGAATGCTTCTTATACATCAGATATTTTGCTAGATGTTTTCATGAAATATTCATTTACTTCTGAAAGTACTTTGTGGTAGGGAGAGGGCTGAATTTCAAAGAATAATAATATATCTATGGAAATAAGAATATATTCTATAATGAAGAAAGGGAGTGGAAGAAAGGAAATGATGAGTGGAACCAAATGTGATTTCCTGGAGTAAGAAAAAGAGGCAGGGTATTAAAAAAGGAAAAGACAATATGACAGATTGTATTTTTCAACAATGGGTAACGTTATTTCTTATAATATAGATCTAACTCTGACACTCTTCTCACTGAGAGGTGGAGCCCACATTCCCTCTTCTTCAATATGGGAAAGCTTGTGACTGCCATAGAGGTAATGCTACATGACTTCTGAAGTCACGAAAGGTGATTTAGCTTCTGCTTAGTTTTCTTGTGATGTTTATACTCTTGTAACTCACCCTCCATGCTGGGAGGATGCCCAAGCAGCCATATACCAAGGTTTGGCTGACATTTCCTCCATTTGATGTCCTTGTTGATAGTCAGTGTCAACTACCAAGACGTGGGTGAACGAACAAATGGATGTGTCAAGTCACAGCCCATGAATCACCCTCAGCCTTTGACCTTTCCCGGCTGAGACCCCAGACACCATGGAGCAGAGACAAAGTGTCACAAAGTGTCAGATGCACCCTTTCCAAATTCCTGACCCACAGAATCTATGAGCATAATAGAATGGTTATCATTTTCACCAGTTTTTTTAATTAATATTTTTTTATGTACCAGCAATGGTAACTGAAACAGGTGATAGGAAAGTAGAGGAAGAGACGGAAATAACAGTAAAAAAGACCAAGGATCCAGTCCTCCCAAAAGATTAGAGAAGATTCAATGGGTAGTTGTACCAATTTTTGAGAGCGGCTACTCTCAGAGAAGTGATCTAGGACTTTCTGGGATAGGAGATAGAGCACTTGGCATCATAGGCACCAGGAAGGTGACCACAGTAGCTAAAGCAATAGAGTGGAAGAAACTCTCTCATCATCGGTCAACTTATCATCCTTATAAAACCAACAGTGTGGCCAAACAAATGAGGTAGGATTTGCCAGCTTCCTGTCCGAGGAAGAAAGATGTAAGAAAAATTGTTTTGGATTGGCGTTATAGTTTATTACATAGTGTGTAAATTAGTATTCATGTATATTTTTGCATAACGTGAATCACAAGAGACAAAAAAGTCACTAGAAGGTTATTTTAAAAGAGGACCATGACTGAGCTCCAAGATGGCTGAATAGGATCAGCTCCAGTCTACAGCTCCCAGCGTGACCAACACAGAAGATGGTTGATTTTTGTATTCCCAACTGAGCTTTGAAGAGAGCAGTAGTTCTCCCAGTATGGATTTTGAGATCTGAGAACAGACAGACTGCCTCCTCAAGTGGGTCCCTGACCCCTGAGTAGCCTAACTGGGAGACACCTCCCAGTAGGGGCTGAATGACACCTCATACGGCCAGATGCCCCTCTGAGACAAAGCTTCCAGAGGAAGGATCAGGCAGCAACATTTGCTGTTCCACAATATTTGCTGTTCTGCAACCTCCACTGGTGACACCCAGGCAAACAGGGTCTGGAGTGGACCTCCAGCAAACTCCAACAGACCTGCAGCTGAGGATCCTGACTGTTAGAAGGAAAATTAACAAACAGAAAGGAATAGCATCAACATCAACAAAAAGAACATCCACACCAAAACCCCATCTGTAGGTCACCATCATCAAAGACCAAAGGTAGATAAAACCAGAAAGATGGGGAGAAACCAGAGCAGAAAAGATGAAAATTCTAAAAACCAGAGCACCTCTTCTCCTCCAAAGGATCACAGCTCCTCGCCAGCAACGGAACAAAGCTGGATGGAGAATGACTTTGACAAGTTGACAGAAGTAGATCTCAGAAGATCGGTAATAACAAACTTCTCTGAGCTAAAGGAGGATGTTCGAACCCATCACAAGGAAGCCAAAAAACCTTGAAAAAACCTTGAAAAAATATCAGAAGAATGGCTAACTAGAATGAACAGTGTAGAGAAGGCCTCAAATGACCTGATGGAGCTGAAAACCATGGCATGAGAACTATGTGATGCATGCACAAGTTTCAGTAGCCAATTCAATCAAGTGGAAGAAAGCGTATCAGTGATTGAAGATCAAATGAATGAAATGAAGCGAGAAGAGAAGTTTAAAGAAAAAAGAGTAAAAAGAAATGACAAAGCCTCCAAGAAATATGGGACTACGTGAAAAGACCAAATCTACGTTTAATTTGTGTACCTGAAAGTGAGGGGGAGAATGGAAACAAGTTGGAAAACACTCTTCAGGATATTATCCAGGACAACTACCCCAACCTAGCAAGGCAGGCCAACATTCAAATTCAGGAAATACAGAGAACACCACAAAGATCCTCCTTGAGAAGAGCAACCCCCAGACACATAATTGTCAGATTCACCAAGGTGGAAATGAAGGAAAAAATGTTAAGGGCAGCCAGAGAGAAAGGTCCGGTTATCCACAAAGGGAAGTCCATCAGACTAACAGCAGATCTCTTGGCAGAGACTCTACAAGCCAGAAGAGAGTGGGGGCCAATATTCAACATTTTTAAAGGGAAGAATTTTCAGTGCAGAATTTCATATCCAGCCAAACTAAGCTTTGTAAGTGAAGGAGAAATAAAATCCTTTACAGACAAGCAAATGCTGAGAGATTTTATCACACCAGGCCTGGCTTACAAGAGCTCCTGAAGGAAGCACTAAACATGGCAAGGAACAACTGGTATCAGCCACTGCAAAAACATGCCCAATTGTAAAAACCATCAATGCTAGGAAGAAATTGCATCAACTAATAAGCAAAATAACCAGCTAACATCATAATGACAAGATCAAATTCACACATAATAATATTAACCTTAAATGTAAATGGGCTAAATGCCCCAATTAAAAGACACAGACTGGCAAATTGGATAAAGAGTTAAGACCCATCAGTGTGCTGTATTCAGGAGACCCATCTCACGTGCAGAGACACACATAGGCTCAAAATAAAGGGATGGAAGAAGATCTACCAAGCAAATGGAAAACAAAATAAAAGCAGGGGTTGCAATCCTAGTCTCTGGTAAAACACACTTTAAACCAACAAAGATCAAAAGAGTCAAAGAAAGCCTTTACATAATGGTAAAGGTATCAATGCAACAAGAAAAGCTAACTATCCTAAATATATATGCACCTAATACAGGAGCACCCAGATTCATAAAGCAAGTCCTTAGAGACTTACAAAGAGACTTAGACTCCCAAACAATAATAATGGGAGACTTTAACACCCCACTGTCAACATTAGACAGATCAACGAGACAGAAAGTTAACAAGGATATGCAGGAATTGAACTCAACTCTGCACCAAGTGGACCTAATAGATATCTACAGAACTCTCCACCCCAAATCAACAGAATGTACATTCTTCTCAGCACCACATCGCACTTATTCCAAAATTGACCACATAGTTGGAAGTAAAGCACTCCTCAGCAAATGTAAAAGAACAGAAATTATAACAAACTGTCTCTCAGACCGCAGTGCAATCAAACTAGAACTCAGGACTAAGAAACTCAATCAAAACCACTCAACTACATGGAAACTGAACAACCTGCTCCTGAATGATTACTGGGTATATAACGAAATGAAGGCAGAAATAAAGATGTTCTTTGAAACCAGTAAGAACAAAGGTACACCATACCAGAATCTTTGGGACACATTTAAAGCAGTGTGTAGAGGGACATTTATAGCACTAAATGCCCACAAGAGAAAGCAGGAAAGATCTAAAATTGACCCCCTAACATCACAATTAAAAGAACTATAGAAGCAAGAGCAAACACATTCAAAAGCTAGCAGAAGGCAAGAAATAACTAAGATCAGAGCAGAACTGAAGGAGATAGAGACATGAAAAACCCTTCAAAAAATCAATGAATCCAGGAGCTGGTTTTTTGAAAAGATCGACAAAAAAGACTGCTAGCAAGACTAATAAGAAAAGAGAGAAGAATCAAATAGATGCAATAAAAAATGATAAAGGGGATATCACCACCAACCCCACAGAAATGCAAACTACCATCAGAGAATACTATAAACACCTCTACACAAATAAACTAGAAAATCTAGAAGAAATGGATAAATTCCTAGACACATACACCCTCCCAAGACTAAACCAGGAAGAAGTTGAATCCCTGAATAGACTAATAACAGGCTCTGAAATTGAGGCAATAATTGATAGCCTACCAACCAAAAAATGTCCAGGACCAGACAGATTCACAACCAAATTCTACCAGAGGTACAAAGAGGAGCTGGTACCATTCCTTCTGAAACTATTCCAATCAATAGAAAAAGAGGGAATCTTCCCTAACTCATTTTGTGAGGCTAGCATCACCCTGACATCAAAGCCTGGCAAAGACACAACAAAAAAAGAGAATTTTAGACCAATATCCCTGATGAACATTGATGCAAAAATCCTCAATAAAATATGGGCAAACCAAATCCAGCAGCACATCAAAAAGCTTATCCACCACGATCAAGTTGGTTCATCCCTGGGATGCAAGGCTGGTTCAACATATGCAAATCAATAAATGTAATCCATCATATAAACAGAACCAAAGACAAGAACCACATGATTATCTCAATAAATGCCGAAAAGGCCTTCAACAAAATTCAACAGCCCTTCATGCTAAAAACTCTCAATAAGTTAGGTACTGATGGGATGTATCTCAAAATGATAAGAGCTATTTATGACAAACCCACAGCCAATACCATACTGAACTGGCAAAAACTGGAAGCATTCCCTTTGAAAACTGGTATTAAGACAGGGATGCCCTCTCTCACCACTCCTATTCAACATAGTGTTAGAAGTTCTGGCCAGGGCAATCAGGCAAGAGAAAGAAAGAAAGCACATTCAATTAGGAAAACAGGAAGTCAAATTGTCCTTGTTTGCAGATGACATGATTGTATATTTAGAAAACCCCATCATCTCAGCCCCAAATCTCCTTAAACTGACAAGCAAGTACAGCAAAGTCTCAGGATACAAAATCAATGCGCAAAAATCACAAGCATTCCTATACACCAATAATAGACAAACAGAGAGCCAAATCATGAGTGAACTCCCATTCACAATTGCTTCAAAGAGAATAAAATACCTAGGAAGCCAACTTACAAAGGATGTGAAGGACCTCTTCAAGGAGAACTACAAACCACTGCTCAACAAAATAAAAGAGGACATAAACAAATGGAAGAACATTCCATGCTCATGGATAGGAAGAATCATTATCGTGAAAATGGCCATGCTGCCCAAGGTAATTTATAGATTCTATGCCATCCCCATCAAGCTACCAATGACTTTCTTCATAGAATTGGAAAAAACTACTTTAAAGTTCATACGGAACCAAAAAAGGGCCTGCATTACCAGGACAATACTAAGCCAAAAGAACAAAACTGAAGACATCACAGTACCTGACTTTAAACTATACTGCAAGGCTACAGTAACCGAAACAGCATGGTACTGGTACCAAAACAGAGATTTAGACCAATGGAACAGAACAGAGCCCTCAGAAATAATACCACACATCTACAACCATCTGATCTTTGACAAACTGGACAAAAACAAGAAATGGGGAAAGGTTTCCCTATTTAATAAATGGTGCTAGGAAAACTGGCTAGCCATATGTAGAAAGCTGAAACTGGATCCCTTCCTTACACCTTGTATAAAAATTGATTCAAGATGGATTAAAGACTTAAATGTTAGACCTAAAACCATAAAAATCCTAGAAGAAAACCTAGGCAATACCATTCAGGACATAGGCATGGGCAAGGATGTCATGACTAAAACACCAAAACAATGGCAACAAAAGCCAAAATAGACAAATGGGATCTAGTTGAACTAAAGAGCACAGCAAAATAAACTACCATCAGAGTGAACAGGTAACCTACAGAATGGGAGAAAATTTTTGCAATCTACCCATCTGTCAAAGGGCTAATACCCAGAATCGACAAATAACTTAAAAAATTTACAAGAAAAAATCAATCCCATCAAAAAGTGGGCAAAGGATATGGATAGACATTTCTCAAAAAAAAGACATTTATGCAGGCAACAGACAGATGAAAAAATGCTCATCATCACTGGCCATCAGAGAAATGCAAATCAAAACCACAATGAGATACCATCTCACACCAGTTAGAATGGTGATCATTAAGGAGTCAGGAAACAACAGGTGCTGGAGAGGATGTGGAGAAATAGGAACACTTTTACACTGTTGGTGGGACTGTAAACTAGTTCAACCATTGTGGAAGACAGTGTGGTGATTCCTCAAGGATCTGGAACTAGAAATACCATTTGACCCAGCAATTCCATTACTGGGTATATACCCAAAGGATTATAAATCATGCTACTGTATAGACACATGCACACGTGTTTATTGCGGCACTATTCACAAGAGCAAAGACTTGGAACCAACCCAAATGTCCATCAATGATAGAATGGATTAAGAAAATGTGGCACATATACACCATAGAATACTATGCAGCCACAGAAAAAGAATGAGTTTATGTCATTTGTAGGGATGTGGATGAAGCTGGAAACCATTCTGAGCAATGTTTCGCAAGGACAGAAAACCAAACGCTGCATGTTCTGACTCATAGGTGGGAATTGAACAAGGAGAACACTTGGACACAGGGTGGGGAACATCACACACCGGGGTCTGTTGTGGGGTCGGGGGAGGGGGAAGGGATAGTATTAGGAGAAATACCTAATGTAAATGATGAGTTAATGGGTGCAGTACACCAACACGGCACATGTATACCTACGTAACAAACCTGCACGTTGTGCACATGTACCGTAGAATTTAAAATATGATTTAAAAAAATAAAAAAAGAGGACCACTTGGCCTAATTTTATCTACTTCCTCTATCAGAAACTTGATCTTTACGAATAAAGCAGAAGCTTCCCTAATCCAGGTATTTATGTATAATAATATGTTGAAGGTTCTTTATTGTAAAAATGACAAATGGATATGACAGTGAGTCAATCTGCAACGGGAACTACTTGTAAAGTGTGTCTGTCTTACATTCATACAGTCCTAGCACTACATGGAAATACTGTGAATTCTGTCATCAAGGCCTAGTTCTGCATTATTAGTGAACTAATGACAACTTTTAATCAATGTGCCTGCACTGATTTTTAACTTGTTGAATTCCATTTTCAGGATTCATAGATTCTTTCTTGTGTGGACCACCCCATCTTTGTCTTTGCTATATGCCGTGCTTGAATAATCTCTTTTTTAGATGTGGAAAATTCATTGCTAATTTTTATCTTTGCTTGTGCTCTTATTCAGAATACAATTTCAGATTGAATCTCATCAATTGGTTTCTACAGATTCTCCTGTTTCCCTCCAACATGTAAATTACAGGCTAGCTGTTGTACCTGTTGACAAAGAAATGGCTGAATGATTTTACAGTTCTCCAGCTTAACCTGATCACATTGTCTGTATGGAGATGATGATGGTTTTCTTTTTCTTTATTCCCAGAGGGATGAGCATTTGTATTACATTGTGGCAGTAGAAAGGGAATTTTAAAATTCATTTGGAGTGGGAATCTCTTTTAGCTTAGAGTACGAAGCTGAAATAGATCTATTTTGTGCTTCATTCACACTTCCTGTATTACACCATTAAACATCCTCCCAGGGACCAGAAGATTCAGGAGATTTTGTTTAATCACTTCATGCCCAATATCATGGGGACCACATTTGCTGGATGTGGGGCATGATAAACCCCTGTGGTTAGGATAACAGCTGTTCTCAGTTGTAACACAAGCAATACAAAGTGAAATACTCACAAAATTATCCTCAGGGCTGTGGTAGGAAGGAAGAATGTTATAGAGGTTGATTTCCCACATCCGTATAATTGGTATATTGTAAAGCCTAGTTTGGACTCAAGTCCATGCTTTTCTTTTGCTTTGTTAGGTGTATTTATTTTTACATTGCACTCTATCCTTGAAGAGGATGTGTGAGAGCTGCCTGCCTTTCATGAGAAGAAAGTGTTAGTATGCTGAAGGCTGAAGAGAATTTGGTGGCTGTTAATGTACCATGTAATGGTACCATGTAATGTGTAATATGCAAAAAAGCACATTCTACTGCCTACCAGACCCTCATCAGCTTTCTCATACATTTCTGTAAACTCTTCATGTTGTACTGGGAAAACTATTCACAACACCACTCTGTGGGAAGATGGAACCCAATGCAGATGGGATATAGTTTAATCTTCATGTGTTAGAGAGTAAGTAACTGCATACCAGAGGTTTTCAAAATGTGGTTCCTGGACCAGCAGCATCAGCATCTCCTGGGAACATGTTAGAAATACAAACTGCCCCAAATCGACTGAATCAGAAAATCTAGGGGTGCGGTAGTTTAACAATTTCTTCAGGTAATTCTGATGCATTAAAATTTGAGAACTGTTGCTATAATCAAGACTCTCAGGAAATGATTTTGTTCACAATTTGTCCTCAATTGTGAAGATAGTTGTGTAAAATATTTTTTAGTAATAGAATGTCAGATAAAGAGATACTTCCCATCGTGTAGCCACGAAGTATGTGTTAAGCACCTACTGTATGCAGAAGAGTATGCTAGCTACTGTAGCAAAAGAAAAGATGAATAAAATATGGTTGCAACCATCCGTGAGCTCAATTTGCCAATGAAATAGAGATGTAAGTAGCACAGCAGCCTGCCTCATTGGCGGCTATGGGTAATACCCTTTTGCAAAATGAAAAATATGTGCTAAATTCACCATTGTACCATGGATCTTACCAAACTACCCTTTGCTTTCTTCAGGGATGAAGAAATGGAGGGTGTTCATTAAAAGCTTAACAGTTTCAACCATAATGTTAATATGTTTAGCGACTGAAAGACAATGCAGCCTCACACTTCTTTGCCACTTTTTTTGCCTTACAAATTAGCCCCAACATGGCATAAGTATACATATGTAACAAACCTGCACGTTATGCACATGTACCCTAGAACTTAAAGTATAATAATAAAAAAAACAAAACAAAACAAAAAAAAAACAAATTAGCCCCAACTCCGGGAGCCTGAGGTAGATCCGGATTACAAAGTCATCTTCTACCTGTTCAGCAATTAAACAAATTTGCAATAGACTTTTCCTTCTATTTCACTTTTATTAAAAGAAGTGCTAAGGTACTGAGATGCAGTACATCATATTTATTACCAAAATTATTAACAAATATACAAAACTTGTACATGTAATTTTCTTACATCCATTTATTCCCTATAATACTGATTTTTGTTCAAGTAGGTTATCTACAGTATGTAAACATCCCTTGGATTGACCTCACACAGATTAGGAAAGCCCTCTAACCCATGCTTTTATCAGATACTTCTTTTTATTTGGCTTTCATTTGTAGCATCTAATCTCCACATTTGGCACATGGAAGAGACATCTACAGTGCAAAAGAGGCAGGTTTTTCTGGTTTCATTCTGAACAATTTTGCAGGGGCACAGTTAAAGAGCTGAGAGGAGACACGGGCACTCTAACTTGATGGCGTTGGATGAGCTGTAATGCCAACATCTCTTGGTTCAGCCACTAAACTTGAGCATAAAGTCAATGTCTCTTCCTTCACCCACCCTCCCACCCATCCACCCCCATGCAAGGCTGATTCGGTTTTAACCTTGTCTCAAAAGGGTTACGATAAATTCCATCCATCCCAGAACAAGTAGGTTAATTTCACTGAGTAACAAGTTTTCTGTTCTTTCTTGTGGGTTGGTATCTGTGGTTTGATGAGCCAGCAAAACTCTTTTTTTTTTTTTTTTTTTGAGACGGAGTCTTGCTCTGTCGACGGGGCTGGAGTGCAGTGGCCGGATCTCAGCTCACTGCAAGCTCCGCCTCCCGGGTTTATGCCATTCTCCTGCCTCAGCCTCCCGAGTAGCTGGGACTACAGGCGCCCGCCACCTCGCCCGGCTATTTTTTTTTTTGTATTTTTGGTAGAGACGGGGTTTCACCGTGTTAGCCAGGATGGTCTCGATCTCCTGACCTCGTGATCCGCCCGTCTCGGCCTCCCAAAGTGCTGGGATTACAGGCTTGAGCCACCGCGCCCGGCCGAGCCAGCAAAACTCTTAAATGGAGAATAAGATAAAAAACAGATATGAGATTAGAACTTTCTGCTTTCAATTGGCATCTCTGTATCCAAGGCCAGAGCCTTTCTGTGGTGGAAAAGCGACAAACGCCTTAGCGAATGGCAGAGAAAAGTCACCCTTGTCATAACACGTTGGACTCCAAGCCTTCGCACAGTGTCAGAAAAATCAAAAAGAAAAGAAAAAAAGGTAATTGAAGATTCTGCCCTCTACTTCCTGGGTTTCCTTTTGCTTATTTAACTTAATCTACCCAAGTAAAGCTGAGCTCTGTCCAGAGAGAGCTCTGTTCGCCCGTTCTCCCCCATTCTCACTCTCCAGCACAGTATTGCTCTTGTGGTCGGCTGCGCTTTGTCCGCGAAGCACCCGCGGAGAACGTCTGGATTTGGACGCGCGCCCGCCTCCTGGCTTCCGTCACCACAGTGGCGCGGGTCCCTCCGACGCCCCGTAGAGCTCGGCCAGCTTCCGGAAGCGGGGCCCCCAGTCCGTCAGGAAGTCGAAGTTCTGTTCCGAGTCCGACGTGGCGGACTGCAGGGAGCTCAGCGACCCCGCCACAGAGCCGTCGCCCTCGAACATGTACGTCTGAAGGGAGTCGAAGGGCGGCGCCCACAGGTCCATGTCGGCCTCGTAGAGCTTGGCCAGCACGTAGCTGTGGACGGTGCTGTTCACTGCGCATGTCTGAGGCACGTAGCGGGAGAGGCTCTCGATCTCGGGCAGCATGTCCTGCCGCGTCTTGGGGGCGGTCCCCGCCTGCGCCTCCCGGGGGTTCCACATGGCCGCGATGTCGAAGGCTTCGGTGTCCTCCTCGCCGCCGCCCTCGTCGTCATAGCGGACGATGTTCTCGTGGATGTTTTCCTCGTCGTCGATGATGTATGGTTGTTTCCGGTGCCGCCTCATGGACAAAATGAGCAACACCAGCACTGCCAGGAAGAAAAAGGAGAGTCTGTTTACCTAGGAGATGTGGCTGTGTGTGCGGTGAGTAGAAATAGTGTTGATTCACCACGGTTGGGAAAGAGCTACCGAGTGGAGAGAGCTCAGATAGCTTTTGGATATCTGAAACGTCGGGGAATTCTAATTTAAGTCCACCTTGTTCTCTTTCTGTAAGTCAGGTTGTGGACAGTGACTGTATTTCTTTAAATGGTTTAATTAGAAAAAATTGCATATAGTCTCAACATCAGCGTGCTGTTTTGAAATTGTGTGTGTCTCTACAGCTAACACCCAATTAACAAAGCACAAAGGCCTGTTATGGACCAACATACTCTAAGGACCAGATCATGTGCTCTGTTTATATGATGGTAAATATACATTTCTCCTCTTATAATGTGGAAGTCTTATGTAGGGGGAGTGCTGCTTCCTTATATTAAATCTTAGTAGGATTCTACTCTGTATGTAATCATATCTTAATATGCATAGAGACACAAATACTAAGTATGCGCCAAAGTTGTAGTCTCTTTATACCTCTAAAAAACAACAGAACGTAAGTGATCCCTGGGGTCCAGTAAACTCAGGTTCCTCAGAGAAGCCTTTCATTAGAGAGGTAGTTGTGGCTTTCTGGACCCAAGGGTGTTTATGGAAGGGAGAGAATGAGCAGTGGCATTTTATATAATTCATCATGTTATTAAAGGAACACCACACTGTTAGATGTGCCCTTGCAGGTTTGGATAAAATTTTATCCCAGCAAATGCATTCCCCGCCCCCCCCCCCCCCCCCAGAATGTGTTCGCCGGGGTTTAAAGGGGAGATAGAGATAATCCCATTGAGCTATTTATCTCTCTGACTGAAAACGTTTTTCAGGAAGAGTGTTGAGGTTTTAGCTGTAGAACTGCTATTGATTTTTTTTTTCTGGTGTGGTTTGTTACAGCTAGTGAACAGTGACAGTTTGACACACTGCAAAATAAGACCCCAGTTTATCCAAGGGGAAAAAGTGGAGTGCATTCATACATACAGTAAAAGATTACAGACTAATAAAACTCACAACAATGATTCAAAAATTTTGTTGAATGTAGATGTGCTTTTTTATAAATTGCGATGAATGATATTAATACGTAATGTTTGCCCACATAGCTTTGGTGACAAAACATACACAGGAAATGATGATATGCTTGTGTCTATTTTCTCTGTGTGCAAAAATACGAGGCGTGGACTAAAAGGATGGTGAGATTCCTAGAGAAAAAGAGACTAATAGGACTCTAAGGAAGTGAGGGCTTGAATCGAGCATGAAAGGTTGGAGTGTGATTGGGATTGATGCAGGTTGGAGACCTGAGATTCGAAGTGAGCATGCTGTGTTTGCAGGATTCAGTAAAGTTATTAAACCCAAATGTTTTTAAGGCTCTATGCTAAGCAATGGGGAAACAGTATTGAGTGTGACATGGATTCTGCTCTTGCGAGCTTGTAATCTAAGGAGATTATGGATGCCGATAATTAATGCAAGTCAGACAGTGATAAGGGCTATTAGCGCCACAAGTGTCTCCAGGAGAGTACAGAGGCAGGGCCAGTGAATTTTACTTGGGAGACTGAGAAGGGCTTCACAGAGGTGACCTTGAAGTGGTAGGGGTGGTATTTCAGAAAATGCTAGGAAGCAAAATTGGAAGTCTTTTGAGTACCTTGCTGGAGAGAATTCTGATGGTCATGGAGAAGTAGGCTGTTTATATAGAATTAGTCCGTTTTTTGAAAAATAAAGATTGCTACATGTCTTTTTTTTTTAGGTAATCTAATTTAAATAACAAATATTATATAATGCCCTGAAAATCAGATTTTGAGGAAAATGGTCTTATTTAGCTGAAAGGCTTCTCTGACCGAAGAGAATTAGTTCTAGGGGTGGTTTATTCTTTGGGTACTGTAGGCATGGTGTATAGAGCTTATGAGATTTTCTAGGAACTACATACATATGTGAGACATGAAAAAAAAAACCCACGAAGTCAGAATTAATTTAGTTGTCCACAAAATATAGTATTTTGTTGACAAATGCAACTCAAATCTTAAAGTTTCATGAATTATTCTTAATGTGGGATGTGTACTCTTAAAAGTAAGAGTACTTAAAACTGTGAGGATTTTATGACAGCTCTGCTCAATTTAGCTCCTGAAAACTGTTTACTTTTTCTGTAGAGTTCAAAAGACAAGACATCATCATGGGTGGGGAGGAATAAAATAAATTGTCCCTTGCACACCATTTTTAACTTGAGAGCCTCTCCAAGCCAGTCTCTTTAAATCAGTATTTCTGTAATGATGGCTTTTTGTGGGCCAGAGTGAACTTTTAACTTCGATATTTTCCAAAGATAGAAGTAAGGACAGCCAGTCTGGAAATTTCTCCCAGGAACAAGTTTCTTCAAAGGCCTCTTACCGGTTGTCCAGTTCTGCACTCAAGGACCCCCAATGCCACCTTATGGAAACTCAAGGAATTGCAGGGAGGTTTTACCTGTCAATGCAGTCAGGGTCCAGAAACGGTAACAATTTTGTCTGACACAGGGATTCAAGAACTTAGAAAGGTTACTTATTTATACTTTTTCTCTCTTTGCATGGGGCTGAACCAAAACAACAAAATTAAACTACATGTTGTATTTTTATATGTATTTTGAGAAGCACATTCCACAGACCTACCTAGAAAATCAGGTGCTGACATTTTTCACAGGAACTTCTTTCTTTGATCTGTCTCGGTATAGAGGTGAACTTGGGATCAGGGGTGTATGTGAATATCTGTACCTCTATTCTAATTTCAATCCTCAGGGCTTTTTCTCTCAAAACTCAGATTTCTTTTATATTGAATAATACTAGTATCTACTAAATCTGTTTTTCTCTAAGCAAGATATATTTGCTGTAGATTGGTTCAATAAGAAGAGCAAGGATATACGTACAGATATTTTCTTTTTTGCGAGAGTTGGTTTAGGTGTTTTTGTTTCTCTGTTTTTGAGTGTGGAATTAGAAAACAATTGCAAGGATGGCCTTACATACCAGGGAGTTGGGGAGCCGCATTGCAGTATGACTTGAGAGGAGAAGGAAGGATTCCTTAACCCCAGTAGTGCCCTCCCGCTACTGGCCTGTAATGCCCTTATTTCGTCAGCAGAGGAAAACTGACCCTGTTTAGTCGCCGTTCCTGGTTAGATGGCCATGGTGCCTGGGAGGGGTACTAATCACCCCAAACAGCTTATTCTCCAGAAATCTGTGTGGTTCACACCATCACTTCCTTCAGCTCTCTGCTCAAAGGTCTTATCAGTGAGGGATTCCCTGACTACCCTGTTTGAAATGGCATCTGTCCCTGTCACTTGTCCAGCCAGGATACCTTATCCCTCTTCCCTTCCCTGTAATACCACCTCCAGAATCAGGATGAGTGTTTAGGAGAAAGGCAGTGCTGTTGAGCCACAGGGGTGCCCAGTGTGTATGGCCTGCCTGCTTTTCAGCCCTGGCTCTGCCTCTGACTTTGGTTTTGAGCCTGTCACTTACCCCTTTGTGACTTAGCTATTACTTAAATGAAGGGGTTAGAAGAGGTGATCATCAAATCCTGTCTAAATTGTAATTTTGATTCTATGATGTCAAAACGAACCTGCTTTGTTCTGAAGTAAACTCAGGAAGGCCAGGATGTGTCTCTTTTATTAATCCTAGCACCTTGTATGGTGCCCCAGCTCATAGTAGATACTTTGTTAAGTATATGTGCTTTGATCTTACCACAGACACCTTGAGACTGTCCTCAGTTTCTTTACTGTTTTTTTGCAGCCTCACTCTACCACCTTTTGAGTAAGCAAGGTGTGGAAGATCAGTTCTGAATAGCTGTGTCAGGAAGGTAATGAATGGATGTGTGAGTAAGCACTGGCAGGACTCCACAGAAGGGAAAGCAGCCCCTTACTCACCTAAGAGGACGAAGATGCAGGCCAGGATGGCAATGAGGGCACCCCGGCTCAAACTGACTGGGAGCATGTAGGCCTCTGGGCTGCAGGACATGACGTGGCCATCGTCATCACAGCTGCACACTTGGATGGTCAGTGTGCCTGTGCTGCTCAGCACGGGCTGCCCGCTATCTGCTATCAGGATAGGCAGGTAAAAGACACTCTGCTCCTGCTGCCGGAAACCAGACCTCCTGGTTAGAATCCGTGCTGTGTTATCTGAAAGAAGGAGGGGTTCCAGGATTGGAAAAGGGAAGATGAATTAATTTCTTGGATTGAGGAAAGCAAGGGGGCAGGGGCAGGGAGTAAGAAGGAAAGAGGATAGTCAGATATTCCCTGGTAGTGGTCAGCCATGGGTGGGTTTGCCTGGATCAGCATTTGGATTCAGAAATCAGGCTTTTTGCTTGCTTTTAGGTAAAACCCTGAGGCTTGGAAGAGAAGGCCTTTTTTGAGTCTGTCTTATCCTTTGTGACATGAAGTGCCCAAGGCAAACTGTCAGACTTCAGATCTAACAAAAATGTCCCTGGGAAAGCTTGACAGAAAAGAACAATCACTGGTGACTTGTGGTCCCTGTTTGTTCCTACTCAGCAGCTTGCCAAGGCCCCAGTGCTGCTTTGTGCCTCCAGCAAAAGAATGCTGAGGAGCCCATGTGGCTGTGGCAGATTGCTTATTTTTGCCACTTTGACTGGAATTCATGTCTTTTACTATTTTCTTTTATGCCTCTGAAATGCAGTCACCAACTCCTGTGCTTCCTAAAGAACCTGCTTATTTAGTAGAAGCTTATTTGAAATCTCCTAATCATATGACACACCTTGTTATTTCTCCTGAGTTGGTGGTCTAACTTTAAGCGGTTAATATGAACTTGTTGAAAATTTGTTCCTGATCAATACTAGAAATCTTTTCTCCAGTTTTAAAGGGGATTAGTCAAATTATTAGATATTTTCTACAAAGTTGGGATGTGTACATGTGTGTGTTTACATTTATATTCACATACTGTGTTGAGGCAGTGTTCATTTTTAAAATCTACATTCTCAGGTTTCCTGGAGTAGGTTTGAATTCTGAAGTAGATATACTTTTGCAAAGCTTGGATTATTTTCAGCAGAGGAAAAATTTGAGAGATGTGGTAGGACATACAAGAAGTGATTCTTAAAGCTAATACCACCAACACAGAGGTCCCATGGATGTGTTTCATATTTCATAGGAAAGAGTTGAGAACATCACAAAAAATTCTGAGAGCCTAACCTAAGAAAACATTATTAGTGATCATCAGTATTTCTGGTTCTTCTTCTCTTTTTGAACATAATAAAGGATTATACTTTTCTGTCCTCTTAAATGTGGATGTGTCTGTGTGATTTGCTTTAGTTGATGAGCAATAGTGATTTGTGTTACTTCTAGGCAGAAGTCTGTATGAGCTGATGTATGAGTCTCCATGCTTTTTCCTTGTTGTAGTTACTGAGAAAGAACCACAGGGTGTGAGATGCAGAGTGGGGCAGCCTGGGACACTGAGCTCAGACCCACTGTAGGCTGTATGTGAGCAAGAAATTAACTGTAGTTGTGCTAAGCCACTGAGATTTTTGTGGTAGTTGTTCCTGTAGCATAACTTGGGCTATTTTGAGTAACGCATTACCCCTTAATTAACTTTCCCTCTTCCACCTGCTTTTGATGCTAACGGCTATTGTTACTAAAGGCTCATGTGCCATGTACCTGCACTTTGCATGCAGTATCTCACTCAGTCTTCACAATTTGGAGAGAGTAATGATCTCACTCCTTTTCAGAAATAGAAGTAAGGCCTAGAGTGATTTTATAATTTGTTTGAAGCTGCTAAACTAGTCAGTAACAGAGCTGGGATTTGAACTCTGGTCTCTGTCTCCAAAACATGCACACCTTCGATTATGCTATATAACTGCTTATTTAGTAATGTTAACTGTCAAAAAAAATTCAGATAAGCATAATCTCTTCCTGCTTTGATACAGGCTACTTCTTATTTTCTTCTCAATGGAGAAGGGATGCCAACCTGAGGATTATATTCATATTTCCACCTACCACACAACCCATGAACCTTTCTGTTTTCCAGACTTAATAGCTAAGTACTGTCAATTCCACTTTGTAGTTGTAATTGTTTGTTTTTTCAGAAAGCAGGTTTTTCTCTAATCAGAACTTTTTTGAAATTTTTTTGGTTTAGTCCAGGTGAGGTCGTAAAACTTTTAGAAAGTCTGACTAGAGCCGAAATTCATAGAAGTATTATGTCTATGACCTACATGTTTCTTGATCTAAGAATTATTTAAGATTAAAGAAAAATATCAGAGCATCACGTTGCTGAGTCCAGTGCTGGAAGGGGCCTGGCATATAGTAGCCACTTGGAAAATTTTTGTTGAATGTGATAATTAGGGCTTTAGCAACTTATTTGGAAACAGCATTCTTTCCTAAGGTGACAGAGAACACTGTGTGTGTGGGGTGGGGCATGGTAAAACAGGACCCGATTTCTGGTCCCAATTTTAATGCTTATTGATTTTCTGGTCTTGGCCCATTTGCTTACTTTCCTCATCTATCAGATGGGATAATAAGAATCAGAAGTATTAATAACTTCCTTAAAGCTTCACAGAATTATTGTAAATATCAAATAAGTTATGGGAAAATACTTTTGAAACTGTAAAGTACTATATATACATAATTCTTTTCAGAATGTTTTGGGGCTGAAAAGTAAAAAAAAGGCTTTACTGGAGATAGTGCCCTGTTGTGTTCATAAAAGGACATTATGTTTCAGGCACGGGAACAGAGGTAGTTGACAGTAGATCTGCCCTATATTAGTCAGTTTTTGCTGTGTTGGGTTTTTTTAGAGACAGGATCTTACTTTGTCACCCAAGCTGGTGTACAGTGGTCTGATCATAGCTCATTGCAGCCTTGAACTCCTGGGCTCAAGTGATCCTCCCACCTTAGCCTCCCAAGTAGCTGAGACTACAGGTGCATGCCACCATGTCTGGCTAATTAAAAAAAAATTCGTAGAGATGAGATCTTAGTGTGTTGCCCGGGCTGATCTGAAACTCCTGGTCTCAAGTGATCCTCCTGCCTCAGGCTCCCAGCTAGCTGGGACTACAGGTGTGTGCCACCATCCCTGGCTAATTTTTAAAAAATGTTTTGCAGAGATAGGGTTTTGCTGTGTTGCCCAGGCTGGTCTTGAACTCTTGGTATCAAGCAGTTCTCCTGCCTTAGACTCCCAAAGTGTCAGAGTAACAGGCATGAGCCGCTGTGCCTAGACTTGGTCAGTTTTAAAATGAGCCTCAGTAAAGGATACTTGTGGTATAAATTGTCATTTGGAGATTAAGAGTTCATGCTTTCTGTTGAAGATGTGCTGACTTCTGTTTTGGGAAACCTTCCAAGAGATGAGTCATGTCTTATTATAGTCATCCAGGGCCGGTGGCCCATCTTTTTAAGGAATTGGTTCCATAAATTGGTGCCCAAAGTCATCTTTAAGAAATTTGCAGCATTTTGCTGCATTTTGTTTCACTCATTAGAATGATAGCTTAGCTGAACAGTTGAAGAAAAAATATAATGTGTTACAATGTGTTATTTTTTCCCCCCAGGGTTGGCTTTGTAAAGCCAGTCCTAGGCTGAAACCACTTTTTGCTGGAATACTTTCCCTACGAAGCAGATAAATGAATAGTTCAAAATTTTGACCCAATAAAAACTTCAGGATATTTAATCAAAGTATTTCTGTCTTTATAATTCATATTGCCATTCCTTCCAGAATTATTATAGTAGTTTTATGATGACATGTAGGAGGTTGAAGGGATGACTTAGAAGAATGCTCTCCCATTTAGAAGAAATCAGGTTTGAGATTCTCAAGTTTTACAGCAGAAAACTGTCATATGGGGTTGAAGCAATACTTTTAATCTCAAATAATTGATATTTGAAACTAAAACCAGGTGTGCCTAACCTGATCATGACTTTTTGTTACCCTTTGCTTAGATTTTTACAAAGTGGCAATACATATTTTAGAATTGGAATGAAAATGAGGCTATTGCAGTCTGGAGAAGTGATAACCTTCCCAGGTCAGATGGCTAGCTGGCAGTAGAGTTAACAACAGATGAGGTTCATTTGACAGTTTAACTTATTTTTTTCCATTGCCCTGACCTTTTCTTTCCTTTTGAAGCAAATCATCTGGCTAGAGAACAGAAATCCTTCCTTTTCCCATCTGTGCCCAAAGAAGAGTGTGCTGGGTCTGTGAGCCCCTTAGCTGGTCTGAATGCTCGCTGGAAAAGAGGGGCTTGGAATTCTGTTCCATCAAAGCTGTAGCGGGGAGCAGTTTCTGGATAGGGAAGCCTACCTGAAAGTGTGTCTCTAAATCATCCTAAAATGATAAAGCTGTTTCAGTGCCAAAACTGTGTTTATGGTCCTGTATTTGCCCTTTCTTATCTCTATTACTTATCCTTTGTCTCTTTTTTGTTTGGAGAGCTTTTTACTGTTTCCTGCTTTGATCTCTGCCTAGAAATGTTCCCCCAGGGGTTTTTTCTTTTCTTTTCTTTCTTTCTTTTTTTTTTTTTTTTTAAATCTAGGTCACTTTCTGTCTTTCTCAGATTTTTCCCATTGTTACAGAACATATGAACAGGGCTGCTACCAGTGGAAATGAAGAATTTCGCCTTTGTGCTTTGCAGTGTTTCTGGCACAGGACAGGTACTCAGTAAACATCTGTCGACTTACTGACTGAAGGAGTTTTAGAGTTGGCAAAGGGTTCTCCAAGTTTGTTGTTCTGAAACAAAACTTTAAAAGACTCTGTGAAGCTGGGTGCAGTGGCTCATGCCTGTAATCCTAGCACTTTGGGAGGCTGAGACAGGAGGATTGCTTGACGATTGCTGGTAAAGAGCAGGTAGTCTTTGACACTATTTGCATAAGACCGTAACCCAAAGTAGCTGGCCTATGCTGTAGAAAAGCATAGATAGCTAACCCTCCACCTGATTACCTTGGTTGTCCCTTATGGTAAAGTTGGGGTTGTTAGCAGCCTCAGGAGCCAAGCTGTAGTAGATATGCTGACCATTGCGTGGGTCATCTTGGTCCACTGCACTCACTGTCTGGATCAGCTGAGGGAGGGACATGAAATCAGGTGAGCTGGAGCCAAAGGAAAAAGCACCAGGGCCCAGTGAAATCCCAAACCTGGAAATGTGATGGTGGATTGTTATACCTAATGGAAGGATATCATTGATATGGGAGCGGGCAGGGTCCCTGGCAAGGGCTCCATGGACCTAAGTGAGAATAGGAACTCCTGTTTTTGGGCCCAAATGTTGCATTTTCCAAGACCACTCTGGCCTGCCATGCCCCCCATTCTGTACCCTTAAAAACCTGAGACCTTAGCAGCCACAGACACAAGCAGCTGGGTGTTGAGAGGAGAAGAGGAGCACACCAGCAGACGCTGGCAGACTAGTGATGGTGGAATGATGTGGATGCCAAGGGGAGTTCAGCCCAGGACAGTCGGAGAAGAGTCTGGCCACTGGGCAGCCTGAGTCCAGGGGAAGAACACCTTCCCACTCCATCCCCCGCTTCTGGCCTCCCATCCATCTCACTAAGAGTCACCTTCACCACTCAATAAATGTTGCACTCAACCTTCCAGCCCATATGTGATCTGATTCTTCCAGTTCACTGGGCAAGAACTCAGGCTGTCACACTGGCCCTCTGTCCTTGTGATAAGGCAGAGGGTCTGTTCAGCTAATACAGGCCATCTGCAGAAGGCATAGCTGAGAGAGAGCACACTGTAACACACGCCCACTTGGGTTTCAGGAGTCCTAGATGCTGCTGTGGGGCTAGAGCCCAAAGCGCTCCCCATGGCTTCTGCACCTGCCCATCTGCATGCTCCCCCTAGGGGTTTGAGCAGCGGGGCACACTCCTGTCCTGCAAGGGGTGTAAGGGAACTCTCCCGTTGCATGTGAAACTTCCCTGCACAGTCTCTATGCCATCACACACCTCGGGATTTGATTTTGCTTTAGGGTTGGGCTTGAGTATGTTAGTAGGCATAGGATAAATGTTACCTAAATACTTCAGATGTTAGACATCAATATGACATATATTCTTCCACCATGGGCCGCCGTTTCTAGGCAGTCTAAAAAGTAAGAACTTTGAGTTAAAGGGCTCGGGTGCCGCAGAGTCCTGCTTGACCCCATATTTTTTCTCACCTCGTGTATTTAACCTCATCACTGACCCAATATTTCAGGGCTAAATTGCTGTCTTTGAGAAGCCCCTGTTTAAGAATGACTATGACGTGAAGAGAAGTGAGTGACACATTGGCATTGGCCATGTCGGGTTAACAGAAAACAGACCTGAGGGAGTGGGTCACAAGGAGTCACGTTTTGTTGGCAGGAGGGAGAGCTAGCAAAGATAGCACAGGATCCCCAGAGTGGAAATGCAGAATAGACAGGAGTCAGAAGCAGAACTTGGGGGTGGGGAGAGCAGAAGGTCAGGTGGCTTCCTGTTGGATTCACTGGCCAAGTTTTGCCTTTTCCATAATGTTTTTCAAAGGAGTAAGTTGCGTGAAGTCTATGGAGACCATGATCTAAAAGCTGTTAAAGAAATCTGTGTGAAACAGACTACTGGAATGGGAGCTGGCAGGCTGAGGGGGATACAGAAGAGGCATTGAACAGCAGCCTCCTTCATATGTGTTTCCTCTCCTACCAAGCAACAGCACAGACTACTCCTACCCATCTTGGGCCCAGCCCCGTAGACTTGCCACTCCTGCTGTTTAAAAGCCAGCTATGCTTCTACCACCATAGGAACAAGGACATCAAAGGTCAGTTTGAGGGACCAGGTGGGCTTGCTTAGTTTGTGTTTTTTCATCTGTAAATTAGAGGAGGTAAAACTACCCTCACAATATGCTGAAGATTAAATGAGTGGGGGTGGTGGTTGGGGGAACTCCCATCAGGGGGCCTTTTGGACAGTGTTGCTCATATTCCCCCTTCAATGAAGGACTTTTCCCCTAGTTATCACCTACCAGTCCCTTTGGGGATTGCCAATTGCAGACAGCCACCTACCCACTCCTATGGTTTGGATATTTGACCCCACTGAATCGCATGTTGAAATCTGATCCCCATTGTTGGAGGTGGGGCCTGGTGGGAGGTGCTGGAGTCATCGTCTTGGTGCAGTCGTCCTCATAATGAGTTGAGTTCTTACTCTGTTTGTTCCTGTGATAGCTGGTTGTTAAAAAGAGCCTGGCACCTTCCCCTCCTGCCTTGCTTCCTCTCACCATGTGATCTGCACATGTCAGCTTCCTTCCCCCTTCCTCCAAGTGTGGAAGCAGCTTGAGGCCCTCCCTAGATGCACATGCTGGCACCATGCTTCTTGTACAGCCTGCAGAACCATGAGCCAAATGAACATGTTTTCTTTATAAATTACCCAGCCTCAGGTAATCCTTTATAGCAGTACAAACTGACTAAGACGCCCATGGTCAGCACGTCCTTCCAGGGCGACAGACATCCAGTGACTAATTAATGTGATAGTATACAGGTCTGGCTATCCCATCTCAACTTGGGGAAACTGTAGTTCTGGAACTCTCTGAGAAGTCAGCTGAGGCAGTTAGTGAGTCTGCATGGCAGCTGGACTTCTTTTGCCCAGTCCTGCTTCCTTTGCTTCCCTCACACAGGTGCTGGTCCTAAGGGCCCTCCTTAATAAACACCTTATCCTGGAACTCCATCTCAGGGTGTGCCTCCTGGAGACCCCAACTGTTGAACCTGAAAGTAAGGGGAATGGAGTTGCCAGGAAGGTAAGGGTCAGGAGAGTAATGGAGATCAGCTTGCCCACAGCCAATCCTCATATCAGTGCTGCTCACACTCTAGGATTACCCTCCTGTCCTGTCCCTGCCTGGAGACAGAGCCAGCACTTTTCAGCTTGCTTGTAGTACCAAAGACATAATAGAGGTAACATATTTCTTGAGGCATGTTACACATAGGTGATTCTACATAACTTGATAAACATAGTTGGGAAAGTCATTTCAGAATATCTGGCCTGCGTATTGTGAATATATTGTTGAGATTGGGGCCCGAGGCACAGAGCTGGTTGCTTACAGGGCTTCAAAGCATGAGTGAGTGAAGACACAAATCGCTAAGTCTGGATTGGGAGTGCATGTCCTGCTCTCCTGCTCTCTGTTCTCCCGGCAAGTCAGATTTCTTCCTCAGCCCCGCTTGTCATGCAATATTCTGCTCAGCTGGTTTCATTCCGCCCTTGGCCATCACCAAGTACGTTATCTGATTTCTTTATGGGCTTCCTTTAAGGCCGCTTACCAAGAGGAAAGCATGTATGTAGACTTGTCAGACCTGAAGCCAACGACAGTGTCCAACAAGTAAACACAAGGAGGACTGATTCTTTATAAACCAGATATATCTCTGAGCCGCATGCTTTTGAATAATCTTCAAAACATTTCCCAGAGCCCAAATCAAAGGGTAAGATTTTCAGTATCTTGGCCTGAAGGTGACAGTGGAACAGACTGAACTTGAAGTGGCAGATGTGTACTTCAGATCACTATATAACAGACTATTAAAAGATGCATTTAGAAATGGGGACTATGTTTGTTTGACTACAGAAACAGGAGAGGTAGTTAAAATGTCCTTCACTTGTCAGAATGCAACCTTACCTACTCTGAAGCCCCTTAAAAGAGGGTGCTTTGTTTTGGGGGAAAGGAGGTTTAATTTACTCTGCTACTTATCGCCCTCTTTGTATTATAGATTAAAATTAGCTTATTTTGTCATAACAAAATATTCATATAATTTTATAACATTAAAGTTTATATTATATTACATATATAAATTTTATGATATAAAACAAAAATTATTAAAATGAAGACCCAAACTTCCTCACTTAAACTGAACTACTTTAGCACAGTAACTATCCTATTTTTGCATCTTCCCTCTCATTGTTTACTTGCAGTCATAATTTTACATGACTGCAAGCATGTATGTGTAGTTTGTATACCTCCCTTCTTTACTTATAATAACACGGATCATTTCTTGTGCTGTAAGTTCTGCATTGTAACTTTTATTAGCTGTATAATATTTCAGGTCTTACTAGACTAGAAATTCACTAGATGTGGAAACAGAATTATCCTAGACTTGTTGAAAAGAATTTTTTTTAGGAAAGCTATCGACCATTACACCAAATTTCAAGGATTGGTAGATAAATCTAGATCAGAATCATGATGGAACATCTTTCTTCCCCTGAGGGATGGAAATCACTTTTTGCTTTGGCTGAGTAAATGGTAAAGATGTGTTGAGTCCCTCTTTGGTGAGCTCAGGGAGCTAACATAAGTTTTGGTTATGCAGACCTAGTGTCTCTGTGCGAAAAGATGCTGGAGGAACTACTGCGAGGGAGTGTGAGAAGTGAAGTGATATGGTTTGTCTGTGCCCCACCCAAATCTCATCTTGAATTGTAGCTCCCATAATTCCCACATGTTGTGGGAGGGACCTGATGGGAGATAATTGAATCATGGGGGCAGTTTCCCCCATACTGTGTTTGTGGTAGTAAGTCTCACAAGGTCTGATAGTTCTATAAGGGGTTTGCCTTTTCACGTGGCTCTTTGTCTTGCCTGCTGCCATGTAAGACATGCCTTTTGCCTTCCACCATGATTGTGAGGCCTCCCCAGCCACATGGAACATAAATTACCCAGGCTTGGTTATGTCTTTATCAGCAGCGTGAAAATGGACTAATACATGAAGGCAAAGTTAGATTACAGTCAGAGGCCTGAATTACCAATGCATGAGCCCCTGCCTTACCAATAGGCACTTCCCCAGCTTTCATGTTAAAACCATTTCAGCCCATTTGATCCAGCACCAGCATCCACAGGACCACAGGATATTCTGAGGTGGAGAAGGGGAGCAAATGAGGGCTATTAGGGGATCTGTTGGGTTGCTGGGTCATAGGCAGGGGAGGAAAGCATTTTACAAAAGCAGGAGCAGAATGGAGGAGATGGACAAATTATAGGACGGGCAACAGCCTGACACATGCATTGCTACATGGGCACTCCAAACGGAGTTCCAGATGTTTCTCAGTTACACCACTTAGAATTTGATCAACTAAATATTCAGTTAGGTTTAAGGGCATACTTTAAAAAATATATGAATATATCTCTGAAGATTCTGGAGCTGGATTTCAAATAAGTAGATCTTTGTCCTTTCGGATTACTTTCTTCTCAAAACTTACCTGACATGAGCAGCACTAAGAAAATGGATGTTTTAATTGAGGGAGGAGAGAGGGTAGGTCATTCTAGGTGGCAGCATTCTGAGATAGGCCAGGCAGTCCGTAAATAAGGTACTTCTTGCCAGAAGTTAAGAAAGGGAGGTGGAAAGATACAGAAAATAAACTTGTCCTACTGCAGAATATTTGAGGAATTGGTACCACACTTGGGAAAAGAGCAACTTCTTCCTCCTTTTCCTGGTCTTCTTGGTCCCTCACTTCCAGGCCCCAGAGTAGGTGTTACTGCCATTGGTGCTACACAATTCCGTTTCCAGGTGGACACATACCTTATACAGCTGTCCTGTATGTCAAGCCACCCTCAAAGTGCTGTTTAGGCCATAAAAGGTAATGTAGGTTCCAAATAGTTGTCTTTTTGTTTTTTTAGTTTTTTTAGAGACAGGGTCTCACGGTGTTGCCCAGGCTGGTCTCAAACTCCTTGACTCAAGCTATCTTCCTGCATTGGCCTCCAGAAATGCTGGGATTACAGGCATGAGCCACCACACCTAGCCTCAAATAGTTGTCTTAACAAATAGATGGTTGGAACCTGATATACGGAAATTGGGGATTCTGTTTTGTGAACTGTTTGTTTCTGGAGTCAAAATTGCTTTGATGGTGAATTTGGTTATCTGTAAGAATTGTTTCTATATGTTAGGGGTTAAGCAGAGTGTACCACCTACAGGCCGCCTTACCTGTCCTGCCTTGGCGTTCTCACAGACAAAAGCTTCATAGAATCTGGGGAACTCCGGAGCATTGTCATTCACATCTAAGACTTTGATTGTGACAGGAACACTTCCAACCTGGGAGGGATTGTCTAAGGGGAACACAAGGAATACCAAATCTGAGAGATTAGTAATGCCAAAAGAAAAAGAAAAAAGAATAATTGTCTTTGCTAGAAGTAGGTATTTACCTGGTGAGTCTGGGTTTGAAAGAAGTGGATAAAGTACATGGAAATGGTAGCAAGAGCATAGGATCCGTGTGTCGCCTACTAAGAGTGTGGCCGGATATGAGAAGTTTGCGCAGAACAAGGTGTGTGTTGGTGACCGTTTGCTATCAGCAGTATGAAGGGAAGGGTGAGAAAAAGGGAGCAAGTGTCACAAAACGAATCTTAAAAAGAAGTTTTCAATCTCCCATTTGGCTCAGACTTCAAGTTCTGGAATTAAAGGCAGGTCAGTTCTATATTCTGGACTTTAAAAGAGTCCATTGCCAATCGGATGCATACTGTGTGGCACTGCTTGGCTTTATTCCTGTGGAATCATCAGTTCTTTGAATTACATTTCCAAAGGTTTATTTCCACTTATTCACTGGAATAAAGATAACACTGCACATTTATTTCTGCTTAGGGACTAACAGGATATTATAGGATCAAACACACACCAAATTCCTATCTTTGGCTGGGGTCACAGTCTCTCATGGGGAACTGTGTCTTTGTGATCTGTGTCTTTTGCTTGGCACTGCCACGCAGAGACGATTTCATAGCTCTGATAGTGCTCCTCCTGTCTTTTTCTGTTTTGGTCACCACCCCAAAACAGAAATTGCAAGACACAGAAATTATTCTTGGTTAATAACTTTACTAAATCCCAAAATGCATTGTTCTTCTGAATCATATTTTTCTACCTTTCTTCCCCAAACATATCTATGCTCTACTGTTTCCCCCCTAAATACTTCTATTGCTTGGTTACCAGAATGTGCTAGCAAAATTAAGATTTATTTCTTCATTATAACAGTGGTTGTTTGTCTAAGGAATAATGAAAATTCCAGAAAAGCATAGATGAATCCATGAATATGATCCACAATCCTACCACCAGAGATATCCATTAGATATATGATATTATACAGCACGGGTGTCCAAAATTGGAGTTATACACCCTCCCCCACACATAAGTTATAGTTAAGCAAAATAGAAAAATTGAATTCAGAACATTAATATTTTAGGGTAAGGTTATCCTTTGTCATTGAATATGTTTTGAAAGTCTGGCTCTTGATGTCTGTATTATATTGTCGTTTTACTATAGGTTGTACCAAAATTTATTGAATCTCTTATTATTAGACATGTAAATAATTTTCATTTTCTCCCTATTTTAAAATAACATGGCAATGGAAATTTTCACATACAAATCTTTGTTGATATCTGTCATTATTTCCTTAATATGATGACCAGCAGTAGAATTCCTGAAAGAGTATAAATATTTTGGAGAATCTCAATACATATTGCCAAACTGCCCTCCTGAATGCCTGTTTATTATATAGCCAATAGGTTAGGGACTGTCATTTCTCTAAGCCTTTACTATCACCAGTATGGAAAAAAAGGAATGTAGTGGTATATAATCTAATTTTTATTATGTTTATAATATATAAATCTAGTTATTAATCTTCCATTTATAAGTTTGTTATGTTAATCAATTTGCTTTTTATTGTGAGATGTCTCAAATTCTTGTGGGCATGGATATATATATATGTTTGTATAATAAGAGTGATATGTTATAAATGGTTCCTTTCATACAGTAATATTTTATGCTTTTTGTACATTCACAATCATATTAAAGATTGAAAGCCTGTTAGATTTCTCAGGAGTCTTCCCTTTTCCTCAAAGCTACTTGGGATAAGAATGCTATCTTTCACTGCTTTTCCATGTTTTGTTTTCTTTTATCTGTAGCACAGGACTAAGTATACAAGAGAGCCTCAAAAAAGTATTTGAACTGAATGCATTTACTTACTTGCATAAAGCATGATTTACATTTCTTCCCTTTTATGTACCCAAAGGATTATAAATCATGCTGCTATAAAGACACATGCACACATGTTTATTGCGGCACTGTTCACAATAGCAAAGACTTGGAATCAACCCAAATGTCCATCTGTGACAGACTGGATTAAGAAAATGTGGCACATATACACCATGGAATATTATGCAGCCGTAAAAAAGGATGAGTTTGCGTCCTTTGTAGGGACATGGATGCAGCTGGAAACCATCATTCTTAGCAAACTATCACAAGAACAGAAAACCAAACACCGCATGTTCTCGCTCATAGGTGGGAACTGAACAATGACATCACTTGGACTCGGGAAGGGGAACATCACACACTGGGGCCTATCATGGGGAGGGGGGAGGAGGGAGGGATTGCATTGGGTAGTTATACATGATATAAATGACGAATTGATGGGTGCTGACGAGTTGATGGGTGCAGCACACCAACATGGCACAAGTATACATATGTAACAAACCTGCATGTTATGCACATGTACCCTAGAACTTAAAGTATAATAATAATAAAAAAAGATATAATTTTGTTACAACAAGTTCTAGAAACTTCCACCTTCTATAACACCTACATTTTGTCACTGCATGGAGACCAATTTATTGTGCTACTTACTCATTTCCATAGCAAGGACAGTGATATTATGCCAAGAAAATTCTTCCCGGTCTAGGGGTCTTGCTGTCATTAGGGCACCTGTTGTAATGTCAACATAGAAAAATCTTCCAGAGTCACTGCTTCTATCAATGGAGTATCTGCAGAAACATGGATTATATACATCATTTGCATTTGGATAAGCATATGACAGCATACTGCATGAGGCAACTGAGTGCCTACCATATGAAGCATAGTTCTGCCACAAGAGTTAACGGCTACTGGAAGACTGCATTCGTGGTTTTATTTGTTCAAAAACAAAAGTCACCTCCTCCTCCAATAAACAAAACAAATATTGCTTCAATTTTCTCATTCAAAAAACGAAATAAGCAGGGTACCCACAGTCCTGGGGCAGTTTAAAACTTTTTAAATATGGTTTATGCTATGTAATGCTTGGAATTACCCCAATAATTTTGGGACATCCTGAGTATCAACTCCCATATATATTTGTTTAAAAGGAATTGTGTTCAAATGAGTTCTCAAATGCTAATCAGAAACTAGAAAAGGAGAAAGGTTATAGTTTAGTGGTTCCAGTCCTTATAATTTGTATCAACTATTAAGAAGAAAAGCTTTGTACCAGGCCCTTTCTTAACATGCTAATGACCAACCTTCTGGCAAACACAATAATGGTAGTGTAATTACTAGCTGGAGATCCCTAAACTATGATATACTTTTAGCAGGATGGACCGGATCTGGCTAGGTTGTTTCCTGTAAATAAACGTAGAGTTTATGAATTTGTGGGGTACAGCCTGCTGGAAAATGTCATATAAGCTATGTAATTGATGTTGTATAACAAGCAAATGTTCCATCACAAAAATGGATCTTTGTGTTCAAGCAAGGCACTTTGTCCATTGCTTCTACCTTTCATGTTCAATCTGGACCAACGTGCATCTTTATGCAAGAAAAGGACATTTATGGGCACCTGTGCCTGAGAGTTTCAGAGCTCTCCAAGGGGAGAATGACTCATATTTTGCTGTTGTCTATATCATTTCAGCCATTAGTTAACTAGATCCTGGGTAAGATCTATATTTCCTGTTGAACCTGATTTGGCAATCCAATTCTGTTGTGTTTTTTCACCTGTGTTATCTTGTCTGGTCTTCATCCTGGAAGATTCAACAAATATGGAGGGAGGCTCAGGCATGTGGATGTTAAAAACCCTCTATAAGGGATTTTGATATGTAGCCATGATTGAGAACCATCAATGAGAACCTTATGTAGTCCTTGGTAAAGGCTAAGTAATATTTATCATTTTTATTTTTTAATTCTTTTTTTCTTCTGAGGTGGAGTCTTGCTCTCTTGCCCAGGCTGGAGTGCAGTGGCATGATCTCAGCTCACTGTAGCCTCCACCTCCTGGGTTCAAGGGATTCTCCTGCCTCAGCCTCCCGAGTAACTGGGAATACAGGTGCCTGCCACCATCCCCGGCTAATTTTTATATTTTTAGTAGAGACAGGGTTTTCCCACATTGGCCAGTCGGGTCTCAAACTCCTGACCTAAGGTGATCTGCCTGCCTCGGCCTCCCAAAGTGCTGGGATTACAGGTATGAGCCACCGTGTCCGGTCATTTTTATTTTTTTAATTGACAAGTAATAATTACATATATTTATGGGGTACAGTGTGGTATTTTGATACATGTATACCTTGTAGAATGATCAAATCAGGCTGATTAACATGTCTACTACCTCACATATGTATTTATTTTTTGCAGTGATACCATTTAAAATCTATTCTTTTAGCTATTTTGAAATATACAATACATTATTATGAACTATAGTTACCATGCTGTGCAGTAGATCACAGGAACTTACTACCCCTTACTGTAGCATTGAACCTTTTCACTCTTTTCCCTGTTTACTCACCAGCCTCTGGCAATCACCACTGTGCTCTCTAGTTCTGAGTTTGACTTTCATACATTCTACATATAACTGAGATCACGTGGTATTTGTCTTTCTGTGCTTGGCTAATTTAGCATAATGTCATCTAGACTCATCCATGTTGCAAATGACAGAATTTCTTTCTTTTTTAAAGCTGAATTGAATATTTAAGGCTGAAATGAATATTCTACTATGTATGTATACCACATTATTTTTACTCATTCATCTGTTGATGGACACTGAGGTTGTTTCTGTATCTTGGCTGTTGTGAATAATGCTGCAGTGAATATGAAAGTGGAGACATTCTTTGACATATGAATTTCAGTTCCTTTGGATATATACCCAGAAATGGGATTGTTGGATCACATGGTGATTCTGTTTTTAGGTTTTTGAGGAACCTCCATTCTGTTTTCTAAAATGGCCGTACTAACATTCTCACCAACAGTGTGCAAGGGTTCCCTTTTTCTACACACCCCAGCCAACACTTAGGTTTCATGTTTTTGACAACAGACATTCTAATGTGTGAGGTGATATCTCATATTGTGGTTTTAATTAGCGTTTTCCTGATGATTAGTGATGTTGAGCATTTTTTCATGTATCTGTTGGTCATTTGTATGTCTTTTGAGAAATGTCTGTTCAGGCATTTTGCACATTTTTTAAACAGGGTCATTTGTCCTAATTTTGAAATAATATTACAAAGCTATAGTAACTAAAACAGCTGGAATTAAAACAGACCCATCAACCAACTAAATAGAGAGCTCAGAAATAAACTCATGGGTCTGCAGTCAATTAACTGATTTTTGACAAAGGTTCCAAGAACACATAATGGGGAAAGGACAGTCTCTCCAATAAAGTATTGAGAAAACTAGATATCCACATGCAGAAGAATGGAAATGGACCCTTATCTGACCCCTTATACAAGAATCAACTTAAAATGGATTAAAGACTTAAATGTTAAGACCTGGAACCATCAAACTACTAGAAGAAACCTTATGGGAAAAGCTCCACAATGTTGGTCTGGGCAATGGTTTCTTGGATATGACCCCACAAGCACATACAAAAGCAAAAATAGACAAATGAGATTGTATCAAACTAAAAACTTCTGCACAACAAAGGAGACAGTCAACAGGGTGAAGAGACAACTCACAGATTGGGAGAAAATATTCTTTTCATAGAATAAGGGGTTAATATCCAAAATATATAAATAACTCAATAACAAGAAAACAACCCTATTTTTAAAAGACCAGTAATTACAATAGCTGCCACTTACTGCATATCAGAAACTTTACTATGTACTTAATATACAGCTTCTTTTAAAATTTTTCCAACATCTCTGGGAGGTAGTTATTATCCCAATCAACAGATAAGGAAACTGAGGCTTAAAAAAGTCACTTTTTTCTTTCTTTCTTTAGAAATGGGTTCTCTCCTTGTCACCCAGGCTGGAGTGGTGCAGTGGCATGACCAAAAACTAACAGCAGCCTCAAACTCCTCGACTCCAGTAATCTTTCCATCTCAGCCTCCTGAGTAGTTGGGACTAGAGGCAGGTACCACCCCACCTGGATAATTAAAATATATATTTTTGGATTTTAAAAGACAGAGTCTTGGCTGTGTTTCCCAGGCTGGCCTCAAACTCCTCAAACTCCTACCCTCAAGTGATTTTCCTGCCTCAGTCTTCCAAGTAGCTGGGATTACAGGCATGAGCCACTGCAACCAGCTGAAGACACTTTTATGCAATTACACAAGGAATAATTTGCAGGGTTTAAGACTTAAAGCCATCTTTATGGAGTTATAACTATTGTGTTTGATTTGAAGCCATATATTCAAAGTTATAACTACTGTGTTCTTACAAATTATTTAAATAGGGACTGGGGAATTTATTGGGTTCAAAATTTGATTTAAAGTTGCCAGCAATTACAATCTATATCTAAACATTGTGGAGATGGAGAAGCAGCAATTTTGGAGGGAATAAACAGTCTCTTTACTATAGTGCATTGTTTTTCAGATGCAGGTTAGTGGATTGTGAAATCAGTTTGGTGGGTTATGATTAGCATAGAAAGAAAATGAAATAGAATAGAATATATGCATGCCAGACTATCACATGCAATACAGGTAAGTATTGATGTAAAGCTTTTGTTTTATATATGTGTGTGTGTATATATACACACATATACATGTATACGGTTGTGCATGTATATCTATTGTTGGTAAAATGTATCAAATACAATGTATATTTTTTTCTGCGGAGATTCAGGATGGCTATTTAGGAATTAGGAATTAAAGAGAAAGCTGATGAGTAAGGGCTAGAGAAATCAGAATCATTTAAGTTACGACTCTCTAAGAGTTAGGAAATTTAAGGAAGAAAATTAATGTTTCTCTCGGTCTGTGGCCCTATTTAAGGAACATTCACTGTATGCCAGGCACTGCTCAGCACACACCACCTGTATGGACTCGTTTAATCTTTACAATAACACCATGAGGAAGGCACCATTATGGTCCTCATTTTACAGGTAAGAAGTGTGAGGAGTAGAGAGGTTAGGTCCCTTGACCGAGGTCACAGTGCTGGGAATCAAGCCCAGGCAGTCTGGCTGCAGGCTTCTGCTCCCAGCCACCAGGCCATGCTGCCTTTCTGATACATGGTCTATAAGAGATTGTCTAAGGAAACAAGACTTTATCTTTTAAAGATAAGAGTGTGTATTAGTTCTCACACTGCTAATAAAGACATACCAAAGACAGGGTATTTATAGGGAAAGAGGTTTATTTGACTCACAGTTCAGCATGGCTGGGAAGGCCTCAGCAAACTTAAAATTGTAGTGGAAAGGGACGCAAACATGTCCGTTACATGGTGGTAGGAGAGAGAATGAGTGCCAAGGGAAGGGGGAAGCCCCTTATAAAACCACCAGATCTTGTGAGAACTCACTGTCATGAGAACAGCATGGGGGAAACTGCCGCCATGATTCAGTTATCTCTACCTGGTCCTGCCCTTGACGCATGGGGATTATTACAATTCAAGGTGAGGTTTGCCGGGGTGGGGGTGGGGGGACAAAGAGCTAAACCATATCAGAGTGACAGCGAATAGTTGCCTTTTTAATAAAGAAAAACACATGCTTCAGAGTTCATTTGAAATTGACTCTTTAAGCATAAATTGTTATTTAATTTTAAAGTTTAGTATTTTAAGAATTGAATTTTCTCTAAAAAAAAAAAAAAAAAAAAAAAAAAAACACTGAGTGGCTCATGACAGTCTTCTCTTTCAGCTCCTACACATGCAGAGAGCCAGCCATGTGGTCCACGGAGCCATCTCCCTAATGGCAGCTCTCCCGGCTACAGGCATGATGCTGAGGGGAGAAGCAGCCTATGAGAAAGCAGCTTTCTATACTCAGACCTACGGCACCGTAGCAAATGTCACAGATGGCATGGGAGAGGGAGTGATAGAAATAACTAACCCACAGGACCCCTGACAGCACTGCCAGGCCGACACACCAGGATCCTTCCTCAGAGAAGCCTCCCTCATCTAGGGTAATCCCTCTCCGATTTCCCCAACGGGGCCTGAATTGAGGGAATGATAGCCTTTGTTTCCCTGAATGGGATGCTGGGTCAATTTTCAGGAGGCAGGAGAAAAATTAAAGGTGTAGATACAGATGGAAAATGAGGAAATTGGGACACACTCATGAATTATGTAGGTGGTTTTCTTTTCTTAACTATTACATTCTAACCTCCTATGAGCAGAATCGGCATCATGCAGGTACAAAGCTACCCAGAGCCAGCAGTAGCTGGTGCTTTCTGGGCTCCCAGAAAGCATGTTGCTTAGCTGAGGACATCTTCTGAATTTGGGAGCAGTTTGGAGGTGGGGCGTCAGGAGCAGGCTGGCTAAATCCACACACATTCTGGGAAGGAACTGGGGGGCAGGCAGTTTCCACATCAGCAGAAGCCTCTTTCAGTTGCCACATGGCTCAGTAGCCTGCTTGCCAGAAAGTCCTTGAACACGTATTAAAAATTCAGCAGATCCAAACATTGTCTTTTCATGTACATATCACTGAATCGGGAGATTTTGTTTTGGGGCTTATAAGTAAATGGGGACCAGCGTGTATTCCTGAACACACCATCAACTTTCTAGAAAGGAGATTATAAAAGTCCTAATAATTTGTTAAATGGCCTTTTATCTGTAATATTTTAACTTCAGATGATGTGTTGGTTTTTTGAATTATGTAATAGATATTTTCTCTTTAGGAATATAAATCTCATTTATTCTTTGTAATAAAAATGCAGATGATGAATTAGCCATGCAGCATATAACTATACCCATTATTTTAAAAGAAAGTAATTTTAATTTGAAAAATAAAGATAAGAAGAGCAGTTTGGTGAAAGATAACAGAAGAAAGGAATTCCCAATGGGTTTTTAGATGAGAGCCAGAGAGTTAAATTTTAGGTGCTTTTCCCTCTTGGAGTCTAGGACCCCCAGTGTTGTTCTTGGGTCCAGGGACCATTCTTTGTTGCCGTTGGATAGTACAAAGAGTCAGGAACCTCATACATAGCAATAGGAATTCCTCTCTTTCTTTGCAACCAAAATGCAGAGGGTGAATTATCCCTGGATCTGATCATTGGAATTTCGCATTGCCCCCTGTGCCTGAGTCATGTCTTGTTACTTCTGGCCTTGTGACCTTGTTCTCACCAATTTTTTTCTCAGGATCTGCAGTCCTGCCCCAGAACAGCCCAGTGGACCCTGTCCTGTGCCTCTGGCCTGTTCGCTCTTGCATTCATCCTGCCTGGGTTCTAGTGGAGTAGCCAGACACTCCAATGTGAACCTCCCTGATGCTAACACGTGTGCTGGCCAACTGATAGTTTTCAATTGGCCACCATCTGAAGCAGCATTTTCTGTTAGACAACATTTCTTCATTTTGTCTACCTCATTTTACTTCATGCCAGTAGTGAAAGTTTTATTCTTTAAAGTTTCTCTCATACAGTTTTCTGTTACAGGAATAGATTAATTAACCTATGGTGGATTAATACATATATAATTAATAAATTAGGATCAGAAGGTATATATTCTTGGCTTCTGCAAATACACATTTACAATAGAATCTGTTTTGTTTTCATTGTGATTGCTTTGGGGATAATATGGTTGCACTAATCTCTCCCCATCCTAGTTTATATTTAAAAAGCTTCAGGTTGAAATATAACATCTTTAAAGTTGTTATATAATACATTAGTTGCCTTTGAAAAAATCAAATACCAGAATTCCAACAAAATTGTTTTTGCCATTTTAATGCCTGAACATGTAAAATGTTTACTGGTTGGTTAGAGGAAGTGAATTTGCCCTAGTACAGTTATTCTCTGGAGAAAGCCATTCTTGTTAAACTGCAGAAGCACATTTTCATTAAATACAAAACAGCACTAGGTGAGAGAAGTAGCCGGCTGACAGAAAAGGCATTTGATAAACTGCGGTATGTTTAAAATGTGTGACCTGCACTGTAGCCCCAGATTCATTTTACTGTGTGGCTTTCAACAATTAATGTGACAGATGGCTTCCAACAGCCTTGGAATTCTGATCTTTTGTGTCAAGTTTGATAAGTTTGGCAGCTGCTCTGGAAGGTTGTGGTGTCAACCTGTCCATCAGCTATTTGTACTTTAGTTCCAGTTGATGAGAGATGGCCATGACTGTAAGAGTATTTCTCATCTTCTTGAGAGGAAGCATCTTGGTTGGAATCTTTAATTCCAAAACATGCTTTGGAGAGAGAGATATGTGGCATTGCCATACAAAGACCCATCCATCTGGCCAGTCTACAAGGCGTTGAAGTCATTGACAACAGAAGTGGTTTCTATGTCTGCTCTTTCTATAGTATGTGGAATATATATAGTATATATTGTTTTCCCCAGTTTTAAAAAGTAAAACATGTCAAAGATTCATAAAAGATGGAAGAATGCATAATGATTTCCTTTATGTTTACCACTGAGAGTCAACGGATTTTAACATTTTGACATCTGTGTGTCTGATTATACTTTATCTGAATCACTAGTTCTTAACCTGGGGTGATTTTGCATCACTTCCCTGGACATTTGGCAGTATCTGGGGACATTTTAGATGGTTACAACACAGAGAGTGCTACTGCATTTCACGGGTAAAGGCCAGAGATGCTGCTAAACATGGTTCAGTGCACAGGAGAACCCTTCCACAACAACACAGAATTATCTACCCCCAAATGTCAACAGGACCACTGATTGAGAACTAAAGGGTGTGTGTGTGTGTGTATGTGTGTGTGTGTCTGAACCAACTGAAAGTGAGTTGTAGACATAATTACACTTCACTTCTAAATAACCTGACAAGGCCATGTTATTTAAAGAAAAAAAAAAAAAAAAAAACAACTCAAAGAGAAGAGTCTCCAGAAATGGGTTAGAGAAGAAAGACACAAAGGGAAAAGTGCTAGAAAATTATATACAGGGGAAGGGAAGAGTCCAGCATATAAGGAAAAGGTGAAATCTGTTGGAAAACCTGATTGAGTTGTTGGTCACATCTGGGTCCTTGGCAGAAAGGATCTGTATGGTTGTTCCAATCGCCACATCCTCAGGCACCTCCACAAAGTAAAAGCCAGGTTCAAACATGGGGGGCTCGTCCACGTCTTCCACACTGATGTGCACTGTTGTTGTGTCCTGAAATGGGCCCAAGTTCAGAAAACGCATCTCTAGGTGAGGATTGGCTCCCTCCACCTTTAAGGTGTAGCTTTTCTTGCTTTCAAAACTCAAGGGCTGAAAAGTAATGACAGGAAAGTTGATTTGCCACTGAGGTTCAAGATTCAAAATATGTCGAGGTTCAAAAGCATGCCCAATATTGATGGTCGGTGGGAAAATTCTCCAATTCATTAAGTGGGAAAAAGGTAAAGGGGAAAGAAGGGAAATCTTTGTCTTGTTCTGTAGTTCTTGGTCTTAGTGTCAGTTTCAACACTTTGGGTAAAGAAGGTAAGATGTCAGTCACTGCAGATACAGTTAAGGAAGCCAGTTTGATAATAGTTTGCCCGTTTATTCTGGGCAAACTTGGCTTTAACTTGTCTACTCTTCAATCAGCCTGGTCTTTAGAGAGATCCTAGGAATGCCCTCAGTCGTGGGCCCAATTTGCCTGGGACTGTCTCAATTCTAAAATGAAGAGTTTCATTTCCTAGGACTCTATTCTGTTCCAGACAAACCAGGACAGTTGGTCACCTTATCTTTAGAGGTGCTTGCTCATTTGAAAAGACTTGACAACAATTAAGAGCAAGTTTGTTTTCCAAACACAAACTTCCGTA
The DNA here is from genome assembly GCF_007565055.1 of Rhinopithecus roxellana. NCBI lineage: Eukaryota > Metazoa > Chordata > Mammalia > Primates > Cercopithecidae > Rhinopithecus > Rhinopithecus roxellana. The sequence continues at coordinate 65,801,284 of NC_044569.1, read as the reverse complement.
TATATTCCATATATCTATTCTTCGCGGGAGTGGGAGGGCGGGCGCGAGGATAGAGGGAGAGAGAGAGAGGGAGGGAGGAGGGCAGGCGGGAGGGATGCGGGCGGGAGGGAGGGCGGGAGGGAGGGAGGGGAGGGATGGAGGGCGGGGAGGGAGGGAGAGAGAGAGAGAGCGCGCGAAGAGAGCGGTGGGAGCCGGGAGGCTTGCCGACGGCCGGAGGAAGGCGCAGGACTGAGATTACGGCGCGTGCGGAAGGAAGTATTTCTTGCACTTTAGGGCTCTCTTACTCAACATCACCCCAAGGAAGACTTCCCCCTCCCGCTCCCACTTTGGCTTCCGTCTCCACTCCCCTCACCTCACCTGCCCTTCCACCCCCATCCTCCCCCTCCCTCTCTCTCCTCTACCTCTCCCTCCCTCTCTCTCTCTCTCTCTCTCTCTCTCTTTCTTTCTTCTAGAATATTCATGCAACTGAGTCCTAGGCTTTTGTTTTTTCCCTTAAAAAAATTATTCTTGAGCACAAACGCAATGTTGATTCTTTACAAGAAACTGTGCCACACAAGGTTCTGAGGTGCTGTGTCAGATCAATGTTTGTATATTTAGTTCATCATACGCAATCCCTTTTATTGTTACTATTACTTTTTGAGATGGAGTCTCACTCTGTCACCCAGGCTAGAGTGCAATGGCGCAATCTCAGCTCACTGCAGCCTCCACCTCCGAAGTTCAAGTGATTCTCCTGCCTCAGCCTCCCAGGTAGCTTGGATTACAGGCATGTGCCACCATACCTTCCTAATTTTGTATTTTTAGTAGAGATGGGGTTTCGCCATGTTGGTCAGGCCAGTCTCGAACTCCTGACCTCAGCTGATCCACCCTCACCTCAACCTTCCAAAGTGCTGGGTTTACAGACATGAGCCACCACACCTGACCGACAATCCCTTTTAAAACCCTTATTTGACCTTTTAGAGTTGAAGAACCCAAGACTCAGGAAGCCCAGAAGCCTGGCGTGCGCTGATGTGTTTACAGCTCATCCACAAGGACTTTAATTTTGTCTATAAAATTCCATCGCATGAAATATAATTTTTTGGTTGTTCTCTTTTTTGATTTATTCCTGTCTTCAGAATTTTTTTTTTATAATTCTCAAAATAAATACAGTGCTCCAGGGCAGAGCGTGAACTTAAAATGCCATTTCTGAAGAATAATCTATTTTTGTTTAAAGCTGATGAACATGTGTGTTTCAAGCAACAAGTATTTCAGAGCATCAATATTTTTTAAAAATCTCGGAATGTTAAGTCCCACAAAATAACAGTAGATAGCAAAGCAGTTACTAGAACTTAAAAGTTGTGTGTCAACTTTTAAGTAATAACTTACATTTTTCTAGCTAAACATCACTTTTTTCCATAAAATATGTTGAATGGCAGCACATTTCATGTTAGAGAGAGAGACATGTACCCATTTAAACAACTGCTTTGCTTTTCAGAAAAAAATATCTCTAGGTGTTGCTTTAACTAGATTTGTTCTTTTCTTTCTTAAAAAAAAAAAAAAATCAACTTTTTGGCCAGGAGCAGTGGTTCATGCCTGTAAGCACAACATTGTAGGAAGCTGAGATGGGATGATCTCTTGAGGTTAGGATTTGGAGACCAGCCAAGACAACATAATGAGACCCACATCTCTACCAAAAATACAAAAAATTAGCTGAGCATGGTGGCATGTGCCTGTAATCCCAGCTATTTGGGAGGCAGAGGCAGGAGGATGGTTTGAGCTCAGTTTAGAGTGAGCTATGATGGCACCACTGCACTCTAGCCTGAGTGATGGAGAGACACCTGTCTCAAAAAAATTACATTAAAAATGGATACTTAATAGATTTACATATTTTCAGGGTACATGTAATAATACATTCATAATAATTGTTATTTTCAAATTTTAATAAGGTTTTTTTGTTTTGTTACTGTTGCTGGGTTACTGCTTATTTAGTATTTACTTAGTGCCAGACATAGTGCTTCTTGTTTCATGGGTCGCCAGCCATTTCCATCCAAACCAAGAAGCCCCATTCACACCAAGAAGCCCATCTCCACCAGCCAGCCTGCCTCCCTAGTTGTCATTGAAAAGGCAGAGTTTTCACAAACAGGGAAATCTGCCAGTCAGATTAATGATATGTTTAAAGGACTATTTTACCAGCTCACTTAATGCTTGCTCCCTAAATCGAAACATTTTTCTTTCCTGGTAAATTACATTTATACGCTCTTAAAATTCTTTATGTATTTGTAACACAGTTGTGGACAATGTTGTTCATGTTAGGTTTGAGCTAGGCAAAACTTGTTTTCCCTTTTAATTTTAAATTGTTTTTCTAATTTTGTGTGAAATTTGTATGTATTAAAAAATAAGATATTTACATACATTTATATATTTACATACATTACATACATTAAAATGTTTAGTATAAAATTTGCAGGTTTTGAGTAGTGTATTGAGTCATGTGTCTACAGCAATAATCAAGCTGTAGAGCTGTTTCATCACCCCCGTGACCCTCACTCTGTGCCCCTTTGTAGTCAACCTCTCCCCTGCCACCCAGCCCCTGGCAAACACTGATTTATGTCCTGTTTTTATTGCAAGAATGTCATATTATGTCATATAAATTACATTCAGTATGTAATCTTTTGAGTTAGGTTTCTTTCACTTAGCATTTGAGATTCATCCATGTTGCATGAGTGAGGAGTTTTTTTTTTTTTTTTTTTTTTTTTTTTTTTTTTTTTTTTTTTTTGAGACAGTCTCACTCTGTCACCCAGGCTGCAGTGCAGTAGTGTGATCCGGGCTTACTACAACCTCTGCCTCCTGGGTTCAAGCGATTCTCTTGCCTCAGCCTCCCAAGTAGCTGGGACTACACGTGTGTGCCACCACGCCTGGCTAATTTATGTATTTTTAGTAGAGGCAGGGTTTCACTATGTTGGCCAGGCTGGTCTTGAACCCTTGACCTTGGGTGATAGGCCCACCTCGGCCTTGGCCTCCCAAAGTGCTGGGATTACCGGCGTGAGCCACTATGCCTGGTGAGTTTGTTCTTTTTTATTTCCAAGTAGTATTCTATTGTATGTATATACAACAGTTGATTTATCCATTCTTCACTAGAGATAACATTTGTGTTTTTTTCCAATTTCTGACAGTTATGAATAAACCTGCTATAAATATTTGCATACAGGGTTTTTGTGTGAGCATAAAATTTGATTCCACTGGGGTAAATACCCAGGAGTGGAGTTGTAGGATTGTAAATATATTTTTAACTTTATAAGAAACTTCCAGATGAATTTTCAGAAAGGCAGTACCAGTTTGAATTCCCACCAGGAGTGTATGAAAGCTCTAGTTTCTCCACATCTTTGTCAGCACTTGGTTTTGCCAGTTTTAAAATTTTTATGTATCCTAGTGTGTGTAAAGTGGTATCTCATTGTGGTTCTGATTTGCACTTCCTTACTGCCTCGTGATGCATCTTTCTATGTCTTCTTGAAGAGGTCTTTGTATATTCTTTATTCAAGTCCATTATCAGACATATGATTTGCAAATATTTTCTCCTAATCTGTGATTTGTCTTTTCATTCTCTTAACAGTGTCCTTTTTAAAAATTATTATTATATGTTAAGTTCTGTGATACATGTGCAGAACGTGCAGGTTTGTTACATAGGTATACACATGCCATGGTGGTTTGCTGCACCTATCAACCTGTCATCTACATTAGGTATTTCTCCTAATGCTATCCCTCTCCTAGCCCCCCACCCCGCGACAGGCCCTAGTGTGTGATGTTCCCCTCCCTGGGTCCATGTGTTCTCATTGTTCACCTCCCACTTATAAGTGAGAACATGCAGTGTTTAGTTTTCTGTTCATATGTTAGCTTGCTGAGAATGATGTTTTCATCCATGTCCCTGAAAAGGACATGAACACATCCTTTTTTATGGCTGCATAGTATTCCATATTGTATATGTGCCATATTTTCTTTATCCAGTCTATCATTGTTGGGCATTTGGGTTGGTTCCAAGTCTTTGCTATTGTGAACAGTGCTGCAGTAAACATACGTGTGCATGTGTCTTTATAGTAGAATGATTTATAATCCTTTGGGTATATACTCAGTAATGGGATTGCTGGGTCATATGGTAATTCTGGTTCTAGATCCTTGAGGAATCACCACACTGTCTTCCACAATGGTTGAACTAATTTACACTCCCACCAACAGTGTAAAAAAGCATTCCTATTTCTCCACATCTTTTCCAGCATCTATTGTTTCCTGACTTCTTTAATGATCGCCATTCTAACTGGCATGAGATGGTACCTTAATATGGTTTTGATTTGCATTTCTCTAATAACCAGTGATGATGAGCTTTTTTTTGTATGTTTGTTGGCTGCATAAATGTCTTCTTTTGAGAAGTGTCTGTTCATATCCTTCACCCACTTTTTGATAGGGTTGTCTTCTTGTAAATTTGTTTAAGTTCCTTGTAGATTCTTGATATTAGACCTTTGTCAGATGGAAAGATTGCAAAAATTTTCTCCCATTCTGTAGGTTGCCTGTTGACTCTGATGGTAGTTTCTTTTGCTGTGCAGAAGCTCTTTAGTTTAATTCAATCCCATTTGTCAATTTTGGCTTTTGTTGCCATTGCATTTGGTGTTTTAGTCATGAAGTCTTTGCCCATGCCTATGTCCTGAATGGTATTCCCTAGGTTTTCTTCTAGAGTTGTTATGGTTTTAGGTCTTATGTTTAAGTTTTTAATCCATCTTGAGTCAATGTTGTATAAGGTATAAGGAAGGGGTCCAGTATCAGTTTTCTGCCTATGGCTAGCCAATTTTCCCAACACCATTTATTAAATAGGAAATCCTTTCCCCATTGATTGTTTTTGTCAGATTTGTCAAAGATCAGATGGTTGTAGATGTGTGGCATTATTTCTGAGGCTTCTATTCTGTTCCATTGGTCTATATTTTGGTGCCAGCACCATGTTGTTTTGGTTACTGTAGCCTTGTAGTGTTGTTTGAAGTCAGGTACTGTGATGCCTACAGCTTTGTTCTTTTTTGCTTATGCTTGTTTTGGCTATATAGGCTCTTTTTTGATTCCATATGAAATTTAAAGTAGTTTTTTCTAATTTTGTGAAGAAAGTAAGTAGCTTGATAGGGATGGCATTGAATCTGTAAGTTACTTTGGGCAGTATGGCCATTTTCACGATATTGATTCTTCCTATCCATGAGCATGGAATGTTTTTTCATTTGTTTGTGTCCTCTCATTTCCCTGAGCAGTGGTTTGCAGTTCTCCTTGAAGAGGTCCTTCACATCCCTTGTAAGTTGGATTCCTAGGTATTTTATTCTCTTTGTAGCGATTGTGAATGAGAGTTCACTCATGATTTGGCTGTCTGTTTTATCTGTTATTGGTGTATAGGAATTCTTGTGATTTTTGCACATTGATTTTGTATCCTGAGACTTTGCTGAAGTTGTGTGTCAGCTTAAGGAGATTTTGGGCTGAGATGATGGGGTTTTCTAAATATACAATCATGTCATCTGCAAACAAGGACACTTTGACTTCCTCTTTTACTGTTCGAATACCCTTTATTTCTTCCTCTTGCCTGATTGCCCTGGCCAGAACTTCCAATATTATGTTGAATAGGAGTGGTGAGAGAGGGCATCCTTGTCTTGGGCCAGTTTTCAAAGGGAATGCTTCCAGTTTTTGACCATTCAGTATGATATTGGCTGTGGGTTTGTCGTAAATGACTCTTACTATTTTGAGATATGTTCCATCAATACCTAGCTTATTGAGAGTTTTTAGCATTTAGTTGAATTTTGTTGAAGGCCTTTTCTGCATCTATTGAGATAGTCATGTGGTTTTCGTCATTGGTTCTGTTTATGTGATGGATTACGTTTGTTGATTTGTGTATGTTGAACCAGCCTTGCATCCCAGGGATGAAGCCAACTTGATCGTGGTGGATAAACTTTTTGATGTGCTGCTGGATTCGGTTTGCCAGTATTTTATTGAGAATTTTCACATCGATGTTCATCAGGGATATTGGCTGGAAATTTTCTTTTTGTTGTGTCTTTGCCAGGCTTTGGTATCAGGATGATGCTGGCCTCATAAAATGAGTTAGGGTGGAGTTCCTCTTTTTCTACTGTTTGGAATAGTTTCAGAAGGAATGCTACCACCTCCTCATTGTACCTGTGGTAGAATTCGGCTGTGAATCTGTCTGGTCCTGGGGTTTTTTTGGTTGGTAGACTATTAATTACTGCCTCAATTTCAGAGCTTGTTATTGGTCTATTCAGGGATTCGACTTCTTCCTGGTTTAGTCTTGGGAGGGTGTGTATGTCCAGGACTTTATCAATTTCTTCTAGATTTTCTATTTAATTTGCATAGTGGTGTTTATAGTATTCTCTGATGGTAGTTTGTATTTCTGTGGGATCAGCGGTGATAGCCCCTTTATCATTTTTTATTGCATCTATTTGATTCTTCTCTCTTTTCTTCTTTATTAGTCTTGCTAGCAGTCTGTCTATTTTGTTAATCTTTTCAAAAAACTAGCTCCTGGATTCACTGATTTTTTGAAGGGTTTTCTATCTCCTTCAGTTCTGCTCTGATCTTAGTTACTTCTTGTCTTCTGCTAGCTTTTGAATTTGTTTGCTCGCCGGGCGCGGTGGCTGAAGCCTGTAATCCCAGCACTTTGGGAGGCCGAGACGGGCGGATCACGAGGTCAGGAGATCGAGACCATCCTGGCTAACCCAGTGAAACCCCGTCTCTACTAAAAAAATACAAAAAACTAGCCGGGCGAGGTGGCGGGCGCCTGTGGTCCCAGCTACTTGGGAGGCTGAGGCAGGAGAATGGCGTAAACCCGGGAGGTGGAGCTTGCAGTGAGCTGAGATCCGGCCACTGCACTCCAGCCTGGGCGACAGAGCGAGACTCCGTCTCAAAAAAAAAAAAAAAAAAAAAAAAAAAAAAAAAAGAATTTGTTTGCTCTTGCTTCTCTAGTTTCTTTAATTGTCATGTTAGGGTGTTGATTTTAGATCTTTCTCACTTGCTCCTGTGGGCATTTAGTGCTATAAATTTCCCTCTAAACACTGTTTTAGCTGTATCCCAGAGATTCTGGTATGTTGTTCTGGTTTCAAAGAACTATATTTCTGCCTTAATTTTGTTATTTACCCAGTAGTCATTCAGGAGCAGATTGTTCAGTTTCCATGTAGTTGTGTGTGTGTTGAGTGAGTTTCTTATTCCTGAGTTCTACTTTGATTGCACTGTGGTCTGAGAGACTGTTTGTTATGATTTCCATTCTTTTGCATTTGCTGAGGAGTGTTTTACTTCCAGTTATGTGGTCAATTTTAGATTGTTGATGTGGTCAGTTATGTGGTCAATTTTAGATTGTTGATGTGGTGCTGAGAAGAATGTATATTCTGTTGACCTCCAGATGTTTATTAGGTCTGCTTGGTCCAGAGCTGTGTTCAAGTCCTGAATATCCCTGTTAATTTTCTATCTCGTTGATCTGTCTAATATTGACTGGGTGTTAAAGTCTCCCGCTGTTATTGTGTGGGAGTCTAAGACTTTTTGTAGGTCTCTAAGAACTTGCTTTATGAATCTGGGTGCTCCTGTATTGGGTGCGTATACATTTTAGGATAGTTAGCTCTTCTTGTTGCATTGATACTTTTACCATTATGTAATGCCCGTCTTTGTCTTTTTTGATCTTTGTTGGTTTAAAGTCTGTTTTATCAGAGACAAGAATGCAACTCCTGTTTATTTTTCGCTTTCCATTTACTTGGTGAATATTTCTCCATCCATTTATTTTGAGCCTATGTGTGTCTTTGCATGTGAGATGGGTCTCCTGAATACAGCACACTGATGGGTCTTGATTCTTTGTCCAATTTGCCGGTCTGTGTCTTTTAATTGGGGCATTTAGCCCATTTACATTTAAGGTTTATATTGTTATGTGTGAGTTTGATCCTGTCATTATGATGCCAGCTGATTATTTTGCCTGTTAGTTGATGCAGTTTCCTCATAGTGTCAATGGTTTTTACAATTTGGTATGTTTTTGCAGTGGCTGTTACGGGTTTTTCCCTTCTGTATTTTGTGCTTCCTTCAGGAGCTCTTGTAAGGCAGGCCTGGTGGTGACAAAATCTCTTAGCATTTGCTTGTCTATAAAGGATTTTATTTCTCCTTTGCTTATGAAGCTTAGTTTGGCTGGATATGAAATTCTGGGTTGAAAATTCTTTTTTTTAAGAATGTTGAATGTTGGCTCCCACTGTCTTCTGGCTTGTAGGGTTTCTGCAAAGAGATCCGCTGTTAGTCTGATGGGCGTGTCTTTGTGGGTAACCTGATCTTTCTCTCTGGCTGCCCTTAACATTTTTTCATTCATTTCAACCTTGGTGAATCTGATGATTATGTGTCTTGGGGTTGCTCTTCTTGAGGAGGATCTTTGTGGTGTTCTCTGTATTTCCTGAATTTGAATGTTGACCTGTCTTGCTAGGTTGGTCCTGGATAATACCCTGAAGAGTGTTTTCAACTTGGTTCCATTCTGCCCATCACTTTCAGGTACACCAATCAAATGTAGGTTTGGTTTTTTCACATAGTCCCATATTTCTGGGAGGCTTTGTTCATTCCTTTTAATTCTTTTTTCTCTAATCTTGTCTTTATGCTTTTTTCATTAAGTTGATCTTCAGTCTCTGATATCCTTTCTTCTGCTTGATTGATTTGGCTGTTGATACTTGTGTATGCTTCACGAAGTTCTCACGCTGTATTTTTCAGCTTCATCAGGTCATTTGTGTTCTTCTCTAAACTAGTTATTCTAGTTAGCAATTCCTCTTTTTTTTTCAAGGTTTTAACTTTCTTATATTGGGTTAGAATATGCTCCTTTAGCTTGGAAGAGTTTGTTATTACCCACCTTCTGAAGTCTACTTCTGTCAATTTGCAAACTCATTCTGTGTCCAGTTTTGTTCCCTTGCTGGCGAGGAGTTGTAATCCTTTGGAGAAGAGGTGTTCTGGTTTTTGGGATTTTCTGCCTTTTTGTGCTGGTTTTTCCTTATCTTCATGGATTTATCTACCTTTGGTCTTTGATGTTGGTGACCTTTGGATGGGGTTTCTGTGTGGACATCCTTTTTGTTGATATTGATGCTGTTCTTTTCTGTTTGTTAGTTTTCCTTCTGACAGTCAGTTCCCTCTGCTACAGGTCTATTGGAGTTTGCTGGAGGTCCACTCCAGACCCTGTTTGCCTGGGTATCATCAGCAGAGGCTGCAGAACAGCAAAGATTGCTGTCTGATCCTTCCGCTGGAAGCTTCTTCCCAGAGGGGCACCTGCTGGATGCCAGTTGGAGCTCTCCTGTATGAGGTGTCTGTTAACCCCTGCTCAGAGGTGTCTCCCAGTCAGGAGCCATGGGGGTCAAGGACCCACTAGAGGAGGCAGTCTGTCCCTTAGAGCTTGAGTGCTGTGCTGGGAGATCTGCTGCTCTCTTCAGAGCCAGCAGGCAGGAATGTTTAAGTCTGCTGAAGCTGCACCCATAGCTGCCCCTTCCCCCAGGTGTTCTTTCCCAGGGAGATGGGAGTTTTATCTGTAAGTCTCTGACTAGGGCTGCTGCCTTTCTTTCAGAGATACCCTGCCCAGAGAGGAGAAATCTGGCAGTCTGGCTACAGTGGCTTTGCAGAGCTGTGGTGGGCTCTGCCCAGTTTGAACTTCCTGGTGGCTTTGTTTACACTGTGAGGAGAAAACTGCCTACGCAATCCTCAGTAATGGCGGACCCCCCTCCCTCCACCAAGCTCCAGCATCCCAGGTTGACCACAGACTGCTGAGCTGGCAGCGAAAATTTCAAGCCAGTGGATTTCAGCTTGCTGGGCTCCATGGAGGTGGGATCCACTGGAAATGGAAGTGAATAGTTCTGTCTCACTGGCATTCCAGGCGCCACTGGGGTTTCTTTCCAAAAAAGAAAAAAAAAAAAAAAAGACTCCTGCAGCTAGCTCAGGGTCTGCCCAAATTGCCGCCCAGTTTTGTGCTTGAAATCCGGGGCCCTGGAGGCGTAGGCACCCTGAGGAAGTCTCCTGGTCTGCCGGTTGCAAAGACCATGGGAAGAGTGTGCTATCTGGGCTGGAGTGCACTTTTCCTCACAGCACAGTCGCCCATGGCTTCCCTTGGCTAGTAGAGGGAGTTCCCTCACCCTCTGCGCTTCCCAGGTGAGGGGACGCCCCACCCTGCTTCAGTTCACCCTCTGTGGGCTGAACCCACTGTCTAACCAGTCCCATTGAGATGAGCCAGGTACCTCAGTCAGTTGGAGATGCAGATATCACCTGCCTTCTGCGCTGATCTTGCTGGGACCTGCAGACCGGAGTTTTTCCTATTCAGCCATCTGGCCACAACAGTGTCCTTTGAAGAGCAGAAATTCTTAACTTCAGTGAAGTCTACTTTTTCTTTGGTGGGTTGGGCTTCTGGTGTAACATGGAAGAAATCTTTGTCCAATCAGGATTACAAAGATTTTCTCCTATGTTTCCTTTTACAAATTTTTTAGTTTTAGGTTTTTACATTTAGGTGCATGATTCATTTTGAGGTTTTTTTTGTGGGTGTATAACTCAGGCTTATTTATTTATTTTTTTGCAAATGGTATCCGATTGTTCCAGCATCTGTTGAAAGCACTAGAGTGAGTTTTTAATTATTATTGAAGTTATTTTAAAGTAAGTTACTTAAGACTTCTAAACTATTTAAGATTATTGCCTCTCTCACTTCCACATTGTTGGAAATGAAACATTGCCCTCAATACTCTAAAGTTCATTATTTATTTATTTACTGAGACAAACTCTGGCTTATGTTGCCCAGACTGGTCTTAAACTCCTAGGCTTAAGAGATGCTCTCACCTCCCTCCCAAGAAGCTGCAACCACTGTGCTCAACTCTTAAAATTAAAATTGCCCACACTTGATAATGTGAGTTTTGGCTTTTCCCTCTTGAATAGTTTGTGTTCTTTTTATTTTAAATATCAAATAATTATTTGTTTCTGTATTCATAATAGAAAATAAAAAACCAATAATATCTGAGAACCCAATTTCCAAATTCAAGAAATGTCTTCAAGTTAGAGGATACAAAAACAAAAAGCCATTATATCGTTAAAAATTGAGTCATGAAAATTATGGCACAAAATAGTAATGCAACTTTAATTACTAATTAAGAAGAATTAAGTATTCCTTTCTTTGTTCTCACAGTACATTATTATACTTCTTTTATAGCTTTTCTTTCGTATTACAGATATTTCTTTCTGTGTTGATCCCACTCCCCATACTCAAGGGCAAAAGCTATGACTTAGTCAGATTTTTATTCCCCGGTGCCTAGCAAAACCAGAAACTCAAAGGGTAGCAAAAACCTAAAAAAAATTGTTACATTGAACAGTACAGAAAGTTTCTCAATGTGAGTATTAATATTTACTGGTTGAGTGGTAGTATTTACCACTTAAATTTATTTCAGTAATTTAAGATGCACAGTTTTAGACGTTTTGATATTTTAGAAATAGCATTGCTTCTCCAATTGATAATACCTTACAGTTGCTCTAGTGTCAATGGGAGGCAAAGGGATCTTGATAAGCAGCAGTCGTTACTGCCCGTGCAAGGCAGACCTAGTCCAAGCTGTTCATGTTGTACTTCAGCGGAGTTTTGCACATTGTTGGTACTGCACGTGTTGAGCTTTATTGCCTTCTAAAATATCTTTTAAAATATTATATTATGATTTGGCATTGAAACAAGAGTTATTGTGTAGGGAGAACAGCATGGAAACAGCAGCATGGAGTGAATCTAACACTGGTGAAACAAATTTGTCTAACTGTGTCTACAAGAGTGCTTTACAGACACTAAGAAATAAGAAAGCATTGTATTATTTAAATTGGCAAGAACTTTTCTTCAATGACCCATAAAACAATGATGAGATTTATAATTCATGACATCTCAGATTTGATGAAATATAGAATTTTTGTTCTTTGTGACCTGCCTAAGAAGAGAATGGACTCTAAACAATTGCTTCTTGTTGTTGTAAGACAGAAGATACGCAGAAGACTAGAAAATGGCACATCATGCTCACTCAGAATAAAGAACATCCTGAAAATTATATATTTCAAATTATACTTCAAGCATTTAAGTTAAGAGACTGAAAATTGATTGATTACTTAAAAGCTAAAAAGACCCAAGGGACTGGGTAGTAATCAGTGTGGTTTCCTAAAGACCCAATTCTATCAATTCAACTCAATTTCTCTTTTTGAAAAAGTATGTGCTTCTTAGACAAATAATAGGCCTAAGGGAAATAAATCAAAAGCAGAACTTTTGTTTCAATTTTATATGACATTATTAATGACAAAGTGGGAAGATGGGCGTGGAGCAGACATCTGAGTGAATGTTATTCCAAAGCCATAGACTGAGCAGTCAGTGGCCTCTAAAGTATTTATTATGCGTGATTTGTCCATCTACCCAACTTATTGACCCTTTTCTTAATTCCATTTTCTGGCAGCTCATAAGTTCAGAAGAGAAATCAAAGTGACCTTGGCAAAATTGATATGTATTTTGATTAAACATAGATATCGTTTTAGTAATGACAGTGAAAAACAGTACTCCGTCTTAAGAGGCTTCATGTTTTCTGCAGGTAAGGGAGCTGAAGAAAACCCATTTTGAGATTTCTTTCAGAGACAGAGTTGTTATAGTTAATAGACTTTTTAAAACAAATGGCTTGTAATAAAGTCTAAACTATATTGTGATAATCTGACATAAATATTATTTTATTGTTTAGAATTATCTCAGACATTATTTTAAGACATAAGATAACATTTAAATATTTAGAACCCCCGAAGTTCTTTTTCTGGTTGCTTAATTGTTTGAATAGAGTTTTCGTACTAAAGAAACAAGCTGGTTGCGGTGGCTCACGCCTGTAATCCTAGGCCTTTGGGAGGCTGAGGCAGGAGTATCGCTTGAGCTCAGGAGTTTGAGACCAGCCTGGAAAACATAGGGAGACCTTGTCTCTACAACAACAAAATAAAACAACAACAACAACAAAAATAGGTGGCTGCGGCATGATCATGGCTCACTGCAGCCTCGACCTCTTGGCCTCAAGCAGTCCTTCCACCTCATGCTCCTGAGTAGCTGGGACTACAGGCTGCAGTGAGCCATGAGCATGCCATTGCACTCCAGCTTGAGCAACAGAGAGAGACCCTGTCTCAAACAAACAACAATGCAAAAATTAGGTGGCTGTGGTGGCACATACCTATAGTCCCAGCTAGTTAGGATGGTGAGGTAGAAGGATTGCTTGAGCCCAAGAAGTCAAGCCTGCAGTGAGCCATGATTGTGCCACTGCACCCCAGCTTGGGTGACAAGAGTGAGACCCTGTCTCAAACCAAAAAAAAAAAAAAAAAAAAAAAAAGAAGAAAAACCCAGTAATTCAAAAATTTGAGTATTTCCCTTATTTACAGTTACTAGTTATGGTTAGCAATGTATTATTGTTTACTTGAGGCATACCACATAGTAGGGGAACCTATGACATATACCAAAATAGTATTGTTATTTTAATCACCTATTATAATTCTAGCATGTGATATTAATTCTCAAAGAATGAGAATAAGAAATTATAGTATTTTAATTACATCTAGATTTAGTTGATAATTTAGAAGTTAATCTCAGCCTTTTGCATTGTTTCAAGATCATTGTGTACAGGATAGAAAGATTTCTGGTTGGTGGAATTCTGGATCCTTTGCTGTGATTCTGTTCCTTTGCTGTGATTGATTGCATCTTAAATGAATACAGAACAAACATGAACTCGTCCCTTATTCCCTTCTCAAGCAGTGTTAATTCAGTTCTATCAGATAGCATAGAAAAAAGTTATTATAAACACATGTTAAGTTGAGTTACATTTTAATGTTATAACTGTGGTTTTTGTCAAGGTTGTCAGTGGCCTCCATGTTCCTAAAGTCTGTGGTGAATTCCTGATGTTCTTATTTGACCTGTAGCAGCGTTTGTCACAGGTGATCACTCTATCCCTTGGAAACACATTCTTCATGCCTTCAGAACACTGTACTTTCTCCATTTTCCTCCTGCCTCCCTGGTCGCCCCTCAGTCTCCTTGCCTGTCCTTACACTCCTTCCGACCTCTTCATGTTGGGGTGCGTAAGGGCTCGTTTCACTGTCCTCTTTCTGTCTATGCTCAGTCCCTTGCAATCTCATTTGTTTTATTTGCTTTAAGTACCATCTGTGTGCTTATGACTCCCAAATTCGTATTTCCAGCCCAGGACCCTTCTACAAACTCCTCACTCTTACAACCAAAGCCATGACATGTCTTTACTTGATGTCTAATAGACTCTGCAAATGTCACATGTATGTCCAGAACTGAATTCCAATACTTGTCACCCCTGCCACCTGCTCTACCTGCAGAGTTCCCTGTCTCAGTTAATGGCAACTCCATTCTTCTTATTGCTCGGTTGACTCTTCTCTTTCTTCCCTATCCTCATCCACGTTTTTAGGAAATCCTGTTGGCTCTACTTTCAAATTATGTACAGATTCTGACCACTTCTTATCACCTCCATTCCCATTACTTAGGTGAAACTGTCATCATCTCTTACCTGGATTATTGCAGTAGCTTCTTAGTTGGTCTCCCTCTTTTCATCCTTCTCTCCTTAAACTCCCCCCACCTCAACACAGCCTACTGAGTATTTTATAATGAAAACCCAGCCATGTCATACATCTGTTAAAAATCCTTCAGTCATTCCCCATTTTACTCAGAGTAAAAACCAAAGTCCTTATAGTTAGCCTATATGGTCCTAAATGATCTGGCTCCTTTGTTACTTTTCAGACCTCATCTCCTAAGAGTCCCCCACTCAACTCAGCCTTATGACCCCACCGTTGCTGTTCTTGAAATACAGCAGGCATGGTCCCACCTCAGAGCCTTTGCACTGGTGGTCCTTTTGCTTGGAACACTTTCCTCAATAGTTCATGCCCATTCTCTTCTCTTTAGGACTGCCATGTGCTCTTTTCACAAAGAGTCACTGATAGCGAACCTCCCACACTGTTAACCTGCTTAACTCAGTGGTGTGACTCTGCTCACTGTAAGTCTTTGCATAAATGCCACTTCTCTGTGATACCAGTCCCAACCACCCAGTTTATTTAATTTTGTTTTTCCATAGGGTGTTGGGGTACAGGTGGCATTTGGTTACATGAGTAAGTTCTTTAGTACTGCTTTGTGAGATTTTGGTGCACCCATCACCTGAGCAGTATACACTGCACCATATTTGTAGTCTTTTATCCCTCACCCCCTGCCACTCTTCCCCCCAAGTCCCCAAAGTCCATCGTATCATTCTTATGCCTTTGTGCCCTCAAAGCTTAGCCCCTACATATCAGTGAGAACATATGATGTTTGGTTTTCCATTCCTGAGTTACATCACTTAGAATAATAGTCTCCAATCGGCCGGGTGCAGTGGCTCATGCCTATAATCCCAGCACTTTGGGAGGCTAAGGCAGGCAGATTACCTGAGCTCAGGAGTTCTCGACCAGCCTGGGCAACATGGTGAAACCCTGTCTCTACTAAAATACAAAAAGTTAGCCGTGCATGGCAGTGTGCGCCCATAGTCACAGCTACTTGGGAGAATTACTTGAACCTGGGAGGCAGAGGTTGCAGTGAGCCGAGATTGTGCCACTTTACTCCAGCCTGGGTGACAAAGCAAGACTCCATCTCAAAGAAGGAGGAAAAAAAAAATAGTCTCTAATCTCATCCAGGTGACTGAAAATGCTGTTAGTTCATTCCTTTTTATGGCTGTGTAGTATTCCATCATATATATTTACCACAGTTTTTTTAATCCACTCTTTGATTGATGGGCATTTAGCCAGCCTTCCAGTTTAAATTGGAAACCATCTTAGCTTTCCTGGCCTCACTTATTTTGTTCTATTCTGCTCCCCCCCATATCAGTTATTACCTTCTAATAAACTACTTTAGTGACTTGATGTTTTGATTGTCTTCTTCCCTTGCTAGAATGTAAACTCCATGAGGGCAGAGATTTTTGGTTGTTTTATTTACTCTATATTAAATGCCTATAACAATATCTGGCACATAGGCGGCACTCAATAAATATTTGTTGAGTATATCATTTAAAATATGTTGGGTTTTAAAATACATTCAACATAGAGAAGGAAGATTAAATCAATGAGTTTTAAAACTAATGTATTTCATTAGATATATATTTGCTAGGGAGTTAAAGATTCAATTTTTAAAAAGTTTTATCTTCTAGCTGAGTATATCCATATGTGCTTTATGTCACAGAAAGAATCGATAGCTTATCTTGGTACCTTATCATAAAACAAAGGAATTTCAAGTGATAACAGCCATTCAGCAGGTATGTTTGATAAAGCTTTTTCAAGTTTAATTAGAATTTACAGATCTTTGAGAAGCAATTAAAAAATGCCTGCATGTTATTGATTCATAAATAATATTATGGCTTGCTTTATTGGTATGTATGGGATGCTACAATGCATGTGTTATTCAAGTGCAAATATTGATCAAGTCATTAACATCATTAGAAAATTAAGCTACAACAGTTTTTTAAGTGACTGGGTAGAGGGAATGTATTTAGAAATATGTTTATAATATATTTTTATCATGACCTGGTACCTTTTCAGTAAAATGATGGCACAGCCAGTGTTTGCGTGTAAACATAAGAATTAAGAGGTTTTCTGTTTTTTTTTTTTTTAAATAAAATAGGAAAGCGCTTTTATCAGAGGATTTGAAGCAATGCATATCAATAATACAACAGTCCTTACTAGCATTTCATAAACATTCAAAGCACCCATGAAAATGGTTTAGAAAAAGGAGTTGGATTACCTTCTTCACAGTTATGATACCAACTTGGAAATTGGGATCTGTGCTAATGTCAAAGGCATCTGCACCATCTCCATCCACAATAGTGTATTTCATCTCTGCATTTATGCCTTCATCCAAGTCCTTGGCAAACACTCTCCCGACAGTGGAGCTAATTGGAGCTGATTCCAACACACTCATCTGGTAATGTTCTACAAAGAAAAGCCAGGACACGCATTCTTGATAATCCGTCAGTATAAAAAATGCCTCATCATTATCATATCTTATCAGGGGTGCTGTGCAAAATACCTTTCTTCTGGGTTCAAAAAGTAAAACTTGAGTTTTTACAGATAAAAACTAAGGTCCATAAAGGCTGAGCAAATGGTCATACAGGCCATAGCCTGTATTGGATGTTCAATAAAGAGGAGTAAAAAAGCTTAAGTAGAACAGGGTGAAAGCAGAACGACTTAGTCCTAGTGACTGTAGCTTGAGTGGTAGAAAGTATCTTGCATTCAAATCTTTTAGTACTTCCTAGTGAACTGAAGTATTTCCTTAAATTGCAGTTCCTTCTGAGAGTGATAAACATTGTGGTCACAAAGTGTGTATTTATTCTGTTTACACTTCAAATGTCCACCTTTTCTTTCATGGCCTGGCCCGTGTGCTGAGTGCCTGTCTCTACGACCATTTGCTCAGAGGTCATGGAGATCAGTGATCTATAAAGGGGGAGCAGCCATGGAGAGCAAGCTCCATCAGCTCCATGTGCTGCCCCTCAGTGTGTCCTTGTACCCGAGACTGTCCTGGGCTGCCTTTCCAAGGACAGATCCTTTATGCTTCTTGTTTTCTTGTTCCAGAATAAAATACTAAAAAGGTTCTCACATATGTAAGACTCTGAGAGTTGGTCATATCCTTTTGGACATGACATCCTGAGCTCACAATTAAATTTAGTTCACTTTCATCTCCATGAATTCGTATTTTTACCAACTTACCTTTTCTGGGGCTCAGCTTTTTGATGTTCTTTGTTATTTT
Source organism: Rhinopithecus roxellana (assembly GCF_007565055.1). Lineage (NCBI taxonomy): Eukaryota > Metazoa > Chordata > Mammalia > Primates > Cercopithecidae > Rhinopithecus > Rhinopithecus roxellana. The sequence goes on along the minus strand of NC_044569.1, from coordinate 65,783,490 downwards.
GTCAATCATAATGTGACTGACTAAATAACAAAGAAAAATCACACAATCACATTTTCCATATGTATGTGTTCCCTTTTATTCTAATATGCTTTGTAAGCTATAGCCTCGGGTGTGAGGGCTTGAGTTTCACAAAGATTCAGGGAGGTTGACAGCACCCAGCCAGCTCACAGCACTCTGCCTTGCACAGGAGAAGAAATGATGCCTGTTCTTTACAAACATGAGCCAGGAAATCTTTAAAGTTTGTGCTAAACTGGCAGGCAATTGGATTTCATGATCTCTTTCCATTTACTTCCAAAGTTGTTGATGGATTACACTTTGCTGTTGCAGAACTTTTGGGAAAAACAAGCATCTGCCTACAATGTTCCTCATCCCAATCAAGCTATGTTATATGTTTAAACATCTGCATACAATTTCTATACATGATACATTATATTATAAATAAATAGCTTGAGATCTTGATGTTTCATTATATTTGAGTCTATTAAAGGTGACTGAGCTTGTTCAATGTAAAATAGTAGGTGTGTCATTTTGTCAACATTCCCTAATCAGTTATAGTAATATTTGTGAAAAAGAAGCAAAGTGGAATTCCTACAATGAGGACTCATTAGATTAATTAGGCATAAGAGGATAGCCAAGATAGGTTTATGGAATATCAAGGTTATCTAAACTTAGTTTTAGCAAATAGATGGGGAACTATTTAATGAAGAGAGAATGCAAAGTTTTAAAAGGTCAAAAAGGAGGAAGCAGTGATAATGTGTGTAGAATGCATAGAGACACAGAGATTTAAATTTTTTTACATTTTTGTTTTGTCTTCCATGAAACATAATCCATACTTCCACTCTATCCTAGAGTCTCCATTAAAACTATATTTTGAAAAAGTGACAACTTAAAATGTGTGCTTTAGAATGGTGTTAGGATGTTGTTTTGGGGCTGGGTGTGGTGGCTCATGCCTGTAATATCAGCACTTTGGGAACCTGAGGAAGGCAGATGATTTGAGCCCAAGAGTTCAAGACCAACCTGGGCAACATGACAAAATCCTGTCTCTACAAAAAATACAAAAATTTCTTGGCATGGTGGTGTGCACCTGTCGTTCTGGCTATTCAGGAGCTGAGGTGGGAGGATTGCTTGAGCCTGGGGGTTGAGGCTACAGTGAGCTGTGATTGCACCACTGCAGCCCAGCTTGGGTGACAGAGCAGGACCCTGTCTCAGAAAAACAAAAAAAAGATCTTGGTTTGGGAGGCAAGGCTAAAACCCCAGTAATCCTTGTATTGTGTTCTGCTATTGTGAAGCTGCCATGTTTGGGGTAACATGACTCCTGGCAATATGTCAGAATCCATCTACCTTTGAGCTATGTAATAACTTGAGCTATGTAATAAGCTGGTTGTACCGTCCCTTCTGCCTCCATCAGAGACACCTGTCTAGTGTCAAATGTAAAAAGCCAAATAGTTCAAGGGTGTTCAAGAATTTATAGTCTGTAGTGTGAGTAATATGAGCCCTTCATGAAGTAATGAAGATGGAACCCACAGGATCACTAAAGCAACACAAAGTCCATCCATGTGGCATTTCACAAACTGTTCTGTGATGCTCTCGTATTCTGCACTGTCAGACCAAGCAACTTAGGAACTTACTCACTTGTACCCTTTGTGAAATGCTTATCTAATATCCTGCTTTTTCCATCATGAATGCTTATGGGACTTTGTATATTCTGTTTGCGTGTAAATATTTGAGTTCTCCTGTGTTTACATAGATACAAGGGAAGGTTCACTTGGTCTGACTGATTCAGAATGCAACTGTTCATCTGACGGTCTGGCTAGTCTGGCTAGACTCTTTCTCCTTTTAGTTTTTTTTAAAGCCCTATTTACCTAGCTAAGTGTTTCACCTGGAATTGCACTTCCTGCTCTCATTTCTCCTGCTGCTTCCTTCAGGCATCTGCTTCTCAAACTCACATCTCCGTTCCTGGGCTCTGTTCCACAGTCATAGCTCTATATTTCCACTTTCCTTAAGGACATTCAACCTGATTGTCCTGCTGTCACTTCATATTTAAATCTGAATTTGTCTCCCTCCTACACTGCCACTCTTTCCATTATGCATCCTCTATTTTTATTAGTAGTACAATCCTTCTCCCTGTCATCCAGAGTGAAAACATTGTTGTCATCTTTGACTCCACCCTTTGCCACGGTTCCCTTAGTCAGGAAATCAAGAGGCAGAAGTCCATGTTTTCTTATTTGTCCCATTCCACTCCTCCTGCTACTTCCTTAAGTCCTTAGCAGTTCAAGTCTGGACCTCTCTAAATGTCTCCTAACCGACTCCCCTGCTCCTAGTCTCTGCCTTGCCAACCCCTCCTCTACATGGCTACCAAATTAGCCTTTCTTTATTGTCTCCCTCTTGCTCAAAAACTTTTCTATGGCCTCCAGTAAAGATATAGCACATTTGCAAGAGCCAGTTTTAATTTTAGGAGTCTTTGAACATAAAATGACATTGAAAACTTATTTGCAGTCAGGATGTTTTTTCCCACATGCAGGTTTTTACTCAAATGAGCTCCAAGATGGTAGAGACCTTGTTTTGTCTGTACACAGCTTTGTGATTCATTCATAGAATAGGGCCTGGAATAAATGTTTTTTGAATGAATGAATAAATGAATGACTTCCCCTTCTGGAATGTTTTCTTTTCTGCCTCTATAAACCTGCTATATTCTTTAGCCCCCTGTTGAAATCTCATCCTTCTGTGGAGGCTTCATTCATCTCAGTTTATATGAAGGCATCATTTTGCACTATTCCAGTGGCGCCAGGTGCTACTATGGGTTAATTTTCCTGTGTGTAGAATGTGTCCTCCAAGTGGATTTGAAGCTTCACAAGGGCAGGGACTGAATTCTAAGCCTCTTGTGGCCTTCACGCCCTGTGCTCTCACCAAACAAGTGCTTGGTACCTACTGGAATGATTGGTGAAGATTGTCACATGGGTGGATGTGTCCATCTGCAGCTTTGGCTATCAGTGAATGCATTCTCGATGGATCAATATTGCCCCCTGGGGGCAAAAATAGGTTTGCAGGGATGTGATGAAAGAAATTTCAGCTATTACTAGTTTGTGGCCCACTAAAGGTCAGTTCTACCCAACAAACCTTATTCCTTAGTATTGCATTTTATGTAGGGTGGGTGGGAATGGAAATCAGGAAACAAAGTAAAAAGATTCCACAGGGAGGAGAAAATGGAAACAAAATGTTTGAGAAATCCAGGTTTAGCACTATGGGAAGCTGGAACCCTGAAGGGAAATAGTTATGCGAGAATTGCATGATGAATGTAAGAAAGTAATCTATAGATAATTGAACTTAATGAGGAAACTCAAACTGGCCTTTCTCCCGCACCTCTGTAATTTCTGGGCCCGAGGTCTGTGCTCTCTTGGATTAGGTACTCACTCTGAGGAAAGCGGGGTGGGTTGTCATTGACATCTGAGAGGGTGATGTTGACTGTTGTGGTCCCAGCTAATCCTCCAAGCTGCCCTCCCATATCCTTGGCTTGGATAATCACTTCGTAGTATTCTTTGGCTTCTCTGTCCATGTTCATGAGCGCTGTCCTAATTACACCTGCAGGATAGAAATGACTTTGTTTTTAAAAATGAAACCACAGGACCAGTTTTTAAAGATTGGTTTCTAGGTGTCTCCCTGGTGCACTGTTAATGCCTAGAAGCGAGGTGCAAGTCACCTGTGCTTTTAAATTTGAGGTAAGAAATCTCAACTTCAAAAATGGGCTGTACTGAAATCAGTGGTGAATGAAAACTATTTTACTCCAGAAGGAAGAGCTCAGAGGGCTGGTTTCTTCTGGCAGCATTACTGAAAGTGAACAGGAGGTGGCAGCAGTGTTTCTCTTACAGATCTGGGAAATTGCAGTCCAAGGCGATTTCTGACAGCGCTGTCTCAGCAAGGAAAACCAGGGTCTTTGGGTCCAGAAAACAAAGCGTCATATGTCTACAAATCTGTGAATTTAGGTAATTCTCCCTCAGTTTCTTCAGCCCCTAGAGCCCTTGTTGTGTGAATGGCTCTTCTTTAGGTAACTCATTCCTGCATTTTCTTGCCTCCCTACTACCTGTAAGCAGGGTTGGAATTCTAATTGGATTTTCCTGTTGTTACATATTCATTCTGTTTTGTGATATTCTTCTGTTTACCTCTGTGCTTTACTGAATTATGTGAGCTAGGACATGAAAGATGCTCTGTGAGCTGTTTATTTTTACCATGCATAAGAGATGAAGTTCCCCAGACAGCAAGCAGCAGATACGGTTTCACTTAAGAAGAGGGGCCTACACTACAATCCGTTGAAATGTGTTGTGATCCTGCCACGCCTGTACAGTAATGTTTTATCTCCCCTTTAACCCTTCAGCTTAAAAAAGTTGACTTCTATACACTCTAGGCAAAGATTAAAGACTTATTTACTACAGCTTTACAACATGACTCTTGGCTAGGTAGACCTTTTGCATGAAAATGGAAGGGATTAGGAATAATAATCCACCCCAGTTTACTCCTATAATGTATATATTGCATTATAGCAATAACATTCTCAAGTGGTATATGCAGCATTTTCCTTTTTAAGAGGCCCCCCATGGGCACAGCAATAACTATCTGTTCATGTATTTTTGACCTTAACACTACAGATGCCCCCGGGAGCTGTCAAAATAATGTAAGACTCTTCTTAGGGATATAAAGGACACATTACCCTCTTCCTCCCTGTATTTTTCCTCGCTGTGGGCACCCTTCATCTCTTCATTCTCCCCCTTGCCCTTAGTAGAATTGTTAAAGTTACTGTTTTATAGAAGTTCCTAACTGCAGTCTTTTTTCCTTCCTCCTCCTAATTTACACTCCCTTACTACTTTTATGATACAGTTTTCTGAATGTCTGGTTTCCCTCAGGACTTCTGGGAAAAGATTCGATCAGGTTGCTAATAATAGAAATGTATTTTTTCTTTTTCAAGTAAAGAGGTGACTTTGAGTGTTCACCATTAACTTTATTCTGTGGCTGTTTCTTTACTCAAGTTCCTTGTTAATTAGTCCTAGGTCCCATGTTTACCCTCATATAAAATGGAAGTAATAATACTTCCTATATCTTTTGCTAGTTTACAAGATTATTGGGAAGTTCAAATATGGCATCATTTATGAAAGTATTTAATAAGAGGGGAAGCTTGGCACAGGTATAAAATAATGACATCACAGTAACTTTGCCAAGCTCAAACATATTAAGTGAAGTCTTTCATACATCCAAACATAAATTCTGTAGCCAAAGCTCTTGGGTAAGACAGAAATAAATAAGCAAACAAAACACCAAACTTCTGTTTGTCATTTTCTGCCACATTGCTTCTCACCCATTCAGTTCTCTCTGATGTCCTCCCTGTGAGAGCTTCCCAATCAGGACCTGCGTTTTGGGGACCACATCCCACATGGTCTTTCCTCCCTCATCAAAACCTGTCTACCCCAGCAACCATTCATTTTGGACTTCACTGCTGAGTGCACAGTGGTTGGTTTAATAGAAAGAACATCAGACCATATGTCAAGAGACCTCTCTACACTAGATGAGCTTTAGTAGCTCTGTTTTGCAATTGCTTTATCTGTTAAGCAAATGGTGTCGGACTGGATGATTCCCCCAAGGCTCTTTCCAGTTTCACAATCAATGCTTCTATTTCTCTAATGACCCAGATGAATGTGTCAATCCTCTTGGGTCTTCATGGGGTTATAAAAGACCTTAGTCCCTGGGAATAAATATAACCATAGGATTTTTTGAAGGCTAGTGGGGAGCTACTTTGTGTGTGTATGCAAAGGGGCTTTTTGCCTCTCCATTTAGACACTGCCCATTGTCTATGCATAGCTCTTATATTCTTCTGTTTACCTCTGTGCTTTACTGAATTCTGTGAGCTATATCTTTTGCTAGTTTACAAGATTATTGGGAAGTTCAATAATCAGGGCAGTGCTAGTTTGCTCTCTTAATCCTAAAGCTTATAGCAATCTTCTCTGGTTAATATGCTCCCTGGAGAGTCCTTGAAAAGGAGAGTTGGGTCTGTCATAGCAGTAGTTATAAATTATCAGGGAATAAGCACCACTGACTCGACCCTTGCATCAGATACCTGTTTTAGAGTCCACAGAAAAATATGGCTGGCCCTGAAGAATGCTGTACACCACCCGGGCACTGTTGCCGTAGGTCGGGTCATCTGCATCCGTGGCTGTCACTTGGATGACAGAGGTACCTGGGGAAGAGAAGTAGAAACCTGTTCAAGTGTAATAACTAAAGGCTGGATGCAATCCTGAACGGTCCATCTTAAAGCATTTGCAAATGTGTTTACTTCATTGGGAGAGTCCCCTTTCTTGGTCAAGCTTCCATAACTCTTACCTTGTACCTGTTTAGTAGGGATGACAGTTATTTGTGCTTTAAATTCTGAATGACTGGTAAGAACACAGCCTTTGGGCTCTTCATTGCTTTTTTTTTTTTTTTTTTTTTAGATGGAGTCTTACTCTGTCACCAGGCTGGAGTGCAGTGGCGCACAATCTCAGCTCACTAAAATCTCTACCTCGTGGGTTCAAGTGATTCCCCCACCTCAGCCTCCTGAGCTGGGACTACAGGTGCGCACCACCACACCAGGCTAATTTTTTGGTATTTTAGTAGAGACAGGGTATTTAGTAGAGATGGGGTTTCACCATTTTGGCCAGGGTCTCCTGACCTTGTGATCCACCTGCCTCGGCCTCCCAAAGTTTTGGGATTACAGGCGTGAGCCACCGTGCCCAGCCCTATTGCTCTTTTGATAATAACAAAACATTTCTCCCTTATGAAACAAATATTATTCAAGCATTTATTGATTTATCTGTCTAGCTAATATTTTGTTTTTAAAGAATCAGAACTAAAAAACAATAATAGGCTTATTATTATTGTTACTCGCTCTGTTTGATTCCACTGTTTAAGTAGCTTCCTGCCAGCCACAGGGCTTGGTCATCATTTTTGGTTGCTTTATAATTTGTGAGCTGCTCCTGTCATGCTCTTCTGTTCTGAATATATGTGTACCTGCATGTGTGTGTGTGTGTGTGTGTGTGTGTGTGTGTGTAGGAGGTGCTGTTTGTGAAAATCAGCGAGTCACCACCTTACCCACTGGGGACATTTCTGGCACAGTGGCGACATAAGGTCCATCCAGGAACTTGGGCTCGTTGTCATTGATGTCTTGAATTTTGATGATGAACTCTGACTCTGGCTCCATGGGCCTGCCCGTCCGCCTGTCTAGGGCTTGAGCCCTTAAAGTATACTGGGCTCTTTCCTCTCGATCGAGTCTCTGAATGGCATGGATGTCTCCTGTGGTGTCGTCGATGGTAAATACGATGCCAGCACCTTCTCCCGAGAGGATGTATTTGATGGATCCATCTCCCCTGTCCATATCTGAATGAAGCTGGGAGAGGAAAGCACCTGATTCTCATCATGGATGTCAATAGGTGTCAGAAAACACATTGATTTTCAGTTTGTTACAAACTTATAACCTCCCTTTACATAAGGAGATTTTTTTTTAACTCAAATGTTTAATAAGTCTGTCTACAAAGAACTAGTATGCATTGGACACGACTATGTCAAGAAGTAGATGTAGGTTGATGAATAAGTAAAATTTTCCATGACACATTCTGTATCCTGAACTTACCATTATTTAAACAAAATTATTCTCCCTGATAAGTATAGAAAACAGGAACTCTGGAAAATGAAGATCCCCAAAGTTAGAATAAGAACAAGTTTCATAAGGAGGAATCCTACCTTTCCATTTAAGAAAAATAAAAGTAAAATAAAATGGATAAGCCTAAACATGTTAAAATGAAGAAATTGCCATAATTTTTGTAGTATCAAACAGTTTTACGACAATTCAAGTTGGCTGATAAGCTGATGGAAGTAGTTTATAAAAAGGTTAAGGGCACTGCAGTGGGAAAAGTGAATGACCTCTATGAATTCTTTCTCACATTCTGTGATCCTAGTTCTGTAGTTTCATTCAGTAGGACTGGGCTTGTGTTTCAGGCGTCAAATGGAATTTAACTGCTGGTTGTGATTCTTTACATCAGTATGTGTCTCCTTTAGATGGGACTGGTTCTTGGGTTCATAACTCAGTCACTTAAATCTATATGTGGATGGTTGAGTTAGGGACATGCTTTTATCTGACCATGCAGCTATATTCCCTCTCAGAATCCTTTTTTTTTTTTTTTTTTTTTGAGACAGAGTCTCGTTCCATCGCCCAGGCTGGAGTGCAGTGGCATGATTTTGGCTCACTGTAACCTCCACCTCCCGGGTTCAAATGATTCTCCTGCCTCAGGCTCCCAAATAGCTGGAATTACAGGCATGCACCACCATGCCTGGCTAGTCTTTACATTTTTAGTACAGAGGGGGTTTCACCACATTGGTCAGGCTGGTCTCAAACTCCTGACCTCAGGTGATCTACTACCCACCTCGGCCTCCCAGAGTGCTGGGATTATAGGTGTGAGCCACTGCACCCAGCCAGAATACTTTTAATAACTCTCAAAAGGAGTCCAGGAGTACTATATTTTTAAAATCTCAGGCCTATAAACATATTTCTGCATCTATAATATCTACTTAATTGCAGATAGTATTATAGGTGGCAAGAACCCTGTAATTTTGAGTAACCCTTATAGGTAATGGTCTCTTTCTAAAGGTGGTAACAAAACAATTAGTTAAATGTAGTCAGCCACTCCGTTGTCGCCTGGGTTGTTAGCACTTTGCATAGTCCAGGGTGAAGTTCATGAGATTAGTTCATAAAACAGCCAGCATTAGGCCTGGGGCAGGGAGGCCAATGTATCTGGCCTGAACACTGTCTAGGCCAGTTATAAATTCAGGGCCCTTGATGAGTTATTTTATGTTTATAACCATTAATTTCCTTATAAATGTGAGGACAACACTCATACTTATTCTGAAGGGTCACTGGGATCATTAGAGATTAATGAACTGGAGACACCCAGCACAGTAGTTTTCCCATCATAGGAAGGCCATAAATGGTGCCAGCCATGATATACGTGAATGGAGAAAAGGGTATTAGCACACTCAGCTCTTCTCTGCTCCCTACAGACCTCCAGGAGGGTGGCAGAGAGGAAAAACAACCTGTTGGCTTTTTTGTTATGCACCGTCTCCTGGTAAAAGCTGCAGAAGGCCGCCTGAAGCATGGCTGAGACAGTGTTACTCTGAGGATTAAACGGCATGAACACCAATAAAACACCTGCAAATGCATCCACAACAGCCTCCAACAGGGATGGGTTTGGAGGCTGTGGCTGGCTTTGAGCTGAACTCAGATTGACTCACGGCCAAATCATGCAGACAACGGTTTTGCTGCCTGGAGGAACTCAGCTGTGTCTTATCTAGAAAAGGGAACTAAGGGAATAAAACTGACCGAAAAAATAGTTGTGGACTTTTTTCTACTTATTTTATTTAGAATATGAAGTTCTCACATTTCCTCATTTTGTATACAGTATTTTCTTTTTTCTTTCTTTCTTTCTTTTTTTTTTTTTCAATCCAAATCTTCTGTTTATGCAGTTATATACAGTAGAGGTGCCCAACTCTTGTGTAGAATAGAAAGCCATTTCATTTGGACCTGGGTACAAAGAAATGAAAATCTATTCCATTGGGAACTGTGTTCTCAGGCAGAGGAACAGAAGTGTGGGCAGAACAAGGATTTCAGAAGGTGTTTTAAATTTAAAAAATGTATACGTATGCATATAGGTGTATGTTTACATATACAAGAGTGTATGTAATTTTATGGCATGGTGGCATAGGACTTTTAATAAAATTGGTTTAATTTAGGGCACTGCTGATTAGGGAAGGAAAAATAGAAGCTGACAGAGGGCCACCCCAGGACTGTTCCGAGGTACTCTATGTATCAAATAAAACCTTTTGTTCCGTGATCCTTGAATTACTCAGCACACCTGTGATCCCAGCAGGCAGCAGGTAAGCCTGCTTTAAGCATTTTAAGAAAGGACAGCAGCAGAGCTCACGGCAGGGCGCCCCTGACTACTAGGAGCTGGCTGGTGCCACGTGGAGTCTGGGCTGAGGCTCGGGTGTGAGGCCTTCGCTTTCCGTGTGACCTTCATCTTGTTGTGGCCTGATGTCTTGTAAGTGCATAATGAAACTGTTTTGGAAGAAGGGTCGGAGGGAGGGCGAAAGTTCCGTGTGGATGGTGCTAGCCCTGGAGCGGCCGGCCGTGGTGGCTCAAGCCTGTAATCCCAGCACTTTGGGAGGCCGAGGTGGGCGGATCACGAGGTCAGGAGATCGAGACCATCCTGGCTAACATGGTGAAACCCCGTCTCTACTAAAAATACAAAAAAATTACCCGGGCATGGTGGCGGGCGCCTGTAGTCCCAGCTACTCGGGAGGCTGAGGCAGCAGAATGACGTGAACCTGGGAGGCGGAGCTTGCAGTGAGCAGAGATCGCGCCACTGCACTCCAGCCTGGGTGACAGAGTGAGACTCCGTTTCAAAAAAAAAGAAACGAGTTAGGAGCACCTTTCCAGGAGGTTTGGAGCGCTGGTCTGCACGTGCAAGTGTGCACATGAGCAGGGCAGGGGAGAGGGAAGAAGGCGGGGGAAGGGAAAAGGAGGAGGGAGGGGGTAGAGAACACCCCCAGGGAAGCAGGAAGCTCTCCACTTTGAAGCGTGTCAGGATCTGCTTACACAGAGGTGGTTTCTGAGGCCCATAGGCCTATCAGTTCGAGGTCTTGTCAGGGAACAAAACTCAACACCTGGTTTCAGCAGGGAGAATTTGGAGTGGAGGACTGAAAAGCCAAAAGGAAGCACCGAGGCATCAGAGAGAGAGAGAGCGCAACTCCAGGAAAAACAGCCAGTGCCCCTCTGGCTGGGGCAACACAGGACAGAGGTGGGGATTCTGGGATCGGCAGGTTTGGAGGGGAGCCCCTTGAGGCTGGGCCTGAGACCCCTGAGGAAGGAGGGCTGCCCCTTGGGCTGGGGCCTCAGGAGCTTGGAGGAGGTGTCCCTGTTCCCTGGGATTCACACCTCTTAGAAGTAGGTGTGATGAGGAGGAGCAAGTCACTCTTCCCTCCTCCTGCCTCCTGGGCTCCCTCTAGTACCTTCTACAGGCAGGCAGAACCTACCTGGGAGAGGAGCTGGTTGGAAGAGGAGAAATTATGGCTTGGAGAGTTTCAGCCCCAGTACCCAAAGCAGAGTGTGGAAAGATGAGCATGGGTCTGAGAGACACCAGCTTAATAACCCATGCAGCAGTGCACATTTAATATTCCGCTTTACCAGCCATAGAATACACATTTGGTTTCAAAAATTGCAAAGAACAGACATTAACAGCTTTTCTCCAAGTCACTCAGCAAATCGGCAGTGTAATAAAAATGTGTTTTATGTTGATCCATATTTAATTCAACTAACACTGACTGTGTACCAGCTATTTGGAGGAAGGTAAGAAGCTTCCGAGCAGAGTCAGCAGCACAGTTACGTACATCTTGGGAAAATACTTTAGGCAGAATAAGACAAGTGAATGTCTCATTTATCCTAACCATTCTTTAGTCTTTAAGATCTTCAGCCAAAGGAGTAGTGAGTGATGGGAAGTACAAGCAGGTTCTGAAGAATCTTAGCTGATTTAGGATTTCGAAAACAAGAATGATGTTCACTCTTTTTGTCATCTTTCAGAGTGCCTTGAATAGTTTCGAGAATGCAGTGAGTGCTTACAATTTGTGGTCAGGCAGCTTCCACATAGTTGTTAACCTCGGCATGATTTGGACGCACAAATTCGTGCACAAGCACAAGCTCTCAGCATCCCTCTCTTTGCATATGTCAATATAATCTAGCTTTAACTCGACACCGCCTTGTCCCTGGAAAGCCCAGTGTGGATTTTGTAAGGCCATACCAATTACAGCTGATAATTGTTGCCATACTCCTTTCTGAAATAAGCAAATAACTTCGGCAAGCTCTCTAAACAGACATCTTCTGGAGCTCAAGGTGACAAGCAGAATGCCCCTGGGTAAAGAGAATGAAAGGGGATGAATTCCCTTTCAAAAGAAAGTAAAGGGGAAAAGTGTCTGGGTAAGTGAATATATGATTATCTTCTTCATGTAGAGGTAACACATGCAGGGTAAAAATCTTCGCTTGGTTGCTGGTGTGAGGATTGGGTCAGATGACTGTTGAGATGAATGGGTGTCTTGTATCTTGGTTGAGGTTATTTGGAAAGGGCAAGCACTAATTGTGAGTACTCAAGGGTGCTACACAGCTAAGAACTACCCAGCGTCAGAGATAAAGGGTTCAGGAAGCAGCCTGGCTCAGATTCCTGATCCCTCCTAAACACCACTGACTCCTGTGTGTATCCTCTGGGCTTAGCCTAAAGCCACTGGCCACAGACAAGGCAATGTAAAGGAAAGCCGGTGCTTTGGGGTAGGAGCAATGTATATTTCAGCCCGGGCTTTCCCTGCTACCTTTGGTGTAACTTTGGGCAATGAACATGAATAACCTCTCTGAGCCTAGTTCCCTGTGTTATACTCACCTCACAGCATTGTTATGATGATTAAATGATCTGCTTTGATGTGAATGTGACCGACACATGGTACTGTGGTAGTCCAATAAAACGTTAGCTACCTTTTTCTTCTGCACTCTTTGTGGCCAGTTCTGTGCCCAAGTACTCAGCGTCAGGGACGTGTGGACAAAGTTGGGGAGTGGCGTCTCAATTTCTACCCTTGGGAGGAGGCAATAGAGCCCTAAATTGTATGTGCACATAAGTAATTACTGAAAATTGCTGAATACAAACATACTCTTTTCTTGAACTTAGCAGTGACCATGTATGTCTATTTGGAAGAAATGTTATATAGATATGGAGAAGCTAGAAGTCTTTGGAATTCTGAGTAGATGCAAGATGTGTTCATGATAGAATTGTCTGATTTTAAGCTAAAACTTTGAGAATTTGAATGTGGCCTGATGAGCGGAAGTCAGGGCTTGTCCTGGGCAGGGCAGCAGCGTGGGCACGTGTGGGGTCAGGGACAAACATGGTATGTGTGGCAGAACCAGTTAAGGAGGTCCAGCTTGATTGGGATGAGGACATGATTTGAGAAATTGTGTGAGAGGGCTGAGTGAGGTAGGAGGAAGTCCTTGAACTGTATGCTAGGAGCTCTGATAGCATTCAAGAGCTACAGTGCTTTCTTAATCAGAGGAGCAACATGATGGAAAGGGTGCTTCAGGGAGAGGAATGTGCTGAGCACCCTGGAGGAGGGACGGGAAGAGTCTCTCTACGGGAAGACAGGCAGCACCGGCTTAGTTAATCTAATCAGGAAGAACAAAGGATCATGGTCATGACAGAGCCTAGAGAGGAGGAGATGCATCCGAGAGAAACTGGCAGGAAAATATTGGCAGATATGGGGACCGATTGCATGTGAAGGATAAAGGAGATAAGGAAAGGAGAAGTCAACAAAAACTCACAGGTTTTGAGGCCAAGGGATTTAAAGCTGCATTAGGTATTACTGAACTGTTGAGTTCCCATAATGAACTCCTTAAACTACTGTTACTGTTATCACTGTTAATACTATAGCTACTATAGTACTATTTACTACTACAGGTTAAGGGTAATTAAAATTTTACTCTGGATTGAGTACTGTGCAAAGTGCTTTACATGCATTAGCTTATTTAATCCTTACTACCCAGTGAGACCTTCATTTATTAAATATCATCTTGAGCACCTTCTACAAGGTAAATGCTGTGTTAGGTCTTGGGGATAAAACGGGAGCAATGTTCTTGCCTTCACTGAGCTAGTTTTAATCAGAGGCTTCAGAAAATAAACATGTAAATAAAAAAACAAATCAAGTATGGTGGTTGTGATTAGGGCTGTGAAAGAGAGTCTAACAGAGGGGCTTGCCTTAGAGAATGGTCAAGGAAGGCATGAGAGAAGCCAGCGGAAGGGCATTTCATTATGGGGGAGCAATAAAGGCAGTGCTTGCCAGGTTGCAGGAAGTGCCGAAGGTCATACCCCTGCAACAGGAGAATGAGGGAGAGAGTAGCATGGGCCGTGGGTGGGTGCCAGGAGGCAGGCTGATCCAGAAAGGAGTGGTCTTGTAAGCTGTGGAGAGGTGTCTGGAGGATTCAACGCACAGTGGAAAAACGTTGGAGAGACGTAAGTAGAGGAGTGATATGATCTGACTTAAATTTTAAACAGACCGTGGTGGAGAACAGATTGGAGGGAGGTGCAGGTGGACATGAGGAGACTGGTTGGGAGGCTAGGTATTTGCCCAGGTGACAGATGATAGTGGAAGCAGGGATAAGAGAAATGCAGGATTTGGGGTTGATTCTGGCATAGGACTAGCAGAATTTTCAGAGGGAGAGAATGTGCGGGCAGGGAAAAGGGAGGAATGATCCCTGGGTCTCTGGTTTTAGGAACTAGGTGATGGATGGGTGATGGGGCAGACTATGTTTAGGAGAAAAAAAGAAGAGTTTCTTACTGGACACACTGCACTGGAAAGGCCTATGAGTAAAAAATGTGGAGATGTCACATATGCAGTAGGATTTATAACCCGAAGTGGTCTAAGCCAGAGATAGAGGTTTTGCATTCCCTGGCATAGACATGGCATTCAAAACTGCAGAGGTGGCGAGTTCACCCAGGGAATGAGTGTGTGGAGAAGAGGCTGGGGCAAAGCTGACAAGCCCACCAACAATTGGGGTCAGGTGGAAGGAGAGGACCCACAAACACGGCTGAGACAAAAGAAGGAAAAACGAGATTGTGAAGGTCATGGCACAGAGAGGACAATGAGTCAAGGGGAGACAGGTCATCAGTGTCTGAGGTTGTGACTGGGAGGTGTCATAAAATGAAGCCATTGGATTGGGCAGTAGGGAGGTCTTGAGAAACAATGAAAACACAGCTTTGGGTCAGTGGTGGGGACTGAAGCCGTATACCTGCATTAAGAAGTAAGTGGACACTGGGGAAAGAGCTTGGGTAGACAATACTTGAGAAGGAGTAGTTCTCTCATCCTCGTCATTCAAATTTGAGGAAGCCGAGGTGAGCAGGGCTTGGTGACCTGTCCAAAGTCACTCTAGAAATTGCAGGACTGGGCTTTGAACCCACCTGTGTTTGAATCTGAAACCCATGCTCCCAGCCTCTATGCTAAACAAGCGTTTAAGTTACCATTTGAATGAATTATTTTTTTCTAATTAGTTCCTTGTCTCCCATTCTCTCTCACTTGGTTGCTTTCACAAAATAGTCTGTAATTAACACCCCAATAAAGTAAACACAGGAAAAATTCAGGATTAAAGATGAAATAATGATAGATTAAATCAAGAGAATTCACATATAACATTTATAAATATATTTATTGTCTCCAGCTATCCTAAAGCTCATGCTAAGATCTTCTGAAATGAAAAATGTTTTATTTTTATTTTTTTCATTAAATTTGCACCTCAGGCAATACCTCTGGAAATGCTCTGAAAAAAACCCACAAAAACACAAAGCAAAAAACCCTGTACTCTTCTTGCATTTCCACATTTCCCTCTTCCCCATTCTGTCATTCCCAGACAGCAGCTGCTGCCTCTTTTAGGACTTGAATAGCTCTTGCAGGGTCTGAGCCTTTTCTTCCAAATCCCAGTTCCCAGTTTTTACCATTCATAACAGAGACATGGACAAGGAAATAAATCTTTTCTTTCTGACTGGTATCTGACAAAGCGGAAGTTACATTTTAGCTAGGTGTCAAGTAATGTACCACTTGTTCCAGTTTCTCTCAGGCCTCAGATATAGGCTACGTGAACTTTCATATTCAATTCATATTCAATGTCAATATCCAATACCCGGGTCATTTCTACTTGGCATTTCTTACCTTGCCGACATACAAAGGGTCGGTCCCAGTGTACTCTTCCAGAACGAAAAACTGGTTCCAAACCCAGCTCCTTTTGGTCCGCTGATGTGACTGTGGCTTGTCTGACAGGAGTGCTTCTAATTCACCTTGTGGTGTTGGGGTACCCGAGAGAACGGTGGTCGTAAGGTCCATCAGTCCCCAGAAGTACAAGGACATGCCAAGTCCAAGCCAGTTCTTTGCATTGCTCATTCTACCAGAAGTCCACATGGGATTGCCAGGTTTTCAGAAAGTGGAGGAGAATTATGAGCAACTGGAACTTGAGTATTTTCCAAATAAAAAAAACACACAGTTTTTATCGGACACTTACGCTTCCCAAATGAGATCCCGCTTCAAGTCAATCTGCTTGAAGTTGACTTCCTGTCAAGTTAAGGAAAACACAATGTGATGATGTCAGGTTCTTTCCTGCAGGCGGGTTGCAGGTTTTCAAGAAATGTCAGTAAATATTCAGCTTTCTACTCAATGAGTTAAAAAATCATAACAGGTTATTGCTTTAGAAATGTGTGAGTAATAAATACTATTTTGATAATAAGACAACACATCTTGCTATAATTAATCCCAAACCTTTGGATATAGATTTGGTGGGAATAAAACTGAGAAATAAACTTCTTCTCACTAGTAACTTAGCTGGAGGGTTATGCTGTATTATTGATTGGTTTGAATTAATAGTGTGCTTTTTGAAGTATTTATGATCAGACAGCCTCTTAAACTCTTAAAAGCAGCATTCATTTACCAAATTTAGAGCTAATAACTAATATTTCCATTAGCCCAACTGCTTTTTTTTGCTTATTAAAAGAAAGGATAATCCAACTACCTTTTTTTTTTTTTTTTTGGTCACCCACAATGATCTTGTGCCTACGCTGTTATTGATAATGCTAGGAATCTTGGACTTCATTTATAAGCAGCCATGGATCACTTCTCAGTTTAATCATTTTCTGAGCTCATAGTGGATTTCAAGTTTCACACTCTGCTGCTTTGGCTCTGAAGCACTGATAGGGGCTGCTAATGTGACTTTTCTAGGATTTAAATGGTCAGTTAATCATTATATCCTTCACAACAGACTTTAAAGTGCTATTAGTCTTATGCTTATGGGAGCAAGCTAAGAGAATGTAGTCAACAAATTTCCTTTCTTGACCTGAAGGACTCATTTAGGCAAAGGGACTTCTACCCTGGGGACATACCTTTCTCAGTCAAACTTTTGTTGCTATGCAGTCACATTTAGCTTGTGACCTCACTCCTGGGCTTTGGCCTCATCTATCTTTTCTTCCCTTACTTGGCTTGGTTTAATGAGATGGCATAACACTCAAGTCAACCTGTCAAAACAACCAAAATGTCTTCCGTTGGTTTAATATTTTCACTGTTAATTTGAAGAACTGCTGTCATCTGAGAACAAATGTGTGTATTTGGAGATTGCAGCTCTATGCAACTAAATAACACTTCATTTCTACAAGTGGTTTGAAGTGAATGCATTGATGCTAACTCAGTTACTGCCTTCCACCTGTCGTCATCAGAACCGGTTTCAGCTTCCTCTCAAATACTCATGATTGAAATTTTAAAATATTTTATAATTATTTAATACAATATGCCATTTCATTTCTGTATAAGAAATCACTCTAATGAGAAATGATTAGGAGAAAGTAGCTGAGGAGACCATAGAATTTTTGTAACAGAATGGGAGGCTGTGCCTCTTACGAGCTCCAGCTCTGAAGGCAGATTGATTGTTAAGAAAAAGCAAGCCAGGTGCCCCTTATTGAGGGCAATGTGTTTGCTAATAAAGAACAATGGTGCTGCTAGCAGGTGAGTTACCAAATATTCGCTGTTTTCTCTCTCTTTGGATGGTGGACATCTTCCCTTGGGAACAGAGAAACCCGATTCATGTTTCTCTGATCCCTGTCTACAGGGAGATATTCTGGAAGAAGGAACTTAACCCAGGAAATGAATTGATGAGAAAGATTAGTGAGAAATAGCTGTGCTGTTTTAGAGACCTAGAAGGCAGACTAAAGGACATTGCCAAAAAAAAAAAAAAAAGCCACTGCCAGAATACTGTGATTAGTAAACCATAAAAGCAACATTCTGTATATTGTAAGACACAACATATCTATAATTCCTCAAAGTGCATTAGACTTAAGAGGTAGTTTGGTTACTGGTTCTATCTTCATTACCTCTGACTGATTTACTTGTATGAATTTCAGTTTCCTCATCTATTAAGCAGGGACAGTAATACTTCCACTTACCTCACTGGACCATCACAAGAATCTGATGGGATCATGCAGGCAAAAGTGCCCTGTAAATGACTAAGGTACCAACCGACATTTGAACAGTCAGATCAGGTGCGTAGGTCATATGTAAAAATCATGTAGCTAAGCCAGAAGTATCTATTTTATGGGTACCTTTGGGGCCAGAATTCTAAAAGGGCTTATAATGTATATCTGTTATTTTTCAGATCTCTACATCTGTGATAAGTACCGTCTGGTACCAGATTCTGGCTCAGTTTAATTCTGTAATAACCAAACACTGACATTCCGTCTGAGGAGATTTAATGAAGGGCTAGCTATTAGAAAACTCTTCAATGGTAGAGAAAATTATTTTGTGGATTGCGTTGATTAAAGCTAGAACTCACTCTGTCTCTCTCTCTCTCTCTCTCTGTGTGTGTGTGTGTGTGTGTGTGTGTGTGTGTGTGTATGTGTGTGTGTGTATTCCCTTTAATATCTTTGTTTCTTACCTATATTTTGCCTAAGCACACATGTCTGTTATTTTCTCTGGCTAGTTGTAGCAACTTGCTTTGAATCTAAGAGTGCCTGTGCCTGCATGTGTGGTACGTGCAGATGTCTCCTCTCCTGCTTCCACTGGCTACATTTTATGTACAAAATGAGATTTGAGGAATTTTAAGTAGTGTCTTTTATATTTCCGATTTCTAACAAACTAGGCATGTGTTCCTGCCAATTAAAACCCCCTATCCCCCTTACCTGAGGCATGATCTGAAGAGCTCAAGGAGAAAAGCTTTCTTTGAAGTCTGTGATGAATATTTTCTAGGCGGTCAGGTTGCCTCTGTTTTCATCTCCCTCTCTTTTCTACTTTGGGCTCCTACACAGTAGTGCAAATTCTTATTTTCCTCCCCTCCACTGAACACGTACAAAGGTGGCTGTGGGATCTTGACCTGGGGAACCCTTGGTGATTCTGTGAAAGCCGATGACTTTACACACCCAAAGTCACAAAGACCACAGTGTCATACCAACTCTTTCTGTCTTACATGACTTGATAGCAACAGTTGATGCAAAGCACTTTATTTCTTTCTTTTTTTTTTTTTTTTTTTTTTGAGACGGAGTCTTGCTCTGTCGCCCGGGCTGGAGTGCAGTGGCCAGATCTCAGCTCATTGCAAGCTCCGCCTCCCGGGTTCACGCCATTCTCCTGCCTCAGCCTCCTGAGTAGCTGGGACTACAGGCGCCCACCACCTCGCCTGGCTAGTTTTTTGTATTTTTTAGTAGAGACGGGGTTTCACCATGTTCGCCAGGATAGTCTTGATCTCCTGACCTCGTGATCCGCCCGTCTCGGCCTCCCAAAGTGCTGGGATTACAGACTTGAGCCACCGCGCCCGGCCAAAGCACTTTATTTCTGCTTCCTCAGGGATGAGTGCATGAAAAAGACTCCCTGCCTAACTTTCTAGAAGGTAAAAGCTGGGTTATATAATAGTTGCATTGTTCTTTTCACAATTAGAGGTGTTTTTTTACAAAACAGTTCTATCAGAAATACTTCTCAGTTTGCATTATTTTAAATGAGATGGTTCTCATATTCATGTTTTTTCCCTACAGGATTTGAATAGCAATAATGTGTTTGGGGTGGGCTAATTGCTGTTGTTCTTATAAAAGAAGATACTGATACATGTGTATTTGTATATATAGATCTGCTTTGGAAGACTACATATGCCACACGAAGAATAGATTAATGGAAATTGACTTCTGTGTTAAATGAGTCTTTTAAAAGTTTCCCCCTCATCCTCCCTAAAGAGAGAAAACAGCTTGGTAATGAACACAGTAGGGAGAATTTAAAGTTGTACATAAAGTGTGCTCTCAGTTAATTGTTTATTTTGTTACTTAAATTCGTTGTGATATTTAAAATGTAGTGGGGAGGGATGGTTACTGCTTTTTCCTTGAAATGAACTGGGCTTTTATGGTCTTGCTCTGATTTCTTTCCTCATTATTCCAGTTTTCCTGAGCTTTTCATGGTTAATGCAAGTACTACTTAGCAAAGCTCAAATGACATCTCTATAGAAGCAGTCAATCGACTCTGTTTGTGACTCCATATAAGAAGACGGGATGTTTTAATGTTCTGATTTGGCCTAATGCCTTTAAGAGAGGTAAATGCAGACAGTAGTGTCATGGTTTTAAGAGCTAAACTTCTTAAACTATTTTTACTTATAGAAAGAGCCTCAAAAATGCACTTAAAAGAAAAGAGAGACTTTGTGGAGATCTTAGATAGTACAGTGAAACATGACAGTGTACTGTACAGTGCATCAACATTAAATCAGAATGCAACTTAATGTCATAATGCTATTCCACCTCCTAATCAAGGTTCTCTCTTGAGAAATAGCAACAAACCCATTTTACTTAGGAATTAAAATCCTTTTGTAAACAGTGCAAAACCCCAGAGAATGACACAGGTGGTCACGGGTGTAAATGGGAGTAAAAAGTTGTTCATGATTTCAATGTGTATGGTTCACAAACAATAATATTCCCATTGCAGAATCCCATAAAGAAAAAAGTTTTAGTGCTGTAAATACACTTTCAACATTCCTGGATTTGTTTGTGCTACTGACCAAAGTCCATCACTAGGGGTCTGTCTTGGACAGGGTAGATAGTATGGTTTTATGTGCTGAAAGGGGACACAGTTCTCTGAACGGAAGTTGTTTACATTTACTAAGTTTTTATTATATTTCTTCTGTACTCTGTACATAAGGATTTTAACTCCTAATCTAAGTGGGTTTGTTTCTGTTTCTCAAGAGAGAACCTTGATTGGGAGGTGGAATAGCCCTATGACATTGAGCTGTATTCTGATTGAATGTTGATGCACCTTATGATACACTGTCATGTTTTGTTGTAATAGCTAAGATCTCCATAAAGTCTCTCTTCTAAGTGCATTTTTGAAGCTTTTCCTGTAAGTAACAGTGATAGGTTGATTTTCATTTACTACAGAGGTTCTATCCATCACAGTTTCTTCTGGGACAGTCATTAGGTGAGTGTAAGCTCCATGGTGCCCTTTTGTGGTCATCAACTCACCAGCCCACCCAAAGCCACCCATCGGTGGAGGCAGCCAACTCCCAGCATGGCCAGAAGAGGTAGTCCAGGTACTAGATTTGCTGAATTTTGAGTTGTACTCTCACTTCCACTCCCCTACCTAACCCTCACCTGCCTCACCACACCCCTCCTCCCAACTTAACCTTTCTGAAATAAGATATATCTTAAAAATTAATGTTTACTTATTTAATGTTCTCATAGTAGGCTTCCCTCACTCCTCAGAGAAGCTGTTAATACGTTGATGGTGTATGCAGAACTGAGGGATTACAGTATTACATTTTTAAGAAATTGAACAGAAGAAGAAAAATAATACTTAATTTCCATGGAGATTTCTTAGGAAAGATGGTCACCACTCTTGCTTATTCTAATTCTCATTATTTTATCTTTCTATGAATTCCTTCTCCACCAAGTTCCTAAAAAATGGTGGCACTTCTGAGCCTAAAGGTTCAGCTGTTATGTTCACTCAGGCCATTGCCAGTTCTCTGAAATCTTTCCTTTCCCACCACTCATACTTATTTTCCCTCTCCTTCCCACCACCCTACCAGTTTATGCGAGAGTCCTGTTTTCTAAATGAAACTGGGAGCCATAAATGGAAGTATGGGGTGGATGTGGGTGAGGGGAAGGTATACAGTAGCTTAATTGAAGTTTAGGAACAATATCTCATTTTGTATAATGGTAGGGGTGTGTGTGTGTGTGTGTGTGTCTAGTAGAGCAAAAAAAATTGGTAGTAAGCTTGAATTATATAATTAAGAGCCCTGGCTTTGAAAAACTTGGTCAGTCCCATAATAAAACTTGCCGTATGTTACCTACGTACGTGCTGACCCTCTAGCTATGAATTCCCTAGCTTGGGTCATAAATAAAGGCATTTTCACTTTAGAAATCCTTGCTCTAGAGTTCATGCCCAATTTCTCTGTGCTTTTCATTCTTGTTATAATCAGTTTTTGCAGTTCAGGGTGCCCTGTCTTTCTTTCCCTATCCGCCAAGGCTGGCAGATAGTTTCTTAGTGATCCTTTCACCCATACTTAGTATCTAGTAAATGTTTTAATCCTCAAGGAGTCAGGAAGTTTTTGACCTACTTTACCCTTCCTCCAGTTTTCACTTTTAATCAAGCTAATGAAACTATAGCCCAGTCTGTGGGCAATTTCTCTGACTACAGTTAGACAAGAATGATCAATTTTGATTTCTGAGACTTGTTCCACATGCCTACTAATTTCTCGTTTTATGTGACATTTATAATTGCATTAAATCTATGCTCATTCTTTATAAAAAGCTTATATTTAAAATGAAATTATGTAGCTAACATTCTTCTTTGATAAGAAGTTGTAGGTAATTGCTACTCAGTGTTTTTTCTTATGACTTTGCCTTTGTACAGCGTTTTAGGAAGTTAGGAAAATCCTGTAGTTTTCCCTGGACCCATAAAAAGAATAATTCACAGGAAGAAGATTTTTTGGCAAAGGTAAGTTTGCTACCTAAACGTCAGACTTAAATCTTGAGTATCAATATGTTTGATCAAAGAATGGATTGCAAAGCCAGACAAACTTTAGTGAGTTTCAGCCCTACCTACCACTTACTATCTATGTAATCTTGAACAAGTGACTTCAACTCTTTACGTCTCTGTTTGTCATTTACAAACTGGAGGTAATTATAGACTCTGTCTCACAGGGTGATTGTAATTAACTGAGAAAAAAATATATATGAAACTCTTAGACATTTGAGAGATGGTTAAAGTCTAGTGCCTGAACAATAGTAGATGCTCAATAGATACTGGTTTCGTTTTCCTCCTTCAAGGAGTTTACAGTTTAGGAGGGAGATATTACCATTAATCCTAGTGATAGAAATAATAATAGGAATAGGCATAGGTATAAATACCATTATTAACAATAATAGTGTAGCAGCAGCAGCAACAACAGAAGCAATAACAGCAGAGGTAACGACATGGAGTGTTTACGCCAGGCTGTGTCAAGTAATTTACATTTACTTTGTCATTTAGTCTTTACAAGAATTCCACATTAAATGTTTTATTTCCTCATTTTACAAAGAAACAAACAGTAGTGTGCTGGGGTCAGCTCCTATCACCTTTCACCAGAGCCTCTCAATGCCTCAAAGCCTCTCACTTTCAAGGCCTCTCAATGCCTTGAAATTGGCCATGGTGTATTTATACCATGGGTATTGGCACATGCTACATAGGAAGAGGACGAACTGGAATTCTTCCTCAGAGCGACTGTACAAGATGTGCTTAGTACGTGACTGACTGTGGCACAGATCTGTTGGTGATGAAGGTTTACAGGACCCCGTAAAAACAAAATGCTAGGCCAGATCAGAAAAGGGAGAAATGATTTCCATCAGGAGGATAAAGGCTTAAGGGAACCTATGAACTAGACCCCGAAAAATAAAAGGGCGTTCCAAGTTAAAGAAAACGCAGATACCATGGTGCAGATACAGGATGCAAAGGGCCTGTCTGGGAGAATAATCATAATTTAATTTGCTTAGAGAATAGGGTCACTTCAGGAGACTGAGGAGGGGTGAGAGAGGCAGGAAATCCAGACAAAAAGCACTAGCTAGGAGCTGGGGATATTGGATGGAAGTATTTGGAATATACTTGATAGTTCATAGTGAGCAACTGAAGGTTTTTGAACATGCCAAAATAATGTTGGGCCAGGCGTGGTGGTTCACACTTGTAATGCTAGCACTTTGGAAGCCTGGATGTGGGGAAGATTGCTTGAGGCTAGGAGTTCAAGACCAGCCTGGGCAACAGGGCAAGACCCTGTCTCTATTTAAAAAATATATATGTAAAAAAAAAGTAAAGTTAGTATGATACTAATGTATATGGGCAATGGCATCCAAGGCCATATAAATGTAAAGAAAAAAAAGAAAAAGGGGAACAAAGTCATGTTGATAAATCTCTGTTTAGTAGTGTTTCTGGAGAGAAGGTGGGAAAATCAGTTGAGAGTTCAGGGAAAATTGGTAAGGAGAACTTCAACCAAGGATCCAGGGGAGGGAAGAATTGGCCAGATGTCTGAAACATCAAGGAGGCAGAGTCTCTAACACTTGCAAACTAACTGGATAAGAAGAAAAGTGGGAACTGGACAAGATGAAGCAATCATGACTTAAACTTCTGTGCCTGGGATGGGGCAGGAAGTTGGGAGGAGGTGCTAGTTAGAGCCAAGGTGATAAATTTGGTTTTATATGCAGGAATAACAAATTCATCATTCTACGTCTGATTAGTTAAAGAGGCAAGAACTTTCTCTTTTTAGTCTAACACTTCAAAGTGGCTTGGGGCATAACGAATGTGAGCTTCTTTCTCTTAGAGCACATCTCACCCCTCCCTGAGATACAGCTCTGAATCCAGCCTCCCTGTCCTGGTGCTGTACCTGGACGTGACTTCTCTGTGGCTAACCTGGTAAAATTTATCTTTAACTTCAACTTAGCTAGGATTTTTTTGATTTGTCCACTTCTCGGATCTTATTTACTTTACACAATCTCCTGTCACACTAGAATAGTGGATGTGTTATTTTTCATTCTTGTACGAAATGAACACCTAGAAGACCACTAGCTAGGAGCTGGGGATATTGGATTGAAGCATTTGAAATAAGCTTGATAGTTCATAGTGAACAACTGAAGGTTTTTGAGCATGCCAAAGTAATGTTGGGTCAGGCATGGTGGGTTCATACTTGTAATCCTGCACTTTGGAAGGCTGGGTACGGGGAGAATTGTTTGAGGCTAGGAGTTCAAGACCAGCCTGGGCAACAGGGCAAAACCCTGTCTCTCTTTAAAAAATATATATGTAAAAAAATTAATATGATACTAATGTATATGGGCAATGGCATCTGATGCCATATAAATGTAAAGAAAACAAAAGAAAAGGGGGGCAGTCTGTTCAAGAAAAAGAAAAATTTGCCTTTTAATGCCCTAACAAAACAAACCAAAAATCTCACTGATATTTATTATGTATCTTGTTAAAGGAAAGTAAAATCTTCTCTTCTAATACATGCTTTCAGGAAAAAAATCTCTTTTAGAGCATAGTATATCATTTGGAATCAGGACATCGTGGTTTAAGACCAGTTCCAGCTCTGCCACTCGATGTGTGACATCCGGTGTATTGCTTAATCCTTTTGAGCCTCACATATGAGAATAATAATCTTCTTTAAAGGAGTATTACAGATTATCATGACCTAATACTATAGATTAAGTTGTGTGTGTGTGTGTATATATATATTTAACTTCTTTTTATCTATCTTCTCAAAGCAGTTTGTGCATTTTCTTTCCTGGCACTTCAGTATTCTGTATTGTAATTATTTACTTGTTTGTTTTTCCTCTATATTGTAAGCTCTTTGAAGACATAGGTAATGTCTTTTATCCATGTGTCTACGGGCAGTACTTGGCACATACTAGGTGCTCAGTAAATGTTAACTGTCAATGTATTTTTACACGGTAAAAAAGTATTTAACAGTTTAATGTTATTCTTTCTGCCTTCAAGCTTTTACTTTGATTTAATCATTGTATTCCCATACTGAGTTTAATGTCTGTTCACACCTGCAGCACATGAGTGAACATATTAAAAGGCAGAGATAAAGGCAATACAAAGTCAACCAAAGTCAAGAAAGCAGTGAGTTTTCACAAATGCTATTTTTGTTATTGAACAGAAAACATAATCCTTATGTGTCAGAAGTCTTCTACTGTGGCATCACTTGTAATGTAAAGTTAAAGCATCATTTGCAGAAGTACTTGGAAATCTTATGAGGAAATTGGGATTGAAAAATTACAGTGACCTATGTGAAAGGAAAATAAATCTTGGGATCCAAGATCTCTAAGTTAAAGGGAAAAGTAAATCTAGGAACTGCTTAGGGCAAACTTGCCTCCCATCCTATTCGAAATCATCCCTCTGATCACTGAGATAAATGTATGTATGATTCCCTCCTTTGAAAAGACTAATGAGAAACTCAAAAGAATGCAGCCATTTGTCTCTCACCTACCTGTAACCTGGAAGTCCCCTCCCTGCTTTGAGTTGTCCCGCCTTTCTGGACAGAACCAACGTTCATCTTACATATATTGATTGATGTCTTATGTCTCCCTAAAATGTATAAAATCAAGCCGTGCCCTGACCATCTAGGGCACATGTTGTCAGGACCTCCTGAGGCTGTGTCACAGGCACGCATCCTCAACCTTGGCAAAATCAACTTTCTAAATGAACCAAGACCTGTCTCAGATATTCGAGGTTCACACCTAATAATATATAATATTGTTAAGTTAAAGGGATGTGACCATCAAAGTTATCTCTGATGGCTTAGATTTTAACTTTCTTAATGTGGGGGAGGGAAGGTGATATGAGAAGATCTTTTTTCCTCTAATTCTTTTCAAGGTCAGTCTCCACCTATTCTTTGGTAATTCCCTTTTTCTTGAACCTGTAATCTCTTCATTAGTCCAATCCTCAGTATAAGACTATATTTACATCTCCTTTTAGAATGTTTTTATTCTACCCTTACATTTCAATGACAGCTTTTCCAAGATAGACTTTCACCATGGAAGTCTGTGATGAAAATTGCTCCACTGTCTTCTAGCATCTAGTGTCACTAATGAGAAATTCCATGTATTTTAGCAAAATGGTAAACTACAAAGATATGGGACCCAAGAGAAAGGGGATCCCACATAGGAGACTGGGAAGGAGAAGGCCCAGGATAGCAGTTGCATCCCAGACTGTGAGTACAGCAGCCAGGTGAGGGGAGGGAGGGCTCCAGGAAAGAAAGAAAGTGTCGGAGTGACTGAGAAGCTTCCAGGATTTGGATAAATTATTGATAGGCACAGGACAGATTCTTTGAGCATTTGGGGGAAAAAATAGTGACATACACATAGAGAAGACAAGAAAAGAAAACCCTAGGCAATTGTTGACCAAGAAAAACACGAAGTTCTGTAAGAAAGGCATTAAATCTTCAGGTATAACTTTGCTCAGTAAAAAACAACATTTATCCATACTGAATAAACATTGGTTATTCTTTTAGTGAGTACTGAAATATAACTGTGTTGAAGGGTGAAGGAGGAGAGAGTGGATGGGAATATGTGTAAAAAGAACTAAGAGCTCAATTACCCTACTGGAACACCAACTGCTAATATGTAGAATAGGTATTTCAATAAATATATATAAGCATATGACTTAGAAATGTATTGGCAAATACTTGAATAAATAACTTTGGGGTTTACCTTTTGAGATTGGGTTTTGAGGTTGGAGCGGGGAATGGCTTTTCCTTTTATTATAAGTCTTTCAGAGCCATCTTGGGTTTTTTATTTTTTGGCCCATGCAAATATTCTATGCGCAATAAAATAAAAACTGACTCAAAAATTTAAAAGAACATATTCAAATAAGCAAAATAAATATTAAGGAATTGAATAGAAAAGAAAGGTTTGAAACAGATGTAGTGAATATATTGTATATACTTCAGAACAATTTTTTTCCACCTGTTAAGTGTTTCTGAGAGCAGAATGGATATATCGATGTACACACTTAGTGTCTTTATTCCTCCAAAATTTGCGACTATTATATTTATGGTGTCTTTCAGTTGCAGTTTCACAGGATCAAGGAAGTGGAAATACTTTAGTACAGAGATTTTCAGAACTATGCTCTTCTAGACATTAGAAATTCTAAAGCTTTTTCAAGATCTGTTATGAAACTGCTAGGCTTAGCTATCTTCTTATTTCCTCCTTTCTTTATTACCACTTTCCCTTTTACTAAGCTCCACCTTAATCTGTGTTACATATTTGGCAAGAAAGATTTCTTCACTAAGTTGGTTAACTGGGGGTAAAGAAGAGGCTACATCTCTATTCTTCACCATCCATGGTTTACTTCTCATGCGTTGAATAGTTAAATGGGAACAATTACAAGATGTGGGTTAGTAGAAGACATGGAAAAACAAAAACAAAAACAAGCTACTGAGAAAACATGCATGTGAATACCATTTTTATAATACCCAGTATTATAAGAAAGATAGGGAAAGGTTCCCAGAGAATCTTTCCCTACCTTTCTACCTTTATCAAAGTTAGAAAAGACAAATGTCGACAGATTGAATTAAATAGTTATTATAAATTGTTATATTTTATATATTAAAAATATATATTAAAAATAGGCAACACGCAAGAGAAAACGAGGGCTTATTGTCCTTAATACATTTAGAAATCTGTATGCTCAACATTTAAAAGATGATTATTCCAAAAGAGAGTGATGAAATGACAATAAGAAAAATTCATAAAGGCAGAAATAAAATGATCAATGAAAACATTTTACTTTTTTTTGGGACCGAGTCTCGCTCTGTTGCCCAGGCTGGAGTGCAGTGGCACGATGTCAGCTCACTGTAACCTCTGCCTTTTGAGTTCAAGCGATTCTCCTGTCTCAGCCTCCCAAGTAGCTGGGAGTACAGGCATGTGCCAGCGTGTCTGACTACTTCTTTTATTTTTAGTTGAGACAGGGTTTCACCATGTTGGCCAGGCTGGTCTTGAACTCCTGACCTCAAGTGATCTGCCTATCTCGACCTCCCAAAGTGCTGGGATTATAGGAGTGAGCCACTGCGCCTGGCCTCAGAAAACATTTTACTTTCACAGTCAGCTTAAAAATACAAATAATAAAATATTTCAACCTATTAAATTGGCAAACATTAAAAAAGAACTAAGCTAACCAATGTTTCTGAGTGTATGTTGTTCATATACATATGGATGGGAGTGTGGGTTGATAAAAGCTTTCTGGAAGACAGTTTTGCATGATGTGCCATGTCTTTAAAATTACTGATGGATCTTGAGCTAATTATAATATATATTTTAATTTTTATTTATTAGCATTATTAGAGCAGAAAATTAGTGTAATCCATATTTGCAACAATAGATGATTCTAAACTTTATGACATACTCATGCAAAGGAATACCATTCAACTGCTTTGAAGGAAAATCGAGAATTGGTTTTAAAGCTGTTCTCAAGAACACTGTTTATTATCAATTTCTCATTGTTGCCACACACCTTTTAACTGCAGAAAACAGAGAATTTAGCCACTTTGCAGTACAGAATCTAAGTACAAAATCTATTCTATAGATATATTTCAGAATAAACTAGTACAGTGAGTCAAGTTATGTTAGAATTAGCTAACTGGACGGTAGTATGACAGTATCCATCATCTACAGATCCCAGTTACCTTTATGGAAGGTAATTGTGGGAGGCGTTGTTTATCAACCTGAGATGCAACATTCTCTTCTCCTTGGTACCACTGGGTCTTGGATCTCTCCAACAGACCATGCCCAGCCATGTGTATATGATAAGAGTTGTTATTTGACCTAGAGACTGCAGTAGCAACCTGCCTCTAATTATATCATAGTAATAAAATCATGGGGCAAGGATTGGCTCAATGTCCTCATTTTTCTAGGCTGTTTTTTTAATTCCCTGATGGTTCTTCAATAGTGTTCTCTAGTTTAGTATCTGGAACCACCTTTCAAGCAAGTGTGCGAGGTGTTCTCAATGAGGACTCTCAGCACATCCCGAGTGCTTGTGCCTCCCCAAAGTCCAGTCCAATTAGCCTCTGAGAAGATTATTGAATATATACTTACATTTTAATTTTTCTTGGGAAGTTCTATGTTAACAAAGGACTTACTTAAAAAGAGAGATTCCCAAATGGCCCAAGACAAATTGGTCTGCAACTAGGTATACTATAATGCCAAGTGAAGCCATTGTGAATCCCAGAAGTGACTGGCACCATCAGGAGTGCGAACTGTTTAAGTCAGAATCTTCGCAGCCATTTCAGGTGCTTCAGAAACCAGGCTAGTTTTGGTATCAAGGTAACCAACTAGATCGAGGCCTGAATTAAGGGACACAGTTGTATTCTCTTGTAATGAGGGAAGGGAGATTTCATCCAGTGGTCCTTTATCATTTAATCTTGTACTGGATCATTTTGACACTAAATCACATTTTCTGGCTAGCTCTTGTTATAAAATAAATCCCCTCAAAATGTAGTTAATACAGCCTTCATTTTATTAATTTTCACAGTTTTCTATGGATCAGGAATTTGGATATATCTTGGCTATGTGGGTTGTAGTGTGGGTTTTGTCAGGCATTTGCAATCAGATGGTGGCTAGATCTTGGACAGCTGCGGTCTGATGCCACTGGGGGCTGCCGGGCATCTTTGTCTCTCCATATGGTCTCATTTAGCACCTTTACATGTGATTTCCACGTGCACTAATTTGGGCTTTGTCACAGCGTGGTGACAATGGGGATGGCAGTTGCAATCAAGGCTCTGGTGTGAATGCTGCTGTTCTCAAAGCAGAAGCTATATCTTCTCCTGCATTCTTTTGGTTATGAGTCACAGCAAGTCCACACACATCTTAATGGGAATGTGGCGAGACTCCAGAAGAGCCTGCAGGGTGGGAGATGGTATTGTGGCTCTCTTTAGAAAATGCAGTCTGCCACCTGGAATCCCGGACAGGCATCCAGGACCACTGAGTTCAATGTTGAAGAACTTTAGCAATCTCAGAATACAAAGAGCCAATCCCCGTCAAGGATGAAAAGGCAAGTTCTTGCATTTAGAAGGGGGTGAGAAAAAGTTATTTTTCTGTTTAAAAAACAGTCAAGTTTAGTCAGACTGGTCTAATTTTCATTCATGATGTGACAGAGATAGGTGTCTCTAAAGAAGAGAATTCTATGCAGGCTATATGTACAAAACTTTTGATTATGTCTGTTCAAGCATAACAAAAGAGAGAACATTCTGATGGTTCAGTACTGAGTGGAGAATTATTATCAATGGATCATTTTCAACTTCAATGCAATAACACGTACTATTATACAGTAGGTTCTAGATCAATAATTTAATATCCATTCATACTTTTAAGGATGTCTAAAGTCATGATCGCTAAGCATTGAGATTTTTCCAAATATGCAACAAGTAAAAGAGATGGTAACATCTGTGGCTTGGCTTTAGACACATGGATCACTGGAGAAGTATTAGGAGATAAACAGAGTGATGATGAATAAAATAAAACCTAGTAACTTCTGGAAGTGAGAAACTCATTGAACAATATAAGATTAGTGAGTCACAGTGGATATCATTTATTTCCAGTTTGACTCCTGATTTTATTTAGGGCTTCCCTTGCTCTGTTTATTCTAGCCCAAAGATGGGCACTTCTAGCCATCCAAGTCAAAATCCAGAAGTCCCCACCTTCACATCCCCATATCTGGTTACTTAGACCTGTCAAATTCTACCAGTTCTGCCTTGTAAGTCTTTCTCAAATCTGTCTTTCCTCTCCATTCCTGCTGCCATTGCCATAGTTCTGGTGTTGTAAATTCTATCCCTTCAGTAGCCCTCTGGCTGGTATTCCTGTTCTCATCTATCCTGTTATCTGCCAGAGTGATCTTATCGGACCACTCACCTGCTAAAAGTTCTCTAATGGATCCTCATTTTTTAACTGATAAAATCTATACTCCTTGACAGGACATTAAGGACCTACACGATCTGGCTCTACCTCTACCATTCAGTCTCATCTTTCCCTGTTCCTCAACATTTTGGGGTCCCTCCCTCTGATAAACTATAGATGCTGTGTTTTAATACCTTCATATTTTTGCTCGAAGACAGATGCCTTTCCCTGGCCCTTCTTTGCTAAGCAATCTCTCTTCCAGGGAACATCTATTAATCCCCAGGCCTGTCTTCCGTGCCCCCTGCCACTCTGGCCATGATGCCAGCACAGCCCACATGGTTGCTTTTCATGCTAGCCTGCAAATTCTCTGAGGACAGTAGCTGTCACCTCTGTATTCTCGGCATTAGCATGGTGTCGGCACCAACAGGAATTTAATAAAACTTGGAGTTGAATTATTTAAATAACAAGTGAACAACGATTCAGCAATATAACATTCTCATCTTGAAGAGAATCTTGGCACTTGTACGGCAATATTAAAAGAGTAGAATCCCGAGGAACCAGCAGGTGGGACTGGGATCCTCTCCAGAAGTTGTCAGTTTCTGAGAGTTACACAACGAAAAGAGGTTTGGAGAGTGAGGACGGCTTGAAACTTGGAGCAGGTTCAAAGAAATCCATGGAGCCCTAAAGATGAAATCTAAGTGTCTGAAAAAAGGAAATCTTTAAGGCAAGGGGAGAAAAGGTCACAGTGCAGCTTAATAATGATATCCACATTTTAAAAATTCATCTTCACAGAAGATGAGCATCTCTTTAGGAACCAGGAACAGGGAACACGGCGTTAATCAGTGGCAAAAGAGACTTAAACAACGTCAGGTTTCTTGAAGCTTATAAACTGGGACAGGTTGCTTAGGGAGATTAAGAAATCTTCTGCCCTTCCTTGGGTGGAGAGTGACGACAGGGACAAGAGACTGCAGGGGAGGAAGTGTGACACTGACTTTGGCTAGGAGATCTGCCAGGGGTGGGAGATGGAAGCAAAGGATTTTAGGGTCTGTTACAAACACCAGAAATCAATGATATTCTAAAATGCTGATTTTACGTAGTAGTAAGCTTTTATAACATTTCACTCATTTTTGCCTAGGAGAAATGTTGAATTTGCAAGCGGATAGTGAACAGAACGAGCTGCCCTTTCAGAGTGCAATCAATTGATGATGATGCTTGATTCTAGCTATTTCTACTCTTACTGGCTATAAAGCATTAGTTAAAAAAATATTTTTTATGACCTGCTGATTGATCCCAGGTAGCACTTGCAGCAAGGCAAAATTGTTAGCTCTGCTGCCTGGAAAAATCATTGTTATTTGGGAATTACAAGTCAGCTTCCACTGCTTTTATGC
The DNA here is from genome assembly GCF_007565055.1 of Rhinopithecus roxellana. Classification (NCBI taxonomy): domain Eukaryota; kingdom Metazoa; phylum Chordata; class Mammalia; order Primates; family Cercopithecidae; genus Rhinopithecus; species Rhinopithecus roxellana. The sequence continues at coordinate 65,750,603 of NC_044569.1, read as the reverse complement.
TGACATTTTTTCCCCTTTCTGATATTTAAATACCATGTAAGGAAGCCACAAAGATGTTCAAATGTTTCTAGTGGAAACTGCATTACCAGTTAAAATGGCTGTATATTTCTTTTCTATGTTGGTAAGAGAATTTAGGTTTCCTTGGAATGGAAAATGCTCTTATGTAACTTTTGTGAAATTTGTTATTTCTTTTCCTATGATCCCTTTTATTTTTCCCATATAGTAACTAATTATTAAAAGAAACCCATATAAACATTACCAGTTTTTGTTCTTATACTATAAGGCTAAGAAGAGTTTAACAGGAACCAAGCCACATGCTGTAATCCATAATAAGGAAAAAAGATTTTGCAAATGTTTCTCTTCACAGTATTAAAAGTAAATGAAAGTTAAAGAAGGAGGCTAAAAAGAAAGCCTTATTAATGGGAAATACATTCTGATAAATCAAACTGATTCCAATCTTAATAGTCAATTTAAATAATAGAATTGGTTAATAGCATCAAATTAGGATTAAAGAAAGAGATAAAAATCTATTTCCCCAAGTTGTTTCAAAACAAGACCTTCACTTGCTGATGCCATATTACATCAATCTGATTATACTGTTCATAATAAAGTATGCCCTATGATAGAATCCTGCTGGGAGATGTGTTTAATCAGATGCCTTTGATATTATTTGAGCGAAAACTACTTTAGACTCAAAAGAATCAAAGAGAAAAATCTTTTGCTCCTGCAATCAATCTTAACCCATGGTGGAAACTAGTGCTCTGTACACATCCCGTCCTAATCCACTCACAAACATAAGCGCGACCTAACTGGTTGGGATTTCAGATTTGTCTCTTTCAGAAGCCATGAAAGAAATTTGCTTTGCTTAATAACCATATTCCACACCGACTGCTCATTTCTAAGTTTATCACAAATCAAGTCGAGATAAAGATTTTCTGTTGGCAGGAATTTTAATGGACACTAGTGACTACAATTAACAGCCACCCAATAATAATTTAAAATGACTATCTCAGATCACTTTGTTTGGCTCCCACAGGAACTAAATTGACACATTGATTTCCCAAGACAGTCTTTCTATTTCATTGACCAATCTTGAACATTTTGTGAAGATATGGCAAAGAAATAACAGACAAGTTGAAAAGTTTTATGACTTACTTTTCTCCTTTCACAGAGTGCGCTATTTTTGCATTTTCCAGAGCTTGCCACTGAGTGGTGGAGTTCCCTTCCTGCTGCCAGCTCCCACTGTATGTCAGGACGCCTTAAAGTGGCCCTCCTTTTGCCAGTTCCAGATTAGTCTTTAAATTAGAATCAGTGATAAAAGAGGCCATCGGATGCGAGGACATCAGCTCAGTAACTTTGAGGGAAAAAGGTTTTCCTTCCCCTGCTTCCTATGCCCTGGGGTTTGAGCATGTCTCTTGCGGGGAAGTAAGACCCAGCCAGCTCCCAAGTTGCTGATGCAGCCTAAAGCGACTTGGGAAGGGAGTGGGAACAAAAGGCATCTCTTAAGTTAGGTGATTAGCAGCAAATGATGTATGGGGGTGGGAGGGAGCCTGGTATACAGGGAAGGGGAGCTGGCAGTTGCCCTTGTCTGGAGGGGGAAGGACAAAGAATGCTGGCCCTGAACATTTGAGGCCCTGGGGAATTTCTTAATGGAATCAAACAGCAGAGAACTATGTGCAGCCTTGTACAGTAAGAGCTGAAGTTCTTTGGACATGTTGTCCTCACAGACAGCTGAAAATATCTAGTGGCAAATACCTATCAGCTACTGATGCATTTCAGAAACAAAAGATAATGGGAAGGCTAACAAATCTCACGTCTTTTTCACTTACCATTGCTTAGTGTTTCCAGTAAGTAAATGCAGTATCTCAGCTGAGCTGCTCTTTCAAATTATTGTTAATTAAATAATACTCCCTAAGAAATCTGTCATTACCGGCAGCCAGGAATGGGTTTGTTGAGTTTGCCTGAGGCTGTAAATGCTCTGACAAACGGGCTCTTAATTGACATAAGAGGTAATTTCATTGGGGATTGTAGTTCACTTTTTCCAACAATTTTGTTGTATGTTTTAGATCGTAAACTTTTGCTTTTTGCTTCTACGTGTGGAGTTCCACAGGGCCACAGGGATCATTCTCTAATGATTCATCCATTGAATAAGCCATTCTTCATAATGGAAAAAATGCATGTTGCTATTGAATCTGTAATTTCTCCCAGTTCCATTATGACTAAAGAGAAGCAACTGGTAACAGATTTTAAAATTAATTTAATTTCCTCCAGTTCATTATATTACTTATCCTTTGAAATAAATGACTTTTGCTGGGAGATATAATTTCTAGTATGTCATGGACCTAACTCTGACATTATCTCTTGTCAACTGTTTTCCTAGTAGACTGCAGAGTTAGGTAGGTAGAACAATTATCGTTAGATGGAGTTGAAAGGGAGACAGATGAGGGCATTTGACTGCAGAGAGCAACATGTGCTATGGCCTAGAATTTAAAGTGACCTTATCTACAAACATTTTCCTTCTGTTCATGAGCAGAGAATAAGGACAAGTATTAAGAAAAAGACACCATTTTTTTAGAGTTAGAAAAGTCTCCATATGCCATTTCAAAAAGAAGTGCTATTTCAGCCTTTTCTTAAATGACCTCTTTTCCATCATAATGTAATATATTTCTTTCACCTTTTGACTGGTTTTTTAATCATGTTACATACTTGTTTCAGAAAAATTACACTTCAGAATGCATCTTGGTAGTGTTTCATTCCAACAGTTTCATTTGGTTGAATTAATGTGCAGCTGTGGCTTAGTGGAGGGAGAGAGAGGGAGGGAGGGAGAGAAAGAGGAGAAGATAGAAGAAGGCTCATATAATCCAACCTCCAAGCATAACTTTCCTCAATTTCACGTTTCAGTATCATTATAGAAACCTCCATCTGTAATAAAAGCATAATTTAGGTGAATAGTACTAAAACATATATACCCATATTATATCAGTGATGTTCCATAGTCAGAATTCTTTCCTTTCTTCCTCTTCACCAAGTTCGTATCTTGTTTTTATCCTTTCTCTATCTGGCGTCACTTGATAATCTTTCATTCTTTTTTTTTCTTTCCAGCTTCTTGTCTCTCTCTTTTTCCCGTTAAGGCGTGAATAAGCAGGCATCTCCGCCAATATGTCTATACATGGCTGAATACACTTGGTGAAAAGCAGGGTCTCCTTTTGTCTGGACCTTGGATGGCTGCGTGTCATTCCGCACCAACGGGCAGGGCCTCCCTCACAGTAGGAACTTTGCAGTAATTGCCAGAACAAATTGAGCTCAGGCTTATCAGTTCCTTTCCTTTTTCCGTTGGAAAATGGAGGGAATAGGGGAACAAGGCCAGTTTTGACCATTAACAATACAGCGTAGAAATAGATTGGATACAGCCAGTGCCCAGTCGTGTTGCAAACAGTCATGGGATAGATTGTGTACAAGGATGATAAGATGCGACCCTGTAATCACACAGCTAACTGAGCCCCGATTTCCCCACACCCTGCAGGGTGCTCTGGTGTGTATGATATGCATATATAGCTGTTGGCAGGGGAATTATTGGAACTGACAGACCGCCGGCAGAGGTGAAAACAAAAGATGTGATGGGTCGGTGCTTGCGTTCTTTTTGCATCTGGTGAAGACCAGCAGAGGCATCTCTCAAACTGTTTTCACCAGATTGCAATGGTCTTTGGTAACAAATCTGAACATAGGGGAAAGAAACTCATTTAAAAATCATGTTACACTTTGCTTTTTTCCCTGCACAAGTCTTTATCATAATCTCTATGAATCATTGATATATTTCATGTACCTACATCCCTCTCCCCATGTTCGGTGTAGCAAGTGTGTGTGTATGTATGTGTATGTGTATGTGTAAGTAACATTTTTTATTTTGTAGTTTCATATGTATATAGGTAGCTAGATATGATAATGTATATACATAAATGTAAATGCAAACATGCAATGGCATGGGTGATTTTCTCCTTACATACGTATGTTTATACTCCAAAGGTTGATTCTAAATCTACTAAATGCCGCAGACTCCCTACTAGAAATCTTTCCTTAATGAGAGATTGTGTTGGATTTGCTTGAGGGTCACATACACAACCAAGGTTATATACAGTGTTGCCCATTATAGGATGATTGAGAGGGGAGAGGAGACAAGACTTTACCCTAACTGGGCAGCCAGACTGTTGTTTCAAAACTGCTAAAGCAGCCAGATCACCTGTGCGTGTGACAACCCAGTCTGTATTTCTAAAATAGTGTTATTTACATAGGGGTGTGTGTGTGTGTGTGTGTGTGTGTGTGTGTGTGTGTGTGTGTGTGTGTGTGTATGTGTATTCTCATCCAACTGGGGTTAAGCTTTGCTCAGCTGCTTCCAAAGTGACTGGAAGTAGACAACATGAGGAGCTAAAGCCAACTGAGTGGCTTTCCATCTGCCTCTGCTTTGCTTGTAAATAACCAGCCAGAGCAATGGTTTTAGCTTTATTCATGTGTTGCTGTTATTCTGATCTGAAGCAGAGGCTGACATGAAACAAACATGGCATTTCCTTTTGAAAATTGAATTCTGAAGTTGGCTTCATCTTTCCAGAATCACAGTGCTATTGCGGTTCCTTCCCAGCTTTGTGAATGTCATAAACAATTTGCATATAAAGCACCAAATCTGGAGGTAATGACCACATTTGTGTTTTAGGATTTTTGAGGGGAGGGGTTTGATTTTTAGTGGTTATGAAGGGATTTGTTGAGATTTGTGGGATAAATGGAACTAGTTTCCCCTATACAGGAGAGATCAAGAAATGGGGAAACAAATTCGTAATAAAAAGCACCTTTGCCAGTCTTTTACTGGCAGTTTTTAAGGAAACACAGCAAAATGTAAAGTCATGCAAATGAGGCTTTTTGAGGAACTTCATTAGCATCACCCACAAGCCATAGTTTACAATAAATGGGCACTGAGGCCCCAACAGGTCATGGCCCATAGCCAGCTTGCTGCAATTGAAGTGATGCTTACAGTAAGGCGAGTCCCCTGGACACGACGTATGAGGTATGGATGACAGTACATTATCTAAGCCAGTTGCACTGTAGTGAGTTGAAATTGGAAGACACTTAATGGAGCAAGTGGGGGAAAAGGGGATACTAGAGAAACACAGTGCATTAAAAGTCTCTCAGCATTAAATATGCTTAGGAGAGATAAGAAAAAGAATATTCTTAGAAAAGATTTACCATTATTCTTTAGTACTATCCCCTCCCCAAACACACACACACACACCCCTACACATCCCTACAGACAGAAGTGAAAAGGGATTTCCCTCACTCAGAACATCCTTAGCATATCTTGATGTCTTGAATCTTTTGGGGCGATAAGGAAAAATAATTGTTTTAGGGAGAAATAAGGATTTGAGAATCTTGGCTATCAAGATTGTCATTTCTGTTCTCCACACATTGCAGTGAAAAGGCAAACCATGCAATTTTGACTTAGTTTCATGTTGACACTGGTGATTGGATCACGACTGTTCTTGTAGGTACAGTTGAGGCCTATTAACTTGAGAGTGATTACAGAAGGACCCGTGATACATACAGAATCACATTCTCCAGGGGAGGCAGCTTGATGGGAAGTGTGGCTGCCTGGGTTCTAACCTCTGCTCCACTGTATACAGGATGTGTAAACTTGGGCAAGTACTTAACCTCTTTGTGCATCCCCTTCCACACCTGTAAAATGGAGCTAAAAGTAGTTCCTACGTCTACTACATAAGTCACCATATGTGGGGCAATGGGGCAGAGCCTTCGCACACAGCAAATGCTCAATAGATACTAGTTATTAGTACTAGTAAGAGAACATAAGCCTCGGGGTCAGGCAGAATCAGCTTTAGATTCTACTTCTATGTTTTTTGGAAAAGATTTAATATTTCTGAGGCCCAGAGAGTTTCTAATACATAGAATTGCAGAGTTGCTATAAGCATGAAATCCTCACATGTGCCACAGGAAGGCCCAGTGTGTAGAACATAAGAGATGCTAAGTAAAAGTTTTTCTTTCCAAAAGTAGAGAAGAAAATATCCCTATGGTATAAACTATCATGTTAATCTTTCCTCATAATTGTTTGGATCTTTTCCTTCATTATTTTTGGAGTGAGGGAGTGAATTTTTCTGACTTGGGATTTCATGTTAGTTATTGGCCAGGAGTGGTGGTTCCTCAAAGTGATTGAAGTTGCAAACCCTATATTTGATGGATAGTGAGAAATGGAAGCTTGTCAGTAATGAGACATAAAATTGTACCTGGCTTGTCGAAAAGACATTCTATACCTGACATTTTTTTTGGAAAAAAACCCCCAAATACCATAAATGTGCTGCTTCATTGTGATGATGTGGAAATTGTCAGATTCTCAAGCAGAGAAGAAGGCAAATTAGGCCTCCCAAGCCTCTCCAAACACAGAGAGAGTAGGAAACTGATTTTCCAATACTGTAATTTGCACATGGTTCTAATGAGAAAATCTGAAGGGATATCGTGGCAATATGTCTCCCCAGTGGCAGCTGATCATTATATATATGTACTCTTATTAGAGATGGTACCAGTCAGCTTTCAGAGTGTCTGTCTAGCATATTTCTGTCTTAGAACTGACTTCCATCCTTAAAGGACTGGCCCCTGCAGCCTTGTTTGTAACAAAGAACTTGCCCATCCCCCAGGCTGAAACTGGAACAGGATGGACACTTAGCCAAGACAGGCCAAGCACGTTGTTTGCTGGGAGTATGGAAGGAACCTGCAGGGATGGCTGGGGCGCTGCGCCCTGCAGAAGCAGAGCAGAGGAAGTGGGACATAGAAGAGGGAGGTGGGGAGGGCATGGGGAGAGGGCAGGCTCTTGCTTCTTGTTTCAGTACCTCTGGAGGCTGAGCCCAAACTCCTGCGTGTGGATTCTATGAGTTACCTCTGTAATTGTGCACTAATTTCTCTCTTTGCCTTAAAGCCATCTTGAGGGAATGTTGCATCCCTCAAACCTAAACTTTACTAGGAGGAGTTCCCAGAACTTTACTAGGTTAGTCCCTAGATAGATATCTCATGGGAAATTGGCCTCAAGTTGTGGATTCAGGGAAAAACCATTTAGAGATTTCCATGGACTTAATCCTCTTCTCTGTCCCCTAGATTGTTTCCAACACCTTTATTAATTAGGTGAACTGTGGAAGGTAAAGTCATAACAAGATGGCCTTTGAAGAAATGGCGGTGACATCATGAGCTACATGTCCCGTAACTGCGTGACTAGAACATCATGTCATAAAAGGATTTTTGAATACTCATTTTTAAGAAAATGCAGTATGATATAGCATTTAAGTAAAATAGTTTGTATTGTAAATGTTGTAAGTTTGAAAATTTTTGAAATACTAACAAGAATTGTTTGTAAAAAGGTGAAGAGAATCACTATCGGAATTATTTACGTTTTGTAAATTACCATTTATTTCAAAAAAACTAATGAGTTGCTATTCACACAGTAAAAAGAAGCTATTTGCTTCTCTTGAGAAGTATGTCTTCATTAAGCTGTATATATATATTGCTTAATGAGAAAAATATATATATTTTAATTGACAAGGTCTTGCTCTGTTGCCTAGACTGGAGTGCAGTGGCACAATCATGGCTCACTGCAGCCTCAACCACCTGGGCTCAAGTCATCCTCCTGCCTTAGCCTCCTGGGTAGCTGAGACTATAGGCCCGCATCAACATGCTTGGGTAATTTGTAAATTTTTTTTTATAGAGACAAGGTTCCTCCAGGTTGCCCAGGTTGGAGCTTTATATTGTTTACATGACTAGTATACCTCCTTCCCAGAGCGGATTCTGTATCTCGGTGGGTCACTGAGTTTCTCTGTAGAATTATAAATAGAATTCAGAACGCATACATATTCCCTACCATATGTTTTCTGGATGCTTTGATCCTCTATGCTGTTGATCTTCTTGCTTCATTTCATTGTTAAGTTTCAAAATGGACCATTACAATTCACTTGATTTGAAAACAAAATTCCAACCCATGTAGTTCTTTTTTTTTTTACATGTAATTCTGAGAGTTAAGAATTTATTTCCAAGCTATCAAAATTTAAAAATGTTTTGGAGATCAAAATGTCAATTCAGTTTTGCAAATCTGGTAACTCTGAAAACTCTGAGATTCTTATTGCTACTTTTATTGTATTTAGTGCAGTGGGAAGTATGTATGCTACTAGCAAAAGGTCCATGCAGTTACAAGATGAGCCAACATGCCATTCTTTATAAAAAATGACAGTTGTAACTATCAGATTCAAAGTTATGCTTGAGAGAGGCCAGGGGGCTGGAGAATGACTACAGTTAATAGATTTGGTGCTGTTCTTTGCTTTTTTTGGTTTTCTTTTCAGTAGCTGTAGGGGTATATGTGTAGAAAGTAATGTGTTCCAGTTCCCGCAGACAGTGACCCTATTTTCAATTTCAATTGAAAACAATATCTAGGGCATATTCTTGGGCAGCCAGGCCAACTGTTTTATTTCTAGTGAGCTCTGTGAAGAGCGTGTTTAAAATACTCCCCAGGGTTTACTTGGGAGCTGAAGTTGTTTGATATTTCAAGGCTTATTTTGAAATGCTTGATTCCATTTGTGGATACTGTCATTTCCTGAAGTTAGTTGTGAGTCAAGATTATTGTTAAACATTGATAGATCCTGTTGAGGATTTTCTAAATATGTCCAGTGGCTTCCTACATTTTATTTTAGTACTCATCATTCACGTCTAGACCATGATGGAGGATTCTAACTGGTTTTGCCACAACCTTGACTTCAACGTCAGCTCTGGGCTTGGTTCATTAATGTCTGCTTTCAAGTCTGAGAGGTCTGGCTGTTACTCACTGTGATGCTAATGTTTCCTTCTAGTCCTAGATATTGATAAATGGGTGTGGTTGCTTTCAGCTCCCTGTGGCTTCGAGTTACAGCCCACATTCACTTCTAGCCAGTGTTTTGATCAGTGATTCTGTAGTGAGGATAGTTTTGGCAGGAAACTGTCAGCTACTATAGCAAGCTCTACCCTGCTGGGGTTCCCAGACTCTTAAGTTGACCAGCACAGTGAATCAAAGCATCCAGAAAACAGATGGGAGGGGATATTCCTGGAGATAGCCTGGTCTTTGCTAGCAGTGATGTGTTAAGCTTTTTGGCTTATCTATGTATCTATTTATTTTTTTAATGGAGGCAAAGGGAAGGGGTGTTGTGTGATGGGCAGAGAGGACAGTGGGTTGGTGGAGATATCAGGGAAAGGGGTGAGACTAGGTTTGGACAGAAAAAAATAAAAATTGCACAGTATGTTAACCTTTTTTTCTTTTTTTTTCTTTTTTTACACTTTGTTAAACCACCAAACTCTTTTTCCCTCAGATGTGCCCTTGATTTTTTTTGAAAGTTAGAAGCGTAACCATGCTGGATAAACACAAAAACTCTGAGCTTACATAAAGCGTATAATGATGTTATCAATAAAATTTAAAAACAAAATTACCAGAGTGGTACGTATTTAATTATGCACACACTTCTTACTGTGCTATATAGTAATAATAGCAAGCGAATCACATAAACACTGTAGCTGATGTTACTTTTAATAGGGAAGGTAACTAATATTTATTGAATCCCTAATATCTGCTGGGTTCCTTGCTGGGTGCTTTACATATGTTATCTCATTTAGTGTATCGCTAACAAGGTGTTTCCAGACTCAGTGTGGGCAGAGGAAGGAGAAATGACACTTCTGGACCCTTCTAAAGACGCAGAATTCTCTTTTCCTTGTCAGGGGCACACATTTTCCCAGTGGTCCAGGTGTCTGTCACATCTCCTTGATTTAGGAATTTGTGCCTCCTGAGTCCTGGAATCTTAGTCACCCCTGGACAGAGTGAGGACACAGTGCCCAGAGTTGAGAATTGACGGAACCTACCTTCAGATGGGATTTCTGCTTGAATACCAGGAAGCAGAACTCAGAGTAACTCAATAGTTTTTGAGGAGAATGTGAACAGGAGACTCACTGCAGCCCCTAGCAGTGCTCTCCTCTTTCTCTCCCAATGCACAGCCTCCTAAAGAGAAGGAGGTCAAAGGGTGTGTTTCAGAGAAGGCCCCACCACCTTCATCCCTCTTATGCCCTTCCAAACATGTTCACTGACAATAGCATTTCACTATTTAGAGTCTGGCTCTCTTATCTTTTGGGATTAGGGAATTCTTTGAAAGTCTGACAACAACCTTTACACTCTTCAGAAAAATGTACCAATATTTACACTTCAGGTTAACATTCCTTGATTTAGAGATTCACACAGACCACCAAGAAAAAGCTCTGGGAGGATGAGGGAGGGTAGTTGAGAGTCTATCAGCCATTGATTCTCTTGAGGATGATACTGGGATGGGGTGAGGAGCTGGGGCTGAGATTAGAAGAAACAAGGAGTAGGAGAACAGTGCTGAGAGCACTCATGAAGGTGCCTACAAGGAAGAGAGAAGGAGTCCAGAGGGGAAAAGGGAAAAGACAACAGGAAAGGGCCCTTGAAATGGTACTCCAAGGGGGACATGGGAAATTGTAAGTCCAGGAAGACAATTAAGTCAGGGTAGAAAGCAAGGTATTTAGATACAAACACAGAATTGTAGTAACAAGAAGTTGTTTACTATAATATGTGAAATCCTGAATGGTATATAACTTAGTGTGAATTATGCTTTCTAAACATTCAACTGCTATCAGAGAATAATTGCCATGCTAAATTATTTATATTTGTGGAGCAAATGACTTTAGGCACTCAGGCTTTTATCTCTTCCTCTGAGGAACCTTTTGAACTTTGTTTTCTTGACCCTGTGCCATCCAGGCAGGTGTGTTACTGGAAAACTTCAAGGATGTTGAGTTATTAAACCTTATTATTGGTGCCGCCACCATTGACGTGCCCTAGATGCCCTCCCCCCTTTTTTTGGTAAGAGATTAATTATTGAATACTTGTTGGGCATCTTACATTAACAGCTATTGTTTGATTTCTGTTTCCTTTTTGTGAAGCCAAGTGAAAAAATATTTTAATTTTTGGAGCAGAGAGAGGATAATATATCATTTTGGTAAAGTTACTGGCTATATTCCATCACTGAGAAAATGCTAGCCATATGGGATGGGTTGAATTGTGTCCCTCCTGGAAGATATGTTGAAGTCCTTATTACCTCTAGTACCTCTGAATGTGGTCTTACTTGGAAGTAGGGTCTTTGCAGATATAATCAAGTTAAGATGAGGCTATTAGAATGGGTCCTTAATCCAATATTGAGGCAGGAGAATAGGGTCTGAAGGCAGAGAACCTAAGGCCGATTCATGCCGACTTCCTTATTTTTAATTGACAAATTATAATTGTAATGTATTTATGGGGTACAAGGTGATGTTTTGATATATGTATACATTGTGGAATGGCTAAAGCAAGCTAATATATCCATCACCTCACACTCTTATTATTTTTAATGGCGAGAACATTTGAAATTTACTCTCTTAGCAATCAAAAGGAAAAGGAAAACCCCAGCTTTTCACGCCTAAGTAACAAAAGGACCAGAGGCTACTCCTTTTGCACTCCCCTCCCTTTTTTGCCTGGCAGATGGAAGATTGAGAGTACCAATCAGATGTTTGCATAACAGGGTAACTTTGTAACTTCACTGCAGCCTCTGAATGCGGGCCAAGTCTTCATTTGCATAGGAGTGCAACTTATAACTATTTAGCTTCTGATTGATTGTGGAAAGCAACCAATCAGACGTGCGCATAGGAGTGTAACCTTTATAACTTCACTTCAGCGTCTGATTGAGGGCCACTACTTTATTTGCATGGGGCATATACCAAATGGCCAATGGGAAACCTCGAGGGTATTTGGACCCCAGAAAATTCTGTAACGGGAGGCTCGAGCCCCTATGCTTGGCCTGCTCCCGCCCTGTGGAGTGTACTTTCATTTTCAATAAATCTCTGCTTTGTTGCTTCATTCTTTCCTTGCTTTGTTTGTGCATTTTGTCCAAGTCTTTGTTCAAAATGCCAAGAACCTGGACACCCTCCACTGGTAACAATATGACTGATGTCCTTCTAAGAATAGGAGCAGACACACAGGGAAGGAGGTCATGAGAAGATGGGAGAGACAGAGGTTGGGCTTATGGTGCTACACACCAAGGGATGCCTGGGGCCATGAGAAGCTGGAGGAGCCAAGGCAGCTCCTCCCCTAATGGCTTTGGAGGAAGCATGGCCCTCCCAAGATCTTAATTTTAAACTTCTACCTTCCACAACTGAGAAAATAAATTTTTTTTTAAGTCACCCAGGTTGTGGTACTTTGTTACCTCAACTTAGGGAACTAATATACTATACATAACTATTTTTCTATAGTTAGTAATCATTTTGATCCTATTTTGAATGAGTTCTTTAATTTTATATACTCCTATTTGAGATAGAATACTTGTTAGAGTAATAAAAATCCAAAATATTTTCCCAGTTAATATTAAATTCAAATACCCTACTTGTGTAGGCCATGTATATGATTTTTATATCATTTATATATGTGATGACTCAAATTTACCTTTTCACAAAATACAAAATTGCTATTTTCCTTTTAAAACTAAAAAATTAATGTATTATCCTTAGTGAACAGAAAATATAAATAACAATGTCATATAATTTTTTAGTACTTATTACCTGAAATATTCTAAATAAGATTCTGACTTAAAAATACCAAAAGATATATTTACTCCTAAATCAAAAAATTACTTCAGAACAAATACTTTTAGGAAAGTTTTTAAATATTGCCTGACATTGGTCACTATTTGTGTCTAGGACATCTAATTATTGAAAACGATAGCAAAAACAAGAGAAAATCACAAATGGCTAAGTAAAAAGCCTCTGCAAAACAGCTTATGCCATAAATAAACCATATGGTCAAGGGATATCTAAAGTCTCAAATTTATTTTGAGACCAGAGTCCATCTGATCCTGTAAATTACCTTCAGGGAAAGATGGTGGTGCTACCCTAGTCACTCCCATGGGTGTCTGTCATGAGTGTGACTTCCAGGACTGTTTTAAACAGCAACGAAGGCAGCCAATTCTGAGATGTGATTAGCTGAGTAAGTACAGCCTTTGTAGTGGTGGTTGCCTATTTACACTACTGCCTCCCTGCCCTGCATATAAGGCTTCTGTGAGCTGCTCCTCCTGTTAAATTAGATGTGTTTTGGATCATACTCAGCTTCTTACTTTTCTTGTCATTTGCCTAAGTGAAAATTATCATAAAGTCTGTTGTTTTGAATTCAGTGCCAGGAAGACTAGTTACAAAGGTACCCAAAGGAGTCATTCCAAGATGACTGAGTTGTGAATATCATTGCAGAATCATATCAAGGTCACTTGTATTTATTTTTTCCCCCTAAACAGTTTCTTGACTTTAAAATGCCTTTGGAATTTTAAACTCAAAATTCTAATCCCTTTCAGTGAGCTCAGTCTCTATGCAAAACTTGCTTCCCGCCTGCCAAATTGAAGGCATCTGGATGGAATACTGAATTTAGGTCATTTTTTTTTTTTTTTTTTTTAAAAAAAACCAGTGTGTCCTCCTCTAGAAGAAAGGAAGGAACTCAAATCCAATAACATCTCACAGAGAAGAAGGTCAAATTGTTCCAACAGGAGCTTTTCTTTTCAACAGGCGGTTGGAATTGAGTATGGGACACTTTCCCTGTTCTCTGTCTCTCCTACCCCAGACACTCAATGCCTGATTTAAATTTTTAAAGAGTTACAGCCTTTCACTCTCAGTTGTCAGTATAGCACCATTCTCTCCTAAGAGGAATGATTGGAGTATTCCTAGTTAATAACCTGAGGTTAAGCAGAGGGGAACAACACTTTTCCATCTTCCCAGGGGAGGCTCCTGGAGTGGTGTAGACAGGGCTTCTCAGACTTGAAAGTGCATAGGAATCCTCTGAGGGTTGTGCCAGCCTGCAGGTTTTTCTTAGGTCACCCTGGGGTGGGGCCTAAGCTTTTGCATTTCTGAAAAGCTCCTAGGTGGTACCAACAACTGCTAGTTGGTGGACCACATCTTGAGTAGCAAGGAGTGGCACACTTTGAGAACATCTAGTTTAGGTCACCTTTTTTGGTCCAGACTTTCTTCCAACACCTGGCCATTTCTGGGCTTAGTATGGTGGTGTGCGTATAGGACTTAGCATTAATATCTACCACACATGAATGTAATTCCACCACTTGCTCTTTCTCCTTCATCCCAAATTTCTCCCCACGAGATGCACTAACTGATATTTTAAAAATCAGTGTGCACAGAAACTTGTCGTTGCAGAACAAACATTTTTAATTGAGGAGAGCGTGAGAAAACAAGGTAAGAGGTTTATCTATGTTATACCTATATTCTGTCATCAGAGAATTCAGAATATAATTTTACCAGAGGTGAGAGAGTGTCCTATTTATGTACTTAGCACTAAGGTAAGTAATAGCCACAATGATAGCTGATTGAGACGTATTTAATTTTCAGCTTTCCAAAAGCTCTAAATAAAAAAGATGATAATAATATGACCAAAGCTATTATATCCACAGCAGCATTTAAGACTGATAGATATAATGTTCCACTTAGGAGCTATTACCATACGATTAACTAGATGGTATTAAAAAGAAGTTTCTTAACACACTTAAAGTTGTAAAGCTGTTCAGAAATAGATCTGTGCTTCTCAAGTAAATACAAACAAGGACTGCAGTCATTTCAGTGGATAATAAAAGAAATCAACAAGCCAACTCCAGCTCCCCATGGATGAGATTTAAAGTAACAAATCTATGCTACTTTATGCAATTAACATAAAATATACTTAAATTTGGAAGATTTACTCTGCCATCACCTTCCCACACAACAAACACAAATCCCGGGCTAATTTGCCTTCGTTAATTCACATGCAGTTGCAGGGCTGATTTCTGCTTTCAGATGCTTATGTGCAATCTAGCTTCAAGTTAAATTACTGCATATAATGGCCCTTTAGCCTCTGTTCAGATCCTGAAGGAATCACAGGTTATACACATCATAAGCCTTAAGCCTGATTCCCCAACCCTGAGGGAGGCTCTAATGCTGTATACAGAATCAAATGGGTTTGTGGAGAACAATTGCTTGCCAGTTGTCTGGCAGAACTCATACCCAGCTGCTTGGCTCTGGAAGGGAGAGGACTATGGTGGCCTCATGTGGGAAGAGATGTTTTCCAAGATGCCTTTTTGATGGGCAACTTTCCTGACCCTGCTTTTCCCCATATATGGCAAAGAATGGTCCTAATAAATTATGACCGAGGGTCAAATACATCATTAACAACTTTTGGTGTTTTGGAGTTCTTTTAAAAACAGGATATTTAGAATGTTCTACTGTTCTTCAGTAAGGAAGACCCTATTCTGAAATAGAATAAATACTACAGAATGTTTCAATATTATCACAGTAAAATAAGAGGATGGAGGGACACAAGAAGGAGGTTGTAGGGAATGAGAAGGCAACCAGATGCAGAAGGTCTCATACCAACATTCAGGCAGACAACAAAGGAGAAACAGAGCTGGAGAGAGGAGGCAGGATGCAGAGGAAATGCCATGAGCAGAAAGACAGCCATGTTTGTTTAAACACTCACATTTTGCTGTAGATGGGTCTTATTTAAGAGTGTTTGAAGGAAGACTGGCTCCTTTACTCATAAAAAGAGTTGACTGAGAACCCAGATTATTCACTGATAATCTGCATTTTTAAATTAAATAAGAGAAGAGGGTAGCTGCTGTGTGAGGTCAGCTGGGACACAGCTAGCTATGGATTGCCTATATGAAAAACGGGGTGGGGTAGAGGCTGGAGAATTCTCAGCTTCCTCTATTTTAAGTTTTGGTTTTCCTCAATTCCCAAAGAGCTAAGGTCTTGCCACATATTTTCCATATTAAAAAAAAAAAAACCCCAAAGATGAGGGAAAACCTCCAAACATATTACCCCACCATCATATTTGATCCTTCCAACAAGTCTGAGAAGTAGAATGAACAGGTATTCATACCACTGTCATCCAGTCAAAAGGCAGATGAGGAAACAGACCTGGCATTGGATTTCTTGGAGAAAATTACCTAGCTAGGAAGAAGTAGTCATATTCATAGTGTTTAAATAAGGAGTGACTCTGCCACCAGGATATTTTGGGCAAGTAATTTAACTTTTCTGTGCTTCAGTTTTCTCATCTACAAGGAAAATGAAAATGATAATAAGAATACCTGATTTTTAGGGTGGTTGTTAGCATTAAATGAGATAGTACAACAAGCACTTTGAACAGTGTTTGGCAAAACTCTTAAGTACTAAATAAATGCTGGGTATGACTAATTATTAAGAGAGATTAAGCTATTCAGACCAGGTGTTCTAGATTCACATCCCAGAGCTCATTTTGATAAACTATAATTAGACAACCACTGAGGAATCAGCAAGAAATCAGAGATTACTACCTGTTTTCAGAGTCAGGGAATGCGTCAAACACACACTGATGCTCTACAATGGAAGAAAACACAGAGGTTTCAAGCAGAACATAAGGTCTGTTTAGAAGGTTTCTGCCTGGAAAAAGTTCTCCTGGAAATGCATTCATGCTCTGAATGTTTGTCTCCACCCTAAAATTCATATGCAATTCTAACTCCCTAGAAGGTGGGGCCTTTGGGAGGTACTTAGGTCTTAAAGGTGGAGCCTTAAGGAATGGGATTAGTGGCCTAATAAAAGGAGATACAAGGGAGATGATTTCTGTCTCAGCCATTTGAGGATACAACCATGAGACAGCCATCTGCACACCAGGAAGAGAGCCCTCGCCAGACACCAGATCTGCCAGCACCTTGATCTTGGACTTCCCAGTTTTCAGAACTGTGAGAAATAAATGTTTGTTGTTTCAGCCACTTAATCTATGGTATTCTGTTAGAAGCCTGAACTGCCTGAGACAGACTCATTAATCAAGAAGTCTGGGTTTTTTTTTGGTGTTTTTTTTTTTTTTTTTTTTTAAGATAAAGTGTTTCCATTCCAAAACCAAAATGTCTCCCATCCAAAGCTAGGTTTTTGTGGGTAAAAATGTTTTGCTCCCAAGACATCTCTCTCCAAACTTTCTGTTTTTAAAAAGTTGTGTAATTATACTATCTGTTTAACCATGCATGGTTTTAATTTTTAAACATAAAAGCAGCTCTATTAAGATTAGAAGTCCTTTAAGTATTGGAGGCAGATTTGGTTTGTAGGTTTTAACTGCCAAATATAAAAAGTACATCATCTTGTGGTCTTACCCATGAACAATGACAAAAAAAAAGGACAATCCTAGGTATGGGAAAACCTCAGAGGGTAACTCCCAAATCCTATAGAGAACATAGAATATCCAGGCCAGGTCACGCTTTGCATTTGATAACTGAAAGAAGGCAAGAAAAAATTCAAGCCAACTACTTCAAATACATTGAAGTTTATTATGTAGCAGCCACTTGGTTTCTATACCCACCTAGGAGCAAATAAAGGAATGGGGGCACCCAAACCATAGGCTAGAGGATTGAGGTTAGCAATAGACTGTGGAATGGGGCCACCCCAAACAGTGAAGCTTGTTAAATGAGAGGGTTATGAGAGTTCGTTTTTTAGAACTCTGTAGGGTACATTCTACAGTGAAGGGGTCTAGAATTTAAACTTAAATGTCTCTATTTAAATGTTTTGCAGTAATTTATGAAAAGTTCCTTATAAAAGCAATGCTCAACATGAAGATGCTGTTACCTATACAATTTAGATAACAAATATTAATTCGACATAAAATTGAAAGTTCATCGTTTTGATGTCATTTAGAACAGAATTATAAAGTTCTTATTCTTTTTGATAAATCATGTTCTTTTGCTTGCTTCTCCAACTTGAGTTCTCATATCTTTATATTCCCACATCTGGCAAATAGTTTTAAACTCATAGAATCTCTTAGAAGATGATTCTATAGTCGGGGGGCGGAGCAAGATGGCCGAATAGGAACAACTCCAGTCTCCAACTCCCAGCGCGAGCGACACAGAAGACCGGTGATTTCTGCATTTTCAACTGAGGTACTGGGGTCATCTCACTAGGGAGTGCCGGACAATCGGTGCTGGTCAGCTGCTGCAGCCTGACCAGCGAGAGCTGAAGCAGGGCGAGGCATCGCCTCACCTGGAAGCGCAAGGGGGAAGGGGATCCGTTTTCCTAGCCAGGGGAACTGAGACACACAACACCTGGAAAATCGGGTAACTCCCACCCCAATACTGCGCTGTAAGCATACAAGCATTCCAGGAGAATATATCCCACACCTGGCCGGGAGGGTCCCACGCCCACGAAGCCTCCCTCACTGCTAACACAGCAGTCTGCCGCGATCTATCCGCAAGGCAGCAGCGAGGCTGGGGGAGGGGCGCCCGCCATTGCTGAGGCTTAAGTAGGTAAACAAAGCCGCTGGGAAGCTCGAACTGGGTGGAGCTCACAGCAGCTCAAGGAAGCCTGCCTGTCTCTGTAGTCTCCACCTCTGGGGACAGCGCACAGCTGAAGACCAACAG
The DNA here is from genome assembly GCF_007565055.1 of Rhinopithecus roxellana. Classification (NCBI taxonomy): domain Eukaryota; kingdom Metazoa; phylum Chordata; class Mammalia; order Primates; family Cercopithecidae; genus Rhinopithecus; species Rhinopithecus roxellana. The sequence continues at coordinate 65,732,109 of NC_044569.1, read as the reverse complement.
GGGAAGTAGCGGGAGCCAGTGCAGACGCGAACGACTCTGTCTGACAGCTTTGGGGAGAGCCGCGGATCTCCCAACGCGGAGGTTGAGATCTGAGAACGGACAGACTGCCTGCTCAGGTGTGTCCCTGACCCCTGAGTAGCCTAGCTGGGAGAAATCCCCCACTAGGGGCAGTCTGACACCCCACACCTCACAGGGTGGAGTACACCCCTGAGAGGACACTTCCAAAGGAAGAATCAGACAGGTACACTCGCTGTTCAGCAATATTCTATCTTCGGCAACCTCTGCTGCTGATACCCAGGCAAACAGGGTCTGGAGTGGACCTCAAGCAATCTCCAACAGACCAACAGAGAGTCCTTCTGACTGTCAGAAGGAAAACTATCAAACAGGAAGGACACCTATACCAAAACCCCATCAGTTCGTCACCACCATCAAAGACCAGAGACAGATAAAACCACAAAGATGGGGAAGAAGCAGGGCAGAAAAGCTGGAAATTCAAAAAATAAGAGCGCATCTCCCCCTGCAAAGGAGCGCAGCCCATCACCAGCAACGGATCAAAGCTGGTCAGAGAATGACTTGGACGAGAGGAGAGAAGAAGGCTTCAGTCCATCAAACTTATCAGAGCTAAAGGAGGAATTACGTACCCAGCGCAAAGAAACTAAAAATCTTGAAAAAAGAGTGGAAGAATTGACAGCTAGACTCATTAATGCAGAGAAGATCATAAACGAAATGACAGAGATGAAAACCATGACACGAGAAATACGTGACAAATGCACAAGCTTCAGTAACCGACTCGATCAACTGGAAGAAAGAGTATCAGCGATTGAAGATCAAATGAATGAAATGAAGCGAGAAGAGAAACCAAAAGAAAAAAGAAGAAAAAGAAATGAGCAAAGCCTGCAAGAAGTATGGGATTACGTAAAAAGACCAAATCTACGTCTGATTGGGGTGCCTGAAAGTGAGGGGGAAAATGGAACCAAGTTGGAAAACACTCTTCAGGATATCATCCAGGAGAACTTCCCCAACCTAGTAGGGCAGGCCAACATTCAAATTCAGGAAATACAGAGAACGCCACAAAGATACTCCTCCAGAAGAGCAACTCCAAGACACATAATTGCCAGATTCACCAAAGTTGAAATGAAGGAAAAAATCTTAAGGGCAGCCAGAGAGAAAGGTCGGGTCACCCACAAAGGGAAACCCATCAGACTAACAGCAGATCTCTCGGCAGAAACTCTACAAGCCAGAAGAGAGTGGGGGCCAATATTCAACGTTCTTAAAGAAAAGAATTTTAAACCCAGAATTTCATATCCAGCCAAACTAAGTTTCATAAGTGAAGGAGAAATAAAATCCTTTACAGATAAGCAAATGCTTAGAGATTTTGTCACCACCAGGCCTGCCTTACAAGAGACCCTGAAGGAAGCCCTAAACATGGAAAGGAACAACCGGTACCAGCCATCGCAAAAACTTGGCAAAATGTAAAGACCATCGAGGCTAGGAAGAAACTGCATCAACTAACGAGCAAAATAACCAGTTAATATCATAATGGCAGGATCAAGTTCACACATAACAATATTAACCTTAAATGTTAATGGACTAAATGCTCCAATTAAAAGACACAGACTGGCAAACTGGATAAAGAGTCAAGACCCATCAGTCTGCTGTATTCAGGAGACCCATCTCACATGCAGAGACATACATAGGCTCAAAATAAAGGGATGGAGGAAGATCTACCAAGCAAATGGAGAACAAAAAAAAGCAGGGGTTGCAATCCTAGTCTCTGATAAAACAGACTTTAAACCATCAAAGATCAAAAGAGACAAAGAAGGCCATTACATAATGGTAAAGGGATCAATTCAACAGGAAGAGCTCACTCTCCTAAATATATATGCACCCAATACAGGAGCACCCAGATTCATAAAGCAAGTCCTTAGAGACTTACAAAGAGACTTAGACTCCCATACAATAATAATGGGGGACTTCAACACTCCGCTGTCAACATTAGACAGATCAACGAGACAGAAAGTTAACAAGGATATCCAGGAATTGAACTCATCTCTGCACCAAGCGGACCTAATAGACATCTATAGAACTCTCCACCCCAAATCAACAGAATATACATTCTTCTCAGCACCACATCGCACTTATTCCAAAATTGACCACATAATTGGAAGTAAAGTACTCCTCAGCAAATGTAAAAGAACAGAAATTATAACAAACTGTCTCTCAGACCACAGTGCAATCAAACTAGAACTCAGGACTAAGAAACTCAATCAAAACCGCTCAACTACATGGAAACTGAACAACCTGCTCCTGAATGACTACTGGGTACATAACGAAATGAAAGCGGAAATAAAGATGTTCTTTGAAACCAATGAGAACAAAGATACAACATACCAGAATCTCTGGGACACATTTAAAGCAGTGTGTAGAGGGAAATTTATAGCACTAAATGCCCACAAGAGAAAGCAGGAAAGATCTAAAATTGACACTCTAACATCACAATTAAAAGAACTAGAGAGGCAAGAGCAATCACATTCAAAAGCTAGCAGAAGGCAAGAAATAACTAAGATCAGAGCAGAACTGAAGGAGATAGAGACACAAAAAACCCTCCAAAAAATCAATGAATCCAGGAGTTGGTTTTTTGAAAAGATCAACAAAATTGACAGACCGCTAGCAAGGCTAATAAAGAAAAAAAGAGAGAGGAATCAAATAGATGCAATAAAAAATGATAAAGGGGATATCACCACTGACCCCACAGAAATACAAACTACCATCAGAGAATACTATAAACGCCTCTACGCAAATCAACTAGAAAATCTAGAAGAAATGGATAATTTCCTGGACACTTACACTCTCCCAAGGCTAAACCAGGAAGAAGTTGAATCCCTGAATAGACCAATAGCAGGCTCTGAAATTGAGGCAACAATTAATAGCCTACCCACCAAAAAAAGTCCAGGACCAGATGGATTCACAGCTGAATTCTACCAGAGGTACAAGGAGGAGCTGGTACCATTCCTTCTGAAACTATTCCAATCAATAGAAAAAGAGGGAATCCTCCCTAACTCATTTTATGAGGCCAACATCATCCTGATACCAAAGCCTGGCAGAGACACAACAAAAAAAGAGAATTTTAGACCAATATCCCTGATGAACATTGATGCAAAAATCCTCAATAAAATACTGGCAAACCGGATTCAGCAGCACATCAAAAAGCTTATCCACCATGATCAAGTGGGCTTCATCCCTGGGATGCAAGGCTGGTTCAACATTCGCAAATCAATAAACGTAATCCAGCATATAAACAGAACCAAAGACAAGAACCACATGATTGTCTCAATAGATGCAGAAAAGGCTTTTGACAAAATTCAACAGCCCTTCATGCTAAAAACGCTCAATAAATTCGGTATTGATGGAACGTACCTCAAAATAATAAGAGCTATTTATGACAAACCCACAGCTAATATCATACTGAATGGGCAAAAACTGGAAAAATTCCCTTTGAAAACTGGCACAAGACAGGGATGCCCTCTCTCACCACTCCTATTCAACATAGTGTTGGAAGTTCTGGCTAGGGCAATCAGGCAAGAGAAAGAAATCAAGGGTATCCAGTTAGGAAAAGAAGAAGTCAAATTGTCCCTGTTTGCAGATGACATGATTGTATATTTAGAAAACCCCATCGTCTCAGCCCAAAATCTCCTTAAGCTGATAAGCAACTTCAGCAAAGTCTCAGGATACAAAATTAATGTGCAAAAATCACAAGCATTCTTATACACCAGCAACAGACAAGCAGAGAGCCAAATCAGGAATGAACTTCCATTCACAATTGCTTCAAAGAGAATCAAATACCTAGGAATCCAACTTACAAGGGATGTAAAGGACCTCTTCAAGGAGAACTACAAACCACTGCTCAGTGAAATCAAAGAGGACACAAACAAATGGAAGAACATACCATGCTCATGGATAGGAAGAATCAATATCGTGAAAATGGCCATACTCCCCAAGGTTATTTATAGATTCAATGCCATCCCCATCAAGCTACCAATGACTTTCTTCACAGAATTGGAAAACACTGCTTTAAAGTTCATATGGAACCAAAAAAGAGCCCGCATTGCCAAGACAATCCTAAGTCAAAAGGACAAAGCTGGAGGTGTCACGCTACCTGACTTCAAACTATACTACAAGGCTACAGTAACCAAAACAGCATGGTACTGGTACCAAAACAGAGATATAGACCAATGGAACAGAACAGAGTCCTCAGAAATAATACCGCACATCTACAGCCATCTGATCTTTGACAAACCTGAGAGAAACAAGAAATGGGGAAAGGATTCCCTATTTAATAAATGGTGCTGGGAAAATTGGCTAGCCATAAGTAGAAAGCTGAAACTGGATCCTTTCCTTACCCCTTATACGAAGATTAATTCAAGATGGATTAGAGACTTAAATGTTAGACCTAATACCATAAAAACCCTAGAAGAAAATCTAGGTAGTACCATTCAGGACATAGGCATGGGCAAGGACTTCATGTCTAAAACACCAAAAGCAACGGCAGCAAAAGCCAAAATTGACAAATGGGATCTCATTAAACTAAAGAGCTTTTGCACAGCAAAAGAAACTACCATCAGAGTGAACAGGCAACCTACAGAATGGGAGAAAATTTTTGCAACCTACTCATCTGACAAAGGGCTAATATCCAGAATCTACAAAGAACTCAAACAAATATACGAGAAAAAAACAAACAACCCCATCAAAAAGTGGGGAAAGGATATGAACAGACATTTCTCAAAAGAAGATATTCATACAGCCAACAGACACATGAAAAAATGCTCATCATCACTGGCCATCAGAGAAATGCAAATCAAAACCACAATGAGATACCATCTCACACCAGTTAGAATGGCAATCATTAAGAAGTCAGGAAACAACAGGTGTTGGAGAGGATGTGGAGAAATAGGAACACTTTTACACTGTTGGTGGGATTGTAAACTAGTTCAACCATTATGGAAAACAGTATGGCAATTCCTCAAGGATCTAGAACTAGATGTACCATATGACCCAGCCATCCCACTACTGGGTATATACCCAAAGGATTATAAATTAGTCTACTACAAAGACACATGTACACGTATGTTTATTGCGGCACTATTCACAATAGCAAAGACTTGGAATCAACCCAAATGTCCATCTGTGACAGACTGGATTAAGAAAATGTGGCACATATACACCATGGAATACTATGCAGCCATAAAAAAGGATGAGTTTGCGTCCTTTGTAGGGACATGGATGCAGCTGGAAACCATCATTCTTAGCAAACTATCACAAGAAGAGAAAACCAAACACCGCATGTTCTCACTCATAGGTGGGAACTGAACAATGAGATCACTTGGACTCGGGAAGGGGAACATCACACACTGGGGTCTATCATGGGGAGGGGGGAGGGGGGAGGAGGGAGGGATTGCATTGGGGAGTTATACATGATATAAATGATGAATTGATGGGTGCTGACGAGTTGATGGGTGCAGCACACCAACATGGCATAAGTATACATATGTAACAAACCTGCACGTTATGCACATGTACCCTAGAACTTAAAGTATAATAAAAAAAAAAAAAAAAAAAAAAAAGAAGATGATTCTATAGTCAAAAATATTGTTAGGGGAATATGAACTTCCAGTGGTTTTATAAATTGCCATATTGAAGAAACCCAAAACAGAATAAACGAGTCAAATTATGTGCCTCCTTATGGTTATTTAAATTTGCATATTCATATTAAAAGAGAAGAGCTACCCTCTTTTCCAAAAAATAATTTCACTAATGGCTCCGGAATCTTTGTCTTACAAACTGGTCTATTAAAAATTTAACCTATCAGTCATATGTTTTAATTAAACTACAGACTTTATTTGGATTTCTCCAATTTTCTCACTAATACCTGTTTTCTATTCCAAGATTCAATCCAGGATCCCACATTGTATTTAGTTGTCACAGCTCTTTAGTCCCCTCTAATCTGTGACTTAGATTTCTTAGGTTTTCCTTCTCTTTGATGATATTGACACTTTTGAAGAGTACTGGATAGGTATTTTGTAGAATGCCTGTCATACCATTTAGTAAAATTTTCATACCTTAAAAATAGAAATCATAGAATTTATGAGCTGGAAGTGACTTCAGAAATCATTTTATTGATGAGTCCAGATTCCTGGTTTTACTGCCTTGGAAAGCAAGGCCTCTATGGTTTAAATGGCTCCCCGGTAGTCAGATGCCTGGTGAAGCTGGGCCAGGATCAGCACTCAGTTCTTTTGCTTCACACATGATGCTTTTCCAAGGCACCATGCAAATAATGCATCTGTCTCTACCCAATAAACATGTTACCACAATGGGGACCTACACACCCTGAGGATGCTGTTTTATGCTGCAAGGACATTGTTCACATAGAATGTCTTGTGAATGCAGTTACAGAGTCAGGTGGTGCCATGTCTACTTGAACCATATGTAAGATGATTGGAGATGGCTTATAATAAAAGAGAGTGAAACAAACATATAGCAAGATCCTGCAGGTTGTTTGGATATAATGTGATTGGCAAGTGGTCCTAGTCTTCTACCCAGACCTTATTTTTAGAAGAGGGTGGCTGAAAGGCAGAAATTTTTATCTTTTTTGGCAAGGGACTGAGGTAGGAAGTGACTCCTCCTTTCACTTGAGACTTTCTTATTTCATTGTGCAGTGTGTGTTTTCTTTGCAATAATCATATTTTTTCCTTACATGTCAAATAAATGAAAATAAGTTTTTATTCTTCCCTCTCTATTACAGACAGGTACTGGAAGGCTGACCAAATCCAAACCAAAACAAAAACTCAAACACTGTTTTCATTAATCTTGTAATTCATAACTTCGTATTTTATGTAATAGAACTTCCTGTATCTCTATTTTCTGTGTTAAGGTGGAGTTTTGCTATAGTTACCAAAATAAGAGACGTAACCTAACAGAGTGGGATAAAAGATTTGCACACCACGTATCTAACAAAAAACTAGCATTTAGAACACATAAAGAACTCTCAAAACTCAGCAGTAGAAAAAGCAAACAGTCTAATTAGGAGGTGGGTAAAAGACATGAAGAAACATATCATGAAAGAAGATATCCAGATGGCCAATAAACACATGAAAAGATGTTAAACATCGTTAGTCATTGGAGAAATGCAGATTAAAGCCACTGTGACATAGTGCCACATACCAATCAGAATGGCTGACGTAAAACAGTGCCAACACCAAATGCTGACGAGGAAGTGGGGGAGCTGTGTTACTCATACATTGCTGAGGAGAATGTAAAATGGTACAAACACTCTGGAAAACACTTTGGCAGTTTCTTAAAAAAAAAAATTAAACATGCAACTGCCATACCATTCAACAGTTGCACTCTTGGGCATTCATCCCAGAGAAATGAAGACATGTTTACGCAAAAATGTGTACACGAATGTTTATATCGGTTTTACTGATAATGCCCCCAAACTAGAAACAACCCAGTTGTCCTTCAGTGAGTGAAAGGATAAACACATTGGGGCACCTCCACAAAGCAGAAAATACTCAGCCATGAGGGAAGTCATTGATACATGCAATGCCTTGGATAAATCGCTGAGTGAAAAAAATCTGAAAAGATTAGACTGGCTGGACATGGTGGCTCACGCCTGTAATCCCAGCACTTTGGGAGGCTGAGCCAGGTGGATCATGAGGTCAGGAGTTCGAGACCAGCCTGGTCAACATGGAGAAACCCCATCTCCACTAAAAACACACAAAAAATTAGCCAGGCACAGTGGCACATGCCTATAATCCCAGTTATTTGGGAGGCTGAGGTGGGAGAATCACTTGAACCCAGGAGGGAGGTGGAGGCTGCAGTGGGCCGAGATTGCGCCACTGCACTCCAGCCTGGGCGACAGAGTGGGACTCTGTCCCAAAATAAAAGGCCTCATATGGTTCCTTTTGTATAACATTTTTGGAATGACAAAATTATAGAAATGGAGGTCAGATTAATGGTTGCCAAGGATTAAGGAGTGAGTGGAGGTGGGAGGGAAGTGGGTGTGGCTATAAAAGGGTAACATAAAGGGTCCTGTGGTGATGGAAATGTTTTGTATCTAGACTATATCAATCTCAATATCCTGGCTGTGATGTTGGACTTTAGTTACCAAGAAGTTAGCGGTGGGGGTGCACTGGGTAAAGGGTAGTCAGGATCTCACTGTATTATTTCTTAATAACCTTATGTGAACTTATACTTTCCTCAAAACAAAGAGTTTAGAAAGAAAGGGGGCCTACTTTTTATTGAAAATAGCTTTGTTTGAATTTTTTTAAATGATCAGATATTCACGAATTATTGGTGCAATAAAAATTTCAAATAGGAGAGAAAAGGATAATGTAAAACAGTTGTGGGTCTTAATTAAGGAACTGTTAAGACACAGAACTTGGCTCATTGCTTCCCTTCAGTCACAGCCAAGAGGGAAACATAAAAGTGTTACATAGCTGTTATGTAGATGGAAAAATACAGGTAATTCAAAGACTGGTGCATATTTGGAACCAAGATTATTTTCATATTATACAGTGTAAAAAACATATTAGAAATGCCTTATTTATACCTGTTTGTATATGGCGATTTCTGATAGACAAATACATTGATGCTTTTATTGGTATTATAAAACTTTGGGATTTAAGAACTCACTTTCTAAGACAACAAACGACCCATACTTTTCTTCCTATAAAGCAGAAAATTAAAAAAAAATAAACACAATCAATTTCTAGGTGGAAAAAACTGAATTACTGGAAGGATGATAACAAATGTAGAAAGATCCAGCCATTATTCTTGTTGGAATTGGTTTATAACTGCTCTTTTTAACTTAGTTTTTGGTGCAAGAGTTTTGTGATAATTCTAAGTGGTGATAAAACAGCTGTGATAAATAATTTTTAAAAAACATAAAATTTCCCACGTACAGTATATAAAAAACAAAATTATGAAATACCTAGAGTTATGAAGGCTGGACACGTATAGGACATAGATGAAGACGATGATAAGAATTTAACAGTATAAGAACTGAATGGAAGGAGGAGATATCACTGGGGGACTGTGGGGAGGGTTTTTTTTTTTTAGTTCATCTGGAATAGCCAGCACTGTGGAAAATAGTGAGTGGTATTTGTCCTTCCGGGTACTAAATGTATTTTAAAGCTATAATAATTTAATCATTATGGTACTAAGACCACAACAGACAGAAAGATCAATGGAACGGAACACAAATTTCAGACATAGCTGACCACAAGTAGGAACTTAGAATTCAGTGCATGTGGTATTTCAGTTTTTATAAAGGGAAAGCTTCCCAAAGCATCCCTAAGCAGTAGTGTGCTATTAGATGTTTAACTGTCAGCTCTCTGAAAAAGTATGTAAATACATACAAATACATTTATTATAAATTTTGCTGATACAAAGGATGCATAGCACACAACTTACAAATAATAAAATATACACAATACTCTTTATTATAAATAAATATAATTCCATATAGTCAACTGATTCACCAAGAATGCTTCTCTTGATTTTTTTTTTCTTTGACTCTGTAGTCGACATTCAGCCATGATTTGACAAATGGAGCTTATTCCAGTCTGCTGACTCTTTTCCCAATAAATTTATTGCCATTAAATCTGATAAGTGGCTTATTGTGAAACTATTTCTCACCCTTGTATAAATTATTAATTAAAAACTCTTTCAGATTCAGCAGTAAATCAGGCCCTGATTTCTAGCACTTGCTGATTGCCATAGAATAAATACTTCCACTATGACCAATATTAAGCTATCAACGTAGTCACCGAGTGTGGAATTGGGAAGAGATGCAGGTCAGTACACCACTGCCAGGTATTCCCACTATCCAGATGTGATAGTCATAACTGACTTCAAGAGCATAGATAATAGCAAAATAATTAGGAACCACTATACTATATTTATTACCTTTGTTTTTATATAATTTAATAAGTTTCCATAATTTTTAAATAATGGCTGCATTTTACAAGTAGCTCAAAATTTCTGAAAATTTGACAGTTGGCTTTCATAAGCTGTTGTGCTTTTACTCCAACATATCACTGTCCCTGAGGCGGAACTACAAAGTAAAAGTTTTTAAATTTCCTGAAATATTTAAATCATAAAGTTAAAAAAAGATGCAAATAACAGAAAATTGATTAGTTGCCTTTCTGAAAGGCAATTTAGCAATATATATGAAAATATAAACTTTATCAATTCTTTGACCAAGTCATATTTTATCCATTAATTCAACACATTTATTGAGAGTGTATTATGGGCCAGCAAGTCCTAAGAATTAATTTCACAAGTGTATAAAGATGTACAAGGAGGAGGCTTGCCACAATGTTTTTATTATAACAAAAAAGTCAAAAAAATGTAAGTGTTCACCAACACAGGATTGGCTAAGTAAATGATGGTTCATTGATAATAATGGAATACAAAGTGAATATTAAAAATAAAGCTGGAGACCAATGTTTATGGTAATGGAAATATGGCCATGGTATACTTAAAAGCAAAACCATTAGGCTTTAAGAGTATATATAGTATAATCTCATTTTGTAAAAAATTATCTCTCTATACATACACATATATGTGTAGAGAAAATCTGGAACTGTTAAAAAGGCAAACCTTTCTGTTTTGAATGAATGGTTTATAGTGAACGTGTATTACCTCTAATAAAAAAAAGTTCTTTTTATTAAAAATTGCTGTGATAAATACTTCTATCTCATAGTTGAAGAATGTTCTAGAAAAGGATCTTTAGACTTGAAACTAAATCTTTGGGGTTGTAATATCATTATCATTCCCTTTAGTTGGGTATCTGTTTGAAAATTCTCATGGTAAAAAGTAAAAAGTTTTTTTTTTTAAAAGGGATTTGCCTTTCATCTTCATTTTCCTCTGGCTGTGTGACCTTGATTGGGATAATTACCTACTCTGAGCCTTATTTTCCTTATCTGAGAGGGAGGTAGACTGTGTTCTCATCCATACTATTTACTCTCTCACTGATGACTTTGAACCAGTTATTTAAATGTTCTGCTGTTTAGCTTCCCTATGGGAAATGGGGATAATGGTAATAGTGGTACCTATTTAATAGGGTTATTGTATTAAATGGAGTAAAATAATTTGCCTGTTATTGAAGAGGTTTTGATTATTCTTATTACATACAGAATAGGATGCTGCTGCTACTGCTACTAAAATATGCCTCAATGATTTGTTGTGGGGATTGCATTTACTAAAATCTGACACCTAGTAAGTATTCAACAAATACAAGTTGCATCTACACTGAAAGTAATGGAATAAAAACATAACCTAAGTTTTCTTTATTTCTAGAGAATAGCTAATATAATTCATCCCATGTCACATCCAGAGTCTAAATAATAAAAGATTGAATGCAAGACTCTTGATTTTCATTTATTAAAGAAAATACCCCCTCCCTGTTCAGTTATCCAGTGTGCATATGTGTGTGTGTATATATATACACATATATATTTATTTATATTTCTATTTTAAAATCTGGGCTATCTTAAGCAACACAAATAATATTATATAATTTTATTTCCAGAAATCTCTGTTGGATCATCCTAATTCTTTGTGATTCCATTAACTAAAAACAATTTGTACTGCCTTACTTGATATTCTCTGTAATTGGAAGCCATTCAATTATGCTATTTTAAATAATTTAAAGTGCCATGTTCCCTACCACCTATTCGCTTGGACAATATATTATTCTGTGTACATGACTATCGGATGCCAACATGCTGCCTGGTCTATTAATGAGAAGCCATTAACCATGTGAGAATCAGAGACAATGTATATATAAATGATATATTTCAGTTTAACACATGACAGCAAGGTAAGGCTGAGTGACAGATCATATTTAGCTACAAATAAGGGAAGAACTCACTGCTTAGAGTGTTCAAGTCACAGGTGAATAGCAAAAGGTTTTTATTCCTTCCCTGACAGAATAAATTTATCTCCTTAAAAGTCACCTTTATGCTTTCTACTTATCAGGAAGGCTGCATCTTGTATTTCAATTTTATGTGGACAAGACATTAATTTTAAGTGAAAGACATTGTTCTGTGCTGGAATTAAATGAGGTCGTTATAGGTTTGAGTGGTAAAGGTGGAGGGTTTGGGTTCATGTTTGACTTTAATGAGAAAAGTGCTATGTGAATATGGTCCTCTTAACTTTTTTGGCACTGAAAGCAAAATGTAAATGGGGCAATGAGGTTGAAAGCCATCAATAGCTTCTGTGAGTACCTGGAGTCGGGTGTACATCTGATATCATCAGCAAGGGAAGGTAGTGTAGGAATATATGCTTTCCTTTCTCAGTCAAGAGATTGCTATGGCCACTTAAGAGTTGATTTTATGTAGAGGAACCTGAAGAGTGTTGACTTCTGCTGTTGAGAAAGGAACTTCGGAGGTCACGTTGTTTAAACCAAAGTTGAATCCTTTCAACAATGTCTGTCCATTTCTTAAATGCCTCCAGAGAGAGATTTAGTCACTTCTCTTAATGTGGAAGTGTCATCAAATTGGCAGCATAGAAAGGTGATGAATAGGACAGAATATTTAAAACAACCTTAATATGTCCCATGTCTTCATGAAAACAAAGGAGTTTTGTTCAAATGAGGCCAATAAGACCAATTCACCTCGATTCAGGGAAGGCTCAGGTGACTGACTAGAAGAGCATGAGCTAATTATTAATTAAATAATAACTAGTTTAACTTCCTCTGCCGCAGTCGCACTTCCTGAAAGGGCAGTTTACATAATTTTCACTTCCTCACTTCTTATTCATTGCTTTCTATATCACCTGGTGAGACCTGGCTTTTGCCTTTTTGCGTGAATTGAAGTGGTTTTAAAACTCAAGGTGTTTGTGCCCAGTCCCCAGACTCTGTTTAGACTTAAATTACTTGACCTCTCTAATGTATCTGATAGATGGGGAAAGCACTTACAAGTATTCTGCAATACATCGAATCCCATTGTTCCCATACATGCTGTAATTGGGTGAGGGCTGGGCTTTCTATAGCTCCCCCTCAAAATCGAGAGGAGTTGAACTGTCCTGAACATGTCTGTTCTTTCCGTTTTTGATATTTAATGAGCACTAGGCCAGGCATTGTGTTCTCTGCCTTAGACATGTTATCTGATTCAGTGTCCAGCAATGTCAGTATTTGGGAGCTTCACCCTCATTTTACAGGTGAGAAAAGTGAAGTTCATAGTGGGGGTTGCTCAGGTTTATATAGCTAGTTAGGTGGTGGAGCCTGAGTTCAAAACCAGCATTGAGTCCTTGTCTGGTATAGAGTAACAGAGGACTGCTGAGAGTAGCTCTTGCATGGGTAGAAATCGGCTGCCCAGGACATCTGTTGCAGTGGTAGGAGCAAGCATTAGTTGGGGAGGTAGAATGTTACTGAAAAGAGGAGGCTGGGAGTGAAGGAGTAACCTTACATGTATGTGAGGTTCGGCAACACGAATTCAGACTGGCCATCCAGGGGAGCAGAGGACAGTGACTAAAGTCAGGATGTGAAATTAAATTTAAACTCTCCCCAAGGAGAATTGTTGGCTTAGCTCTTCAAAGTCATAATGAATAAATGTCTGCTTACCGCATAAATCAGACTTTGCTCACCTTTTTCATTGCTGCATCCTTAAGCTTTAATACAAAGACAGTTAATAAATGTTTATTGAATGTTATAATTCCCTTTCCTCTTGAAATTCTTTAACATCTAGGAAACCACACACTCCAGATTGTCCTCCCAACTGCCTGGCTGCTCCTCACCAATGTCTTTGTGCATTGTATTTTCTCTTAGATCTCTTGATGTTTCAAGAGTCCACCCTTACCGCGCATGTTAAGTGTCCATATCTTCCCCCTATAACCATACTTATGTTTTAGGGGGGTTATAAACTCCAACCAGTGGCTTTAGCTATCCTGTATAATGCCTCCAGTATTGTGAGTTCAGTTTAAATTTCTCTCCTGAGCAACACAGCTGTGTGTCCAACTATCTCCTTGTAAACTCCACTTTGGATTCCCACAGGCATCTCAACATCAATACATCTAATATGTCCCAACTGAACTCACTAGGTCCCCATATTCAAACATTTGTGTTTCACTCTCAGTATAAATTTTTCCCTCAAGGGGAAGGTCTAGAACTTTCATTCGCTACTTTAAAAGTTCCATGGCCCAAGAAAAATGTAGAACTACTTTGCATTCTTCCTAAGAGAAAACTCTTTCCCATGAACCACAATCCCAGTGGTTGGGGCAGATACTTCTGTGCAGATTTAAAAATGTTGGATATTGCAAGATTTCTCATCTAAATCTCATGCCTTTCATGGATGTCACACAATTACTTGGTTTCCACATGTGGCAACCTGCTTTGCTGTGCTACCAATCCTCGGGTGTTTACACCTAGTTCTGCCTTTAGGATGAGCCTTCCTGACAGTTTGATATGGACTACTCTGTTAAATGGAAATGAATTGAGACAAGGACAAACCTATCCAAGGATATCAAAAAGAGAAAACTTTAAAGAAGGACAGAGTAAGCAACTATATCAAATGATACAGAAACAAAAATAATGAGAAATGAGAAAAGCTAATTAGGGGGATTAGGAGGTGCTTGGTACTAATGAGGGAAATTGTGGAAAAGAAAGATAACAAGGTGTTGAAAAAGAGAGTAGATAATGAAGAGTGTGTAAAAACCTACAAGGTACTGGAAAGGGCAGCCGTGAAATTCCTGACCATGGAACCTAAACTGAAAGATGACAGACTTGAAGGATATGGAGAAAAAGATTCAAGTTCTTGATGGAGAAGATCATATTCAGAAGCAAGTAAGGTAGTGAGAGAGGTGAGAGCAGGAAACAGTTAAAGAAGGAGAGCTCCGGAGTGAAAATCTTGTGTTTGATGGTTTCTTCAGTGATGCTGATGTGGTTGAGGAGTGTTATTTTTATGAATAGTTAAGTGGAATGGAGGTGAAGTGGGTGAGAAAGTGTGAAGCAGTGTGTGTGTAGTTTTACAACATGTCTGTAAATTCTTTGATATTTTTTCCTTATGAAGTGTAGTATAATTTGCTTCTCCTTAGGTATGGCTAGCCTTAGTCATATGTTTCTAACAAATAAAATGCAATGCATATGATGCTGTGTGGGTTCTGACACTAGACCCTAAGAGGTGATGTGGCTTCTGTCTGTCTCTCTGTTGGGATGCTTGCCATTGGGACAGCTGCTGTGCTTTGAGGAAGCTCAGGCTACATAGAGAGATCTATATAGATGGGCACTTAAGCCTGGGACCCGCAGCCTAGGCTGAGCTCCTGGACAAATCCAGCACTAGCTTAGCAGTGCTGGAAGTGAAGAATCTGGAAAGCAGACCCTCAAATCTTGGGTTGACCAGCCCCAGCTGAGGCCATGCGGAGCACAGAGGAACCCTCCCTCCCAAGCCCTGCCCACAATGGAGATTTGTGAGAAAGATAAATGATTATAGTTGTCTTAAGCCATTAAATCTGAGTGGTTTGTTTGTAGCAACAGAAAATTGGAATAGGGTTTTAGCAATGTACTAAACAGACATTTCTGTATCTGTCAGTGTAGTTGTCCAAAGAGCAAGATGTTGGACTTTGAGTAATCTGAGTTCAAATCTTTGACCACTTATGTGACTTAGAATAGATTACTTAACATTTCTGAGCTTCATTTTTCCTATCTCTAAAATGAGAATAATGGCACCTGTGGGATTGTTGTGACATTTGCAAGTAATTAATATAAAGCTAATGGCTGCCATTTTTTAAAATGATGACTATTCTTTTTATTATTAGGGAAACTTAGAATGAGGTTAGGCTTTAGCATCATTTGATTTGTGTTTTCTTTCTGATTCCATTGCTAACAACTCTGTGGCTTAGGGCAGGTTATAGAATTTTTCTTATTTGTACATTTTGTGTGTGTGTAAATGGAGGATAAAACCTACCTTGCAGGGTTGTTATAGATTAGAAACAGTGCCTGTAAGACACCATATAGTGACCAACACATGGTAGGCACTAAATAAATAGTAAATATAATTATAAATATAATAATTACTATTTTAACTCTGAACTTAATATGGCTGCTGGCAGGAATAGGGCGGATGAGAAAATTCAGAGCCAAGCTTTAAAACCTTTGAAGGAATTCTAAGAAGGTGGTAGGCATTAGTAGAACATAGTAATGAAGTTTCAGAAAGGATGATATTAATAAATGATATGAATTTTCAAAGAAGAAACTTTTGAATGATGAGAACAGAATAAAGACTTAGAATAGCATTTAGAGCAACCCCTTTCTTCAACTAATACTGGGAATGGGAGGAAATAGGCTAAGGAGATTAAAAAAGTAATGAGTTTCTAAATATTAGAAAAGGCCACAAAACTCCAACATAATGAATTTGATATTATGGAGAACAAGGGAGGTCAAGAGACTGGCAGGAAAGTAGTATGATTGATAAGCAGGATTATTTTGAGGAATTTTAGTAAAGAAGAGGAAGCTTTAAAGCTCTGCCTCATTCAACGGACAGCTCATGGCCATAGTTTGCTGTGTCCTCTAATGTTAGCCACCCATGTAACCTTGCACAGGACTTGCACCTCTCTGGCAGCCCTCCACCTTTGGGTCGAATCTCTCTTGAACTTCCTGAAACAGATTAATCTATTTTCCTTTAAAAGACTACTAGCAAGTAATTGACTATCTCCATGCCTGAGAACCTTCATTTACCAACTTTTCTCATAGCTGCTAACTTCAGTCTGTTTTGACAAGGATATTAGCCTTCAAGCATATCCCATAGCATATTTAATAGCCAATTGAACATCCCTTTTGGTCTGGACATAAAAACAAGGTATACTCAATAGTTTCCAAGAAAGAAATATGTCAGCATCTGGAAACATTTAAAAAATTGTTTTATCTGTCTAATAAGCATGTATACACCTGTCTTATATATCCATACCTTTGATATAACATCACCCATTGATCTAACATGTACTGAGTATTAGACACCAGTCTAGATACCCTACCCTTTTGGAGGTTGAAACCTATGGTGGAGAATGGGGAGGGAGGTGGCAGTGACAGAGAGGTGGACCATAAGTAAATTAATACACAAGCAAGTACCACCAGGAAGAATGTACAAGATATGTAATATACCTTGACTAGCTATAAGCCCCAAACTCTAAAGGGCCTGAGAGAGTCCAGGTATCGAGTATGTTAAGGGGAAAGAGTAACAGGTCCAGACGGCTGACTTCCTGCCGACACTGTGCACTGGGAGCTACTGGAGATTCCCAGTGGTGGACTCCCCATCCCCTGGCTGTCTAGGGCCATCTGCAGTTTCCCAGGTCCCAACAACTGGTGTTGTACTCTCTCCTTTTCCATTTCTGTCCCCAACATGGTCTGTTGGGCCATTCAAATTCCTAATAGAGCACCATGGGGAGAGGGGCCCTGAAAGTATCTCTAGAGAGCGAGGCTGTCCAAATCACAACCCACAATGGGATAAGGAGCTTATGTCAGAATGTAAATCAGTGCCCTGCATCCTCTATAAAAGAAAATCTTGCTATGGAAAAAAAATGTCATCTGAATGACAGGGTATGCTTAGTCATGCAGCTGATTTGCATTCTATTGTGGGCTCCCTGTCTTGTTGTAGACTGGGAACAAATAGTTTGTGGACAGGTGCTAACCTGTGGGCCACACTCTGAGTAGCACGGCTCTGGAGCGTAGACTGTACCTCTGGGATCCATGGGGCTGCATCCAGCCCGCAGTCATGTTTTCATTGGCCTGCTTACTGTTGTCAACATTTGAAAATGTCAATACTTTAAATAAAATTCCACATTTTCAGTAGCTCTTCATCATGGCTTTATTTTGTATCCCTCCAACAGCTGATATGTAGAGATTCCATATTCCTACATAGCAAAAGAAAGATGAAACTGAGAAGTGACCATCCCTTTTATATGGGGCCTATACCGTTAAAGAACACAAGGGACATGTTTGGCCCTATTTGTTCATTTATGCCGTCTGCTGGCCCTTAGAGGCATTTGATTTCAAAACCCCTAAGGATCAGTGGGCTCACTGAACAAGCACAATTGTTACTCAGCCCTGGGAGGAAAAACCTGGTAGGGATGTGATTAAGAATGTCCCTTTTCTTCTTTCCTTTCTTCTTTCACCCATTCATGAGATCTTCTCTCCTACCCTTTCCATCATAAAAGTACTCAAACCTTATCGCGTGGAAGCTGCTCAGTGATGAGACTGGGAAAGATGAATATGCATACGCGCTTTCACTCACAGTAAAATCACTAGTAAGTAGTTCCAATCTGGCAAGCACTGTTTTTCCAGGATCCTGGGGAATTAGATCTTTAAATCTGAGGGCAAATCAGTAAGGGCTTCAGAAGGCCAGATCTGTGTACCATTGGTAACTGCTCAGAGGTGAATTACTGCTAACCTTCCCAAGAGAGCAGGTCAAATCAAAGTATTGCTTTAGAAAGTGCCTTTTGGTTTCTAATGGTTCAATGATCTTGTTACAAAAATTCTCCTTTCACTGCTCCCTCTAATCCTTACGAATTTTACAAAATGGTGTTTGATCTGACTTCTGTGAAAGCGCATAATAGTCTCTGGTTTTAGAGTCTTTTTGATGCCATTTTCTCATTGGTTTGAAGCCTTAATTGTAGTTTTCTGTGCTGTATGAAGTATGCTAATTGAAACTGAACATTATAAGTGAGTACTTGTTATGATGCAGCAGACTTGATTTTGGGCAGCCCTCATTTGGCCAGACTTAGGTAAAGTTCTGGAAAACCACTGTGATGTTCTAAGGCAGATGCCCTGCCTGGCAAGTCCTCATGACCAGCTTTTGCTTCTTTTTTTTTTTTTTTTTTTTTGAGACGGGGTCTCGCTCTGTGGCCCAGGCTGGAGTGCAGTGGCGTGATCGCGGCTCACTGCAAGGTCCGCCTCCCGGGTTTACGCCATTCTCCTGCCTCAGCCTCCTGAGTAGCTGGGACTACAGGGACATGCCACCATGCCTGGCCAATTGTTAGGTTTTTTTCATAGAGACAGAGTCTTGCCATGTTGCCCAGGCTGGTCTGGAACTCCTGGCCTCCTGCAGTCTTCCTGCCTTGACCTCCCAAAGTGCTAGGATTAAAGGCATGAGCCACCATGCCCATTTGGGTTTTATTTTGCATTTTCCTTGTTTTTATTTATTTACTTGCTATAAAATACTGTAATATTTTGTGGGTCCTAAACTGAGAGAGATGGGAAGAGAATCTGGTACTGGGGTCGTCTTTTCCTCAATCTGAAGCCAACTGATTCAGGATTTGAAGCAAGACATGTGGGTAGAGAACACAAAAAGAATATAGTTTGTAAGTTTTGTAACACAGATAGGGAGGTGGCTTGGCAGAGAATGTGCAGTTGTGTACAGGAAAGTCTTAAAAACTGCATTATAATTAATCTAGATCACATACTTTTAGACACACATTGTATAAATAAAAAATAAAGTACTTTTACTAAATAGAAAATACTCTATAGGATAAACAATATAAAAGTGTTGAAAGGGACGCACCATACAGGAATGACGAAAGCTGAGTACTATCAAATACTTAAGTTGCCTTTGCAAAGGTATGGGGCCCCATCCACATGACTATTTTATAGGCACAAAACTATTCATTTTTTTTTTTCTTTGTCTCACCATCTTCAATGTAATTTATTGGAAATCTTGTGTGTGTAAAGTCTATATTTATTGCTTATTTGGTTCACCTAATAAAAAGAACAGACAGTATCTGGATAAGCTCCAGTCCCTTAATTTGGTGCTTTCTGAAGTTCAGTAAAATTGATTCATCAGAATGTTTAACACACATGAGACATAAATATGTTTCAGTTAGTCAATACTTTACAAGATGAATATAGGGAGGGAATTTAAAAAGTAAAATTATGATTTAGAAAAAAAAGGATTTAGAAAATTATAATAATTAGAATACCACCACTGAGTAGATTGGAGTTGTAAACCCAAACATTACTGTATACAAAATTATCATGCATTTTCCCACCTGGGAAATTAAGGAGGTGAATTTTAAGAAAAGTGAGTTATGCAAAGGTGAGAGGATGGCACCTTAGAAGGCTGTTATATCGCAGAGAGCTTATACGTGATCCCATGATCAATCAGTTTTTGAAGGTAGGAAGATCTTAGATCAAGAACTATTAATAACAGTCATTTACTGTAACTATTCACTATATTCTGTTTGGGCTTCTTAGTTTGCTATTTATCCACGTGCTTTGAGACTTGTTAGATTGATTGCAAAAGTAGCTGCAATTTCTTACCCTTTCTTATATCCACGTACTCTGCAATGTGACTGCAGCTCCATCCATCAAGACGTAGAGAGTCTGCTCCCTTGACTCTTGGAATTTGGGTTGGCCTTATGGCCTGATGTGGCCAGTAGAATGCTGCAGAAGTGACAGTGGCCTCAAGCAGAAGTTCCAAGCTTAGACCTCAAGAGACTTGTGCCCTTCCCGCATCCCATGTTCCCTCTTCCCCATCTCAGAACTCACACCGTAAGAATAACCCTGGCCTGTGGAAGGGGGAGAGACCTTGTGGGGCAGAGCCAAATAAACCCATTTGCCCCAGGCAAACTCCCAGAGGTTGAGATGCCCAAGACCAGAAACTGTTCCTGGCTGGCTTGAAGCTGACTACAGGTTCATGAGTGAGTTTCATTGAAACCAGCTGAGGCCAGAACTGTCAAGTTGATTTTAGTCTTGTGAGTGATTATAAGTGGGTGTTGTTTTAAGCCATAAGTCTGTTGCTTTGGTACACACCATTATTGTGGTAATAGATAACTGACACAGAAGGAGAGTATTAGTCAACTATGGCTGCAATAAAGCTATGAAACAACTCTTAAATAGTAGTAGTTTTTACTATTTCTTTTCCTTTTTTATTTCTCTGATAGCATTGAGGTTAGCTGTGATACCTTTTCTTCAGGCTGTGGGTAGGGTCCAGGACTGTTCCCCATGTCTCTCATGATAGCAGAAACCCCAGAGTCAAGTTAAATTATGCAAGCAAATATAAAGTCTTTGCTTGTGTCATGTCTACTTACATCCTATTGGGAAAGGAAAGTCACATGGCTAAGCCAAAAGCCAATGTGACTATGTAAACTTTATCTGCACTACTCGAGGCTCTGCAAAGTCATCGGCAAAGGAGTGAGGTGTAATTGTATTAAGGAAAGATACAGTGAATTGGTAACAATGATTGGCTACGGGGGGAACTCTTCAGAAGGCAAAATGGGGAAACTGCTTTCTGAAGTACTTGATGAAACTCATTAATGCAGTAAAAGTTTGCCATAGAAAAAGCCAAAATAACCTATCAAAGACCTGTAACAATTAATATGCTAGTGTGAATGTGGTATATTGTTTTCCTGAATCATAAATTCTTTGAAATAGGAATATGCCAAAAATGTTTTCATTTTCCTTAGTCAACTCACCTATCTGGCTCTAGTTTTTCTTGATGTTCTCCACATATGGGAGTTATGTGATGTTTTTTCTCTTGGTTTTATAATTGTATCTACCCATTTAGTGAGGTTTCCTTGGGTTTGCAGTATAATAAAAATAGGAATATATTTCTTCTACTCTAAAAAATTGTGGAGCCAGAAAAAGTTGTATATGCTACTGTAGGCTAATATGCACTCTAATTATAAAATGATTTTTAGTCTGAATTGAAAATGGAATTGAAACAGGTAAATCAGAGACTAAATTAGTATTATTACAGAAACGTAGGACCTTGTACATAACATGCTACACAGAAAAGTGCTCTAACACCTATTATATATGGTATATTGGAATCTTCTTTAGCTGAGACTTTCAGAATCTGGACATTGCTTGTTGTGGTTGATTCTCAATATTGTTTCTTTCATTGACAGGTCTTTCCTTGAATAGTGTCCATTTATTATTTGGAAAGTGTGACAGTCAGATAACCATTTTTTCTTTGTTAAAAATGAATATATACTAGTGTCTCAATGTCAACCATTTATCAAAAGAACTGATTTGAAATAACATTTAAAAATAATTTCAACTTTTATTTTAGATTAGGATATACATGTGTGGGTTTGTTACATGGATATATTGCGTGATGCTGAGGTTTGGGGTACAGTTGATCTCGTCATCCAGGTAGTAAGCATAGAACTCAATAGTTACCTTTTCAACCCTTGCTCCAATCCCTTGATTCCCCCATCTAGTAGTCCCCAGTTTCTGTTGTTCCCATCTTTATGTTCATGATTACCCAATCTTTTGCCCCCACTTGTAAGTGAGAACATGCAGTATTTGATTTTCTGTGTCTGCATTAATTCACTTAGGATAATGGCCTCTAGCTGCATCCATATTGCTGCAAAGGACATGATTTCATTCCTGTTTATGGCTGCATAGTATTCCATGGCATATATGTACCACATTTTCTTTATCCAGTCCTCCATTGATGGGTACCTGGGTTGATTCCATGTCTTTGGTATTGCGAATGGTGCTGTGATGAACATACAAGTGCATGTGTCTTTTTGGTAGAATGATTTATTTTCTTTTGAATATATATCCAGTAGTGGGATTGCTGGGTTGAATGGTAGTTCTGTTTTAAGTTCTTTGGGAAGTCTCCAAACTCCTTTCCACAGTGGCTGAATTAATTAACATTCCCACTAACAATGTATAAGCGTTCCCTTTTCTCCATAGCCTCACCAGCATCTGTTGTTTTTTGACTTTTTAATAGTAGCCATTCTGACTGGTGTGAGATATCTCATTGTGGTTTTGATTTTCATCATTAATAACATTTTGAAAAAAGTGTAAGTACTGTAAATATTTTGGATCAATTTATTCTGTGGATTTATTCTTTAAAGGTAACCTCTGCCTGTCTGTCTTCCTGTATCAAAAGTGTCAGAGCACCTCTGGCAGGAGCACAGGTGCTTGGGGGAGAGTTATGCCCTTTCCAGGAACCTTTCTCCACCTCCTCTACATCTCCGAATTAACTCCTCTCTTTTTGCTGTCACAACCCACATACCCAAGCACACATGATGCCAGAGAAGAAATTTGTTGTGTTCTTTGGAAACATTCATTGTCAGAGGAGTCAAGGCGAAAGAAAACAAAACAAATGGGCAGAAAAGCAATAAAGAATAGAGAACTAATGCAGAGTAGGACATAGGTTGGACTAGCCATAGGTGGAAACTGAGACATAGTAAGTTTGAATGTAGCAGAGTTGGAAACCAGCCAGCCAAGCTGAAATGCACCTGTTTGATACCATTGATCTCACTTTCTAGCCTCAAAATACTTATTCTTGGTCATCCACAGGATTTTGCTCTGCCGCTCAAATCCTCTCTTCTTGGTTGGAGCAATTTAATAAATTGTTAAATGAAAGCAATTTAGGCAATTCCACTTTGAGATTCCCTGTATTAGTCATTTAACCCAACGTGAAAGCATATGTGGACAGAATGAATAGAAAATTCACATGGGGGAAAGAGTAGAAGCAATAAAATCTACACTGAATAGTTTTATGGAATCATAGAATTTGAGGACTAGAAAGGAACCTAGTCACTGTAATGGTCAACTTCTCATTTTATACATGAACTGATGTCCAGAGAAGTAAAGTACCTTACTCAAGGTAATGTGAATGCCAGAGCCAATATTTGAACCGAGGCTCCTGTCTCCCGGATACTATTGTTAACCGAGAACTTCGTTTCTGCATAACCTCTTTGAACCATTTGCCAGTGACTTTTGTGCAAGGAGGAATCAGGGAAATGTTGAAGTTACTTCCTATGGCACCAGCGGGGTTAACAAATCCTTTCAACATGAAAGCGTTTTAGGGTGCCTATTCAGCCCTTCATTTAACAATATTTAATAATGTCTATTGTAAGTTCCATATATTATACAGTAAGCACACAGGGCCAATAATATTTTATGCATTCTCATCAAGAGTGAAATTGTAAGGGCCATAAATGGCCTGATAGAAGAGGATGATGAGCATGGCAGCTCACAAATTACATTTGCTTGACTCAAAGAGCTGAGAGACTGTGGACATGAACCCTTCTTGTCTGACAGGCCCCAGGGAGCTACCTGACAAGTGGGCAGAACATATAAAGACATCTGCCGTTTATGTTTTGTTCTGGGCAAAGGCTGATGGTGGCAATGGAACGTTTGCCCTTGCCACACATTATTCTTTACTGCTTGAGTGTATTGAATATTAACTGTGGCTGTTGAACAATTACCAAGTGCAGGACACTGTGCTAAGTACATTCATTCAACCATTACTGATTGAGTGCCTACTATGCTCCAGGACCAGTTCTACTTGTTTTTTATTCCTCATGTTAACTTTATGGATATAGGAACACATTTTTTATTCTTCATTTACACGCAAAGGAAACTGAGACTAGAGAGGTTAAGTGAAATTCTGTGTCCCTAATTCACATGGCTATTTATTATCCCAGGCTGTGCTTTTAACTATCAATTATATAGCCTCTCTGGTCCTCAGAAAGTCTCCAGACTCAACACAGAACAGGAAAAGCCTCATTTTCTTGGCCAAGGCCCTCTTGAATGTGAATGGAGATGGTAGGTACTCACATGGCACAATCTGAGGTTCTGGGGAGAATCTCATGTCCCGAATAGTTTCTACCTAATGCCACAGTGCCTAAAAATCCCACAAATAGAAATACTTTATTTGATATTATTACACTAATGACTCTCAAATGTAAACACAGGCTCTATCCCCAGTTTAGACTTGCTGTATACTTAAAGCTGAACTTCCACAAGCTTCCTAGATGTTTCATAGGCATGTCAAACCCAGGTTTCTAAAGCTGAACTTCATTAGTCATCAGGAAATGAACACCACAATGAGATAGCACTTTACATCCACTAGGATAGCTAGAATAAAAAGACATAATAACAAGTGTTGGTGAGGATGTGGAGAAGTTGGAACCCTCATGCTCTGCTGGTGCAAATGTAAAATGCTGCTTTGAAAAACAGTATGGTGATTTCTCAGAAGGTTACACATACAGCTACCCAGCAGTTTCACTCCTAGGTATTTATGTAAGAGAACTGAAAACATTATGTCTATATAAAATCTTGTACATGAATGTTTATGGCAGTGCTATTCATAATAGCCAAAAGGTGGAAACAACCGAAATATTTGTCAACTGATGATTGGATACATAAAATGTGGTATAGCCGTATAGTTGAATATTATTCAGAAATGAAATGATGTCCTAAAATGTGCTACAAAACAGATGAACCTTGAAAATGTTTTGCTAAGTAAAAGAATTAGAGTGACCACATACTATATATGATTTCGTTTATATGAAATGCCCAGAATAGGCAACTTGACAGATGCAGAAAGTAGATTAGTGGTTTCTTAGGGCTGTGGTGGTCAGTGTGTAGAAATGGGGGAGTGATTGTTAATGTGTGCTGGGTTTCTTTTTGGGGTATTGAAAATGTCCCAAAAGTAATTGTGGTGATTGTTGCACAATTCTGTGAATATATTAAAAACCATTGAATTGTACACTTTAAATGGGTGAATTATATAGTGTTTGAATTCTATCTCAGCAAAGCTTTTATATATATACATATATATATTTATGTTATATTTTAATATAATACATAAAATATATAATTTAAAGCTGTTTTTTATATATGTATTAAAACTTTGAATTTACTTGTCCTATGTCTACCTATGAATCTGCTTCTTCTGATATTTCCTCTTTCTGGGATAATGGCATCCCTCCTGCACTTCCTGGCTGTATTGTGTGTTCTTTATAAGGGCCAACTTCTTATTTCCATTTATCTACCTATATCTAGCATTATGCCTGGCCTGTGTTAGGTTCTCTTTATGATGCAAACTGTCCTGGGAAGGGCAGAAGCATTTTTCTCTGTGCCATGGAGATCCTGGACAGTCTGAGAGTCCTGAGAACCTAGGAGAGGAGGGCACATTGAAAGGAGAAAAAGGGCAGAGTATGGGATATGCTAGGTATTGACATCTCCTGCCTACATCACAATTTTGCCTGGGATTGGTCCTGTGCGTAGTATATACAGGCAGTATTTTGTAATGGGCAGAATGTCAGCCTTGCTCAAGATCACAGAGATAGTAAATGATGGGGCCAGGGTGTGAACCCAGCTGGGTGACCTGAATAACTCTTTTTCCCCTGAAATTTCCTACAGATCAATTTCCTGATCTGTAGAAAAAGGACAGTAAGTCTTATGTATAGGAATTGTGAAGATTTAATGAGAATGCACATAAAGTTGTCTGTAATATGGGGGAAAATATTTTGTCACTGTTGTCTTTATATTATTATTTTGACTTTTAGTTCTGTCCCCAGACACTGTCATAATAAAAGGGTAAACACAGGAACTCTAGGAACTGTGTGTTTTCTGTCTCAGTCTTTATCTTAGACACCTAAGAGAAAATATTCTGAAGGAACTGTGAAGATGTATAAAAATTAGAAATAAATTCAATTAACATTCACTTTATGGGTCAAAATGTCCTGCTGCATCATGATTTTCATTTGTGTTATATTAATACTTCTCATCATCCTTAGCTCAATAATTAATAAGCTGTAGGAGGAAAACTTCATGACAAATTAAGCCTCAGGAAGAAAGTTCTGGCTCAGGGAGCTTGGGGTGCAGGCACAGTGACCAGCCCACAGACCTCATGGACCACTAGACCTCCCAGGACAAATTTTTGCAGTGGGGAGAAGTGGGTGTCTACTTCACTCTGCCTCCTGTCAGCTGTGAGGCCTCTTGAGGCCTCAGTTTCCCTATCTGTAAGAATCAGGTAATTCTAATAGCTTCCTTACAGGGCCTGAGGTGGTAAAGTGAGGTTACCATGCGAAATACTTATTACAGTGTCTGGCACTTAGTTAGCATTTAATAATTGTACTGAATTCTGAAGGATGTTATATGGTGGTTTGCCACCATATAATCTGTACACTAAATACAGAATTCCATACCACGTTTTCTAACAATATACCTTGACATCAGTTCAACGGGTATCTATCATTGCCTGTAATGCCAGGGGCTGTGTTAGCTGGCCCTATTGGGGACTTCTTCTAATAGATGAAATGGGCCAATTAACTGACAAGATTTATGTCATCAAGCCTCCTTTCACTGATTTTACACACATCATGGTTTTCTTTTCATATAGAATGCTATGTGAAAATACATCTAGAAGGCTGGGCGTGGTGGCTCAAGCCTATAAT
Source organism: Rhinopithecus roxellana (assembly GCF_007565055.1). Lineage (NCBI taxonomy): Eukaryota > Metazoa > Chordata > Mammalia > Primates > Cercopithecidae > Rhinopithecus > Rhinopithecus roxellana. The sequence continues at coordinate 65,704,911 of NC_044569.1, read as the reverse complement.
CCCAGCACTTTGGGAGGCTGAGACAGGCGGATCACGAGGTCAGGAGATTGAGACCATCCTGGCTAACACAGTGAAACCCCGTCTCTACTAAAAAAGTACCAAGAAAACTAGCCAGGCGTGGTGGCGGGCGCCCGTAGTCCCAGCTACTTGGGAGGCTGAGGCAGGAGAATGGCGTAAACCCGGGAGGTGGAGCTTGCAGTGAGCTGAGATCCGGCCACTGCACTCCAGCCGGGGCGACAGAGTGAGACTCCGTCTCAAAAAAAAAAAAAAGAAAATACATCTAGAAACACACAGGCTGCTTATGTCCTGTGTCATATGTATGTCACAGTATAAAGGGCTGTTACTACTCAGATTTGGGGGCCTAAAAGAGCACATACATGTATGTAGTCCCCAAATAATCAGCCGTCCCAGACCTTTCTTCAGTGAAAATCTGGTCAAACACCCCTGAACTCAATACCTTCTCTGTGTTGTATTGATTCTACCCCTCAATTTGTTTTGAAGGTTCTGTTTTCTAAGAGTAAACGGAAGTCACATTTTCTATACTGTTTCCTGGGTTCTTATTTCTCAGTTGGGAAAGCCAATACAAGCCTAAACCCTGCTCTTGAACAACACAGTAACAACAAATGACATTTTCCCAAATAGAACAGCAAACACCAGGAGGGACAAGTGCCCAGATAAAATTCAGAAACCACCTTCTATTCGTATTTTGGTGGTAAATGCTATATTAGCTTAGATTATTCCTTGGAGCTCATTAGTCCTCAAGATCAAACCGGGACCCAGAAGGCACATGTGGGTGAAGAGCTGGTGTTTATGAAAGCAAGGGCATCCAAGGATATCACTGGCCTCATGTTTCTACTTTGAAGTGGCACCACATATTTTCATGCGTGAGACTGAAGTTTAAAAATCCTAGGGAAATAATTCCCAGAGTGTGTCTAAAGTAGAGGCAATACATGATGTTTATTAATTATGTTTTAACATATATTTGTCTTGATTATATTTCAAAATAAAAAATGTGATACAAAGAAATAAACACCAAAAATGATAATACAGATCTAGATTTCATCACAAACTGTTCTGTATTTTGTTGAACAAAACACAGGGTGCCCATACTGGAATGTTTGACTAGACATATGTTAATAATAACACCTGCCATTTATTTTGCACCTATTCTGTGTTTGGCACAGTGATCAGTGATATATATATATATATATATATATATATATATATATATATATATACACATTATCTTGTTTAATCCTGACATTATATTTTTTTAAATAATAATACACCGTTTATCCCCATTTTACAGATGTGAAAACTGAGGTCTAGAGAGGTAACTCATTCAAGGTCACATAGCCAAGTCAAGAAGATCTTAAGTCTATCTTTAAGATATACACTTTTCATTTTAGAATCATTTTAGATTTACAGGAAAGTTGCAAGGATGTTACAGAGTTCTCATATACCCTATTCTTAGTTTCGTCTTATATTACTATGGTACATTTGTACTAATGAACAAATATCAATACGTTGTTATTAACTAGTCCATACTTTAATGGACTTAATTAGTTAATGAATCAATATTGATACATCATTATTAACTAACGCTCATACTTTATTTGGGTTTCCTTAGTGTTTACCTAACATCCTTTGTCTGTCCCAGGATCCTATCCAGGCTATATTTAGTCATGATATTTCCTTCATTTCTCAGACTTCCATTGTCTTTGAAGACCTTGGCAATTATGATGATATTTTGTAGGATGTCCTTCAGTTTGGGTTTGTCTGATGTTTTTCTTGAGATTACGCAGGAGTTACAGAGAAATTTCTCACTGTGGAAGGGGAGGTTGCAGGAAGGCAACATGGAATGCTAGAAAGAACTATGTGGTGCTGGATGAGTCCAAGACAGAAGTATGAACTCATATTTAGCTTAACACAGATACAGATGGATAGAAACAGAGAAGTATAGATACATAATTCTACAAGTTCACATACATGCATATATATCCTGTCTGTTGCTTGAGAGAGCCTAGAAGTAACAAAACCCTTGTAGACACAAGCACACCTAGGGCCCAGATCTTGGTTTCCAGCACTGTTCTCCAGGAAAAGGAACTAGGGCTCCTTGAAGAAATGGCTGATTCTAGGACTGGGGCAAGAAACACCCAGGACAGACCTCCAGAAAGTAAGAAAGTGCTTGAAAAATGCATGTCAAAGGGTCACAAGAGCCAATCTGGAAGAGCTCCCAGTGGCCAAAGCTGGAAAGTGGGCAAAGGATATGAACAGACATTTCTCAAAAGAAGACATGCATACAGCCAACAGACACATGAAAAAATGCTCATCATCACTCGCCATCAGAGAAATGCAAATCAAAACCACAATGAGATACCATCTCACACCAGTTAGAATGGCAATCATTAAGAAGTCAGGAAACAACAGGTGTTGGAGAGGATGTGGAGAAATAGGAACACTTTTACACTGTTGGTGGGATTGTAAACTAGTTCAACCATTATGGAAAACAGTATGGCAATTCCTCAAGGATCTAGAACTAGATGTACCATATGACCCAGCCATCCCACTACTGGGTATATACCCAAAGGATTATAAATCACGCTGCTATAAAGACACATGCACACGTATGTTTATTGCGGCACTATTCACAATAGCAAAGACTTGGAATCAACCCAAATGTCCATCAGTGACAAACTGGATTAAGAAAATGTGGCACATATACACCATGGAATACTATGCAGCCATAAAAAAGGATGAGTTTGCATCCTTTGTAGGGACATGGATGCAGCTGGAAACCATCATTCTTAGCAAACTATCACAAGAAGAGAAAACCAAACACCGCATGTTCTCACTCATAGGTGGGAACTGAACAATGAGATCACTTGGACTCGGGAAGGGGAACATCACACACCGGGGCCTATCATGGGGAGGGGGGATGGGGGAGGGATTGCATTGGGAGTTATACATGATATAAATGATGAATTGATGGGTGCTGACGAGTTGATGGGTGCAAGCACACCAACATGGCACAAGTATACATATGTAACAAACCTGCACAGTATGCACATGTACCCTAGAACTTAATGTATAATAAAAAAAAAATTAAAAAAAAATAAATGATATAGTATTGGATTATAACCCAAAGTATACAATGTATATCCGTTAGTTCATACTGAAAAAAATTCTTAATAAATTAAATGGGAGAGAAGGGACAAATCTCATTGCAAAATAATTCCAAATAATGTGTGTATATACTTTGCTTTCAAAGATGTGGAGCATAACTTCTAAGTCCTTAAATGTGGGCTTCAGAGTAACTTCCTTCCAAGGAGTACAGTATGGAAAAATAGTAATTTTATAGTGGAGAAACCTGACAACAGTGTATCAGCAAGGTGAGCAAGGTTAACATCAACAGTGATGCCATGTTGATACTATCAACATGTATCCTGATATGATGTGATGAGAATAGTACGTTACCTCTGTGGTCTTCTCCTTTCATGGCTTACCTCTGAAATCAACTGACTGGTAGTTACTGAGGACCCTATGTAGACCCATCACTGTTTGAACAAAAAAAAGTAGAGGGATATATTCCTATTCTCAGAGAGTTTATAATCTAGATACTGTGTAATCCAGATACTGTGAGATAAAATGCTTGCAAGCGTGACCAAAACCAAACTGCAAACAATTCAGACTTTTTTTTTTCAAAGTAGAATAAAATAAAATAAAATAAAAATAAAATAAAATAAAATAAAATAAGATGCCTAGGAGTAAGGGGACAATAAAAAAACAAGGAGTGGATATTCGAGTTTGGTTGCTGAGCCCCTCCATAGAGCCATGTGCTGTCAGGATGACCCCCTTGGTTTGCCTCTGAAGTTATAGCTCCCTTGAAGTTACATGTATATGTGACACAATATATAGGAGCCGAAGTATCAGGATGCATACAGTCCTCTTTTCAGAGTACCCACTACAAAGGAACATAGTTTGTTGAAATCTGAGAGAGTATTATTTCAGCGAAGAAATGATAGTTGTAAATCATCACTGTTTATCTGAGAAGGGACAGCTTCTCAAATGAACTCCTCAAAGCATCTCTATGCTCTTGATTTGAAGGCATTTTATTGGGAATTGGACAGAATTGCCGAAGTGATGTAACTCTTTCTTGTAGAGAGAATTGGGAGAGACGAGGCTGTCCAGGTGTGCTGGGGAGAAGAGGTGGGTAGAGTGTTCTGGACTTCCTCCAGGTAGTTTGGAGAAGATAAGCCAAATTTGACAAAAGCTAAAATAAATAAGTTGTGGCTATAGTAGAAAAACATGATTTCTCTTTGGAGCTGAAGTCATGGGAGAAGTTGAGTTGGCTTGCTATGTACTTGAACAACATACAGAATAATTGTGATTATTTTGGGGGTTATAAAAAACAGAAAGGTCAGAAAACACACACAAACAATCTCATCCTAAAGCCAACTTTTAGTCAGGTTGGAACAACTGTGAGAGGAAATGCAACTCTCAGAAGTAGGAGGTTTCTTGCAAAATTCCCAAATGTAGTCACAGAATCAACACTCAGTACAATGGTCTGTGTTTGGGATGAGGACAATTAAACAAAGTCTAAAGACATGTGAATTAGCATTTTAAAAATCCAGCACATTATGATTTTCCCAAAATTTCTCCTTGTTTGAAATGAAAAAGAACCGTGACTGTAGCAATGGAGTCAAAAACTTGTGATTTTTTGCATACTCCCACACTTCTCAGAAATTCGATAAAACCCCCTTTACCACCCAGAAATTCCTACATAATGCTCTCCACTGATGTGTACCCTAAGATATGTTACAGAGTGTGGTGCTGTGGAGGCTAACTGAAGCTGCGAACTACTGTGGCATAGACAAGTGATACTCATTAAAAATAAAGAAAAGAAGAGGGGGCATAAGGTTGAGCCTTGGCATATTCTTAAATAGGTGTTCTAGCGTAAACCTGTATCAGGAATGGCTGGAGGATGGTGGGTGGGCCCCTTATGGGTCTGTTTTGTTGGAAAGAACAAAGAGAATTTGGATAATTTTATCTCAGAGGAAGAGGTGAAATGCACATTTCAGAGGAAAAAGTCTGTTTCGGGAACCATGGGCTAGTGTCTGAGAGATGTGGTGATTCTATGCAGAGTCCATCTGTGTCTTCCCAACCACTGTGAACTGATACTTGAGTTCTATCCAGAGTAAATGAGGCAGGCACAATGGAAGAACCAGTGGAAGAAGCTAAGAGAGCTGAGATGTTGAGATGCAGGGTGTCAGTGTTGATGGGGATCATCTACAGTGACGGGAAATGGAGCTCTTGACCCAATAGCAAGACTCTCATTATCAGGCACAGGAGACCCCAGCAGCCATCTGTGGCTGTGCTATCACTTACGCACATGCACTGCAGGAGCCATCACCACAATGAACCAGATTGGAGGAGGAGGAGGGAAATGGCCCATGATGTCCCAGGGATTTCAAAAGCATTCATTATGGAGCACACATGAGACATCTGGGGCCGCCTACACTTCTTTGGTAGTAATGTTAAGGTGATAGTAGGTCAGAGTTGCTGTACCATGGGTAGGAACAGAGCCCGAGAAATCTCTTACTTGATTGCAGATTCCATTTTTATACCACCCTGACACCTCCCCACCCTATACTCAGCAGGTAAAAAGGATTACTTGGGAAATACAGGATTCGTTCCTTTTATTCCTTGAAAGGGACTCAAGGGAGGGAGGAAAGAATGTCTCTTCTTTTTGCTTTTTTAGCTTTAAATGTCATCAGCTTGTGCCAATCTTATAGCATTTGATGTATTTTTATCCTCCTATCTAGAGTGTAAGTTTGTGGAGGGGGCTGTATCTTTATCCTTCTATCTTTAACACCCAAGACAACACCAGAAACCAAGTATGTGCTCAGCAAATCTTGTAGGTGAATGGAAGATGTCTAACATAACGCTGGCATTGTTTTAGAAGCTTTATTTAGGCTTCATTTTAACCTCCTTTGGAATTTAGTTTTTGTAGAGAAGAGGGAAACCTGGCCAGCTTTTCAAAAGTTTTTCTTAGAACCACAGAGCTGAAGGGGATTTTAGAGATCATGCAGTTTAGCACTACATACAGTGGTGATCAACCAGCTAGTGCTATGAACTGTTTATCAGTTTGTGATAAGAGAAGCACAGAAATAGAAAACATTTAGAAATTTTATTGTGATTTGACACTGCTGCAACAGCCAATCATGCAATCTTTTTTTAGTCTTTCATCTTTGCAGTGTTGTTAAAGTCATCTTGCTTTATGAAGGATAGGAAATGAAAAGAACAAAGGCTCTGACTTTTTGGTAGTCTCAGACAAAAGTTTGAGACCACGTTTGTAGTTAGTTCTCTACCTTTTCAGTACAGCATAATGGTTAAGCACATAGGCCCTGAAGCAAGGCTATAAAGGTGGGAATCATGATTCCTCTGCTTTCTAGGTGGGTGACCTTGGGCAAATGATTTAAATCTCTGTTCCTCACTTTGCTATAAAATGGGTTATGGTAAATACAAACATGTTAGTATGTACTTCACTGGGTTGTCATGAAGGTAAAATGGGTTGAAACATTTAAAACAGAATGGGGCCTGCCACATAGCAAATGCCTTACAATTACTGGTCGATATTAATTACACAGGTGAAAAACTAGACTTAGGGAAGTGAACAGAAATCTACATTCCCATACTTCTCAGTAGACTCTTCTTTCTTGATCCTATTTCCTCTCTTTATCCCAAATCTCCCCTTACCAACAGTAATAATATTTTCTTAATTATTCTGTTCTTGCCTCTCATTCTGTTCTGACCCCTGATTGGCTCTGCGTCCCCTTCACACTGTTGCTTCTTAAAACATGCTTCAGTCATTGCAGTCTCAGTCAGGTCCCCAGTTAACTGATCACAGACCCAACGACTGCGCTCCCTCGTTTGGGGCTCTAATTTCTCTGCTGGAGTCATCACAGAGATTACCAGGGATGCTTGATGTCCTGACAGAGCACAGAGGCTCTGCTGCTGAACAAAACCACGAGGACGTGTCCCATGAACACTGCAGCAGAGATGAGCAGTGACTGCAAATGTTTATGAAAATTATGACTGACTTCCCTGCAAAGCAAATGAATCATACAATATGCTGCTGATGCAGGCCATTAAGTCAGTCCTTGTGGGACAAGCAATACTGACCTGTCATGGAGAGAACACTGGGAGTCAATGGGCAGATGTATGAATTCTACTCAGTCTCCACCCATGCAAAGGAACCGATTTAACCGTAAGGCTGCAGTTAGGGAGCCTCACTAAGGTTTTGTTGGAAAGCAAAACAAGCAAATAAACTGAAAAACGGCTCCTTTGCCAGTTTGCTAGGTCTATTAAAAAATTCTATATTTTGAGAAGATAAAGAATGCCATTTTCCTCCTATAATCCTTCTCCTCCCCTAAGGCTTTGAAGAGCCATTTTCAAACCCCTTCTAAATGTTATGCCCTTAGCCCTCTTGTACGCCATATTGTATTTCTTATAAAATGATTGAGGGAGAGCTGGTTGTATACTAGGCCCTGTTCTAGAGCTTTACATTTGTTAACTCATTTGATCCTATAACAACGTAGAAAACGGGCGGGCTCTCTTTTTGCCCATTTTATTTTATTTTTTGGAAAGGAAGAAGTAAAATGACTTTATTTCCAGATGACACAATAGTATATATAGAAAATCCCAAAGAATTAACACAAAACAAAACAAAACGAAACAAAAGCTATGAGAGGTAATGAATGAGTTCAACAAAGTTGCAGGATACGAGATGAACAAATGAAAATCAGTTGTGTTTCTGTACACTAGCAATGAACTATTTGCAGATTAAATTCCATTTGTAATAGCATCAAAAAGAATGAAGTACTGGGAGTGTTGCTGTCTTAACAATATTAAGTCTTCCAATCCACGAACATGGAACATGTTTTCATTTATTTAGGTCCTTAATTAGTTATTTTTAAAGAAAAATTATTTCAATAATTTTTGAGGAACAGGTGGTTTTTGTTTACATGGATAAGTTCTTTAGTGGTTATTTCTGAGGTTTTTGGTGTATCCGTCACCTGAGCAGTATACACTATATACCCAATGTGTAAATGTTTTATTACTCACTCCCCTCTCCTTTCCCCCGAGTCCTCAAAGTCCATTATATCATTCTTGTGCCTTTGCATCCTCATAGCTTAGCTCGCACTTTTAAGTGAGAACATCCAATATTTGGTTTTCCATTCCGGAGTTACTTCACTTAGAATAATGACCTCCAACTCCATCCAAGTTGCTGAAAAATTTTGGGTCACCGAATGCTGCAGTGAGTTGGGAAAAACATGCTCTGGGCAGGCCTTTGCTGTGGTTACCTGGGCACCACCATCTGAGGGGCAGTGAGAGAGGCACTGGGCCCTACTCATGCCTCTGCCGCATCGGCCTCTCTTCATACCCCTTCCTCTGTATCTCTGTCTCCTTCAGAGCTTCTCTGAGGATATAGGACACTTTCCTTTCCATGGGGCTATGACAGGCTCATTACTGGAAGTTCCTATCACTTCCCTGTCCATCTTCCTGTGCTGGAGAACAAACCTAAACAGGAGGGTTGGGGAAACTGAACTGTAAATACAGACCCTATGATCTGACATAAGCCACTCTGGGACTTTAGTTCCCCTCAACATACCTCAGCTTTGTCTTGCATCTTCAGTAAGACGTTTTCAGGAGGTGGGCAGGGAGGGAAGGAGTTGAGATAGACCTAGACCTAGAGCCTGAGTGAGTGAGAGAGAGAGTGAAAGAGAGAGAGTGAGAGAGAGAGAGGAGGGAGAAAGGGGGAGAGAGAGGAAGAGGCACTGGAAGAAGGAGAAAAAAATAACCCATCAAGTAATGAAAGACATTTTAGAAGCTCAAGAAGCTAATTATTAATCCAATTATTGATTTGTTTTCTCCCTGGTTAAAAATTTGAGATGAGAATACTGAGGAATTTCCCAAAATGGTTTGTGGCCCAGGGTTAGGTTCTTATTTCATATCTTTTATTGTTAGAAAACAAAAATATGAAAGAAGAAGAAGAAATACGTGAGTTAAAATTGTATTAGCCGAGGGTAGGTTCTTTTATCAGGCTGGATTCCAGTATTATCTCAATGATACTAAGAAGTCTACCTCAAAGTAAATATGAAAAAGAATATGCATTTTGAGAAATGTTTTTTCACACACTACATTGACTAATTCTAAATCAATGCTATTTGACATTAAATAAAATTGGTACATAGAAATTCTAGATGCTGAGATCTCAGTAATCACTGTATATTTTACAATTTTCCGTAGCATGACGAATATTGTATTGATTGAGAAGGGCATAGTCTCTAACCTACAGCAAATTAAGTCTAATTTAGACACAAATAATAATCAGTGCTAACACTGCCATGCTTTCCAATGCTCAGAGAGACACATTTTGGTTTCTGTTGGCCTCCCATTTAGTAAACATTGCACAAGATGGCAGGCAAGTCTTCAGTGCTTGTAGCACACTGCTTGTAAACACGAGTTGATTAAGTCTGCTGATGAAATGCTCACTGTAGCTAACAATAATCTATTGTATATTTCAAAGTAGACAAACTAGAAGAGAGGACTTGAAATGTTTCCAACACAAAAAAGGTCATAAATGTTTGAGGTGATAGATATCGTAATTGCTCTGGTTGGATCATTACACATAATATGCGTGTATCAAAATATGTGTAACCCATAAATATGTACAATTATGTATTAGTAAAACAAACATAGTTGAAGACACCATCACGCATACTTAAGTCTGCATAGAATACAGTGCTGGAGGTTGTCTTGCTGCCATGTTTTTGATGAGCGTAGGAGGCAAAGAAGGGTATACTTGCCAGAGAATGAAGGAAGATAAAATTAGAAAAAAGTATAAACATTTAGAAAGGATTAACATCTTTGAAAATGATATCATTGTCTCTGTGCATATGCTATACTCTTTAATTAATTTTTGTATTTTAGAAAACTATAAAACACTGTCACATTGAAAGAATTTAATCTAGCATTTGGAAGTGAAATATAGACAACTTATATTAAGTAAAATAATTTTCCGGAACTTCAGATTTATAGAATGAGATCAAAAAGCTTTGAATTTAGCATTTTTTTTTTTTTTTTTATGGGGAGAAGGCTGAGGAGAAGCAGGAACAGGGAGTCTAATATGCGTCATGATTAAACAGTGGCGTTTACTGCTAGATGTTATAAAATGTAGCATAGATCTATTAAATTAAAAAGAAAAAAAAAAAAGAAATTTCCAGAGAGTCAGCCTGGACTTAATAGATGCTTAATCTTGTAGTATAGCATATTCAGGGGAGTCAGGGTAGAGGTAAGATAGGCCCTTGGCCCTGGTGGATAATGCAGAGATTATTGACAAACAAGTGAATGGGATTGTACTATGAAACTATGACTCTCAGATAAGTGAGTTCTTCACAAGAAGGCATGAATCCTCAGACACAGTTACAGGAGCTCAAGATGGAAGAGGGTCCAGGCTGTGTCTCTATAACACTAAGTGCTCTGATAGGGGCTGCCCTAGCTGGACTGACAAGAGAGACCCTGAGAAGGCAGGGCGCCCTCCCCAAATCATTCTCCCTGCACTCTGTATACCTCATTCGTCTGCATCTTTGATGCTGATCTGAGGCTGCTGACCACATTCTTACTGGTCCACACTTCAGGTGATTCTGGACCTCCCCAGGATTTCCCCTTTTTCTTCTTCTCCCATTGGACCAGCCGTTGAATATTCTTGATAAAAAGAACAGAAAGAAATAAAACCAACTGATAATGATAAAGTTGTATTTTTATTTAGTGGCTAATTTGCCTACCCACAAGACTTATCCTAAATTAGAAAAATAACAATTGTGCTATCTGTGTAAAAGAGAATTCCCTTATAAACATAGTCAAAAGCAAAATATAATTGTTGGAACTATTTTCTCCTAGTCTTTCATAAAATTTATATTAGATGAGTCATGGACAGTTTTATTTATGAATTATAGGCTCATTCACACTTGGTAACTTGTGTAGAAAAAGTATATATTTATAAATATATTTTATATACCTAAAACATTTAACAAAAGTATTTTTTGTTCTTTTTATATTGTGTACTGTGAATAATTTCTTATTAAATGTCATGTAATCAAAAGCTCACAGTATGATAATCTTTTTCAGAGTCTTGGCTCCCATGCTGAGTAAAAATACTTCCCTGAACATAGAAATAGTTTGAGGTTTTTTAGAAAATGTAATGTGCAGTTATAACTGTGGAGTTTTCTTCTGGTAACAGCTTCTCCTAAAAACACAGAGTAAAGGTCAACAGAACTGCCTGGCTAACTGGAAAGTAATTAGAAAAATTCTCATAATTTGGCTATTTATTTATTTATTTTACTTGTAACAACATTACTTTTCCCAGTAAAACACTAATTTCTAATTTAACAATATCAAGACAGAGGAGGACAGTGTGGAAAGACAAAAAGAGAAATTGACAACCCATAAAGCAGCTTACAAAGAACTGATAGTTTTCCTTTTGCCTGGAAACTGCCAGTTGCTTTCCCTGCAGCTGTGTTAGATAAGCTCAGAAGAATATTCTTGAAAGAGAAATGAAATATATGTTTAATTATGTCTTTAAGCTTATGTAGGAAATCACTTTTCTGTCCCATGGAGCTAAAGAACCACTCAATGTTAATTTAATAGTGAATTTCATGTTTTTTTTTAAATATTACCATCCTCATTAAGGTCCATGAATGCGTGGACTTGAAGCCATATTAATCCCAAATCAACATACTTCTTTTGTTATTTTACATACTAAGTACAGTAAGCATGGTACTGTACAGATTTTTGAAAAGTTGCTTGAAAAATGAGCTCATTGTATGATATGAACATTATTGAAAATGGAATTTATGACTATTTAGATGAAAACTTCTGATTTTTCCCCCCTCATTGACACTAATCAGATCAAACAAAATTTTTCCAGTAGAATTGGAATTAATTCTATGTTATGTGCTCCTCTGGAGAAGCAAGACTCACGATTGTCTGTCTGTCTATCTATCTATCTATCTATCTATCTATCTATCTATCTATCTATCTATCTATCTGGTTTATTATTGATACATATTAGGTATATATATTTTTGAGGTACATGTGATAATTTCATGCATTCATATAATCAAATCAGGTCAATTGGTATATATATCTACCACACCAAGTATTTATTCTTTTTTTATGCTATAGACATTCAAAATATTATCTTCTGGCTATTTTGAAATGTATAATTGAATCATATTAACTATAATCGCTCCACTGATCTATTGAATACCAGGTGATAGTTTATATTTGTGAGAGACCCACAAATCCAGGAATAGAGCTGTACACTTTATAATTATAAATGACATGATTAGATAGTGAAACCTTTAAGCCCAATTGCCAGAGACTCGGAGATTTAGATCTGGGGCTTCTTTTTTGGAATATAAAGTAGGAGTTATGCCTCTGGTGATAACAGTGAATTTGCAAAGATAATAAGAATATTATGAATTTCATTAAATGACATTTATCTTCATGGTCCATGGATTAGATTACACTAGTTTTTAATGTTCTGTGTTAGCTGCAATATTTTTGCTATCTCGTTTTACTTCTCTGCTTCATTTATTTACAAAAAATTTCTCGAACATTATTTTAGACACCATTTCATTAATTTTACCACTCTAACTATTGATCAAATAATGTCAAGTTTAATCGTTAGTTATTTAAGTTTAGAAAGAGCAAGGTCATGACCCTCTCCCTTTGTTCTTTATAGTTGGCAAAATTTTAGTATGTACTATTATTATTCTTTTGGAGACAGTATCACTCTGTCACCCAGGCTGGAGTGCAGTGGTGCAGTCTCAGCTCCCTGCAACCTCTGCCTCCCAGGTTCAAGTGATTCTCCTGCCTCAGCCTCCCAAGTAGCTGGGATTACAGGCACGCCACCACGCCCAACTTATTGTTGTATATTTAGTAGAGACAGGGTTTTGCATGTTGACCAGGCTGGCCTCGAACTCCTGACCTCAGGTGATCCGCCCGCCTCAGCCTCCCAAAGTGCTGCGATTACAGGAGTGAGCCACCGTGCCCAGCCGGATTTTTTAATAGGGTTTTTTGCAGAATCAGCAAGGAATGTGGTGATGAGTAGGAGTCAGTCTCAGCATTGCAATTCCTTGCCAGAGTATAAGCTGCAAGGGAAGCCTCATTCTGTCCTGTGCACCACTGCTGTTCCAGCCCCAGGCATAGCACCTCTCCCCTGGAAACCAGTCAAAAATTTTTTTGAAAGGATAAACCAGTCAGGAAATGAAAACTAATATCAATTCCTATTCTAATGTTTAGGTTACTAATTTGGTAGACTGTGGGTACCACGCATAAATTAGAGCTGAATTTCAGCAAGTATATTGAACAATTTGCATATGATTTCTTTGCAGGAAAGAAAAGTGTGTTAGGTCACAGTATAGTTACTCCAGAGTGTGGCCCATGGAGGTCACTCAAAAAATATTTGTTGGAAAAAAAAAAAAAAAGCCTGTGAAGACAGGCTGAATGACATATTGTTGTGCTCCTACTTAAATCATTTTCATTGATATGAATGAAGACATTCATCAATTAGGTTAGCAGCAGACTTACAGTTAACAAACAGCTCAATGGACTGATGGAACAGGCAAAATTAAAAGGAATAATGCAAACACTCAGTAGCTAGCTTTAAAAAGTATAAAAAATGTAGGCTGAGAAAGATGTAATGTTTCAGTAGTTAATGTAAACAAGACTTGAGATGTAGTTGATTGCAAACTCAATACAAATCAACAATATTGTGAGGTCACTACCAAAATATAAATGTGATATGGGACGGCATTAATAAATGATTAATGTTGGATCTGTGGTTCACAAAATCTTTGACCTTGTATACATATTGCATGCCTGTGTATTTTGGTGGGGGGTGGGGGGCAGAAAAGCTCCTATCTTTTGTTAGATTCTCAATGAGAACAGTGACTCACAAAATATTAAGATCTACTAGCTCAGAACAAGGTAGGTAATAGTTCTGTTTTGTATACAGGTCAGGTCAAAGTACACTTGTATCATTATAATCAGTTATTGGAAATACATTGTAAGAGAGACATTGATAAATTGAAGCATCTCTAGGAGGCAAGCTGGGATAGTGAAAGGTCTGAAAATCAGGATCTGTAAAGATGGAATTAAAGGAGCTGGAGAGTATTGAAGAAGAAAAGGTTTTACAGAAATGTTCCATATGACTTCAAACAAAAAAGTAATTGTTTCAGATTGGGAAAAGATACAAATACTGATACATAAAGTGTTGGTGAGAATGTGAGGAAATGGAGATTCTCATAATCTGCTAGTGGGTGTAAAATTGCATGGTTGTATTGCAGAGTAATTTGGTATGATCAATACTTTAAAAAGGCACATTTGTTTATATGTAATTTTGAAAACTTTTGTATACAAATGAATATACACAAAAGTACAGACACACACACACACAAACATTTACAAGCATGTTTACTCTGGCAGTTTTATTAATTGCCCTTAACTGAAAATACCCACCTGTAATCCCAGCAGTTTGAGAGGCTGAGGCAGTAGGATTGCTTGAAGCCAAGAGTTTAAGACCAGCCTGGGCAATACAGCAAGACCCTGTCTCTACAAAAAAATTTAATAATTAGCCAGGCCATGGGGGTGCACACCTGTAGTCAGCTTCTCAAGAGGCTGAGGCAGGAGGATCACTTGAGCTCAGGTGTTCCAGAGTAGTGAGCTATGATTGCACCACTGCACTCCAGTCTGGGTGACAGAGCAAGATCATGTCTTAAAAAGAAGATATCCCAAGGGTGTATCACAATTATGTTGTATACATGGCATAGCTATGGAATACCATGCAGCAGTTAAAATGAAAGAAGATATATGGGTTCTGATGTATAGAGATCAAGATTTATCAAATTCAAATAAAAGCATATTGCATATAATATATATGTATTATGGTTCATGGAAAAAAATCCATAAAACAAAATATTTCCCTATGAGCATAAAGAGATAAATATCTGGAATAATTCATAACAAACTGACAATAATGGCTCACTCAGTAGGACTAAGGGTGAGTCAAAGGGCTCCTTATTTGTATAAATTTTATTTTTTGCATAAAAATGTATTCAGGTCTCTATAAGAACCAATAAGTGGAAGTTATAAATAAAACTGAGTGAATAGAATTTATATAGCCTTTATACCTGGAAAACTTGTTAAATTACTTTATTATTGGTCCAGAGGGGAAATAGTAAATTGTATTAGGAAATTTATTTAAATGCATATAAGGAAGCATTTTTAGGATTAGAAATGTTTTAAAATGGAATTGGTTGCCTGTTACTGATTTTATTCTCATGGAAAAGGTTGAAACAGTGCTTAAATAACTAGGTTCCAAAGAATTGTTCTGTTCAATGGACAAGGTTACCTCTAAAATAAATTTCAACTTTATAAGGTATGATACTTTTTGTTGTTGCTTTTTAATTTATGATATTCTTTATTGTCTTAATTTTTGTCATTTTTATTATGATTATTTCAAGTCAACCTGACATATTTTTAAGAAAATCAGAACAACTGTTTTAGATTTTTAATTTTTAGTTATGGATACATAATAGTTATACATATTCATGAGGTACATGTGATATTTTGATACAAGCATATGCTGTGTAACTGCATGTGTGTGTAACTGAGGTACCCATCACCTCAAGTATTTATAATTTATTTGTGTTAGGAACATTGTAATTCTACTCTTAGTTATTTTGAAATATACAATAAAATTATTGTTGACTATAGTCACACTATTTTGCTACCAAACAGTAGATCTTACTCCTTCTATCTAACTGTATTTTGTACCCATTAGCCAATCTGTTTCTATCTGACCCCTCCACACTACCCTTCCCAGCCTCTGGTAACCATCATTCTACTCCCTATCTCCATGAATTCAATTTTTTTTTTAGCTCCCAAATCTGAGTAAGAGCATACAGTGTGTTTCTTTTTGTGCCTGGCTTATTTCATTTAACACAGTGTCCTCCAGTTCCATCCGTGTTGTTGCAAATTACAAGATTTCACTCTTTTTTATGAGTGAATACTATTCTGTTGTATATATGTACATATTTTCTTCATTCATGCATTGATGGACACTTAGGTTCATTCCCTATCTTGGCTATTGTGAATAGTGCTGCAATAAACAGTGAGATTATGATTCTATGGCTGGATAATGTCTAAATACCCTTACAGGTATAAATTCCAAAATTTTAATTTAGAATTTTTTGATTAAGCACCTAAGTCTTTTATCATCCCTTACCCTCATTTTACCTCTATAATCTTACCTCCTTTCATGATTTATTTGTGAAAGCCAGACTTTCCCCAAATGCGAGCTGCATACCACTGGTCATTTAGAAAGTGATTTTTACATGTTACACGAATATGACATTTAATAATACTAAATCACTAAATTATCAAATCACTGAAGGAAAATAACTATTTTCTCTTTCAGTGCTTTTGATTGGGGTCAAAGAGAAGATTTTTAATATTTTTCTAGTGCTTTATATTTTCCCTTTTAAACCGACTGTGAGAAGATTTTAGGCTTTGACCTTTAGTTATTAACTATATATGTCTATAGTTTAATAATAGTTTGTTTTTTTTGTATGTGTTTGTAGTCATCTTCTGTTTTTGGTAGTTGTAGCATAAACTGTTTTTGCCACCCAATATCCATTATTTGCTGCTTCTTTCCTAAGGAATCTCTTTATTACTGGTAGTGGCAGTGTACCAGCTAAAACACTGTAAGGCCTAGCCTTCCTTGTACCCAGGTGTGGTCATGTGTCTTTGTCCTGGCCAGTGAGATAAATAGAAATGCCATAGGTGACACCTGGTAAAAATGCTCACAGGACGCTGTATAAGCTAGGACGTGCACACTTTCTTCCCTAGGCCCATTTTTCCTTCCTGCCTGTCATATAGATGAGATGGCTGGAGCAACAACAGCTAAATTGGATAATGAGGCAATCTTGAGAAAAAAAGACTCATGCTAAGAATGACAGAGCAGAAAAGTAGAAGGCTACTTGTCCCTAGTGGCCATGATGCTGCCATTTCCAAGGTTGGACAGTCTCTCCCTAGACTACTTTTCTGTGAGGAATATATCTGTTAAAGCCATTGTCACTTTAGGTGGAGTATATAAACGGACACAATCCTAACCGAAATGGCAAATGTTAATGGTTTCATGTTAGTGATACAAAATTTAGTTCTAAAATAAATCTATGTCATCGGTATGCCATTAAGGCCCATTGGATCTGATTTGCATTTGAAATTTTTAAAAACGGTTTTAACTATTTGTAAGGACTGATACTTTATTATTTCTTCAAAGGCTTCCAAAGAACAAAGAGAAAATTTACTATTACTTTAAACAAAAAAAAAATTAAATCTTGCAATTACTATATAGGTCCATTAAACTCTTTTGAAAATCCAAGATACATGAGTTCTTATGGTGATCTTAATATTATTATTTTTTACATCTTGGAACATTGTGCTAGTACATCATCTTAGGAATTATTTCATCATTGCTCATCAATTATTAACATTTAGGCTAAGCAGACTTATTTTTATAAGACATAAGAATCATGGAATTCCCTAAATTTGAGGCTGAAGAATAATATATTATTAATTCTTCAGCTTTCTAATTACTTTGCCCAAAGTATTATATCATCTTTTAAGAATAGTGTAAGAGGAGATGGAAGACGCCATCTTTGTGGTCTGCTTTTAGCTTCCATTAAAAACAGTGAAGAATTTCAGAGTTTATATTTTCTGCCCAAAATGATAAAGGAAAGAGATAGATAAATCTGGTTCAAAATTTAAGATGAATCAAAGCATACATGCAAAGAGGCGGAGAGCAGCATTCTACTTTTGAGTGATGATGTTGAAATTAATCATATGTGCAAAATTTGAGATGATGAGTTTTCAGAGGGTGATATTCTGCATGAATTTTCTTCAAGAAAAGGTGAGTGAACAATACATTTCTAGGAGCACAAAAAAAAATGTGTTTTCATTCAGTTTGTCATTCAGTCAGGAAGGATTCGATCCAGTCCACCAATATTTTGTGATGGGACTCACACAAAGTGTGTGACAGTGCTATTTCATCCTTTACAATGCCTGTGCTCCAGCATTTACTTGACGCAGTGAGGTTTGCTGTGTTTAACTTCCTATGAAATTTTAAATAAGCTTTTCATTATCTCTTTATTGTTCCATAAATTATTTGTAAAATGCCTTAAAATATATATTTAAAAAAAGGACCCGTTGGACTCAGATGATAAATGACAATGATGATGTTTTCTGGTATGTTGGGGGTTAATTGAAAATAGGGAGCTAATTAGATGATAAATATACAGTGAATGATAGTACCAGTGAATAAAAATGCTAGAATATAGCAAAATACCACAAAAGAGGTTACATATATAGTTGGGGAAACACATCACATCAAAACCTTTTCTTATTGTTTTAACTTTGACTTGCACATGATGTCATTGTATACATGTTGGTATTATTCCTGCATTTAGAATTTCTTACTGTAGGGAGTTGTTATTTAATGGATATGGAGTTTCAGTTTGGAAATATAAAGTTCTGGAGATGGATGGTGGTGATGTTTGCCCGACAGTAAAAATGTACTTAATGCCACAAAATTGTACACTTGAAAATAGTTAAAATAGTTAATTTTGTATTTATATTCTATCCAATTATGAATATTTAAAATTCTTAATAATTTTTTGAATAAACTTAAAAAAATTCCTGCCTTCTCTTCTCTGACAATCATGTACATTAATCAAATTAAAACTTAAATTGGTTTCTATAAAATGCTTTCATTAAAGATTTGTCTCATTCATGCCTTTATTTTAGGTGTTCTCCACATTTTTAGACAGAATTACTATACTGTATGGATTATTATACTATACAGATATGCTCATATAATAAAGCAAATGCTTGCATAGAGAATCCCAAATCACTCATTTTGACACTTGTATACAATGGAGGCTATATTAATTTGAGCACACTATAGTATACTGTTTTCAGTTAATATCTATAAAAAATCTAATTAAACTAGAAAATGATGAAGTGCCCTAATTCATTTAGTTCTTTTGGAGCTACTGTCTTGCACAGTGTGAGGGTCATAGGAGACCAATACATTCACATGGCTGAGATGAATTTGTTTTGCTGAGTAGCTTCTCTTGTTCTTCTCTCATTTCTGAATCAAGCTGCATGTCACAAGACTCTGAGATCTTATACTTGAATATTCAGTATCCAGGACCCCTTAGAGTCCACACTTTGCATCTGTCCCTTACTTGTCTGGCTTCCCGCTGGTTTTATTTCATCTCTTGCTATCTGTAGTGCCAACCACATCAACATTTGGTAATTCTTTATTTTTTAGTTTCTAAAATACGATGGAGGGGCCATGCAGTCTACAAGAAGACTCATTCATAAGAATTCAAATAAAAGACAATTTTGATTAAGACCAGAAAGCATGAAAACAACAGAACAGAGTGAGAAATAAAATTATGTCTACATCAAAATTACGTTTTTTTGATCTACTGAGGTGTATTATGAACAGGTTTCCTGACAAACTAATTTTCATATGCATACTGCATTATACTAAGATGTATGGAATTTACATAATAAACTGTGACACAGGAAAAGTGTTTTGTATGTTCCCTTTGAAAATTTCTCTCCATTTGTATGCTTCATGTTACCATCACATTTTTAAGTAGACTCCAGTTTTTCCTAGGAAATTGAAATGCTTTAGTACACTATTCATTGCAGGGATTTTCCTGTAATTTTTTTTTTTTTTTACATTTCCACCAATAGGGTCCTTTCAGAACACCTACAGAGGATATAAAAAATATATTGTAGTGCATTGTATTGATGTCAACAGAACTGTGTGTTTTCACCCTGGTGTGATGTCAGAACAATGCAGTGCATCTTTCACTGTGCCAACTCGTTGGAATAAAAGACCCATTCAGAAAGAAACCCTTGGATGGTCACAGTTTTTAGGAGTTTTTATGCATGGCCACACAAATTTATAACTTTAAACTTTTCTTACAGTGCATTATATTTTCTTCCCATTGCAGCTGAGCTTTCATATTGAAAAGGAATATTTTTCTATATAGCAGCTGAAACATCTATTGATTCTTTGGTTAAAAAAATAAAAAATAAATATACTTTCTAGAATGATTGCATTCCAAGGCCAGTGTTAGCACATTTCATTCATGCTATTTTCTAAAACCCCTAGTGTGAAGATTGACGGCAGAATGTGGATTTCATAAATCCCACCAGACGAATTCTGAAACCCCAAAATAAGAGATTAATAGATGCGGATGTGTATGGTACGGTGAATGCTTTGAAAATGAAATTAAAACATTTTGTATTTGCATGTGTAAAATAAACATAAAGCACTTCATTTTAGGTAGTTGGGGTTTGCGGAGAAAGATAAAGTAGGTACTCTGCTGTAGTTCAGGGATTTGTCTCCCTCTCCTGACTTCATTTTCTGTTGTTGTTCAACTTTCACTTTCTTAATTATAAAAGTTAATTGTGACTATTGAAGAAATTGGAAAATACAAACATAAAGTATAAATTAAACTACCTTGTAACCTCTTTCCTCCCCGACCCAGAGATATCCATTGTTCACATACTGGTGTGTATCCTTCCTTGGAGTATGTATGTTGCAAATATAGGTCATATGCAACATATGATATCATAGCCTCATTCTAACTGGTATACCATGAATCTTTTCCTATTTAAGTAAATATTCAAAAGCATCTTTTTAATGGCTGTAATGTATTTTATTATAGATGCACTATTTAATATCTCGATTATAACATTTGGGCTTTTATTTTTTTAATTGCTATTTAAAATCTTTTTTGATGCTACACCCCCTTTCAGCTGAATCGCTCCACCCATTCTTCTCCAGCAGATGGGTTGTTGGACTATTTCTTTTTGTTTGTTTTTCTATTTATTATAAACAAAACCTGTTATAATCTTTTTTGGACATATATCTGTGTACATGTTGAGTATTTATGTAGTATAGTTTCCTAGAAGAGTAACAAGATGTGTGACTTTTTAATTTTGATAAATATTTCCAAATTGTTGTTAAAAGGTTGTACCAATTTACACCCTCAACAGCAGTACGAATTTCCATTTTTCTGCACTTTCTTTAACATAACAAAATTTTGCCAACCTTATAAGCAGACTATATTGCTTAATTTATATTGCCATAATAATTTTAAAAACTGATAATCTTTTCAATGTTTATGTCCATTTGTATTTCCATTTCAGTGAATTTTCTCTTTGAATTATGTATATATTTTTCTATTAAATTGCATCTTTTTAACTGATTTATGGAAACTTTTAACTCTTTGTTTTCTATGTCTGGCAAATGTGTTCTTTCAATCCATCATGGATCTTTCAGTTTTACTTATAGTGCTTTTTTTTTTTTTTTTTTGCCACAAATGTGTTTTTTTCATTTTTTCACTTTTTAAAATTATTTTTTAAATTTTTTATTTCCATAGGTTTTTGGGGAACAGGTGGTATTTGGTTACATGAGTAAGTTCTTTAGTGGTGATTTGTGAGATTTTGGTGCACCCATCACCCGAGCAGTATACACTGACTCCAATTTGTAGTCTTTTTTCCCTTACGCCTTCCCACAACTTCCCTCTCCACCCAAGTCCCAAAGTGCATTGTATCATTCTTATGCTTTTGCATTGTCATAGCTTAGTTCCCAGATACGATATTTGATTTTCCATTCCTGAATTACTTCCCTTAGAATAATAGTCTCCAATCCCATTCAAGTTGCTGTGAATGCCATTAATTCATTCCTTTTTATGGCTGAGTAGTGTTCCATAGTGCGTGTATGTATCATATCACAGTTTCTTTATCCACTCATTGATTGATGCACATTTGGGTTGGTTCCACATTTTTGCAATTGTGAATTGTACTGCTATAAATATGTGTGTGCAAGTATCTTTTTCATATAATGACTTCATTTCCTCTGGTTAGATACCCAGTAGTGGGATTGCTGGATCAAATTGTAGTTCTACTTTTAGTTCTTTAAGAAATCTCCACATTGTTTTCTATAGTGGCTCTACTAGTTTACATTCTCACCAGCAGTGTAGATGTGTTCCCTTTTCACCACATCCATGCCAACATCTATTATTTTTTGATTTTTTTTGTTATGGCTGTTCTTGCCATATACATATTTGTAATTGTAGTACAAATTCAGTCATTTTCTTCATGAATTATAGGTCTTATGCCTATGCTGAGAAAGGCCTTCTCCTTTCAAAGATTATAAAAATACTTACATGTGTTTCCTTCTAGGGCTATTATGTTGAGATATTCAATCCATTTGAAATTTGTTTTTGCTTAATGGTAAGAGGAGGGGATCCAACTTCATGCTGTTTCCAAATAATATTTAGTTGTTTTTAAACCATTTATTTTCCATTCCATCATTTGCCACTGATTTTAAATATCAATATATCAAAAGGTCATATCTTTGTTTAAATCATATACTGTTTTAATTATTATAGCCTTATAATGTGTTCTGCTATCTAGAAGGAAGAAAATGGTATTACTTCCTCAAGCAAAATTGTTGGGTCAAATTGATTTGGGGTTCTGCGAAGGCTGCACTAATTTACAGTTTCACTAGAAGCATATGCAAATGCTTATTTTGCTTCACCTTACTAATACTGGTACATATGTATTTAATATGTTTTACATGTATTTTTTAAAATTTCAAATTTCATAGATAAAAGTGGTAGGTCATAAGCTTTATTGTACATTTATTACTAGGATAGCTGAGCTCTTCTTGATAGTGTCATTACATTTTGCTATTATTTTAAAATATTTTCTATTCAGTTTAATGTGCTCATGTTAGGAGATTTGTGTGTTTTAGAAATGGCTCATGGTTCAACTAAGGAGAACACAGTGGTTGACCCAGGACAGGACAATTCTGAAACCAAAAACTAAGGAGCTTCCTGCCTCTAGGAAACATAGTAGGACAATAGTAGTGTCAAAAGGCAAAATTACAACAAATTTACTTTCATTATCTGAATTGGCTTTTGTTTACAGTTTAAAAATCGTAAATAAGATTGTAGCATCTGGTCCTCAGAACCAGAAAAGGTTCAAAGAATTCCCCGGCTGCATTGTGGTCAGACACTTATGGACAGAAAATGGAAGTCATAGGGACAGCTTAATAGGCAACAGCTTGGTGTTTTGCCTAATTCGAATCAGCTGGCTATGATTGGTTGGCGCTCAGCTACTGCGATCTGTGATTGACTGAGACCAGCTATTAATATGTGTTACTTGAGTAAACTCCTAAGTTAGGGTTTAGTTAATGTACTATGTTAGGCTGCGGTTCATTACTTAAGGACTCAGGACGGGGCATCCTCAGGCGCAATTTTAATTTAGTTTAACAGTTGCCAACCTTTATTAAGCTTTGTCTTAAAAGCTTTGTATTCCCTGGCTTCTGAGATCCTCTCACTACTGTGTGGAGGCATTATGTCCATCCCCACTTTCTAATGAAAACTGGGGCTCAAGGAGATACACAACTTGTCTAAGGTCACAGAGCTGGCAAGGTGTCTGGGCCACTTTGTGAATCCAAATGGTGTGAGTTCTGAGTCCAAATGTCCCATGGAAGGGTCTGCTGAGATGTGCCATCCTTTCCCCAGGACTGCCATAGGACCGTGCTGAAGGAGCCTGTCCCAGGCTCAGGCCAGCAAAGACAAACAGTTGCCTGTCCCCTTAAAAGTCAGGGTCTTAAAGTCTCTGGAAAAGTGGAGATGAGGATGCAGGGTGGGGGCACAGAAATACTGTGGAGACCTCCGTTCTCCACAGTGAGAACCATCTGGAAGACTTGCATGGTTTATGGTGGCAAAATCATGTATTAATGGAAACATTTCTAAGCAACCAGTTCAAAATTCTCAGAATGGGTTGGAGGCATAGCATAGACTTCTTTTAAAAAGTAAAGACATTTTCAGTTTCTGTAAAAAGTCATCCTTACCTGAAAGGGGTACGTTGTAATTGTTTATTCTTTTAAAAATATAGAGTCAGATGCTACTACTTTTTCTGATTAAATTTGTGCTTACTTTTAAGTTGTAGTGTGGCAGATAAGGAGCTGATGCTGGAATTAAGAAGGTGTGGTCTGTCTTTTTTTTTGTATTAGTATTATCTTTTATCCATACTTGTCAATTTTATGAAGTTTAGTTTAGTTGAAATTAGAGAATCTGTAAGTCCACATAGTGCAATTTGACTTTTTGAGTAAAAAAAATAGGTGGTGGGTTTTTTGTTTTCTGGTTTTTTCTTCTTTTTTTTGGTTTCCACAGTTGGCTAAATTAAGAGGATCAAAAGATTTAGTCAGGGTTCTGATTAACTCCTTGTTGCTGACTAGTTTGCTGTCTAAAGTAATGGGGTGAGGGGAGGAAAAGCAAAATCAGTCTAAAACTAAACGCTGGTAAGAAACAAGTCTTAGACTAGTTAACTTGATGGTTGTAGCTTGTACACAGGTCTAAAGTGGGATTTGAAGTGTCTGTGGCCACCTCTATGAAGAATAGTGTTAAAATCATATATCGTTCATTATAACATTGATCAGTGCTCACTGCTCACTCGGAGCTGGATTTGTGATATAACATTGTAGAGGAGAGGTTGAAACCGGAGATCATCTAGCCTAAAACCTTATGTCTCTCTTAGTTCCTTCTGTTTGAAAAAATGGCAACATCCCAACAGTTACTTATGCAAAGTTCTAGAAACTACCTTTGACCTTCAGTTCTCACATTCAATAGATGCCCCAGTACTGTCAGTTCTGAACCCAAAATGAATCTTGATTCTTAATTTTTTCCATCTTTGCTGCCACCATCTTCGAACTCTTATTTCTTACCAATTTTTTTTCATTAGCCTCCTATCTGGCCTCCCCACTTCTGTTTCCCTCCTTAATAATTTATTAACTCAGTATCCTAAATGATATTTTAAAATGTTTTTAAAGCTCTTTCGCTTTTAAATTTTTTTATTTTGAAATGATTTTGTATTTATAAAAAGTTACAAAAATAGTGCAGAGAGTTCTCATATATTCTTCATCCAGCTTCTCCTAATTTTAACATTACATATATAACCAATTTTGGAAAGCGGGAAATTAACATTGATGTAATACTATTAACTAAGCTACAGGTCTTATTCAATTTTCACCAGTTTTTCCACTAATGTTTCTGGTCCAGGATACAGTCCAGTGACCCACATTACATTTGCTTGTCATATCTCTTTAGTGGCCTTCAATTTGTGACAGATCTTCAGTCTTCCTTTCATAACATTGACATTTGTTAAAAGTACTGGTCAGTTTGTTTATAGAATGTTCCCTAGTTTAGGTTCCTCTCTTGTTTTCTATGACTAGATTGGGTTATACATTTTTAACAAGAATTATCACAAAAGTGATGTTGTGTCCTTCTCAGTACATTCTGTGTTGTGTCCTTATCAGTACATTCTGTCTGGGGCTAAATGCCTTGTTAAACATATAAATTTGATCATGTTACAAACCTTCAGTGGGTTTCCATTTCTCTGAGGGGTAAAAGGTAAACTCTTCTAAGATCCTGCATAATTTCCTGTTACTTTAATTCATGCCTTTTGTTAAGGGCCAAGACAATTTAAAATTAAGAGGCTTAATTCTTGTTGAAAATAGAAGGAATTCCCCTGCTCCAACCTCTTATTCTTAGAACATTTACTTAGAAAACTTGTAATTGTTAACTTCTTTCTCTGTCTCTGTGAAATATAATGTAAATCTTTTTGAAAGCTAAAGAAGCCTCTGGCCAGTTTTAGACCCAGACATATCTTTCTCAAGGACGTGGGAGCCATCTCTTTCAAATGGAATCAAGGAAGATAGTGCCCCTATTTCTCCATTTCTGTGGGAGGGCAGGTGCCTCGCTCCAAGTTGCAAAACTATCTCTTGTCATAAAGAGAAGTTTATTTTTCTGTGGAATAAAGCCCGTAGTTAACACAGATGGTCACCTCAACTACCAAGTAAATTTAGGAAGAGCTATGTGTGACAAATGATGTTGCCAAGTCCTCTTACTTGAGAACTAGTTATTGTTTATCTTGATGACAAGTATGTACCACATGGTAAGAGGATGAGATGTCTTTTGAACTTTGGAATCTCTTGATGGATTACCTGTGATAGGTATCATATTCTTATTCAATGCTTTTTCAATAATAAGATGACTTTCTTTCTCTTCTAGTCTGTAGAGAGGTTTTCTGTGTTGGGAGGAGATTTTGTTTTTAATGATGTTTCCCCAACACTCTTTCCTGCGGACTTACTATGGCTTTCTTTCATGTTTCAAAAAGTGCAAAACTGTTGCTTGCTGTATAATCCTCTGCCTGAATTCCTCCACTTTTCTCCATCTCTTCGTTTAAGTAGCTCCTTTCAATCTCCAGGACTAAGTTCAGATATAATCTCCCTAAAGATGCCTTTCTCAACCACCCTGTCTAAGGAAGCCACCCCTTCCAGGGATTCTATCATATTATCCTGTTTCTATCTTGCAGAATATTTAATACAACCTGTAGTTATTTTACTTGTTAATTTGTTGATTTATTTATAGTGTTCTGTCCTCCACTACAATGCTAGCTGTAGCAGGAAGAGACTCCCCTCCAATCTGTCCAATCTCACCCCACCTGTCTTGTTTACGGTCGAAGCCTTCATACCTAGAACAGTGCCTGGCACGTAATAGGTGCTTGATGCATATTTGTAGAATGAACAAATGAAAGATGAGATTGATAAGCAGGTTAGGGTAGTTAAATAATGAAGATGTACATTTGCTTTTATCCTATTCTTTATCAACTTGTGGAAGTCTCAACAAATGAGTTTTTAGCAGTCTCTGTATTTAACAAACACATAAAATAATTATATTGAGGAAATAATACATGAAAAATTCACCTTCATACTTGAACAAAAATAGGCCCAAATGCTTGTTTTGAAAAGGAAAATCTGTGATTTTTTAAAAAATCCACTCAAATATTTTAGGAAAGCTTTCATGTTAATTCTGGATACAGCTGGGGCCATTTGAATTGTAGCATTGACTAATTGGCCAGTGTGAACATCAATTAGTCCTGAATAAAGAGCAGGAGATGAATGCCAAGAAGGAGGAAGTGGAGACTCAGATTGTTCAGCAAATCTAGTAGAAATCTGCACATCCTGACAAAGAAGGGACCTTCTGCAGGACCCTTGAGATAGTGGAAGCCTTGAAGTTGCACTGATACTTGAAGGAAGGCTTAACACAGTGCTTCTCAACCTTAAGCATGCAGCAGAGTCCTCTGGAAGGCTTGTTAACACAGGCTTCTGGGTCTCATCCTAGAAGTTTCTGATTCTGTAGACCTTGGGCCCCAAGAATTTGCATTTTAACAAGTTCCCAAATGATACCGCTGACATTGGTCCAGGCTCTACACTTTGAGAACCACTGTTTTAAAGCATTGATTGACAAGAAGAACCTGCTGGAATTTGTTTATAATAGTGTTTTAAAATTTATTTTATTTAATTATTTAGAGATAGGGTCTTGCTCTGTCACCCAGCGTGGAGTGCAGTGGCGTGATCATAACTCACTGCAGTCTCCAACTCCTGGACTGAAGCAATCCTCCCGCCTCAGCCCCCTGGAGTAGCTTGGCCTACCATGGCTAATTTTTAGGTTTTATTTTTATTTTTTAGAGATGGGGGTCTTGCTATATTGCCCAGGCTGGTCTCAGACTCCTGGCCTCAAGCTGTCTTTCACTTTGTCTTTGCAGAGTGCTGAGATCAAAGGCATGAGCCACCAAACCCAACCCTGTAACAGTCTTTTAAGAGTTGACACAGGAGAATGGCAGTGAACCTGGGAGGCGGAGCTTGCAGTGAGCTGAGATCCGGCCACTACACTCCAGCCTGGGCGATAGAGCAAGACTCCATCTCAAAAAAAAAAGAAAAAAAAAAGAGTTGACAATGGCCTGTCTCGCTGCTGGGCCATCTTAACAGCAACTCTTGGTTGGAGGCCGTCCCGCACCTAAGGCAGAAAGATGGTGGCTGCAAAGAAGACAAAAAAGTTGTGGAGTCGATCAATTCTAGGCTCTAACTTGTTATAAAAAGTGACAAGCATGTGCTAGGGTACAAGCAGACTCTGAAGATGATCAGACAGGGCAAAGCGAAATTGGTTATTCTCTTTAACAAGTGTCCAACTTTGAAGAAATCAGAAACGGAGTACTGTGCAATGTTGGTCAAAACTGGTGTCCATCACTACAGTAGCAATAATATTGAACAGGGCACAGCATGAGGAAAATACTACAGAGTATGCACCCTGGCTATCATTGATCCAGGTGATTCTGACATCATTAGAAGCATGCCAGAACAGACTGATGAAAAATAAACCATGCAAAATTTCCCTTTAATAAAATTTGCCAGAGCTTGCTAAAAAAAAAAAGAGTTGACAATTTTTTTTTTAGTTAAACAAATGTTCCATTTTTTTAACTGCCAAGGAAAAGGGTCTCTTTTTTCATGCTCCATTTTTAAAGGTCTCGTCTCTGTATCTCAGTTCTCATTTATTGAGCATATACTAGTTACTCACATTATTTTATTTAATCTTTAAGATTGCTGGGTAAATCCTTATTTTACCCATGAATTATTATTGTATTTTAGGTGACAGAACCAAGATTTCATATAGCATTTTCAATATCTTGCCTTATATCATGATGTAGAATTTCATTGCTCCCTACAGATCCACTCTGGATTTCTATATACGATATTGAAGAAATCCGCTGAAAAGTTTCCCTAGGGGTTTTCCTCCTTAACTAGATCTTATTATATTTTGGTGGGTTAGTGGCCTTTATTCTCAAAACAAATAATTAAAATTCAAGATTCAAAGACAAAATATACCTATTTGTTTTTAAGTAATAAACTATGTTTTTCTCTGATTAGATGCATTAATCCTCACTCTGGAATCGTAGAATCTTCTGTTAGTAGTTTATTTTTAAAATTTAATTGTATTTTAAGTTCCAGGATACATGTGCAGGACGTGTAGTTTTGTTACATAGGTAAACGTGTGCCATGGTGGTTTGCGGCACCTGTCAACCCATCATAGGTATTAAGCCTCGCATACATTAGCTATTTATTCTGATGCTCTCCTTGCCCTCCACCACTCCAGTAGTGCGTTCTTGCCCTCCCTATGTCCATGTGTTCTCATTCTTCAGCTCCTACTTATAAGTGAGAACATGGGGTGTTTGGTTGTCTGTTCCTGCGTTAGTTTGCAGAGGATCATGGCTTCCAGCTCCATCCATGTCCCCGCAGAGGACATGATCTCATCTGTTTTTATGGCTGCATAGTATTCCATGGTGTATATGTACATTTCCTTTATCCAGTCTATCATGAATGGGCATTTGGGTTGATTCCAAGTCTTTGCTCTGGTGAATAGTGCTGCAGTGAACATACGTGTGCATGTGTCATTGTAATAGAATGATTTATACTCCTTTGGATATATACCCAGTAATGGGATTGCTGGGTTAAATGGTATTTCTTTGCTCATGAATTCTCTAAGCTTCTAGGTAGTGTGATTATTGGCCAGTGGTTCACTTCTGACCAGTGATATAGCTGCTGCTTCCACAGGGCTCTCTGACTCCAGGATTAGGCCTCTTTTTGCTAGAATGCTTCTCAGCCTGAGATACAACAAATTTTAAGCCTAATTGGTAACACCTTGAGGTATTATATGACTGAAGTAGATATTATTCATCAGCCTGAGGTGAGCCTGATCTAACATAGAAGACGAGTTAAGACGAAAGTCCTAGTGTGAAGTGCTGCATCTAGGTGTTCTGTTACCTAAGAAACATGGTAGCCTTGTTTCCCAAGAAGTATTTTAAAGATAACTCTAGCAAAGCATTCATTTTCTACATGAGTCTGAGTAATTTGTCTAAGTGGTAAAACCAAACTGACCTTTTGCTTAATTGCCTACATAATTCAATGAATTCTCTATCGAGAGACATTAAGACCAAACAAGTTCTCTTTAACATCCCAGAAATGGATCACCTTGAAAATCTCTGAAAAACGAATAAAAAGAAGCAAATGACTGAGTTCATAATTGTTTCCCTTTCTGTAAGCCAAAATTGATGGCCAGGAGGAAGGCATTGAAGCCAGTACATACTGACACTATTTGTAAGATCTTGATATTTTAGACTTGTATTGCACCATTCATCCTAGGATCATAAAAATGGTTGTTAAAATTTATACCATATTAGTCTGATTAACCCTGAGAAGGGTAAAAATAAAGGATTGAGTAGAAATATTTATTTCACAAGGGTTGGGACTTTAATATACAGAAAGCTGCATAAATCTGCAGATGTTCTAATTAGATTCAGCTGAACTGCTTCAGAATGCACGATAACATGGATTTACTCTGCCAACTACTAAGAATAACTTTTCTGGTGTAAAAAAATGTTCAAGTTTCAATATTGAAACATAAAATACCCCAGCCCAGGGGATAGATTCTTTTCACATCAATTTCTTCATTGGCTCAAATTTCTCTAGCAGTTAAGTTGCTCCTTTATTATAAGACTTAAACAGAATTTTCTAAATGGTACCCTAATGGTACTCTTCCCAGGTTATAGTACCTGGAATCCTATTTTCTGTTAATAGTTAAACATTAACCTTAGATCACTGTAATACCATCAGGCAAGTTATTCATATGGTGCTTAATTTACAATCAGGGAGTAGTTTAGGCCAGGAGAAAATCTGGTTCATAAAGAGGATGACATTAAGGAATCAAGAGATGTATTTCATGAAGTAGTTTTGCTAGTCAATTTCCTTTTTTTTTTTTTTTTTCCTTGAATATATGCTGGTTTTTAAATCTCAGGAAAGTTATTCCTTTGTGCTGGCAGGGGAAATCTGTGTTGTCCTACAGTTGGAAGTATTTCAGTAAATCTTATCAGAGAATTGCTGAGGCCCAAGTTACACCCAGGGTGAAGAATGAGCCTTCCTCTGGCATGAGAATCCTACTGGATCCCCAGAGGCATGGGAATCCCTTTGGTGTCCAACTTTGCAAAGTTCCATCAGTACCAGAATGCTTTCCACTTCCACAGAACCTGGCTGTCGGATCCAGCTGCGCCTTTAATTTATCTGTTTCTAGGTCTGAGAAGGCAAGGTGAGGGAAAATGTCTCTTTACAAAGGGAGTCAAGGGGAAATGTGAGAGAGGCTGTGACTAGAACCTCATGTTCCATTGCCTGCCCCTTAGACAAACCCAACTTCAGTCAATATTCCCTCAATTATATTTGATAAGCCAACCTATTATCCTTAATTAAAATGTTGGCAGGCAGTATTCATGTGAATTTTTGCCAAGGATTTATTATAATCTCCTTGTTTTATGGTTTCCTGTTTTGAATAGTGAAAGAATAATTTCATAAACCCTTCTGAAGGAGAGTCTCTTGTAAATGCAAATTTTATCTCCTTCGTAATCTTTTTGGATCTCTGTGAATTTGCATGGAACAAAAATACATTGCTCAAGTATGCTGTGTTTTAATTTATTAATAAAAACAAAATAGTTGTGAAAGGCATTTGTAGGAAATTGATTTGAAATAGATATTACCATGGCATATGCATTAGTCTGCAACATTAGGAACAATGAACATGGAAAATCAACATTATTTATAGAATTACCAGCTACCTATTACTGTAGAATCTGAAGTCAGGGATATTATAAATATGTAGAGTCATGTCCTAGCATTTACATTTAACCCTTGGTTGTCTAGTGTCTAAGTCACTTTATCTTGTTTCCCTGTTATCCTATACATAAATATATGTGTGTAAACACACACACACCTGATCATTGATATAAAAACAGCAACAACAACAAAAACTGGTCACTAATGTATAGAACCCAGTTGTGCCTGTAACATAAAAGAACTCAATAAATGTGAGTTCCCTCTTCCCATCCTAAATCCCTTTTCTTACTTCTTGGGCATTTTCCTTTCTCTCCTCACTTTTATCAAAGGATAGGTTGGGAATTTAAAAAAGATGGAACTGGAATAAGCTTATTAGAATGCTTTGCAGCACACTGCACAAGGAAATATTGGCAGATGAGTTTGAACATGGGTAAAATAAGTACGAGAATGATTAGTGCCTCTTCTCATTCCAAGATAGTGTCCTCTATTAGCATGGATGCTGGAGATGCAGCTGCACGGAGAGCATAGTCTGATATGCCAGAGGTAGGAGATATTCCAGAGAGGGCCAGCCCTTCAATGCATCAGATCAAATGTTCTCAGCCCGAGGAGGCCAATCCCTCAACTCTAAGGTTAAGTCTAAATAACAGCCACTTCCTCTTTCCCACTAAATACTTATTATGAGTCAGGCCCTTGTGATTTGGGGTTTCAAGCCAATGATAATAATCTTTCAGTTTATATCGAATACCGCTGGGACACCAAAGACCGACCAGAGCTCATTCTTTGGTTCTCAATTCCAAGATAGCCTTTATTATATGGTCCAAGACGAATAACTTCCTAACACTATCACTTGATGTCTTTACACAGGAACATTTGCCTCCTGTGAATTGAATCCTAGAAATAAAATTGTGCAGGTATCAGGGTGACGCATTTACCTGAATCTGGCAGAAGCACTTTCGACACGGCTGACACAATTATGGAACAAGAGGACGGTAGAGGTTGTGTTCCCTTTTGTCTCTTTTTCAACTACAGAAATTACACTGTGGTAGCAGGATCTCCTTCAAATCTAGGTTTGATAGACATTCCGTCTCCCTTTGCTCATTTTCACTTGCACGTAATCTCAGTTATGTGACACATACCAGAGAGGAGAGTCCTGCTTTTGCCTTTAGGTCTTTTGCAAGTTAACTGAAGAAAAGAATGAATTTTCAGATTGACTGTTATCTCACTGATCATATCGGCCCCCAAGTTAAGCAGTATCTACTTTGCCTTGCTGTGTCTAGACCTGACAGTCTAGACAAGAGTTAATGCTCATTAGCAGGCTGGAGAGGCCCCATGGATCTCCTTTGCCAGAGAGTGTGATGTTTTCCTCTTCTGATAGAATTTGGAAAGAGGCTGCGACCACAGGTCAGGGAGGTGGACATGCAACAGGAAGCAGTCCTATTGTCCCCTCACTTGGTAACAATCTCACAGTACAGCAACACATTCAACTCCCCGGATAAAAGCAGGTGTTTTGCTTTAATTAAGACCAACAAAGACTTTTCTGTTCTCAATAGGCTTATATTTTTAGACACTAAGGTAAGGAGGAAGAGAACATTATCCCATTCTGTGCATAAAAATAAAGATTCAGCATGAACTGCATAATTAAGAACTGAAAGGGGGAAATGCAATTCAGTTAAAACTGACAGAGTAATACACGGAATCAATGGCTTTATTTGGTGCTTAATGATGATACTGTTTTCATTTCATTATACATGAGTCATAACCAGCTTTGCCTTAGTTTAATTGTATTTTTTACAGAGTAAACCAAAGTATGCAATTTGCAGTAGACTCGTCAATTAAAAAGAGGCTGATTTAAGATGATCATAAATTGGTCCCTGAGACTGAAACCAAATTTTTTCCCTTCCAATATATTAACTTATTGGAATCGTGAGTAATTTTAGGCAGGGGTGGAGAGAGGCATTGGTGGGGGAGGTGAAGATTAGTGAACAAATATTAAAGACTGATTTCCATGAAAAAAAATGACAGTAGTATGTTTTCCAGTGGGGAAATGATACGGTGATATATTTTTGATCCAGTGAGCTGAACAAAACATGATGGGATTTTGGGCTGGAGAAGCAATGTATAAAATGAATCATGATATTGACACAAAATCAAGTGTAACAGGGAGATATCATTTCCATATGTGGCCTTCTAGATATATGGATTTTAAAACTGGAACATGAGACCCAAGGAAAGCAGAAAGAAGAGGTTAAATTAGAAGTTATGCTACTCGAGTACTTTGTGGAATTAATGGTGGAATATAGAACATGTTGCTGTGAGGAACATTCACTAAACTTCTCAGACGTCCTGCTCTGTGGGGTACAGACAATTGCTGGTGTTCTGTGAACCCCGCTGAAAACCCGACATGAATTAGCAGTGAATGACTATGCAGTCAGGGTCTGAGAGATTGGTCACTGCAAAATGTGTCTGACTTATGTCTTCATTCCATTAGTCATGTGGATAAAAGTTTCATATTTTTCATGCTTGACTAAACTTCAAATGTACTGTATGAACAGGTCGATGAAGGTATTCTCATTTACCCATGACAACTCTGTGCTCCTCAAAAGCTGGTAAGTTTGGGCCACAGAAATAGTAATTTTCCCTTCATTGTGGGGTCAAGGGGACCACCCTGTCCTCCCTGGGAGACTTGTGCTGGCCACTCAGAACATAGTGATATAGGCTAGATCTTTGCACAGTAAATACATCCTTCTAACTCATTTCTATTTGTTAGTATTAGTGTAATCTTCTTTCTTACTGGGCCATGCTTCTTTGTGGCTCTGCCATGCTGACTATGCCATTGATTCCTGTGGAGTGACCTGGAGTGGACAGAGAAAAGCAAAGCTAACAGAAAAGTATATACTCAGGAGTCTCAAAGTGCACAAATGAATAAAACAGGAAGGCCTGTGCTCTGTAGATAGGGGAGACCATCTTAAATTCATAATAACTCATCTGTAAGAACCATTTTTATATCTTCTTAAATATCTAATATTTTCCTTTTTTGTTGTTGTTTTACACATTGAAAATAAAATGTCAATATCAGCAGAAAGATTTTTCAGACACTTCCATAGATTATCCCTTAAATACTTGGCTCATGATTTAATCTGCTAATTATGATCTCCTGATCATAACCAGCTATTTGAGTAAATATGTACATATATATGTATATAAATTATTTTAAGAAGACCATAATTAAATTGATATTACTCTTTCCAGGTTCTGGAATTATTGTTGGCAAATTACATAATTTTTATAGGATGATTAGAAACAAGAACTATCATGTACAAAGCAGATAAAACTATAAAATTAGAGTAAATAAGACATGTACTATGTATGATTCGTATACTAGTTGTGACAGACAAATATTGACCCATTAAGACTCTCATTCATTACAGCCTGTGAACAGCACAGTGCAATTGCTAGATGGCTACACAGGCTAGGGATGTAGTTAATTGGTATGAAGCCATAAGTTACGCTGTCCTTGTTAGGATTCAGACAAATAGCCTTGATCTTGTTGCACTCTGACTTAGCTAGCAGAGCAAGTGAATCACAGGTGGAAGACTACATTTGTTTGGAGTTATAGCATTCATTCATTCTTGTATTAATTCCTACATTCAACAAAAATGTTTCATGCATCTTTTAGGATTCAGACATTGTACTAAATGCTACATACTTCTTTTAATAAACACTTTATAGTACTTACTATGTGCCAGGCATTGACTCATTTAATTCTCATAATTACGCTATGAGGTGTGTTTCCCTCATTTTACAGATGAGGAAACTAAGTCACAGAGGTTGAGTAACTTTCCTAAGATTGCGTGGCTAGTAACTGGCAGAGCTGAGATTAGAACCCAGGCAGGCTGGCTCCAAAGTTCATGTTCTTAACCACAAGACAGACATAGTCTGTGTCCTCCTGGAATTTACAGTCCAGAGGGAATACAGACAATAAACAGATGAGCAAGAAAGAGACAAAAAATGATGAGCAGTAATAAGGCTATAAAAACGATGAGCTGTAACAAGCAAGGTAGTGCAAGATGATGGGTGGCTGCATAGGGTGGTTGGGGAAGTGACATTTACATGGAGGCAGGATTGGTTAGAAGGAGCCAGTCAAGGAGCCCTGAGAGTATCCAGGCCCTGGGAAGGCCTTGAATGCTCAAGAAACTCCACAGAGCTGCAGGGCTACAGCAGGCATCATGTGCTTTGTTACCTCAGGAGCGGGTGGGCCAGGCCAAGAGGACTCTGGGCAAACTGCCTGAAAGAAACTTCATGAGGCAGAGAAAATTATTCTCCTGAATGAGATAAAATATTCCTTCAGTATGGGGAGGTTGGATAAGGATGGGAAATAGATGGAAGGGGAGTAAGGAGGGCAGAGATGTAGGTGGGTTCCAGAGAAAGTCTTAGGGAAGTAGTCAGCCTCCAAGAATCCAGAAGATACTGAGATTGGGGCAATCTGTTTCTTATATCCTGGGTTAGATGCCCATGGAAGCAATACCTACCTCTCCCACTAGAGTAACTGGCAGCACATTATATATGGGGTCTTGGATAATTTCACAGAGACTCTGGTGCCTCAGTACAGCATAGAAACCAAACAGTTCATGGTCCCCGGGAACATACATAGTGGCAAGAACAGCCAGGCTTGAAGGGATAAACAGACAGCAGTAAGGGATGTCTCAGAGGAGACTGTGTGTGGACAAATTGCAAATGCCCTCAGCAATGTCTTACTACTATGAAGGCTTCCCCTGGCCCCAGGAAGTTAGGTCAACCCCAGGAAAAGCAGAGTTGCTGTTTGCTGGGGATTAACTGCCTGCTACCTCTGCAGGATAGAGGCTCAGAATGGAAAGGGAATAACGAAAAAATAAAGTTGGTCTCTTGCACATGTGCGTTTATGGATTGAAGTTCCTACCTGCTTCATGTGGAGATATCTTCCAGGTTTGCTAAAAATTCACCTGCAGCATGTATCCACACCCTGGGTTGATTACAAACTCTAGGATGAAAGCCAAGTCATCTGGAGGCAACATGTGTAAGCCTGTGGGAGAGCTGTCTAACAGAAGGGAGCTCCATTCCTAGAAGTCACTGTTGATTCTGGAACTATCAGTGGGCTGTGATGAGGCTGAGTTTGAAAAAGTATAAGAGAATGTGTTAAGCCCTCTGAGCAGATAAAAACTGGTCTTAAAAAAAAAGGGTGAACAGGTGAAGGTACCCATAGAGGTTTTAAAAAATTATTAATTTTTAGTAAATTAAATTATTGATTTCCAGAATTGATTTCCTAGAAAGGAAGAGTTCGGAAAATGAATTTTATGACTTTTAACTTGGATGGTGATTTTTCTGAATGAACTAATATTCTTTCTGGAGAGGAAAGGGCAATACTATTAATAGCAGCAGCCACTAGAGAGAGAGTACTCTTCTGTAGTCTCTCTAAGAAATAGCTATTAAGGTTACAGTGAATTGAATCCCCTCAATGGTGCTTGTTCCTAATTGACCAAGATGTACCTCTCCACATGGTGTGCGTGCATGAACACACACACACACACACACACACACACACACACACACACACACAGTGTGTGAGCACAAAGGAGGGATACTGTGCCTGGTGAGAGATTGAGGAACAATCTTCACTTCACTGCAAGGCCTTGCATGAACACACACACACACACACACACACACACACACACACACACACACACACACAGTGTGTGAGCACACAGGAGAGATACTATGCCTGGGGAGAGATTGAGGAACAATCTTCACTTCACTGCAAGGCTGGTGCACAGTCTCAGAGGGAGATGGTTTCTAACAGTATCGAAAAAGTAGCTGGGATTACAGGCACGTGCCACCACGCCCAGCTAACTTTTGTATCTTCAGTAGAGACGGGGTTTCACCATGTTGGCCAGGATGGTCTCGATCTCCTGACCTCATGATCCGCCCACCTCAGCCTCCCAAAGTGCTGGGATTATAGGCATGAGCTGCTGCGTCTGGCCAAGGTCATAGAATTTTTTTAGTGAGAGCATTTGAACATTTTTTTTTTTTTTACTAGTAGACAAATTTATTTCAAAAAAATATAAAGCACATATGACAAAACATTAACATCTGTGATCAGAGTATGGGATCTTTTTAATTTCAGAATTTGGAGGTAATACAGATTTTGGAGTTGATAAGGCTGGAATGTGACCAGGGGCATCAGTGGTTCAGGTGATGTGAAGGAGAAGGTCATTGGAGGTAAGGAGATCAAAGAACCAACAATCCAGGGTTGGGAGGGGTCATCCACGCATGTATGGAAGGCATCGAAGAAGAAGACAGTCATTAAGGTGCAGATGAAGATGACTCAGTCCTAAAAACTCACATAATAATACCTAATGTTTATTCAGTGCTTATCAAGTACCAGGCACTGCACTATGAATTGTATATATCATTGTTACATTCATTTTATAGATGAGAACAATGAGGGTTACAAAGGTTGGTAAACTTTCCCAAGCACCACTGCTAGTGAGTGTCAAGTCTGTTAGTTCTCAGACCCAGACAGCCTGGCCCCAGAGCCGTATTCTTTTTTTTTTTGAGACGGAGTCTCGCGCTCTGTCGCCCGGGCTGGAGTGCAGTGGCTGGATCTCAGCTCACTGCAAGCTCCGCCTCCCAGGTTTACGCCATTCTCCTGCCTCAGCCTCCGGAGTAGCTGGGACTACAGGCGCCCGCCACCTCGCCCGGCTAGTTTTTTTTTTTTTGTATTTTTTTTAGTAGAGACGGGGTTTCACAGTGTTAGCCAGGATGGTCTCGATCTCCTGACCTCGTGATCCGCCCGTCTCGGCCTCCCAAAGTGCTGGGATTACAGGCTTGAGCCACCGCGCCCGGCCAGAGCCGTATTCTTTACCACTTTTCTCTCAGTATCTGTGAATGATGTAACTATGATAAGGGGACAGAGGGTAGAGGGTACAGTGTGAACCTTAAAGAAGTGGGAGGTTTTGCAAGGGGAGGAGGAAGAAGTCTTGAACAACTCAAAGTCTTGGCCTTGAGGCATGAGGAGTGTGAATGACTAATAGTCTCCACTGAAGGTAGCTGCAGATTCTAGACAGCGGTTTCCTCCAGGGGAACACAGGTTCCTCTTAGGGCAAGGAGGTGGAAGGACCATTGTAAGAAAAGGTGGAGAATGTTGAAATACCCCAAGGCCATGCAGGAGGGTGGATGGAGAGACAGGGTGAGGGAGGTAGTCAGATGCAGAGATTACACGTAGTGAGGGCCAGGTGGGCTTGGCCCTCTGGCAGCGACATTGGTAAACACCATGGAGGCCCTGAGGAGTTCGTTGCTCTACCTCTATTGAGGCAGCAAGTGGTGAAGCAGTGAGCGTATTTCTTCCTAGAGCTGCAGTGACAAAGTACCACAAGCTGAGTGGCTTACACAGCAGTAATCTATTGTCTTGCAGTTCTGGAGGTTGGAATTCCAAGATCAAGGTGTTTGGAGGGTTGGCTCCCTCTGAGGGATGTTCCAAGCCTCTCCTTTGGCTTCTGGGCGTTTACTGGTGACCACTGGCATTCCTTGGGGTGTAGAAGCCTCACCCCAATCATTGCCTTCTTTCTTGCATGACACTCTTCCTGTGTGTGTGTGTGTCTGTGCACAAGTTTCCCATTTTTATATGAACCCCAGTCATATTGGATTAGGGCTCACCCTAATGACCTCATCTTAACAACTAATTACATCTGTGAGAACCTTGTTTCCAAATAAGGTTGTGTTCTGAGGTTCTGCAGGGTAGAACCTCAACATGGAATTTTGGGGAGACAATCCAGACTATATAACTGTGGTATTAGAGGTACTGCTCACTCCTGGCCACTCACATTCGATTGGGAATCTGTTCTGAGCACCTGAGCATTCAAGACAATTTCTGGGTATAGCAGGGAACATACAAATGAATGAAACAAAATCCCTGGCTTCCAGGGCCTGAACTTGGGGGAGGTAGAGGGAGTGGCTAAAGTATGACAAACTCAGACGCCTAAAACACAAGTCAGATCTGATTAATGCTGTAAGTGAGATACCATCAGATTATTACGTAAATTAAAAAATTAATGAGAAGGAGAGTAGGGCTTCGGACCTAATTTGGTTTATTTTTAAATTTTACAGGTAAGGATTCTTAGTTCTAGAAATGTTAAATGGCCTGCTGCAGGTCTGCCAACTGGAAATCTCTTTCAATTACACCATGTATATAAACACACACCCAGCCCCATTTTCTATTATGTCAAATGTCTTTGAGATGTATTTTTTAAAAATTATTTTTATATGACTGATCAGGAAAATGATTACCTAAACTTACTAACATGAAGTAGCAAATAATGTTTAAAGGAAGTCAGAGACATTTCTATCTATGACAGTGACTGAGCTGTTGACTAAATATTGACTATAAATCTTCAACCACCCACTATCCCCAGGTGCCAATCTGCCTACAGCTATACACAATTTATATAATTTGTATTTGATGCCAAAATGCACTGTTAGTTTCTTGCATCCTTAAAAAATAAAACCATTAGCCACCTTGAACCACTGCAGTCTTCTCCAAATGTCCTTCACTTTCTTAAGTGAGGTCAGAGTAGCCTACCTGGGAGAAATGGCTGGGCTCTATGCAAAGCCCTGGATTCTTCACTGCATTGACAAATAAACACTGACAATTCCAAATTTTAAAAATACAAGGTCAAGCTGGGAGCCATTTGATAACTGTGGGAAGCAAAATATCTGTCCTGAGTTTCCTAGGTGGGTATGGCTGGATTTGATGGGCACTGTGAAGTGTGGTGTGGAAAGCCTAGGAAAAGAGAAAGAAGATAAGGGGCAGTTGATCTTCCCCTTTTTTGGTTTATAGTGAAATTTTCCCAAGAAAGTGAAACTATCTTAGGAACATGGCAACAGAGAGTAAGAAGAAGAAATCTGGAATCAATTCAACATTGAATTTCTGATTTACAGCATACAAATGGAAAATAAAACTGGCTTCATTATGGACAACATTTAGGAGATAAGGCCACCGGGTTCAGGAGGTTCAAGAGGTTCTCAGCATCAGAATTCCAGAGTTTGCTGTAAATTTGACCCGGGCAGTCGCCACTGGGGATGAGACTGCCCTCTTGTTCCTGGAAGTGAGGTGCAACAGCCAGACAGTGCACCACCGAGTCTCTGATTTGGGAAGGACAAATATAGCAGGAAAAAAATGCCTTCTTTCCTGGTTCAAAATTTGTGATGAATTATGCACATATTTACCATAATAATTAAAAAGTTCTTAAAACTCTTCATCTATTTCTTATCGATTGTCAAGTAATAGAGTAGCAAGTCCTTATTCTAGCCTTTCCTTCCTTCACTCAAGATGCTTCAGTGTGTGATCATGTCAGTCTCTAAAATGTGTTTAATATGTAGCAGAGATACAATGATGAGGAAGGGAGACATAGTCCTTGTCCTCAGCGTGGAGATGGAGATGGATAGTCATGATATAATCTAGAAATACGTAATTCCAAGCTGTAACAAGGTGACTGAGGAAGAATGAAGAGAACTGTGAGAGTACAGCCTGTCCTCTGTATCCATGGAGATTGGTTCCAGGACTCCCTGTGGATACTTCAACCCCTCGAGTCATTTACAGCCAGGCTGTATCCACAGCTTCTGCATCTGCAGATACCGACTGTATACAAAAGGGGAGCTGATTTAGAGTGAGTAAACAGGGAAGACTTCCCTGAGGACATGACATCTGTGCTGAGTGCGTAAAGGTGTAGAGGTATTAATAGGCACAGTGTGGAGATGGGAGGTGGAGTGTGAGCAAAGAAGGTTCCAGACAGAGAACAAATGCAAAGGAGCAAGGCTGGAGTCGGGAGTGGGGTAGGGCGGGAACAGAAGAACTGAAATAAGGTGACTAGATCAAGTGGGAGAGAGAGGCAAGAGAGGGGGCTGGAGGTACGAGCATATCAGGCAAGGGCAGTAACCTTTCTGAGCAATGGCAAGCTATTACAATTTTTAAGTGAGGAGCAAAAGATTCAGATGCTAGCATTGTAGGACTCTCCCCACAGCTGCAGTGTGGAAGATCAACAGGAGGAAGGCGTGAGAGGAGACTGGAGGACCAGGAGAGAGAGGATGTTGCAGAGTAATGATGAAGTTGGAGGAAGGGCATTGGGTCAAGAAATATTGAGGAGGTAGAATAGTTTTAGAATCTGCTTTTTCCACCTGACATATTGCAGATCTCTTTTTATTTATTTTTAAATTTTTGCCTGTTTTCATTTTTTATTGGATTGTTATGTTTTCTTTTTCATTTGTTTTTTTTTTTTTTTTTCATTTTAAGTTCCAGGATACATGTACAGGATGTGTAGGTTTGTAAAAATACGGAATGCTGGCCGGGCGCGGTGGCTCAAGCCTGTAATCCCAGCACTTTGGGAGGCCGAGACGGGCGGATCACGAGGTCAGGAGATCGAGACCATCCTGGCTAACATGGTGAAACCCCGTCTCTACTAAAAATACAAAAAACTAGCCGGGCGACCTGGCGGGCGCCTGTAGTCCCAGCTACTCGGGAGGCTGAGGCAGGAGAATGGCGTGAACCCGGGAGGCGGAGCTTGCAGTGAGCTGAGATCCGGCCACTGCACTCCAGCCTGGGCGACAGAGCGAGACTCCGTCTCAAAAAAAAAAAAAAAAAAAAAATACGGAATGCTTCACGAATTTGCGTGTTACCTTTGCGCAGGGGCCATGCTAATCTTCTCTGTATCATTCCAATTTTAGTATATATGTGCTGCTGAAGCGAGCACTGTGGGTCTCTCTACATTTCAAAAATGTTGATCTCCATAATCAGGTCTCTATGATAGTTCCTTGTATGGATTAACTATTACATATTCAATAATCTCCTGATGGACTTTTTTTCAATTACAAATGACTGTGAAATTTGTATCATGTATTAATTGTCTGATTGTTCCCTTAATGGATATTTTATATTAGTTGCCATACCAACTCTCAGAAACATACTAGTTTATTCTCTCACTGATAGAGCATAAGACTTCCATTTTCTATCCCCTTTTGAACCCCAGCGTATTGTCAGTCTTTTTTATTTTAGCTGGCTAATAGGTAAACACAATTCAATATTTTAACTTGCATTCTTTGATTACTCATGAGACTGGCCATCTTTTCATGTGTTTACTGATCATTTATATTTGTTATTTTGTAGTTTATCTATTTCTTTTGCCTATTTATGTCTCAGGATATTCTTTTCCCTGTTGATGAAACATAACTTTTTTGTAACCCTTTGTTGTATGTATGTAGCGAGAGTGTTTGCTAGATTTTTGTTCACCTTTTAATCTTCTTGACAGGGTTTCCTATTCTACTTTGTTCTGCTTTTACCATATATATATTTCTTTTCACTTCTAAGTAGCGTCTGTCATCTGTCAGTGGTTTTCTTTATGGTTCTAGTTTTGTTGATACATTCAAAAGGCCTTCCTCACTGCAAGGCTAGAAAAAGGTTTTCCAATGCTTTATTTTCTATTATGAATTTACTTGGAGTTCAGTGTGAGGAGTAAGGGAGGGATACTTACTTATTTAGCAAGCACCTAGGCAATTGTCCTAATACCTTTTCTTGAATAACCATTATTTCCTTCCCTATTAGAAATGCTATCTTTTTTATTTACCAAATCCCCAAATACACTTGAGCTCAATTCTGAACTCTGTATTCTGTTTTTGATCTCTCATCCTGTGCCAGATTCACGCTGTTTTAATTACTGTTATTTTGTAACACAGTTTTTATATCTGGCAGTGCGGTTTTATCCACATTATTCTTCTTTGTCAAGTCTTCCTGGTTATTTTTAAATATTTATTCTTCCAAATGGATTTTAGAATTATTTTCCCAACTTACACAAAAATATCCTGTCACAAGTTTGGTAGGAGTTAAATTACATTTATACGTTTGCTTTACTCTAGCATTCTGGGTCATTATAAGTTTTTTCAAATAGTGACTGAAGTAATTTAATTTGTAATCAAGTAAAATTTGGCATATATTGTGACCTATCTTTCTGAAATATATGAGAAACTGACAAGCTGTATATTATGTAATTCACTAAATCACTGTATGGTTCTAGATGGATTTATTCATTCCACAAATATTTACTGAGCTAAGCATATGCTGGGTGCTGTTTTGAGTGCTGGGATACATGGTGAATGGGCAGGATCCCTGTTCTCATATTCCAGAGGGGAGAAGCAGTGGAGCTTGCCTTTGACAACAGATGGGGTGGGGGTAAGGGTGGGAAGGCCACAGTGACTGCAGACAAGTCTTTCCAAAAATACTTGCTTGGAAAAGAAGAAAGGAAATTGAGTGGCAGTTGGTCATGGGGGCAAGGAAGGTTTTTGTTTTGTTTTTAAGGTGACAGTCACTGGAGCATATGTATGTGCTGCAAAATGATCACCAGAGAGAAAATAAATATACAGAAGAGAAAGGAGATGCTTGTAGGATCCAGCTCCTTGAAAGTGAAAGTAGGTGGAATGTACTCCACAAGTGGCGTGTTAGCTTTTGATAGAAGGAGCAAATTAATAATAGAAATTTCAGAAAGAGTGGGCCCAGATACAAGCAGATTAGTGTTTATATCACTACAGAAATTAAAGAGGTGTTTTTGCATGGGCAGTAACCACATTTATACTACTATACTAACTATTCATCCATTTCAGCAAAAATGGAGATGTTTTATTCCAGTGTTAAGCTTAGACATCATAACTTCTTTGTTGGAAACTGAATTTTATAGGGCTGAAAGCAGTGCTTAGAACAGTGTCTGGGACACATATGACACTTAATATTTATTGAATAAGTACACAAATTCATTTTATATTGCTGAATGGAATTTTCATACTGTCTAGGTGATATCATATCTCCTGTACAGAACTGTCCTGATTCTTAGTACTTCCATGTCAGTATGTAATATTTGTGTAACTTCACCATAGGCTATAGTAGAAAAGGCATTGAACTTAGAGACAGAAGGCTTGGATTCAATCATCTGCCTTGCCAGTTTGTAGTTACTTAAAGCT
Source organism: Rhinopithecus roxellana (assembly GCF_007565055.1). Taxonomy (NCBI): domain Eukaryota; kingdom Metazoa; phylum Chordata; class Mammalia; order Primates; family Cercopithecidae; genus Rhinopithecus; species Rhinopithecus roxellana. The sequence goes on along the minus strand of NC_044569.1, from coordinate 65,660,150 downwards.
GGGGAAGTTACTTAGCTTCTCTGGGTTTTACTTTTCTCATCGTAAAATGAGCCAATTGGGATAAATCCGTGTTTTTCAATCCTTTTAAACTGTTGGATATTTTCTTTGTATGAAAGGTTTTCTGGAGCCTACTATGTAAAGCAGGTAATCGAGGACTCCTCAGACTTAAGTAGAGATGTGAGAAGGGGAGCCCCACCCATCCTGCAGCAGTGTCATTGAGCCTGTCTCAACCATGCCTTCATTTTGCTGTGAGGGGACCCTGAATGAAGCTTCTCAGAGCAGAATTTACAGAACTCATAAGATGAGCTCTAAGGGCTTTAAGAATTGCATAAACCATGGCATGTGCTACCTGATGTGATTTTAATCATCCTGTGAAGTAAAGAGTGCATGGTACTATTATGTCTGTTTCACAGATGGGAAAACAAGGTTCAGAGTTTATCATTGGCTGTAATTTCTTGCCTAGTAGATGGGAGGAGCAGAGATGAGAGCCCCAGTCCTTTTGTTGCCATCAAATGATTTCCCTCATCTGGCTTTCTGTTGATTCAGTGAAGACTCTGACTAAAATACCCGAAAGAATTTCTAACTTGTATTACTGTTCACATCCACACGCATGTCATAAAATCACTTAAAACTGTTTGCCTAAATGTTTTTCCACACCTGAATTAGCTAAGTTACAGAACCTTTAATCAAATTGTGAAAAATAATGAGCTGTGAGGAATCATTATAATTTCTCAACAGAAATCTCTAAAATGCAAATCAAATGAATTGGCTGAATACTTAAATCCGTTTAATTTTGAAATTAGTTTCATTTTTGAAATAATCTTCAGATTGAGACAGATGAGGCATGCAGTCCTACTTACTGTGAACCGTGGTAAAATAAGAAATCAGTTTTAACCCAAATGCATATTGAGAAATTAAAAGTTAATGAAGACTAAACATTGAGTTGGAAGGGATTGACAATTGGGGTTACCACATCAGATAAGGGCTGTCACTCCAGATTAACTGTCCTTCCCCTAGTATGTGCTCTACTCTCATGTTTGAGTTTCTACATGCTGATCTTTCTCTTGGAACACTCTTCTTGGCCAGATAAAAATATTACTCATCCATCAAGGCTCATTTCATAAACTGCTTCCTCTGTTTAGCTCACTCATCCTCATGGCGCCTCCTCCTTCCTGGACAGAATTAATCTTCTCCTTCCCCTGTGAACTCCCCTAGAACTTTGCACTGTAGGTATAGCACTCTTTACACTGGCATATAGCTAGCTGTAAAATCTGTCCTCCTTGCCAGGTTTTAATTTCTGCAAGGGAGGAGAACATTAAATATTGTAAGGGGTTTTTCCCCCACTATAAAAGTAACATACACTCAGTGAGACAAAATTGGGGAAAATGCAACAGAATTTAAAATGAAAAAGAGTCATTTCACTTATCCATTGCCCCTATACAATCAGTGCTTAGAATTTGAAATAATTCATCTAATGTTTCCTCCACCATGGACAAGCATTGAGTTTAATTGGGTAGATATTGTTGATTTCAAAGCACTAGAAGACTGTAAATCTCTCTGTCTCTGTATGACTCTTGATGTACAGTGTAGTTGGCTGGCAGACATATAATGATGTCTGTGTATACACATATAATTCTGTAGATATTTAGAATAAAGAAGGGGTTTGCTCAAAGTGTCGTCAAACTTGTTTGGAAAGTATTTCATGAAGGCACTTCACTCTGGAAATCACATGCATCCTTATCACAAAATTTAGCAGACTTTAATGAATTCCAACTGTTTTGTCGAGTGAGAACTGGTTATTTATTGAATTGAGCAAACTGACACATATCCCAAATGGTGAAAACATGTTCCTGTAGGTCCTCACAGTTAATGGTCTGAGGGTAATCAGGAACGAGTACCATGTTGCCTTGACAGATTCATCATTGCACTGAAGAACATGTTGCTTCAACTTTGAGTTCAGACCCTGGCAGTTGTCTTCCTCTGGCTTCTCACTCTTCTTCCATTCTCTACTTCTTTTGGTAGGACTGACAGTCTGTGGTAAGAAAGCCCGGCTCCAGAACTGCAGTCTGAGAGGTGTGCTTGCCATCAGGACCACACTGTTGGTCATTGGCATCAGTTCACTCTAATGAACATGAACAATGACATGGAAGCTGTTTTATTTGTGAAGGTTGAATAGATGTATGGATGAAAATAGGTCACTAATACCGGAGTTCCTGGCTGACAAAAATTGAGATAGTACCAAATTATTCACCCACAGGATACTATTAATTTAGGCACTTTCATATTTATAACTTTTTTTTTAAAGTATAAGTGTTATAACAGTTCCTTGTAGAAACTTTGTAAAATGTAGAAATGGATAAAAATGTAAATCAAAATCAACTATATACCTGCCACACAGAAATATTGACTCACAACATTTTCATATAGTTTACTTTCAATCTGTTTCTCTTAATATAGAGATACATGAGATCATATTGTATATAAATATTCTATCCTTTTTTCATTTAGCTTTTGATAGTTACATTTTGAGATAGATCACTTTAAGTAAATATTGAAACATTTTAAAAGCTTAACATTCTGTCGAAAGACTGAAATAAAATTAACCATTCTTCTATTGTTCAATAGCTAGGCTGGTTTCATTCTTTTCAGTGCTAGATATAAAATTTCAAAGAATATATTTCTATGTAAATTATTTTTCTAATTTTAATTGTTTCCTTAGGGTAAATATGTATCACAGGAATTATTACACCAAAGGGTGTCTTAATTCGTTTGGGCTTCTACAACAAAATATCCCAAATGGGTGGCTCATCAACAACAGAAATGTATTTCTCACAGTTCTGGAGGACTGGGAAGTCCAAAGTCACATCATAGGCATATTCAGTTTCTTGTTCATAGACAGTGCCTTCTCCATGAGACCTTAAATGAAGGAGGGGGGAGTGTGTCTCTCTCAGGCCTTTTTTTATAAAAAGGACAGTAATCCCTGCGTGACCTTATAAAAGGGCCTAATCAATTGCTAAGTCAACTGCCAAAGGCCCCACCTCCAGATATCCTCACCTTGGTGATTAGGTTTTCACATATGAATTTTGAGGAAACACAAACATCCAGACCATAGCAAAGGATAGGAAGTGTATAAGAGTCTGTATTTGTTGATACATTTCTGACCAGAGAAGTTAGAGACATTTACCCTTCTACAAGTAATTGTTGCAGTATGTCCTCAAAAAATATTTGAAATGTTTGCTATTTTGGTAGGTATAAAGCATACCTTATTTTTTAAGATTACACTCAATTACTAGTGAAGTTAATTTTTTTTACATATTAATCCACTTGCATTTTCTATGTAAACTGTTAATATCTTTTTTTTTCTTTCTTTTTTTTTTTTGAGACAGTCTCACTCTGTTTCCCAGGCTGGAGTGCAATAGTGCAAACTCCGCCTCCCAGGTTCAAGCGATTTTCCTGCCTCAGCCTCCTGAGTAGCTGGGACTACAAGCACGAGCCACCACACCCGGCTAATTTTTGTATTTTCAGTAGAGACGGGGTTTCACCATGTTGGCCAGGTGGTCTCAAACTCCTGACCTTGTGATCTGCCCGCCTTGACCTCCAAAAGTGCTAGAATTATAGGCATGCGCCACCACGCCCAGATGTAAACTGTTAATATCTTTTATATGGGGTCTTTGTGTTCTTCATAACTACTGTAAGGTTTTTTTTTTCCCCAATTTTTTTGTTGCCTTTTCATTTCATTTTTTTTTCTTGAGGTATGGTCCATTATATTCATTGATATTATATATTTTTACTGTCTGTTTTTGCCTTTTGATTTTGATGTTTTGTGTGTAGGGAAATATATCACTGGTATATATTTCCTTTCATATATTTATGCTTGGAAAATTTATCTCCTTCAATAAAAGAAAGTATCTTCCTAAGTATGGATATTTATTTGTATTTTAATCTATATTCTTCTTTCTTTTCTATGTTTAAATCTGTTTTATTTTTTGTTCTGTCTTATTGCATTAACAAGAGCTTACTGACAGTCTCACATAATCATGGTGATAGTAAGCATAGATTTTTTTGTTTGCCATTAGTAGATATTGGCTGTCAGCTTAAGGTAAATATAGTTTATTATGTTAAAGTTGTTGACTTATATTCCTTTTTCTACTACAAACAAAATTTGTATATTATGATGAATTAAAGGCAGGTTTGGAGGTAAGATGTTGGGCATGTTCTTTAGGGTTTCTAAACGTTAATTATTAAATGGAGTCTGTGATGCTATCTTCTTGATAGGGTTAATGAGATGGTAAAAGGAAATAACACAGCTAAACCCATTAGCATAGGGCCTGGAAACCAGGAGGTGTTTAATAAATGTCAGACATTATTTTTGCTATTCTTAGAAAAAGGCGAGAATTTTGTGAAATTCCTTGTATTTATTGAGCTAATCATATCATGCTTAATACTAATAGATATTCATGTATTGATGGGATAAAGTACTTGACTTCAGTAGATTTTTATTTTTATATGCTCTCAAATTTGCTTTCTAGTTTTTTAAAAGGTAAATATTAATGTCAGGCTTTTAGTAATCCTTAAGCTGGATGTTATCCATGAAAAACTTGGTTATTATTTGGGGCTAAGCCATGAATACTAAGAGAATCCTGTAGATTCTGTTAGGAAATAAAATCAGTATCTTCTTGAATTACCTATCAGATATTTATTTGGCGCTCACAACTATAGTCGAAAGACAATGTCAGCCAATCTTTTTGACTACAAAGGCCTGGCAACCTTTTTGTTTAGGTTTTCTAAGATTATTGGGAAGGATTACTTGAGAAAAGATGCTACACTGTAGGATGGCACAGTGGTTTTTAAGTTTTCTTGGCATCGGGCAGGCATTTCTTTCAACCTTCAGAAAATTTATTCCAAAAATTGAGATTGAAATATTGAAGCCTATGTTAACTTATTGTCAAAATTAGCCTGAACTGGGGCCATTTATCAATACAATTCTTGTTTTCGTTCCCCTGATGAGATACAGTGAAAAAGTTATGAATGATGATGATAAATGATTTTAATCTTCTTTTAGATTGAACATTCAGTACAGCATTTTTGGAATGATTTACTATTTTTAAAGGTCTCTAATGTGAAGATACCTGGTAGCCTGAGACAGTCTATTCACAAGAGTTTTGTAAGCCGTTTTCACCCATCTGTAAAAATTTGAGAACCACCATCTCCTGTTTCTCTCAATTAAGGGAACAGGAATAAGTCGATTTGTTTTGTGGTTTCTTTTCAGAAAAGAGAAGAAAGGTGTCTGTGACACACTTGTGTCCATGGTAGGAGAGGCTTCTTCTGAGATCTGGCAATCTCATATATGGGATCTTTAGGTCACTTAGGAATATTTGTGTCATGTCCCATTCTTCCCCTACTACTTCAGCTTCTCCCTCTCCCCATCCGAGAAATTTCCACTGAGGCGGAGCATCACCATGGCCATGCTCAGGAACTCTTTTCAAAAGAGTCTCTCTCTCCTTTCAATTCTGGAGGCATGGAAAAACAAAATGACTCTTTTTAATGTGCTAAAAATAACATCAACTTAAAAATTCAGATTCTAAAAGTATCTCATTTTTCTGTTAACTCTCAGTAGAATTTCAGATATGTAAGTATTTCAGATAACTGAAATTTTCTATCTTAAGCACCAGACCTTCATTAGAATTTTTTCTTTTTTTTTTCTTTCTTTTTTTCTTTTCTTTTTTTTTTTTTTAAGGACAGAGTCTACCTCTGTCTCCCAGGCTGGAGTGCAGTGGCGCGATACAGGTTCACTGCAACCTCCACCTCCTGGGTTCAAGTGATTCTTCTGCCTCGGTCTACCAAGTAGCCGGGATTACAGACCTATGCCACCATGCCTGGCTAATTTTTTGTATTTTTAGTAAAGACGAGTTTTTACCATGTTGGCCAGGCTGGTCTTGAACTCCTGACCTCAGGTGATCCACCTGCCTCAGGCCTCCCAGAGTGCTGAGATTATAGGCGTGAGCCACCACGCCTGGCCAGAATGTACCATTTTTGATTGAACTAATTCTCAATGGTATTGCCACTTCTCTTTAAAAATAGAAGACACAGAACATAATCGCAGTTTTTGATGGTTCAGTCTTTCAGATAAGCATTATTGATGATACTGTGCTATAGTGATGTAAGTGAGTGCTTTTGTGGTCATTCGTTATGGGTCCAGCACTGTTCTAAGTGCCTTTCAGCAAATAAGTTATTTACTTCTATGTTTACTTAAATATAACTCTATGTCATAGGTACCATGATTGCCTTCATTTTACAGGGATGAAACTGAGGCCCAGAGAGGTTGAGAAACTTGTCCAAGACCGTAATCTAGTCAGCAGAGAAGCTGAGATTCAAACCCATGCCGCCAGAGTTCAAAATCTGTGCCTTTACCACCGTATTATATTCTTTCCTCATGCCTTACACGGTGGGTGCCTCTGGGCTAGCAAGGGCTGTTTCCCTATTACTGTTCATTTTGAGTTCTTTCATCTGTACGTTAACATGTCTCCTTAAGCTTTCCTGCTGTCATCTACTATTTCTCAACATTTTCACTCTTCCTACTTTTCAGTTTGCTGCCATTCACAGGATTTGGGCTGGAAAATCAGAATAAAACTTACTAGAATTGTGTACCATCACCAAGTGTGAATTCTGCAATAGGTTTAGTTTTGGATAAGGAAGAAAAACCCGAATTTTGGATAAGGAAGAAAAACCCGAATTTTGGATAAGGAAGAAAAACCCGAATTTTGGATAAGGAAGAAAAAACAGAATTATTACAAAGAATAATAATAGCAATTATGTGTTGAGTTCTGACATTCTACATTAGATACTTAACCCTGTTACCACATTTAAAGCCCTGGACAGCTCCCAAAGTCGGGACTATATTCCCCATGTTAAGAGTGGGAAACTGCCACTGGGAGGTGAAGGGATTTGATGAATCTACCCTCAGCTAGTAAGCTGAAACAGTTCAGGACTTCTTGACTCCGAAGCCCTTTTCTCATTCTACTTTTTGGCCATTAGGTTTTACTCTAGTTTCTTTAGCAAACACTTTTCGATTTAAGTAATCTTTCTTATTGTTAGCCTAATTACTATGATGCATTTAGAAGAATGTTTTGAAGTGTAGACTTAAAGCGCAAAGTGATCTGAGGCTTTATATCAATAATACTATAAGAAACTTTTTGAAGGGTGATTTTAAACAGTCCACGATGTTTGTAATTTTAATAGCAATGAAACGATGGATTGGAGTTAGATGTGTCTGAAGTCTAGAAGTCAGCAAGGCTGACAGTAGAGCATGCAGCATGGATTAGGGGAAGAAAATGGGATTGATGAGCAAGAGACAGAGCCAAGAGACCTTTTAGATACGGAATTAGCAGAAGTTGTGACCATACTGGGGGCGGTAGTAATGAAAGAATGGTCAAGGACAGCTTTGAAATTTCCAGTTTATTTGAATTGGTAGAAGAGATCTCATGTGTTGAGATGCAGAATATAAAAGATGGAACAACTTTTGAGAGGGAAGGTCAGTTTTATTTTAAACATTTGAATGTGCTAAACTTGTGGGATGTTCAAGAAGAAATCTCAGACATCTGAAAATGAGGGTCTGTCTTCTGACAGCATTTCCAGCTCTTAGAGATTCTACCGGTTCTTAATGAGCAACTTAAGTGGTGTTTTTGATGAAGGTGGATTGTCTTGTATATCAGACATTTTTGGATTGCCTCTCTCACATCCTTCTCCCTTTTGTCTTTCTTGAAATTACTGACTTTCCCCTAGAACTTGATTGGTGAATTTCTAATGTGCTTTTCATCTTTGCAGCAAGATAATTTTATTTATTGCAGACAACCAGAGGGTACCTCTCTATTCAAAGAAGGCAGGGAGGATAGGAGAGCAAGATAACCCTGAGGACACATAACTTTGGAGTTTTGTAAGAACTACAAATAAATAGACCCACTCCAAAATTTTCTATAGTTAGGGAACAGAGTAACACTACCTTTTGTTTTATTCCTTGCCCAAATGATTCTTTCAGAGAGACCCAAGTAAAATGCCTGATCAGAGATTAAATGAGAAATTCACAGTACATACCTTTAAATCTGCTTGATAGGCCTAAAAATAATGCCTTACTTATGATTACAAGTTTCAGTGTGTTTCAGAATCTCTTTTCTTAGTTCTGAGCATCTTTGTCCACTTCAAATGACTGGCAACTTGGTGAAATTTAAATTTCTCCTGTCTTTTAAGTGTGATTTAGTTTAAAATAAGCACATAGGTAAGCACAAAAGTGCTTTAGCATGCTTCTTTAAAATGAGAAACACCCCTGTCCTTAGGGACTGTCAGATTTATGTCCTTAGATGAACAATAATTACATTAATAATTTGAAGGGTTAATTAGCATTTTATAGTAAACACATTGTTCATCACACTAAAAGGATGACTATATGCTTTCTGCAGAATAATTGCTTTTCAAAATCAGAAGCCATTTATCTTACTTCAGCAGTATATGCTACCAACTGACCAAGAGTACTCCTCTGCTGACTTTTTTCTAAATCTTGAATATTTTTTTTTTTTTTTTTTTTTTTTGAGATGGAGTTTCGCTCTTGTTGTCCAGGCTGGAGTGCAGTGGCACCATCTCGGCTCACTGCAGCCTCTGTGTCCTGTGTGCAAGCGATTCTCCTGCCTCAGCCTCCCAAAGTAGCTGGGATTACAGGCATGCGCCACCACGCTGGGCTAATTTTGTAGTTTTAGTAGAGGCAGGGTTTCAACATGTTGGTCAGTCTGGTCTCCACCTCCCGATCTCAGGTGATCCACCCGCCTCGGCCTCCGAAAGTACTGGGATTACTGGTGTGAGCCACTGCACCTGGCTGTCTTGATGATTTTTACAGCAAAAGTTGCAGAAATTAAAACATGGAAATATGGACTGGCTTTAGTTTCTACTTGTGTGAACAACAACAAAAAAGCAACCCATACTTTGTCCTCTGTTTTTCACATACTTCACTCTTTCCAGTGTTTCTTTTCTTACTTAATTTTACTATGGTATTTATAATATATATGTGTGGTTTGAATTCACCTCCTCCCCTTTTCTTTCCTTGGTGTCATGAAATGCAGGAAATTGCCATGGTTATTTCTTTGTTGCATTAACTCCTGAAAATACACTGATTTCACTTTAGTTTTTGCAAGTTCAAAGTAAATGTAAGAAGACTTCATCAGGATATTGGCCTTCCTCCCCTGAAGCCCCCTTTAAGGGGTTTTATCTGCCTGCAGCCGCTTTCAGTACTTCCCTAACCCACAGTTGCAGCAACTCCAAATCGACAGTCTTGTCAGAGCAAATGATCTAAAATAAACATCCACGTGTCTGCCTGCATTAAGAATCCTGACAAGGATGCTTTGCCTGTATCAACTACAAGCCGACAGTCCTTAGAAGCACTTTGCTTATTGCCTTGGTTCAGTGGCTGAGGGAGAGTAGCTGTAAGGCCTGAAGTCTAATTTTGAATGGTTTAGGATGTTAAAATCCAAATGAAACCATCAAAGACCCCCTCTCTGCTTTCCTCCTCTTGACAGGTTTCTCAGTTGCAATAATTATCTCATGTATGTGAAACTCTTGGAATCAGTCAGCAGATTACATCAGGACAATCCCAACAGTACTATTTTGTATACAAAGACACTAGATGAGGAAATAAATGTAAATATCAAGCCCATAGTTTTGCAGGCAAACCTCCTTTCTGATGTTTTCTTAGCTACTTAATACCCACTAAAACTTTATCTTTGGGATTCATACTGGGAACTATATCACAATACCAAAAATTATCAGTTAATAATAGATGCTCTGTTTTTGTGGTCCTAAAGAATATTCCATTTTCTATTCATTTCTTTGTGGTCCTAAAGAATTTCCTTTTCTCTATTAAGCTTTATATTGTGAGCCCAGAAAGAGAAAAGACACTAAGTTTGTATATTCTGCATCTTAAAGCCAGAGAAGTCAGTGCAGTCCTCGGAAGGGACTTTTCTATTGATGTTCTAAGGTTTGGCATCCTCAATAAAGTGATTAATATTTCAACATTACAAGTTTCCCAAAGAGCCCTAAGAAGAATTTGAAGGGAGCATAATAATGCTTCAAAGCTGTTGAAATTTTATGTGCCCAGCACAAATTAAGGAGAAATTGCTTGATTATTATTAGGCTTATCTGATCTATTAAAATAGCCAGTTGAAATAAAAGAGAGCCACTCTTCTGCAGTAATTATCTAAACTGATTATCTGTGTTAACCATATCTGAGTCATTATCATTTTTATACATCACTTCAAGAGATACAGCCTAAAAGCCTGAAACTTATATAATAAGGGGAAAAACCTAATTGTAGATTTTCTTCTTTAATTTTAATTTTATATCACATTTATCTAAGTAATCTCAGGAAGTCTTTAATACTATAGGAAAACTACTGAGAGGGGAGAAAAAGGCCACCATTTAATTTATTATAACATTTTCTTAAATCACTACGTGTTGCCTCTCAGACTATTTGCAGTACATATTCTATTCCTGGCAAACAACCCTGAGTGTCTCATATTAATTGTGCTTAGAGTGTGGTTGTTTCCTTAAAATACACCCCAAGTCACACCTAGGCTGAAGCACCAAATGCCAGTTCTTTAGAATTTAGTTTTTTAAAAAGCAGAACTATTTCCTCTGTTACCTACCTGAAAGTTTTGTCACATTTGATCTAAATCAGAGCTTTTACTAAGACAAAAAGAACAGTTACCAGTTGTAATGGTTAATTTTACGTCAGTTTGACTGGGCTGTGGTGTGCCAAACATTTGAGCAAACATTGTTTTGGATGTCTTCATGAGGGTGTTTCTGGATGAGATTAAAATCTGAGCCAGTAGACTGAGTAAAGAGGATATTTCTGAATGAGATTAAAATCTGAGCCAGTAGACTGAGGAAAGAGGATGTTTCTGGATGAGATTAAAATCTGAGCCAGTAGACTGAGGAAAGAGGATGTTTCTGGATGAGGTTAAAATCTGAGCCAGTAGACTGAGGAAAGCAGCTTGCCCTCTCCAACATGAGCAGGCATCATCTAATCCACTGGATGCCTGAATAGAATAGAAAGGCTGTGTAAGGGGAAAATTTGCTTGTTCTGCCTGTCTTTGAGCTGGGACATCAGTCTTGTCCCACCTTTGGACCTGGACTTGGACTGGAACTTTCACCATCAGTCTTCTGGGTCTCTAGTTTGCTACATGCAGATCTTGAGACTTCTCAGGCTCACATACACGTCTACCGTTGGCTCTGTTTCACTCGAGTACCATGGCAAATACATCAGCTAACCAAAGTCCACAGAATTTTGAAAATGAAGGTGTTTCATACACCTATTATATTAAAATTTAATTTAGAATGCCCATAAAAGTAATTAGTCTGCTCCTGGGGTAGAATGAGCCAATAGTGAGCAATCTTTTCTTTAGTATTTTAGCCATTTCAGATGTGAACAGAGCCCTGTTGACCCTTGGGAATCTACTAGGAAAACGGGGACATCAAAGGAACTCCTGGGTCCCGCACAGACTTTCTCAGTTTAAGAAAGGTATAAATTTCTCCTGCTTGGGTGGACCCTTCCTTAAAGTCCTGACATTTCAAAAATGTGAAATAAATAAGTTATCATTTGTCAGAATGTGAACTCAGTCTAATTAGTATAAGAGTTAGTGAGGGGGGCGGAGCAAGATGGCCGAATAGGAACAGCTCCAGTCTCCAACTCCCAGCGCGAGCGACACAGAAGACCGGTGATTTCTGCATTTTCAACTGAGGTACTGGGGTCATCTCACTAGGGAGTGCCGGACAATCGGTGCTGGTCAGCTGCTGCAGCCTGACCAGCGAGAGCTGAAGGAGGGCGAGGCATCGCCTCACCTGGGAAGCGCAAGGGGGAGGGGAATCCCTTTTCCTAGCCAGGGGAACTGAGACACACAACACCTGGAAAATCGGGTAACTCCCACCCCAATACCGCGCTTTAAGCAAACGGGCATACCAGAAGAATATATCCCTCACCTGGCCGGGAGGGTCCCACGCCCACGGAGCCTCCCTCATTGCTAACACAGCAGTCAGCGGCGATCTAACCGCAAGGCAGCAGCGAGGCTGGGGGAGGGGCGCCCGCCATTGCTGAGGCTTAAGTAGGTAAACAAAGCCGCTGGGAAGCTCGAACTGGGTGGAGCTCACAGCAGCTCAAGGAAACCTGCCTGTCTCTATAGACTCCACCTCTGGGGGCAGGGCACAGCTAAAAAAAAAACAGGGGAAGCAGCAGAGGCCTGAGCAGACGCGAATGACTCTGTCTGACAGCTTTGAAGAGAGCAGTGGATCTCCCAACAGGGAGGTTGAGAACTGAGAAGGGACAGACTGCCTGTTCAAGTGGGTCCCTGACCCCTGAGTAGCCTAATTGGGAGACATCCCCCACTAGGGGCAGTCTGACACCCCACACCTCACAGGGTGGAGTACACCCCTGAGAGGAAGCTTCCAAAGTAAGAATCAGAGAGGTACACTCGCTGTTCAGCAATATTCTATCTTCTGCAACCTCTGCTGCTGATACCCAGGCAAACAGGGTCTGGAGTGGACCTCAAGCAATCTCCAACAGACCTATAGCTGAGGGTCCTGACTGTCAGAAGGAAAACTATCAAACAGGAAGGACACCTATACCAAAACCCCATCAGTACGTCACCATCATCAAAGACCAGAGACAGCTAAAACCACAAAGATGGGGAAAAAGCAGGGCAGAAAAGCGGGAAATTCAAAACATAAGAGCGCATCTCCCCCTGCAAAGGAGCGCAGCCCATCGCCAGCAACGGATCGAAGCTGGTCAGAGAATGACTTTGACGAGATGAGAGAAGAAGGCTTCAGTCCATCAAACTTCTCAGAGCTAAAGGAGGAATTATGTACCCAGCGCAAAGAAACTAAAAATCTTGAAAAAAGAGTGGAAGAACTGACAGCTAGACTAATTAATGCAGAGAAGATCATAAATGAAATGACAGAGATGAAAACCATGACACGAGAAATACGTGACAAATGCACAAGCTTCAGTAACTGACTCGATCAACTGGAAGAAAGAGTATCAGCGATTGAGGATCAAATGGATGAAATGAAGCGAGAAGAGAAACCAAAAGAAAAAAGAAGAAAAAGAAATGAACAAAGCCTGCAAGAAGTATGGGATTATGTAAAAAGACCAAATCTACGTCTGATTGGGGTGCCTGAAAGTGAGGGGGAAAATGGAACCAAGTTGGAAAACACTCTTCAGGATATCATCCAGGAGAACTTCCCCAACCTAGTAGGGCAGGCCAACATTCAAATTCAGGAAATACAGAGAACGCCACAAAGATACTCCTCCAGAAGAGCAACTCCAAGACACATAATTGCCAGATTGACCAAAGTTGAAATGAAGGAAAAAATCTTAAGGGCAGCCAGAGAGAAAGGTCGGGTTACCCACAAAGGGGAAGCCCATCAGACTAACAGCAGATCTCTCAGCAGAAACTCTACAAGCCAGAAGAGAGTGGGGGCCAATATTCAACGTTCTTAAAGAAAAGAATTTTCAACCCAGAATTTCATATCCAGCCAAACTAAGTTTCATAAGTGAAGGAGAAATAAAATCCTTTACAGATAAGCAAATGCTTAGAGATTTTGTCACCACCAGGCCTACCTTACAAGAGACCCTGAAGGAAGCCCTAAACATGGAAAGGAACAACCGGTACCAGCCATTGCAAAAACATGCCAAAATGTAAAGACCATCGAGGCTAGGAAGAAACTGCATCAACTAACGAGCAAAATAACCAGTTAATATCATAATGGCAGGATCAAGTTCACACATAACAATATTAACCTTAAATGTAAATGGGGTAAATGCTCCAATGAAAAGACACAGACTGGCAAACTGGATAAAGAGTCAAGACCCATCAGTCTGCTGTATTCAGGAGACCCATCTCACATGCAGAGACATACATAGGCTCAAAATAAAGGGATGGAGGAAGATCTACCAAGCAAATGGAGAACAAAAAAGCAGGGGTTGCAATCCTAGTCTCTGATAAAACAGACTTTAAACCAACAAAGATCAAAAGAGACGAAGAAGGCCATTACATAATGGTAAAGGGATCCATTCAACAGGAAGAGCTAACTATCCTAAATACATACGCACCCAATACAGGAGCACCCAGATTCATAAAGCAAGTCCTTAGAGACTTACAAAGAGACTTAGACTCCCATACAATAATACTGGGAGACTTCAACACTCCACTGTCAACATTAGACAGATCAACGAGACAGAAAGTTAACAAGGATATCCAGGAATTGAACTCATCTCTGCACCAAGTGGACCTAATAGACACCTATAGAACTCTCCACCCCAAATCAACAGAATATACATTCTTCTCAGCACCACATCGCACTTATTCCAAAATTGACCACATAATTGGAAGTAAAGCACTCCTCAGCAAATGTAAAAGAACAGAAATTATAACAAACTCTCTCTCAGACCACAGTGCAATCAAACTAGAACTCAGGAATAAGAAACTCAATCAAAACCACTCAACTACATGGAAACTGAACAACTTGCTCCTGAATGACTACTGGGTACATAACGAAATGAAAGCAGAAATAAAGATGTTCTTTGAAACCAATGAGAACAAAGATACAACATACCAGACTCTCTGGGACACATTTAAAGCAGTATGTAGAGGGAAATTTATAGCACTAAATGCCCACAAGAGAAAGCAGGAAATATCTAAAATTGACACTCTAACATCACAATTAAAAGAACTAGAGAGGCAAGAGCAAACACATTCAAAAGCTAGCAGAAGGCAAGAAATAACTAAGATCAGAGCAGAACTGAAGGAGATAGAGACACAAAAAACCCTCCAAAAAATCAATGAATCCAGGAGTTGGTTTTTTGAAAAGATCAACGAAATTGACAGACCGCTAGCAAGACTAATAAAGAAGAAAAGAGAGAGGAATCAGATAGATGCAATAAAAAATGATAAAGGGGATATCACCACCGACCCCACAGAAATACAAACTACCATCAGAGAATACTATAAACACCTCTACGCAAGTCAACTAGAAAATCTAGAAGAAATGGATAATTTCCTGGACACTTACACTCTCCCAAGACTAAACCAGGAAGAAGTTGAATCCCTGAATAGACCAATAGCAGGCTCTGAAATTGAGGCAACAATTAATAGCCTACCCACCAAAAAAAAGTCCAGGACCAGATGGATTCACAGCTGAATTCTACCAGCAGTACAAAGAGGAGCTGGTACCATTCCTTGTGAAACTATTCCAATCAGTAGAGAAAGAGGGAATCCTCCCTAACTCGTTTTATGAGGCCAACATCATCCTGATACCAAAGCCTGGCAGAGCCACAACAAAAAAAGAAAATTTTAGACCAATATCCCTGATGAACATCGATGCAAAAATCCTCAATAAAATACTGGCAAACCGGATTCAGCAGCACATCAAAAAGCTTATCCACCATGATCAAGTGGGCTTCATCCCTGGGATGCAAGGCTGGTTCAACATTCGCAAATCAATAAACGTAATCCAGCATATAAACAGAACCAAAGTCAAGAACCACATGATTATCTCAATAGATGCAGAAAAGGCATTTGACAAAATTCAACAGCCCTTCATGCTAAAAACGCTCAATAAATTCGACCTCAAAATAATAAGAGCTATTTATGACAGACCCACAGCTAATATCATACTGAATGGGCAAGAACTGGGAAAATTCCCTTTGAAAAGTGGCACAAGACAGGGATGCCCTCTCTCACCACTCCTTTTCAACATAGTGTTGGAAGTTCTGGCTAGGGCAATCAGGCAAGAGAAAGAAATCAAGGGTATTCAGTTAGGAAAAGAAGAAGTCAAATTGTCCCTGTTTGCAGATGACATGATTGTATATTTAGAAAACCCCATGGTCTCAGCCCAAAATCTCCTTAAGCTGATAAGCAACTTCAGCAAAGTCTCAGGATACAAAATTAATGTGCAAAAATCACAAGCATTCTTATACACCAGTAACAGACAAACAGAGAGCCAAATCATGAATGAACTTCCATTCACAATTGCTTCAAAGAGAATCAAATACCTAGGAATCCAACTTACAAGGTATGTAAAGGACCTCTTCAAGGAGAACTACAAACCACTGCTCAGTGAAATCAAAGAGGACACAAACAAATGGAAGAACATACCATGCTCATGGATAGGAAGAATCAATATCGTGAAAATGGCCATACTGCCCAAGGTTATTTATAGATTCAATGCCATCCCCATCAAGCTACCAATGAGTTTCTTCACAGAATTGGAAAAAACTGCTTTAAAGTTCATATGGAACCAAAGAAGAGCCCGCATTGCCAAGACAATCCTAAGTCAAAAGGACAAAGCTGGAGGCGTCACGCTACCTGACTTCAAACTATACTACAAGGCTACAGTAACCAAAACAGCATGGTACTGGTACCAAAACAGAACTATAGACCAATGGAACAGAACAGAGTCCTCAGAAATAATACCACACATTCACAGCCATCTGATCTTTGACAAACCTGAGAGAAACAAGAAATGGGGAAAGGATTCCCTATTTAATAAATGGTGCTGGGAAAATTGGCTAGCCATAAGTAGAAAGCTGAAACTGGATCCTTTCCTTACTCCTTATACGAAGATTAATTCAAGATGGATTAGAGACTTAAATGTTAGACCTAATACCATAAAAACCCTAGAAGAAAATCTAGGTAGTACCATTCAGGACATAGGCATGGGCAAGGACTTCATGTGTAAAACACCAAAAGCAACGGCAGCAAAAGCCAAAATTGACAAATGGGATCTAATTAAACTAAAGAGCTTCTGCACAGCAAAAGAAACTACCATCAGAGTGAACAGGCAACCTACAGAATGGGAGAAAATTTTTGCAATCTACTCATCTGACAAAGGGCTAATATCCAGAATCTACAAAGAACTCAAACAAATATACAAGAAAAAAACAAACAACCCCATCAAAAAGTGGGCAAAGGATATGAACAGACATTTCTCAAAAGAAGACATGCATACAGCCAACAGACACATGAAAAAATGCTCATCATCACTCGCCATCAGAGAAATGCAAATCAAAACCACAATGAGATACCATCTCACACCAGTTAGAACAGCAATCATTAAAAAATCAGGAAACAGCAGGTGTTGGAGACTATGTGGAGAAGTAGGAACACTTTTACACCGTTGGTGGGATTGTAAACTAGTTCAACCATTATGGAAAACAGTATGGCAATTCCTCAAGGATCTAGAACTAGATGTACCATATGACCCAGCCATCCCACTACTGGGTATATACCCAAAGGATTATAAATTATTCTACTACAAAGACACATGCACACGTATGTTTATTGCAGCACTATTCACAATACCAAAGACTTGGAATCAACCCAAATGTCCATCTGTGACAGACTGGATTAAGAAAATGTGGCACATACACACCATGGAATATTATGCAGCCATAAAAAAGGATGAGTTTGCATCCTTTGTAGGGACATGGATGCAGCTGGAAACCATCATTGTTAGCAAACTATCACAAGAAGAGGAAACCAAACACCACACGTTCTCACTCATAGGTGGGAACTGAACAATGAGATCACTTGGACTCGGGAAGGGGAACATCACACACCGGGGCCTATCATGGGGAGGGGGGAGGGGGGAGGGATTGCATTGGGAGTTATACATGATATAAATGATGAATTGATGGGTGCTGATGAGTTGATGGGTGCAGCACACCAACATGGCACAAATATACATATGTAACAAACCTGCACGTTATGCACATGTACCCTAGAACTTAAAGTATAATAAAAAAAAAAAAAAAAAAGAGTTAGTAAGTGGCCCAATATGTGCAGATCTGTGGAGTGAACCGTAACATAGATCCAATACATAATTTCTTCCTTGAAGATGTAGGCCCACAATGTAAAAAAACAGATATATCGTAATATTTGGAAACCCATGATGGAGTGCACAAATGAGCCGTTGATGTAGGAATCCCTAATCTTGATTTGGTTTCAGCCAAATAAACTCCATTTACTAAAAAAAGGGATGTGTGCACTTGTTGGAAAATATTTAAAAATATTAATTTTAGTTCATTTTAATTTAAGAAATAAAATGTATATCTGAAGTGGTCACCAAAGATTTAACAATGCAGCCAAGTGAAAACTCAAAGTGGGTTGGGCTCTTGGTGGAAGGGAGGGCTAAGAGGCTGGCCACTTACGAGGCTTTGCATGTCTCATGAAACTTGACCAATATACAAGTAATGGAAACTTATGTGGCCAAGTCTAATGTTTCAGTTCTACTGAGGCTGCCTCCTGGTTTTCTACCTATTGTTCTTCCCTGTTACTTTGTAATAGGGTTTATTTGGGGGCTTGACTGCCCAGCTAGAGGCCACATCCCCAGACTCCTTTGTGGCTAAATATGGTCATGAAATTCTGTTTCTCCAGTGACATGTGAATAGGTGTACTAAGTACAACTTATACAATAAATTGCCCAGAAGGAAATTACCTGGTTCAGACTTCCTTTTCTCACCTTTCTGGTGAGGAAAAGGCATTGGGGTGAATCAGCTTTGACCATGTAGATTCTAAGGGCTCCAAGCTGGGAGGGACTCATGTCCCTGAATGACCTCATGGAGCAGAGCTGCCTCACTTTCTGTCATGAAAGAAGAATAAGTTATTCTCTACTTTTCTGGTCATATCAGCTAAGCTTTTATTGAGCCTAGCTAATTACAGCTACTTATCCTTCCTAATGAAACAGCAGAAGAATCCCTCAGTTTACCTCATTGTTTCCTCTGATACCTCCCCTCCACACATAACCAATTCTGCCTGCATACACACCTATTCCTAACCATTATCTCCCTGCTTCCTGACCTTTTGAAAGCTGTTATGCCCTCAGATAGCTCAGAAGTTATAAGAAGAATCTTGTGAATAACTTAAAGTTATACCTCCAAATACACACAAATGCTAAACTTATTTTACTCATAAAGGAACTGTCTTCAGAATGCCTTTTCTCATCAATAATTCCATCAGGTTTAGTGCTTAAGGCTTTTATATGTTTATTTTCTCTTTTTATTTTCTCTCTGTGTGTCTCACATATACATTATATGTGTTTTTAATGATAATTTAGAATAATTTTATAAGTCCAACAAAAGGCAACTTTTTTAAAATATCAAATTGGAAAACTTCAGTTTTCAAAAGAATCAGCATCTAAGAAGCTCTCCATTTGTGTTCCACATTTAATGCTAGAAATCTCTCTTAGATAATGTGAACAGTACTACTAGTAGTTTGAGAAAAGTAACTCTCTAAAAAATAGCAGATAGGTGAATTTTGTATCAAAATGTTAACCAAAATTCCTAAAAAATGTACATGTAAAAATTCAACAAAAATATATAGCCCTAATTCCTTGTTTTAAATAAAGGAATTTGTTGGTTTGTAGAAATGCTGCCTTAAGTGATTTTAGTAGTGCTGCTTTGTATCTTTCATATATTCGATATGAAAATCCTAGTCACTCGATTACTGGGGCCCTCAAATTCTATAATATTCTTTGCAGGAATGAATAAATAACCTTTTCTAAGAATTATAGACAAAGTTATTGTATTAATAAATGCAATAATTCATATATTTTAAGCAGTCAGTGTACTATTAGGTTACTATTAGGTGTTATTTTAAATGTTAATAATTAAATTTTAATCATTGAATTCCATGATCTTAATCAAATAAAACTTAATTAAGTCTATACAAAGAAAGATGGCAGGAGAATGCAGTTGGATACTTAACTATTTTCTTTTAAACAAGATGAGCCCTGGACAATGTGAGCAATTAAAGACAGTAGTAATGAAATGGTTGTTCTGGTTCCTGATATTATTAAAAGTGAGAAAAAAATTTAGGGGCAGTGTCTGGCATATGGTATCCTGTTAATTAAAGTTTGTTATTAAATGAATGAATAGTACCTCCTAGGAAGCGGGGGTAATGGGTGACACTTGAGTTGGTCTTTAAAGGATGAAGAAGGAGTTGAGTAGATGGATGGAAGGAGAAGATAAGGAAGCATTCCAGGTGGAGAATAGCACATACAAAATACTGAAGAATGAAACAGCTTCCTTGCTTAGTGACCTGTAGAAAGTCTGTGCGATGGAAGAAGGGAGGGTGGAAGTAGCATAAGGGATTGTTTTCTCACTGCATTCATCATGGCAACTTTCTTTTCACTAAAATCTAAGGTAGTCTATATAAGCCAAGAGAGAGAAAGAAGCCACTCCCAGACATTTCCAACTACAGCAGGAATTTATAGGGTCTGTGGAAGGATGAACCTCTGCAGAATTCAGCGCTGCATGAAATGCTTTAGTAGTTGTAAGAACAAAGAGCTTTTAAACACCTTCTATGAATACTTCAATTATGAACTCTCAGTAACCATAGACAAATCCTGAAGATTATTTGCTACTGCTGTATCAGTTCTGATACTAGGAAGTGACTAGTCCGGTGTGGACTGGTCTGGACGGGACCTGAGATGAAGAGCGGCACACAGTGAGACATGTCTCTTAGCCTCTGATGAATAGGGATGGGGATTAAAGCCAGATTCACATTATATATTACTTGATTTATGTACATTTCTCAATACTTTTTAGTAAATTCTGT
Organism: Rhinopithecus roxellana; assembly: GCF_007565055.1. Classification (NCBI taxonomy): domain Eukaryota; kingdom Metazoa; phylum Chordata; class Mammalia; order Primates; family Cercopithecidae; genus Rhinopithecus; species Rhinopithecus roxellana. Next base: position 65,639,499 of record NC_044569.1, on the reverse strand, counting down.
AAGATTTACCCTGCACCATGAGTTCAGTAACTTTCAACTAATCTAATCTTTTTGTTGTCTTTATAAACGCCCACAATAAAATAACTTCTTTAGAGATTGCTAAAGACATGTAAATTGGGTGGAGAAACTGACAAATGATAAAATAAGAGGTTGTGTCCAGGAAAGAAACACCCTGTACAAAATGCACTAAGACTTGTGTCTTTTGGTTGCGCTTGCTTTGTGTAGACAGGTGCATCTAGTGACCTGCGTCTGAAACTGCAAGGACAAAATTAGCTCTTTAACACACAACTGGAAGCCAACGTATTCAAGTCCGTAAGAATCTAAAAACTCTGAAAGTGTTTAAAAATGGTTTAGACAGAAAATTTTGTATAAGTTTTGGAAAAGGTGAGTAGATAATTCTGTGCAAAATGCTAGTCAATGTCATCCTAATGTTTTGAAAAACAAACACAGTCAGAATATAAAAATGTCACTCTCTAACAAGAGAATAATTTTCATTTTTGGGGAAAGTAATGTACACAAATTTGTTTCTATATACCCTTTTGTAAATGGTAATAATTTTGGTTACAGTTTCCATTCAGAGGACTGGACCTAGAGTCTTACTTTGTTTTTTGTTTTTAGAGGGAAAAATGACCTTTTAAAGAGTTATAGGAATTTCCGCTCATTTGGGGAAGACTATGTTTTTTTTTTTTTTTAACTTTGGAGAAGCCCCTATGAGGGTAGGTGTAGTTATGCACCTACTCACTAGTCTCAGAAAGTGTTGACAACAAGACAACTCAATAAAGGCGTTTCACACTGAGGTGTTAAGAGTTATGTTTAATGATGGAGACTGGGTATATGGCTACCAAGGGTGAAAAATCTTTCCCCTTCCCTTCCTGCCCCAGTATGCACACACTCTAAATTTGAATACAGACTGTTGTATGCCTGAAAATTATGAATTGATTTTGATATGATCATGAGAGTTTCAGGAAGAAGAGCATACCTGATTTCCTTGTCATTCAGTCTTACAGAAAAGACTGACAAAGCATCAAAGACAATTCAGACTTTGGGAAAACTGTATTGAAAGACTTGGGCTTTTGTTATCTGAGCCATGGTGCCAACTCAGTCCCTTGTCTTTGAGGAACTGGTTTCCCTTGAGAAGATAAATATCTGGGAAGAAAGTTGATCTTCCCAGACATAATATAAAATGTGAAGTGGGTGCTACATTGGAGAGGGCAACTTCCTCCACATCTCAGTTGGTCCCAGATGCCAAGGCAAGGAGGAGGCAGGTGGTGATTTCCTGGAAATGGGTGGTTTTGGGCCCTGCAGATTTAAAAGTAGGCATTCTAGTAGCAGTTGTTCGTTATATGTTGTGTTGTATTTTCTTCTGTCATCCCTCAGCCTTCATTAAAGACTTGGTCTCATACAAACGTATTGTGGGGAATTAAGGTGTGTCTCATGCTTTGTAAGGCACTCTGGAGAAGAACAGTCAACAGCTCAAAATCGGAGTGGGTGTTGGGGCAGTGCTGTGAGGGAAGACGGAGGGCAGTAGCCTGAACAATAGTTTGAAATCTGCTGGAGATGCATTTCTGCCAGTTAGGTGAAGTAATCTCAGGTAATAGTCATTAGGGGATATAAAATACATATAATCTGTTATTGTATAGGGTCAGCAATCTATGGGTTTTATGTACAATAAAAGTCACTCTTATTGGAGAGAATTAAAACAAGACAACAAAACAAAACCCCAAAGTAGAAAAGCTAGATACATTGAGATGGGTGGGCAGGGGAGAAGATAAAAGAAGACAAAGTAAAATCTTGCCTTAGAATTACATTCTGTCAGTGAGAGGTTGTTCATGGTATAGACTTTGTCATAGTATTATCATGGACAGAGAATATACAACTGAATGATGTATAGGGGGATGTTTTAGTCTAAATTTGGGGTCTACAAACATTTTCTATAAGGGGTCAGATAGGAAATACTTTGTGCACGATTCAGTCTCTGTCACACCTACTCAACTCTGCAGTTACAGAACAAAAGCAGACATAGACAGTCCACAAATGAATGAGCATAGCTGTGTTCCAATAAAGCTTTATTTACAGAAACTGAAATTGAATTTTATAGAATTTTTAATGTCACAGAATACTCTTCTTTCAATTTTTTCCCCACCATTTAAAGACGAAAATCCATCCTTAAGCTTGTGGGTTCTAGCAAAGAAACCAGTGGGCCACAGTTGACTGACCTCTGGTCAGAATTAGAGGTTCTTATTGGGGTAGATAACGCCCCCTAGGGAGCGTTTAAATAATTAGTGGGGATATTTTTTGTCTTCTGATAAAGTATTTCCTGAGCATTTACATGCTGAAATACCTGTTATTTTATAATAAATATTTTTCTTTTATTGATAAGGCATTATCAAACTTGAGCATTTGAAAGGATCAATAGACACAGAAGATGTTTTAGCATGGATATTCTGTGCAACAGAACAAAACGAAATTTAGTACAAAATGAAATGAATTTAGTAAAACTGTGGGGAGAAGAAATCCTGAAAAACTTCTAGAGAGTCATGAAAGACAGATATAAATTAATAGTATAATACCCATTATTTCAAATTTGAAAATGCATAAAACTTTAAAAATAACTTGTATTTAGTGTGCATTATTTACATACACACATATTGTGTGAGTGAAAAGTAGAAGGGCTCCTATAGGTTCTTTCCTGACTTATAAACTCCAATCTCATGTTTTTACTACAGTAATAGTTTCTTCAACTTGCAATTTTACTCCCACAGGGATATTTAAGAACATAACCTTATAGTATGAGGGAGAAATGACTGCATTTAAAATATTGTTCTAGAAGTTAGTACATTTCTGAGTAAATACCTTGGTTAAGGTATTTACCTGCTGCCTAGTAGTCCTCTACTGGAGTCATCTATAAGAGATGCTCACTTGCAGTGGGGCTTGTATTCCTCTACCGTAATGAAAGAAGGAAGACCATTTGGAAAATATAAGGCCAATAATAATATTCGTTACAAATTTAGCTGTAGGTTATGAAAATCATTGCTCTCTAACTCCTAATGAGCTACTTTTCTTTTGGCCATTTATTAGCCTTTCTTGAGACCAAACCCTCTGGGCAGCTGTCCAGTCATGATTGTGTAGTGACACAGAGGGCATGGATATTTTTGGAAAGAAAATACCTCATTTTTCTCTTTAGTTTTACTTAAACAATTTTTTTCTTTGTATCTAAGGCAATGCACATTTTATATCCATGCATATAAATGGATTCCAAAATTTGTGTGACCTCATTTTCTTGAGTCTGGCCTCTATAATTCAGTCACTATCATGTTTCAGTATATGGATAACAACCTCAAGGAAGATTGTAGTGATTCACTATACAGCACCTATAGCAAGGGGCAATTCAAGACAGATACCATTTCATTATCACCAGTTAATTTTGTGTTCGGTAGGAAACAAAAACCAAAAACAAGTCAACCAGTACTAATGAAGAAATATTACCCTGCTGCTCCATCTCATCAGGTACAAGGGAAAGCGCTCTGATTAATGAGAAGTTTGAAAATACAGCAGGTTAATTACAGGTTACTAATCCTCTCTGCCCCTTTTAAAACCTAGAAAACACAAATGCAAGGGAAGATTATCTTTCTTTTAAAAGAATATTTCTTGTTGTTAAAATTCATTCTTGTGTTTTTTTTTTTTTTTTTTGAGACGAAGTCTTGCTCTGTTGCCCAGGCTGGAGTGTTGTGGTGCAATCTCGGCTCACTGCAAGCTCTGGTTCCGGGGTTCACACCATTCTCCTGCTTCAGCCTCCCAAGAAGCTGGGACTACAGGCGCCCGCCACCACGCCTGGCTAATTTTTTGTATTTTTTAGTAGAGACGGGGTTTCACCGTGTTAGCCAGGTTGGTCTCTATCTCCTGACCTCGTGATCCATCCGCCTCGGCCTCCCAAAAGTGCTGGGATTACAGGCGTGAGCCACTGCACCTGGCCTAAAATTCATTCTTAATCCAGAAGCTCTGATCTGAGATCATAGCCCCATCAACAGAGTTGTATTAAAAATGTTCCTTGGTTGTTCAGTAACTATTTCAGGGGCTATATGCCTAGTCTGACTTTTTTATAGTTGGAGAAAATACCATCACTATTTAAAAAGAATGTCCTGATTATGGTGTTCGACTTAAAAATTGATTTGTCACTGAATGATCATATTTTTCAAAAAAGATACTTTTGATGTTGATCTATTATTTAAAGAGCCAATATTGCAAAGAAAATATTAATACTGAGACTTTGTATTCTTTCACCAAGAAAGTCTCGGTTATGCAAAATGAATAAATTCTGGAGATCCAATTTACAGCAATCAGACTATAGTTAATAATCCTGTGTTGTATACTGGAAATTTGCTGAGGGTACATTTTAATTGCTTTCACCACAAAACAAAAGACAAAAAAAAAAACATGAAAATAATAACTTTGTGAGGTGATGAGTTATTTTAATCAGTTTGATTGTGGTGATTATTTCACAGTGTATATGTTTACCAAACATCACGTTGTACCCCTTAAATATATACAATTTTTATTTGTTGAAAAGAAAAAAATGTTAATATAGGAGAAGTAATATGGTGATTGTTTAAAATATCAATTATGAAAACTATTCTATATCCAGTAGCTGTTAGACTTACCTGGACGTAAAGCGTAGATATATTCACTTTTAAGCTATCTCAGTTATTAAATTACACCTGAAATGCCTTTTGGAAAAGGACATGTCAGGCAGCAAGCATCCTATGAACTTAAGAGCGTCTTTGTAAACACCATACCCTACGCCCCAAGATGGGAGCCTTGCTGTTGTCTCATTTCCTTAGTACAAAGAGCTTACTAAGAAAATCACATGGACAAAACAACAGAAAAAGCACCCCATGAAGTTTTAACAGTCTTAATGAGAGCAGAAATTTGTAGTCACAATTAAGGGACAACTCTTGGAAATTTATTTGACTTTAATTTTATCTAATGTTTATTTTTTTTTATTTTTATTTTTTTTGAGACGGAGTCTCGCTCTGTCGCCCAGGCTGGAGTGCAGTGGCCGGATCTCAGCTCACGGCAAGCTCCGCCTCCCCGGTTTACGCCATTCTCCTGCCTCAGCCTCCCGAGTAGCTGGGACTTCAGGCGCCAGCCACCTCGCCCGGCTAGCTTTTTTTGTATTTTTTAGTAGAGACGGGGTTTCACCGTGTTAGCCAGGATGGTCTCGAACTCCCGACCTCGTGATCCGCCCGTCTCGGCCTCCCAAAGTGCTGGGATTACAGGCTTGAGCCACCGCGCCCGGCCGGTTCTTATGTTTATTTTTAAGTTCAGAGGCACAAGTGCAGGTTTGTTACATAGGTAAACTTGTGTCATGGGGCTTTGTTGTACAGATTGTTTCATCATCCAAGTATTAATCCTAGTACCCATTAGTTATTTTTCCTGATCCTCTCCCTCCTCCCACCTTCCACCCTTTGTTAGGCCCCAGTGTGTGTTGTTCCCGTCTGTGTGTCCATGTGTTCTCATCAATTAGCTCCCACTTATAAATGAGGATATGTGGTATTTGGTTTTCTGTTCCTGCATTAGTTTGCTAAGGATAATGGCCTCCAGTTCCATCCATGTTCCTACGAAGGACATGATCTCATTCTTTTTTACGGCATAGTATTTCATGGTGTGTATGTTCCACATCTTCTATATCCAGTCTATGATTGATGAACATTTAGGTGGATTCCATGTCTTTCCTATTGTGAATAGTGCTGCGATGAGCGTACGTGTGTATGTGTCTTTACCACAGAATGATTTATATTCCTTTGGATATATACCCAGTAACGGGACTCCTGGGTCAAATGGTAGGAAATGAAAATGTAAACATGGAATATACACCTCTTTTAAAATACATTGCCTAAAACTATGATGCTTAATATATAGTAATCAACATTCAAGCTGGGTATTTTTAGATTATTTAGTTTGAATATATGTTGGCTTTGAGTTATAGACTCCCATTAAAAGTCTGTCATACAGTTAAAGAGATTAAAATCCCATCCTGGATATTTTGTTCTGATCTAAGGAAGCTGCATGGAGTGAATATGGGCTTTGCAGTCAGACAAACCTGAGTTCATATTCCAATTCCGCCCCTACAAGTATTTAACCTCGGATAAATCATGCAAGTTTTCTGAAACCCAGTTTCACATTTGTAAGTCCTCCTTCTCTACTTTGTAGCCTTATTTGAAATATACATAGCCAAGGGATGCAGAGTAGATAGACCCACATAATAAGTGGTGCTGCTTCTCTTTTTGTTCTTGCTGGTTTGCTTGAACCCAAATCCCAAATCCCAGTTTCCATAGAACATTTCCAGGTCCTGTAAGTTATCTGTATCTTATAACTTATTTTCAGTAAAATATTATTTATCAGAAACTAGGTTTTTAAATTACTATATGCAAGGCACAGCTTTTCCATGTGACTAGTAGAAAGGGAAAGCATGATTTATAGAACTGCCAACTTATTTGGAACTTTTTTTTTTTCTGAAAAAGAACTAGTTTCTATTTTACTTTATTCCAGCCTGACCTTATATGACCTCTACAGCTTATAAATTTTGTTTTGTTTTTGACATTTGAGAAAATGTCTGTCTTTTTCTTCACAAGCGTGTCTTTGAAAATAATGTTTACTAAATAGTATACTTTTACTTTGATGCAGTTGGTTACTAATTGTGTTCAATGGGAGATAGGATATGTAATGTTAGCACCATACAGATTTTTTCAGCATTATCTGATATTTAGACATAATAGTATCAGTGTAAAACATAGTCTTCTAATGTCCAAAAATGTGTACTTTCTAATCTCTTAAAATATTATGTGTATTACATCTGCTTTTATGATTTGTAAAAATATCTCTTTACCCAAAACATATGTTGTCAGTCCTTTACATTTAGCAGTTGTTGCCCCCACCCCCTACACAGCAGTCCTTCCAACAGTCTCCTTTTATCAGTTATCTAAAATATCATAGGCACCATCAGACTGTAGATTTCCTAATAAACACTTGAAATTAAGTAAAAAGAAGGAAAGAAAAGGAGACAGTGAGTATGATCAGTAAAATAATTCCCTCTCCCCCCAGGTGTCCACATCCTTATTCCCAGAACTTGGGAATATGTTATGTCATATGGCAAAGGGGCGATTAAGGCAGCAGACGGAGTCAAGGTTGTTAATCGGCTGACCTTAAGATTATCCTGGATTATCCAAGCAGGCCCAGTGTAATCACAGGGGTCCTGTTATGGGTTAAATTGTGTCTCCCCAAAAATTTATGTGTTGAAGTCCCAACCCCCAGTACTTCCGAATGTGACCTTATTTGAAGATAGGGTCTCGGCACTAGTAATCAGGTGAAAATGAGGTCATCAGACAAGTCCTAATCGAATATGACTGGTGTCCTTATAAGAAGAGGACATTTGGACACAGACAAGTAGAAGACAAGAGGGAAAATGATACAAAAACACAGAGAGAAGACAGCCATCTACAAGCCAAGGAGAGAGACCTGGAACAGATCCTTCTCTCACAGCCCTCAGGAAGAACCAGCTCTGCCGACACCTAGAAGTCTGGAGATTGGACTTCTAACCTCCAGAACTGTGAGACAATATATTTATCTTGTTTAAGCTACCTAGTTTGTGGTACTTTGTTAGGCAGCCCCAGGAAACAATGCAGGTTCCTTAAATGTAGAAGAGGAAGGCCGAAGAGTCATAGAATGGTTCGAGGTGAGAAAGACTCGACTGGCCATTGTGGACTTTGAAAGCAGAAGCTGACCATGAGCCAAGGAATGTCGGCAGTGTCTACAGATTGGGAAAGTCAAGGGAACAGATTCTCCCACAGAACCTCCAGAAAGAAATGAAGCTCTGCTGACCCCTTGATTTTAGACCAGTGAGACCCATTTTAGACTTGTGGAGTACAGATCTGTGAGATAGTAGATCTGTGTTGTCTCAAGCCACCAAGTGATAATTTGTTACAGTCGCCATAGAAAACTTATACAGTGAGTGAGTTTAATTTCTCTTAGTGTGAAATCTGACTTCCTTAGGCTCTTATTTGACTTCTTTTGTGCTGGTTTCATTTCTTTTGGGTTCAAAGCATTTGGGCTCTCACTCATTTTCCTGTGTCTGCTATTGTAGAGAACATGTAAAACATTTTTAAAGGAACTCGTCGTGCTTCTTCTCTTCTTACTTTCTTAAGAATTGGCAAACTCTTTTAGGATGTTCCCTTGCTTTACATGAGAGGAAATGTTTTAAAACTGTACACCTTTTGTAAAAAGGCTAGAGAAGCTCTTTATACTAAAGCACACAATAGACTCATTTTCTTATTTCTCTCTTCCTGTCTGAAATTATTTTATAATCCCAGATGCACCTCTAAGTCATACCACAGATGGCCATAAGAATTAGGAATTGATTTTACTTGTTTGAGTCCTAATATTTTCATCTTATATTCTTATAAGCCTCATCTATAATTCCACAGTTTTTCAAGATAATTTAGCATTGTATAAAGGAACAATTAATAGATAATCTTTAGGTTAAAATATAACCATGCAGGAAGAGAGTTTTTTTTACACCATCTCTGCTTTGTTTCACTGTTGGAAATGAAATTGGAAAAGAGGATTATGAAAAGTTGATGTGTATAAGGGAAGGGGGATGGGGCAACATTACAAATCTTCAAGTAGCATTCAAATTTTTCTGGACTAATTTGTGTAACAAGTTTTTTAAAATTATAATTAAATCATATCTAAAATCAGAGATGATAGCTACTCAGATTAATTTCACATCAAAAATTAAGAAATACAAATTCTATTTGTAACTCATGCCACCTGCTAATCTTTTAAAAAATCAAATACTTGTTATAAAAAAGAATAAGGATTTATGTAATGTCCAGTTCTTTAATGTATATCTTGGAGATATAATACCACTTTCATATTATAAACATTAATTTAAATTTTCTTAACTATGTAACTGATGTAGTTTAATAAAGTCTAAGGAAATTTAAAATGGTCAAAGGAAGGCCATAAGGGAAGCAAAAGCCCTTTCCTTCTAACTTTAAAAAACATTCTCAGTATTTGCAGTGCTTACCACAAATACTGTCTACACTAATGATGTTGGTTTAGATCCCTTACTTTATACTAAGCGGCAGAATGTGAGTTTATTTTTCTCTGGCCCCTGACATTTACACAAGAAATGAATAATATGTAGGATAAGAGAATTTAGGAGGTCAGTTTTAGAACAAAATGAAATTTGAGAGTTCAGTATTACAGATTAATTGATAAAGATCTCACAAAGGCCTATATTTATGAATTATTATGAATATCAAATTAAATAATGCATATGAAAACTATAAGAGGCTTAAAACATGAATGGTGAAAGTCATGTTCTTTTTTAAAGTGATAAATGTAACAAAACCCCCCAATATTTCTACCAAAAAAATTTTACCTAAGGAGTTTTAAATACGTCAGAAATATTAAACACACCCTCAAAGGTCAATTTTTATTTTGTGAAGAGACTTAAGACTTGTGATAGCTAGGGTATGGCCAAATGTTGTATCACACTGCAAAGGAACATTTACCACTTCAGTAGCTTACAAGTTTGTAGAATCCATGAATTCCAGAAAACATTTACCTGCTTAGGGATTTAATTACCAGGAACCTGTAAACCTACTAGAACTACAGGAGTTTTTAGGATTGGAAAATATAACATTTCAGGTATACAGCAACCTTATCTCTCTGATACATAACTGACAACTAAAATATAAGTTAAAAAAAAAAAAAAAAAAGAGGAAGGAGGTTGTTTTGAGTTGCCAGAGGTGAGTTTACAAAAACATTTGATTGAAACTCCTATTTTTACTCAGTGGACCTTTTTTATTCCTGGTCCTCTCACTGGAAACTCATTTCTATGCCAAGGGATCTGGGAAAAAAGTGTGATTATCTGCTTTACCCAGCAGATTAGAAATAGCGAAAACTCCAAAACTTAGAATAGGAATTTAGAAACCCATAGCATCTGAGACCATTTAATATAGAGGCAGACAGTTTTCAGAATCCTCAGTGGGACCTGACAGGAGTTGGAATTACTGTGTTGTAGTCTAACCCAAGAATGAATGTTCATAATGATGTTTTTCATTCCTTATGGAGGGAATCCTTTCCAAGATGCTGCAGTCATAATGGCAAAGCCACTGTTGATTTATTCTATGAAGGGTATTGATCACCTCCTCTGTGTGAAGCAAAGGAGAATGAAGTACAGTTTCTGCTCCTAGACAGTGTATGTAAGATCTACTGGGGTGGCAGACAGATGTGAAAATAAGCAATTTCTAGATAGTGAGTTAAATGCCTTGGCAGTAGAGGCATAATAGTAGGGAAGCACAGGCTTTCCCTGATTAAGGAAATGTGATTTCTGTCAACATTAAAATAATAAAATAGTTTTAGATGCTTAAAATTTGACTCACTTCCCAAACATTAGCTGAAGCCATGTCTTAGTCCACTGGTGTTGCTCTGAAGGAACACCCGAGACTGGGTAACTTTGAAAGAAAAAAGGTTATATGACTTCCAGTACTGCTGGCTGGAAGACTCATATCTGGAGCAAGCCTCAGGCTGCTTCCATTCATTGTGGGAGGGGAAGGAGAGCTGACATGTGCAGAAATCACATGGCAGGAGAGCAGCTGGTGGGGAGGGGTGCCAGGCACTTTGTAATAACCAGCTCTCTCAGGAAATAGAGTAAGAACTCATGGCTGGGCGCAGTGGCTCATGCCTGTAATCCCAGCACTTTGGGAGGCCGAGGTGGGCAGATCACTTGAGGTTGGGAGTTCGAGATCAGCCTGACCAACATGCAGAAACCACAGTCTCTGCTAAAAATACAAAATTAGCCAGGCATGGTGGCACATGCCTATAATTCCAGCTACTAGGGAGGCTGAGGCAGGAGAATCGCTTGAACCCAGGAGGTGGAGGTTGTGGTGAGCCGAGATCACGCCATTGCACTCCAGCCTGGGCAGCAAGAGTGAAACTCGGTCTAAAACAAACAAACAAACAAACAAACAAAACACCTCATTCACTTCTCCACCTATGGAGGACACTAATCTATTCAGGGAGTATCCACTCTTGTGACCCAAACACCTCCCCATTAGACCCCACCCCCAACACTGAGAACCAAACTTAAATGTGAGGTTTGGAGGGAACAGACATCCAAACTATAGGACCGTAGCTTTATCATGTTCCCTCCACCTAGCAGTTGACTTTTTACACTTATAATCCAAGGAGTTATAATAAATTTAACATCATGATAGAGATGGCCATTTTGTGAGCTGGACTCAAGGTACCACCTCACTCAGCAGCGCAGATGCAGCTGTGCAGTCAGATGAGCTTGACTAGTGCTTGCCTTTCTTTCTTCTTTTCATTCTCTCTATTCTTTTGTAAAACAATATAAAAATTCACCCGGGGGAGGATCATCTATCTCATTTCATTTAGATCATAAAGTTACACACCATGGAAGGCCGATTTTTCCTCTGTAGCTACCACCAACTTTGATGTAATAAAAGGCTGTTACTACCATCCGGTGGGATGAATTCCCTGACTCTTGTTTTAAGTAAGACAAAATAAAATTTTATAGACTTTCTTCATAAATCCACAATAAGTCACTATTCTCTTTTGGCACGTAGCACAAGTCCAGAAAACAAGCATCACTTTAAACCCCACGAATATTCAAGGTTGACACTCTCTCAGCCAAAAGAACAAAAAATGCTTCAAATTTACTAATAACACACCTTTTTATGTGTTAATTAAAATAATACCAAATACATTAAAGGAATGCTGTATTTTAATTTTCCTGATGTCTCTTACTCATCTATGTTTAGATTTAGTTCTTATCCATGAGAGATACTTTTGCCCCACCATAAATTAGCTGTAATAGAAAGGATGATATTACACCATGTTACATTATTACTTGATGGAGAGTAGAATTCCTAAGTAGGAAAATTCTTGGGTGCCATAAAAAGTACACAGCTCAATAAAGAGATCTGAACCAAGGGCTTCTGTAAACAACCTGCACAATATACCTGGCTGTGTATTGCTGCCAGTACTGCTTACCTTAATCCCACGTGGCTCCTGGGATGCTTTAAGTATGTAATTTTTTATCATCCAAGCTAGATTGTAAACTTTTGAAAGACAAGATCAAATACCTTCTTTTTGTTTTCCTCACAAATCAAGCACAGATCTGGGCATATTAAGGGCCCAAGATAAACACTCATCAATTAATCATAAAAGGTGCATCTGCTCTCCTTAATTTCTGCCCCTTAAGTCATGATTATGGCAAGAAGACAACTTTTCCAGGACATTTAAGTATTCAGTCTCTTGACTCAGAGGCTTTATCTTCTGTGGAGGTTAGTTAACTATGATTTTGCTCCTAATACATTTCCTCACTGGCCAGAAGTGATGACATTTTTGAGAAATTTTGGATAAGTAAATTAAACATGCAGATATGTAATATAAATATGTATATTCAAGCAAAGACCTACTTTATAAGGTCTATGATGATTACTTTACTTCAAATTGTTGCTTTCTTGCTCTCATGCTCCCCTTCCTCATACTTTTATCTCTGTAGTACTTATTACTATCTAACATAATGTCTAATTTACTTATTTTTTATATTTATTATCTGTCTGTCTCCACCACAGTGCAAGTTGCAGGAGGGCTGGGATTTTTGCTTGTTTGTATCCTCAACTCTGAGGAGAGCCGTTGGTGCATCATGGATCCTCAGTAAATATGGGTTGAATAAATTCATGAAAGTGCTGACAGGTGGAAAGGACATTGGGCCAGGAGACTTAGCATCTATACAGCACTGACTCTGCTGCTAAATACCATTTCTATTTTTAGGTCTCTATGTTTCCATATGTATAATGCAGAAAAGGGGTTATGTGAGTTACTGACATATAAATAAAAACTAATTTTTAAACACTACATTGAACCCTGCCCTAAAAATATATAAAAACGTGTGCTCCTGTGTTGTTAGATTTTCTTAAAATTTCTGTAATTTTGCTTTTTAAGTGATGGCTTTGGGTTATGGGATGATAAGAAAATATTTTCTTGGAGTAAGTAGATTTATGGGCTCTGCTCGTCCATCTGCCTCAGACTTGCTGTGTGACCCTGGGTGATTCACTCACCCTCCCTGGAGATTAATTTCTTCTCCTGTAAAATGGAGATTAATAACTAACAGGGCTGCTATAAGACCAAGAGAATGCTTGAAAAACATAAAGCACTGTACAACTGTAACTAATACTATAATTATAATCATTACAGGTCTGTAGAATGCCAGAGATCATCTTAGATGAGGGCATCTTGTGTCATTGGTGCTTATGGAAAGGCAGGTTTTATTTTCTAATCTATTATGTTCTCATGCTTTTGTGAAATACAGTAAAATGACTTGCTAGAAAAACAAAATGAAAAAAAAATTTTAATGAGCTACAATTTTAAATTTATTTTTAGACTTAAAGTATTTCTGTCAAATTGCTATAAATATTGCTAAGCTTACTATCAATTTCTATACATAACTGGTCATGAACAGGCACTGGTTGGCACTGAGGTGACTCTTATGATTCTTCTGGTCCTATTACTGTATCCAATTGAGTGAGTGAGCAAAGAGATGCATTTTAAAAAAAAATTAATCTGTTCTTAGCTCAACAGTTGTAATTTTCCCTTGTACATGTATTTCAAAAGGCTGATTGACTTAGATGATAAAATTCTTAAACAAAAATCAAGCAAATTGAACGGCTAATAATTGAAAAACAAGGTACAGTGTTTTTGTACCTTGTAATTTGTCACCTCATGTTAAAGTTTCATTCAGGTGTACAGCACATACAGCAAAGGTATCTGTTAAGTGTGGGTATGATGGATGTCCTTGAGTTCATCTGTTTACCTCCTTCTCCCTAGCTCTCTTACCACTATGCAGCGAACCTACAGCAGAAGACGATGGTACCCACAAAGCAAAGGGGAGAAGGGAGTGGTATTTGCTTTTGCAAACTAATTGAAATACTCGTAGTCACCATACGGGGTTTGTTACATACATTCAGATAATTAATCTGTCTGAATGATAATCAGATTAATTGTCCACCTTAATGATACAGTACCAAGAACCCCGACCGAGATTTAACATGCACACTTGCTTCAAAATACTCAGGCATAAATCAGTCATTTCCTTATTGCTGACATCAGTGTGAGAAATATAACATGATGTCTGCAAATTGAAACTAAAACAGAAAGAGGAGGTATTGAATGTGGGAAGACATTTATGGTTTTTATGGCCACTTTAGCAAATGCTGTTCCCCACTTCTTTGTCCGCATGAAGCCCTGGGGCAAGTGGGTTAGAAATGTGCTGGGTCCCTTTGGCCTGGCTGGGCTTTAGTATTCACTGTTCCTTCTCCCTAGAATATTCCTACCTTAGTTACCAGGTAAATTATTGTCCATTCTTCAAATGTCATCTCTCCTGTGAGGTCTGACTCAGTGCCACTAGGCAGAGCCTGCATAGTATCTGCCTTCCCAGGGCTTTGCACAGTCTTAACTGCTCCATAAATCTCAGCTCTACCCGCGCCTCCTGCCTGGGCTCCTCTTTTACACACTTAACATGGGGTGTGGTGGTTGCATGTGCCTCATTCAAGAGACCCTGAGCACTTCTAGGGCAGGAATTGGGTCTTTTATTTTGTATTCCCTCCATTAAGTGCTAATGAATAAAACCATTCATTCATTCATGCACGCATTTTTCCCCCATCCCTTCATCAATGTAGTATCTACTATTGCCAACTTTTGAGAACAAGCTGACTTGTCAAGGTATGAGCCATGCTTTTCCCTTATGCCCACTTAAGTAGTTTTGGGAACCTTTTCTCAAAGGGTAACCTACAGATCATCTAGCAGCAAAATTGTCTGAAGAGCTTGTTAAATGTGGGTTCCCAGGCTCCACATCAACCCTTTGAATATCAGATCTTAGTTCAGCACTATTTTTACTGCCAGTTTGCTCAGACACTCCATGCTCCCCACTCTTATTCACTGAAATTAAAGTGAAAAGGGAAATGGGTGCATTTTTGACAAGCTCTCCAATGATTCTCATACACACTTAAATTTGATGACGACTCTTCCTTTGGGATGTTGCTAACGATTTTCTGTAACTGGCTGGAAGCGTTGACCTTGCTCAAGTGATGACTGCCCGTATCTCTTGCCACTTGGTACACATGGATGGAGTTTGGGAATCAGAATGCCAGCCCAGCACCTACCACACAGTATGGGCTGCAGAAGAAATAGCTTAATTATGGATGACTCATGATCACCAGTGACTAGAACCTAAGGACAGAAAGATCAATTTTGGGTCACCTATAAGGAACATCTATTGTTTCCATACATGTTAAACTCTCCTCAGTATATCCAAATGCTCTTGACTCTTTAGAAATTATCCCCAGGGATGGAGACAATTTGATAACTTTCTTTTTTAAAATAAACCATGCCTCAAGCTTCTCAAGAAGGACATATCTTAGTTTAGCACTATTTTTACTTCTACTTTACCCACATAATCCATGCTCCCCACCCTTATTCAGTGAAGTCTGAGTGAAAAGAAAAGTGAATTCTTAGAAGATTGGCCATGAAAAGGTTCTCATTTATACCCGTGAGGGAAAGGGAAAAGATTTCTAAGCTTTGTGGGTTTCTTTCTTTCTTTTTTTTTTCTTTTTTCCTTTTTTTTTTTTTCTGCTGCTCACCTAGCTTTTTGTCCCTGCAGCAGAACAAATGAATATAAAGGAAAAGTCTATGCCAAAAAAATCTTTAGAAGATTTAAGCATAATAAATGTTAAATCTTTGGGATAAGGAAAATTGAGTCCCTATAAAATGCTCTGCAAAATGTATTATAGGGAATGCAAAATGTAGATGGAATAAGGAACGTCACATTATGGTCACTTATTGTATCTACCAAGTTGGAATCAGAATCAAAACTCAGATAGCTGAAAGTATTTGTATTCAAAGATTTAGAGATTAGTCTGATAGTAGAATGTGAAAATTGAATGTGTTAATTGTTTACTTCAGAAAGGTTTCTAGAGATGTTTGTGAGCAACTACTTAATGTGTGCACTTAGATTTTAAAAAAGGAAGGTTGTGAGATCAATTGTGAATAATAAACCCCAGAATATAGTCACTCAGAATAACAAATGTCCATTGCACCAATATTTATTATACAATAATTAAAATCAGAGGCTTATAAATTATAGGGAAAAAAGAAGTCCAATGGATATATCAAACAACTTGAAATCATTTCCTCAAATATATTTTATGACCAAAAAATCATGCTTACATAAGCCAACTAAGCAATATGGAAATTCAAGAAAACACGAAATATAATTAAAAATTCAAATAGAATTAAGCAGCTTTATGCTATTATTCATTTCAGAGTCAAAAACGGGTAAGAGTATAGTGAAGAGAAGGGTCAGCAGTTCAGGACAGGTCAGGAGAACCACTGATCCATTCATTAAGTCAGAATCAAACTATTAACTCGGCACCTACCCTATGCTTGAATCTCTTCCAGGCACTGTATGTAACAGACAAAATACAGGGAGCCCACACCATTATGTATAGAAATACAAGGGGTAGACGAGAAGCACATAAAGAAAAACAATAAAATATTTCAAGTATCAAGAAATGCTATGAAGAAAATAAAGGAACAGGCTGGGCGCGGTGGCTCATGCCTATAATCCCAGCATTTTGGGAGGCCGAGGCGGGGGGATCATGAGGTTGGCAGATCGAGACCATCCTGGCTAACATGGTGAAACCCTGTCTCTACTAAAAAAAAAAAAATACAAAAATTAGCCAGACATGGTGGTGGGCGCCTGTTGTCCCAGCTACTTGGGAGGCTGAGGCAGGAGAATGGTGTGAACCAGGGAGGCGGAGCTTGCAGTGAGCTGAGATCACGCCACTGCACTCCAGCCTGGGCAACACAGCAAGACTCCGTCTCGAAAAGAAAAGAAAAGAAAAGAAAGGAACAGTAACAGAGGCAAAATAAAGGAAAGTGACTGGAGGTGGGATGAGACTGTGTTCACTGAAGAGATTGGATAAGGCCTCCTGTAGGAATTGACGATTTGTGCAGAAATCTGAATGGTGCATAGACATGAACCATGCAGCAATTCGGGGAAGAGAAGTCCAGGCAGAGGGAACAGTAACTGCTAGAATCAAGAGGCAGGAATGAAGAAGGGGTATCTGAGGGCCAGAGAGGCTACAGTTGAAAAGGGAGTGAAGAGATCAGGAGATGAAGTCGGAAAGATTGGGCGGCAGCTGTGCCAGTTGCTTACGCTCTTCAGTCTCCTCTCCTTACAAAACCGAAATTTGTGTTTGGGGGTCATGTACCCAGCTTAAAAAAAACACTTGATTTTGTTGTGTTTCAACAACCTTGCAGCATTGTTCTGGCTAATGAGATGAAGACTATTGATTATTCTAGGAAAACAGTTGTTTTCCTGATTAAAAGACACACTTGACCGGCATGCAATACTTTCACCTTTTGCTGTTTCTCTCTTCCTGCTTGGAATATGGACACAGTCCTGGAGACAAAGCAGCCATTTTGCAACCACGAGACAAAAAGCACATGCTAAGTAGAGCAGAGCAGAAATACTGATAGAATTTGGCTCCTTAATGACTTTGTTGAGCAGCTGTATCTACCCTGCACTGTCAACCTCTAGGCTTGCTATAGGAGGGGGAAAAAAACCCTCTTAGTTGTTTAATGGTGATGAGTTTAAATCTCTTGCTTGTTTAGGGGTTAGAATATTTAAGCCATTATAGATGGGTTTCTGATTCATGCAGCTAAAAGTACAAATGGTTAGGGCCAGATTCTGTAGAGTTTATATTTGCCATGGTAAAGATTTTTGCACTTTAATTGCAACAGGAAGCCTTTAGAGGGGTTTAAGCAAAAGACTGGTATAATCTAGTTTTTTCTTGGAAAATGTTCTGGCTACTTTGTGTAAATTAGACAGCAGGGAGACAAGATGGAAGCAGAGAGAACAATTAGAAGGCTGTTGCAAGAGATGCTTTTTGTCCCTTCCATTTGTTTTACTAAAAGTATCTTGGTATAGTTAAGCCTTCAAGAATTAGATGTTGTAATGGTACTATCAGGCAGGATGTTGAACTAGCTTCTACATGTCTGGGAATATGGAATTAGGAGACACTCTTTGAAGTAAATACTTTAAGAACTTTGTCAGCAGTATAGGGATACTTGGGTATCTTCTTTTAGCTTGCAGATGTTTAAATGACGATGACGAAAGTTAATTAGTGGTTTATGTACTCTGTCTCCCTGCCTGATCTAGATTATCCTCCTCGTTGTAAATCTCCCTCTACCTTATTTTTCCCCTCTTTTTTGTTTCCTTTGCTAGGGATCATTAAAACATTAGCCAGAGCTGTCAGCCAAACTAATTGAAAGCCACCTACCTTAAGGATCATCCTAATGAAAAACAAGGAAGTTAGAAAATTGACCAAATTGAGTTACTTAACTGCCTGTGAATTGCTGTTAGCTTGGGAATTAAAATAAGAACCAAAGTAAAATAATAACATATACTCATCCCAC
This sequence comes from Rhinopithecus roxellana, assembly GCF_007565055.1. NCBI lineage: Eukaryota > Metazoa > Chordata > Mammalia > Primates > Cercopithecidae > Rhinopithecus > Rhinopithecus roxellana. Next base: position 65,620,929 of record NC_044569.1, on the reverse strand, counting down.
AAATTATGGGTTATTAAATTGTTTTCCTTTGTATATCTAGGCTGTAGAGGAAAATAAGCATTTTCTTAAGAGATAATGTAATCTTCATTTTAGTATTATTAAAGGTGTAAGATTTTGTTGAAATAGTATTTCACTTATAAGTACCTAACTACAAATGCCTGATTTAAAAATTAAGAAAAATACTATGTGAGAAAAATATATTTTAAAAAGCAGAAGAAATAAGTGGAGTAATACTGTATAGTGCTTTAAAAATGTCTTAAAAGTACAAAAGGTAGAATGCATACACTTGCTGCACATTGCAAAGATCCATGACATAAATCACAACCATGAAAATAGTTTATTGCAGTTATAATTTAGAATTATATTTTCAATGGATATGAGAAGCCTTAAGTATTTCCTTCTAAACTCATGTCTTAGCATCACAGAATTTTAAGGCTGGAGAACGCCTGGGTTCAAGTCCATGAATGTAGATTTTGAGGGGTGGAATCACTCTTTACTCTTCCCCAGCCCACCCTGAGGGTCAAGAATTGTTTCTTAAATGATGAAGAATCAAGTGCAGAGATTAAGAGGGACTTGACTAAATTTACAGAGCTAATTAGAAGTGGAGCTCAAAGTTGGTCCCTCTCCTCTGGTTTCAGTTTAATAGTATACTTTTATCTCTTTCCTTCAATCTTATGCTAAGACCTTTATCTGAGTTTTCACTACATTAGTTTATGGATTTTTTTGCCCAATTTTTGCCCAAATTTATTAATATTTCTGTGCATAAAATCTATGAAAACAGAATTCCACATAAATCTTTTAATTTTATTTTATTGGGGGCTTGACAGTGTTACTCTATTTTCTTCATTCTTTCAGCATCTGTACTTGTTTTTGTTTATATTTACTCGTTTATTTTAATCAGAGCCTGTGTTTTATGGTTTAGAGTCTTGCAAGGACTTTTTTGGTCCGGTAGCCGTAGATGAATGGCAAGTAATACTTAATGACCACTATCAGCTGTGGTTTGCCTCCATGTAGACACTTTCACAAATAAAGTGATACATGTTGAATAACTTTCTCAAGTACACTTGGCTACATGTGTTCTTTCCTTGTATGTAAATCCTAAGATATGGCTACGGGTCATTGTTAGCCTCTCATGTACAGGCAGATATTCTGCAACCCTTTGGAGTCCTTCAGTCATAATAAGAATGATACTATATCAAAACTTTACAAATTCATTTATTCTGCTCAAATGGTCCTAATGTATAAATAATTTTATTTCCTAGTGTGTTTTCTTTTTCTGAGAAACAGAAAAGCTGCATTGGTTCTTCTATGGAATGCTGAAAACAATAGAATAATTTGAACTTAAGCAAAATATTTTATTTCTCACGATAAGCATATAAATAAAAAGAACAATATGATCTGAAATAAGGTAAAATTCAGTCAACATATTAACAGATTATTGAATACTACATTAGGCCTAATCTGGAAGAAGCGCTCCAGTGATGCAGCAGTGGTTCTAGATGTGACCTTCTAAGGGTGGAGTGCAATCCCTCCTGGTCAGCCTCGGACAGTACCAGTTAAGGCCAGTGCCTAAGCACAGTTTTTTACAGCATTGCCTTTCACTCTGAGAAGTGTACCCGTTTGAATTACAAATTATATGGTCACCCTATTTATGGACAGCATGTTTATTAACAACTGATATGACATCAGAAGTACTTAAAAATGTGTAGGTAGCTCAAACCTAGAAGAGAATAGCTCAAAATATGATGGAATTAAAAATAAAGATCTGGATAAGCTGAGCAGATGAAATAAAAATAGAGAAAATAATATTAATGTATGTTAGGGTTTAATGCAGAGGGGGTTACTTTTAGATCCCCAAAAGTAATTGTCTAAGTACAGCATGAGGGAAGTTTAGCTACTCATTTGAAAAAAAAAAAAACCTAGGGGATTTATTTATTTATTTATTTAGAGATGAAGTTTCACTCTGTCGCCCAGTCTGGAGTGCAGTGGCACTATCTTGGCTCACTGCAACCTCCGCCTCCCGGGTTCAAGGAATTCTCCTGCCTCAACCTCCCAAGTAGTTGGGATTACAGATGCCTACTACCATGCCTGGCTAATTTTTTGTATTTCTTGTAGAGATGGGGTTTCACCATGTTGGCCAGGCTGGTCTTAAATTTCTGACCTCAGGTGATCTGCCCTCCTTGGCCTCCCAAAGTTCTGGGACCACAGGCATGAGCCACTGCACCAGGAGACCTAGGGGTTTTAATTTGCCAGAGGCTTGCTTGACTTTTGCCAAGAGTGTGTAATTCCACAGGAAAGAAGGCAGTGTTTTCACTGTTGGAAAAGTAGAATGGTGTCGAGACCAGCACTCGCCAAGAAAACCATCTGCAGAGGTGGAAATGTTCCAGATCAGCGTCATCCATTGTGGGAGTTACCAGCCCTGAATGGCTGCTGTGCCCTGGAAATGAGACTCGTGAGATGGAGCAACTGAAAGGTTTTTCTTTTCTTTTCTTTTCTTTTTTTTTGACAGGGTCTCCCTCTGTCACCCAGGCTGAGTGCATGGCACAATCTTGGCTCACTTGCAACCTCCCGAGTAGCTGGGACCACAGGTGCATGCCACCATGCCCGGCTAATGTTTTGTATTTTTGGTAGAGATGGGGTTTTGCTCTGTTGCCCAGGCTGGTCATGAAGTCCTGAGTTCAGGCAATCCAACTGCCCCGGCCTCCTAAAATGCTGGCATTACAGGTGTGAGCCACCATGACCAGCTGGAACTGAAAGTTTTTTTTAACTTTTATTAACGTAAGTTTAAAGCTGAATGTCCTTGTGTAGTTAGTATCTATTGTATTGGCTAGTGCAGGCCAAGATCAAGAGTGATCTCAGTGAGTTTGGAGTTGGCAAACTGGAGAATGGTGGTCGAAGGGCATTTGATAGGGGGTAGTCCATTAAATTTGAGGGTCCATTAAATTTAACTGAACAAAATCTTAACAAACACTAAAATATGTACAAAGCACTGTGATACACACTATTGGATATTCAAAAGTAAGTAAAGCTGTGTCTATACAATTACAGATCATCTTCTAGAAAAAACAAGAGGACCACAAGTAGACAAGTGATTAGTGCTGGTATTGCAATACAAAGTCCATTTTATGAGAATCTAGGGGAAGAGGAAGTAACTATTGACCCATAAAATTGAGAAGGCTTTGTGGAGAGGTGAGCCTTGATGAGTAGTCAGATGTAGAGAGATTGAGAACAGCATGTAGATGAGAAAAGCCCAGGGCCAGAGAAGTATAAGAACAAAGGAAAGAATGTGTATTGGTGTGTATCGTGGAAGAGAGTTATCCGGATGTAGATGGTAAAGAAACTAATGCCACACTAACAACTTTTGTGCTTTGTTATGTAGACAATTAAATGAATGTTTCTAAGTTAGAAACTGATGTATCAGACCCGTGCTTTTGTTGGGGCACACATCATGGAGGTGATTACAGGGGAGGTGACCAGGGTAGCCATAAAGTAGAAGCCATGGACAGCATATGAAGGTTGCTAGAGAAGAGGCTGACTGGGAGACCATGTTGGCTGTGTTTGTATGTTTGAAGAGCCATTATATCAAAAGGAATGATAATTATTCTATGCAGCACTATAAGGGGCCAAGATAGCGTTTTATGCAGGCAGATTTCGATTAATAAGTAAGTTCCTAACAATAAGAACTTCTACAAATGAAATAGTGAGTAAGCCCTTGGCCACCCAAGGGTTTTGTGTTGGGCGGTTACAGGAAAGAGTCCCAAGTAGTTTCTAGATTTTGAAATTTCAAGAATTGGTCAAAACAGTGAAAGGGAGGAGTCAGAGTTACTAACATTTAATTTTGTCAAGTAAGAATATTGTAGTCTTACTTGCCAATGTGGTCCAGCAACTAAGGTAATTATTATTTATTAAATTTAGATTGGGAGAATCATCATCATTAAAACAGTAACATGGTAAGCCCTCAGGAACTTGACAGAAGTTATAGAAATGATACGGTGATCCAGCTACTGAATGCTGTAATAATTAGTACAACAAATGTCATTTACAACTCCAGAAATAGTAAAAAGAGAAATACCAGCCACAAATAGTTATCATAGAGGGCAAAACTTTCCATTTCTTTATTATCATAAATCACAAAGCTCCATTGATGCATATTTTATCACACCACTCTTGCCATATGTGATCTGAAGTTTCTGAGTGCATCCCCAGGGACCACAGTTACTGATATAGATAATCAAGAATTCCTTTTATGCTCCTCTCAATGCCGCCACAGCTCAGATTGAAATTAGCATCTTTTACAATGAAATACCAGTTGCTGTCACAAACATACATGACAGCTGGAGAGAGAGGCCTGTTTATCCAGTTATTCTTCATGTCTCCAGTTCATTATGATTTATTAAGATGTGTACTGTAAGTTCCTGAATGAAGAGACTGAGTTTTGCACAGTGATTATCATTTAAATAGAGGCATCGAGAAGCTGTTCTCCAAGGAGGGAGTGGGCAGTGATGAAGGTCAAAGATCAAAAACATCTTAATAAGCATCTTTTTTAAACGATAATCATTTTCTCAAAATGTCTTTATACATGGCTTTATCTCGCTCTCATGGTTTGAAAATCACTTTTTATTGTAGAAGCATTTTGAGAAGAGGTTGATAATTGTAACTCAACATGTATTGAGAATCTACCATGTGACAGGAACATACTAGATGTGTCTACAAGTTTTCTTATGACACAGGTATTCATGACATCAATCTCATGACACAGGTAGTAGGAATATATTTTAAAGAAAGACATCAAGTTACCTGGCTAATATCACAGAGCTCGTACACAGATTTAGGCATCCCAAAGGTGCTGCTTTTTAAAATTAACCTCCATATCACCTGAAAAAAAATTTTTTTAAATTAGACTTTGCAGTTATTTTTGTTGTCCAAAAGTAACATAGGGGCAAACTGAACAAGTTCTTTTCTCCTGATAATATTTGCAGTTACCATTTATTGTGTGTTTCCCATGTGTTAGGCAAGGTACAAAATGTTTTATATTGATAATCAAATGTAATTCCTTTGAGATCAGCATTATTACTCCCACTTTTCAAATGAGTGAACCTGATCAAAGAGATTAAGTAACTTGTCTGGAAATTTAAGTAATTTACTCAAGGAGAGGCAGGAGCATGATTTAAAATCAACCAGCCTGCAACATCTATTGGCTGAAACCCCCACCTGAGGCTATAGGAGCTTACCAGAGGATGGGGGAGTGAAAGGGGAAGGCTTATGGCAGTGGCTCTCAACAAATAACCCTGAGACTAGCAGCATCTGTACTCAGATGGTCTTATTTGGTAGACAATGCACTTAACCGTTACATAGTACTGCTACATTGTGTCTTCCAAGATTTGTTAGGGAGTTTGCATTTCACGGTACAGCTAATGTAGACTTATCGACAATTGTTTGGTGTACTTCCTTCAGCCACCATCAGTGCCATCAAACTACAAGAATTCACATAGGCACCAAGATGCTGCTTGTTAATGAAGAAAAGGTTATGAGCTGTATCAGAGACTGGAAGATGCTAATGAGTCCCATTTCCTCTTCCTGGGCACACAGGAAGAGAACATTTGCCTGCCTCCCTTGCTGTTAGGTTGAGGCAAGGTTCTGGCCAATGAAAGGCATCTTTATTACTAACTGTAAAACATTCTGAAAGATCCTCTGTACTTTCTGTCTTTGCTCCCCTGGTGACTTTGAGGAAAAATTTCTGCCTTCTACCTAGAGGAGGTAGAGCCACCAGATGGAAGCAGCCCCAATTTCTGAGTCATTGCTTAGAGGAAAAGCACTCAGAAGGATCACCTGACATAAAGCTGAACTATGGTGTGAAGCTACTGAGACTTGGTGTTTTTCTTAGAGTAACTAGCATATATTACCCTATTTAGCTGGCAGTTCACACTTCAACCCTGTTTGCAGTAATGGCTTTGAACCCTCAGATAGCACCTTCCTCTTCCCAAGAAGAGAAGAATAAGCTCCAGTCATTCAGTTATGGTTCCTTTGGATTAAGGATGGAATCTTGCATGGAATCACCCTCCATCTACATAATTACCATGATATATTAACTCAAGACTGCTGGAAGTCCTGTCCCACAACCAAGGTGATTATTAAAGGGGGTGCAGTCCCATTAGGAAGTTAAATGTCCTACAAAAAGGAAGAGAATGAAGGCTTGGAGATCAGCAGTAATTTTTATAGAAATGGAAATAAAAATGATGAGGGCCAGAACATAAAGTGGTAGAATAGAGAGAATAACATAGATTCTTTGGGTATTTCTGAAGAAAACAGCAATAAACACTGCTAAGCAATGTGAAATGCAGTGTCCACCAAAGTAGTATACAGGCAGTTGAGCAGGGAGAGAGGGGACCTAGTGGGAGGATAACAGATTATACAAGCAGGAGCAATGGCTTGGAGGTCCTGGAATCTAGTCTCAGATTAGTCAACTACCGTGTGACCACTAGGAAAGTCACTTAAACTCAATGGATTCCAAACAACATGCAGTGATTTCTTAGTGCTTGAGTCAACAGATTTAACAAATACAGTAGCTAATAAGCTTTATTGGTGGAAATAGCACCTTTGCCTTGATTTTTTAGTCCTCCATTTAAATCTTCAGCTCATGTAGTTTGTAGAAATATAAGCCAAATTACCCATGACAACCTGCAATGTGAGATAGATTAAAACAACTAATTTTGATATTGTTTTCTCTTCTTTTTTTTTTTTTTCATCTGTCACTTGCATGTGGCAATTTAGAAGTTTATATACTCTCTGGCCTAATTTAGAATGTTGCTGCATTTGGATTTTTAGTCTTAGGAGAGATATGGCTTGAATGAAGAAGTTCTAATACTCACTGCAGAAATCCTAGATGCTGAATCTGTAGATATCCACAGAAAAATAATTGTCACTGTGCTGTGTAGGAGTGAATCTTTAAAAAGTTCATGCCAACAACAGTGAAAAGGACATACTTCTTTGCATGGCAAAAACAGAATGGAGTCATTATAGAATCTGTAGGAAACATTCATTAAGAACTTAAATTCCAGGCCGGGCGCGGTGGCTCAAGCCTGTAATCCCAGCACTTTGGGAGGCCGAGACGGGCGGATCATGAGGTCAGGAGATCGAGACCATCCTGGCTAATACGGTGAAACCCCGTCTCTACTAAAAAATACAAAAAACTAGCCGGGCGACGAGGTGGGCGCCTGTAGTCCCAGCTACTCGGGAGGCTGAGACAGGAGAATGGCGTGAACCCGGGAGGCGGAGCTTGCAGTGAGCTGAGATCCGGCCACTGCACTCCAGCCTGGGCGGCAGAGCAAGACTCCGTCTCAAAAAAAAAAAAAAAAAAAAAAAAAAAACTTAAATTCCTTCTAAATTAGCCTATTTCCTGGATGTCTCATATTCATACATCTCAACCTGGGAAGACGTATTCAGAGAAGGAGTCCTCCAGGTTCAGCCTGTAAATTAGAATTTCAAACTGCTAACAGTTCATGAATGTCTCCTGTTTTCCCTGGGAAAGCGCCAATCTCTAGGGCTTAAATTCACCTGTTCATTTTTGGATTTGGGTTGGATCTGCTAGGAGGAAGCAGATGGTGAACACCAAACAGGAGATTTTTTAGCTGGTAGGGCACACAGAACAGATTTGCCAAAATGCCGTTTATTGTCTAGAATTCAGAGATGGAGACCATGGTTAGTTGTTCTGGTAATTCCAATGTTTCTAACAGCCACTCCTGAAGTGATCATTTAAAAAGAATACACATTTCAACCCCCACAGTCTTAAAAGCACAGCCTACATGCAGTTTAAAAATAAATTTACTTCCTCCAACACATTACAAAGCAACGCCTAGATTCTAAGTAAAAACAAAATGTAGCTATTCATATTTTTTAAAGGCTGAAAACTTTCCCCCTTTCCACACAATCCTGCTTTACTGCCCCACAAAGCTACACCTAGATTCCAAATAATAAAAATAAAATGTAGTTATTCATAGTTTTACCAAGCTGAAGTTTGTTCCTTTTTCACACAATCTTGCCTTACTGCTCCCTCCCAGTTCCCCTCTGAATGTTCCTTTTCTTCTCTCCATGCTAGTTGTGCTTTCTTACCTACACTTTCCACCTTTGCAACCCCTCCTTTCTTTAGACAGGGTGACAATCTAGATTTCTCATGTTTTTATGGCTGTGTGGATTGGATAATGGGCTGACTGACAGGAATGTGAACTTAGAACATTCCCAGCACTGAACTGACACAGTGGTATGTTTCAGGGGTGGTGTAAAGCGCTGGGCCGTTGGTATCCATGTGCCCCACCATTCATAATGGGGAACTCTGCCAGCAGAAAGCAGAACCCCAGTCTGCTTTGAAGAAGGTTATGACTCAGCTGGGGGAAGAGACATTAAACACCCAAGATAACAACGGGTGAGGATACCATCAAACATGGTGCACAAGTTTAATTTAATATAGGGGAGAACATCAGAGTCTTGGGGGTGGGGCAGAGTAATCTATGGCTAATTAAGGTCTCATTTAGACAGAGTAATTTTGAACCATCTTGTGGGAAGAGGATCAGAGATAGTTCAAAAGAAATATAGATTCCTCAAGGTGTGGGGATGATATGAGCAAGCCTGTGGCAGAAACAGTTCCTAAGAGTAAGGCAAGTAACTCATTTGGCACAAACACACTTTCACTTAAAAACATTGAAACCTAAAATGTTCCAGTGGATCACTCCCCCCGCCCCCAGAAAAATGAAATCCGTTATAACCAGGAGAAGGGTTGATGGTAGGTAGCTCTGAAAACATGAAATAATACACGTGAAGCCAAACTTTGCAAAAGTAAGATTCTATAGGCTCAGGAAGTATCTTTATTGCTATCATCATCAACTAATAAAACTATGTTTGAGTTCTTTATTTGTGGGGGGTCAGTTGATAATATTTGGCCAAAAATACATCATGAGTTTTAGGAAAATGTTAGCCACATGTCCATCTGAAAAAAAAATGTATTGTTTATGAATTTCTCAAAGTCTCTAAAAACTTACATATGGCATTTCCCCTCCTAATTGTATTGAGGAAACTCTAGATTATCCTAGAGGAGGCCTTGTGAGGAGAGGCTAGAGGAGAGGTAAGATATAATGTGGCTGTTCCAAGGTAAATTATCATTTCAAATTTATTGACAAGATCTCCTTAATTATATCTTTGTTGACAGCTATTCATTCACTTTGTGTGCATAGAATTTGAAACAATGCATATTCCAATTTGCCTTGGAACCAGAGAAATGTTTAACAAAGCATGTGTGTGTGTGTGTGTGTGTGTGTGTGTGTGTGTGTGTGTTTCTGAGGCAGGGTGTCACTCAGTCACCCCGGCTGAAGTACGGTGGCATGATCTCGGCTCACTGCAACCTCCGCCTCCCAGGTTCAAGCGATTCTCATGCCTTAGTCTGCTGAGTAGCTGGGATTACAGGTGTGTGCCACCACACCCAGCTAATTTTTTTTATTTAATTTTTTTTAATTATTATTTTTTTATCAGAGACAGAGTTTCACCACGTTGGCCAGGCTGGTCTCAAACTCCTGGCCTCAAGTGATCCACCCACCCTGCCCTTCCTAAGTGCTGGGATTACAGGCATGAATCACTGAGCCTGGCCTGTTTTTGTGTTTTTGATAGTAGTAACCACTCTGAGGACTGTTAGACCTGGGGTTGTGACATTAACGTTTGTTGGCAAAATCTTCCTCGGTTAACCCTTTCCACATATTCTCCCATTCCTTGCTCTCACACTACCAAATTTATAAAATCACAGCAACTATAAAGGAACAGAAAGCAAGAGCAAAAATAGACCTGATAGACCATTGGGTTATCTGGTATACTCAGCAGAAGATAAGCCCAACACTGGCCAGGTGGGTGCAGCACACCAGCACCCCAGATGGACATGTTAGGAGGAGCTGAAATGAGATAGGAAGGGGAACAAGAGCAATTTCCAAGCGTGGGCACCTGGACTTCACTTATTTGGCTTTTCTTTTGAAAAATTAAATTGCTAGATCCAGGGCTTACCTGTGTTTAACTCATATAAAAAAATCACTCACCTACTCAACTGTAAATTATTTCAGATCACTTACAATTTCACATAATCCCGACCTCTTCTGTTCTCTCAATTAGTGTAGATCATGATAATTGAACTAAACTATGTAATTAACCTCATATCTACCTAGATTTCTCTTTTTTTGCAAAACCTCAAAGAGAAACGTGTGTCACACTTGTATTTTATTTTAATATTTTCATGTTCCTTGAAAATTCTACTTACTCTCATAAATAAAGAATACTTGTCAGAAGCTATGCTTTTTGATTTTTTGAAAAATATATTTTTTCTAAGCTCCTTCCATAAATTGTTTATTGTTCAATATGGCTGTGACTTTTCAATGCAGTTACTTATTTTTCATGCCTTCAATTTGGTATAAATATTTCTTTTACCCAGAATCAAATGCATAAAAGGTTTCCTTTCATCTCAAGGATGCAAGTTATTTTTGTTATCTTCTATGGGAAATTAATAATGGTGGGGTCAAGGTGGGGAAGGAAGTTAGCAGATCCCTCTAACTTAACAACTGCATATTGTAATAGAAATAACTCATAACAATGATGCAATTCCTCTCTTCCCTTCTGATAAACAAGACCATGACTTAGTGGTCATTCTTTTTCTTTTCCGTTTCTCACTTACTCCTGTCCTAGTTATTCAAATACCTAGCCAATGACTTCTAAAAGCACCACTACCTGAGGTCAGCTACACTTTGCAGAATTAGACATAAAGGTAGAGATGGATGCCATAATGACTTCTGTCACACATTGGCTCAAGGAACTTGGAAAGACCAGGACCAGGGTACTGGCAGCACTTGCCTGGTGTATTCTTCAGTGCTCATAGGATCTGTCTGGTCTTAAGTTTGGTCAATCCAGAAAGGGTTGCACCTCTGTCTCCTTCCCGTGTCAATCCTAGTCTCTTTTGTCCAAATTCCCAAACAACCTCTCAGGTCTTACGTTCTGGGTGGCTCGTGGAGGATGGAAGGGCTGCTCTCCTAGGTTCGCACTCCATCTTGCATACTTCTTAGAGATGTTGCCCATGATTCATTAAGACATCTGGGTTTTTGATTCAGAACATTTCCCATCATGAAGTATCCTGAGAGCATTCTTCTGTATAGGTTTTCCCCTAAGAAATAATGTAAAAACCTAGGGGGAAAAACATCGATGTGCTAATCTCCATTCCACTTCATAGATTGTCATATAAATGTTCTGCAAGCCACAATTTGACATGAAGGAATGGTACCCTAATGAGCAAATGTTATGGTAAGAGGTTCATCAAGGCAGTTATTTTACACATGTGCCTGGGCGGGTTGTGAACATTCGGCCTAAAACTGTTTCATTAACAGCAGATGACCCTCGTCAGTGACAGGTGAAGAAACGGGCCTTTCCTCAGCTCTGCAAGACACAGGGCACAGCAAAGCCTCCTGCCTCTTGGCAAAATAACCATCCCACCAAGAGCTGCATAAGATGCTGTTTTAAGTCCTGTGATAAGTGCTTGGGCTCCCTCCTACAACCATCTTGATACTTTGCAAGAATGGTAAACATAGACTCACGGACTTCCATAAACGTTGAAGTGCATGTGAGCGCCAGGGCAGCAATAACTTTAGAAAGCAAATGCTGAACAGTGTTTTAAGTCTTTTGCTCAATATTGTCCGGAATGGTGGGCATGAAGCAGTCCTTCCTAAGAACAGGAAGTCACCGATTTAATTTGCAAAGTTAATGTTAACCTCAACTAAATCAGAGTTCATTGGCAGAATGGTTTAGAGGTTTTCAGTGTCTTTCTGGCATTGAAATGATAAAGGCAGAGAAAGTAGTTTTCAAAGTCAGTTTGGATTTATGAAATGTTCACCAAAATAATCATAAGACAGAAGCTAACCAAAGGAGATAACCATAATTAGAAGACAGCATGATCTCTAATAATAAAATTATCTTAAACCCTTGACCATTAGAATTTTCTGAACTTGTGGAAATGAAAGTCATGATCTTGTTTTGCACTAGTACCTTGCAGTCTGGATACCTAGGTTCTAATTCCCTAATTTATAGAACAGCATCTGAAATGCCATTACCAATCTTTCTTCTATAGACAGTTTTTTTAAAGCCCTAAAAGTCCTATTTTGCTCATTTACTTTTTTTTTTTTTTTTTTGAGACGGAGTCTTGCTCTTCGCCTAGGCTGGAGTGCAGTGGCACAATCTCGGCTTACTGCAAGCTCTGCCTCCTGGGTTCACACCATTCTTCTGCCTCAGCCTCCCGAGTAACTGGGACTACAGGCGCCCACCACCATGCTCAGCTAATTTTTTGTGTTTTTATAGAGACGGGGTTTCACCGTGTTAGCCAGGGTGATCTCGATCTCCTGACCTTGTGATCTGCCTGCTTCGGCCTCCCAAAGTGCTGGGATGACAGGCGTGAGCCACCGCGCCCGGCCTGCTCATTTACTTAAAGTCAACTCATGGTAATTTGCACTATTTGAAGGAAGTGATATCATGGTTAACAGAAAACAGCAAATAATTTTTAAAATTACGTATTTTATTCTTTGGAAGATATTTTAGGTATCTGCATTTAAATAGCCATATGTCTCAAACTCTAGAAACTGGCAACATTTCAAATTAAATAGTGCATCCCTGCTGAAAGGATGAGGTGGTATACCATAGTATTATAGTTACAAAACAGACTTCATAATTTTGTACAGACTCAGGTTCAAGCAGTAAGGCTAGAATAACTAGCTCTGTGCTCTTGGGCGACTTATTTATCTTCTCTGTGACTTCATTTCTTCAGCTACTAAATGGTGATGATATTTGTACCTCATGGCATTATCAGGAATAGATGGGATAATACTGATGGAGTGCTTTTGACAGGGCTTGCCCATGGCAAGTGATTCTTATTTTACATGGCATATGGTAGGATCCTCTTTCCTGTGTATTCTCTCTATCCCTATGAGTGACTATGTGGGTTAGAGGAAATAGTACATTTTGCTTTTCTTAACAAAATTACACAGAGTAGTTTACAAGGTCAACCAATAGCCTCTAAAAAAGAGTTCACATGCACCACAGGCTAGAAAGCACCTTGGAGGACCTGTGATACCTTCCCCGATCTGATGTCTGTGCTCAGACTCCCACAGGCCAGTCATCTGCACGTTCTCCTCTGGCTGCTGGGAACTCACTGCTCTCCGGGAAAGCCCATTTCAACATAAGGCAATTCATCATTAGGAAGCTCATCATTTTGCTGGAATAAAACATGCTCCCCATTCATTGACCCTGGTCCAGGCCTCCATAGCAATGCAGAATAAATATATTTTCTGTTTCACATGAAGATATTTCAGATACTTGAAGAGGATTATTGTGCTTCCTCTAAGTCTTTTCTGTGTCAGGTCGGCTATTTTGAAGACCTTCAACCGTTTCTCATGTGGAAGGCATGTTGTTGAGCCCTTTCCCGACCACTGGCTACTTTCTACACAGCTCAAGTATAGTGTGATGAGTAGAACAGAACAGGACATCTCAGTGCACCCTGACCAAGAGAAAGTAAAGCAGGATGGACTCATCCCTGGAAACAGTGGATACAGTGGATATCTAAAGGCCTGAATTTGCATCCTGGGTCTGCTTTTCTCTGGCAGAGTGGTCTTGGGGTGTGGTACTCAACCTCCACATGTGCTTTTCTCACTGGCACATGTTTGTGTTAAATTTTATCTGGTCATATATAGTGGATCATATCAGCCTTTTTGACCCCATTTCTTCATCTAATATAAACTATTCATTCAGGTTTCATTAAATTTGTATGACTGGCATACCATAATGTGCATGTCCATGCCACAAGTTAAACCAAAATGTAATACATGGCAAATCCAGCTAGAAGCCCAGAGCAGAGCATTCAGAACCTGCATTAGGGTAACCAGGGCTTCATTGGTTTATTAAAGAAGTACTTGCTGTGCCCTGATTATGTGCCAGGTAAGATATTGGGTTCGGGGCATATAAAGATGAACAAGAGAGTTCCCATCTTTATCCTCAAGGAGCTTGGAGTCTAACAAACCATCTATTAATGGACTTTTGGGGGCACTGTGGACAATGCCCTTTCAACCATTGTTCCAGCTTTTGTTGGTACAAAGATATAATCAGGGCAATCCCCTGATCATCCAGTCTGGGTCCCAAAGGAAACAAGTTTAGTAGGGAAAGACTTGATCTTAATGAAGGCATGTTGACTTAATGATTTTTTCTCCTAAAGTTTTGTCTGATATATATATAACAAATCATATATAATGTGGCTGATATAACCATGGGAACTATCTACATTATGATCTGGAAAATGGATGCCCTACTCTTAAATTGAAAATGTATACTATAATAAGGATGAATGAAAATTGAACTTTACTAAGGCAGTGGTCCTCAACTAGGGGTACTTTTACTTCTGGATTTGACATTTGGCAAGGTCTGGAGACATTTTCTGTTGTCCCAAGTGGGATGATGTTATTGGTATCTAGTAAGTAGAAGACAGGGGTGCTATTAAATATCCTACAATGTGTAGGGGACTTCCTGTCCCAGACAAAGAATTCGCCAGGCAAAATGTCAGTAGTCATAGCCAGGGTGAGAAACGCTGCTTGGGAAGAGGAAGCAGTAGAACTGAGTGGTGAAGACCACAAGTGTGGGAGCCAGAGAGTCCTGTGTTTGAAACCTCTTGTGGTGACCACTTCATCAGTTTCTGCATCTGCAAAGTGAAGATGGTAACAATACTGAATTCAATGAGAGGATTAGAGAGGTAATGCTCATGAAGCACTCACAGTGTCTGGCAGAGAGGTATGACGAAATAAATGGTGGTTATTTATTTATTTATTTATTTTGCTCTGTCAGTTTTTCCTCTGAATGCTACATGTTTTGACATGAGTGAAATAGATAGATGTAGCCAAAGAAATGTATAGCACTTGGTATTTCATGAAGAAATCTGTTGTTTTCCTGTGTTTAAAGAAACAACCCTCAACAATTTGGTCTTCAAATGTTAACCAGTTCCATGAGTCAAATAATATCCTCTGTGCTGAGCTGCCTGAAGTATTCCACTGAGATGCTAACTGCCAAATGGATTAATATTTTAATGATTGCTTAAAGATCTTATTTTCAAATATGAGTATGCCTCATATTTTTAGACTGAAATGTTCCCAGTATTATGGAGATGAGGGTATCAGCTAAGCATAAAGGCAGACACAACTGTAACACTTCAAAACTATGATGTTAATGAAGATGTACTTTGGTTGCTAGCTACTATTTGCTTTAAATGCAATTTGATATTAATGGTAGCACAAAAGTGTTATTTAATCTTTATTTATAAGATGAACATCCTTGGGAGATCTTGCCAGTTTGTGCAAAGTATAGGCATAGATTTAGATTCTTACTTAATATTCCAAAAAAGCCTACAAGACACATGCTCTCAAGTGTGGTGCTTGCTTTCAATGATGTAATGATGGTTGGTGCCTCTGCAAATTGATATGAAGTATTTGATGCAGGGAATCAAGGGATTTCAAAAAGAAATATTGGAAATTGTATTGTTTCTTGCATTAGAAAATGAAGATGAGATGCAATGACCTGTGAATGTTTGTGTCTCCCCCAGGTTCACACACTGAAATCCTAACCCATAATGGAATGGCATTAGGAGGGGGACCTCAAGGCAGTCATTGTGTAATCAGGGTAGAGCCCTTATGAATGAAATTCTTGCCCTTAAAAAGTGGGGGGGGGGGGGAACCCCAGGGAGCTCTCTTGCCCTTTTTCTGTCGTGTGAGAATACAATGAGAAGATAGCAGTCTGCAACTCAGAAGAGGGCCCTCACCAGAAATGGACCGTGCTGGCACCTTGATCTTGGACTTCAGCCTCCAGAACTGTGAAAGATAAATTTCTGTTATTAGTCACCAAGTCTGTGGTATTTTGTCATAACAGTCTGGACAGAGTAAAACATAAGAGAACATTGGCACCGGTGTGGGAGGTGGGCATGGAGATGGCTGTATCTTCCAGTTAGTTTCTCCCAGTCCTTGTCTGACCTTCAACAGTGGTAGGTGGGTGATACTGCCTACTCTACATGTCTGTTCAAGCCATTTGCATGGAAAAAAGATATCCTTTGATGCAAACATTAAATGTTCATTTCTGTCTATTTTGTTACTCTTATTTTAGTGCTCAACATCTTTCAAATTAAAAAGAAACATATTTGGTAGCCCTTTCAAATATAGAGAAGATTACTTCTAAATGAAATTTCTTTAGCCAATTTTTAATTAAATTGCTAAAGGAAATTACATCTGTTGGCTTAAAAACAAATTATGATAAGTTCATCAATTATTTATAATCAGTACAATTTAATCCCTTATTAGGACTTAGTAAGGGGTTCAGAGACGTTGAGTTTACCAAGTGAAACAATCGTGAGCATAATAAAAGATGGATGTATTCCTTCAGAAAATATTTTGTATTAATAGCTTTGACCAAATAGTTGTAAAAATATATCTATAATATTTACGAGTACACTTAAAATTTCTACCCAACAATTTATATAAGCTGCTATTTAGTAAGCTGTATTTTTAAATTATTGGGAGAAAGTGGAAATCAAAATTTGGTTCTGTCCAAAGATACCAGCTAAAGAACAGCAACAAAAAAACTATCCTGTATCTCTTTCCATGCTATTTTGCCCACAACCTTAACTCTAATCCTAGTAAACAACCCTCTGTGGGAACAAGTGGTAATTGAATCTTCATGCTAATTATATCCTGGTTTTCTTTTGACTACTAGCTCCCAATTATGCCAACATATTACACTATGTACTGTTCTCTGGGAAAATGCTAAGATTACCTTGTTCATTCAGCTAAGGTCAGACCTTAAAAAAAAAAAAAAAAAAAAAAAAAAGGCTGAAGATTTAGCTACAGACAATTTAGTTCCTAACACTCATCTGTTTTTCATTTTGGGTGGAAGGTTAACATAGCTTATTTTAGTTATAAACCAGGTGCAGGAACAGATAAGTAGGAGTGTATTAGTCACAAATAATTTCAATGTGAAGTATTAAGAGTTAAGTTTTTGTTCCCCTTCCAGATGTTGAACACAGAGTTGCAGTTGTATGGTTGGAGTGTTGGGGTGTTGGGGGCTACACATCAAAGAAATTTCTGTGACCATCAAATGTATCCATTACATGGAATCAAATTATCACCTTATTAGTTACCCTTTAATTGGTGGATATAACAGAGAACATGCAGTTATTTAGTCATGTTTGATCTAAGACTCAGCACTTAATACATGAACGTAAGGATGGAAAGAATAGACGCTGGGGCCTTCAAAAGTGGGAAGGCTGGAAGGAAGTCGACGGTTGAAAAATTATTATCTGTGGGGTACAATGGTCATTATTTGGGTGATGCGTACACTAGAAGTCCAATCTCTCCTTATGATATAGCTATACACACACACACACACTATATATACACATATATAGTGTGTGTGTGTAATAAACTTGCACATGTACCCCTGAATCTAAAATAAAAAAGACTCAGTACTTAAAGAGTAGAATCTGTTTATGTTACTACTTGTAAATAATAAATTCAGTGACAGTACCGCTTTTTTTTATAAAGAGGTATTGTACATTTTAACAGCGTATATTTGCAAACACACATTTAAGAGTTAGGTAAAACTTAGAAAATAAAACCCTTCAACTTAAAGATTTCCTACTTTCTCACCTCCCTAATGTCCACACCAGAATATTGCCAATAATTAATACTAATGGTCACAGGCAAATCTTGTCAATTTAAAGAAATAATTCAAAGTAACGAGGACCATTCAAATATTTGACTTAAATATTTAATTAAATATTACAAATTTATTTAACTTGAAAATTCAATTGATTCAATTTTATATTCCTTATTAAAAACCAAATCACATATTTTTAAAGAATCTATTGTGAGCAAGATTCTAGTTAAGAGATGTAGAACTATAAAGAAGAGAGGGCTCCCATGCAAGATACCTCTTTACTCTTTGGAGGTAATGGCATTAGTCAGAACACACTCTAAACTTGTGATTACATTGTTAAACATTCTTATAAATAGCAAGGATACCCCCATATCAGGCAATGCTGTGCATGTTTCTGACATTTGCACTTTTGCATGGTACTTTACATGCTAGCCCTTACTGCTTAGGAAGAAGAGATGAGTGATATTGTTAAAACTTTATGTTTATAGCTTCCTTTACTCTTTTATAGTGGTTATTCAATGATATATTTGTAGGCCAGATGTCCTCTCTTCTATGATACCTTAATCTAAAAAAAAAAAATTACATATACCTTGAGGTGAATTGGATCATTTCTATTTTGCATTGCACTTGAGTAATGTTTTGCGTTGAATGTGCTCAGGGTTCTAAAATTAAGTTAATCCATATGTAATTAGGAACATTCTTAACTAGAGAGTCCTGGTTAGCAAGAGATTGGCAGATTATTCTGAATCACTAGTTAGCAAACCATGGATAGCAATTAAATAAAAAAAGAATAAAATTCTCTTTAAAATAGGTTGTTGCAATAACTTAATGTGGTAATATGATTTTCTATTTTAAATTGCTGTAGACAGTGCATTTTTTAAAGCAAAATTTTGTCTTCTGAGAGCTAGTTTCATAATTTTGTACTACTTATGCTATTTAACACTTCAGTAAGGCCAGGCGCGGTGGCTCACTCCTGTAATCCCAGCACTTTGGGGGGTTGAGGCAGGCGGATCACGAGGTCAGGAGATCAAGACCATCCTGGCTAACACTGAAACCCCGTCTCTATTAAAAACACAAAAAATTAGCCAGGCATGGTGGCAGGCACCTGTAGGCCCAGCTACTGGGGAGGCTGAGGCAGGAAAATGGCATGAACCTGGGAGGCGGAGCTTGCAGTGAGCTGAGATTGCGCCACTGCACTCCAGCCTGGGCGACAGAGTGAGACTCCGTCTCAAAAACAAAACAAAACAAAAAACAAAACAAAACACTTCAGTAAGTATTCTGCTTTTGCAATCCCTTTTGATTTGTGATGGATAAAATAAACTGAAGGCTATTTTATGGATAAAATAAACTGAAGGCTAGTAAAGATAGTGTTGCACGTCTTAAGAAAACAGACAAGAATATTTTGGAGAAACTAAGTATTTCTCTTTATGAGACTGTATGACCTTATGTTATACAGTCATGTTATGTTTATGCTAATGTATAATGCTTTTATGATAACAATGCTTTTATTTCCAGAACAATTATACTTAACATTGACACTTAAAGATGTTCCTTTTTTATATTCAACTAATGACAACTTTGCTGTATATTCCATGTCAATATCAGGATTCAGGGAGGGCTGAACCTAATGAACACATGGTTCTTCATTTACCCCTCCCCAGACACTGTGTGCTTAATGCTGTGTATAGTCCCTTACTTATGTCTTCATTTGCAGTAGTCATTTCAGAAGGAATTGATGACAGTGCCTTCTTTTAGTAAATAACAATAAGTCACAGTCTACTGAATATAAAACCTGTAGATGCTCGGTTACTTAAAACCACCTTTATTACATAAAATATGTTTTCTTGGTCTCTAAATTAGTATGAAAATATGGAGGAGGTTGTTTCTTCAATTAAATGTGAAAGATTAATCACTGTAACAATTTGTTTCACAATAGACAATAATTAAATGTCAAAAATGAAATATTTACTTTTTAAGTCTTATATGTCCGAGAAAAAAAGTATTGGAGAAGCATAAAAATCTGGTGCTATTTGCATATATGTTGATTGAGTTAATATGGAGTTTACATATAAATAAAATATATTTAATACTAGAATTAGGTAATGCATTTATGTTTATTATAGCTTCACATGCTGTTTTTAGAGGACAAGAAAAGTTCCCTATATCCAAAGTAGAATGTAGAGGGAATAAAAATGGCAGCCCTGAGTCTTAGCTCTCTGGTATTCTGGGAATATGCCTTTGGGGGTAAGGAAGGGGAAATAACGAGGATTTCCCAAAGTGCCATCAAAGTAAAACAAATGAATCTAAAAGTGATAAATGTTACTTTTCTATTTCTCTCTTGCTCTTCTTTTCGCCACTCTGCACTACTGATTGCAGCACCACCAGATCAGAATCAACAATTAACTGTCTAATTATTCTAGTCACACCAGCCCACAATGAAATCTTTATTCCGTGTTTACAGCAATCTTTGGCAGAGGCTGTCTTGCTGTTTCTAAACGAAGAAGAACTGCCCTTTGGCTCCTCTCGGCATCAGCTGCCTTGGTTTCAGCCCTGGATGCCAATAATCAGACTTCTTTTTCTTCCAAAGTGGACATTTTTTTTTTAGGGTGAAAAGACCTATTCTCATCAACCCCCCATATATTCTGGCTGATTTATGTTCTCGCTACTGCAGCTCTTCCTTCCGTGTCTCTTTACGTTTTTCCTTTCTCCATAGAACACCATCAGCAAAAACCCCATTTTAAGTCCAAAATTGTAAAATATGCTTGGCCAAACAGTGCTCACTACTATGAGGGAAAGAAAAATACAACTACTGGTTTATGGATAGAGGGAAGTCAAGGAACTCCCTCCTGCTTTTCTGAACTGCTAATTTTCTGCCTCAAAAGGCATTCAATAACTTCTCCACCAGGGGAAAAACATACCCACTTTTCAGTGGCTCTCTTGATGACTTCCAACTATTTACTTAAATCCACCAACAGCTGCAGGTCTTTGAGAAGCTTCAGAACTTGGGGGATATTTACAAATGTGTAAGTGTCTGAGAGGGTATAGGGTACATCTGAGTCTCTTGGAGATGGTAAGAGCAGACTACTGCACTATGACAGACAGGAAGAGAGAAGTTAATACCAATCCAAAGTCTAAAAGGAGACAGTGCTTTTACCCAACGGAGGAGGGAAAAATGCCTTGGTTAGCCCTCTGGGCTGTCTCATGGAGTCCTCTTCCTGAATCTGAGAGCAGAGGACAAGCAATGTTAGAGCTGTTATCCTGTGCTGCTCAGCTGCTTTCTTCTGACGAACATTGCTCTGCTCTTTGAGGATAGTGACATCTTCCTTCCAATTCCAGTCTCCAAACCCTGTGTAACAGTTCCCCTAACAACCTCAGTCTCTCCTCTCAGCCCTCAGCACTTACTACAGTCACATCGCTTTTCCAGTGAGAACTGGGTCATAAAATTTTACAGGGCAGAAAGGTAGAAGGGGGCGTTTCAGTAGTATAAACACTGATTAAATTTCCCGGCAACTCTCCCCAAACGAAAGATAATTTTTCTACAAGTATGCACAAGAATGTCAAGAATGCTAAGTCATTTTTATGTTTGTACTTTCCTTTTCCATTTTAATTTTACACTGCCACATGGCACACATGCTAAAAATGTATCTCCTTAACCTGCAGTGTAGCAAACTTTTCACAAAACATTAAAATGGCATATTTTATAGACTGTCCTTTCCCAGGATGCTCAAAGCATTTTTTTGGATACAAAATTAGATCATCTCATGACAACTGTCCTGTTAGAAAGGCACAGTTACTTGAGTATCTGCAGAGAGCGAAAATCAGAAGCACTGAAAAGAAAGGTCACGCCAAAGTCAATGGCCAAAGCCTCAGTAGACGCTGAGAGCTTGGTTCACAGCCTAAGTAGACTCTAAGAGCTTGGTTCCAATTTATAATACTTCCCTCCTGATCTTCATTCGTCTCTTTTTTCTCAGGCAGGAAGGGATGTGGCCAGCGTGGAGGTTTGACCTCATCTCCTGCACTCAGCTTAACTCTGCCATACTATTCTCCCACACCCTCGCCCAGCTTTCTGCTTCATCAGCTGCCCAAGCCCGCACCCTGGACAACATCTGAACAGAGTCAAGCCAAGAGTTGGCAACCACAGGTGCCCTTGTGGATTCCTCCAGTGTCAGGACCTGAATCCTTTCAGTATGTCCAACGAGACTGCAAGGGTAACACTAAAGGGAAAAGATTTTCCCAGATTGTATAAATAAATGAAAGGGAAACGCTGGGTCAACTATGGGGCTCAAGATGGCTGTGCCTTCAGGGTTCCCCAGTCAGAGGCGGCTGAGGAAGGTGAGCAGATAGGAACATAATACTCATCGATAAGCATGGGTTCAAACACATCCTAGTTTCAACTTTTTGTTGTTCTTGGGTAGATCCAATTCCTTAGCTGAGTCCCTGACAGCACCACAACTCTGACTGGGTAATTTCCTTTGGTGGAAAGACACACATCAGAGACTAGAGGAGGTCCGGGGACATTTCATTTGAGGGGAGGGGGCCGCAGGTTCAGTTTCCAGGCGATTCATAACAATCAGAAAAAAACAAAATTGTTCTGGTGCTCGTGCCAATAACAAGAGCGTTAATAATAATAGCAACAACATCGTAAACTCCGAATCTACCAGGCGACCAACTCCCCGATTCTCTGGTGCTAGCTCCTCTCACTTCCAGCCTAGTCTCAGCAGAAACAAAACAAGGTTCTGGCGCTGCCTCCGGGCTGCCCTCCAGATTTCAGCCCTCACTGCCGCCCCAGAGGCAGATAGCTAGGCAAAGTCCGCTGCAGTCTCTCCTATTGCTAAGGATACGTTGGGACTCCTAGGGAACATTTCTTTGCGTATCTGAAACTTTCACCGGATTTGACCCCCTTGCCCCCGGCTCTTCCCCCAGGGTGACTACAACAAGCAAAAACCAAACAGCGAGCGCGCAATTCAGAGCTTTCCTTGGGAGTGTCAGGGCCCGAGGACAGGAAATCCGGGGAGTTGGCGAAGTCCGGCAGGTGGCGGGGACGCGAGCTCCCACCACATTCTCCTCCCACTGCCGAGCTCGGGCGGGGGCGGGGGCGGGGGCGCGGCGCGAGGCGCGGACCAGGGATCGGCCCTGTAGGTGCCTGCGCCTCCCCGGAGCCTCGCTCTCTGGTCCCCTTCCCGGCGCACATCTCTGTGCGAGGGACGCGGCCACCCTGTCTCCTCTGCAGGCGGAGGGAGGCGCCGCTGCCCGCGGGACCAGCGAGGGTGAAGCCGGTGCCAAGAACCCCCGGCAAGCCGCGCTCCTGGATCCCCAGTCACCATTCCCAGGCGTGCGCAGTCCCCGCTCCCAGCGCGCCACGTCCTCCACCTGCCCCGGTGCGCCCCAGCTTCTCTGCTTCCAGAGAGCAGCTCCCTGAGTCCCGGCAGCCCCTTTCCATCCCCTTTTCCCACGAAGTCCGAGGAAGTCGAACTCAAGAGTGGTCGGTAGGCTCGCCAAGGCGGCAGGGAGTTGCTGGGAGAGCGCAGCGCGGAGCGGGACCGCGCGCAGCGCCCGGGGCTCTCGCCCCAGAGGGCTGGCTCTGCGCTCCTGGAGTCCCGGGCCCCAGAAGCGGGGCCCGACCTGAGCCCTCTGCGTTACCTGGCAAGGCCGACGACTCTCCGGAGACCTTCGGTCCTGACTGCTCCAGGGCGGGCGTCCTGCTCACATCGCTGCCTCCCACACTGAGCGGCTGGTGCCCCGCTGGGTCTCTTCGCCCCTGCTCGCGGCGCTGTCCCCGCCCCCCACCCCCCTACCCCCACTGTCAGAAGTGTCACAGCTTTTCTGCCTTCGGATGTTTCGCAAAGTCTCCGTGCGGTCGCCAGGAGTTGGGGGGCACTGCCAAGTGCGCCAACCCCGACGATGCCCTGTCCTGCCCTCCCGCGGCCGCCGCGTTCAGTCCAGTGAGAAGAGCCCCCTGGTCGCTGTCACCGTCCCCCAAGCGCGGTGCGCGGTGTGCTTCCCCTCCCTCGCGCCTTCCCTAACCGGAGTGGCTGCTGCCTGCCTGTGCCGTGGGTCCTCATTCCCCTGCTCATGAATATTCTGACAGAGGCTAATGCCGTTGAAGTAAATTGAATTAGCCAATTGGTGCCAGGAATGTGCGCTCCTTCCTTCTGAGGAGCGGTCTGGAACCTCACCAGATGAAAGCAATTAACGTCTGGTTGGCACCCTGTGGTTTACACCAGTGAGGGGCAAAATGGGTTAATTCTTTAAATGCAGTTAAGATACCACATTTAAATGTTTAAACTCCTCTATTGGCTGACAGCGTAAGGAAATGTTAAGAGGGAGAGAGAAGAAAGGCGATGTGTGGATGTGGGGAGGGGGGCGGGGGTATTTACATCCGAACTTTCCCCTGAAGTTGAGGTAATTATTTTGCAGAGATTCTGGAAGACGCAGTTGATGAGTAGAAAAGGAAAAGGCAAATAAGATCAGAAAGGAAATGAGTACCAACCCGGGTTTAACCTTGACCTTGAGGGTGCAAAATACTAATTGTTTTCAAGAGGAGAGGTAGGGGAAGATGGCATATGTGAGGGAAACCTCACGTATCGACTTTTAAGAATTTCTTGAAATGCTCAGATTTCCTTTTCTTTTTGTCCTCATAGGAAAATCTTAGAGTTTTAAGCCTTTAAGTAGAGATGGGGTGAAGGTATATTAAGGGTCAGAAATTTCTGAGGTGGGAGCTGAGACCACCCTTCTCCCCCAGATGAAGAGGGTCCCCCAAATCACACAATACTGTGACAGGCCATTCCAGAAGGCAATTCCAGTTCTGTAGCTCAAGCTCTTATTTCTGAGGTCAGAATACACAAGGTCAAAAGGAGAGATCACCTCTCTCCTGTCCTGATTCCTACCCTAGAATGTCAAGTTATTGATGACAACTTGGGTTTCGCAGTGGCTAGAGGGGCACTCTTCGCCGGATGTGGTTTCTACGTTTCTCTTCAAGTGAGGTGCTTGGAGGATTTCCTCCCCCATCACTGATTGTAATACAGAAAGTTATTTTGATTGAATTGATAGGTTACTAAATAATCTATTTGTACAACTGCTCTGTGGCCAAATGATCAATGTGTATAAAGAACTGATAAAATGATGTATATAAATATCCAGTAAGATTCCCAAGTGTGTGACAATAGAAATAGTATCCCAGTTAAGGCAGTCATGCCATATTTTAATAGGTTTCAGCAGGCCTAGAATTAGAACTCATAGTTATAACAGTAATTATTAATAGCAGAATAGCTAATGTTTATGGAGAACTTGTTATGTGACAGACATGTGTTACACATGTTATTTCATTTCATTTCATTTTTCCAACAACTCAATTCAGTCTAGACTATTATTTCTCTATTTTAATAGATGATGCAGTTGTGGCTCAAAAAAGTAAGGGCAGCTGACCCTTGAACAACATGGGAGTCAGGAGCACTGACACTCATGTAGTCAAAAACCCACATATAACTTTTGACTCCCCAAAACTTGACTACTAATTGCCTACTGTTGTCTGGAAACTTTATGGATAACATAAGCAGTCGACTAACACATATTTTATATGCTATACATTTTATATGCTGTATTCTTACAATAGTCTGGAGGAAAGAAAATGATATTAAGGAAATAATAAGGAAAATGAAATGTATTTACTATTCATTAAGTGGAAGTGGATTATCATAAAGGTCTTCGTCCTTGTTGTCTTCATGTTGAGTAGGCAGAGGAGAAGGAGGAAGAGGGAGGCTTGGTCTTGCCCTGTCAGGGATGACAGATGGGAGAAAATCCATGTCTAAGTGGACTCATAGAGTTCAAACTTTTGTTGTTCAAGGATCAACTGTAGTGTGCCCGGGTCACATAGCTCATAAGTGGGGAGATCAACTTTGACGCAAAGAACTCTGATTAGTGGTCCAGGGCCTTCAGGTCTCTAGCAGCTTACACTGCCTTTTTGTCCAAAAAGAAAACCAGTTTCTTGATGTTTTGTTGAAGTGACTTGTTTTTGGTGATCAATTCCTTACCCAAAATTTAGAAAAAAATCATGAGTCTTTTTTTTTTGGATAGTGTGATGGTCAATTTTATGGGTCGACTTGACTGAGGCATAGGGTACTCAGATATTTGGTGGGATATTATCCTGGAAGTTTCTGTGAGTGTGTTTTTTGGATAAGATTATCATTTAAACTGGCCGACTGGATGAGGCAGATTGCCTTCCGTAATGTGGGTGGGCCTCATCCAATCAGTTGAAGGCCTAAATAGAACAAAAGGTTCATCTTCCCTCAAATAAGAGCTGGCTTTTCTCATGTTTTTATAGGTTCTTATGAGAAGCCTTGGGGTGAGAAATGTCTTCTTTTACCTTCTGCAAAACGTGTGTGAAAACTTTTTTTTTACCAAAATTATATTCCATTTACTGAAAGAAATCAGCACATTATAAAGTGCTGTTTCTTTGCACAGAGCTTGTATTTAGTTTTCAGTACTAGATATTTGCATATTTTCGTAGGTCTTATGAAAAACCTTTGGGATGAGAAATGGCTGCTTTTATCTTCTAGAATGGTAAAATTTTCTGGCCTGATGGAAAGAATTTTCTGGCCCAATAACCTTCAAACTCAGACATCATCTCTGCAGATTATGGATTTGCCAGCCTCCCTAATTTCTTTAGTCAATTCCTTATTATACTAAATCTACCCACCTACCTACCTACCTTCCTACCTTCCTACCTTCCTACCTTTAGTTGGTTCTGTTTCTTTGGAGAACTTCAACTAATACAAATGGATACATTCAGTAAACACTACTTGTGAATTTCCCATGGATATCAATTGTCTCCATCTCCCAATACACACAGTGTGTAATTTTTTTACTTAAGATTTTCCAGGCCTATTATTAATAAGGTAGGAACAATTTTATTTTTCCTGTTTTTTTAAACATGGGTGAGACTATCAGATTTAAATAAAAGTTTATCCTTCAAGTACTGAAAATGGACTATAATATATTAGATTAAAGCAAAATTTATAGATATTATATAAAGGGAGAAATTTGAGTATTATAATTGTAGAGATAAGAATGATCAGGTTAAATCTTTGAATTCAACAGTTGTTGAGTACCCACTAAATGCAAGGCACATGTCTATTCAAATGTTTTCTATTCAAATCCACAGTTAAATCTCTTTTAAACATTGAGGATCTGCCATATTTTATTCTCTGAAACTTTGGGTAGTTTAAAACCTTTTATGTTAAAAAAAGTATACGACTGTTTCATTCTCATATTAAATACTGATGATTTTCCCAATCATGATTCCTCCCTTACAATGCTCTGTTAGGTCTTCCTTTTATAGAGAGAATCTACTGAGGGTTTAGAAGCAACATTTCACAGAAATGTCTTTAGATGTTGGAATATGTATTTATATGAATATGTTAACATGATTTTAAAGCCCATAAAATGTTATCAGGATAAGTGCTTTCTGTATTTCCTCAAGAGTCTCAGTGGGCAGAGTCGGGGGAAGACCACTGGAGTCTGAGGAGGGACTCTGGCTCCTTGTTGGGGGTGTGGGCCCTCTTGGATAAGCCATTCTCCTTTGGAGTGAACCAAGTTAGTGAGTGTGCAAAGTGGAAAGAATAATACCCTTTTTATTGAGTGCTTTGCTACTTGCAAATTGTTCTCCCATATGGTATCTCATTCCCTCCTTCCGGCAACCCTATGAATTCAGCATTATTATCCATATTTAATTGATGAAGAATCTCAAGCTCACAGAGATTCCGTAACACTCAGAGCTTCTCCTAGGAAGGGATAGAACAGGGACTTTAATCCAGGGACAAAGTCACCCTCTCAGTGAAACTGTCTTTGACATCTCCCTCTGCCCTCCCTCCCTCAGCCATGCACACACACACTTCTTTTTCCAGTGGAAATGACAATTTCCTCCTTTGTGCTCCCTTAGGACATCTGGGATGTGTAAATAAATAATTAGAACACAATGTGTTGTTTCTACCAGTAATCAAAAGCAACCTGAAATCAGAAACTTTGTCTTAATAATTTTTGTATCCCCAAATTTAGCTGAATGGGAAGCACTCAGCACCAACACCAGTCCTAGCACACTTCTGAAAATGTGTTCCATTGATTCTGCTGGGCTGTCAGGAATAAATGAAATAGTTGGTAGGTGTTTGGAATTTTAAAAACACCATATAAAGATATTATTGTTATTCAAAAGTAGATTCAGAAACAAATATAATAATTTCAGCCTTAACCTCTGGCCGAGAAATTCTATGGGTGAGAAAAGCAGTTTGATAACTTTTATGTCAGCTACAGTTTTTAGGACATGGATGGATAACACTTGCTCAAATTATAATCGTCTGGTTAATAGTAGCACTAAACTGGCCCATTAAGCAACAAGGTATTCATCTGGGAGAGGTGAGACTGTGTGTGTGTGTGTGTGTGTGTGTGTGTGTGTGTGTGTGTGTGTATGTGTGTGGTGTGTGTGTGCAGTCTTTTTGTGTACTTTAAGAGGTTTTTTTTTTCTTTCTTTTTTTTTTTTTTTTTTTTTTTTTTGTGAATAAGCAGCCTCAGCCACTAGTGCAGCTGTATTTCTCTAAAGAAGGGCTCTGCTTTTCTCATATAGGATGATCTTTATGAAGCACTCCCAAGGTTACAGAGTTAATGACAGAGCTGAGGCTTCTGACCCCTTGTTCAAGGCTATTTTCACTACCCCACGCTGACCCTGATTGGCAGCCACTGCCCATACGGTGTGGTTTATGGTTTTAAGATTGAGATGAGAGATAAGCAGTTCAATACCTCATTATAATTAGTCTCCTGAGTCAGCTAATACCCTTCTAATGCAATTTGGCAATCTAGATTATTCAGTATTATCCATTCAAGATATTTTTGGATGTGTAATGATAATTATTTAGTAGAACTGATGACAGTGACACACCAAAAACACTTTTATGCTTTCATAGCTTGTCTTTTCCATACATATTCATTAATGAACAGTTGATAAAAAATATACACAACATTCACAAAGTTAGGAATTCCTACTAATCTACAGGTTCTTTATTTTCTGTAGCAGTTGTATATAATTCAGACGATGTTTCTGGACTGATTTTATTAAGGACTTTTTTGTGTTATCTGACTTTTGTTTTTGTGTAACATACGCTTATTTTGTCCTTTAATTTTATGGGTTGATCAGTGACTTTCAGTCATTTTCAGAAGAAGAAATTGGTTCCCTCACTGTAGATGTCTGTCGATTGCTGTCTGTGTCTCACTATGTTTGTGAATAAAATAGAGAAAAAAATGTATCTCACCACCATCACCTCCAAAGAGAACTAGCTGTAGAAACAGTGCTTGTGACAACCTTCTTAAATTGACACTACTAATCCATTCAGTTGAATCTGACAAACTTGACCACAATGCCCTTGCCATGGACAAGATGCTGTGCAAGTGATTATAAATGTTTCAAGAGGAATAAAACCAATGACTGCTCTCAAGGAGTTTATAATCTGGGAGAGGGGCCTTGATATTTAGCAAAAGAAAAGATCTAGGGCAGAAATGGAGAGTTCCTACTAAAGGATCTAAAATGAAGTGCTGTGGGGGCCCCGTGAGTAGAGAAAGATTCTTTTCAGTAGGGGAGGGACAGAAGAATGTTCCATGGAAGGAGTGATTGTTGGTCTGGTTTCTGAAGAATGGACATCATTTGGATAAGGGGAAAAGAGTGGAGTGACTGTCAGTGTTAGAGACACGGAGCTGGGAAAGCACAGCAGGGATTTCAGGGGACGGCTATGATTGCATTGAGTCATGGAACACACGACATTAAAAGGAGATAAGACTTGAAAGGTGGGTGGAGCCCAGAGGGCCTTAGACACCATGTGGAGAAATGGATATGTTATTCTAAAGGCAATGAAGATGGTGCTACTTTTGAGCTAGGGAGTGATGCAACTACAGCTGTTTTTATATTTGAGAGTGGGACATTTCACAGGTGGGAGACTTGTATTCGCTGAAGTAAGATGTGATAATGGCCTGAACCAGGGACTTGGAAGCAGAATGAAAAAGGGGAGTAGAGATAGAAAGGAATCAGTGTGTGTGTGTGTGAATAATACGCTGAAGTAACATTTCTACCTACCTGTCCTGGATGTCCCACTCTCAACAACGCTCTGGCACACACATGCACATGCATGCACATACACGTGGACCCATGTATCTCTCACTTGCACACACAGGCATGCATGCAATATGCGTACACATAGCAAGCTCTTCAGGAGTATGGCTTGAGTTTTTCTCTTTGTGCCTCAGCACCAAATGCAGTGCCAGGCATTTTGTTGGCACTAGATAATTGCTGGCTGAATGGAATTAAAAGCGACTGATGTGGGGCATCAAGAAAAATGAGAAATTGCAAAATATCGATCCTGGCTAGTGATGGATTTCGGTAGGCCAGCTACAAATATTCTCCTATGTCCTTTATTAATTGGTGTTGGAAAAAAGAGCAGGCCTGGGGTTGAAGATGACTTTTGATTATAGAAACGTCAGAGAAGATGAAAACATCTGGCGGATCTGATGGTGAGCATAGCTGGAAAACCGCGTGGCTAGAACGTAGCTCCTCTCTGACATCTTAAAAAAACTTCTCATGTGAGCTGACAAGCATTTTACCAGGGTTTTCTTTTAATCATTTGAAAGATGTGGTAGGCAGATTGATGGTTTTATAAAGATGTCTATGTTCTAATTCCCAGAACCTGTATCTTTATGTTTCATGGCAAAGGGGAATTAAGGTTGTTAATCAGCTGACATTCAAACGGGAATTATCCTGGAGCATGTGAGTGGGCCCTTTGTAATCCCAAAGGTCCTGCAAAGTGGAAAAGGGAGACAGAAGATGCTGAGTCAGACTGATACTAGGTGAGGACCCTACTGCCATTGCTGGCTTTGAAAATGAAGGAAGGGCCCATGAGCCAAAGTATAGGGTGACCTCTGGGAGTTTGAAAAGATAGAAGCAATCTCTCCAAGAGCTTTCAGAAAGGATCACAGCTCTGCTGACACCTTGATTTTGTTTCTAATGAGACACATTGAGATCAATGTCTTCTTACCTCCAGAACTGTAAGATATTACATTTGTGCTACTTTAAGCCACTAAGGTTGTGTAATCTTTTATAGCAGCAATGGAAAACTAATACAGACAGGATAATCAGCATGCTTACTATTTTGGATGTATTGTAATATGTTAGGGTACTCAATGCCCAAGCTACATGAGCTGCAGTTATATGATGTCTTGAGATTCAACTATAGAAATATGTTTTGTTATAAAATTCCCAATCCTGGTTTGAAAGTAATGTATGTGACAGCTTTAGTGGTATGAAGGCAGAGTGTATGTTCTTAGATTATGTCACACTGTGTGCATCAAGGAGACTCATGGTTTTACATTAAGTTTCCTATACAGCCCCTCAGACAGTACTCCTAGATATAATGCTAGCATCTCAAGAGTTGTGAAATACAGCATCAATGCATGAAGATCACAATGTGTGTTTAGAACCTTGTTTGAGTCACCCAATTTGTCTTTCACTGAAACTAAACAATCATGTTCAAATTGTCATTTGTATAGTTCACTCTTGAGTAGCACGTCTTTTGGAAGAATGCGTTTAAATAACTTCTACTTTCATTATTGTTATTTATATCACATTTGTCATGTGAACTAATTGATTAATAATTCAATAATCAGAGTAATAATATTAAATGTTATATCTTTATATAAAAATGTAAGTTGTCAGTAACTGAGTAGCAGTTTCTGTGTTTTAGCATTGTATGGGTCTGGACTATTATTTTAGTTTTGGTGCTTCATCAAAGCATAAAGTAAATGGCAGAAAAAAATCATATGAAGTATATTCACTGTTAAATTCACATGTACACTCAGCATGACACATATGCATGATGGTTACTCCTTATTCATAACATATCTCTTAAAAGCTGGGTAAGGTGCATGTTATTTAAAAATACACTAATTCCTAAAATTAGCATAGACTTTAACTTTTGAACAGGAACCTCTGGGAAGTGAGTAAAGTCTTCACATATAGATAGAATTGCTGCAATTTTTGATATTCAATGACACAAATGTTAAGAGAACATAAAGCAGCTTAAAAATAAAGTATAAAATAGAATGACTAATTTTATGTGGAGAGGTTTTACAGATGAAGGAAATTCCATTTGCAAGTCTCTTTGTAAGTAAAAACTATTTGTTATTCTTGATGTTATTTTGAAATTCTTATGCAACAACTAATTGCAAGAAAGAGCTCTCAATATGCTTATTGATAACCCATTAAAGGCAAAGTTGCAGGTTACCTAAATTAGAGGATTAATACTGTATAACACTGGGAAATTAATAGCCACTGTTTATCTATTTGTTAGTCATTGAAAAGCATTAGGAAAGCCAAGGTATTCAAGTGTAGTGGCTAAGAAGGCTGCCTGAGGATTTTCCTGGTCTGAGTTTGAATCTGGGCTCAGTTACTTGCCAGGGACCTTGAGCAAGTTAGTTAACTTAACTTTGTGCCTGTATTTCTTCCTCTGTAAAGAAGGGTATAATAGTAGTACGTAACTCATGGGGTTCTTATGAGGATTTAATTAGACCATCCATGACAATTGCTTAGCATATTCTGGCACAGAGTAAACATACATTAGAGATTACCCACTGTTATTATATTTTATTGATACATAATAGTTGTACATATTTATGAGCTGCAGATGATATTTTGATATATACATGCAATCTGTGATGATTAAATTGGGATAATTGGGATATCCATTATTTCATATTATTTCTCTATGTTGGGAACATTCCAAATCTTCAAGCTATTTTGAAAATATATAATAAATTTTTGTTAACTATAATCATTCTACTATGCGATTGAACACTAGAACGTATTCCTTCTATCTAACTGTATTTTTGTAACCATTAACCAATTTCTCTTTGTTCCCCCCTCTCTTCCACCCTTCCCAGTCTCTGGTAACCTGCATTCTACTCATTTCCTTTATGAAATCAATTTTTTTTATCTCCCAGATATGAGTGAGAACAAGTGATGTCTGTTACTCACTATTATTAAAACAGACTTATAAATATCCTCATGCTTTTTTCCTTTTTAATATCATTATCAAGAAAGGAGATTGAAATATTTTGCTCAATATAATTTATGCTGTTAAAATTACAAAATGACAAAATTTTCTAATATAAAGGATCTTAGAGATGGTCAAATATCTAACTTTTTCATTTGATTGTTGATAAAACTAAACTTGAGAGTCAAAGACACTTGCCCAAAGTCACACCATTTATTCCTCTCCATGTGCATACTGGGTGATTCATATTCATGAATCATGTGTATTCCTAAACCAAATCAACCCTACAGGGCCAATTAGTCTGATTCTTGTTCTTACAAGGGGGAACAGGCTTTGTCAGTGTGAGATACACAGAGGGGAGAGGGACAAAATATTGGAAATTGAAATGTTTTTCACACAAGGGCAGCATGCACTGAACCATCCAACTGTGAATATTTGGAAAGGACTTCTTTAAAAAAAATAATAAGAAAAGCGCTTACCTCTGAAAGTAGTGAGGTTGTAAATTTATCCCAGTTTCTGTATGTCACATGGACTTCAGGCAAGTTCTTTTCTTTTGCTTGCATTATCTAATCTATAATCTGACATCTGATCAAACTATCTCCCAGGATGGTTAGGAGCTCAAAACAGATCCATCTGTGAGAGATACACCAGGAAGAGGTTGTTGCAAATGTCATCTCAATTGCAATGGGAGTCTAAGAGGCCAGCGGAGGCAGTGAGAGCTAGGAGTATGCCCAATTCTTACAACCTCTTGGGGTCAGTAATCTGCATGAGTACTGTGTGCTGAAACAGAATTTTGGATATGATTTTTTTCACATGATTTGAGTCCACTAGAACTAGAACCTGGAAGGGAAGAGACAGCAGAAATGTGGAAGAGCAAGGTGAGGGTGAATAATGGTAAGGGTAAATGGAATGAGGAGGAGAAAGGAAGGGAATGATTGAAATCCTAATGACCAGTTTGTCTGTTTTGCCTGTCATGTAGTTCATAAGTAAAAAGAAATAGAATAGAGAAGGAAAGAAAATCTAGGAAGTTTGCGAAAGAAGAGGAGAGCGTTGTAACATGCCATCTAGGTGCTTTTTGTTGCAAGGATTCTTTTGATAAAAGATAAGAAGAGCTGTCCAACAAGAGATTATGTGACTGGGTACCCTATCAGTTCACTTAGGAGGTACCCAAGGGAAATATTTTTCAGTAAATCAGATATTTTTCAGAAAGAAGTTTGATATGAGCTTTAGATCAATAGAGAAAATAGATTTATTTTGGATAATATGTAGGAGAAAAAAGGGACAGAACTCTTAGAAGAAATTTGTGATTTTATTTAGCATGTTTAGAGCTAAAAATTCTCACCATTCTTTCCAGAAATAAAGCAGTGGGATTGAAACAATCGGGCCTTCTTTGGGGATGGTAATATTTTTGGAAAGGAAAAAGACAGATTTGGGGATATAGAACTATAACTGTGCGAGAAGCTGGAGTTAAATCACATTCCAGGAACTTTTCACCTAAGGAGCAAAGGACTATGGGTTTGTGTATGATGGGGCTGATGATGTTGAGGACGATACCAACAGTACTAATAACAACGCATTTACTACGTGTATACCATGTGCCAGAGACTGTACCCAGCAATTGCATATATTGTATCACTTAAGATGGAATAATAACCTGTCAAACCACCACCATTTAAGATAGCCTCCACAGATGAGGACAGCTAGGCTGAGACACGTTAGCTAATTTTATGGGTCCAAAGACAAACGAATTATAGGTGCAGCTTAAGAAATTATTCCAGTAAATATGCTGTTCGTGGAAGTCTTCTAGGTGTGGAGAACAAGGGCCCAGGAGTGATGTCTTTATGTTGATGGAGAGTCTCTGTGAGGAAGAAGGGCAGATCTTTCCTACTGTCTGAGCCCAGCCAGGGGGAGACAGGAGGGACAGAACAGGCTCCATCAGCCCTCACCGGTGCATGGGCGCCACCTACAGGTATAAGGCGTGATAGGATGAGGGGAGCCACAGAAGACAGAAGGCAAAATGCAGAGGATGGGAAATGGGGAGGGGGTGAGTATTATGTAGATCAGTCAGAAGAGCTGTCAACAGAATGAGATTAAGACAGCCCTGCTCAACAATGGACATGATAATCCATTGCCCCAGAAGATAGGTCCATACTGGAAGCAAGAAGTGAATGGGCCTTCTAGAGGTGTGAACTGCAGAGATCCAAGACCATGAGCATGACTAATCCATAGAACGTGGGACCCAAACCCCAGAGGTAAGGATATAGGAGAAAAGAACTAGTGTATCCCCTAAGATAAGTAGGAGAAGGTACAGGAAGCCTTGTGGATCAAAGAAAAGTCTTCTGTCCCTTCATAGAATTTTAAAGCAAGTAGCTCAGGCAGGTAAGAAGTGAGTGAGGCTGGCTCCTGGAGGGCTTCAGCACGCAACACCAAGCAAAGATGTAGCCTGAAGAACAGGGGTGCAGTACTAAGTGGTGGTTTCTGCATATTAAGAATGTAGGTGGGTGGTTTTATAACACTTGTCAGTATGATTAAGCTTGGGGTTAGGGGTGGGTTGGTTAGGGCTGGGTTAGGGCTAGATGAATAGTTGTCCTAAAGATGCATGAGATGAAATCTGGGAAGGAGCTTATATGAAAGTGAATCCAGAACAAAAGTGGTCAAGTTTGTGTATGTGTTGAATAAGGAAGTGTATCTTGGGGGAAAAGGTGAACAAATGGAAAAAGGTGACTGATAGAGGTGACAATTTAGTCGAATGTAAGAAAATAGGTTGAAGTATTTCTTTCTTCCTTTTTCTTTTTCTTTATATACATCCACCTCACTGCCCCAGCCTGCCACAATAATAATAGCAGTAGTTAATGTTGACTGTCTACAGTGCTCTAGGAACTGTTTTAAGAGTCATATGCACTAACTCGTGTATTCCTTCTGACAGTTCTAGAGGTGCTACTATTACTGCCCATCATGTGAAGAAGGACATCAAAGGCAGAGAGGCCAAAAAGCTCACTCACTGTTACACAGGTAGTAAGAGCTAAAGCAGGAAATGGAGTCCAAGTGTTGGGATTTCAGTTTGACCATTACCATGATACTCGATTGCTTCTTAGTGCATATCTATCCACCTCTTTATAGGCCAAAATATATTAATGAAATGATACATGACCTCCCGAAATGGACAGTTGTGTGTATAACAAAAATATAAATTGTGACTACAGAGTATGCAGAGGCCATTATAGTCCTATTTTACTCTTGGGGCTACATTTGCAGGGTTATGATAGTGGTAACCTAGAGCTGCACACAGATTTACAAACCAACCAGAAATATTTATTATTTGATAGTTTCTGTACACCAGAAATCTAGAAACAGCTTGGCAGGATGGTTCTGGTTCTGAGTCTCACGATGTGAGAGTTAAGCTGTTGGTGGGGGGCTGCAGCCACCTCAAGGCTCTACTGGTAGAGTATTGTTTCTGACTCTCTCCATGGTTGCTGGCAGCCCTCAGTATCTCACCACATGGCCTATCCCCAGGCTGCTAACCTGGAAGCTAGCTTTCCTTTTCTCAAGCCTGCCTGAAGGTGTGGCAGCTGGCTTCCACAAGAGTGAGTGATTCAAGAGGGATTAAGGGAGCGCCCCAGACAAAAGTGCAGCCTTTTTATAACCTAACCTCATTCACCCTCGCTATATTCTGTTAGTGGGAAGCAAGCTGCTCAGTTTAGCCCCCATTTAAGGGAGGTGATTCCACAGATCTTGAGAACCAGAGGTGCCATCATCATTGGGGAATGCCCTGGCCACTGCCGTGATTATGCTCTCTTAGCAATTACTTCTGTCTCTGTTTCTCCAACTCCACTTTCCTCTTTTTCTCTTCTTGCAGTAATGGAGGCCTTTTAGACTCCATCAACTTCTCTTCTCTGCTCCCTCCTTTGTCTGTCTTTATCTTTTTTTCACACTTCATATGCTTCCTGGCCAATATCCTAGCTTCCCATGGCTTCAGACTCATACTACCTGCATTTTTTATTTCTAATTCTGACCTCAGTCTTGAGCCTCTACCTAATTTCCTGCCTTTAGCACACCTTAGCTTGCTCCATAGAAAAACTGGCCAAAACCCAAATTCACCAGCCACATTTTGTCCCACTCCACTCTCCTCTATATTGGTCAGGGGGCACAACTGACCATCAGTTTGCACAACTCAGAAATCCAGGAGACACCCTTGAAACGCTGCCCCCTTAGTTTTCCTTAACACTCAGCCAGTCATTATGGTTTTTTCCTTCTAATTCCTAATTATTTTTTGGAGTTACATTTTCTCTTTCTATCCTGATAGCTGCCTATTTCAATTATGGTCCTTGTAATTTCTTTGCTAGATTATTAAAATAGTCGGCATGAAGGACTCCCTACCTACAACTCATCTCTTCTCAAACTAGTTCTCTGCAAATAAGACCAGGTTTTTCCTTTGTATAAAATTGTATGATGGCTCTCCTACATCTACAGAATGAAAATTGGAAGAGATACTAGTGTGGTGGAGGAAATGTAGACTATGGAATCATATATAGCTGAGCAACATCAGCATTTATTAGCTCATTGAGGTTGGACACATTAAAAAATACTTCAAGCCTTGTTTCTTCATCCATAAAATGGGGATAATGTCTTTATTGCAAAGTTGTTAGGACTAAGTAAGATAACATAAACTGCTGGACAGAGTGGATTTTCCATAAATAGGGGCTATTGTTGCTAACAGGCTGGCTGCATTATCAGATTTTATCTCTGTTAAGGCAGTTAGCACATATAATTCCCTAAAAATGTCGTGCTCTCTACTCTTCTTTAACTTGGAAGATGCAAGGTTTTTTTTGTCGTTTTCCTTTTTCTGTTTGGAGGGCCTTTTTCTGTCCACTCTCCCACCTGCTCTTCAGCTCTCTGCTTGGCAAACTTGGTCTTCTCTGTCAATTTCACTTTCCTCTTCCTGTTAGGACCTCTTTGATCACTTCCTACTGATGAAGAGTTCATGTACTGCCCATGGTGGTGCAGCTTCATGGCATACTGCTGTTTCTTCGCATACCTAGTTCCAGATTGATCCCTAAAAGCTTGGGAGTGGAGAGTCGGTCTCCACTTGTCAACAGTATAGCCCAAATGCCTAGCACCATATCTACCACAGACAGTAAATAAATATTTCTTTTTGAAAAATAACATCTGTATGTATGTATGTGTGTGTGTGTGTGTGTATATATGTGTGTGTGTGTGTATACCAACATCTGAATGAATAGTCCTTTTTCCTTATAATTTTAAGGCAATAGTCAAATTGATTTTCAGACTCCGAACATTCTAGTAAAGGTCTATGTAGGAAGAATAAATTCGCTTTAGGATATGTGGAAATAAAAAATTATAAGCAGAAACTCCACTTAGAAAGATCATCAAGGGATAAAGCATGTATTAATTAAGCAAGAGAGAGAATACTTACAAGGCAGGAAATGAGACTAAAGACTTTCAATGAAGAAATTTATTTGTATAGAAGAAAATAAATTAGAGCATGAATAACAGAAATCAAGGAACAAATAAAAGAAAAATTTATACATAGGATAAAGTTGATTGGGAAAGAAAAGAGGTCAAGCAAAGGGAAGTTACTCTGATTTGCCAGCTGTAAAGGGGGTGCTTGGCTGGAGAGGAAAACAAATGGATTGGATGGTGCTGCAAGAGAGGATGTGAATAATGAAGCACTTCTAAGAACTGTTTCAAGAGCAGGGAGAGATATGTTCTGAAATTAAAGGAGGTGGAGAAATGATGGAGGAAAGACCAGAGAAGTGAAGCAGTTAACGGTAAAGAAACCCTCAGCCTCCAAGATAAGAAAAGAGGCAGATTCTCTATGACAGGAGGGGGGGCTGGGCCTTGATGTCCTAACTCAGGTTCCTTCAGAGTCACCTCATCTTTGGTCCTCTCCTGATCATCTCAATGGTCCCATTTGTTAGTGAAATTCAGCTTAGTTTGTAAAACCAAGCCCAGATTATCCTAGCCTGCAGGATAGGAAAAATTACCAAGAGAGGGTAACAGGAGGGTCTGAGTGTCTGTCTGTGTGTGTGTGTGTGTGTGTGTGTGTGTGTGTATTTTAAAGGAAGCCAATTAGTTTCTTGCCATTAAAACAGTTCTACAAAGAATGTCATTATTGATGGCCTCTTTTGAAACATCGTGTATGTGCTTCTCAAAGTTACCAGTGTATCAAGTTCTTAAGAGATGTTAAACATTTCTAATTTAAATGCATTTTTGAAGCCTGGGTGAACGAATGTTCAAAGTTCTTAATCGCACGTGGGAGACCAGCAGAGAGAAGGAGAAGGCAGCTCTTAGAACTTGATTTCACGGATATTTCAAGCACTGATTACAGAATTTGTGGGAGAATTTTGGCTGCTGGGGAGCTTGGCAAGAGCAAAGAGTATTAAACAGGTTTCTAAGCACTTCCACACATCTAGTTTATGTGGCAAAAGACAGATGACTGATGTTAGCCTTAGGAAAAAAACCAATAGAAGGTGCCAAAGAGGAAATTTTATTAGGTTTAGACTGAGAACAACTTTTGGATCCAGCAAACACACTTTTTCTTCAGGATCATTCAAAGCCATAAGTGAGAGCCAAGTTACTGTAATGTATGAAGAGTCTCTATACGGAAGTGATAGTCATCCATCTTTACTCTCAGTGGTGGATAAGAAAATATTATGGGAATAAGAAATGTGTCATAGCTCTTTCCGTATTGTGAATTAATTTTTTAAGGGATAAATAGACAAATAATTGTTTCATGGAGGCAAGTAAATTGTAAAGGTTGAAAACAAGCAGTATCTTATATTAACATACATGGATAATGCTCCACCTGTAGTAAGGAGAAAAAAAAGTATTTGAAATCTAATGGTTCTGCCAGGAAAACTGACTGTGTGATCCTCAAACAAAGGGAAAAATTCTGAAGATATAAGAAAATGGAAAGTTGTAAAAATCCATTCAGTAAGGGTAAGGGCAGACAGGAAGAGTTTGGACATGGAGTTTAGAGTGAAAAAAGAGACAAAATTAAATAGAAGTAAAAATAAAGATGCAGAAAAAATAGATATTGACTATTTACAAGCCATTGTTTGAGAACACAGTAGAAGAACATAAGCAAAAAACAGCTGGATTTAGAATATTTCCTTTACTCATTATTTTTGTCTGAAGTTTAGAGAACATGTCTTCCAATCATGTTTTTTGCTGGGGTCTAGGAGTAGTAGTTTGTTTAAGTTGTTACCTAGTGCTAATCTGTGACTCCAATGTGAAAAGGTTCTTGTGTATAATCCTCATGCAGTAGATTTGTTGAAAATTTTATGTTGGCTGGCATACTTACTGTATGGGAGATCCAGGCAAATTTACTGCCCTGTTTTACTGCAAGCCATAACTTGTAGTGAGTTGCTACTGGGTTTTGTATGATTCTCTGTTAGGAAGGTGGCATGTGACAACTGGGGGGCACGCTTCTTATTTCCCTGCCTGGTAGAAAGCTAGTCTCTGCAGGAGAACAAATGTTTTGGAAAGCAGAAAGAGGCAGGTAGTGGTGTGGTGGGAAGATGATGGTCCAGGAGAGATAAAGGCTGAGTTTTTAGAAAGAATACCATCAAAATGTCACAGAAGAGTGGCAAAGAGGGTTTGTACTTATATGATGGACTTAGAGTGAGAATATCCAAATCATCCTTAAAATACTTCAGGAAACAGAATAATTGGGGCAAAGTATTGGAGTTACATATGTGATGTTTCATATAGGAGGTTTCTGCATAAAGCCAATACAATGCTTCCAAGGAGTTCCCATTCATCCAGGAAGACAGTGTAAGGAGGAAGTGACAGCAACATTTCATCAGCCCAGATATCACACAGCAAAGTATTTTTGGAGTCACACAGGCTCCAGAATTATCAGGGATAGAAGAGGCAAGTAGAAATGACCAAAAGAAGTTGTTTTTTAAAAAGAAAGAGAAAGAGCATGAAAACAAGATTTGGAGTGATAAGGTCTCTTCAGTCTCATATAACTTAAATGTGAGAGATTATGAATGACACTAAACTTTAAAAATACTAGTAAGATGAATACAACAAAAAGTAAAGTAAACATAAAACAGGTGATGATTTAATAAATAAATGAGATGAACATATTGAGTTTGTAAGAAATTGATGTGCCATATTTCTAGAAATAAAATTTTGCACACTATACATCTACAACTTGTATGTGTATTATTTTTATAATTCAGTTATAGGAAATTGAGGGAGTCATTTAAATAGCAATCTTATAAACATAAGGAATTCTATAATATTTGGAATGAACAGGACTGTAGTCATCCTACACGGATCTTCACATGCTAACATTTCCATGATGAGATATGCTTAAAAGTAACTACAATTTTAACGGCAATTCTAATGACAATTTTAATTAGGCTTCTCAGAAAGCTTGGGTAGGCTCTAGGATACCTGGAGGTATAGCATACCATTCTGGAGAATCCAGGAAACCTGTCAAAATTAGACATAAATAGAAAAAAATGAGTAACCATTTCTAAAATTCACACTGTGTCAATGTCAAGCCAAAGTAATAGATAACAACAAAATCCTGTCAACCAGTTATTTTTATTTATGTGACACACAAACCATGGTTGACTAATTTTTTTTTCATTGTAATTGACCTAATCTTTAGGTATCACATAGAGAATAGTTTTGTCTTTACTTGGACGTATGTTCTGGTGGTCAGATGAGGCCAAAAACCAAACAAAATCAAACCCAGCCTGTGCATTAGTGATAGTACCCTCGAAAGTTTGTCCCTTCATTCATGTAGTGAATAATAATGCCAATTAAGACAAATTGTTAGGCTGGAGTTTGGATACTGTGTTGGGGAGGAAGTAGTTGAAAACTAGAGCATTACAGGAAGATACTCTCTCCAGGGAGGACAGAGCCTCGAGTTATGTGAATACAGTTCAACTGGTTCATTTGTGACTTCTCCTCTGCACAGGGGAAACCAAGACAGCCTGCTTGGTCAGGGGCTGGGCCGGCATATGCACCTGCTGGCTGTTATCACTGAGCCAGCTCTTCTCTCTGAGCCTGCAAAGCCCCAGTTCAGCAGGATGTGGGGTAAGGGCAAGCTGGAAGAGTTGCGGTCTGTATAGCCTGTGGCTGTCATTGGCTGCACCATGTGGATGTCGTTTCAGGGCTGTTCAGCAATGGGGGGCACCTCAACACATCAGCTGGTAGACTGTGAATCATGCTACAGCAGGAAACGCATGCATGGCGTGCCAGGGCATTGTGTGTGGTCATCTTGGAGAATATGAAATCAAGTGACAGCACTTTCCTTCACTATTAGTGTGAAGGACACCACAGGAGCCTCGGGGCTCTGGTCGCTGTCTCCAGCCTCATTCGGACCAGACTCTGCCATGAGACTTTTCTGTCACCGGCACGTGCCTCTTTCAGTTGGACTTTGTCACTCAGGCTGTACTTCATGGCATTTTTAGAAAAGTCCACATCCTATTTATTTATTTTGTTTGTTTGTTTGTTTTTAAATAGAGAAATAGAGAAAAAAAAAGAGAAACTTGAAGAAAAATACTCTTTTCAATAACCTGAAATTCAACGTTGAAATATAAGCATGGTAGCAATAAATACAGTGCTCTGCAGAAAATCAACATTTTAATATAATCCTTCCAAAAAAGGTAATCTTTCAAAATCCTTTTGTGCATTTCTTTTGGGATATAGGATTTGGGGAATTCAGACAAAAGAGTAACTAATCTTTAAGAATAAAGGATTACTGCCATAGGGACAAGAGAAACAACAAATAATGTATATGATTAAAATGTGATTAAAATGTGAGTTAATTTTTTTAATGTATATTTTTGAAACAGTTCCAATTTATAGTATTGGAATAATATATATTGTGTGTGATATTACAACACCCCTCACTGCCCAGCAATGATTGCACTACATTGTCTGTGTTCTCTCTCAGAGCACAAGGCAAGGATTTTTCATTAAATGGATCATTTACGGCTCACTGCAGTGGTTCCACAAAGTCAATACATATCCTTAACAGAAAGCAAAGAATGAAGCATGTGAAAGAAACAGAGAGAAAGAGAATGAGTCCAGCAACTGTCAGGAGCTCTGGACACTCATTCCATCCATCTCAGGCTCACTGCTACAGGCATTGATTGCCTGCAAATAGGAAGGGTCATGTGTCTGAATTTCTGTCTACCCTCATCTGGGCTCACTCCATGCTGGGCTTCTGGACCTGGCAGCAAAGTGGGAAATGGTGGGGAAATGCAATTTTGGGGGATGTTAAGACCCAGCTGGGATATTCTTCTTATGTTTGAATCCTCAAAGTAACAGGAAATATTTTCCTGAAATGGAGTAAAGTGATCATTTAATAACTTTTCTCTTTCCCAGCAAGTAACAAAACCTACTTAAGAGGAAATCAAAGTGAAGTTCCCTTCTCAGTGATATTTTGGGTATCAATCCGTGAAATCCTGGTAATGGTTTAGGCTGACTCTTTATGAAAGAAGTTGTTTTAACTGGTCATAGATCTCTAAAACTAGACCAAATATACATTATTAACTCAGGTGGTGATTCACTTATCTCACAAACAGTTTCTGAATTGATAC
The DNA here is from genome assembly GCF_007565055.1 of Rhinopithecus roxellana. Lineage (NCBI taxonomy): Eukaryota > Metazoa > Chordata > Mammalia > Primates > Cercopithecidae > Rhinopithecus > Rhinopithecus roxellana. Next base: position 65,577,515 of record NC_044569.1, on the reverse strand, counting down.
TATGTGCCAGATACTGTGTGAGGTCCGAGAAATAAAAAGTATCAAGACACAGTTATTTTCCTCAAGAAGTTTAGGGTAGAGCTAGTGACCTAGAACCATTGCAAGCAGATACTTGCCAAAAATTTCTGACGAGTATATTAAGGTAAATGTAGCTGTGTCTACAAGGACATAGTTGCATTATTGGTAATAGAGGAAATTTAATTCATCAAAAAAGTCTTAATAAAAGGAAAAAAAATCACTTCAAGTGATGATGGTGGTGTTGGTGGTGATGATGATGATGATGATGATAATGAGTTTGCTTTATATTGTCTGATTTATCTATAAAAAGAAAACTGACAGTGTTCTTCTGTAATAATTTGAAAATTTTCAATTATTTGAGTTTACCACATCATTAAATATAGCAGGATAAGTTAGCCAGGTGTTCAAGGAGTAGAGACAGTAGTATGGTCCTCATGGAAATTCGGTAATAAGCCTTGAGTGAATTCCTGCTTTTTCAGTCTTTTAAATTTCTTTACTTTGGTTCACCTTAGAATCTGTGCTTGTGAAGGAATCCTGAATACACCTACAAGTTAAAGCTTCCTAGAATACTTTATTTTCAGGGTGATTTCCCCCGTTTTTGCAATGACTTTTGCTGATGTAGTAAACAGTGTGAATGAACAAAAACATGGTGTGTTTATGGAGGAATTGAGGACGCCGAGAGAGCATTATTTTAAAATAAAAATCCTGCACCAACACAGACTTACTTTTTCTACCTGGGTTCCAGCTCCTGCAGCCAAGATCTCAGTCAATCTCTCTAGGAAAAATTAGGTTACAGGGGTCCTCAATGCATTCCATTCTTCCTTGGTTTCTGATGCGCAGCCCACCTGATCTGAAAGGAGAAACAAAGAAGTTAGGATTTGCAGAGGGTAATCTGGCTGCTAGGGAATTGTCTTTTTAGTTTGCTTCTTTGTTCTCTTTTGTGCTTAAGGCCACAATTATGGTGAAGACACCTTCCAGCTGTTGCACACACCAACTTGGCATAACCTGACACCATTTAAATCTCTGCATTTGCCAAAGCAGATCCTTTTTATTTTTTTTTTTTTTGATAAAAGAATTTACCATTTGGGCATCGCTTTTAGAGTTCTGTGTTTTCCTTTTCTTTACTATATGTTTTTGGTTAGAAATCTATTATTTTGCCTTTTATACAGAGTCTTTCTTGGAAAATTGAAATGAGGGAGTTGATGACGGAGAAAAGTGTAAGGGGAAGGATAATTTAATTGCTTTATAAAAGTCATGGGAAATATGGTAGGGACAATGGCGTTTTTAGAGCTACTTAGAATAATTGTCTAATGTCTTCTGAGTTGCAAATATGGCTTTTAGAACTCGTTATTTGATTTAAACCATTCCATGCACATTTTATTTCTATGATTCTTAAATATGAAATGCTCAAATCCACAGAAACATAGAACTGCTCTGCTGTCACTAAATTCTGTATTTCTCATTTGGAAAACTTTCTAAGTTGACTATAAATGAATTGTCTAGTTTTAAGTTAATGAAAACTTTTTGTTGGTATTCTTAAGATGCTTATATGGTTGCAGGGTTGTCATGACTATATGACTATAAAGTAACAACTTTATACCTAAAGAATTGTATTCACAAAATTAATTTTATCTTTTCAAATGAGGCATTTTAGTTACAACAGCATTCTGGACTTTTCCTGCAATAATAAAACCTTTGCGTATTTCATGCACATACAAGAGTTTAAAATGTAAAATAGGTAAAAAGTTATAAGAAGAACAAGAAAGACAGTGGCTGCTTTATAACAGGAGCTTAATAAATATCTGTTGAGTGAACCAATACATGATACTGGCTGACATTTTAAAAATATTTCATGTGTGATAGGCACTGTGCTAAATGTCTTTTTAAGCAGCCTTATTGAGATATAATTCATATACCAAATAATCCACTAATTGGAGATGTACAATTCAATGGTTTTAGTATATTCACAGATGGGTGAATCACCAATCTAGTTTAGAATTTTTCTCAAATCTACACTTTACCTATTCCCTCCCATCCTTTCATCCCCCCACCAACTTGAAACAATCACTGATCTGCTTTCTATCTCTATAGATTTCTCTATTCTGGGGTTTCATATGAATGAATCATACGGCATGTGGTCTTTTATGACTGGTTTATATCACTTACCATAATGTATTCAAGGATTATACAAGTTGTAGCATAGATCAGTACTTCATTTGTGCTAAATATCTTTCATGTATTAATCAAGACAACAGCCTCCAGAGGTGGGCACTTGTGTGTTGTATTTCCAATTAACCTAAAAAGAGAAGAAGAATACACCTTGCAATAATTACGTGACTTGCCCAAGGTCGCCTGGCCAATAAATTTCCAGAGCCAGCACTTTTAGCTGTTCCTCTCTTTGTGAGATGCTTCTTCTGTCTGGGGCAGTTTGAGACTTAGATGTCCTTTCAGAGATTAATGTAGAAAAGGGTCTTAGATAATTCCTTGTTGTCATCAGAGCTGTCTTGAGGGAGAGCAGAACTGTAACGGGGTCCTTTGGTGCAAGCTGAACCTTTATTCAAGAAATGCGCTTCATTTCATTCATTTGATCCTCAATCGCTGATACTCTTTCTTCCAGTTGATCGAGTCGGTTACTGAAGCTTGTGCATTTGTCACGTATTTCTCGTGTCATGGTTTTCATCTCTGTCATTTCGTTTATGACCTTCTCTGCATTAATTAGTCTAGCTGTCAATTCTTCCACTCTTTTTTCAAGATTTTTAGTTTCTTTGCGCTGGGTACGTAATTCCTCCTTTAGCTCTGAGAAATTTGATGGACTGAAGCCTTCTTCTCTCATCTCGTCAAAGTCATTCTCTGACCAGCTTTGATCCGTTGCTGGCAATGGGCTGCGCTCCTTTGCAGGGGGAGATGCGCTCTTATTTTTTGAATTTCCAGCTTTTCTGCCCTGCTTTTTCCCCATCTTTGTGGTTTTATCTGTCTCTGGTCTTTGATGATGGTGACGTACTGATGGGGTTTTGGTATAGGTGTCCTTCCTGTTTGAGATAAGACTAATGGAACAGAACAGAGTCCTCAGAAATAATACCACACATCTACAGCCATCTGATCTTTGACAAACCTGAGAGAAACAAGAAATGGGGAAAGGATTCCCTATTTAATAAATGGTGCTGGGAAAATTGGCTAGCCGTAAGTAGAAAGCTGAAACTGGATCCTTTCCTTACTCCTTATATGAAGATTAATTCAAGGTGGATTAGAGACTTAAATGTTAGACCTAATACCATAAAAACCCTAGAAGAAAATCTAGGTAGTACCATTCAGGACATAGGCATGGGCAAGGGCTTCATGTCTAAAACACCAAAAGCAATGGCAGCAAAAGCCAAAATTGACAAATGGGATCTAATTAAACTAAAGAGCTTCTGCACAGCAAAAGAAACTACCACCAGAGTGAACAGGCAACCTACAGAATGGGAGAAAATTTTTGCAATCTACTCATCTGACAAAGGGCTAATATCCAGAATCTACAAAGAACTCAAACAAATATACAAGAAAAAAACGAACAACCCCATCAAAAAGTGGGCAAAGGATATGAACAGACATTTCTCAAAAGAAGACATTCATACAGCCAACAGACACATGAAAAAATGCTCATCATCACTCGCCATCAGAGAAATGCAAATCAAAACCACAATGAGATACCATCTCACACCAGTTAGAATGGCAATCATAGTCAGGAAACAACAGGTGTTGGAGAGGATGTGGAGAAATAGGAACACTTTTACACTGTTGGTGGGATTGTAAACTAGTTCAACCATTATGGAAAACAGTATGGCGATTCCTCAAGGATCTAGAACTAGATGTACCATATGACCCAGCCATCCCACTACTGGGTATATACCCAAAGGATTATAAATTATTCTACTACAAAGACACATGCACACGTATGTTTATTGCGGCACTATTCACAATAGCAAAGACTTGGAATCAACCCAAATGTCCATCTGTGACAGACTGGATTAAGAAAATGTGGCACATATACACCATGGAATACTATGCAGCCATAAAAAAGGATGAGTTTGCGTCCTTTGTAGGGACATGGATGCAGCTGGAAACCATCATTCTTAGCAAACTATCACAAGAACAGAAAACCAAACACCGCATGTTCTCGCTCATAGGTGGGAACTGAACAATGAGATCACTTGGACTTGGGAAGGGGAACATTACACACTGGGGCCTATCATGGGGAGGGGGGAGGGGGGAGGGATTGCATTGGGAGTTATACATGATATAAATGATGAATTGATGGGTGCTGACGAGTTGATGGGTGCAGCACACCAACATGGCACAAGTATACATATGTAACAAACCTGCACGTTATGCACATGTACCCTAGAACTTAAAGTATAAAAAAAAAAAAAAAAAAAGAAATGCGAAGTGTATTCCAGGTGCCCTTTGGAGCACAAACTGTTGTAAGAAAGACTAAAATAAACAGGTACTAAAACAGTAGTGGATTCTTCCCAGGTTAAGGCTGTAGTTTTCCCTAAGGCATTGAAGTAGACACACTTTGGGGCTAGAGACCCCTAGTTTGCTGCAGAGCTTATATGGAGGGCAGTCTGAAGTGGAAGGAAATGACTCCCATTTGCACAAAAAAGACCTTTCGCCATTACCCTGTCGAAAAACTGGAGTCTCAGAAATGCTATCAGTTTTTATAGCCCTCACTCATCAAAATGAAGCACACTTGCTCTCATAAACCTCTTTCAGAGTTTCTTTTCATACTTTTAGTTTTCCCTCTTCAAGGCATTTTGTTGACTTAAACCTCATTTCACTTATACGAGAACACCAGGTCAATAAAAGGATGGAGAAGACACTAATGTCAGACTATGTTTTGCTTAACCCTGTGTATTAGTTGATTTTCATGCTGCTGATAAAGACACACCCAAGATAAGGAAGAAAAAGAGGTTTAATTGGACTTAAAATTCCACATGACTGAGGAGGCCTCAGAATCATGGCAGGAAATGAAAGGCACTTCTTACATGGTGACAGCAAGAGAACATGAGGAAGAAGCAAAAGTGGAAACCCCTGATAAACCCATCAGACCTTGTGAGACTTATTCACTGTCACGAGAATAGCATGGAAAAAATGGGCCCCCTTGATTCAATTACCTCCCCCTGGGTCCCTCCCACAACACATAGGAATTCTGGGAAATACAATTCAAGTTGAGATTTGGGTGGGGATATAGCCAAACCACATAATTCCACCCCAAGCCCCTCCAAATCTCATGTTCTCACATTTCAAAATCAATCATGCCTTCCCAACAGTCCCCCAAAGTCTTAACTCATTTCAGCATTAACCCAAAGTTTACAGTCCAAAGTCTCCTCTGGGACAAGGTAAGTCCCTTCCACCTATGAGCCTGTAAAATCAAAAGCAAGCTAGTTACTTCTTAGATGTAATGGGAGTACAGGTATTGAGTAAATACAGGCATTCCAAATAGGAGAAATTGGCCAAAACAAAGGGTTTACAGGGCCCATGCAAGTCTGAAATCCAGTGGGGCAAATTTTAAAGCTCCAAAATGATCTCCTTTGACTCCAGGTCTCACATCCAGGTCACACTGATGCAAGAGGTGGGTTCCCATGGTCTTGTACAGGACCCCCTCCTGACTGCTTCATGGGCTGGCATTGAGTGCCTGCGGCTTTTCCAGGCACATGGTGCAAGCTGTCAGTTGATCTACTATTCTGGGTTCTGGAGGATGGTGGCCCGCTTCTCACAGCTCCACTAGGCAGTGCCCAAGTGGGGACTCTGTGTAGGGGCTCTGTCCCCACATTTCACTTCTTCATTGCCCTAGCAAAGGTTCTCCATGAGGGCCTTGTTCCTGCAGCAAACTTTTGCCTATGCATACAGGTGATTCCATACATCTTCTGAAATCTAGACAGAGGTTCCCAAACCTTAATTCTTAACTTCTCTGCACCTGCAGGCTCAACACCACATGGAAGCTGCCAAGGCTTCCACCTTCTGAAGCCACAGCCCCAGCTGTACATTGGCCCCTTTCAAACATGGCCGGAACTACTGGGACACAGGGCACCAAGTCCCTAGGCTGTACACAGCATGGAGACCCTTGGTCCAGCCCACAAAACCACTCTTTCCACCTGGACCTCCAGGCCTGTGATGGGAGGGGCTGCCATGAAAGTCTCTGACATGGCCTGGAGACATTTTCCCCATGGTCTTGGGGACTAACTTTAGGCTCCTTGCTTCTTATGCAGATTTCTGCAGACAGCTTGAATTTATCCTCAAAAAAATGGGTTTTTCTTTTCTACTGCATCATCAGACTACAAATTTTCCAAACTTTTCTGCCTGTTTCCCTTTTAAAATGCAATGCTTTTAACAGTACCCAAGTCACCTCTTGAATACTTTTCTGCTTAGCAATTTCTTCCACCAGATTCCCTAAATCATCTCTCTCAAGTTCAAAGTACCAAAAATCTCTAGGGCAGGGGCAAAATGCCACCAGTGTCTTTGCTAAAACATAATAAGAGTTACCTTTGCTCTAGTTCCCAACAAGTTCCTCCTCTCCATCTGAGATCACTTCAGCCTGGACCTTATTGTTATATAACTATCAGAATTTTTGTCAAAGCCATTCAGTGAATCTCTAGGAGGTTCCAGACTTTCCCATAGTTTTCTGTCTTCTTCTGAGCTCTCCAAAATGTTCTAACCTCTGCCTGTTACCCAGTTCCAAATTCACTTCCACATTTTCGGGTGTCTTTTTAGCAATGCCCCACTCCTGGTACCAATTTACTGTATTATTCTCTTTTCATGTTGCTAATAAAGACATACACATGACTGTGAAGAAAAAGAGGTTTAATTGGACTCATAGTTCCACATGGCTGGAGGGGCCTCAGAATCATGGCAGGAGGTGACAGGCACTTCTTACGTGGCAAGAGAAAATGATGAAGAAGCAAAAACAGAAATCCCTGATAAACTCATCAGATCTTGGGGGACTTATTTACTATCACAAGAATAGCACAGGAAAAACCAGCCCCCATGATTCAATTACTTCCTGCTGGGTCCCTCTGACAATGCGTGGGCATTCTGGGAGATACAATTCAAGTTGAGGTTTGGGTGAGGGCACAGCCAAGCCGTATCACCCTGTGAGGGTCCTCTATTACCTGGTAACTGTTATGTGTTTGAATGAACTAAAGACATTTTATTTTGTAGAACAATCCTGGAATATCACTGTAGGCTTCACAGGCAGAACATCAGTCAGTCTCTGAAACCTCTACAATCCTGGCAGGGAGGTGCCCATTAGAGTTGAGCTGTGGTCCATTATCCAGGGCCATGTGTTGTGGGACTTCTCTGAAGCACCAGGTTCTCATGTGACATGTGTATCTGCCACATGACTCTGGAAAGTAAAGAAAGATTTGTGATTGTACCATGCCAACCAGTCAGATCTTCGCAGTAAAGGATTGAGTGTGCACTTGGTTAATTCAGCAAAGTCCCAGTGGGCACCTTTCCTGTGCCAGCACAGTTCCAGGAGCTTGGGACATGTCAGTGAGCTGCTGATCCCTGTGATTGTGCAACTGACATTCTAGTGCCTCTTGAATGTCAAGACCCTTGCTTTTTCTATATTTTTTATTCTAGTGAGTATGTATTTTCCAGGCATTTCACTGATTATTAGAATCTCTATCTGAGGGAAAGCTGGGCACATTTAAAAAAAGGAATCCATTTTGCTGCCCTATTTCAGTTTTGTTAAAAAGAAATTATATGGAGCTGTGGTTTCACCTAGGAGACAAAACACCTTTTTTTTACATTATTCTCATATTTCAGTGATCGATGCTAACCCTTAGCATATTTCCATGGATAATGTAGAGCTGGCTTCACTTCTGGATCTCATTCTGAATGGGTTTTGTTTTCATTTTGCTTCAATGTCACTGTCAAAAAAGGCTTGGGAGATTTTCTCAACCCATAAATAGAAAAGGGATATATTTTGTCGTCCCTTTCTTCAGAAGTATGATCTAGATAAATTCGTACATATTTTATTTCTACCCATCACAACACAGCACAACACAAGCCACTCCAATTACCTCAGCAACAAGCTAGCAGTACAACTTTATCATTTCAATTTCTCATCTTTTCTCTTTGACTTGATGTGTGTTCTATGCAGTATATCAACAAAATCTCATCAACCCCAGCCTCCTTGAGGCTAATAAATCTCAGTCACAAATTAATCTCACACAAAATGAAAAAAAGGAAGATCACAATAGGAAAAAGCTAATGGCCATAGTCAGTCACCACTGCATGTTCTGAAATAAATACAAGCCATGCTAGGAAAGTGTTTAGATTCTCAACCAATATCAAACGGGTACACGTTGGGCCATCACTTTCATTTCTTTGACTACCATGATTCTGTGGGGACAATGTGACCTTTGAGTGATTGCTCATCCAATGAAAACGTCCAATCATATGAGTGAGAATTGTTCACACAGCTTAAACGATGATTGTATTCCTCATTGAACTTGGATCTTTGGTTAGTGTAAGTCTTCCTTTTAGTGTAAGAACTGGAGAAGAGGTGGATGCATTTTCGTCATTAAAATGAAAATGTCCCTTCAAACACCTAGATAGATCCAGAGTTCAGCCCAATGGCAGGGTTATTACCCTCTCTTTCCTTGAATGGGAAACTCGGTGATAGAAAAAGTCGTCTCCAGGCAAGAAACTAAGTCATCATGCATAAAGAAGCAAAAAGCCCTATTTTAAAATCATGGCAAGCTAATAAGTGTCAGAGGAAGCAAAGAAAAATAGGATCTGGATTGTTTGTTTCTTTTTTCTCAGCCTCCAAAGCAGAGGCCAATGTTATGAGACAATACTGCAAATGAGGACATTAAAATACAGCTTTGATTGCACCAAATGTGTTTCGTTAAACATGAATGATGTCTCTTGAGAGTTTTTCCAAATGAGTATGGTACAAATGTCATCATAACCGAGGGCACATGGTTACCTTTTAAACAGATTTTAAACCAGAGTCACCAGCATGTAAACCTTGTTTATAACACATCTGTGTTTTTAAAGTTCTAAAGTGGGACTTTGTCACAGTGCATGAAGTTGTTTGTCACTCAAAGGAAAACAAAGCCTGAACATTATTTTTCACAATGTTAGAGAAATATGGAAACTAATTAAAACGAGATAATATTTGAGGTCAAAGTCAGGTTTTTAAAATTCTTTGAAGTCACTAATTAAAAATGAAAATCATTAAAATATAAACATATTGTGTTTCCTTTCTTTTTTGGTTCAGTACCTGGAGCTATCAGATTAAATTCTCTGCCTCAATTATTGCATTCAGGGTTAGCATCTGCAATTAAATTTCTGCCATTTATTTATTCATTTCTCCCACTAATTGTGAAAAATAATTCAGAAGTGGCGCAAAGGAGATGAGGAGGGAGTGCTAGTGTCATAGACAGTCGTTAAGGTAGTTGTAAAATGTGCTTCATTTTTGTATACATTTGTCTTCTCTCTCCTTCCCTCCCTTCCCCCCACCCTTCTTTCTTTTTCAACATGAAACTGAAACAGCCATTGACAACTAATTCTTTTTATCCTCTTTGTGTGGCTCCTGAGTACCTTCCTTAAACTTGATAAAGGCTGAGACTGTAAAGATTTTTAGACATTTCAAGGAACAAAATATCAATAGATCTCTGATAGAGCAATAGATCTCTGATATAGCCAAGGAATGCCTGAGACAAACAACACTGCAAAACACAGATGATTCCAGGATGAAAATGCAAACAAATATGGTTGACAGAGCTGCTACATCTTTAGTCTCAAGGTGCTAACCAGTTGGCTTTGATCCCCAAATGATGAGCCTATAGTTCTGCAGGATTTTTAATTTTTTAGTCCTTTCTTTTTATTGGTTATTTTCATTTCAGAACTGGAATTTGAAGTCTGAAATAATTGATTCAGGGAATTCCTCTGATGAGGCCAGAGTTTCCCTTTTCTTCATGAACCAGGTACCACCTGCAGAGACTCGCTTACCCAGCGAGACTCCAGAAGGGCCCTTCTGTTGCGTTTCCCGATTCTCCTCCTGCCCGTGTGTGTTTGTACCTGACACAGTAAGGATGCAGAAGACTCATTCATGGCAATGATGTTCATCCCCTACTGTTGTGCATTTAGGTTATTTCAGATTTTTAATGAATATATGTAATTCTGTAATTAATAACTTTCATATAAATGGTGTACTTTTAATATAAATTTTAAAAATATACTTTTAGTATAAATTCCTATAACTAACTAGCAGACTAGAGGATATACCTCTTTTTTTCTTTTATAAATTCTGCCGAAATCCCATCCAGAAAATCTGTACATGTTTACACTTTAAATAGCTATATAGAAATGTCTCTGTAATATATTTTGTTCTGGAAAATCACCAAAATTCAGTAGAAAGAATAAGGTGAAGAAGACAGAGGGAATCATGTCTTTTTTGTTGTTGTACAAAATTTGTCAAAGCCAGAGGTCGAAAACACTCATTGTTTTCCAATGAAGTTTTCAAGAATTCCTCTGTGAAATAATTTTTCTTTTAAATATTTCATTTTGATTTATTTTTTATGTTCCTTTCTTATATTTTCCCTTTCTTTGGGATATCCTTTAGGGCTTTTCCCAGATCAGAAATAGCTATTGTCGACAGTCTTCCACTGTTGGTGAAAACTTTTAGTCAAAAGCAGTTCTTAGGCTCAAGCTCATGTTTCTTTCACTTTACACAGAGTTAGAAGGAAACACTTGTCTGCCTTTAGTCTTGTAAAGGGAATAAAATTCAACAGTTTATACATTCTTGAGTAGCAGATACATTCAGGTTTAAGTATGAAAACATTCTTTAGTTCACTTCTGTTTTTCTCTTTATGGTAATGCCGGTTTTACTCAGGCAAGACATCTGGGATTTCTGTGACCATCTAACATGTAACATCGTCTCCACCGCCAACATCCCAGCAGAAGCCGCCATCTTTTCTTGCCTGGACCTTCATAGTAACCTGATGTCTGCCCACCTCACTTCTTCTCCTCTTGCCTGTGGTCCAGTCTCTACACTGAAGCCTGGGTGATCTGCATACTTCCCAAATGAGATCATGCCTCTTCCCTGCCCAATGAATTTCTGTGGCAATTTGCATAAAACCCTGTCTTCCCTGGCTTAGGTGGCCTGGCTGGATCTGGGTCTTGCCCAGCTCTGATTGCCTCTCCTTTCCTTCTCTCTTGGTCCACTCTTCTCCAGCCAAACAGTCTTCTTCCTACCTCGCTACTCTGCCGTGCTCGTTCCTGTCTTGGAGTGTTTTGACTTGCTGGTTCTCTGCCTGAACACTTCTTTCTCATATCCTCATATGGCTGCTTTCTTCTCACCATTTAGCCCTCAGCTTCAGTGTTACCTCCTTTAAAGGCCTTGTCAGAGGACCCTAAAACAGTACCTTCCACTCACTTCTCTATGTCATTTACACATTTTTTTCTTCAGAGCATTTATTAGGAGATGGAATTATATTACTTATCAGCTTATGTATCTCTCTTTAGTATTGCCCAGAAGAATGTATGCTTCATGATGCAAATATCTTGTCTACTTTATTCACCAGCGCCTACAGCAGTCTCTAAAACAGAATTGGTGCGCAATGACTATTTCTTGAATGAGTTATCATTGAAACCTCCCTTTCCCATAGCCAGTCAATCTCCATATCCTATTGATTTGTCTTCCTTAATATTTGTTGCATCTGTATGTTTTTCATTGTCTTCTGTTTTAATCTGAACTTTATGTTCTCATTCTTAGGCCACCAGATGAGCTTCTCAACTGGTCTCCCCAAGTTCATTCATCTTTTCTTCAATTCATCATGCAAGCTTTTTAAGAGAGTGCTTTGGTCATAGCATTTTCCAATATGAAAACTTCAGTGGCTTTCTGTAGCCTGAACCTGGGTGAGCAATAAAGGAAATAAACCCTTCCTTTATTCTGACTGCCCAGAGCACAGAACATCATTTTTATTAGCAGACTTGCTTTCCTTCAACCACAGCAGTCAGCGTATGACCCAGGACCCCATTTTCCTGGACTCAGAGTCCTTTTGTAAGTGCAAGAGTGGGAAGGAAAGAGTGAGGGAGCGGGTAACATCATTTGAGTGCTTGGATCCAGCTGTATTTGAATTTAGTCCTACCCTTTACTTATCACTTGGGGAAGCCAATGAATTCCTAGTTCGGATTAAACTCCTTTGATTTGGGCTTCTGTCACTTTTAGCTAATTCTTCTAATTAATATGGCTTGGCTTTCAAACCCTTGTACAATTTGAACAAGCCTTCTCACCCTCATCTTTTTCTTCTACTCTCTACTGCTCTCAACGTATCTTCCTAATTATAATTTGTACTTTTCTACCTCTGACTTTTTCTTCTGTCATCATGCTTGGGATTGCTTCTCCTCTTCTTTTTGCTTAAGTATTTTCTTTTCTTTAAAACTCAGATTAGATATTCCCTTCCAAATGAAGTCTTGGAGAAGACGGCCCACACCTGTCTCTTCACCTCTCTAGTGTTTGTGATTTGTAATATTTATTTGAAAGTAACCATATGCCAATCTATATTATTGCTGCTATTCATCTTTCATGTTGTAGATCAGCATGCTGAAAATGCAAATGCATGTAGGGTCAGGTGTTTGATGTCAGTGTATGAGTTGGGCCAGCATAAGAAGTGAGAATTGGTAACATGGTGAATGGAAAGGTAGATATCCTACCTAATGCCATTCTAAGTTAAAAAATTTAAAGACAGTGTTGGCCAAATGAGGCATGCTGGTTGGATCTAGTCCCTGGCAGGCTGTTTGCAACCTCTTTTATTTATTTGTAAACGTTTACTTTTTATGTCTTATTTGTCCAAACATATTTCAAGGACACTGAAGCCAGGGACTTTGCGTTTATACATCCTTTATTTCCTGCAATGCCTGCAACACAATAACTAAATATGCAGCTGTTGGTGAATTGATGGCGCTGGCTGTGCTATAAGGTTTATTAACTATGTTATTCTCCCCACTATCCCCCACCCCTGGCTTTTAATCTGAAATTATGTCTTAGAGAGGAGAAATCAAGGTTGAGTAGTTTGTCTTTCTTCCAGGGGATGATCAACACCACATGCTTTAGGAACGTTCCTTTGGAAAAGAGATTTAAAAAATTTTTAAGGGGACAAAAATAATGTTCATGTTCATGATATGTTTTTTCTGTTGATGATATGTTTTTTCTGTTCATGCGCTCAATCAGTCACCACATTTTAGTAATAAATGGAAAGCAACCTTACAAATCATGTATTCCAATCTTCCTCCCAATGCAGACATGCTGTTTGCAACCCCATGACAGATGACTTCTATCTGAGTTTTTCCAGGCATTGGAAGTTCAATTCTTTTTTGAGAAAGCCCATTTCTTTGTAGAGCAGATTTAATTAGAACGTCTCTTCTCATAGCTAGACAAAATTGACCCTATTATACTTGTATTTATTGTTTTTAGTTCTGTATTACAAATATGCAACATCTGCTTGTTGCAAACATGCACAGGTATTTAAGAAGACAAATGAAAAGGTAATAAAAAGAACTTCTATCAAGCTGAACTTCTTGTATGACTTGAATTATCATGGCTTCTTAGGAGATCCATGTAGGATACAGAAGAGATAGAAACAGTCACAACTACAAGTTATGCAGTGCTTAAGTTTACACAGCATTTTCAATTCATAAAGTTGTGTGATGCTTACAGCTGCAAGTTAATCATTATTATCCTGATTTGTGTATTTCATACCATTATTGTCTTTCCAAAGAAGGGAGATATCTTCTGCTACCCCACCCTCCATTAGGAGAGTACAATACTTGGGTGAACTCTTCATATTTCTGTCTGCCTTTTATTATCCTCTCTTTGTGGTAGTCACGCTTAGCCCAAGACTCAGGTGTCACTTATGTGTCTCATAAGGGTCTCCTATTTAGTTTTTATCAGTTTGTTCTGCTTTATTAAGATAGAAACAGATTGAGATTTTTGTAGAAGCCCATTTTTCTTGATTTTGGATGTCCCCAAATCATCTCTTTGTTTTATTAAGGCCCTTTTATTCTTTGGAAGTAATTTACTAATTAGATATAGAAAACTTTATGACAGGTTTTAATATAGTGTGGGATGATGCTTGATAATTTTAAATTTTATTTAACTAAACCTTTGATCTTATTTATTTTTCTCTGTGTGCCTACAATGTAAGGAGTTAGTGTTAAAAATACTGAGCTGCCCAGGAAAGTCTCCCAAGGTATCTGGGGAGCTTGAGGCAAGGGACTTGTGATACTCCCAGAGACAAATTAGAGCGCTATTCCCATAGTCATGATCAAAGAGTTACAACCACTTTCACATAAATAATGTCATAAAACACTGGTTACTGGTTTTTCCTTGACAAATAAAAATGCTGGACTAAACAGTGAATGTAATAATGACTCAAATCCTAGTTCACCTTAATAATAGTGATCACACTTAGATGATGCTTGTTGTGGCTACCACAAAGACACTGTGGACTTTGTCACCCACCCAAAATTTGGTTCTGTTGTTGAAACTGATGTCACACATGCACTGAAAGGGGATGAAAAGGTTTACTACTCACAAAATGAGGCTTTCTGGGGAGGACAGGGGGCTTGTGAGCACGTATAAAAATGGCTTGAGAGAGCAGGGAAGGGCACTGACTTGGCTTTTATTGTGGTTAGGGAATGGGGCTAGGATAAAGGTTCCCTCACGTGCCTGGGACTTCCATGTTTGAACTTCCTGCTGACCCCAAGGGAGGAAGCCCTGGGCTTTCTTACCAGCTTGCCCAGCCAGTGGGGATAAGGGGAAGAGAAGAAGTGGAGCTTAAAAGCTGTCAGTAGCCAAATATAAAAACTGGAGTCAGACTCTTTGTTACGAAGTTAAGTTGTGTTTTTAGGTAAAATCAAATTTCTGCGGGCAGGTGCACTGTATCTGGGATAAAGAGTTCACAGACACCTTGCTGATTGCCTACATTTTACTTACTGTGGCTCTTCTCTTCATGGTCCTTCCCCTACCCCAGCCTTAGCAGAAATATAAAAGTTAATCTTAAGCTTTTGGTCAGACTGTTGCTTTATATATATACATATGTATATACACACACACACATACATATATACATACATATATACACATATATCTGAGATGTCACACATGTCACATATATATATGAGAAGCAAGTGATTAAAGGCATATGTATGCAGATATACTAATTTAGGAAGACATTATATATGTTTAAACATATGTTTGTGTATATGTTTAAACAAATATGTTTGCACTGTAGGCAGGTATGCATATACTAGAGGAAATTCAATTTTCTTTTCTTTTCCCTTTGAGGTAGGAGTGTGTATTGACTTTGCAGAATCATGGCAGCAAGTTGTAAATGATGAATGAACAGCACATCTCCCCCGCTTGAGGAAGTGGGACTGTGGAGAGAGTGTGGACACAGTCTGCCACTTTTTCTCCATTGACATTGTTGGCATGCTTATCTACTAAGGCTGAATTCCTCTGTGATGCAGTTTGGAGAAGCTGGGCATTGGGTGGAATGGGGTCATAGCAGGAACTCTCTCATGTGATTGAAAAGAGCATCATTCACAAGTGTGTTCTGTAGTTAGCTCAGAATCAAATGCTTTCTGCACTTGTCAGCTTCAGAAACCATAAAGGAGGCATTAAAGGAGAATTATTCTTGTAAAGGGATTATCTGATCCTAGATTTTCAATAGTTATTTTTAGAAAATGCAGATTTGTTGTTTTCTGTTGTTGTTTGTGCTTGCTGACTTTCAGGTTTCTTTTTAGTGAAAGAAGCTCTGGGTAGATTCTGGGCAAAGAAGCTCCTTCTCACTCATTCCTTACAGCCAAAAAATATTAAAACTTAAAAAAAAATGCTGAAACAGATTATAGCAAGTGATTACAAGCATTTAAAAGTAAAGCTTAGTGCAATCTTACTAATGATTTTAAAATATTGAAATTAGAATCTGTCAGGTGCCAGGTGCCTAAAGAACAGAGCAAATCATAAAATTAGGCGAAGTTAGGTAAAATGCACTCCATTTTCAACTAATTCATGCAAGTTAGATGTATCCGCTGGGCTCAGAGATGAATTGTAGTTGAGAGTGCCAACTTTGGAAGTACCCAAGACATCTTGCTTTGCTTTCACATTCAAGGCAAGTCCTTGGCTGACTATTGTTGTTACTTTCCCAAAGATTATCTGCCAACAATATCATTCTTGCCAGTGTAAATACAAAATGTAAGAGGCTGTTATAGTCTCCACTGTAACACACTTTCACCATGATATTTTAAAATCCCTGATGTGTTTTTACTTATCGTTGGTATAATGCTTTATGCTGGGAGAATTCTTTGGAATGTCCCTTTTCAATAATTTTCAAGCAACCCAATGAGATAGGTTAGTACTCCCAGCACTGTTGCCCACCTGGTGACACAGGAGCAGAAGTCTGTCACTGGACTTTGACCAGGTTATATTTTAATATAAGAATGAGAACTGATAGCTCTGCGGTGTTCAGTCTGTGGTGTAGCAAGCTGGCTTATGCTACTACAAGTCTTGTTATTTGTATGAACTCAGGAGAACTGTTAGGTCCCTGAAAGATACATCTTAAATAGAAAGCAAATCAGAGGAATCAATTGAGCTCAACACTCTCTCATGAGATATACTCTTCAATTGATTACCTGCTATAGAGCTGCTTTCCCCCATCACTCCTATTTTTATATTTTTTATATAAAATGCAGAAGAAGAATTTCTGTGAGAATTTAGTCATAATTTTCATGGTGCTTCAGAGAAAAAAAAAAATTCTGAAATATCTGTGGAAGGTCTTCATTTTGACAGTTCAAAGTATTGGATTCGGGAGCTAGAGCGCCAAGAAAGAATTTCTTCAGCCAGGCGCGGTGGCTCAAGCCTGTAATCCTAGCACTTTGGGAGGCCGAGACGGGAGGATCACGAGGTCAGGAGATCGAGACCATCCTAGCTAACACAGGTGAAACCCCGTCTCTACTAAAAAATGCAAAAAACTAGCCGGGCGAGGTGGCGGGCGCCTGTAGTCCCAGGTACTCGGGAGGCTGAGGGAGGAGAATGGCGTGAACCCGGGAGGCGGAGCTTGCAGTGAGCTGAGATCCGGCCACTGCACTCCAGCCTGGGCGACAGAGCCAGACTCCGTCTCAAAAAAAAAAAAAAAAAAAAAAAGAATTTCTTCAAACTTGGAGGCAGTCACAAAAAAGGCTAATAACAGAGGTGATAAAAGTACCCAAAGAAGGGCATTTTGTGGTGTAGATCTTGGTATAATTAGAATATCAGGCAAATTTGGACCATATAATACAAATAAATTTATATAAATATGGTTTTATATATATTTATATATATGACCTAGAAGCTTTATTAGGAAATCAGTTGTCCATGATAAAACATTTTTAGCTACTTGGCAAAAAGCCTTGGCCAAACAAAAAAAAATTCAGATGCTTTTGGTGACAGATGATGTGGAATAACTTTTTATAGTACAAGTTCTATCATATGGCTCAATTTGTGAATTTTCTCAAGAAAGTGACAGTCAACGGGGCCTGTATTTGTAGGCGGGCTTTATCTGTAAAAATAAAAGAACTAGATTCTGTGAAAGATAAAATCTACAACTTATTAACATTCAAAATAGAAACAGGTTTCAGTTCTGTTTTAAGGAGGATGAATGAACTGGAGAGTTGTTAATGATGTGCTTCCAAACTTATGAAACGTAATTTAGAAAACAAAAATGCAGTTTCATAGTATTTATTGCCAGGGTTAGAAATTAGTCATAAAGAAATCTCCAGGAAGCCATAAGGCAGGCCGAAAACTTGTAGATGAGATGAAATTTTTTCTTATTCTCTTGCAAGATTTTTAATTGCAGTAGAGGACTTTCTTGTACGTGTCCAGCCTCCTTCCTGTCTTGAATTGTCTGTTCTTCCTTAGGATAGCTACCCATCCTTCAAGTCTCAGCTTGTATTCAATTTCCTTTATGTAGCCTTCCCCAATTACTTCATGGGTTAGGGGACCCTCAAAACCATCCACAGGCTTGATGATTCACTAGAAGGTCTTATAGGATTCAGAAAACATGGTTATATTCATGGTTACAGTTTATTACAGTGAAAGGATACAGATTAAACTAAGCAAAGGCACAAGGTCTATGGAGTAAAATCCAGGAGAAACCAGATGCAAACTTCCAGGGGTTCTCTCCCAGGGGAATCACATGGATGTACTTAACTTTCCCAGCATTGCTGTATGACAACATGTGCAAAGTTTAGCCAACCAGGGAAGCTCACGTGGGCCTTGGTGTCTAGGCTTTTTAATTGATCTCAGTTACATAGGCATATACGATTTCAACTATTCAGACTCCAGTCCCCTGGAGCAAAAACAGGCATTCACCATAAATCGCATTGTTAGTATAAACCATCTGCTGAAACTAGTACTGGATGGCCCAAACCCTCAGGCATATAAAAGCATTCTTATCACACAGAATATTCCAAAGGCTCAGAGCTCACCTACCAGGAGCCAGCCAAAGGCCAATCCCAAAGAAGGCATTTCTTGGGCATGTGCAAGGTTTGAGCAACCCAGGCCTGTTCTGTTACCTCCTTCCCATATAGTCCACACCCCTGGTTCCTTGCCTAGCTCTCTTACTAAAATGATACAACTTTCCAAGCATCTATACTTAGTGTAGCGTTTATGTAATAGCTGAAACAATCATATCAGCATGAAGATACTGAACGTGTGGAGGAGCCCAGTGTAGGGTAGGGATAGACTTGAAGGAACAACTGATCCACCTTATAAGGGCATTAATACGTTTGTATTTTTGTACTAATTTAATTACTCAGTTACCCCCTTGATGTACATTTATTCATATCTTGTGATTAACTTGTGCAGAACTATTTAGCATGGCAATAAGTTGATGTTTAGCTAAAGCCATTTCTTCCTCAGACCTGTCATTTTTCATGAGTACATCCTGGGGAGGTTTGAACTCCCTCTTCTAATATGCTTGATCATTAGTATGAATATTATTATATAAGTTATTTACATAAGGTAGTTTAAGCTTACCAACAAAGCCAGTCTTAATACCATATTACAATATGGTGATGGTACAATTCAGTTCTATTACATGAAAAATCAGTGAGAACTACAGAGGTAGTTGTGATGTCTTCCCAACTGAATTGGCCTCTGCCCGTATGCCAGATATTATTGTGGGCTGACATCATTACAATTAGTCATGATTTGGTTATTTGTAGGTTTCAAGCCAGGCAGGGACAAACCCAGTTAGCCTGCCTTTGTTCATAGTCTTGTACTGAGACTGGTTTCCATTGTGTGCTCTTATATAACAGGACCCACCTCCTTCCTATGGGGAGGACATGGGAATTACTGAGGACAGCCCCTATCCCTGCTAATTGTTTATAACACATATATAATTCTTAGCTGATCTATTCTAAAGGTGAGGGCAGTCATTGTGCATCAGTGCAAATCACAATAGTTCCCGATAACTTCCTTAAGTTTAGAGATCCATAGGATCCTATACGGGTTCCCCTAGAGCCCCAGCAGCTTAGATGGAGGGCCAAGGTCTCACGGCTGCTTCAGCCTCAATCTGTACTAAAATAATCAAGGGGCCCAGGGTACAAGCCCTTTCCCAGTGCTGGATCCTGGCATTATGTATCATTATTTTTTGAGTCTTCCTCACTCACTTCACTAAAGCCTCATCATCTGGACAAGATGACCTCTATTGCTTGTATCCTTCCTGGAAAAGAATTTCCTCAAATCTGTTTATTCTAGTTAATATATCTTTTTCCTCTGAATATTGTTCCTCATTTAAAAGTGAATTTAATTTGTCCCATGATGTCTAGGCTGTACGTATCTCCCCCAAACACTTTCTGTTTTATGGGCCAAAAGCTGTTTAATCCACCATGTGTTAGTACACCAATGTACTAATTAGTACACCGTGTATTAGTATACCGTGAGTATACCACACATTAGTGCACCATTGTGTACTAGCAGGCTGAGTGCAGTAAGCACATGTGTTTTGTATCTCAAAATGTTTGGTCCCTCATGCCAGGGTTAGCTGATAGTTTGGGTATGCCATAAGGCCTCCCATGGACTTCCTTGTCTTAGGTTGTGGCTGCTCCCTAGGGAAATTAGAATTCAGCTTGTGAAGCCTACTGCTTTATTCTTTTCTGAAACCCATTTTTTAAAAATTCTGTTTTATAGCTTTCCACCAACAAAAATGAGGATAGTAACATTCTTGTAAGAAGCACACTGTGGCATGTCAGAAATGCCGCTGCTGCATTTTCTGCATTATCGCCAAAGACCTTTCTGAGCATTTGGACATCAAGGTTTACAGTTTCACAGTGATCAGTCTATTGGGAGTTGTATACTGCATGGCCTGTTGAGGAGTAGCTTCTGGAAATTTCTCCCCAAACAGTGTCCTTTATAGTAGCTGCAGCCTGAAAAATAAGAGTCAAAAGAATAGTTCACTAGTGTTCCACTCAGCCATCAACAATTGGTTTCATTCGTCATCATATCATATAACTACAATACTTCCTGGAGTGAGGCTGCTCACGTTTGCGGGTTCCATTAGACCTTGTCAGATTCCGAAAGCAGGGGTGGTCTTGGAAGACATGGATTCATCCTTTTGGGCATCTGGTATGATTGTGCTAAGGGACAATATCTTTCTCTTGCTCTGAACATCTCTGAAATTACCAATTTAATATCCAATAGGGTTTGCCTTATTATATATCCATTTTTTAATTTCTTATCCCCAGCTACTATTTTTTCTCTACATTTGTCATTTATTTTAATTCAAACGTTCCTGTCTTTGGAAGGGTTATTAGGTTCCACTACTGTGCCAGTTCAGATAGTTAACAGGAATACCTGTCTAGCAAGTATCCCTACTTAGTCCATTCCCATTCATATAGAGAAGGGTTACATAGGTACCAAACGATATAGAGAAGCAGTGGGCTATCTCTACTAGGCAATACAGCTCCATTTGCTGTCTAGCCCAATTTTTCTTGGTGGAATAAAGGCACTATAAATTGTTTATTCAGAACACACAGTCTCTCATAGAGTTTGTATTCAGTTCCTGGTTGATTGATTGATGATTGTTTATGGGATAGTCTGAATGTCTTAGACAACTAATAGAAAATGACTTTTTTCCAACCCCTATCTAAGATGTTCTCTGCCTCTTGATCAAATCTGAAGCAGATCATGTAACTTTCTAATTCCTTTTCTGTAATAAAGATCAGTCTGTTTTCTGTGATTGTGTCTTTCAAATATTAAAAATATGCAGCCTAAATAAAAAATTATTCATCACATGCAACTGACATCATCTCTACTCTTTGTAGTGAGAAAAGGTACATTCTATATACTTTATTCTTTCTCTTCTTTCTCTTTTTTTCCTGTCTTTTGTAAGGGTAGACAATTAGAGGAATGAGGGAATGAAACATTATATAACTGGTGTCTGTCTATTCTGCAGGTGGATGTGGTAAGCTGACTTGTAGGGTCCATGTTGAGTAATTTGAACGACCTTTCAAAGACCACCACATTGGACAGTTCCAGACCATTGGTATCACTCTTTGGTAAACTAATTTGCTGCAAATCCTCTTATTTGCTGTTACTTTGCAGTACATCCTGTAGCCTCTTACTGGAAATTCTCCTTGTTCCTGCTGGCACCCTCTCAGTTGAGGTATCTGCAATGGTAGCCCAAGGCCTGTTTCCGTCTGGGTACTCACTTGGCCCAAGGGAAACAGTATCATCCTTGCCATACCTTGTAGTGGGAGTTCAGACTGACTCACTGCTGCCTTCTCTTTCTGTTTTATTATGGGTTGTGGTCTCCCTTCAGAATTTTCCAGTAAAGGGGACTCGTGAGTCTCTATGTTCATATATGCCTCAATCTACTGAGGATACATGTCAGGTTTGCCCAAGAACCCTGTTGCTGTATTCTGCTCTGATGACAGAGTGAGGTGGGCTAACTAGGTTCTGCATTTCTGCATGTGTACAGTTTGAGAGTGAGAGGCCAGTCTCCTTTGTTCTCTCTCCAGTCTCCTTCAGTGTTTCTCCTGATCACTATCCATTTAGCTTGGAGGAGTAGGTGCATCTTCCACCCCACTTCCAAGGCCACTGCACTCTCCCTTTAGGCTGCAAACTCCTCCTTTCTATTGGTGACTGAATTCCCATAGGGAATTCTTAAGCAGGTTGGAACAAGTAACATCACAGTTTTAACATCCAACTGACTGGTCCTGCAGAAGGTTTGTGCTATTACAAGAGGCTACAGGATGTACTGCAAAGGAGCAGAAAATAAAAGAAATAGAAAATTCCTATTAAATAACTATTTTAACATCTTTTACACCAAGTTCGTTCTTGTTCCGCAGGCAGGGAAGAAAACTAAGGAACAAAATGTTGTTGTCCCTTTAACTTGCTTCTCAGATACTAACATTTATAACTGATTTAGAAAAATTGGACATCATTGTATTTGAAAGAAATGGAAAAAGGCCCCAATTTCTTACAACTTCCTTGGAGATTTCAGGTGGGAGGCCTACTTAATATTACCTTGTCTCAACTTCGATTACTGCTATCATTTGGTGTGCCTATTATGCAGTAATCTGTAAGCCAATCCCTGACGATAAGTGGATTTCAGTCACTTTCATTTTTATAATTGCAATTTTATAATTTCAAGGAGGGAAGTGCTGGATTCAGAGGTCTCAGTCATGCCATCCTCTCCAATTCAATTTAGCAACTTGCTTTCTATAATGATGTTAATCAGAGATCTGTGTCTGAATCTAGGGACTTCTCCCACTGAAACTTGGTTATGTGAAATTTTATATTTATGTTTTCCATACCTGCACAGATTTTGGGTTGACATAGCTGTCACACTGCTTCTTACAAGTTTAGGTGCAGTGAGAGATTGGAAGCCATGTAAAGAATTAGCATTTGAATCCCTGAGCTTGGTTCATTCATGCCTCAGGAAGTGAAGACAGACAAATTCTTCAAGTAACTCGGGTGAAAAGCATTTTGATCTAAATGAAATATGTAGCTCATTGAAAGCCCCAAATAATAAATGCAATTTTCCCATTCACTTTCAAGATGTTCTGTGCAAAATATTTCAGCTTATCTTTTTCATGGCCAGAGTGTCGACAGAATAGCTACAGGGTTTGCCATAGTGCTTATTGCCAAGAGCTTAAATGTTATTTTAATACGAAGCAAATGATCTGCTGTGGAGCCATTAGACTACAAGCTTTTGGAGAGTAGACATTGTGTCCTGTTCCTTCTTATGTCTCCATTTCCTAATACACAGTACCCACTTGTAGTATATACTTAATAAATATTTGCTGAATGGAATCAGTCCTCTGTACTTACTAAGTGCCAAGATCTGTTCTGGGCATTTTTCATGTACTTTCATGTACATATCACAAAAACACTTTAAAGAAGTTGCTATTGTCATCTCCATTTTATGGCTAAGGAAATGGATACAGAGAGAATTAAGTAACTTTCTCAAGTTTACATAGCTAGTAAGAGAGAGCTGGGATTCAAACTGGAGAAAATCCAGCAGCTAAAGTCTTAAGTGCAAACCAACAGCCATGGGCTAATAATGCAATTAATACATAATGGAAAGAAGACCCTATCAGAATGAACAGAAGATTGAGGGGTATGACTGACTTGGAGCAGAAGAAAGATCCTAAGGAGATAGAAGGTATAGAAGAGTCAGACATTCACATTAAAGTAAGTGAACTAGGGGATTAGAGAGGAGAAAACTAAAGAAAAGGAAAAGAATGGCAAGCCCAACAGACTTAGGAATGAGCTAGCCAATGTTTATTTGAAGAGCCAGGAGGAAATTGTACTTATGAACTATAGTGAGAGGGTAAGGTAGGGCTAGGAACCATCCCTACTCCAACTTTCTGATTTTGTTAGCTTCAGTCACAGCTCAGAGCTATTGTGTTGGTGGGGAGTCTGCAGTCAAGTAGTTAACTCCAGTGAATCCAGTTCTTCAATGGAATCTTTTGGCACAACCGGTTTGCGGCCTTCCCTACTCATATAATTCCAGTGATGTAGTCTTAAAATAATTCAAAATGACATTGTTCTTTTTCAACTGCCATGAAAGGACCAATGACTATAATCTGTCTAATCAAAAACTACAAGCATTCGCCCATTCATTCACCTTTCAGCAAATATTTATTGAGTACCCAGGTTAAATACATAAATAATGGAAGCCAGAGGCATATTGGGAAGTTATAGCTCTGCTATGGAAAAGCAGCTACTTAATTTTTTTAGGGCACTTGTTATAATCTGTAGAACTATTTAGGAAATAACTTTTGGGTTCATATAAATCTAGCTCTTAAATCTGTACGAGTAC
Organism: Rhinopithecus roxellana; assembly: GCF_007565055.1. NCBI lineage: Eukaryota > Metazoa > Chordata > Mammalia > Primates > Cercopithecidae > Rhinopithecus > Rhinopithecus roxellana. Next base: position 65,553,138 of record NC_044569.1, on the reverse strand, counting down.
CATCCTTTCACAATTTCTGGACTGGTTTTCTGGTACTCTAAGCCAAAGCCTTTTTCTTCTTTACTTTTCTGCTTGTAATTGAACCGCCATGTTTGTATCTGGATTCATCCTCAAATAGAGACCAGTCTGGATGGGAAACTGCCTGCGGAGGATTCTGTTTAGCCAAGGTTGTTGAGTGCTTTGATATAAAAAGGGAAGCAAAAGTGAAGAGAGAGCTGAAGACATCACTAGGAGAAAAGGATCATGCTTGAAGCTGCAGGAAGGAGGCAGGAACATAACTGTTGAAGGAGTGATGCCCTCAGAAGGCAGCTCAAGAAAGAAAGAGAAGCAGCATAGGCAGGAGATATAACAAGGCTGTTGGTGGCTGTGGCCGACTAAGTGTGAGCTCCCAGATGAGGAGGGGCTGCTTCAAGACACTACATGGAGCAGGGAGACACCATCTTGGTCATCTTTCTTTCCCCTGCCCTCACCCCGATGCTAACCTCCAACCTATTCCTCCCAATTGAGCAAGGTTTCTCTAGGTTTGACTAGTAAAAGCCTGTGAGATGTTTAGAGGCTAATCTAAGGCAGGAAATGCATTACTAGTGAAGATAATTTTCATCTGGCGAGCATGTTCCATCTGTCTAGTTATTTATTGCTCTGACATTTTTTCTTGTTTTACCAGTTGTCATATAAATTGTTACACATTAACTATCACTCTTATAATCCCAGTTGAGTTTCCAGTGTGTGTGTCCGTTCCTGTCCTCCACCAAGCTTAATAATTCATCAGTCCTCCATAACCCTGGAAGGCCAGGACAGCCTGTATTTGTACTGAGTACTCCAGATGATCTTTTCTTACTGTTTTAGCAGCGCATCGGAATCCGAGATGCCATTTGATTCTTCTTCCATCGTTGGGCTGGAGTACTGCCTAGTGTAAGAATCAGCTAACCCCTGGTGTGTCTGTGTGTGTGTGTGTGTTTTGGAAGGGCCTTTTTCATTTCTGATTTTACTATTCTCTAATTTTATTACCCATACTATTTGTACTGCAGAGCCTGTTTTTTTTCCCAAATATTTCAATTTCTTTAAAGTGAGATGACATTCTCCACAGTTCCCATCATTATCATTGCTCTGTACCTATTAAGGGCAATAGGCACCTGGTAGTCCAGTGCCTCACCTTCTACCTGCACCCATCCCAGTTAACCACAAATGAAAGCCTTAGAAATCCTCATGCCATTGAATGCCAGGAATTGTTACCATTGCTTTAATCATCCCACTGAGTGTCCTCATCTGTTTAAATGCTATTTTTTTCATTATGCTGCCAGCTCCATGAGGATAAGAGTTTCATGTATTTAACATAATGCCTAGCACAATATGGGGGATCAATAAATACTGGATGAACAAATAGTCAATAAATATTCTGGTTATATTGAAATTAACCCTTATGGAGAATATAAAACAAAAATCTAGAATGAGAAAGCTCTTCTGATATTCGTATTGAAAAATCAGTCAATTACTTTGTTAAATAAGAAATTACTGGGCAAAATAATAACAAATAATAATAGTAGTTATCATTAGTACCATACTAACTACCAGAGGTAGCTTTCTTATTATTTCCAGAGAGATTACTAATTCAACTCCAAAATCTCATCCTGAGGGTTAGATCTCTTGGGTCACTCTTTGTACTACTCTCTTAGCTTTGTTCCCTAAAAAAGAGGCTCTACTGTGAGACATGTTGTCATTCTAAGAGAGCAAAAATGAGGGGAAAATGCAAGTAAAATGGGGAAGAAAGTGAAACAAACACTAGGGGATATGTTATAACATAAACCATAGCTTCACAAAAACACAGCTGGTTCTTTATGGATGTTAACAGAGATGACATTTAAAATGATTGCGTCTCACAACAGATCTTTTGCAAGGAAGGGAGTAGACAGGTGTGCAGTTTATCTTCTGACTTCCTTCTGTTTCTCATTTCCCATTGGTTGGGGTATGCTGTAGGGTACAGGGGCTCCCTCACACTTCTGGGTTGCACTGATGGGTCACGTTAGCTCCTTCAGGTAGCTGCTGGGGAAACTACTGCAGGTCCAATCTAGCCAGTGTGCAGGTGCTGTGCTGGTTGGTCTTTTGCCCATGTACTTATCATTTCCAGTGTTCTTCATTTCTTCAAGTGAATATGAGTTACCATTTGCTGTAATTTCCTTTTAGCCCACTGATGAACTTCCTTTATTATATCTTATAGGGCAGGTCTGCTTGCAGTGAATTTGCTTATTAATTTTTTTGTTATTATTATGGAGATGTCATTATTTCACACATTTTTGAAGGCTAGTTTTGTTGGAGATAGAGTTTTTCATTGACAGATTTTCTCCTTTTGCACTTCAATTACGTGATTCCTCTGCCTTCTTGCCTCCATGCTTTCTGATGGGAAGTCAGCCATTATTCATGTTATTCTTCCCTTTATTGAATAAGTTGACTTTCTCTTCCTGCTTAATTTTTTTTTGTCTTTAGTATTCATCAGTTTGAGTATGATGTGTCTGGGTGTGGATATCTTTGTGTTTATCTTACATGGATTTCGTTGACCTTCTTAGATGTGTATATTAATGTTTTTCATCAAATTTGATCAATTTAAGACCATTGCTTCTTCAAATATTTTTTTCTGTTCTTTTATCTCTCTTGCCTCTCTGGGATTCCATTGCACGTATGCTGGCATGCTTAATGTTGAACCTCTGTTCATTCAATTTTTTTCTTTCTTTTCTTTGGATTGGATACTTTGTTATTGTTCTATTGTTCACTGATACTTTATCATCTCAAGTCTGCTGTTGATTCCATCTAGTGAATTTGTTTTACTTCGGTTATTCTACTTTTAAACTCTGGAATTCCCATTTTTAAAATTTGGATTTTATTTTCTGTTGAGTATTAGTTGAGTCACTATTATCAACTAATTTTTTTTAACATACTTACAATAAATACTTTGAAGTTTATTGTCTGATAAATCCAACATGTGGGTCTACTCACATCTGGATTCATCTAAAGTCAGTTTTTTTTTTTTTTTTTTTTTTTTTTTTTTTTTTTTTTTTTTTTTTTTTTGAGGCGGAGTCTCGCTCTGTCGCCCGGACTGGAGTGCAGTGGCCAGATCTCAGCTCACTGCAAGCTCCGCCTCCCGGGTTCACGCCATTCTCCTGCCTCAGCCTCCCGAGTAGCTGGGACTACAGGCGCCTGCCACCTCGCCCGGCTAGTTTTTGTATTTTTAGTAGAGACGGGGTTTCACCGTGTTAGCCAGGATGGTCTCGATCTCCTGACCTCGTGATCCGCCCGTCTCGGCCTCCCAAAGTCAGTTTTTATTGAATTTTTTTACCTTTGAGTATGGGTCATACTTTCCTGTTTCTTTTCCCGCTTTGTAATTTTGGTCAAAGAACCCTGGATCCTTCCATTAACATCCTTGTGTAGCAGTTATGGATTTTGATTTATTTGAGTTTTGTTTTATTTTTGTAAACTACTTGGACTCAATCTGACTTAATCTTAATCTGTGGAATCTGTTTCCTCTGTTGTATGCAGCCACTGTGTCTCTGCTTAATTTAATTATTCTTATTGTAATTTTTAGACAGGCTCCACAGGGGTTTTGCATCTGTATCTGCAGAGCTTAGTGGTCATCAGTGACTTAGACAGAGATTGTGCTCAAACACAGAGCCCATAAGGGTTCACTGTGCTGAAGCTGGAAGCACATTCATAGATCAGCAATTTTTAAGTGTCTGTTGGTTTTTCTTTCCACTTGGCTTTCTTGGGTTTCACCTGCACATACATGTGTTTTGCAGTCCAGGGATGTGTGGACAGCTTATCTAGCCCTTTTGTGGCGCTTTCATGATCTGGCCGGTAGACCACTTAACCCATCTATGACCATACCTCAGACTAAAAGAGAGGCAGTTTTCCCCTAAGTGCTTCCTGCTGAGACTTTCCATTTTATCTGTGAAAACCATGATTTTTGCCTCTCTCCACCCTCAGCCTCCAATCCAAATGAAATTGCCCCCTGATATGGTTTGGATTTGTGTCACTACCCAAACCTCATGCCCAGTTGCAATCTCCAATATTGAGGAAGGGGCCTGGTGGGAGGCGATTGGATCATGGAGGCAGATTTCCCCCTTTCTGGTGATAGCGAGTGAATTCTCAGGAGATCTGGTTGTTTAAAAGTGTGTAGCACCCACCCCACTCCCCCAACCCCTTGTCTCTTCCTTCTGCTCTGGCCATGTAAGATGCACGTGCTTCCCCTTTGCCTTCTGCCATTATTGTAATTTCCTGAGGCCTCCCCAGCTATGCTTCCTTGACAGCCTGCAGAACTGTGAGCCAATTAAACCCCTTTTGTTTATAAATTACCCAGTCGTAGGTATTCTTTATGGCACTGTGAGAACAGACTAATACACTCCTTTTTGGATCAGAGTGGCTGATTTTCCAGCAAATCACACTCTGCTAAGACTGCCATTCTTATCTCCTGAGTAGTAGGGTGGGAATGCAAGCAACCCCAGGCAACAAAGCCATAGACATTCTCTGTTCTTACCAGAAACTTTAGTAATTTTTCTAGAGTAAGGACTTTCCTATGTGTTGTCTGCCTTTTCTCTTTTCAGAGCCCTGGAATAGTTGATTTTGACAGTTTTGACCAGTTTTACACTTTTTGTTTTTGGCAAATATTTTCCAATCTCTTTACACCACAACAGCTGGAGGTTCCAGCCTCTGCCAAGTATAGTTTTGCCTGTTGTTTTATTTTTCATGTTTTGTCTCACTTTGTCTTAATTTATCTTTTTATAAAAATCAAGAATTGGGTTTTCCATTTTGATCTAGTATTAAAAGATACTGTCTTTTTAGTAAGTGCATTAAACTTACTTACATTTACTCATTTGACACATATAAGTTGTATTTAATCTTATTCCTGTCATTTTATGTAATGTTTTCTCTTTTTATAATATTATTAAAATCTTAACTGTATTTCCTATGGGTCTGTTAGTTGTGTTTGGGTGTGTGTCTTTTTTGTTTTGTTTTGTTTTGTTTTTAAATGGCTTTTAAAAGATAGAGATGTTTATATTTATGTTCCAGTAACTATCTTTCTAATTAAATATTTATATAATAATAACCATATTCTTACATTTCTTTAGTCAATATCTGTTGACTTCTGGCCAGGCACAGTGGCTCACACCTGTAATCCCAGCACTTTGGGAGGCCAAGGTAGGTGGATTACTTGAGATCAGGAGTTTGAGACTAGCCTGGCTAACATGGTGAAACCCCGTCTCTACTAAAAATACAAAAAATTAGCTGGGTGTGGTGGTGGGCACCTGTAATTCCTGCTAGTCAGGAGGCTGAGGCACAAGAATCACTGGAACCTGGGAGGCAGAAGTTGCAGTGAGCCGAGATTGTACAACTGCACCCCAGCCTGGGTGACAGAGCAAGATTCTGTCTCAAAAAACAAAAAAAGAAAAGAAAAGAAAAATTAAATCTATTGATTTATACTATGTACCATGAGCACACGTTTTTCCCCTTCTCTCTTTTTGTTACAATTCAATTTTAATTATTAGTATTTTCTTAATGTTTACATTTGTATTGCTAAACTATGCTTATATTTAATCATCTTAATAATAGTATTGAATGAAACCCTTTGACTATAAACCATACAGATGAGGTAATAAACTTCCTGTATATCAAGCCTTTTTGCTTCCTTTTTCTCCAAATAGTTGTATCATTCCTATATTGTAGGGAAATATATTTTATAATATATTTTTTAAATTCTCTTTTATTATCTGGATTCTCACATTTGTTTTAGTCTTAGTTTACAAAAATTCTCATTGCCAGTTCTCTTACCTTTTCCTTCCTAGCATTTCTTGGTTATCTAGTAGAGTGCTCTGGAAGAACCCATGAGTGCATATTCCTTGCATATTTGCATGGTCAAACATTTGTATGTAAATTTGTGTCTGAATCTCCTGTGAATAGATGCACACCTAATCCTTGACTCACACTGTCTTTTCTTGACTATCTTTTGGTATTGCTCCACTTCTGGCACTGCATGTTTCTGGAGAGAAATTTGAGAATGCTTTGTGCTTTTCCTTTTTGAAAGCAACTTAATCTTTCTGTTTGGCTGCCCAAAGATTCTATTTTTATTTTTGTACTCCAGTAACTTTACCAGGATATATTTTGTTGTTCATCATACTGACAGACACATGGTTGGCCATGTGGAGAACTAGAAAGTTTTAGTATGGAGAACCAGGAAGTTTTTTCTTGAATTATATATTTAAATATTTATTCTGTTGAATTGTTTTGGTCATCTTTCGAATCTCCAATTATACATAGTTTGGATTTGCTGTGACTGCTTTCCGTAATCATTTTCCTCTAATTCTTTTAAACTTTTACTTCCTCTGCCTCCTGTTCATTTTTATTATTTTTGTATTTTATGTCCCAAATAATGCTTTCCGTAGGGTCTATTTGTTCATTTTGTTCCCCATAGATACCTTTTCCTCCACCTTTTACTCATTTCTTGTGTTTGGTCAGCTCATATTTCAGTTTCTTCTGTTTTCTTATCACCTTTTTCCTGAGATTTTGCATTTTTATTTTGTAATCTTTCTTTATAGAGGTGATGTATTAGTTTTCTATGGCTGCCATTACAAAGCACCCCAGACTGGGTGTTTTGAACAACACAGTTCTGGAGGCTAGAAGTGCAAGATCAAGGTGCTGGCGGGGTTGCTTTCATCTCCTTGTGTCTACACATAATGTTTCCTCTGCACATGTCTGTGTCCTAATTTCTTCTTATATGGACACCAGTTATATTGGCTTTGGGCTCACCCCATGACCTCATTTAACTTTAACTAGCTCTTTAAGGACTCAATATCCAAATACAGTCACATTCTGAGGTACTGGGGATTAGAATTTCAACATATGAATTTTAGTGGTGCAGGAACACAGTTCAGCCTACAACAGGTGATTACATCATTTAATTCTTTTCCTGAATTCTTGACAAAATACTTAGTTATTTGAGTCTGTTCCTTTTGCTACATTTTGTGGCCAGTATTCTTCATCTAATTATAAAATTTGCTGTTTCCCTCTGTATCTTTTACGTCATATTTTCATACTGATTCTGTGAGAATCTCTTTTATTTTACTCACTGAATAAGTTAAATTTTCCTGGATTGTTTCTTTGTATAATGTTTCTGTATATGTATGTGTGTGTGTGTGTGTGTTTGAGTTGTGAGTGTGTGTGAGTGTAAGTGAATATAGGTGAGTGTGTGTAGGTGAGTGTGAGTTGTGTGTGCAAAGGTATGTGTGAATGTGTGTATGAGTCAGGGTGTGTGAATGTGAGTGTGTGGCATGTGTAAGAGAATGTGTGTGTGTGTGTTATTCCTAGGAACCTTCCATACTTCTCAACCCCAAGGCCCTCTTCTGCTTTGCTGTCACAGAGAGACAGCTTTCCACAACCGTGTCTCCCGCAAGTGAATGGTTAGGATGCTCTCTTCCCCTCTGTGTCTCCAAATAAAATGCAATTCATTCAGGAAAGTTTATTTTGTCTGCTTTCTTATTTCCATTTCTGCATCCCATTTTTACAAACCAGCTATACAGCTTTTGTGCTTCAGTGTGAGTTTTCCCTTTTAGGAAGTTTATTTTCTTTCCAGCGCTTTATATGGTCTGCACCATTGGGTTTTTTCAGAATCCTTACTGCTTCCTTTCTGTGTGACCTCCTGTGTGGCTTCTCTTTTATTCTTGCTAATTTGGAAGGGCTTTATGTATGCTTATGAGTCAGTTGATTATGTATTTCTGCTAGTTTTAATGAAAGTGGAGTTTTGGTTTTAGTTTTCATTTGGTTTTAGTTTTCATTTTCTTTCTTAATTTTTTAGGAAGAGAAATGGAAAGGGAATTCTTACTTAGCCATGTTTATATGAGAAGTCAATGAGAATCTTACTGAATGGTTACCATGTACCAAATAGAGTCCTAAATACTATACATATGTTATTTCTCATTTAATTCTCACTCTGCCGATAAGAGATAGAGTGGCAGATGTTGCAGATTAGCTCTTTTATCTCCATCCTGTATCTCTTTCCGAATGTTATATTGCTGCTATAGCTGGAAAGTTAAAAGCCTACATTTCTCAGACTTCCTTACAACGCAGATTTGTGTGTGACCCAACTTCTGTCAAGCAGATGTGCCTCCATGGTATTGCAAATGCAGACATGAGGTGGAATCCACACTTCTGTTGCTTCTGAAGCAGTGTGATGGAGGCATTTATTGTTTTGCAACAGTGATAACAAGGTGATTATAGAGAGGCTGAGTGTAGGCATCCATTTTCAGGAGTGTTCTGGAAGCCAACAGTTGTGGTAGCAGTTTTAGATCTCTAGATCCTGGTGGAAGTGGTATGGAATTAACAGTTGAGACAGTGGCTTTGACATTCTTCTGATTTCAGATTGTGCCAGAGACAGCAACTCCTGTGTCAGTCCAGAGCTGCAGTAGGTATTATTTTGGGTGTCTCACTTCACAACTCAGAATGACTCCTCCAGCACTGCCTTATAAATTCTCATAAGCTCCTAATTCCCAGCATTAAATCTCCATCTGATTATGCTGGTTAGGATGGTTTCTGGTGTTTGAAACTGGAATCTTGACTAGTTGATACATTCATCTCTATTTTGTTGAGAGGGAAATGTCACCTAACCAGTTAATGATGGAATTAAGATTTAATACAAGTTTGACTCTACAACCTCTACTCCAACTAATATGATTGATCACAGATATCAAACCCTTTTATAGGGTTTACTATTGCCAGACACTATTTTGAGCACTTTAAATTTGTTAACATACTAATTTTCACAAGTGTGTAAACCAATTTTTAAAAAATCTCCATTTCACATGTAAGGGACTAAAACAGAAAGGCTGAGAAATTTGTCCAACCCCCCATGGGTCTGCTCCAAAGTTCGTGTTCTAGTGGCTAGGCTGCCTTCATCACAAAAATGAATTTTACTTTTATTTTACATTTCGAGATTTTATTTTTAAATTTATTTTTATTTTTTAAGATTCAGTCTTAACTTTGTGGTACAGATGTCAGTTATAAGTTTAATTTTTACAAATTCTTTAGTTTGACCACGTTTAAGTTCTTCCCACTGGAATGTTCTGAATAGCTCTTTCGTATGTTGCCAATATAATGGAAATGGCACTGTCACAGAATTATAGAATCTCTGGATTGATTGGAGGAAGACCTATTAATGATCTAGATCAAGGACAAGAATTCTGTAAAAATTCCTTGCCCATTTATCAGTCAGCCTGGGAGCCTTAGCATTTCCCCAGACAGCCATTCCGCCTTCAGCCAGGACCTGTTAGTAAGTCTTCCAAAGATTGAACTAAAAATGCGTTGTAGAACCCCATTCATTCACTCTTGATAAACACATATGAGCTATGATTTCTATTTCACAGATGACTCTTCAGATATTGAAAGATAGTTATCATGCCTCCTGGAATCTTCCCTCTTCTTCTCTTTAGGTGATGTACTTCCTAATTCTGTAATACCTTGTTGGGATTTCAATTGGCCTCAATATACAAAGTGCTATGAATTTGTGTGAACTAAGCACAGATTTATTATTTATTTAATTTCTTATATGTCAACATTTTTTAAAAAGTAGATTCAGAGGTACATGTGCAGGTTTGTTACAAGGGTATATTGCATGATGTTGAGGTTTGGGCTTCTCTTGATCCAATCCCCTAGCTAATACCCAGTAGAAAGTTTTTTAGCCCTTGCCCCACTCCCTCCCTCACACCTTTTGGAGTCCCCAGTGTCTGTTGTTCCCATCTTTATGTCCCAGTGTGCCCAATGTTAGCACAAATTTAAAGTTGGATGTGTGGGGCCCAGTGGCACATACCTATAGTTCCAGCTACTTGGGAGGCTGAGGCAGGAGGATCATTTGAGGCCAGGAGTTTAAGACCAGACTGGGAAACATAGCAAGACTCTGTCTCAAAAAACAAAAAACAACAACAAAAAAAAAAACAGTTGGGTGTGATTGACAATGCACAGAGCAGAACCTCATCACCCTTGTTTTGGATGTTGGAACCTAGAGGAAGTTCACTGCAATATTGAATCATGATGAAATTAGAGTCAATTAAACCTGTGATGCCATTTGGCTCATGTTGCCTTTAGGGTTGCCTCTTCTATCCTGTATTTCTTTGCAGTTACCTCCCTTTACTCGCTCTGTTCTTGCCACACTGGATCTCTCTTGCTGGTTAATATGCCACAGCCCCACATCCTTAAGGCCTTTGCACATACTCCCTCTGCCATATTGGTATATTCCCCTTCCCTCTGCTCTGCTTCCCCTCACTCCTATCCTGTGACACCTTTCCCTTTGATTATTTATTCCCAGAACACCCTAAAGTTTTGGGCATATACACTGCATCCTATGGGCAGCCTTTCCTGACTTTATGTTTAGGTTAGATCTTCCTGATACACACATCCAAGGTCTCTGTGCTTCTAACTTCATGTACTCATCTCAGTCATCATTGTTTTAAATGTGTAATTTTCATGCAAGATCAAAAGCTCTATGACCTTTGGATTTACTTTTCTATTCCCACTTTCTGGCACATGTCCAATTTGTATATATTGACTAATTGACAATAATGGACCTTTGATTAATTTTTGTTAACTACCATGTTAATGGTTTCAACCACTTAGTCTATCAAGACCTTTGGGATTTAAAACTGTGCTACAGAGAATATGTGTCACTATCATTAACAAATTTTTTTAGCATGCCATCTGTGTTTTCATCCAATGTATGGCTAGACTCTTGTATCATAATACTAGAGAGCTCCTTTCAGGTCAGTGTCAACCCTTTGAATTATGTCCATTCAGAGAAAATTGAATTCAGTTTGCTATATGACCATTCAACTCATATTTCTTTAGGTTGTCTACATGATATCAGGATAGACATTACTTGCATTTTTGAATTTTGAATAAAAAACTAAATTCAATTTTATTTCCCTGAAATAGCTTTTCTAAGCTCTCAAAAATGAGTCTAACTTAATTTAGTAAGTAGGCGACCAGTTTCTAGTAAACTTCATTTCTTCTTCTAAGTTCTTGGTATTTTTTAATAGAATCTTGCTTACAATTAAACTTTGTAATATACATATGTATAATTTTGCTGAATTGTTTGAGAACAAGAGGAAGACAGCAAAGAAGAATTTTTAGATATACTGCAATATATATATCACTTGCAAGAAATTTATTATTAATATATTATGTAATATATAGTTCATATTCAGATTTACCCACTGCCACATAGTGTTTTTCAGAGCACTATCCAAATGAGGTTGGTATGTTGTTTTTAGTTGTTGTGCCTTTTTAGTCTCCTTAAGTCTAAAATAGTTTCCCTGCCTTTTACAGCTTTCATGACATTGAAGAATTTTGGGGAGTTCAGTATGGTTATTTTGCAAAATGTTTCTGTATTTGGATTTATCTGATTGTTTCTTCATGATCAGATTCTGGTGAAACATTTTTGTCAAGAATACTACATAGGTGGTGTGTCTTTCTAAGCGTATTACATTAGGGGACAGGTGATGTCCCTTTGTCCCATGGTTGGTGATTTTAAGTTGATCTCTTGGTTAAAGTGGCATCCACCAAGTTTCTCCAGTGTAGAGATATCTTTTCTCCTTTGTACTGAGTAAGTACTTTTTGGAATGATATTTTGAGGTCTGATTTTTACTAAAGAATTACTTTTGAGTTCTCCACAACTTCTGCTCTTCAAGAATGTTAGTTTTTCACCGTCCATCACAGAGTCACTGGGACCGTATTCAGTTGCTCAATGGGAAGAAGAATTTGAACTCTTATTTAGTGCAGCTATTCCCTAACAACCTCTCCACCAAATATAAACTTCATTTGCCTCTTACCAATGTTTGGTCAGTGGTTATCACTCTGAATATCAAACTCCTTTGCGGACCAAATATAAGCAACAGACTTGAGCAGTTTCCTTTTCTTTCTGTAATCTGTTAAAATTTCACTGTCAGCCCACGTAGTTGTTGCCTCCTGGATGTGTTCAGTTCCATCCCACTCAGCTGTTTCACTAATTGTTTTGTTGCCTCGGTCCTCTGCATACTGACTTGGAAGGCACTTTGATTATTAGAGGCTACATTTGGAAATATATGCTGTGCTTACCCACATGAGGCTCGTATTCCAGGTCTTATCCTTCAGACACTGTAGAACCAAGACAAAAATATCAGATTTGTCATTACGTCAGCAGTTGTCATGGGAAGCTTGTTTATTTCTCCCTTTTTCTTTTCTTCTCTTCTGACTTATGTTCAACGACACTCTTTAACTAGAATTGTTTTGGAAAGGTCACTCTGGCAGTCATTTTTTGCCTTATTGCACTGGGCGACTCCGTACATGTGACTGTGTTGATCATTCTGTCTTTCTAAAATGTCTCTACCCCCTTAGCTTTCTAGACAGGATACTGTCCTGTGCCACACTGTTAATTGTCACTTTTCTCAAAGTATATCGAAGTAACTATTTGTCACTTAAAATATTGGCATCAAATGCATTATTGCATGTATACTTTAAATATTTTTGTTTCACTTGATTATGAAATTCTCTAACAAGGTAAAAGATATCCAACAATTCATTAGAAACCCTGTATTCCATCAAGGAAAAATTGCAGCAGATTTTAAGTTTAGAGTTAAACAGCAACAAAGGCTTTATTTAAGACTATTGCAATAGGGGAGAGAGACTGAACTCAATTCTGCTGAAACAAAAGGCAGGAGTTTTTAAGCACTGGGGTAAGCTGGTGGGAGAGTCCTGGAGGAACTTAGTGGGAGGGTTAGTCAGTGTGGTTGCCTGCCATTGTGTTTACTAGTAGATGCTTATCACTTGAAGTTAGCTTCCTACCCTTCCTCGGAGACTGGGAGGAAGACACACTATCTTTCTTGATGATTTCATTTCAAAGAGATGGCTCCCAGGTCCTTAAGAAAGACAGTCCTGAGTTGTAAAACTGGTAAGAGAGTGGAAGATTTATTTACATTTCAAAGGGCCAGAGAAAGAATTTGCAATTACAGGTTTTTAACAGTAAATGCTTTAAGAAAAGAGCGATGGAGGCCTACAGTTAGGAAGAAACCTGTCTAAACTTTAGTCAAGCTGAGGGGACCCTTAAGGCTATCTTGATTAGTGCAGTTGTAGCTTCTCATATGTCTGTCAATGCAAAAACCATCATTGGCTCAGACTTTTGAAAGAAGTTCCTGGTTATAGACACAGGCCATAGTGAAAGAAGAGAGCACTCCATCTCCAAGGGAATATTAAAAGTAGAGTCCAATGGCTTGGACAGAGACAGAAGGCTTTGTGCTGGGAAGAGAGGAGCCACAATGGCCCAGAAATTCAGTTTGTAATGATTGTGTTTCTGACCCATGGGAGTTTTTAATCTCTCTTCTCTGTGTTACATATACAAAGAAAGCCTTTTTATGTTTTTATATCTTCTAATTAATTTAACTCTGAGGCCAAAGTATTTGGGGCCAGGAAAAAGCATAACTATTAATTCTCACATTTAACACCCCCTCCTCCCCTTGTAACTTCCTTGCTGTCCTTTATGTAAGGTTTTAATATGACTCTCTCGTCTTCGTATCTGTGTTTGGCACTTTTAAATTCTACTTTATACTACAAAGCTCCTACACTGAGAATGTAATTTCATTATTTTAGTTTTTCTTCAAATGACCTTCAAGTGCCTGTAGAGAGAGCTGAAAATGAGTAAATGTTTTAAATGGCTTAGGATTTTTATGGTGCTCTTTTATTCTTTTGAAGCCTTGATCTTTATCCTTCTTCCTTTATACATTTCTGTGTCTGGTCTTACTAAACAAAATTGTTAATCTCCCTGATTTCTGGAAATCTGTCGTTATCTTGAGCATCTGATGGGCATGTAATTGCTCATTGTATTCATTTGGAACCCCAAAGAACAGAGGTTATGCAATTTGTGAATATAATTTACTGTTTTGTGATTCTTCATTTCCGCCCAGATGCTGGCTCTTGTCTAAATTCAGAACTTGTCTAAATGCAGATCAATGGGCATTGTAGGGCTTGTTTAATATGAAGAAAGTCTAAAAACCTGATACAGTGCTAATTCTCTCCCTCATATTCTGAGGACACACTGAAGTTCTGTGCAGAATGATGTATCACCCAGTTAGCAAACACTGATTTTTGTCTCAGTCTTCAAGTCACTGTTTGTCAGCTTTTTGTTTAGTGTCTTTGGTTGCAAAGTGGGTGTTCGAAAATCTTTGTTTGAAATTAACACATAAGAGTAAATGTCTGGTCAGGGTGGGGGCTCATGCCTCTAATCCCAGCACTTTGGGAGGCTGAGGTGGGAGTATAGCTTGAACCCAGGAGTTTGAGACCAGCCTGGGCAACAAAGCAAGACCTTGTCTCTACAAAAAAATAAAATAATAATAAAAAATAGCTGGGTGTGCTTGCAGTTCCAGCTACTCAGGAGGCTGACATGGGACTATCTCTTGAGCCTAGGAGTTCAAGGTTGCAGTGGACTATGATTGCACCATAGTGCTCCAGCCTGGGTTGCAGAGAGAGACCCTGTCTCAAAAAAAAAATAATAAATATTGAACCAAATCCTTACTTTGCTTATATTAAAAAAGTTTTCGTAGCACTGAGTTATTCAGAAGATGACACAAAATATTTGTGAACAATTAGTAATCAGCAGATTTTTTAAAACTAGCCTATTACAAAAATTGCATTAATTGTTTGACATATTTCTCAAGAATAGGAAAACTCATTCAAAATGTTTCTCTTGCCTGAGAGATGAGAAACTGGAGACTTTATACCAGGGTCATTAGGAGTAGATTAATTTCATCGAACTCTTGCCTATGAGCGAATACCTGGAAAGCTTTAGAACCAGTTAACGTTAATTTAGTGCCTAAATAATCTTTACTTATGTTATGTTATTTAATGCTTCCCCAAACCATAATCAGTAGATATCATCTGTCTTTTACAAATAAATAATTAAGTTTGAGAGGTTAAACAAGTTTTCTGTGATTGACATAGCCAGAATTAGCCAGAACATTTTAGATATTTAATAAATAGCTGTCACATGTTAAGCTCTACTATCCCAGCTAAGAGCTCTATAAAATGCATTTATATTAGCTAATATAAATCCACTCCCCACCTGCCAATGGAAAGAAGTATTATTACTATTTCCATTTTATAGGTTTCCAAACTGAGCAGAGAGAGGACAAAACGACTAACTTAAAATTAAACAGCTGATAAGAGGAGCTATGACTGACCCCAAGAATAGCAACTCCAGAGCCAAATTCTTTAAAACTATGCTGACAGTTGGGTGCTATTTTGGACACTGTCGGTGAAGTGCTTGAATGAAATAAAGGGAGAGGTTATGGTCAAAACATCTGTATAACATTTTCATACCAGACCATGTATGTGTGTATGTGTGCGGGGGGGTTGGTGTAGGGATGGAGGAGTTGGAAATTGACATGGGGTGGGTGGTAGAGATCTCTGTGCACACAACTCTGCAGGCTGATTTGCCATCAGCAGCTGTTCCTGAGTCTTTGTCCTGAGGCTGGACTGTTTCCAAGGAAACATAAAAAGGTGTTGGAGATCTGTATGTAATATTCTGATCTTTATTGTCAAGAAAAAAAAAATAGCAAACACCTTCCAGTTATCTAGGCTGCTCAGCCATTGTCTCCTGCAGTTCTAGCGCCAATCAAATTGGGTTTTAGGGCAGCTGGTCAGTGGGGGCTCCCCCAGCCTTGGTGTACTAAAGGAGAGGATTATGTCTCAGGGTCCATTATTATCTGTCTTTTGCTTTCTATATCATGCGTGTATCATCTAGGTTATTAGCACCTAGGCTGGAATTTGAAAGACTGCACTTGATTTGGGCTTGTGGATTTTCTCTCAAGAGAATGAAATTGCTGTATTAGTAGCGTGTCTGTTTCCCACCAGCACCATTGTTCTCTGTAGCCTAAACCATACCGAGCATGATGGCATGGTGGCAAAAAGTCTAGATGCTGACCCCTCACTTCTTGCCTTCAAATTCCAGTGCCTACATGTAACTTTGTGCATATTATTTAAACCTACAATGCCTCACTTTCCTTGCCAAAAAAGAAGGGATAGTATAGTGGTAGTGCTTATACCACAGGGCTCTTATGAGTGTTCCATAGTGTGTGTGTGTACATGTGCATGCGCACACACATATATATATATATATATCATGTATGTGTGTGTGTATATATATATATATCACATCACAGTTTCTTTATGCACTCATTGATTGATGCACATTTGGGTTGGTTCCATATTTTTGCAGTTGCGAATTGTGCTGCTATAAATATGCGTGTGCAATTATCATTTTCATATAATGACTTCATTTCCTCTGGATGGATACCCAGTAGTGGGATTGCTGGATCCAACGGTAGTTCTACTTTTAGTTCTTTAAGGAGTCTCCACACTGTTTTCTATACTGGCTGTACTAGTTTACATTCCCACCAGCATTGTAGAAGTGTGTTCCCAGATCACCGCAACCACATCAAAATCTACTGTTTTTTTGGTTTTTCGCTTATAGCCATTCTTGCAGGAGTACGGTGGTATCACACGGTGGTTTTGATTTGCATTTCCCTGATCGTTAGTGATGTTGAGCTTTTTTTTCATACGGTTTTTGGCCATTTGTGCATCTTCTTTTGAGAATTGTCTGTTCATGTCTTTGACCCACTTTTTGATGGGGATTTTTTTTTTCTTACTAATTTGTTTAGTCCTTTGTCAGATATACAGATTGTGAAGATTTTCTCCCACTCTGGGTTGTCAGTTTACTCTGCTGACTGTTCCTTTTGCCATGTAAAAAGGTCTTTAGTTTAATTAAGTCCCAGCTATTTATCTTTGTTTTTATTGCATTTGCTTTTGGGTTCTTGGATATGAAATCCTTGCCTAAGCCAATGTCTAGAAGGGTTGTTCCAATGTTATCTTCTAGAATTTTTATGGTTGTAGGTCCTAGATTTAGGTCCTTTTATTTATTATTATTATACTTTAAGTTCTAGGGTACATGTGCACAACATGCAGGTTTGTTACATATGTATACATGTGCCATGTTCGTATGGCACCCATTAACTCATCATTTACATCAGGTATATCTCCTAATGATATCCCTCCCCCCTTCCCCCACCCACAACAGGCCCTGGTGTGTGGTGTTCCCCTTCTTGTGTCCAAGTGTTCTCATTGTTCAATTCCCACCTATGAGTGAGAATATGTGGTGTTTGGTTTTCTGTTCTTGCGATAGTTTGCTGAGAATGATGGTTTCCAGCTGCATCCATGTCCCTACAAAGCACATGAACTCATCCTTTTTTATGGCTGCATAGTATTCCAGGTGTATATTTCCCACATTTTCTTAATTCAGTCTGTCATTGATGGACATGTGGGTTGGTTCCAAGAATTTGCTATTGTGAATAGTGTCGTGATAAACATACATGTGCATGTGTCTTTATAGCAGCATGATTTATAATCCTTTGGGTATATACCAGTAATGGGATGGCTGGGTCAAATGATATTTCTAGTTCTAGATCCTTGAGGAATCGCCACACTGTCTTCCACAATGGTTAAACTAGTTTACAGTCCCACCAACAGTGTAAAAGTGTTCCTATTTTTCCACATCCTCTCCACCATCTGTTGTTTCCTGATTTCTTGATGATCGCCATTCTAACTGGTGTGAGATGGTATCTCATTGTGGTTTTGATTTGCATTTCTGTGATGGCTAGTGATGATGAGCCTTTTTTCATATGTCTGTTGGCTGCATAAATGTCTTGTTTTGAGAAGTGTCTGTTCATACCCTTTGCCCACTTTTGGATGGGGTTGTTTGCTTTTTTCTTGTAAATTTGTTTGAGTTCTTTGAAGGTTCTGGATATTAGCCCTTTGTCAGATGAGTACATTGCAAAAATTTTCTCCCATTCTGTAGGTTGCCTGCTCACTCTGATGGTAGTTTATTTTGCTGTGCAGAAGCTCTTTAAATTAGATCCCATTTGTCAATTTTGGCTTTCATTGCCATTGCTTTTGGTGTTTTAGACATGAAGTCCTTGCCCATGCCTGTGTCCTGAATGGTATTGCCTAAGTTTTCTTCTAGGGTTTTTATGGTATTAGGTCTAACATTTAAGTCTCTAATCCATCTTGAATTAATTTTTGTATAAGGTGTAAGGAAGGGATCCAGTTTCAGCTTTATACTTATGGCTAGCCAGTTTTCCAGCACCATTTATTAAATAGGGAATCCTTTCCCCATTTCTTGTTTTTGTCAGGTTTGTCAAAGATCAGATGGTTGTAGATGTGTGGTATTATTTCTGAGGTCTCTGTTCGGTTCCATTAGTCTATATCTCTGTTTTGGTACCAGTACCATGCTGTTTTGGTTGCTGTAGCCTTGTAGTATAGTTTGAAGTTAGGTAGCATGATGCCTCCAGCTTTGTTCTTTTGGCTTAAGATTGTCTTGGCAATGCGGGCTCTTTTTTGGTTCCATATGAACTTTAAAGCAGTTTTCTCCAATTCTGTGAAGAAAGTCATTGGTAGCTTAATGGGGATGGCATTGAATCTATGTATTACCTTGGGCAGTATGGCCATTTTCACGATATTGATTCTTCCTATCCATGAGCATGGAACGTTCTTCCATTTGTTTTGTGTCGTCTTTTATTTTGTTGAGCAGTGGTTTGTAGTTCTCCTTGAAGAGATCTTTCACATCCCTTGTAAGTTGGATTCCTAGGTATTTTATTCTCTTTAAAGCAACTGTGAATGGGAGTTCATTCACGATTTGGCTGTTTGTCTGTTATTGTTGTATAAGAATGCTTGGGATTTTTGCACATTGATTTTGTATCCTGAGACTTTGCTGAAGTTGCTTATCAGCTTAAGGAGATTTGCGGCTGAGACGATGGGGATTTCTAAATATACAATCATGTCATCTGAAAACAGGGACAATTTGACTTCCCATTTTCCCAGTTGAATAACCTTTATTTCTTTCTCTTGTCTGATTGCCCTGGCAAGAACTTCCACCACTATGTTGAATAGGAGTGGTGAGAGAGGGCATCCCTGTCTTGTGCCAGTTTTCTAGGGGAATGCTTCTAGTTTTTGCCCATTCAGTATGATATTGACTGTGGGTTTGTCATAAATCGCTCTTATTATTTTGAGATACGTTCCATCAATTCCGAATTTATTGAGCGTTTTTAGCATGAAGGGCTGTTGAATTTTGTCAAAAGCCTTTTTTGCGTCTATTGAGATAATCATGTGGTTTTTGCCTTTGGTTCTGTTTATATGCTGGATTACGTTTATTGATTTGCGTATATTGAACCAGCCTTGCATCCCAGGGATGAAGCCCACTTGATCATGGTGGATAAGCTTTTTGATGTGCTGCTGGATTCGGTTTGCCAGTATTTTATTGAGGATTTTTGCATCAATGTTCATCAGGGATATTGGTCTAAAATTCTCTTTTTTTGTTGTGTCTCTGCCAGGCTTTGGCATCAGTATGATGCTGGTCTCATAAAATGAGTTAGGGAGGATTCTCTCTTTTTCTATTGATTGGAATAGTTTCAGAAGGAATGGTACCAGCTCCTCCTTGTACCTCTGGTAGAATTCGGCTGTGAATCCGTCTAGTCCTGACCCAACCTGACAGTCCCATCTGCCTTCTTGCCAAGCCCTGACGGATGATTTGCCTGTTCTGTTTTCATTTCGCGCATACTATAATGGATGGTTAAGACATCATTTTTATAAAAAGAAAAGGATCATAAGAATTGTTGGGTTTACTTTCCTTTTATTTTTTGCTAGCTTTCATATTATGATTTGAGAAGACCTGTTTCTTACTTGATCCCAGATTTCTGCTGTTTTCTCCCAACTTAACCTAGATTCTTAATTATTGCCTCAATTTCAGAGCCTGTTATTGGTCTATTTTGGGATTCAACTTCTTCCTGGTTCAGTGTTGGGAGAATGTATGTGTCCAGGAATTTATCCATTTCTTCTAGGTTTTCTAGTTTATTTGCATAGAGGTGTTTATAGTATGCTCTGATGGTAGTTTGTATTTCTGTGGGGTGGGTGGTGATATCCCCTTTATCACTTTTTATTGCATCTATTTGATTCTTCTCTCTTTTCTTCTTTATTAGTCTTGCTAGTGGTCTATCAATCTTGTTAATCTTTTCAAAAAACCAGCTCCTGGATTCATTGATTTTTTGAAGGTTTGTGTCTGTATCTCCTTTAGTTCTGCTCTAATCTTAGTTAACTATTTCTTGCCTTCTGCTAGCTTTTGAATGTGTTTGCTCTTGCTTCTCTAGTTCTTTTAATTGTGATTCTAGGGTCTCAATTTTAGATCTTTCCTGCTTTCTCTTGTAGGCATTTAGTGCTATAAATTTCCCTCAACACACTGCTTTAAATGTGTCCCAGAGATTCTGGTATGTTGTATCTTTGTTCTCATTGGTTTCAGAAAACATCTTTATTTTTGCCTTCATTTCGTTATGTACCCAGTAGTCATTCAGGAGCAGGTTGTTCAGTTTCCCTGTAGTTGTGCCGTTTTGATTGAGTTTCTTATTCCTGAGTTCTAGTTTGATTGCACTGTGGTCTGAGAGACAGTTTGTTAAGATTTCTGTTCTTTTACATTTGCTGAGGAGTGCTTTACTTCCAATTATGTGGTCAATTTTGGAATAAGTGTGATGTGGTGCTGAGAAGAATGTATATTCTTTTGATTTGGGGTGAGGAGTTCTGTAGATGTCTATTAGGTCCGCTTGGTGCATTGTTGAGTTCAATTCTTAGAGATCCTTGTTAACGTTCTGTCTCGTTGATGTGTCTAATGTTGACAGTGGAGTGTTGAAGTCTCCCATTATTATTGTATGGGAGTCTAAGTCTCTTTGTAAGTCTCTAAGGACTTGCTTTATGAATCTGGGTGCTCCTGTATTGGGTGCATATATATTTAGGATAGTTAGCTCTTCTTGTTGAATTGATCACTTTACCATTATGTAATGACCTTCTTTGTTTCTTTTGATCTTTGTTGGTTTAAAGTCTGTTTTATCAGAGACTAGGATTGTAACCCCTGCCTTTTTTTTTGTTTTCCATTTGCTTGGTAGATCTTCCTCCATCCCTTTGCTTTGAGCCTGTGTGTGTCTCTGCACGTGACATGGTTCTCCTGAATACAGCCAACTGATGGGTGTTGACTCTTCATCCAATTTACCAGTCTGTGTCTTTTAATTGGAGCATTTAGCCCATTTACATTTAAAGTTGATATTGTTATGTGTGAACTTGATCCTGTCATTAGGATGTTAGCTGGTTATTTTGCTCATTAGTTTCTTCCTAGCATCAATGGTCTTTGCATTTTGGCATGTTTTTGCAGTGACTGGTACTGGTTGTTCCTTTCCATGTTTAGTGCTTCCTTCAGGAGATCTTGTAGGGCAGGCCTGGTGGTGACAAAATCTCTTAGCATTTGCATGTCTATCAAGGATTTTATTTCTCCTTTACTTATGAAGCTTAATTTGGCTGGATATGAAATTCTGGGTTGAAAATTCTCTTCTTTAAGTATGTTGAATATTGGCCCCCACTGTCTTCTGGCTTGTAGAGTTTCTGCCAAGAGATCCACTGTTAGTCTGATGGGCTTCCCTTTTGTGGGTAATCTGACCTTTCTCTGTGGCTGCCCTTAACATTTTTTCCTTCATTTCAACTTTGGTGAATCTGACAATTATGTGTCTTGGAGTTGCTCTTCTCGAGGAGTAGCTTTGTGGCATTCTCTGTATTTCCTGAATTTGAATGTTGGCCTGCCTTGCTAGTTTGGGGAAGTTCTCCTGGATAATATCCTGCAGAGTGTTTTCCAACTTGGTTCCGTTCTCCACGTGACTTTCAGGTGCACCAATCAAATGTAGATTTGGTCTTTTCACATAGTCCCATCTTTCTTGGAGGCTTTGTTCATTTCTTTTTACTCTTTTGTCTTTAAACTTCTCGCTTCGTTTCATTCATTTGATCTTCAATCACTGATACCCTTTCTTCCAGTTGATCCAGTGGGTTACTGAAGCTTGTGCATTTGTCACATAGTTCTTGTGTCATGGTTTTCGTCTCTATCAGGTCGTTTAAGGACTTCTCTACATTGGATATTCTAGTTAGCCATCCGTCAAATCTTTTTTCAAGGTTTTTAGTTTCTTTGCACTGGGTTCGTACTTCCTCCTTTAGCTCAGAGAAGTTTGATCGTCTGAAGCCTTCTCTCAACTCGTTAAAGTAATTCTCTGTCCAGCTTTGTTCCGTTGCTGATGAGGAGCTGCGTTCCTTTGGAGGGGGAGAGGTGCTCTGATTTTTAGAATTTCCAGCTTTTCTGCTCTGCTTTTTCCCCATCTTTGTGGTTTTATCTACCTTTGGTCTTTGATGATGGTGACGTACAGACGGGGTTTTGGTGTGGATGTCCTTTCTGTTTGTTAGTTTTCCTTCTAACAGTCAGGACCCCCAGCTGTGGGTCTGTTGGAGTTTGCTTGAGGTCCACTCCAGACCCTGTTTGCCTGGGTATCAGCAGCAGAGGCTGCAGAAGAGTGGATATTGCTGGATAGCAAATGTTGCTGTCTGATCATTCCTCTGGAATCTTTGTCTCAGAGGTGTACCTGGCCGTGTGAAGTGTGAGGTGTCAGTCTGCCCCAGGTGGGGGATGTTTCCCAGTTAGGCTACTCGGGGGTCAGGG
Organism: Rhinopithecus roxellana; assembly: GCF_007565055.1. Taxonomy (NCBI): domain Eukaryota; kingdom Metazoa; phylum Chordata; class Mammalia; order Primates; family Cercopithecidae; genus Rhinopithecus; species Rhinopithecus roxellana. The sequence continues at coordinate 65,530,517 of NC_044569.1, read as the reverse complement.
ACCCACTTGAGCAGGCAGTCTGTCCGTTCTCAGATCTCAAACTCCGTGCTGGGAGAACCACTACTGTCTTCAAAGCTGTCAGACAGGGACATTTACATCTGCAGAGGTTTCTGCTGCCTTTTGTTCGACGGTGCCCTGTCCCCAGAGGTGGAGTGTACAGAGGCAGGCAGGCCTCCTTGAGCTGCAGTGGGCTCCACCCAGTTCGAGTTTCCCGGCTGCTTTGTTTACCTCCTAAGCCTCAGCAATGGCGGGTGCCCCTCCCCCAGCCTCGCTGCCACCTTGTAGTAGATCTCAGACTGCTGTGCTAGCAATGAGGGAGGTGCTGTTGGTGTGGAACCCTCTGAGCCAGGCACAGGATATAATCACCTGGTGTACACTTTCCTAAGACCCTTGGTAAAGCGCAGTATTAGGGTGGGAGTGTCCCGATTTTCCAGGTGTTGTGTGTCACAGTTTCTCTTGTGCTTCCTCGTGAGGCAATGCCTCACCCTGCTTCGGCCCTCACTCACTGGGCTGCACCCACTGTCCTGCACCCACTGTCTGACACGCCCCAGTGAGATGAACGTGGTATCTCAGTTGGAAATGCTGAAATCACCCGTCTTCTGTGTCGCTAACACTGGGAGCTGGAGGCTGAGGCTGTTCCTGTTCAGCCATCTTGGCGCCACCAGATTTAGGTCCTTAATCCATCTTGAGTTGATTTTTGTGTAAGGTGAGAGATGAAGATCTGGTTTCATTCTCCTACATGTGGGTAGTCAGTTATCCTAGCACCATTTGTTGAAAAGCATGTTCTTTCCTCACTTTATGTTTTTGTTTGTTTTGTGAAAGATCAATTGGCTGTACGTATTTGGATTTATTTCTGGGTTTTCTATTCTGTTCCATTGGTCTATGGGACTTTTTTTTTTTTTTTCCTTTTTGTGGAGAACGGGGTCTCGCTATATTACCCAGGCAGGTCTCGAACTCCTGGGCTCAAGCTATCCTGCCGCCTCTGCCTCCCTGAGAGCTGGGATTACAGGCGTGAGCCACCGCGCCTGGCTTTTTTTTCAGTGTATTTTAAATTCTGGGATTCATGTGCAGAACATGCAGGTTTGTTACGTAGGTATACATGTGCTGTGGTGGTTTGCTGCACTTATCAATACCAGTACCATGCTGTTTGGTGACTATGGCCTTATGGTATAGCTTGAAATTCGGTAGTGTGAGCCTCCAGATTTGTTCTTTTTCTTAGTCTTGCTTTGGCTATGCAGGCTCTTTTTTGGTTTCATACTAATTTTACAATTGTTTTTTCTAATTCTGTAAAGAATGATGGTTGTATTTTGATGGGAATTGCATTTAAATTGTGGATTGCTTTTGGCAATATGATCATTTTCATGACATTAATTCTACCCATCGATGAACATGAGATGTGTTTCCATTTGTTTGTGTCATCTATGATTTCTTTCAGCAATGTTTTGTAGTTTTCTTTGTAGAGGTCTTTTGCCTTCTTGGTTAGGTATATTCCTAAGTATTTTTTTTTGCAGTTGTTATAAAAGGGGTTGAATTTTTTATTTGATTATCCACTTGGTCCCCATTGGTGTATGGAAGTGTTTAGTTTTCCATTCCTGAGTTACTTCACTTAGAATAATAGTCTCCAATCTTATCCAGGTTCCTGCGAATGCCATTAATTCATTCCTTTTTATGGCTGAGTAGTATTCCATCATACATATATGATGGAATATATATATATAATGGAATATATATGTATATGATTCCATCATATATGATTCATCATATATATCATATATATATATATGTGAGTTTCAACCAATAATGGGGGAAGAAGCCAGGAGATATAATTTTCATCCTTCTTCCCCATCAAAGACTATTTTGAGAAATAGTAGTTTTGTAGGCTGTATGGAGACAACCTATGAGATCAGGCAACCAGCTATGTTTGTTATGAAGTTGTGACCTATTTAGAAACATACCTTCGTGTTTTTGCTCTCCCTCATTTCCCATCACTTCTCCTTTTCCCTTATTCTTGTTTCCTTGGGTTCCTCTGCCTGTCAAAGCATTAGCTAATACGTTTTTCTTAGGGCTTAGTTTTCAAGGGAGCCTGGGATAAAATACCTTCATTAAATATACTAACCATTGCTCACAGCTCACTGGGCATCTACAGCCAATCAGTTAAAGTCAAGTCTGGTGGTTTTCAAAGAGTGATCCCTGGACCAGCAACTGCAGAATCAGCATCACTTGGGGATTTGTTAGAAGTGCAAGTTCTCAGGCCTCACCCTATACCTACCAAATTAGAAATGCTGGTTGACTTTGATGCACACTAATGCATGAAATCCATTGATCTAGTCCAAGTGTTGTCCATCTCATATTTATGGGCTAGCTGCTTATTTTTTATAACAAAATGGTTTATTGGAACACAGCCACACCCATTCGTTTACTTATAGCCTATGGCTGCTTTTATGTCACAAGGCAGAGTTGAGTGGTTGACAGAATAAAGGATTTATGGTATGGCTCTTTAAGAAAACATTTGCCAACTCCTACTCTCGTGCAACCCTACACTTCTGCTCCCCACAGGTGAGTCATATTCTTACCAAGTCAGTGGTTTTCTTACCCAAACTTGTGCTACTCTTGTTATTGCTGTCATTTAACCTGATTGAACCTACCTTAACCAGTGCCCTATGAATTCAATAAAGAAACAGGGATTTTGGATTTTATTTTTAAGAAAACTAAGTTGAGTGTTCTGAAGATACTTGAGGTGAGTAACTAAAATGTATTGCTGTAAAACTAGGTGTGTACTATAATTTTATGTATTTTATATAGCTATAAAATACTAGAAGGAAATAATAGAAGTCAAGAAATGGGCCAGGCATGGTGACTCACGCCTGTAATCCCAGCACTTTGGGAGGCCAAGGCGGGTGGATCACTTGAAGTCAGGAGTTTGAGACCAGCCTGGCCAACATGTTGAAACCCCGTCTCTAATAAAAATACAAAATTAGCCAGGCATGGCAGTGCACACCTGTAATCCCACTTACTTGGGAGGCTGAGGCAGGAGAATCACTGAACCCAGCAGGCAGAGATTGCAATGAGCTGAGATTGTGCCACAGCACTCACGCCTGGGTGACAGAGTAAGACTCTGACTCAAAAACAAAAAGTTAAAAAAAAAAAAAGAAAAAAAAAGGATTTGCGTTCAGTTTGTATTTAGGTTCTGACTCCACTTTAAAGAAACCCAAATGGAATTGCAGGGTATACATTTGGAGTGTAGCTTGGGAAAGAATGGTCTTTTAGAATAACCAACCGGAAGAAGTATACTAAAATAAAAGATAGCCCCATAAAGACTGGTGAATAAGTAAATGTTATATTTGAAGTTAAAGAGAGATGTGGATTTTTTCAGTTGTTTTTGTGATTTCAGCTTTAAATAATCTTCTTGATTAACTGGTCAGGATGCTGACTGAGGCTCGCAAAAGGGCATCTTTTAGGTATATGAAAGCTCGAATGTACCTACAGTTGTATTAGGGTTTGCATATCATCAGGATATATAGAAATTTCTCAAATGTATTTTTTTTAACCTATGCATCAGAATCACCTTAATAAAATGGAGAAGCCTGGAGACATTCCAAGGAATCTTAATTTTAATGGCCCCCATGTGATTTTTATATATGCAGAAGAATCAGTGGTATAGAATAATCACCTATTTAATTATTTACATTCAAGTCATTAAATAAAATGCAACCCAACTCAAGGGATTATATAAAATCAGTTAATGCTTTTCCTAATGTCTTCCATTAAAATATGTTATTGCGTATTTACAGCCATCTTTAAATTCCATCCATACAAAATGATAAATAGGTAGGTAAGTTTTAGACTTGCTCCTATTTACTGTATGAAAGCTTCCATCAGACAGCAATCAGGTTTTTTCATAGTTAGTGGAGTCCCAGAGTCGAACCATCAAAACCTCAAAGCTCTAAATGTATAAAGTATAAAATCGAATATGGATGTATATATGAATGTACATATGAATGTATAATAGAATGTTAACTTTTAAATCTTGTCCAAGACCCTGAAATAGAATAGATGTGAAATTTAAAAGTGAGATGCCAAACTCCAAGAGGAAATTTCAATGTCAGTGACTGAGAACTGGTGAGATGGCTCACAAATTCACAAAAGAGAGAGATGCCTTCCTGCGTGGACCTCATTGGAGAGTCTGACTGCTTTCCTGTACTGCAGGTGGAGAGCTGGGAGGGACCTCTTGAAAAGCCCAGTTTCCTGGAGCTAGGGACAGTGGGGTCTGGTGCCTGATTTCACTTAGTGAAAGCTAAAACAGCATGGCCTGTGGTGGGAGGAGCAGGGGGGAAGAGAGAGAGAGAGAGAGCAGAGGAGAAAGGGAGGCGTGGGCGGGGTCGGGTGGGGAGAGAGAAAGGAGAGGAGAGACCTAGGGTTAACTCCCTTTTGCCATGGGAGTGTTCCCTGAAGACTCTATTTTGGTCCCTTCTGGGAGGCGAGTGACCTTCCTGAAGCCTTAGCAGGTCCTGGTAGGGAAGACTATCAGGCAGGGGATTCCAGGGAGAGCCTGTTAGTGCAGTGGACGGATACCAGGAGAAGGGAGCCTCGGTTAGAGTGTTACCGGTGGAAAATATCCGAGTTACCCCGATTTACCTGCAGCCTATCCAAAGAAACTTTAGAAAAGAAAAAATAAGGCATACTTTAATTGCATTCATCCTGTGTCTGGTTAGCATGCCAATCAAACATGTATGTGAGTACTGGTCCCCAAGCACAGCGGCGAAATAAAGACATTCACAAAGCAGTTTAAGTACTAACTCCCTCAAAATTTGGAGGGCAGGTTTCGGAGGCATTTGGCCATGATGCTGTCACCTAAATATTTTTACCAAATCATTTGAAGAAAAACCTGAGGAAAAAGCTTATCTGTAGCAATTGTGCTGTGAAACTGTCTTTATGATCACCTTGGAGGGCAGATGCAATCAATTCTCTGCCTGAGATGGTCTTTAACTAAAGGTCAAACAAATTTTTCTTACATGCCCCAGGGAGAAATATTTAAAAACCCAAATAATTGCCCCATGATGTCACAGCTATTATTTTTAGCATTTATGAGCTTACATCATTTTCCTGAACTTAACACTATACGAATTGCTATTTTATTTAATGTCGCATGCTGTGATGTTTTACTGTAATCCAAGTATTCAAATTATATTAAAATATTCATGCACCTACAAGTCATGTTAATTGCCTGTGGTGCGTATTTCCTGTTTCTTGCTCCAGATTTAGTTTCTACCCTTTTTCACTCAGCTCTGAGGGTATGTCTCAACGGGTTCCCTTGTTTTCTGGCTTTTGGGTACAGGAGGTCACAGTTAAATCTGAGTAAGGTAACAGCATTTTCCTCAGCCTTTTTCCTAAGGAGGCACCCAGGCTGGCTGCTCCCTGACTTAGGGAACCTGTTCCTAACTGGGCCTCTCCTCATACCCCACAGATGATCACTTCAGCCTGCGTTAATGGGATTCACTGTTATTCCTGTGCCTCTCACATGGGTGTATGCATTTACTCAACTTCCCTCAAATGACCCAACCTGAGAGTCCCATCTGCTTCTTGCCAAGCCCCGACGGATGATTTGCCTGTTCTGTTTTCATTTCGCGCATACTATAATGGATGGTTAAGACATCATTTTTATAAAAAGAAAAGGATCATAAGAATTGTTGGGTTTACTTTCCTTTTATTTTTTGCTAGCTTTCATGTTATGATTTGAGAAGACCTGTTTCTTACTTGATCCCAGATTTCTGCTGTTTTCCCCCACCTTAACCTTGAATTGGGGCAAAAGCTCTAAATTCTACAGGGATAACTTGGGAGAGGCAAGGAGGTGAGGAGAAGGATGGGTGAGGCTCAGGACCCTCTGCCCCAGCTTCCTCCAGAACCGCTCCCTTTTCATTTGTCTCTTGGCTGAGCTTCTTTGTAAGAATAAATTTGTAAGTTTGATAAAATGATTCTACTGTTTAAAATGTGTGAAAATCAGTAGTAGCTTAAGGCATGAAATATTCCCTTTGAAGTGTAAACCAGTCATCTGAAAGGGCCAGTACCTTCCTGGCCATTACCAATTAATCAGAATCATTCTCAACTGGGGCTTAGCAGAGCAGTGCCTACAACTCAGCTGAAGGCCTTGGTCTTTGTAGAGACGCAAGAAGGTGACATGGTCATACAAAGGAGAAAAGCTGCAAAGAGGAGGAGGGGTGGATTCTCTGTATGAAGACAAAAAGATTATTTATTTATTTATTTATTTACTTATTTATTTATGTATTTATTTATTTATTGAGATGGAGTCTTGCTCTGTCACCCAGGCTGGAGTGCAGTGGCACAATCTAAGCTCACTGCAACCTCCACCTCTTGGGTTCATGTGATTCTCCTGCCCCAGCCTCCTGAATAGCTGGGATTACAGGTGTGTACCGCTACACTTGGCTAATTTTTGTATTTTTTTTTTAATAGACATCGGGTTTTGCCATGTTGACCAGGAAGATCTCAAACTCCTGACCTCAAGTGATCCATCCACCTCGGCCTCCCAAAGTGCTGGGATTACAGGCATGAACCACTGTGCCTGGCTGAAAAAAATAGTTTATACCCATTTTTTTCTGACTTTGAGTCTGGCCAGCCTGTCTGAAGACAATGAGTTGTGTCACCACATCTCACACAGAAAAAATGTTTGATGCCTGGTGCTTGGCAGTTTGTTATGAAGAAAGAGATTGCGCTGAAAGAGCTCATTGTTATCTGGGGCTGCCCCTTAGTTGTTCATGTCTGAGGTCTGGGAATGATCCCTTAGGCGTCCTTCTCCCTTGGTCCACACACCCCATTTGTCACAAGGCCTATGGATACTCCTTTTGAATATCTCTTAATAAATACTGCTGCTTCTCTTCACATTCTTTCTTCTGCCTTGGACAATCCTCTATTTGTCTCTTGGCTCAGCACTTCAGGAATTAGCTTCAAGGTTACATCTTCAGAGAAGTCTTCCTTAACTTTCTAATCTCAACAAGTTCCCCATTATGCTCTCTTACCATATTCTTTATCTTTAGTTTTTTTTCATAGCTGTTGACATGGTTTTAATTATAATTTTGTTTTGGTGGCTACAGGTTTAGTTTGTGATTCTCTCAATATTTTCACCCTAGGAAGTGTGACTCTCCTGGTTGTCCTTGTGTTCTTGGCACTTAGAACAGTGCTTGTATGTAGAAGGGACTCAGGACATATTTTTTTAAATTTTTTTTCAGATGGAGTCTCCCTCTGTCGCCCAGGCTGGAGTACAGCGGCACGATCTTGGCTCACTGCAACCTCTGCCTCCTGTGTTCAAGTGATTCTTCTGCCTCAGCCTCCCAAGTAGCTGGGATAACAGGCGCCTGCTACCACGCCTGGCTAATATTTTTGTATTTTTAGTAGAGACAAGGATTCACCATGTTGACCAGGCTGGTTTCAAACTCCTCACCTCAGGTGATCTGCCCGCCTTGGCCTCCCAAAGTGCTGGGATTACAGGTGTGAGCCACCACGCCCAGCCTCAGGACATTTTTATTAAGTGGATGGATTAATCCTTGACACCTCTCCTCTCAATGCAAACACCCAGATTTGCTCCTAGATTTGTTGGATCTCTCTTCCATTTCTCTCAAATTCCTCTCCTTCCTGACGTCTCTACTGCCACTACTCTAGTTTATGCTCCATCGTCTCTCACCTGGACAACTGAAACTGATTTTACACCAGACTCCCTGATTCTAGGTTCTCTATAGCACAGCTAGGGTGCCATTTTTCTCTTGCTTAAAACCCCTTAAAGCTCACATTGCCCTTAGTAGGAAACCTAAACTCTTTAACAAGCTGAAGACCTTTCTGGATTTGACACCTGCTTATCAGCGACATATTCGGGTTTCTCTTCTCCAGACATATTGGACTGATTGGACTGTCTTCTAGATCTTTGGCTGCTTTTTTTTTTTTTTTTTTTTTTTTTTCACTTTCTGAATGTGTGCACAGGCTATTTTTCAAAGCCTGAAATCTTCCTTCCTTCATTTCCTCTCTCTCTCCTCCCACTTTCATTTTCCTGGTTGATCCTCACTCTTCCTTCACGCTTTCCTTAGATGTCACTTATTTGGGAAACCTTCTTTGGCTCCAGGCCCTATGCCTGGGATTTGCTGTCCCCTCTTTCACCCTGAGTTCTCTATCTCAGCGCTTTTACCTTGTCTTCATTTACCTGTCATTTGGTCTCTGTCTGTAACTAGATAGTAAACTCTTAAGAGAGCAGGAACCATGTTGGCATTATCCACATAGAACACTTCCTCCAAGTGCTGAGTACACAGGAAGGTCCTAATCAATGCTTGTTGAATGAATGAATGAATAATTTTGGTGAACATGGGCTAGGGTGTTGTTTTAGAGATAATGAAAGCAGAAAAGTTGTGACTGCTATTGAAATATTTCTTTTTTTCTCTCCACATTTTTCCTTCCTACCTTTTCAGACAGGTATCAAGACCTTATAGTTTCTTACCTCAGGAACAGCTTAAAGTGAGTGAATAGAAAGCAGAAACTGCTTGAAACCAAAGGCTCTTCTTATTTTTCTAGATGCCAAAGCTCTTTGAAGAAATGATGCTGCATTTCTCTAAGAAGGAGGATCAAGAGGGGTGTTCTTTGGAGGGTAGGAAGAGAGGAAGGGAGATAAAAGTGGATAAATGGTGGACATCTGTGAGTTCTAAGAGCAGGAGTCACTTCTTGACAGAACCGTGAGGAAGACCTGAGCTGAAGAAACTGCGTAGTATATCCAGGGAGTGGACCTGCTGGAATTCTAATCTCCAAAGACATTGGATACACTCTTGTGGGACCTCATATTTAGGGATTATGTAGAAAACAATTTATATATATATATATATAAATATATATGGCATATAGTTACATTTAACTATGTATACTTAACTAAATATATATTGTGTATTATATGATATATGTATATACACTTGACTATATGTGATATATACTCACATAGTATATAAAGAGATAATATATACATATAAATAAAATAGAAACTTAAAAACTCTTTTAGGATTTAGTATTTTGGTATCCAGGCACATCTGCAGTTGTGCTTTCTGTCTGCTGAAAAGCCTTTCCAGGTTTCTGGCTATGTTTTAGTAACAGAGCCTACTTGGTTTGTTGTCGTTGTTGTTGTCGTTTGTTTGTTTTGGTCATGAGCATCTCTGATACAATAGGTTTGCCCCAGTTTCCAGAAGGAGAAATTAACGACTGGAACAGTTAGCATATAAAGGAAAAGCCAGAGTGGGCAACTGTAAGGGCAACTGGAAATAAAAACATCCCAGACTTTTGTTAGTTGCTTTATAATTGTGTAACTGTTGTTTGCTTTCACATAGTTAGATGCATTTAGCCTATCAGTAGTTCACTCATTTATTGATAAACATTTATTTTATGTCTATTATTGCTGGCCTAGACACTGGGGATTCATGGCTGAATAGAGCTGGGATGTAGCACATTTGAGACCAGGAATGGATATTTTAGTTTCAAACCTTGTTTTTAGAATGGGATTTCTTGTATTCCATTTCTAAACAGGCTTGTTTCATCCACAGTGAATGCAGCAAAGTTGAGGATGTTTGGCAATGCTTTTTGGTGACAGATTTACATCAAGATTGTTCTTTTTTCTCCATAGTGACATCAGTGATTGATATCAAGAGAGCAAACTATTCTAAGCTGTCTTTGAGCACTCTCCTGATTCCCTTCTCCGCTCTGACAGAAGTATTGCATGCCTCCATTATTATCCTTCTTCCTTAAATTATCTCTACTGTGCTAAAGAAAGTGATGAACCATGTATGTTTAATCTTCCAGTTACTGGGATGGAGTCAAAGATTGATCACATTTACATTATTGAGGATGAATCATCCTTCTGATATCTGATAGCATTTATTTCTTTGAAAAATGGATTAAAATGATCTACAAAGGCATAGTGAGTGTTTTGGATATGGAAGCTTCTGGACTTTGAACAGGCTAGTTTTAAAGCATATTCAAAGTATCCTCTGACACTAATTTTGTACAAAATCTGCAAGCCAAACTACTTGATCCTGTGGCATAGGTTTCAAGACAAGAGCTCAGTTAGGTTTTACTTACATGTCTTCAATATCTGTAGAAATTAGTTACTTACTATATGATTAAAAAAACTGGGATGCTAAACAATGGAACAGCAACATTCCTTAACATTTTTTAAACTGAACTGACTTTGACCTCAACTGGAAATTTTTGGCTTGATTAGAAGCTTTGCTCTCAATGTCAGGTCGAACCCTGAAGGTACTGGTTTTGGCCTTTGTTGAACCCATCAGGTTTTTTGTTCTTTTTTCTTTGTTCCTCTCCAAATACATTCCATCAGGTAAAAACTAACACAAAACCATAAAACCACCACCATGACAAAAATCAAGACCAGGCTCTTCCTAGGGTACCATTATTCTAGAAATGAGAATACAGATGCTCTTTGACTTATGGTGGAGTTATGTCCTGATAAACCCATTGTAAATTAAAAATATCCTAAGGCAAAAATGCATTCAATACACCTATCCTACCGTAGCCTATCTAGGCTAAGCTATGACAGCTAAGCTATAATAACTATGATAGGCTACGGTAGGATAGGTGTATTGAATGCATTTTTGCCTTAGGATATTTTTAGTTAACAATGGGTTTATTGAATGTTGAATACTGGACATTACATTGGAAGTGCGACAGTTTTGCCCTGCTGTACAGTCAAAGAATTGTAAGTTGAACCATTGTAAGCTGGGGACTGTCTGTATTACATGCTGTGTAACATATATATCGAATAGCATCAATATTGCCTTTAACTAGAATGTTTGCTGACTAGATTCATTTTATTTCTTATTAACTCCTTTTAAAAATAGTCTTAATGGTCAAAACATAGATACGTTGGTATTATTTATGCTTGCTTTTTTTTTTTTACCTCCTATAGTAGCACCCGTCTGCTGCAATGGAAAACTGTAATTATTGGTAGCATCAGTGTCAGATTAAAATAACTCAGTGCCATATTCTTATTTATGAATTGCAATAGTACTATAATTTAAAACATTTCTTTTCTTCTAGAGGAAAAATAACTTACTATAACATTAAGCCTAAGAGCACTGCTCTCAATCTAGGAGCATTGATTCATTGCTTTCCTTTTTTTTATTTTTTCAAGCCTAAACTACTGTAATTCTCCTTAACTGGTCTTCCCACTGGGCAAATTTAACCTCCAAACAGTATAAAGCTCTGCAGCTCATCTTTCCATTTGGAAACTAGCTAAATCTGCATATATTTTCTTCATAGAAGGATTTACCTTGCCTTGCAGGAAAGCTTCACAGTGATTTGAAACTGTTATCACTCAGTCTTTAGAGCATTCTGAGGTCTGGCTTTTACCTCGAGGACCTGCAGATAGTACATGCCCTACAGCTGCCACACCAAGAACTTCTTAAAGACTCTTAGCGTTAATCAGATAGGTTTTAGTGTTAAAGCTTTGCATTTGCTGTCCTGACACTTGAAATATTTATCTTTTAGCCAGGGAATATTTGCCAGTCTGTTTTTAAAGTTTCAAACCAAGATAAAAGACACTTTTTTATTTTTATTTAGCATTGAGAATACTACTTAAAAGAATCCTAACTAGGTTTTTTTTTTTTAGTTGGAGACTCTATGGAAATAAATATGCACTAGAGTTAAGAAGTAGTTTGCCAAACTGGGGCCTAGATTAAATTTGTGTGGGCTCATGAGGTTGATACTCCAAATGCTACCTGAGCCAGAGTTACAGCGTTTGGTGAGTATGCTGAAGGATTTGGGATAAAAATGGAATAAGTGTTCATGAAAAACGCCAGAAGAAAAACACCAGTAGCTCCGTTTAGTTCAAGATAAGAAGTATGTTATTATGTTATAAACATTTGTAAAGAAAAATTCCCCACTTTGCTTGGAATTTATCTCTGATCGCCTGGATTGTAAATCACATCCAGAGACATAAATTAATAATCATATATATCATTCATCCTTCACATATAGCTTGGGTGTTGCCTTGTCAGGGAAACGTTGGTGAATCTAAACCCCTTTCTCCTCTGATCCCACAAAACCCCTCAGCTCACACTTCTTTTGTAATACCTCTTACAGTACTTGGCAAATTATGTTGAGCTCACCTCTTCAACTACTTGTCTCCATTACTGGAATGTGAACATTTTAGGGATAATGATCCAGTCTCGCTGATCTCATGTCTAAGGCCCAAGAACTCCTCTGATGGTTCAAAACGTATTTGTTCAATTAATAAATGCACACATAAACTTGAAGGGTTACTACTTTTGGAACAGAATTAAGAGTCAATGCTACTCGTGAGATGAAGAGGAAAATGGTTCTAAGACTGGTGTACGCTCACTGGGAGATAGCAGGGAGGCTGGGGGATATACCCAGATCCTACAATTTATATTCCTTCCAGCCAGATAGTACCAAATTTGTGTCATGACTACTGGCAGACTCATGTGGAAGCTGATGATGACTCATTGCCCAGAAGCTCCTAGGTTTATTTTGCCTTTTTTTTTTTTCAGCTGTCAAAGGTCCTTCTGGCTTCATTCAGCACCTGGAGTTGATCACTGACTCCTCTTTATGAAGGTTGCCCCACAGAGGCTCTGTGGCTATACCCTTCTAGGAAGGGTGGCCTTATGTCATCAAAAGACTCCCAACTGTGCTACCCAGGCTCAACGTGATCTACTAAACTGCTTACTTCCCTGAATCTATTTCCTCATCAATGAAATGGGCTTGATAAAACTAATCCAAGGCATCTTCAAGAGTTAAGTGAGATTGGATATGAATCACATCCATTATGATGCCCTGCACATTGGCATGTCTCCAACAAAAGCTGGTTTCCTACCTGCTGCATCTTCTCTCACACGCTGACTACCAGAGGGATGGGATGCATAGCATTTCTCTGCTGGATTTTTGTGTGTTTTGGAAAATAAGGGCTCCCTAAAGGAAAGCCCTCTTCCTCAGGGTGACTGCAGTGACATGGATGGACTTCCCTTTCTTCTGAACCCCGTGTCTCTGTAAAGTTGGGTTCAGGGGACAGGTGCCCAGCTTCATGAGGCACATGTGTGTGGGTACGCATAGTCCTGGATTATGGTGATAGCCTTTGAATTCAGGTGGCAGTGTTGGGCTTAGGATTCAGGAAAAGGCAGATGGGTGAAGGCACCATGTAAGCAGTGCTCCGTATGCATGCAGTTCTGCTGAGCAGAGGAGGAACAATGGATACATGTGGAGGCTTGGAGTGATTCAGTGCCAGTAGGCTGGTGAGCAGATTACATTCGTGTTTAAACAGCCAATGGCCTGGTCCCAAATGCTTGGAATTCTGAGTAGCCTAGATGCTAAGTAGAAGGCCACATTTATCCTTTCCTGTTCACTGACTTTCCATGAAGTCTGTGGCTGATTTTCTTCGGGATCAAAGAAGGCTTTGACTTCTTGAATAAATTGTAGCAAGTCTGTCTGACAGATGCATTAAGACATGCTGTAGAAACAAGCAATTCCAGGCAGCCAGTTCAAGAAGGAATGTCTGGTGCTAGTACCTAGTGGGTATCTAGTTAGGATGGCAAAACCCTGCAGAAGAAAGTATGACTCCGTGTGTCTGCTGCTTCTTTTCTGTACCACCAAGTCTAAACCAGTTTATTTAACATAGTGAATGCTAACTAAACATTTAATGATTGAAGCAATGGGTTAATGCCAGAAGAAACAAACTGAGAGTGTCAGGAAGGAGTTAAAAATGAACTAGAAGGACTGATCAGCAACAAGGTTCTCCTGTTCAGGAGGCCTGAGGGGACAAGAGGGTGTTCTGGATCTAACTGAAAGAAGCGACTCAGACCTAGAGGAACAAGCGAGAGGCTCGATGACTAAAACCGGGGTAAAAGACTGAATCTTACATGTAACATATTGGGCATGATCATAGTTACTGGAACCTAAGAACAGCCTCAGAATAGATTCAGAATTGAGTCATTTCTTATTGGTTCTTGCTAAATATTAGGCAATAATGTTGTATATATTTAAAATAAAGTCAATGATTTTATATGCAAAGTAGTTTATATTCAAAGTTTTAAATTCAGATGCACTAAAGTAGAAACTTACTATTTTTTGATTTAAAATAGCATGTAAAGTAGCTCTTGATTACAAAGGGCTGTTCTGAGGGCATGATGTGTATTCATTCATTTAATCTTCGCAACTTTACACAGAAATTTCCATTATTATCCCATGTTACAGATGAGAAAACTGAGGCCAAGAGAGTTTAAATAGCATTTTAAAGGTAAGTGACTAAGATGAGGTTCAAATCTATGAAGGTGGGTTGCTTAGTCCACTCTTGTGACCACTACACTAAACTGAACTTTCCGTGAAGAACTATTGCAGCACCATCCTTGAAATAAGGAGCTCACGATCATTCTTTCGAAATATCATTCCACTGTTGGTGAGTTAGGTGCTTCTGAATTAAGCAAATAAGTGGACAACTGTTTATTTTGTTTGTCTGTTAGACAAGTAATAAGTGATTACCATCTGTTAGGAAAAGACTTTTTAAAGTCAACAGACTCAGGGATATATTGAATTCATAAACCCATAACATTTATATTTGACTTGTTTCATAAGGGAACTACTAAAAAATAACTCCATCAGTTGCCCTGTCTATTGCCAGTAATGTTAAACCTTTAAAACATTTTTTGAAGAATCAATTTTGGAAACTAGGGACTTTCACCAAGCTTTAATTATTATTGCATTTTAAAACAGAAAAAAATTACATGGCTAGATAGACTATCTTAAGGATAAAAGACATTTACACCAATTTAGTCTTTTGCAGTCATTTATTTTAGAATTCTCAGTAACATTTATCTTCAATAACTTATTTGAGGTGATATTAGATTCCAAAAGTATTTTAGAAGAATTTTACTGTAGTCAAATGTGAATTATCTACCTTTTTTGAATATTAAATATTATAAAATAGGCAATTTTTAAAGCAAAGATAATTTCTGATAGTCTAAAGTTTTAAGTAAAATTATTGTCATTTATTAAGTTTAGTTTATTGTCATTCTTTTTAGTGACTATGAAAGTAAATCATTGCATTTTAGATTTTTACATAAAATTCTGGTATTGAAATTAATTTTAATGAAAATATTTCCTAATTATGATTTTATTTCTGCAATGACCTTATTTCTACATTTGAACATTACACCAAGCAAGTATCACCTGAAAAGGGAAGGAGTTAGCCATTGGAGTTATCACTTTGATAACACAGGAACATGGAAACCATTTAGGGATAATATTTTCCCACATATAATAATTGTGGTAACTGGTTGATGAATAGACCATAATAGTGTTGGACTGAAAATCTAGACTTAAGTCATTTTAGGCTCCTGTAAAATTTGTAGTAATTAGGGAAATTGAAGTGCAAGGAGAAGAAGTGTCACCTCACAAATCACCCCTTCATGACAGTAGGTTGGGGCCTACTTTGCATACCAAGTAACTCTGTGTACTTTCATTTTCCCACAAAGTTACATACGATGAGACATTACTCCCTGTGAAAAAGATTCCTAACGGGAACTGTAGGTATAATTCATGCAGACTCATCTCTGGGCTGAATTCATCTGCTCACAGGTAGTGAATGATGGATTTTTTTTTCAGGTATTAAGAAGGCTTTTGTATTAGGACAAATTCTCATCAATAGAGGTGTCTCTAGGAATAGTGTAGTTATAATAAAGTGGTTGGTACAAAATCTAACCCATACATAGATCTGTGAAATTTAACTTTCTGTTCCTCCTTCTCCTCCCCACCCCATTCTCCCTTTAATTGTGTTGATGACTTTGGGATGTACAGGATGGGTTTGACCTTCTTCAGCAATACAAGTTGTGAAATATCTATTTTCTGTCTTGGAGAGGCACTGCTTCATGTAGCCTGGAGTGAACTAAAGCTTGGGTTCAAATCAAAGGAGCCTCTGGCAGCTAAGAATGCAGACTGTCCCTTTCAGCCTGCAGTAGTTTTTGAGGGTCCATTGGAACCTCACTGTTGTAGAGAGATATGACAAGACTCGAGGCCATTGGTGGATTTTTACTGTTTGATTACTTACAACTATAATGATTTATAAAGTGCTGTTTAAAAATTGAAATTACATTTTTTATTATTATTAGAAACACATATAATGGTTTAATTCATAGTAGGAGTGCTTGCTTTATTGATGGCACATAATCTTTAGAATCTGGAAACACTGATGAGCCATATCTTCAAATCATCAATAGCAAGCAATGATATAGGCAGGAAAGCTAATAATGTGACTCTATTATTTGTGTCTTCATTAGTACCTCCACCATTATGTGAGTTTACAAGATGCATTTTCTTTTTCAGACTAAAATCATCTGACTATGTTCAGAATTTAAGTGTTTAATTGATTAGTCACTCAAGAAGGAGAGTGGATCTAGGAGTGTTTCCTAAGAAAAATCCTGATTTTATCCGTGGGCATTTCTTGTCCATCATCCAGGTGAGAGGCTTGGTGCGATTCTTCAGTGTCCATCTGTGAACTTCTATCTTACTCTTATAGTTTGTCTACAGTGTGTGTATCTGCCCTCAGTCATCAGCACAAAACTTCTTCATACAGACCTTTGCCAAAAATATAACCTTAAATTGCCAAGCTCTTATC
Source organism: Rhinopithecus roxellana (assembly GCF_007565055.1). Classification (NCBI taxonomy): domain Eukaryota; kingdom Metazoa; phylum Chordata; class Mammalia; order Primates; family Cercopithecidae; genus Rhinopithecus; species Rhinopithecus roxellana. The sequence continues at coordinate 65,513,845 of NC_044569.1, read as the reverse complement.
AGAGTCAAGTGGAGAGTGGTAATGTTATTTGTTTTATATTCACTGGGTCTCAGGTGCACATGTTGGACCACGAGCCTTGTTTCATGACATGGACTGGTAGCTTTTAAGACTATCTTTAAAAAATTTTTTTTTTATTATACGTTAAGTTCTGGGATACATGTGCAGAACGTGCAGGTTTTTTACCTAGGTATACACGTGCCATGGTGGTTTGCTGCACCCACCAATCTGTCATCTACATTAGGTATTTCTCCTAATACTATTCATCCCCTACCCCCCAACCCCCCGACAAGCCCCAGGGTGTGATGTTCCCCTCCCTGTGTCCATGTGTTCTCATTGTTCAGCTCCCACTTATGAATGAGAGCATGCAGTGTTTGGTTTTCTGTTCTTGTGTTAGTTTGCTGAGAATGATGGTTTCCAGCTTCATCTATGTCCCTGCAAAGAATATGAACTCAAGACCATCTTTTAAATGGCATGCATTTAGTTCATCTATGACTTAGTTACTCCTGGAAAACGGGGGATGCGGCTAACGGTAGGGTACTCATTAGTCCCTGGTAACTCTCTGGTTAAAAAAAAAATTCATATAAATGTACTCTAGTGGGCGCTGTGGTTACCACCCTGATTCCCATTCAGGACCAAAGCACTCCCAAACTCTGAAGTGTTGGTTGCCAGTGCCTATCAGCTGAAACTTTCTCTGGGATTTGGCCTCCACAGAAGGACCTGACTTGTCCAGAATTATGCCACCTCCACTCTTGGTTGATGTGTGATTTAAATCCCATGTCATTTGCCTCAACATGGAACAACTCTAAAGGGTAGTCCCATCCCAGCTCCAGAGCTCCCTCTGGAAACTACTGAGACTTCTATTAAGACTGCATCACTGTTTAGCTCCTTGCTCAACCCATCTTACTTCCCTCACTCCTTTGTAAGTGAGAGCAGTCTTCAATAATCCCTCACATACCAATCTCCATCTCTCGTCTATACCTCATAACACCTGACCTAAGACAGCACTCATTCATTTGCTTATTTATTCATCTGTTTACTCATCTATCCATCCATCTACTGTCTATTCATCCATCACTTATTTATTCTTGTGCCAAACACTTACTGGTTATAGCATATGAAAGAAGTAAGAGAAAATCTGGAACATATTGTTATAGTTACAGCTAGCTAGTCATGTAATAGAGATGAAGGGAAAAAAGAAAAGAAAAAAAGAAGGGAAAAAGAAGAAATAGTAAGTAAGGGAAAACATCTAAGGTGTAAAATATTTCAAAAGGTTTATTAAAATCCTGTTTAGACATCCACTGTGTGTCTTGAAAATAAGAAACTATATTTGCTCTATAATTGCTTGAATCATACATCTTTTACCTTGATTAGCAATTTCAATCAACCGATGCATTACTGAACATTTTCAAATAAAAAAGCTGCATATTTCTCAACCAGAAGTCCTCTATTCAACCTTTCTATATTTTAAACACTTTTGATTTGCTAGAATTTAGTAGTATTATTTTTATAAAAATATTAATAATCTCTCCAACATGCAAAACTACACATATGAATGAGACGTTTAAGATGTGTTTCTAGGCCGGGCGCGGTGGCTCAAGCCTGTAATCCCAGCACTTTGGGAGGCCGAGACGGGCGGATCACGAGGTCAGGAGATCGAGACCATCCTGACTAACACAGTGAAACCCCGTCTCTACTAAAAATACAAAAAAAAAACTAGCCGGGCGAGGTGGCGGGCGCCTGTAGTCCCAGCTACTCGGGAGGCTGAGGCGGGAGAATGGCGCAAACCCGGGAGGCGGAGCTTGCAGTGAGCTGAGATCCGGCCACTGCACTCCAGTCCGGGCGACAGAGCGAGACTTCGCCTCAAAAAAAAAAAAAAAAAAAAAAAAAAAAAAAAAAAAAAAAAAAAAAGATGTGTTTCTAGCCTTTTGTATTTTTAATGTTATTTTTATTTGGTGTCCTTTGATTTCTAAACTCACTTCTCTTTTGCTCTTATGCTTATCTGTATCCAGCGAAGAGTACTCTATTTTGATATTAAGTGTACTTAGATTTTTAAACATCACAGTTGCTAAGAAAAAATAGGTTTGATCTGATGTCTGAAAAGCTTAAGTTTATGTAAGAGCTCAGAAGAGCCATAGGCTGTTTTCTTGAGAGCCACATCTGAGAGTTACTGTTGCTTGAAATAAGCCTGTTGCTAAAAGGTGAAGTAACTTGAACTAGTGGAAGCAAAGACTGGTGTCTGTCTTGAAGCTTTTGTAAATTTCCATTCTAGCATCCAAGATAGTCCTCTCTAGCATTTTGAAATCAGCAATCTAAATCTATTGCCTTTGTTTGATGTCTGTGTTTCCACAGACCCGTTTAGTCCCTGTGGGATCTTGCCTTCTGTTTCTGCCATGGGTCCTCCTCCTGCCAAATGGGTTTCCTTGCTGCATCACAAAAGCTAAAGCCAGTCAAAAGAGGCTTTATCACCATATTTAGACAGAAAAGCAATATCAGAAATTATAGTGAATGCTTCTGCTTCTAACGGCTGTGAGCGGCTGTTGCCCCACTTGCCATCTGGTGGCATGTTTTTCTTTTTGTCTTGATTTATGGGCCATGTGGTGGTTTGCATGTTCTCTCCTTCTTTCTCTCTTTTTCTCTCCATTCATTTGTCCACTACTTTCATCTACTGAGTCCCCTTTCTCCTTACCTTCTTAATTTCTTTTACTGCTATTTGTCTTATTCAGAGCATTATTAAAGTCAGTCATTAAAGTATGGACAGTATTAAAAAATCCTTAGAAAGAAAAGAGGCGTAACTTTTATTCTGAATAAACATTCTAAGGCCACATTGGAATGATTCAGGAACGACAACAACAAACAGCACGAAAATGCCCTTTCTATGACAAGTTGCTATTTATCTAGATAATGAGATGCACTCCAATCAATCATGTATTATTAATTTAGTATGAATTTCCTTGGCTATATCAAGCTATCCTTACAAGATCCGAATACAGTCATGCGTCACTTGATGGGGATGCATTCTAAGAAATGTGTCATTAGGCAACTTTATTGTTATGTGAACATCATAGAGTGGACTTACACAAACCTACATGGTACAGCCTACTGCACACGTGGGATATATAGCTATATAGCCTATTGCTTCTAGGCTGTAAACCTGCACAGCATGTTACTGTACTGAATATTGTAGGCAGCTGTAACACAGTGAGAAATATTTGCATATCTAAACACATCTAAACATAGAAAAAGTACAGTAAAAACACTATAAATGATACGAAATGGTACACCTCCCTAGGGGGCTTATGAATGGAGCTTGCAGGACTGGAAGTTGCTCTGGGTGAGTCAGTGAGTGAGTGAGTGAATGAGTGAGTGACAAGTGAGTGTGAAGCCTAGGATATTACTGTATACTACTGTAGATGTTTTTAACACTGTGCACTGAGACTACACTAAATCTGTAAAAACCATAAAGTAATCACACTACAACAGCTATGAAGTCATAAGGCAATAGGAAGTTCTCAGCTCTATTCTAATCTTACAGGATTAGAATATTGTATATGCGATCTGTTGTTGACCAAAACATTGTTAAGTGGCACTTGTGTAACAACATTTAGAAATATACTTTTTGAGGCTCTGGAATCAAAGCCAAGCATGAACTTATTACTTGAATATGTTTTCATATAATATACTGGTATTAATGGCTTGTCCAATTCATGTTTGGATTTACATGTGACTGCCCCAGATTTGCTGCACTGAGTGTCACCTGACAGTCATAGGACAGTCAGCTAACGCTGGCACTGTTCTGTGGCCCTTTAGAACAGGAAGTAAAGAAGAAGCCTATAGCTACTGAAATTTACAAAAAGAATTTTAAATAGGCAGATTTTAATTACCCCAGGACAGAACTTGGCCAGCACACCAAATTGTTCTTCCTCCTACTCATCTTGGAATTTCAAAAAAAAAAAAAAAAAAAATCACACTGAATTGGTGCACATATTTATACTCAAAAAAAATCTGGATCTAGTTCATTGCACTTGATATCAGAAATTAACAACTTTTAATTTCCAACTCTAGATCAGAATCAGATTGATACTGAGAAGTCACATATGGCTAACTTGTCTGTAAGTGAAATCTCTTACCATTTCTGGCTGGTCAGCCTGGATAGTTCTACCTCTCTCTATGTATACAAAGAGAGAGGGAGAAACCTGTGAAATAATTCCATAATTATTCCTAATTCCAGGCAAGGCAACTATTCTTGGGTAGACATGAGTTCTTTTAGTCATTCTTGCCCATTTCTCTAAAACCGTGTTTCTCAAAATGCAACTTATGGATGACCTGCCTCAGACCTTCCAGAAAAAAGCCAGATGCCTGGCCTTCAACTAGACATTCGGAAGCAGAATCTCTAAGAGCCAAGTCTGGGAATGAGCAATGAGACGCACTCTCTGGGAATTTGGATGCACATTAAAGTTTGAGAACCACTGCCCATACACATCGGCCTTTCTCCCTCAGAATCTGGTACAAATTTGAAAGCTGATTACTAAATTATTTAAGAAGTAAGCTCACGTTCTTTAAAAATAGATTGAAAAACCCAAACCAGAGAGGATCATCTCATTCTAGTTGCCCTTTAAGTCCTGGCACCCTCTTGCATGAGATGGTTATATCAGCTGTCTGTTTCTCTCTCTCTCTTTCTCTTTCTCTCTCTCTCTCTCTCTCTCTCTCTCTCTGCACTCTCACCCTCTGAGGTTTTCCCATGTACTGTGTCACAGAGGAGATTACTTGTTGAGTTTTGTTTTCAGAATGTTCTAGAGAATGGCATATCCTTCAGTTCTCCCAGCTCAAGAGGTGGGTGAGTGGGAAGACTAAGGGCTTTAGAGTAGGACAGACTTCATCTGGCTTTATATTTCATCTCTCCTACTTCCTAAGTATCTTTGGGTCATTTAGCTTTTGGATCATTTAGCTATTTTAACCACTCGGAGCACTGTGTTCCTCATCCCTGAAAAAGGAACAATGATACCAACTTTGCACAGTTGTTATGGTATTAAATAAAATAGTGTATCCAAAGAGCTCAGTATATTTTGACCATGCTCAATAAATATTAACCATGATTACAATGATCATTTTGCTTCATGCTGGGGACAGAGGTGTTTCACGGTGTCAAGGTGGAGCAGAGGCCTCTAGACGAGTTTGATAAAGTTGTGCATCCAATCTTTTGCCACTCTGCACTGAATCCTATCTGCAAAATCCCTCGTGTGTGCTAATGCATGCACACCTTGTATTGGGCTTGCCTGTGCTCCACCTACGTCCGCTCATGCCCGTTGATGTCCTGTAGGTTCCTTTGTGCTTTATCCAGCTCCAGGTGCCTTGCTCGGAGTGACACACCTGTGGTTTTCTTCAGAGCCCTTCTCTAATGGGGCTGTTTGGTCTAGACACCCAGAAAGTGAAAAGCCACTAAATGTTTATATCTGTCCCTTCTCTCATCTCACAACCAATGCTCGCTGCATGAGTGGGGAATCCAATTTCCTTGCCTTGGAAGATGGGACCAACTCTGAAGTGTAATTTACACTCCTGAGCTCACTATAGGATCAGACTGAAGCTGAAGCTTGGCCTAAAATCGCACCTTTGCTTTGCTTCTTTCTCTGAGCTGTCCTGTCTCCCTACACTCTTACTGACTTTTCCTGGAAGCATTCCATAAAAAATCACTTGCGTACAAACTCTCATCTCAATGTCTGCTTTTAGGGTTCCTTACTAGGGTGCGCGCGCGCACACACACACACACCTGGTTAGCAGGCTTGGTTGGCTTCTGCAGAAATATCTGCAGCCTGTTAAGTACCCCAAGAGCACACACAAATGGATTTCCACATTAGAGTGTTTAGAACAGGGGATGGCAGGGTCCAGATAGTAAATATTTTGGCTTTGCAGGCCATGTATAACAGGCTGTGACACGTCGCTGACCCTTGGTTTAAGGTCACAATTCCCCTTTACTTGTGTTTGTGTGTCTTTACACTAATGTTTGTCTGTCCCTCCCTATCATTTAGTTGGTAGGTCAGACTGATTACTTGCTCAGAATGATTCGTGTCCCTTTCAGTGCCTTTAAACTTCTGGGAATAAACTGAAAATATGAGGCACAGAATTACTGCTAACACCTGGGTCATCTGTCCAATTGCCAGATAGTTTTTTGTTTTGTTTTGTTTTTTTAAACCGCCAGTGTTTGTATTGCAATGGCTCCACAGCCATGTTAATGCCAGCAAAACAGCATTTAGATCTGTGAATCCTCGTGGAAAGCAAGCAATATCAGCACCCAGAAGCGTCATTAGTATTTTGTAGTCTTTGCTTTATTGTTCTGCCTCAAACTAGCAACCTTTAGTGGATCACTGACATTAATCCTACTCTGTTACCAGTTTATTTACTTAGCGGTAGAAATTTAGCATGAGCTGAGGTGAGAAAGGCTTATTTACATTCGATATTACTTGACATCCTTGTAATTTTTCCTTTTCATGACAAAGGGAGAATATTTACATTAAAAACACATCAGTAACCTCAGTAATCTCCTTGAGCAGACAAGGGTGCATAAAATCCAGAGGCAAGCTAAGAATGATGGGAACACAAATGCAGTCAAGCCTATTTCAGACGAATTATAAAGCTGTAAGATTAACGAAAAAACTTGCAACATATTTAGCCCAGGGAAGTCAGGAGTTACTGGGTGGTCTCCAGCTTTATCTTGATGAGAGAAATCATTTTTTAAAGAATGGAAAGATGTCAAGAACTGCATTTGACATTCAGATCATTGCAGTGAAGGAGTTAAGGACGTTGGTAGCTGCCGTTTTATTGTTGTAATATATCTGAAAGTAAAGCTTTTCTTTAAAAATTGAATTTTTATGTAGTATACATTTAACTTTTGTCATCAAATAACTTTTTGCTCTAAATAAAATCAATATTGAATTGCAACACCCACAGAGTAGCTAGAATGCATTAGAACATTGGGATGTAATTTGTACTGGAGATGTATTTATAATTCTCTCAACTTGTCTGGCATGTGCCATAGTGACAATAGTGTAGCTCAGGTGTATCTCTGAGAAGCTTCTAGAATCGTTGCATTTCCCAACTTTATCCATTGTGAGAATAGACCGGGGTCTCAGACACATTGGCAGCTACATCATGGTTTGGGACAACTCTTGGCAAGGAGAGCTGGTGGGCAGAACTCAAACAACAGATCCAGGTGGGTTAGATATCATTGGCACTGATATTTTCCTGGCACAGATTAAAACTTTGTGCTGTGACCATGTTGTCTCTGGAAGCTGATATTTTAAACCAAAACCAATGTTCTAAAGATCTATCCTAAAATCTGCAACTTTTGAGAATAAGAAATGTTAAATGGCATCAGTAAATTTAAATTGAACTTTCCTTTTAAAATTTGGCAATCAAGGTAGAGTCCTTATGAAGCATGGATTGAAGCAAAGGTAGAAATCATCTGAGCACAATCCCTGCTTAGACTGACATCTTTTCATACCAAATATAAGGCTTTTTTTCCCATAAAATTATCTTCACTGTGTTTGGAGAATTCCGAGTTGAATAATGGAAAGTATTGCATTGACTGTGTACATAGGTGATCTGTTGTTATATAACTGTAATACATTATATTTCCCCAATCCTAAATGAGTTGGCATTTCACATGCAGCTCTCTAATATCTGCTGAGTACCTGACCCTCTGGTGCACGGAAAGGTCCTGGAACTACCACGCTGTACCCGCTGGGGCTGCTTGAGAGGCAGCTCTCAAGTAGAAGGGTGAGGTCACGCTAGAGATAGGAAATAGAGACAGGAAGGAGCTGGCTCGTCCCTCTCAGCGGTGCCGTGGTATGAAAAGGGAGATTATCTATAAATCAGTGATAGGTCTGGGATAATGAACAGAAGGTTAATCAGAGAACAAGCTGCGAAAAGTAAAGAAGGAAAGCAGTGTCCAGGATGCATGGAATATGCATGGTTAGAAACTCACTAAACAGATATATCCTAGAAGTCTTCAAGTGGTGGGATCTTGGCAGACAAGGTCAGAGTTGGCTTTCCTTTCTCCAAGCTGGAAATAAGAATTCCCTTTGCAATTGATGTTCAGATATTCAGCATCCGTTCTCCTCTACTTAGGAGATCATGGTTTTCTTTTCTGTTAGTATGCTTAAGATTTTCGTTCTAGCATCACAGGTGAATTATTCTACAATACAGGCTGTCCCTGAGCCTTACCCATTATCTTTCCTTCTTTTTATCTTCCACATGCACTTTTCATAAGTTTTCATTAGTTGCATAACAGGAGGATGGAATAGCCCTGTTGGTTGGATGCCTTTAGCAAAGATGGTGGTAGACACTCAGCTCAGCCTGCCTGCATTACTCAGATGCGACTCTGACTCTGACAACTTGAACTTCGTGATTGAGACTTTCACCTTGTGAACTCTGTATTTATCTGTGGTTCACAGTTGACATGAAGGGTCGGCAAGGGAGAAGTCCTTATGTGAACAGTTAACTTGGCAGCATTTCATAGCCAAGGAAGGAAAGCATCATATTTACAAATGACATTTCTAAGCCACAGGGTATCATCTTTCCTTTGTGTCTTGAGCAGAGAAACGGGGACAATGAGAAGCCAATGTTTGCTCTTGTATAAAGTCACAGAGCTCTCCTTTTCCACATACTTCTTATTTTCACATATCTTGGTGCAAACAGACAAAAGCTGTTATTACAGAAGGTGAAGCTGATAGCTTTTAATACATCACATCCACTAGGATGAAGGCATAATTGCGACTTTTATGTTCATTTTACAGTGAATAGTAATTAGCCTTTGGCCCATTACACTGTGTGAACATGGAATTACCCACCTGCTCTTGCCATGTCTCGTTAACTTAAACTATGTGCCTCAAGCTTTATCAGAAAACAACTCCTTCTCCATCTCCCTGCTGACATGCTACTTTAGATAAATTCATTTAGAAAAGTCACAGACTTGAGCATGATAGTCTCCTAATTTGTCCTGAGAGCTCAGGAGAAGGACTTTAAAAGAGATGCTTTTAGTTACAGTGGCTGGTGTACATCACATAGCTTTTTGGAAATGCAGGCACATTACTTCCCTTAAAAACCAAGATGTCTTTTACTTTTGTTTGTGACATTGTTTGTTTAGCCATTAGCTGATTTATGAAGATAATTTGATAACCATGTTACAAAATCAATGTGTATACTCAGTCCCTGAGAAAAGGCAAGTCAATGATAAATAACCTTTGCTGATTTGCAGCTAAAATTTCTCTTTAAAGGAAGCAGGACCTGAGGTGAAATAATCAGGATTATCATCAAATAAAGCACAAAGGGAAACTTACTTCCTTGTAAATGAAAGTGAAATACCACTACATGACACCAGAGTTAGCAGACAGATCTGATGTGGGCAAGAGACTTAGGATCTCAGAGCTAGGAAAACATTTGGAAAACATTTGGTTGTGCTCTGTAAGTTTACAGAGGAAATTCCAGCCTAAAATATAAAGAATCTTGCCTGTGTTTGGAGAAAATATGTACTTATTTCTTGTAATAAATGCTTCGATAGCTGTAGCCTCCAAATAAAAGTTTGGTGTGAAACTTAATTTTTGGCTTAAAAAAATCTTACCCGTGGAATTCTGTCATTGTCCTGCCTATTTATATAGTGATGCTTTTTTGGCCCAGAGAGGGATGACTTTACCATCAGAAGCCCAAGCCACTGGCTAGTTTTGAGCTCAAAGACATCTGTAGATGTATTAATTTTTTATTGTGGCTGCAACAAATTAACATAAACTTAGTGGCTTAAAACAACACAAATTTATTTTCATCCATTTCTGGAGAAGTCTGAAATCAAAGTTTCAATGGGCTTAAAACCAAAGTGTCAGCTGGGCTGTGTTCCTTCTGGAGGCTTCATGGGAGTATCTGTTTCCTTGCCTTTTCCATCTTATAGCAGCTGCCTGCATTCCTTGGCTTGTGGCCCCTTCCGTCGTCTTCAAAGTCCGTCACTCCAACCCCTCCCATCTCGGAGTCCTTAATCTAATCATATCTGCCATCTCTTTTGCCATTATGACAGTGTATTTACATATCTCTGGTATTAGTACATGGACATCTTTGGTGGGGGGCATTATTCTGCTTGCTACAGCAGGGCTCCGGCAGATGAATAAGGCCCCCAGTACTGTGGGTAGTTTACAGTTTGTTTGGCTTATGATGTTGAAACAATAGCAGCAGTTGTAGTAGCTTCTTTGCTGACTTGGCTGTGTCAGGAAGGTTAGCAGGTTATCACTGAGTGATTCCCTCTCTGGTCCCTGCATGTCAGAATTGCTCTGTCACATTGGAGAAACTCGTCATGTTATGTCACTGAAAGTGATGGTTGGGAGATGCAGAAAGCTGAAAACTTGAAGTCCCATAAAAGGCATTTGTAACTTGTGTTTGTTATGATTGTCAAAACTATTTCGAAGCCATAGAGAGCTTTCAGTTGAAGCCCTGATATCCACAGTAATGAGAAATATACAATACTTGTACTTCAAGGTAAGTAAAGATAATCTTTGAAAATTCAATTTTAAGATCTTTTATTTATTTTTTTGGCCTGTGACTTGAAACCCACTGTTCCACAGTAGAAAAATCAGGACAGACTGAAAGGAAACATTTCTGTATAAAGTTTCCATACCCAGTACAGTTAACTAATTACATTTGTGGTTCACTAATACCTTGTTTATGAAAAAAAAAAATAATTGGGAGACCTTCAGGGTCTTTTCTAACTCAGGGGGCTGGATAAAATTATCTCAATTTAAATAGCATCTTGAAAGGTTTAGCGTCCCTTGGTAAAGATAAAACATCTCATCATTATCAATTAAAGGACTCCTGAAGTCTTTGAAAAGAGGACTTGTTTGCTTAAAATACGTGAAGGTCATGTTCACCCTGTAATAGTCAATGAGGAGTAGTCATTTGTTATTTTTAAACAGGCTGTCATTTAGCCATTATGAAGATGAATAACATTTGTTATTGCCTAATAATCTTCCTGTTGATTACAGAGAGAAGGCACTTGCAGACACCTTATGTGCCTTTCTTAGTTGCTAGATTATTAATGCCTTTTGATTAAATTCTGTAAACAAAAATTAAGGGCTTTGTTCTCCAAATTTTGAGACTGGCATCTAGGATGCTAAACCATGCCTTGGTCCGTGGTATTTTGAGTTGCATATGTTATTTGCCTACTGTTCATGCAACGTTGCAAAAACAAAGTTCATTTTTTAATATCAAACAGATTGTCAATGGATCATATGCTGCCTCTATTAAGGTTAGTTTTTGGATGTCTGCCTTCTTGAAGAGAGTTAATGAAGCTATAAGTTACCTGTGTGCCTTCATTTGGAGTCAGGCCTAATTATCTGGATCTTGGCCACATTATTGTCCGAGCCTTATTTCTAAAGCAGATGGAGTCACTCAGGGATGACTTCATTTGTATTAATTTGTTGTACTGTCTTCTGCTGTTCGTCTCAGAGCACTGTACTGCCTTTGTCACAGAGAGCAGGAAAAGACAAAAGGATTACAGTCAGGAATTAAGAGAGAAATCTACTCCTTCGGTTCATGGATACTGATGTTCTAACCTGACGACAACTGAGTGATGGCCACTTTAGGGCAGTGGAATGGGATAACGGGGTAATTATGCTACCTAAGATTTGAGTTTTCACGTTTTACACTAGGTCAGATGACAGACACATTGATCCAGCAGTTTAAAAGGGAAGCTCTCTGGAGTATGTTTTTGCTGTTGTCAGCTTTTTTTTACCTGACCTTTGAGAACACTTGAGAGCAATTTCCAAGGGAAACCTCCACCTGAGGACTGACCTAGAGGATCCTGTTGCTTGTTGTAAAAATACAATCACTTTGTTATTTATGGATCAGACACAGGATCTCCAGATTACAACCTAGAGGGTGGTGACATTTCTACCTTGCATTCAGGCTGGAATCATCTCCTAGGAAAATAACATGGAAGAAATTATTAATTTAATAATTTATATAAACTCTGTAGAGATATCTAGGGTTGGGTAAAGAGATAAGAGAATCTGTCTTTTGCATTGACAAGTGATAGTGGTGGCATCTTTTATTATTACCTTTTGTCAAGAGGGGACTAAAAATTTTCCATAGCTTCTATTTGGTTGATGGGATATGTCAATTTAGTATAAAAAGTCTTAAATAAATAAAATAATAACTTTACTCAATAACCAAATAGCTATTGACAAATAAATGAAATCTAATGACCTCACTAACTTATTCTAATTATAAAATATGCAGTTAGAATGTATCTATATTGATATCAAACTGTGTGAATGAAAGTTGAGAAGAAAATAGATGACCAGTACAATGCCAGGTGTTCACCGATTTGAAGAAGCTAGAGGTGATTTCTTCAAAAGAATTGTTTCTTTGCTCTTCTCAGAAAAGCATCTAGACAGTGACTTTCAGACATTTCTTGGATTATAATATATTTAAGGTTTTCATTAGAGATCCCTAAGGTTGGAGTTAAACAAGACAAATTATTGTGAAATATTGAGTTTTGTTCCACATAGTAGTTTGCTAGGGCAGTTGTAAAATACCACAGACTGGGTGGCTTGGACAACCTAAATATATTGTCTCACAGTTCTGGAGGCTGGAAATCCAAGATCAGTTTGTCAGCAGGGAAAATAGAAACACAGAGATAGACATGCACAGAGGGAGAACACCGTGTGAAGGTGACGGCAGAGTTGCGGTGATGCGTGTACAAACCAAGAACACCAAAGATTGCCAGCAGCCACCAGAAGCCAGGGGAGAGGTGTAGAACAGATTTTCCCTCACAGCCCTTGGCGGAAACCAACCGTCAACACCTTGATCTTGGATTTCTCTCCTCTTGAACTTTAAGACAATTAGCTTTTGTTGTTTAAGTCACGCAGTTTGTGGTACTTTGTCATGGCAGCCCTAACACACTAATACAGCTGCTTCTAGGATTCGGATTTCAGTTTCTCCTTGGACCTCCTCTTCTGCCACCCAATCTAAGTGAGCTCCTCTCAGGCCTCTCCCACACATCAGGTTTCCTTCTTGCCATGTTTCTTTATTTCTCTCTTGTAAGTGCGAAGCTTTTTCGAAAGGGACCTTGCCTCCGTTTACCTCTAAGGCCCAACTTTGAGAACAGGGCCAGCTCAGAGAAGGCACTGCATAAATATTTTTTTGAGTAAATGAATCTTTCTGTGATTATTCCCCATATTATATCTTCAGTGCTGTGAAATAAGACACTGATTAATGAGTAAAATATCATAAGAATTAATTTGAAATAGCTTCAATATATTACAATTTTTTACATTTTAAAAGTTTTTACTTTTAAACTATAGAGTTATGAGATCTTGGAATATCACTTTAAATTTTAGTTTTGCTTTTTTTTTAAAAAAAGAATAATAACTTGCAGCAAGTAGTAACGTAATTTAATTGGTAAAGAAATTGCACTTAAATAGAATTCATCACAAAATGTAAAATAAACCAAATGCTCCATCTATTCAAAACATCTCTTGTTTGACTCTCTAAAAGAAGATAATTCAATTTGAAAAGATCAGATGTATTGATTGAGATATGATTTCTAAGGTACTTAATGGAAGAATGAAGCAAATGAAAAAAAATTTATCTTTCATATTTGTTAATATCTTACTGGAGAACTCTGCAGGATTAGTTTTAGTCATACTAAAGTATGATTTTTTTTAAGCCTGCTATATATCCAAATATTCATTAAAATCATCTGGGTAAGATATCAAGATTTCTGACAACTAATATTATGTTTCCAGTTATGAAGTTTTGCAAAAATCTATAATATTGTGTGACTGAGTGTGTTGTGCATTAAAAATCGCCAAGAAGAAAACTTCCACTGATACTTTTAAGGGCCCTGCCCCTTTTACCTGAGAAGTTGCTCATGAAGACTTTAAATTAAATCCAAACATATGAATTTGGGCACTATCATTTTTAATGTATATTTGTATTGTGTTTTTATATACACACATATATATCACATATATATTATATATAAAACACTATATATATACATGCACAAATCATAAGCATAGAGCTGCGTTAATTTTCACAAAGGGAATGTACCAGTACAACCAGCACCAGAACAGAAAATAAAGCATTGTTGGCTGAAGGCGAACTCAAGTGTTTCAACCATTTTCTACTTGCATGTTTGCCTTTTTTGTTACATATACTCAGGATAAGCGGTTGGTTGGATGTAAAGACTGCACACGTCTTCTCCCATTTTGTAACTTGCTTTTGCATTTTTTTGGGTGTCTCTTGTTAATAGGCATCTTTTATTTTAGTGTAATCCAGTTTCACAGTCTTTTACTTTAGTACTAGTGTGTGTGTGTCCTCCTTCAGAAATCTTTGCGTGTCCCAAGATCATGAAGATATTTTCCTATGTTTGCTTCTAAAGATCTTATTGTTTTACTTTTTCTATTTAGATCTACGACTCATCTGGAGTTAATATTTGTATATTGTGCAAGGTCTGGTCAAAATTCATGCTTATTTTTTTCAATAGGGGTAGTCGATTGATCCAACGTCATGTTTTATTTTGTTAAACAAGGAAAATTTCTCCATTTAATTCAAGGGAATTTCAGCATAACTTACTATTATCCTTGACAGAACTTTCTGAAGTACCTTGACAGCCTTATTTTCTGGGGAAATAGTATCTTCCTCAGGATTTCATGGACTTCTAATCGAATATACCATCGACCTTTTTGCCTTTTAGTTAGTTTCTTTTATAATTGAATCTGACCCTTAAGTTAGTGACTACCCTTAGTTGCTTTTATCTTTGTTCAAGTTACTCATGTTGTGACTTCCATGTTTGCTTATTTATTCAACGAACACTTATTTTATACCTAACATAAGAATATGCTATAATAGATGGTTTAAAGATTTTAAAATGAGCAAAACAGGGTGTTTGCTGTTAAAAAGTCATAATATAGAGTAGTGGATGGAAGAAGAAAAAATACAGAAAATTACAATATATTATGTATAATAAATGTTATTATAGAGTTGTGTTCCTCAGACTTTTTTCACCTTTGCCTCCTTAATGAAACATTTCAGACAGTTTTTACCTAATTGTTCCTCTCAGGAAAGCCTGATACCACTGATAGATATACCATATATCTGTGTGCTTATGTTCTGTATGTACATCTGTGTTTTATACAGACAATGGTTAAGATTCTTTTTCTCCCCTCCCAAGAACCGATTTTCTCCCCATTGTTGGCAGGGGACTGTTGGCAGCCCTTCTAGTTCCCCATTGAGATACTAAGGAAAAGACAGAGAGAAAGTGAATATTAAGTTTTAGATTAATGGGCAACCATATAACAGACTATGGAAAGAATTTCTGTAAGAGAAGGCCGATGTAGTTGGATTAAGAAAGCAATTAGCTTACCATACTTCTTAGAAACAGGGCTGAGCCAGCTACCTTAAAGACAGTAGGAGAAGCGGCCTTATTTGTGTAAATTCTTTGTGTATTGTACCCCATGTTTGTCAGGCAGTTTTTAGATGATTGTAAGTTCTTATCATTTTGTTTTCCTCCATAGGTGTGAATGTTGTGATCTTTGCATTTACTTCTTGTACGTCCATTCAGATATATCAGCTTCCAACAAAGAGCCAGATGGTTGGTGGTGATGGGGCTGCTTGAATTCTAGGAGGTAAGACTTCAAGCAAAGTTCTCTACTTCAAGAAGCAGCAGAAAGATTTCCATTTACATTGTTCACTGGAAATCACACTTATTCATGTGCTTTCTCAGTTCACAGAATCAGGAAATAAGAGAGCAGGAATAGAAGCTCTCACTTACTTCTCAGCTAGGGTAGTTGAGAATGTGGAAAAGCAGTACTCTTCATACACTAATCCTGGGAGTCTAGATGGGTTCATACTTTTCTTAACATACTTTGACAATTATATTAAATATGCAGTTTCTATTTCCCAGAATTTCCATTTCTAGAAATTTTTCCAAATAAAATGATCAAAGATATATTCAAAGATGTTTAGATAAAGATGGCCATCAAAGAGTTACTGTAACAATTAATAAATGGCAGGTACCATGCTAGGTGCTGGTGGTAGGGACATGCATGATCCCTACCAAATGCTTAGTAGTCCAGTGGGAAGAAAAATAATGAACAATACCGCAAATAAATATTTAATTATAAATTGTGATAAATACGTTGGTAAAGTTACAGGTGATTTTTTATTGTTATTTGGAAATTTTCTGCGTTTTTTGGCAGGCAGGTGGAGATGAGATAGTCATGCACACCATATATATTATGTCAGAAGTGAAAATGCCAATCATAATGAAAGATAATGTAGAAAATTATTGAGGTGAATAGAAAAATAGTTACTACTTCTTTGTTAATGGATAGCGTAATATAAAAGTGATAAATGCATGTAAATAGCATGTGAAATATAATTCATATTTGTAAACACAATTGCATAAATATAAAGAAGAAAATCTATGAAGATTTCTGTTTTGATTACCTCCAGGTTAAGTCAATTAAGACTACTTTTAATTTTCTAAGTCTTCTATAAGAAATATATATTGGCTTTAAAACTAGAATAAAATATAGAATTTTTACAAATAAGTCTTAGAATTTTTCTGTTGTAAATATACATAATATAACAACCATTTTAATAATTTTTAAGTGTACAATTCAGCATCATTAAGTACATTTACAATTTTGTGCAACCATTACCACCATCTGTCTTCAGAACTTTTCCATTTTCTCCAACTGAAAGTCTGTACCCATCAAATGATAGCTCCCCATCTTCCCCTCCCTCGTCCTTGGCAACCACCATTTTACCTTCTGTCTCCATAAATTTGACTATTCTGGGTACCTCATATAAGTAGAATCGTACAATGTTTGTCTTTTTGTGGCTGGCTTATTTCACTTAGCATAATGTTTTCAAGGTTCACCTATATTGTAGCATGTATCAAAATCTCATTCCTTTTTAAGGCTGAATAATATTTCATTGTATGTGTACGCCACACTTTGTTTACCCATTCGTCCATTGATGAACATTTAGATTGTTTTTACTTTTTGGCTATTGTGAATAATGCTGCTATGAACATTGATGTACAGGTATCTTCAATTCTCTTAGGTATTTATCTAGAAGTCAAATTGCTGGATTATATAATAATTCTATGTCTGATTTTTCAGGGAACCATCATATTGCTTTTCACAGTGGCTGCATCATTTTATATTCCCACCAGCAATGCACAAGGATTTCTTGAGGATTCCTCAATGAGCCACACTCTTTCATGATTGAGTTCAATTATTTTTTCTGCCTGGTATGTTCTTTAGTTACCTCTTACCTTGCCTCTTAAACTACTGCCTGTCCTTCAAGGACCAAGTTGTCTTGGTCTTGGTCTTGAAATCTCCCTACATTCACATAGTCAGAATGAATCATTCCTTTTCTTCCCAAATATAACACAAATTACAGTCCACCTTAATTTTCTCTAGCAGGAATACAGAAAGGAATAAAATGTCATTAATGAGCTCCTTGATGCCATTTTCTTCCTTTCTGTATTCCTGCTAGAGCCCAGAGGAAACAGTTCCTGGCACATAGTAGGTGTTCAGTTGAGGTTTGTGGAATTGAATTGCACACCAATATATCCATGAAACAGTATTTTAAAAAATGTGACTTTTCTCCTTAAAAAAATCACAGAGTTGTCAACACTGAAAACTTTGTAGCTTCTAAGGAAAGTTACTGATCAGTGAAGCAAAGAACAAGTCAAGAATCAAGTACGGTTTGCCCTTCAAAAACCAATGACTGACAACAATAAAGCTACAAGTGATATATTATCTTCTTGAGGTGCATACATTTATTTTCCTCAAGGTGTGTATTTTATACCTCCTAACAGCCTTGAAGAGAGTTTAAAAAAATGTTCTCTGACTTTTATGCTTCCCAGGTCATTCTAGTACTGTACCTTGTGGAGAGAAGTAAAAATAAGCTATAAAGGCATACCTTCAGTGCTTTCGGGTTCACACTTTCTTCTTTATAAAAACAGAAGTCTTACCTGCTAGTAGTCTGAGTTATTTTCAGTGGCAAATTAAACCATAAGCTAATTTCTCACTGTCTTCTGAAATACATATGGTCTGATACTTGTGGATGAAATCAGTCTTACACTTTTGTATATTTCTCAGAATACTTTCCTCATGGGTTTGCTAGATGAACATTTTGGTGATTTTTCATCAGTAATATCAACATATATTTTATCTTGTTTTATTTTAAATGCTTGTATAATCCACAGTTCTTTTTAGAGCAGTGCTCCTCAGAGTGTGTTCCAGGGTCTGGTTACAGGTCTTGGAGATGTTTGGCTCAGTTCTCACTAAGATAAGGAGCTTGTGCGAAAAGATAAATTAACTGTGCCACTAAGCATGCTGTTTAGTTCAGCTGATGTTTTTTTCTTATATTTTTCATAGCAACACCTTATTGATGAATGAAGTGCACTAGTTTACATTATGGCACAAGCTTCTCTTCTTCTTGTAGACTGGCATTTGAGTAGCGTTGTTCTAGAGAACCTGCACCTATGTACATGTGACATGGTCCTAGTCACTGCTTACTGAGTCTAGATAGACTCATGGCCCATTCTGTGTGACAATTGTCTTTCTTCCTCCCCTCTCCCTCCTCCTTTCTCAGTTTCTCTCTCCATAATAGGAACTAAAAGGTATCGGGACATCTAGATGGAGTTGTCAGTTTGCAGTGGATGTGTGTGCTAAAGAGTCTTGGCTGGAGCCAATTCCATGCAAGATCAAGCCATAAGCAAACCCAAGTTCTGAGGAGCAGAAGCTATGAGGATGCAGGTAAGAGGATGGGCGGGGGGAAAGATGAAAAGTCTATCTATAGAGAGGGAAGAGAAGAAAGACCACGTGATGCTGGCTGGAATGGGAGAAGAAACGCATGCACACTTTTCCATACAGCGTTCTCCTTTTCCACTTCTCAGTTTGAGTCCCACTGCCAGGGGTTCTGATTCAACAGGTTGTCAGTGGAATCTGTGAATCTGCATTTTAATTAGTGATGCAGTGGATTCTTAAGTTAGGAACCTAGACCTTTTTTTGAGGAGTTCTGGCTATTTTGTGATCTGACCTCTACTCATTTTAGCAGCTTTAGTACTAGTCAAACTACAGATATTCAGACTCAATGTAGTAGCACACCTTTCTTATATCTTCATGTCCTTGCATATGCTGTTTTTCTTGTCTGGAATTCGTCTCTTTTTCTCAGTCTGGTAAAAACCTCCACATCCTTGCAAATGTAGCTCAAGCTTCAGCTTCTTTGGAAGCCTTGAAGTTTCCTATTCCCTCCCAAGCTCTACCACTTTATGTAGTGAGGGCCCTCACTACATTATTATAACCTCTGCTCAATTTCTCTGCCTTTCTTTAGAGAAACTCTCCTCACATCTTTCTCCATTCTCATTCTCTCTTTAAATTTCTTAACTCAGGACTTTTGTCTCCTGCCTTTTCCAATACCAAATTCCAAGAGCCTGTGATCTGCCCTACCTTCTGCATTTCTCAGAAACGTGTTGGCACTGGCCATTAGCTGTATCTTTTCTCATGCCCAACATTTAATTATGCCAAATGCCAAACATACAAAAAGTTGAAGGAATACTACAACAAACCCCTCCTACATTTTGCACCTAGATTCAATAATCTCAGACACATTTTGTTGTATTTCCTTTATGTTTATAATATGTATTTTATATTCTAATTTTTGCTGATTCATTTGAAAGTTACAGATGTACAGATTCATTTGCCAGTATCTTTAAATACTTCAGTATGCATCTCCAAAATAGGAGGTGGTTTTCCTACATAAACCTCTCTTTTTGGACATACTTTCTCTACTGTCTTCATTTTTTCTTCTGAATGTATGGTCTTTTAAATTTGTTTTGCTATACCTCCCTCTTTTCTGTGACCCCTGTGTGTGGCCGTGTTTGTGGGCTCAGTTCTTTTTCCTCTTCTGAGTTTAAACTTTCTCTTTAATTTACCCTATTATATCCCCTGGAATTTAAATAACATCCATAGTGTGTTCGCTCCAAAATGTTTATTTTCAGTCCAGTCTTCTCATGCTTGAACTGTGGATATGTTTATATAACTGTTACTTAACATCTTTATTCTGATATAAAATGTTCATCTCAAATTTAACATGGCTGAAAAAGAACTCTTCACTTCTCTCATATCCCTTTCTTCCTCTGTGTAAGTAAAGAATCTAACATTGCCCAAAGATAGATTTGGCCTTTGTCCTTGACTTCTGTAAGGTAATTTCTAAGCCTTTGGTGTGTCATGCCTGAGGGAAGTGTCTTTATTTGCCTGTGAACCTTGGGTCAGAATAGTCTTAACAATGTGGTTTAGAGTGGAGGATGGACACACCAGAAGAATCAGCAGTATGATTTGGAGGCAGGAAGGATGAGTCACACAGAATCGGTAGAGTTCCAGGGAGACTAAGGACTGAGATCAAACACTTGGGCAATCAATCTTGTCTACATGATGGAGTCCCAATAAAAACTCTGAACACCAGTCAAGTGAGCTTCCTTGTTGGGAGTTCTCCATGAATATTATCATACAGAGATGTGGAGAAATTCATGCTGTCTTGACTCCACAAGGAGAGGGCAGTTGGAACCTCCATGTTTGATACTTTTTTGGACTCCACTCTATGAATGTTTTCTCTTGGCTGATTTCAATCTGTAATAAACCCTAACCATGAGAGAAATAACCTTCAATGTGTTCTGTGAGTTCTAGTGAATTATAAAACCATAGGGTGGTCTTGGGGACCTCAAACTTGTAGCTGGTATCAGAAGTGAAGGTGATCTTGTGTGTGGGCTGTTCCCTCTAACTTTTCATTTGGCTAAACCTTCACATCCCCTTTTTAGTTATTACATGTGTAGTCTTGAGGAAGTGATTTAAACTCACTCTGCTTTTCTCTCCATATTTGTAAAGTGGGTGTACTTTTAGTATTTATTTCGTAGGATTGTTAATAAATGGTTCAAATATTGAACATGAGAGTCAAACAAGCAAATACAAAGCCAGCAGAATAGTGCTTGGCACTATTATTGGTGTCTGTATACTCACCATCTTTTTCATTAATACTCTAATCAAGGCCATTGTTATCTCTCAGATTACTGCAGAGCCTCAAACTGCTTCTCTGCTTCCATATCTCAGTCTACAAATTATTCTTCATGTAGTACCAACAGTAAGCTTTTTCAGGCATGCGATTTTACTTATAATTCCTAAATGGCTTTGTATCATACTTAGAGTAAAGTCAAAATTCTCCTTAGTCAACTGCCTACTCAACTCCTGCCCATCTCTCCAATGTCGTCCCCTACCTACTCTCCCCATGCTTCAGCCACACGCTGCTCTGTACAGGGGTCTGTGCCTACAGTGCTCTTACAGGTCTTTGCACGACTTGATTCTTCATAGTTTGGGGTTCCATTCAAGTATTGCCCATTGAGAGGTTTCAGCTGATGTATTTAAAATAGAATCCTCCCTGACAGCAGCATTCTGAATTTCTGTACCCTTAACTGGTGCAGAAATTTTATTTTCCTCAAAACCTGTTACTAATTTTTGAATTTAAATAGCCATTGTTTGCCTGTAATCCCAGCACTTTGGGAAGTCAAGACAGGTAGATCACTTGAGGTCAGGAGTTGGAGACCAGCCTGGCCAACATGGTGAAACCCCATCTCTACTAAAAAATAAAAAAATAAAAAAAATT
This sequence comes from Rhinopithecus roxellana, assembly GCF_007565055.1. Taxonomy (NCBI): domain Eukaryota; kingdom Metazoa; phylum Chordata; class Mammalia; order Primates; family Cercopithecidae; genus Rhinopithecus; species Rhinopithecus roxellana. The sequence continues at coordinate 65,492,131 of NC_044569.1, read as the reverse complement.
TTAAAAAGCTAGGCATGGTGACAGGTGCCTGTAATCTCAGCTAGTCCAGAGGCTGAGGCAGGAAAATAGTATGAACCCGGGAGGCGGGGGTTGCAGTGAGCCGAAGTTGAGCCACTGCACTCCAGTCTGGGCCACAAGAGTGAAACTGTGTCTCAAAATAAGTAAATAAATAAATAAATAAATAACCTATTGTTAAGAAGGGATTGTGGGTAAAGGGAGTGGCAAGAGTAGACTCTGAGGCTCCATTTAGAAGATGCTGTGATATGAATATGTCTCCCAAACCTTCATGTGTTGGAAACTTAATCACTCTGCTCTCATGAATGGATTAATGTCACCGTCACAGGAATGGGTTCTTTGTCTTGGAAGGGGCTTTGTTATAAAAGCCGACTCTCCCTAAGTCTCTTGCTTTTGCCCTCTTTCCATGTGATCTCTGCCATGTTATGTTGCAAAAGAAGGCCTTCACCAGATGCCAGTGTCACACTCTTGGACTTTCACACCTCCAGAACCGTAAGCCAAATAAACTTCTTTTCATAAAATAATACATAGCTAACATAAACAAATAATTTTAAATATTATTTGTTTATCATTTCTTTTCTCCAATTGGATGTAAGCTCCATGAAGGTGAATATTTTAGCTGTTTTGTTGTTGTTGTTGTTATTGTTGTTGCATGTAGTGCCTGTGACATACAAGATGCTTAATAGATATTTGTTGAATTAATAACCGAAGGCTACACCAGGGGGCAGGGTGATATGTTGTTTTCACATACATAATTTAAGTCCCAGGCATAGGGACTGACACTTAGTAGGGACTCAGCATTCCTTGACTGAAGACTGTAGCAGCCTGAGTATTTTTTATAGAAAGATTAAAAAAAAATTAGTTGTTCCCAGAATTTACTCTTAAGCGTTCTTTTCCTGGCAGGCTAAAGTGGAATTCCCACTCTTACAGTCTTGTGAGCAAAAAAAAAAATAGCTCTCATGAAATTATTGTAGTACTTCTCAATTGCCACCTCTCTTTTTTCTGTCCTGAATGAAATATTTAGACAGTTAAGGCATTGCAGCTCTATAGACTCAAAATGTTGTTATGAAAGGATTATTATAAAAATTGAAATCTATACACCCACTGTGCTATGGTTTGAATATTTGTTCCCTCTAAAACCCATGTTGAAATTTAACTGCTCTAGTAACAGTATTGAGAGGTGGGCACCTTAAGAGGTGCTTAAGCCATTGAGACTGCACCCTCAGGGTTATGTAAGGGTGACTTTGGCCTCCTCTTGCCTTCTCTCCCTTCTGCCGCAAGATGAGAGAACAAGAATGTCCTTACCAGATGCCAGACCCTTGATCTTGGACTTCCCAACCTCCCAAACTGTAAGAAATAAATCCCTGTTCTTTATAAATTAGCCATTCTTCGATATTTCATTCTTGTAGCACAAGATGAACAGAGACACCTGTTTTACAGAATTCCAGTTTTCACCATAAAACTATGTTAGTCACAGAGTCTGTTCTTCTATTTGCCTAAATTTGTGTCTATCTATGTGTGTGTTTATATGATGCCTATATATGTATGAGATTTTATGGTGTTAACCATATTGCTAAAAATGTTCTAAATGTAAGACATGATACAAGGGCAGTAATGGAAAGGCAGAATCTGTCCTTCTTACATTGCAGTCTCTCCTACTTAGTGTGTTAAGATCAAAATGAGACTGGGCATTGCTTTGTTGCAGTCAGAACCAGCCCTCCCTGGCAGAAAAGCTTATCAAGGAAAGCTTTTCTTTGAATTATGGGGAAGGGAGGTTTCCCTGTCATGGTTCATTGTCTCTTATTTAGAAGAAGCAGGCATTCCTTTTAGGGGAAGGTCTTTAGCTTCCTATTTGCTAGCAAAACCTTCCAGTAGTTACAAGTCATGAAACTTGGTTTTATTCTGGTAAGTGGATTTATTAAGAGGAAAAGGGAAGGGAGGGAGTTTGAGGAGGAGAATTTTAATGTAGAAATTAAGCTTGAAAATGCTTGGGAAATGGGAAGTAAGGGACAGCAGTGAAACCATTACCAGTATGATTGACAGATTCTGCAGGTATCTGACTCTTTTTAGTTAATTTATAATGATGCTAGATAATCTTTCTACAGTACAGTAAGTACTGCTGTGGAGTCATGAGACCTGGATTCTTATCTGATTTACTACTATTGTTATTTAAGAAGTCTTTTAACTTCTTGAAGTTTTTTTTTACATGAATTATGAGATATTAACATTTTCCTATCTACCTCCCTGGGTGGCAGAGAGGTAGTCATCATACAAAGATAAAATGTGTCTTGCCCTCGAAAGTTTTAAAGTCCAGTAGTATAAATCAATGCCATCAGGTTTTATGAGTGTTATGATATATATGGGAGCACAAATGAGGCTCATTGGACTATATGCAACTTGCTTATCTCAAGGAAAGGAATATCTCCCTTAGGTTTGCTTTCTGCATATAGATTCTATCAATATGTGATGAATTTTGGCTTATTTTAAGCATTTTGTCATTTGCAGAATAGCTTAACACTGATTCACAGGTTGAAAGTCAAAGGTTTAATTGATTTGATCTTAGACAAGCAGATGTTGATTGGGATTTTTTTATGATGCCAAAGAGTGAATTTAGACTCAAGGTAAGCTCAAACAAAATAGTGAATTCACTATGTCACAGAGTTGGGAAGTTCAACATTGCTCTGGCTTCAGGCATGGCGAGCTCTAGGGGCTTAAACACAGTTTTCTTCCTCCTTCTTTTTCTTTTTCTTTCATTCTCTCTTTCTATCAGCTTTGCTTCCCTCTATGTGTTGTTATTATTTCCTCTGAAGATCAGTCTCCTCTCTACACCTTAACAGTCACAGATTCCCGTCCTTTTGGGTTATCAGTCTTAGTAGAAAGAAAACTTTTACTGTCAGTTTCATAATTCAAATCTAAAAGGACTTTTATTAGTATTCATTTACTCATATGCTCACCTTTGGAACAACTGCCATTGTTGAATGAATGTGGCACTAGGTTTTGGTGAGGTGGCTGCAGTAGACTAAATGATTTTCCTGGCTCAAGGTCAAACAATCACCTAGTGGTAGGAATTAATTACTTGATTTCTGAGCTTTACTACAACAAACCCTGCTCTTGCCCACAACTGGGACTTCCATAATATGAATAGTGCCATCCAATAGAATGTAACGTGAGCCACAAGTGTCAACCACATATGAAATTTTAAGTTTTTAGTAGATACATTTAGATATATTAAAAGGAAAGAGACACAGGTGAATTTTATAATATATTTTATTTCAAGTTTCCAGATATTATCACTTCAAAATGAACTCAATATACAAAACAATTGAAATAATTTATATTTTTTTATACAAAATCTTCAATATTTGGTATGCATTTAACCCTTATAGCATACCTCAGTCTGGACATGTCCCATATTAAGAATGCAGTGGCCAGACGTGGTGGCTCATGCCTGTAATCCCAGCACTTTGGGAGGCTGTGGCAGGTGGATCATTTGAGGTCAGGAGTTTGTGACCAGTCTGGCCAACATGGTGAAACCCCGTCTCTACTAAAGATACAAAAATTAGTTGGGTTTGGTGGCACATGCCTGTAATCCCAGCTACTTGGGAGGATGTGGCAGGAGAATCGCTTGAGCCTGGGAAGCAGGGGTTGCAGTGAGCTGAGATTGCGCCATTGCACTCCAGTCTGGGCAAGAGAGTGAAACTCTGTCTCAAAAAAAAAAAAAAAAAAAAAAAAAAAGAACGCTGTGGCCACACACCATGTGGCATGTGGCTACTGTAACTGGACAACAGAACCCTAAAGACATGGAGCCAGAGAGATGTGGGACAAGGGGGAGAATCCACATTCAGGATAACCCGAGAATCACTGAAGCCAAATGTTTACGTTCTCTGACACCCTTCCTACTGATAAATATATCATATCAAATTATTATAAAATTTATCTTTGAGATGAAAAATCTGTTGATCCTCTCTTCATTCTTTCTTAATATTCTAATGCTTAAGAGCTTCCTGTTGTTTTGTTACTTCCATTGCTTTGCATTTTCAATAGCACTTAGTTAAAATTTTCTTCGTTACTCTAGTGCTTGCCATTACATGCATTTTAGAAAATGATAAAAAATGATCATAATTATATAAAGATTTTCTTTCTTAAGATTGAAAATTACAGTAGGGTAATGGTTTTTCATTTTCAATGTTGAAGATTTACTTGAAGGTGTCTTTACATATGACAATTTAACCATTTAATAACTTTGTGTATGCTAAAGTTAATTGCTTTCTTATTGAGTCTTATTAAAATGTGGAGTTGCAGTTAAGAAATGTAACAAAAACTGTTTTATGCACCCATATATCTTATAGGGAAAGATAATCTTAGTTCATGCTGCTTCATACTTAAGCAAGGCATCAGTTAGGATAGCTTTGTAGCAAGCGTTTTGATACTTTAAAAAGGATCTGTCCCTGTAGTTTACTGGCCAAATCTGCTCCTTTCTTATCATAATTCCTTAAAGCAGAGTTTAGCACAAATAGTAATGAGGGTTTTAGTTTATTCATTCATTTATTAAGAAAAAGCACAGGCTTGCTGTCCATATGTAAATTCCCTTTAAAAGGATATTTTTTTTTTTCTGTTCTGTTTACTCTGTGTCCCAAATGCCTAGAGCAGTGTCTAACTCAGAGAAGACATTCAATGAGTGAATACACCAGGTGGCATAAGTAAAAGACTCATTTAAAACTGCAGCGGGAAAAGGGGATATTAATTTTGGGCACATACTATGCTAGGCTCTGTGTGAAGTTTATAATACATTTTATACATGAAATTCTTATAAAAATCCTGTGAAACAACTATTGTCTTCATTTAACAGCTAAGAAAACAGAGAGACAGAGAAGTTAGTAGATTTCCCAAGATCACATAATTAAATGATGTAGTTGGGATTGACTTTAGGTTCATCTGATCTCAAAGCTTTGCTCTTGCATTCCATTAGTTTCTTTTTTTTTTTTTTTTTTTTTTTTTTTTTTTTTTTTTTTTGAGACAGAGTTTGGCTCTGTCACCTAGGCTGGAGTGCAGTGGCCAGATCTCAGCTCACTGCAAGCTCTGCCTCCTAGGTTTACGCCATTCTCCTGCCTCAGCCTCCCGAGTAGCTGGGACTACAGGCGCCCGCCACCTTGCCCGGCTATTTTTTTGTATTTTTTTTTAGTAGAGATGGGGTTTCACCGTGTTAGCCAGGATGATCTCGATCTCCTGACCTCGTGATCTGCCCGTCTCGGCCTCCCAAAGTGCTGGGATTACAGGCTTGAGCCACCGCGCCCAGCCGCATTCCATTAGTTTCTTAAGGCTGCCTATATAAAGCATTGCAAACTAGGTAGCTTAAAATGACAGTACTTTACTCTCTCACAGTTCTGGAGGCTCCAGGTCCAAGATCAAGTTGTCAGCAGAGCCATGCTCCCTCTGAAACATGTAGATGAGGAGCCTTCCTTGCTTCTTCTAGCCTCTGCTGTTTGCCTTCATCTGTGGCTTCCTTGGCTTGTAGGTGCACCAATTCAATCTCTGCCTCATTGTCACTGGCGTTCTCCGTGTCTGTCTCTTCTCTTCTTACAAGGACACTGGTCACTTTGAATTGAGAATCCACCTTACTTCAGTATGGCCTCATCTTAACTAATTACTTTTGCAATAATACTATTTCCAAATAAGATCACATTTTAAAGTCTTGGGGGTTAGGAATTCAATATCTCCTTATTGGGGGACACAGTTCTACCATAACATTCATCATACTTGATATTCGTCAAGCACAGATACTTATTAATTACCTGAAAAGTCCAAGGCACTGGATGTGTTTTTATGATGTACGGATCCAAAAAAGAATAATGTGCTATCATCTAATTAGGAGGAAAAAATGTATTTCTATAAAAATAAATGTCAATGATAGGTAGTTTTAGATTCAGTGAGCTTGAGATGAGAGCAGCACATGGAAGAAGAATTATTTTGCAGAAATTTAGAGATAAAGCTCTAGAGTTTAAAAGAGAAGACTGAGCTAGAAATTGAGTTTGAGACCACTGTACACAGAGGGGAGGGTAAAGCAGTGAGAAATGGTGGGACATCTGATGTTCAGACTCATAGGAGAAGAGAACTGGCTTTTTATGAAGAAAATAAAAGCAGTCAAAAAGGAGAGGGGCCATCGTGCAGAGAAGTTCAGACATGGCAAATGCTATGGGACAGAGCAAAAGAGCAAGAGGAAGAAATAAGACTGCTGGACAGTAGACTTTTAATGTTTTGGGAAACTTGTGAGGACACCATTTCAGTAGAGTATCTGACGCTACAGCACAGCAGGGCAGGTATTTGACTGCAGTTTGAATTTAGGTTGGTGCGAACAGAAAGCTGGACAATGAAGACCACTAGATGATGGTATGAAGTGAGAATGGGCTTACTTGTAAGAGCTGCTGTGAGTGTGATTTCTGGTTTCAACGAGGTTCAAGTCCACCTCCTAAAATCTTAACTGTGAATTGATTAACCAGTTTCTCAAGTGTTCATCGAGTGTCTGTTATGTACCAGGCATTGTTACATTGATGGGACTGTCTCGGGGAGGAAGAGCATCATTCATTCCACCATTAGCCCTTCTATTTCTGTGGGGAGATAGACAGCAGGTAACCGAACACATGTGTAATAGAATCCATACTCATAAAAGCTATGAAAAAAATAAACAGAATGTGAAATTTATGATTGACAAGGGAGATGGGGAGGTAATGAGCTAAGATTAAATTTTTTTTCAATTAGGAGTTAAATGCAAGACATATATTTATGTGCCATACACCCAAGTATTATAGAAAATACTCAATCAGATTTAGAGACTAATTGTTAATTTAGTCATCTTGTTTAATATTTTTTCTTCTGTGTCTTATGGGGGAAATGATGAAGTTAACGAGGAACTGAGCTCTGGTCTTCTATTATCGTTGAATCATAATATTATAACCACGTATCCTATTTTGGTGTCCACCACAAATTTGATACATGTGTCTTTTGTGTCCCAGTCCAAAGATGTTATGAAAATATAGACCTTGACAGTTTTTGATGTACTATGATAATTGCCGTACTTTAAATGTAAATGATTATCATTTTGAATATTTCAGAAGTCAAGGTAAAGAGAATTGAATTTTAACATTACTTAGATGTTATAAGCTGAGGGATATTGTAATAGAAGAATAAAAATTCGTAAGGGGAGTAACTCAGTTTAAAAGATGTCTGTTAGATGTTTTTCAGTGAATTAAGAAAAGATGAGATGCTGTGACAGGCTCTGTCATGGTCCTTAGAAGCATGTCTCTTTACAAGTGTGGAGGTGATGCCCGTTTAAAGCTTATCATTATAAGGGTATCTTTGTCTAAGAAAAGGACTGCTATGTTGTTTCCGTTTAAATGTCTGTGGATTTCTGATTCTGGAGAATTATTTTGATATCAGGGATATTTGTTGTTTTGAAAAACCTGGCTGGCAAATGCTTTTTAAAAAATCAACTCATTACTTCATTTTTATGTCTAAAGGGTAACACATGACATCCAAATATTTCATTTTATGTAGCTTCATGTCTTAAAGTTCTGATATAAATTGAGGGCTTGAAAAATGCGATGTCCAGCAAACATGGTGATGCTCTGATGGAGAAAAAAGAGGTGACAAACTGCTCTGCGCTGGCGAATTCAACAGAGAGGATGAAGCAAGGCAGTGTGCCGGACACCCCCACCCCCGTTCCCCAAATCCTCCAAAAGAACATATTCTCACATGTCACTGCCAAGAAAATAAGGTCAATATGCATCTAAATAAATTACAAAAGACCCTTACTGTGCAGTAGGCAGCCAAGCCTGGAGGAGCCATGCTGGGGTTGGAGTTATCACCAAATGTGCTGGCTCTGTGGGAGAACGGCTTTCTCTTCCTCACCATGGTGGGAAAGAGAAGGCTGCTGTCGCTGTTCTTCCACTGCCATCTTTGCTGACGAGATTTAGAGTGACAGTGGCCTGTGGCTTCATCAATTGAGAAAGGCACAGTAAATTGACAGCCACTATAATGGCAAGTATGTCTACTTCCCTGCCTGACTCCTTTTGGAAAAGAGCACAAGAGCATATGAAAATGTGTGCCTCATCCTCTGACTTACATGGGCAAATACACCTTCCCTATTGACCTGTTGATTGTGATGGTTATGCCTCCCTTGACTGCCTGAGTCTGTAATGATAGGCATCATAAAACCAGATAAAAACACACAGTCATGACTGCAAACATTCATTCACATAGCAGAGGCTTAACAGTCCAAAGTACCAAGCAGATCGCATTTGACTTTGTAGTAAGGTTTTATGTGTAATCATGACAGATGTTCAGGGAGATTATCCTTTTCCATCTCCACCCTGACTCTCTGCAGCTTGCTCACACAGGACTTGCTCCAAAATAGCCTCTCTTTTGCAAATAGATGAAGCTTGAGGCCTTCAACAGTATGAAGTCAACGTTCTACTCATGAAGCATTTGCTTTCCCAACAGATGAATGCTCCTTTCTCTTAGGCCAGTGGCAGGCTGCCCTGCAAGTCCTGCTTGCCTTTCCTTGCCAAGAGCTATCTGATGCCAACCAGAGGCAACTTCAAAGCTACTTTATGTCATGACAGAACTTTAAGAACTTGTGCCCTCTAACGATGCATACTGGATAGTAAAGATGTTTCTGATGTGTATTTACTTTGTCGCTAATCTCCCTTCAGGGGTTTAAAAGTGAACAGGCATAATAAAATGCTTCTTGCTGTTTCTCTTCAAATTTAGGGATTGACTGCACCACATGCTTTCTCTAGGCTTATTTGGTTATCTCTAAGTAAAGGCTTTTCTCCGCCAAAGTTCTCAATTTCCAGTGATATTTGAAGAGCATTCTGTTTGACACAGGCATTTCTCAGTCAAATTATGACACCTTATAACATCATCTGATACTTTTTTTCTAAGATTGGAAAAGGAAAAACAAAGACAAAAAGATCTCTTTGGAAAAATTTTCAAAACGGGGTGAAAGACCTATTTGGGCTAATAGATAATGCCTCTTCTCTGTTTCTATTTTGTATTGTTTTTTATTTAAAAAAATGTTCCTATGTTTTGGCATTTTCTCTTTATTTGTTTGCATTTTCTATGTTAAAAAAAGGTATGCTTAGGCCTTATCTAGAAGGCACACACATTTAAATATTAAAACATCTCCATACAAACGTATTTGGAATAGGAGGAAAAAATCAGGACATTGTAAAAGAAGAAATGCTTTTATAAATTCAGTGTGGTCCTTAGGGTACTCAGGAGGCTAATTAAGAGCATCTCATTCCCTCTGTGGGTGATCACTTGAAATACAGAGCTTAGCAGAACAGGGTATAAGGAGTATAAGGAGGAACTCTCATCAATGGTCCCCATTTTCTAAGAAGCACCCTTGTTGCCATTCAGGTGCCACGCTGCACAAGTTCCTAAACTGAATGAAGCTAGGAATCTTCACGCTGGAATTTATAGTCATGTGGGACAATAAAATCATCCGGGTCAGCCCTTCTCATTTCAGTGGTGGAAGACACCAAAACCTAAAGGAGCTGAAGAAGTTGTACAAAGTCACACAAAACGTTAGCAAGTATAAATTAGACCTCAGACTTCCTTGACAATTATTTCTTGCTTTAGGTGCCAGAGGAAATGATTCCCAGAAGACTATTTTCTTTTCTTGGAGGTCTCAGTACCATGCCATTCCACATTGGACATTTTCTGGACTGATAAACTGTATGGTAAAACAACAAATTCATACAAACTCATTTTGATTGGTTATTTCTTTCTTTATGTAGTTTCTTGTTTGATTGTCTTCCTCATAAATTTAGCATGGTTCCAATTCTAAGTAAAATCAAGTGATCTGTTTTAAATTGACTTCTGAGTACATGTACTGGAGCCTGTGTTCTAGGAAGACACCATATCACCTGGGCTTTGGGAGACACAGAATGATTAGGTGCCATATATCCTACATAGAGAAGATGTGATCCAGATAGAAAATGAAGGATCTCACTGGCCCTAAAAGAAAGAAACAATATTACACAGTTAAAATCTTGCCAACAGGACCAAAGTATGGTTCTACAGTCTTTGTGGTCTGAGATACCTCTCGATTCTATTCTTAAATTTCAAAATTGATTCTTCTATATTTAGTTCTTGGCAAGATTATCAGACAAGCCAATCTGTAGGATTGTTTGAATTCCGTATGTTTGGCATTTGAATTAAAGTAAGGATAAATTATAACATTTAAAGTTCTTTGATGCAAGAATTTGAAGGTCCTCACCTCCTTTTCTTTTATTACTATTTGTCTTCATTGGCTCTGATGATGTATTTTTGACAATGTGGAGCTAATAAAGACAGTTATTAGTTCAATCTGTACATTGACCAGTTAGTTTCCTTTGATTTTATGGCCATTATTTGCAGGCCACACATCTCACCAACTTGTATTTTAATTGCAATGGAGCTCAGATGACAGGGTGCAAATAGTCAAATGAAAAGGAGTCACCACTGTTAGAGATAGTTCCCACCAGTGGGATGCAAAGAGAGAAACATAACATAATGATAGAAACAGGCAATAGTGTTCCTCCTGCAGAAGAAAAAGGGAAAACCATAAAGAATTTGAAAGTCCTGCACATAATTAATAGATTAAAGGCCCTTAATGTTGTCAAGGGTCTGAAGTTCCATTGGGTCTATTTGATCTTGGGTAATGGGTTCAGTATTTCTGTCTCTAAACTCCTTCAGACACCCTAGGCAACCTGACATTTGAAGCAGTTAGCCATCCCCCTGAATCCAAACAGTTCTATTTAATAAATCCCTATTTCTGTCCAGTGTGCTGAGGAAAAGTCTTTTGTTGGATGTAGTAATGAAATTGGAAATATGACTGGCTGTCTATTCCCTTCTGCAAGCCCCCTCAGGCTCTGGGTTGCCTAATGTCCAGGGTCTCCCTCTTAGACCACCCTCAGTGATTCTCACCTCCAGGTATTCATGCCCCTGTGTAATCCTCTTCCCTTGAGTGCAGATGGAACCAGTGACTTGCTTCTAAATGATAGAATACAGCAAAGATGATGAGATCACTGATGTAAGTTTGGTTTTTGCTAGCAGATTCTGTCTCTCTCACTTATTTTAATAAAACAAGCTGCCATGTTATGCACTGCCCTAAGGAGAGGCCCATGTGGCAAGCACCGAGGCAGCCTTTAGATTGACATCCAGCAAAGAACTGAGGCCTTTAGTTTACCAGTCCACAAAAACCTAAAGGCTTCCAGCAACTGTGTAGGCTTTGGAAGGAATTCTTCCCCAGTTGAGCCTTCAGGTTAGACTTCAGGCCCAGCCCACATCTTGATTTCAGCCTTTGGAGATACCCTGGTGCAGAGGAGCCAGCTAAGCCATGCTTGGACTCCAGATGCATGGAATTTCTGAGATAACAAATATGTGTGATTTTATGCTGGTTTGCAGTAATTTGTTACATAGCAATGGATAACTTAGGCAAGTCTTGTTATCAGTTGTGAGCATACGTGTAGCTACTTGTTTGAGCTATTTGCATGCTGCACTGGGCCCCTGCCTAATCACTCTTCTTAGGTGGACGCTGAAAAGCCAACTCAGGTCTCTATGACACTTTCTAAAGAGCAGGAAACTATATTCGAGTCCCTCTTCTATCAGTTTTAGCTTTGTGTTTTGTGTTCCACCTTCAATAACTGAACAGATTTGCCAATGGGGACAGGAGAATAGAGGAGCTTAGCTTCAGTGGTCTGAGAATAGAGGCAAGTTTTTCCTTGTAGATAGCAGAAGAGGGAGTTTTAATACCTTAATTTTGAAATTAATAAAATATCTTTTTCTTAAAACATTTCTCCTGTGACCATAGGAACTTTTATGATTTCTGCATGTTCGAGATACCCAAAACCTCCGCCAAAGAGCAGTGGAATGCATTTGGCATAAGATGGTTTATTTATAAATTAGGAACCAAGAACTTTGGCTTTCATAAAAATTTGGTAAAACTTCATCCTATTTAGAAATTGTAATAAAAATGTCCACTTGGTTAGTCTAAAAAAATTTCCAGGAGAAAATACAGTGAACTTTAATGCTGAGTGCTGCAGCCTCTTGGCTTCATACTGGCATTAGTTTGAAGCTTTCTAGCCCATACTTTTCAGTAAGAAGGCTGAAATAGATTATAGGTTGTTTTTTCTATTGCTGAGCTTTTTTTCCCAATTGCTCTCCTGAGAGAAAATTGAGTGTATGACAGGGAAGACAAGCATGAAACCTTTCATAATCCAGGCCTGTGTTCTCAGGAGATTGTCCTTGATATATGAGACTGCTCATTGAGTCTTTCTTGGTGTTTATTTATGTGACCACATTTCCCCGTAATTAAATGCCTCCATTAATCAATACTGAGCTTCTCCACACTGAGTCTGCAGAGCTCATCAAGATGAGAACTTTTTAATTTTAAAATAAAAAAATTCCTGATATATACATAATCCCTGAAGAAATAGCAGATCTATTACTGGCCAATGACATCAACAATTGAGTTTTATTTTTGTTCCCTATTTCAGGATTACTAATAGGGCTGGAGTGAGAAGAAAAGCTTAGAAACTTATGAAAGAAGCTGGGGTTCTTCAGGAGTTTAAGGCAAAGGCACAATTTATTCTTTCTTCATCGCCTCTTTCATTCAGTTGAGCTCCTACTGTGTCCCACAAATGGTGTGGTTGGCTCCTGGGCTGTCATGTGAATAAAACCATCCTCTTGGCAAGGAATTAACAATATAAGGGGATGAGATACACAGTAAATGACAAATAAAATGGAGCTTGATAGAAGTTGCAATACTAACCCCATATATAAGGAAAGACTTTCTGTTATGAAAATAAATGACGGCAAAACAAAAGAATCTCCTAATGATTCATCTGACTGTGAAACTTGAACTAGCACTTTTTAGCTCACACAGAATTCATGTTCTATATCAGCTTTGCTGGAAGAAGTGCATGTAGTCTTAGGGGATAAAACAGAGGTCCATGGGATGAGGAGAAAAGGCCTGAAGCACTCTTCTTGGCTGTCAGAATGTCATCATTTATGCCACTATTTCTTTTTCAATCTGTTTAGTTTAATATTTGCTTTATTCTTAAAATAAAGTGAATTTTAAATAGTGGTCAGAGCATGCATTTAAAAATATCATTAATTCAATTAATATTTATTGAGCACCTATCATGCACTGGCACTTAGAATTTAAGAAGAAGATTGGTACTGTCTTGTAGTTGGGAGATGGTTAATTCTTAAAAACAATGATGAACACTTATCTTTCTATACATTTACATAAGTAATTCTAAATATGTGGCTTCTGGGTATGATAGTTTTTTAATGTGTCAACTTAGGCTGAACTATGAGGATGAAAGAGAGGTGTGAGGATGGTAGCATACACACCTTCTTCTAGTGACCCAACCGAATGTGAATTTAGGTGCTGCTGTGATGGGATTTTGCAGGTGTAATTAAAATCCCAAGTGATTTAACTTTAAATTATTGAGATTATTCTAGGTAGGCCAGACCTTTCCAGATGAGCCCTTAAGAGGGTCCCAATTATTCAAGGCGAAAGAGTTCCCCAGAGCAGCTGAGTCTACAATTACCCTCTTTTTGCTGGATCTGCTCTTCCTGCCTGCCTGCCCTACAGATTCCTAAATTCCTTGTAATCTGTGTGTGTGTGTGTGTGTGTGTGTGTATGTGTGTGTATGTCTCTCTCACTATATATGTGTGTGTGTGTGTGTATACACACACACACACACATATATATACACACACATACACACACATATTTATATGTCCTCCTGATTCTGTTTCTGTGGTTGCATCCTGACTGATGCACTGAAATTTGAAAACGATACTGTGACCTCATTTAACACGTATTTTATGCTCCGAATGACTATCATTGCTTATGAAACTGGGAAAACATTGTTCATAAATCTATGCAAAAATAGCCCAAATATATTTCATGACGTCTGGTGGGCCCCCAATTCATTGGCTTTGCCTAACGTCTTTGGTTAAACTGTGAAAGGCATCCGGCCACCGGGTGAATTGCCACGTGATTCCATCGCCGCCGTGCGTGCTTGCAGCTTGTTCTGGCTCTGTTCAGGAACGGTGGGTCTTTCCAGCTGGCTGGATGGGGAAGCAGCATGTGCCAAGCTCTGCTGGAACGTTTTGAAACAACATTGCATATAACGTAATTAAGTAGGGATGACTGAAGACTTAATGCCTTCACTGACTAGAGTCAAGTCTAAGCTGAACCCAGAAACTTTATCTTCTTTGTATTTTTAAAGGAAAGAAGATAAAATGTATGAAAAACTGGACTTTGTTGCAATCCTTTTGATACCATCAAAATGTAGACAATTCTTCAAAATTATTTGATTCTATTTTTATAACTGTCCATATTATTGATTGTGAAGGAAGTATATACTAGAAAAATCAACAAGATAAAGTATAAGGATTAAAAACCACCATAATTCTACCAGAGGTGACCATGGTTGTGACCTTAGTTCTGCAGTCTTTTTTTTTTTTTTTTTTTTTTTTTTTGTGACGGAGTCTTGCACTGTCGCCAGGCTGGGATGCAGTGGCATGATCTTGGTTCACTGCAGCCTCCGCCTCCCAGGTTCAAGCAACTCTCTGGCCTCACTTCCTGAGTAGCTGGGATTACAGGTGCCCGCCACCACACCCGGCTAATTTTTTGTATTTTTAGTAGAAATTTGCTTTTCCCTGGTGACTGATGATGTCAGGCATCTCTTCCTGTGCTTATGTGTCATTTGTATACCATTTTTGGTATGTCTGTATGTCTGTAAAATATTTTGCTCAGTTTTAATAGAGCTGTTTATTTTCTCTCTGAATTTTAATAGTTGTTTACATTTTGCATACAAGACTTTTATTATGTGTTTTGTAAATATTTTCTCCCATTCTACAGCTTAAATTTTTGTTTTCTTAGTAAGAATATTTATAAATAAAAATAATATTGTCTTTAAAGAGTAAAATTTAAAAATATTTGACCTAGAGTATATTACTTTGGCTATATAGTATTCCATTTTATGAATATGCCATAATGTATGACCAGACTTCCTGTTTCCACAGCTTCACTGCTTGTGTCTTTTGTCAGTTACGTGTGTCATCTTACTTAGCAATGTGCTATGATCATTTAGGATGATTGTGCTTTTATCTGATACAAAATTAAATATTTTTAATTCAGTGGGCTTTTTCATGGAGCACTTAAAAAGCAGTCTTTAAATCACTTGAACCCAGGAGATGGAGATTGCAGTGAGCCAAGATTGAGCCACTGCACTCCAGTCTGGTGACAGAGCAAGACTCTGTCTAAATAAAAAAATAAAAAATAAAAAAAATAAACAGTCTCTAAATCACATGGGCAAAATTCTTCTAAGGCAAAACACATTTCTGTCCCTCACTCTCTCCCATCCTTTTCAACCTGAGGTCTCAGGATTCCTGTTAAAATGTACATGCAATACTGTAAATATCTTTTTAAAAAGCTTTGAACATGTTAAAATCATACTAACGCTTCTGAATAATCATAGTCAATTGATCATGAGCATTTATTAAATTAAACCACAATAAAGGGATAAAAAGTTACAAGTCCAATAGAACCAGTAAAATGAAAGGAAAATTAACAGCAGAGAAGGAATTGAACAGTTTTTTTTTTCCTTCTAGTTTTTAAAACATGGAAATCACATCAATAAGTAATAGTTAATGAACTTAAGGGGGAAGCAACACCGTAGGTGTTAGAGGAAGATATTAATGAGAAAACAGTTGACTTCTTATGTGGAACTCTGGAAGTTAAGAAATAACCAGTGGTCTGCAGGATTCTTATATCTAGCCATGCATCCTCATTGGGCAGAAAAGGAGATTTTATTCCCTGAGAATTGAAAAACCTGAGGAAAAATCTCCAATATAGTATTTTGGATGTCCCTCTAGAGGAAAAAAGCAGCTTTACTGTCACTCCCATGAAGTCCCTTCCTACATGCCATCAGAGTCTGAACGCATTAGTGCTCTAGGTGAAGAATTAATGAATGACCAAAGAGTACAAGATTTCAGAGGAAAACTTTCTACCTGAAAGGGAAAAATTATGAATCTGCAAGAAGCTGAGACAATTCAGGGAATAAGAAAATCATCTAAAAAGATCTTTCAGGGATATTCTAAGTTGAGTAACTGAAAAATACTAATTTAGATAACAAAATGAAGATGATGTAAAGTAGATACATTCAGATAACAAAAAAAGAGCTCTCAGAAATAGAGGAAAGAAAAAATAAAGTTTATAAAGTAATTGAATAGTTGGATCATAAGGTCAAAGAAGTCATTCAAAAAGTAATCCAAAAAGGCAGGAGAGAGTAAAACCAGATTAGAGATTTAGGAGGTTCAGAGTCTTATTAAATGGATTATAGACACAGATAACAGTAAAAACATAGAGAAGAAAGTTATAGAAATAATGCAAGAAAAAATTTCCAGAACTGATGAAACTCAGTCTCAAAAAGACAAGTCTGGCACAATGAAAGAAAAAAGCCAACTATTAAACCACATTATCATGAAATCTTAGTACCTTTGCGACAAAGTGAAGCTCTTTAAGCTTTCGAAAGAGGGAAGAGAGTTCACATACAAAGGATCTGAATGGAACAAGACCTCAAACCAAAAAAAAAAAAAAAAAGGAACCAAGACACAATGGAACAATTGCTACAATATTCATGGTGAAAATGATTTTCAGTTATCCATCAGGAATAATAATAGAATAAAGATATTTTTTAAACAACTTAGAGAATTTATTTAGAAAGTAGAAAATAAAAAGTATGACTCTAACATCTATTTAGAATATGAACAAAACTAGAAACAGTTAAACTACAGAAAAAAAGGCAGAGACCCTGAAGTGACTTAATGGCTATCCAATACAAACAGGCAAAACCCAAGTTACTTTCATGCAAATAAGCATTAAGGAAAAGAATATGGGAATGTTTACAGAATGTGTCATGGCAAATATTTTTCAAATTTACATAAGAAACTGTACATAAATGAAGCAATTTACAAGAATTAGGTAATTTACAAGAAATGTTTTACAGGTTACAGTAGGAGATAACTTATTATGAATAAAATTTGTAGTACATCATGCATGTTTACATCACAGATTCAGTGTTAAAAGAATTCAGACATGATAAAACTTAGACTTGACAAGAATAATGTAATAGAATAAGGCAACTGAGACTGAAATGACATGTGTAAGTCAAATTAATCCCCAAATTAAAGGATTCCTTAGGTTGGGATATAATAACATCTTCCGAGTATGATTTGGTCAATAACGGCATTGAGCTAAATGCCATTCAATTTTAGTTAAAAGCTTAGTTTTTAGATGTAGTTTAAATAGAAAGAAAAGCACACAGTGTATAAAACATAATAAAAACCACCTTAGTATCACTTATATCCTAATAATTATATTTGGGACAAGCAGACTAGAATATTGGTGTGACTTCTATAAAGTTACTTTCTATTTCTAAATGCTGTAAACTAAACTAAAACAGGTTCCTCAGAAAAAAGTGGCCAATTCCAAAATGGCTTCATACCCATGACAACTATTGCCTGAGCTAGGTATGACATTGATGAAATTCATTCATAAGGTAAAGTTGAGATATTTTCCAGCATGAAAACTCAAAACATGTAACTTTAGAGCACACTTTCTTGAAAAGTTACTGGAGAATACATTTCAGCAAAATATGAAATGAATTTAAAAATTGAAGGACATAAGATACTGGAGAGTAATGAAGGGGCATCGAAAGATGTTGATAAAGGGACATTCTCGGACCACTGCAGTGAAGCAGAGTCAAAGAGAAACCTGTCCAGACTGAAGCAGGCATTCTAGGGGCTCTGGAAGAAAACATATAAAAGGAAAAAAGCAAACTGATTTTATGTATGTATAAAATACATTTTATATATACAGTAGATTTTATGTATTTATACATATACATATACACATATCACTCATCTATGCCTTGAATAACACTTATCCAGACATAATAAAGACTAGCTTTTATTTGATATATTAACATTTATGTCAATATGTATGTCAAACATCATATATTGAACAGTAATGTATAACATTTTGTTTAATATGTTAACATCCATATATATTAATTAGGAGTATGGAAGCAGATGCGTAGGTGGGATGTGGGATAATGGTGGTAAAAGAGAGATAAATATACTATAAAACAAAGTTGACAGATAATTCCTAAAACTAAGAAGTTAAAAATAGCAGTATATATACGTTTTAAAAAATATGAAGCTGTCCCTGTACAGATGCCAAAATAAATACAGAAGTAAACATTGAAGGGAACAGCTAAGAGGGTTGGAAGTGGTTGGTCCTTGGGAGTGGGAATTGGTAGTGAAAAGGGATGGAGCGAGATTTGCCATTTTTCATTATAAACCATTTAGGAAAACATAAATTTTGTGCATGAATTACTTTGAAAAATTATTTAAAAATTTGGATCCTGGACTTACAATGTGTATGTTGTATTATTGGTATTAATTTCTGGCTAATTTCCAGGGAGAATAAATGAAATAAAATAAAAATCTTTTGATATATTTTAAATAGATTGTGTTCATTTAAATCAACACTGCTTTTACAATAGTAGAATTTTGAAAATATATTCCTGGTTTACAATATCATTTTTATGATTTTCAGAAAATCACAAATCAAATCATAACACCAGTTTCATTCACTCACGTTCTATGATTTAAACTCTATTTAATAGTTAGCTTTAGAGTTTATTTCTATAACATCTTTCGTGGTATAGGCATTTTGATTCTTACCATCCTCTGACTGTGATATGTAGTAACATTTAGCTTCAGATAGTATATGTGACTAAATCTTAGCAATCACCCAAAATTGTCTCATGGCAGGAAGAAAGAGTAGCCTATGTATTTGAAGTTATTGAATTACATAAAGTGTTATTTCTTTCTTAGATATGGAACAAAACAGGTGCAAAAAACTCATGTGTGGACATGATGTTGAAGCAGGTTATATTAACCTTTTCAACAAGACATTTGGGACAGGCAGTTAATCTATGAAGCCATCAAGTGGAAAAAAAAATCACAATCCTTACTGCTTTATTGAAAAACTGTCTAAAATGATATGTATCTGTATATATTTGGGCGTTAAGAAGTAAGACCCCTTTTGAAAATTAAAATGGTAATATATTAACCTTACTTGTGAAAAGTAGCCCTAACGGATTTTTCCTACTTGATGGAGAGTGTTTTCTCTAATGTGTCTGTTGTGGTTAGACAAAATCCCTAAATTAGGTACTCAACTACAAGAGAACGTAGCAACTCTAGGACTTTGCAGAACTGACTGCTTTTAACATTGTTCGTGAGAGTTGTTATTCGAAAACAATTATTGGAAACCTTAAATAGGTAGGGATTTGTATCCCATCAAATGAAGGTCTTGGTTTTTATGCTATTTACTCCTTATTTCAAGGTTTCTCTTGATCATCTGGACCTGAAAGAAAGTTCTGCCTCAAAATAGATGGGGCCTGTTCTGAACTGTTTTTTTTTTTTTTTTTTTTTTTTTTCTTAAAGATTGGTGCAGGCTATTATATCATGTTACAAAGATGAAGAAATATAATTAAACACTGGGAGAGGTGTACTCATTGTCACTGTAAAGACTGAAAAAATCTTTTTAATTGAGAGGGAAAACTAACTTCATTTCTTGAGAGAGAAAGGAAAACATTTTGTGGGAGTCAAAAAGAAAATAAAAAAGGATTGTCATTCTAACTGGCGTGAGATGGTATCTCACTGTGGTTTTGATTTGCATTTCTCTAATGACCAGTGATGATGAGCTTTTTCTCATGTTTGTTGGCCACATAAATGTCTTTTGAGAAGTGTCTGTTCATAGCCTTTGACCACTTTTTGAAGGGGTTGTTTGTTTTTTCCTTATAAATGTTGTTTTAGTTCCTTGTAGATTCTGGATATTAGACCTTTGTCAAAGGGATAGATTGCAAAAGTTTTCTCCCTTTGGAAACAAAATATAAATAAATATGGTTTCTTAAAAAAAAAAAAAAGGAAGCAGTCAACAAAAATCTAGAGATTATCTGAAAGGCAGTTGGAGGGCAACGCTGAAAATCCGAAAATGATGAGAACTGTTATGCAATTGCAAAGTCTAAATTAAAAATTGGTTAAAAAAGTTGGGATTGAACCTGTGGACTCTGGTCTTCATGTTTCTGTACCCAAAATACATGTAGTATTTCATGCTCCTCTAATTTAATAAATGGTTCTACACATCAGAGTAATTCCATCAGTGAAAAGATAGAGGATTCATGTTTTAAAAGGAGATGTTCAGGTTGAGCCAGAGAATGTTCTTAATGAATTTTTTCCTTCATACAATTTTTTTTTCCAGGTGAAGGGAAGATTCAGGACCTTTTTCCTGGTATCTAAAACCTGACTGTTGTTTCTGCCAATGGAATGTTGCTGTCTGCTCATTAACTGAGCTTAGGAGTTGGCTTGTTTAAGCTTCAGGGCATTTGGAGCCCCCAGAATTCCCAGAGGAGCTCTTACAGTTTTATATTAGCAAACCTCAAAGCAAATGCAGAATGTGGCCTTCCTATGAATTGAGCAGTGGAGCATCTGGGGGCATAAATGGACAGTCATTAATTGGCAAGCTCAATATTCAAATAAAATTGTTAATACTCTTTACCACATTTGGCTCAGGAATGAAGAGAGTTACAGTCAAATGATACCTAAGTGATTTCATACAGTAGCTGTTTTCTAAAATATTTTATAATAATAATGTGGCTACTTTTCAAAGATGATGATTTTTCTGTTCCAAAACATTTGGATGATCTCTAGTACAGAGTTGCGTGATTCTGAATCTATGCCTTTTCCATCCTGGGAAATAATTAAATAAGAAAGTCATGGCTGGAATGCAGTGAGATTCATGCCAGGATTTTTTCCACTTCTTGAGAGCCTATAGAAAGTTTTTGGGTCTCAGTGGAACATCGGTGTAGACTAATAGTCTCTTATAATCTCTTTTGTCCAGTTCAAGGATCACCGAAAGAATTGAGAACTTTTAGGACTGTGGAGGTATGCCATTCGTACAGCGTTCTCCTTCCCTTCCCTCTTCTTTTCCTCCTTTTCCCTCCTTACTTGGCCTAGATTCCACCAATGTGAAGGAATGGAAATAAAGCAGTATAGGTCTAATTATGCAGAGACCAAAAGGAGATTTCATATTTGAAATAAATTGGCAGGCTGGACATGGCAGCTCATGCCTGTAATCCCAGCACTTTGAGAGGCTGAGGTGGGTGGATCACTTGAGGTCAAGAGTTTGAGACCAGCCTGGCCAACATGGTGAAATCTTGTCTCTACTAAAAATACAAAATTTAGCTGGACATCGTGGCATGCACCTGTAATCCCAGCTACTTGGGAGACTGAGGCAGGAGAATCGCTTGAACCCAGGAGGTGGAGGTTGCGGTGGGCTGAAATTGCAGCACTGCACTCCAGGCTGGGCAACAAAGTGAGACTCCATGTCAAAAAAGTAAATAAAATAAAATAAATTGGCATTCACACAGAAAGACAAAAATCGTATGAGTGCTTAGCATCTGCACTGACTTTGCTAATCACCTGATATTCCCCATTATAGTGAAATAGCCTAGAATGCCCATGTGACTGCAAACTCTTTCTAGCTCGTTCTGTCACTCATTGCCTCAAAATTTCTTTTTAAAATGTAACTTGCATTTTTTAACATTCCTCCCAGGTGAATCTTACTTGACCAATACACAAGTTTAGAAAGCATGGGCTTTTTAAAAGTACAACCTTAGTATTTCGGCATATTGGAAATCAGGGAATATCAAAACATACATTAACATGGTGACATGAGGAGCTTTATTCCATGATCCTTTTATTTTCTGAGTCTAGGTCATGGAATCAATTGAAGGCAGAATTAAGAAGACGATGTAATATTGCATCTCATGCATTTTTAGTGAAGGACTCATTTTCTTGCTCCAGATTGCACCCAGATAACATTTCTTGGTACAGTGGAGTTCGAGTGGACAGAATGTTTTCTAAAATTCTGGCAGGAGAAAGTTGTTATATTCGTTTTATTTTATCTTGTGCTGTAAGGGATCATGGCTACCGGGAATAATTAGACCTTACTGTACTAATACCTTCCAAATAGAGTATTTTTGAGAGGGATATGTGTTTGTATTGCTTTTAAAATACCCCTTTGCCCTCAGAATTAACACTGACAAGGAGCAGCCTTTCAGAGGTAATGAATTATCTGAGTACTGTTTTCACCTGGGATTGCTGTTTATTAATATTTATTCATGCTTTTAGTAGAACAAGAATCATAGTTTTTGCCCATTTCCAGAGTCATCATTTAAATCAACAAGAGCAGTTATAGGTGAATTTAGAACATCCCTCAATATAACACAGCAAACACAAAGCATGTTTGGCTCAGTAAAACATTTTTTTTTCCATTTTTTTCCATTTTTTTTCACCTAACTTGCACCTTTTATGAAATTTTACCATAGTTTTTATTTTTGAAAGAGAAATTTGTCTGTTTATTTAAGTAGAGACATATCTGCTTGAAACTGGCTTTAATCTTTCTGACGAAAAGGGCTTTTGAACCAAAATTTATGTGCTATGACTTCATGTCAAAACACTAAATGAAATTTCTAATATTTGCTAATAACTATCATAACAAGAAAAACATGACATTGCAGGTTGAAGTGTCTCAGAATTACGGAAAGACAAAAAATACCACATAATTATAACAATACTAGTACTTGTAATGTACAGTCAAAATATAATGCATCACAGCCTAGTTTTTAATTTGTTATGAGACCTTTTTTTGTCACAGTCTTCAACAGGCTGAACCTTTTTCATGTCTGGATCATGTAAGAGTGGTGCCATTTTTTCCTTTAACAGACAGTAAAATGTCACTGGGTAAATCATTACCCTCATCACCTCAAATAACTCAAAGTATGCCTGTCAAAATGCAGGAAAGAATTCACATGATTACAAATAGGCTTATCATCACCTATCTCAGGAAACAGTAAGTAGTGCCAAGTAGACAAGCACACCAGACTAATTTTAAGCCAGGAAAGGAGTCAGCTTTCACTCCTTTCCTGAACAGGTTGAACATGTTGTTTGTTGGACATGACAACAGTCCTCCAAATTCCATAGTGCACAGGTGGTGCCTTTGATTTTTCTCATAGTGATTATAGAGATAAATTGAGTCATCAACAGTTTCCAAACCAGCCTTTATTATAATCAAACATGCATATTTGTTAGAAATCTTGGAAAACTTGAAATGTCCAGAAATGTACAGTTATTTGGACTCCCTGAGTTTATTTTTTAGCCAACTAACATTCCAGTCATAGTCATTCATTGTCTTCATTCCTAAGCCACCTGACAAAAGCAGACGGGAATGATGCTGTATCTAGTTTCTTGTACTATATGCTAATTCTCTTTAAGCCAGAATGTTGCTCACTGTGCCAATCTCATAGCTCTTATTTGGTTTTTCCTTTGCATAATTTCTTCAGTTAAAGATTCAAGTGAATCTCAGAGTGGATTTATATGCCTGTTTGGAAAAGTCAGTGACTTTTCCGTTGGTAAATGTGCCCTTTCATTTGTATGAGAAGCCAAAAGCAATTAGTATTCTAGTTGAGTTCAGATCATAGCAAATGATATAAGCATATGGCCAAATATTCTTTTTATGCCAAATTCTACTTACTAGTTTTCACTTCCAGAAGTCAATACAGAAATCAATTCCATTGAAAAGGAAAATTCAATAAGAAAACCCTGTACCATATAACTGTAATTATAGATGAGCAATTTCTTTCATAAAAAGAAAAAAAGAGCAGAAATATAAATAGCAACTCCCTTTTAGATCATTCAACAGAACATGAAATAGCTATGCAAACAAAATGGCTACATTTTCATTATTCCTTGCATCCCTTACATAGAAATTCACAAAGGATTTGAACATTCTTTTTTCCTGATGAAATCATTGTGATGTGTCATCATGGTGGTATATGTACAGGAAGGGAAAAGCCTGGTAAATATGTTGAATAAAGCAGTAATTTAAAAACTGGATGCTTTTCCTCCAACACATTGATTTGATCATTAAAGCTTCTGTCTGTGAGCTGGTATAGAAGATACTGAACTGAGCTGCCCTGATGTCTTTGGCTCTACACACACTACACTCTCACCGTCCACATTACTTGTTTAATGATGTGATTACCAATACCTGCTTCATATGAATTTTACTTGAACATGCCTCAGTATTGTTGACTTTGTATGAAAAGCAGAGAATTATTTGAGACTGGTTTTCGTTTTTTTAACTATATTATTATTCCAAGACTGTTTTTGCCCTAAATGTACAATTCAAAATTATTATAATGCTGTGCTTTTGTTGGTATCCAGGTCGTGAAAAGCAGTTGTTTTATTTATACAGTAATTAGTTGAGAGGATTTAATATGTTAAATAAGGTGCTGAATTTTTGTAGAGTTAAGTCCTAGTGACTTGAACCTTAGCATTCATATTCAAATCAAGGAAATTAATTAGCTTGTTTGCTAACACCTTCTTCACCCTTGTGTAACCCTTCAATCCCTTCAATATATGGTCATTTCACAGACTTTTCAAATGCTTTCTTCAGAGAGGAGGAAAGCCTGGTGGTGATTAAGCCTGAAAACAGAATTGCATCTTCACTTCCAAAGATGCATGTGGGCAAATATTATTTTTATAAAAAAGCATTGAATCAAAATCTCGTCATAAATAAGGTATTACCAAAAATGTACAAAATGAACAAAAATGAGGTAAATGAAGGAAAAGCATAAGTTTGAACATTTGTAGTGTTTTAAAAATTATTTCATTAGGTAAAAAAAACTGTTAGGCTGAATGGGTTAATTCAGTCACTCTTTAACCTTTATTCTTCAAAGCATCATGATTCATTCACATTTATCCTCTTCTTAGGAGGGAATCCAGCTTGGATTAATGCCAACACATCTGATTACTTGAACAGGGAATCTTCAAGTAGAATCTGGTGACTAACTCCACAGTTTTCATCAGGCTCTCTAAAGAGCTCATATCCCAAAGGGTTTAGGATTGTCTGTTCATTACCAATAGAAGATTGGGGTATTGACAATAAGCCGCATTATTACCAAGTTCATAAATTCATCAGCCCATATTTAGTGTCAGATCTAACATAAACCCTTTCTGAAAGAGTTCATTATGTTCTCTATCAAGTTACGTATTTTTTTTTTAATTTTTTTTAATTTTTTTTTTTTAATTTTCACTCACTGAGTGGCCTTACTAGTCCTCGTGTCCTGAACTTAGAAACCTAGATGTCTGTTGTCTTTGCCTTTTATTGTTTTATAACTCCCAGCCTCCAATCAATCATCTGTGTTGTGTGGATTCAGCACTATGCATAGCTCTCAAATTTTGCAACTTTTTTTAAATCTTCAAACATCCCCTTCATTTCTCACTGAGATTATAGAATTTGCTTCCAAATGGATCTTTGCCTGCAATCCAGGACAAGTGATTTTTCTAATGTACAAATCTGATTAAATCACCCCTCCTGCTGTTTAAAACCTCTATGCCTTCCATCTGTTCTCTAACAGATATATTACTAAGTGGCAGAAACACAAAAATTCGCATGATGTAATGTGTGACATAAAGAATGGAGACAATTTGATGTTTTTATTCTCTTTCTGTTATCACTTTTGTGATTAATTTCTGGCAATAGAATGGCCTATGTTTTAATGTACCATGACTTCTAAGTGACAATTCCATGTCAACACAGATGAAAAAAGTTCGTTACATGAGAAACAGCTAAAAAGCCAACTTGAACTGCTAGGACAAGATTGTTGCATGTCATGATTTTCCAGAGAAAGTCATGTTTATTTGAGATCTTAAGAGACTGCCATAAGATAGGAGAAAGAGTGCTCTAAGCAGAAGAAATAGCATATACCACTTATTAAAGTCTGTTGCCTGGCAAATGTCTATCTCTGACACTAAGCTATATGTTTTTGAGGTTAAGGACAATCTTGTATTAAATGTTTAATGTATACTCATGGAGTTTTGAGTATTTGTGGTGGATTGAATAAAAAAGACCAAAATTGATCTTGAGAAATAAACATTATGTTTAAATTCCATATGAACACAGATGAAAAACAGTTTGTTACACGAGAAAGAGCTAAGAAGCCAAGTTGAGATAGTTTCATGTCATGGTATTCCAGAGGAAGTAATGTTTTTTTGAGATCTTAAGGGGCTGACATAAAATTGCAGAGTGTTCCAAAGAGAGGAAATAGCATGCAAGATAAGACTGAGTTGACTGAATTAATTATTATGTTTGTAGACTGGCGCCTAGACTAGATTTAAAACCATAAATGTACAGCTTGGAGATGGGAAATTAGTTGGTTATTTGCAAATAAGTGTGTCTTTCTCTCTTTTGCCCTATGAAAGAACATTTTATACTAAGCTTCTCTTTTTATGCTCATTATTAGCAGATAATACCTTGTGTAATAAGGACTTGAATTTTGATCAGGCTTTTGGCAGTATTGAATATCTGGGAACATTTGAAGACTCAAATTTTAATATAAAATATCAAATGTTATGAAATACAAAAGTTTGAGTATTAAAAAATTAATAATGTTTGCATCTTCATCTTTCAATGTATCTACTCCTAAATGAATCAGTCAATTATTTAAGTAAACAAGCATTTTAATAGCTGGGTATGGTGCTATATTCTGAGGGAAATGAAGACAAGGGTCCTTCTTTTACAAAGCTTACAATGTATTGTGGGTGTCAGACACATGACCTTGAATTATAAATTAAAGATGATGACCTTGAACTTTGAAGTGTAAACTATAATTCCAAGCAGAATATTGCAGGGCATAATAATAGAGATACAAGTAATGAGGACAAAGAAAATTTATCAGTCTCATTGAAGAGACTCAGAAAGACTTTATGGAGTAGTTGGTTTCCAAACTATACTTTGAATGATTGGCATTTTCATAGGAAGACAAGATTGGGAAGGCATTTTATACTGATGTAACAAAACAAGCAAAAGCATGGAGATGTTAGAGTATATAATGTGCTTAAACAATTGAGACTAGTGAGATCCAAGAGGTTGTGGAGCCACATGATGGTAAAACATCAGTTCTTATGTATTGACCTATTTTTATAAATTGAAGAAATAAATGTGAGATGAATTAGAGAAAATAGTGTAACCACCTTTTTTAAAGAAGACTTTGGTAGAAGAAGAGTAGAGCATTGACATACTTGGCGGGGGAGCTAGAGTAAAATATTTGTGTTTATTTTGTTTAACCACATGCTCTATCTGCTGGAAAACTGCTTTTTAAAGGAGATTTTACAGCACACTCATAGGCTAAACAGAATGTCCAGTAGATCAGAAAAGACAGAGGATGCAGTTGTGAAAGAAATCCCCATAGAAGTCCATGGTCTGCTCACAGAGGGCTGGATCCAGAGCATGGGTTGAGGGATTTACTTTTGCAGCAGCTGAGACATTAATACCCCAGGGAAGTCAGAGTTAAAGTCTGCAGAGTTAGGGAGTTTGCAGATTTGGTGGTGGGAAGATGTGGAAGTTCTGTGATGCAATTTTAGAGGAATGTAGGTCGTCAGATCATGTTCTATTCTTAAATCTCTCCTCAATGATGACTGTTGTCTCCTGCAATGCTCAGTGGTGACATGTTCGAAGGAGAGGATTGGATGCACCAGTTGCATATAAATTATGACAAGCCACCTAATAATTTTCCCTCTTGCAATTCAGAATGGTTTTACATTCCTATTGCCTTGATTTAAGCCCTCATTATTTCTCTCCTGGATTACTTTAGTAACCCTCTAATTGTTTTCCCTGCCCTGGTCTCTGTAGCCAACTCTCCAGACCACAGCCAGACTGATTTTTATAAAGCACACCTTATCACTTACCTTACTACTAAAGAAAATTTATTAAAAACTCTTCAATTCCTATAAGATTGCATTCATATTCCCTACCATGGTACCCAAGACCTTTCCTGCTCACCTTCACCACCTCCTCTACCACTTCTTCACAGCTATGACTCTTGTGAAACTCAAGCAGATATGCTTGTGGTTTTCCTCAATGTCTTGTGTTGTTGTATGATTCCATGCATTTGCCACATGCTCCCCTCTGTCAATAATGACAGGTGTCCCCTGGTCTATGGGTCGAACTCCTCATTCTAAAATACAGTGAATACACATGTCATCTCTTCCACATAGCCTTTTTTTTTTTTTTTTTTTTTTTTTGAGATGGAGTCCCACCCTGTCGCCCAGTCTAGAGTGCAATGGCACGATCTCGGCTCACTGCAACCTTCACCTCCCGGGTTCAAGTGATTTTTCCGCCTCAACCTCCCCAGTAGCTGGGATTACAGGCATCTGCCATCATGCCTGGATAATTTTTGTATTTTTGTAGAGGCGGGTTTTCACCATGTTTGCCAGGCTGGTCTTGAACTCCTGACATCAGGTGATCCACCTGCCTTGGCCTCCCAAAGTGCTGGGATTACAGGCATAAGCCACTACACCTGGCCCCACATAGCCTTTTTGATAGAGGTCAGAAATTTTCCCTTTGTGCTCTGGCAGTACCTTGTCTCAATTGTGTTATAAAATTGATTGTGAAGCTCTGGAAGTCACAGATTAGACTCTCTTTCATCTGTGTGTCTCCACATCTAACATAAGTGCTCAGGAAATAACTTGGATCAAAGCATAAACCAGTGAGTGAGAGAATTTGAGAAATTGAGGTTTTCATGTATCTAGTGTGGGCACCAGGATACCATTCAGGAATAAGCACATAAGGAGATTCAAATTTGGGTTATAGGGAGATGAATGATAAGGATGACTAAACAAGCAAGTTAAGACTTTGATGAGTCATGGCCCTTGAAGAGAATGGAAGAAATGTGGAAGAATAGGCTGGGTCATTAGCTGAAGGACATATAGGTGTGATGCCGGAGGGTGTCACAACAATTTTATGTTTTGTCTCTTCCCATTGGCCTTATGCTCCTAAGGTTTCACCATACATTGGGCAAATTTTCAACAGTGTAGCGAAATTAGTATTACATTAGCTCTGTCTACTCAGCGACAGATTTTTATTTTACCCCAAAAATGTATAAGATATTTAATTGATACATAGTATTTATACATGTTGATGGGGTATATGTGATGTTTTGATGCATGCGTAGAATGTATAATGATCAAGTCAGGATAATTAGAATATCCATGACCTCAAGTATTTAGCATTTCTCAGTGTTAGGAACATTTCAAATCTCTTCTAGTCACCTTGAAATGTAAAATACATTGTTGTTAGCTATAATTGCCCTACTGTGCTATTGAACAATAGAATTTATTTCTTCTATCTATAGAACTTTAATTTTTCCTTGCTTTAAGAGATAAAATATTTTCTTATGAGAAAACAAATTCTGAGTGTTTTTGTCTTTATTAGAAATTTCTACTTTTATG
Source organism: Rhinopithecus roxellana (assembly GCF_007565055.1). Lineage (NCBI taxonomy): Eukaryota > Metazoa > Chordata > Mammalia > Primates > Cercopithecidae > Rhinopithecus > Rhinopithecus roxellana. Next base: position 65,462,629 of record NC_044569.1, on the reverse strand, counting down.
CGACAAATACTCTCAACCCATTTTTACTGTAAAAAATTTGATTTTTAATTTGTAAGATTTTCAAAATGTGGCTTTATAATTCTGTGTTTAAAAATTCATTTAATTTTCTGCTCTTGCATTAGTATGCTTATGATAATGGCCTCTAGCTGCATCCACATTGCTGCAAAGGACATAATTTTCTTCTTTTTTCGAGGCTGCATAGTATTCTGTGGCATGTATGTATCACGTTTTCTTTATCCAATCCACCATTAATGAGTGCTTAGTGTGATTTCCTGTCTTTGCTATTGTGAATAGTGCTGCAAGGAACATATGAGTGCATGTGTCTTTTTGGTTGAATTATTTTCACTTGGGTATATACTCAGTAATAAGACTGCTGCATCAAATAGCAGCTGTGTTTTAAATTCTTTGAGAAATCTCCATATTGCTTTCCACAGTGGCTAAACTGATTTGCATTCTTACCAACAGTGTGTAAGCATTGTCTTTTCTCCACAGCCTCATCAGCATCTGCCTTTTTCATAATAACCATTCTGACTCGTGTGAGATGTGATCTAATCATGGTTCTAATGTGCATTTCTGTGGTGATTAGTGACGCTGAACATTTTTTCATGTTTGTTGTCCATTTGTACATCTTCTTTTGAGAAGTGTCTGTTCATGTCCTCTGTCCATTTTTTATTTGGGTTATTTGTTTTTTGCTTGTAGATTTATTGAAGTTCCTTGTAGATTCTGGATGTTAGACCTGTTTCAGTTGCATAGTTTGCGAATTTTTCCCCCATTCTTAGTTGTCTGTTTACCCTGTTGAATTTCTTTTGTTTTGCAGAAGCTTTTTAATTTAATTAGGTACCGCTTGTCAAGTTTTGTTTTTGTTGCAATTGCTTTTGGGGACTTAGCCATAAGTTTGTTCTTACTCATAAGTGGGAGCTAAAATTGAATGCACATAGACATAAAGATGCAAACAATAGACACTGGGGACCACTCTAGTTGGGGGAGGGAGGAGAGGGCATGAGCTGAAAAACTACCTATAGGGTACTATGCTCAACACCTCAGTGACAGGACCATCCATATCCCAAACCTCAGCAGCATGAAGTGTATCCATGTAACAACCTTGCACACGAACCCTCCGAATCCAAAATAAAAAACAAAAGTTCTTTTAAGTGTAAAATGATACACGTAGTTGTATCATTCATATCAGGAGAAAATAGTGGATGATTGAGGAACTTTATATGATTGCTTTTCAGAATTATTGATTTATTTTGCAACAGTAAAACCATCTTTACAAACAAAATCTTATGAGGAATTTTAACTGATAAAAGAGACAAAGCCATCCTGATGTGTTTGAGAAAGGGGCACACCTGCTATTAAATGTTAACTTTGTTCTATTTGGCACAGAAATCTTTCAGGAACCTCAATGGATCCATCAAATACTGCAGAACAATTTTGATGAGACATAGGTCTGCAGCAGTACTAATTTGAATAATATACTATCTATTTCCAGACCAACATTATGGGGACTATGGCTTAGTCATCCTCTACTTTACTTTTTAGGTAGATGGCTGATGATAGATCAGAGGTAGAACTGAAGGTGAGGCCAAAAGTTTAAATATCTCTATGAGGTTGGGCCCAGTGGCTCACACCTGTAATCTCAGCACTTTGGGAGGCTAAGACAGGATTGCATGAGGCCAGGAGTTTGAAACCAGCCTATGCAACACAATGAAACCCCATACTTACAAAAACTAAAAAATAAAAATAAAAAAAAAAGCAGAGGGTGGTGGCCCACATCTGTAGTCTCAGCTACTTGGGAGAGTATGAGGCTGCTGTGAGCTATGATTGCAGCACTGCACTTCAGCCTGGGTGACAAAGGAAGACCCTGCCTAATAAAAAATAAAGTCTCGATGACATAAAGTGCCTTAAAATATTATTTTTCTTTCTTGAAACCCTTGGGATGCTTGTCTTTTATAAGAACCTACAATGTAGGTGAAACCTCTGACCTTTAAAAAACTAGTGGGCACCAGTTTGGTATGTATGAGAAAGAAGGCAGAATGTGGGAGAGAAACTTAAAATAATTAGATCCCAGGCCAGTCATTTACACATTTATTTCCAGTACTGTGAGAAATAGGAAAAAATAAGAACAACACAGTGTCAATCAAATTGGCCTTTCCTTTATGTGATTATGGTGATAGTAGGTAGTATGCCCTACCTTGGCAAAATCAACAGGTGGCAACCCTATAGTGGTTCCCAAGTTTACTTTTTGGAAGATTACTGACACCATTAAACCCTACAGTTTGGGAATTTTCTTTTCCATACCACAGGTATCAGCAGAGATATTAGACATAGTCAGCCTCTAGATGCAAGGAATGCAAGTACATTCTTTCAAAGTTTTCATTTTTTGCGTGCGAGGTGATTGGAATTTTCCGATTCTGTCATGTTGCCTCTTTCTCACAGACTCACTTTATCATTTATCAGCCAGTGGTAACTGACTTTTTATACTCTACTAGTAAACGTTGGTCACTGGATTCTGATCGTTACAAATAGAAAAGCTGTGTGTGTGTATGTGTGTGTGAGTGAGAGAGAGAGAGAGAGAGAGATACTTGTGCTTCATCAGTGAATATCTGAGCTCTAAGTGGTTGATTGGAGTTTGCAGTTCAGCTAAAGCGATTTATGAACCCTTTACTTCATGCCTTCCTCTGCTAATGACAAGAAAGCTAAACACAGTTAACTCTTCATTTTCCTCCAGTCCAGAGCAGTTTGTTGACCCAGTTCTGACCAGGGAGATGTAAGCAGAGGCTGCTGAGTGGTGCTTAGGTTAAATTTTTTAAAAGGAACAGACCTTGTTGGCATTCCTCTCTATCCACAGACCTTTACCTGTCTCCCCCATCCCCATGGAACATAGATACTATGCCAAGGAATACATTAGCCCTCTGTCACCCAGGGGTGAAAGCCAGGCACTGATGATGGCAGCTAAGCAAAAAGAGGAATGAGCATGTGATGGCAGAACATTCTAGAAGAGCTGTGCAATGCTGGGCCTCCTGCTCTTGCACTTTTTGCTGTGTGAGACCAATAAAATTATTTATCTGTAAGCAAGCGTTAGCTGGGTTTTTGCTAATTGAAGCAACATGGAATTCCAAACGAAAACAGGGTTCAGTTGGGCTGAATGTTAGTTAGATAACAATTTTCACCAAAGTGAAAGTTTAATTTTTTAATTGTGATTCCCATATTACACATTTTATATTTTACGTAGTATACAGAATGTTTTTATTTGACCTATTTTATTTGGTAAGGTCTCAAAGCCATTTCAACCCTCAATTTGTAACAAGTATGCATATTTATTGCATAATTAACATAAACTCCACTTGAGGAGTGGAGTGAAAACATGTTTGTGGATGACAATCTGCGTTATCGAGGATGTTTGTAGTTATCTCACTCTAGATCTGAAATCTAGCTTTACACTTTCATGGGTGAGGCTCCAAATAACTCCTAATTTGATTCATTTATAATAATTTTGGCTCTACACTGGCATGTCTCTCTCATTGTCACAATAATTGGATCCAGAAGGCTAGCTATGCCCGTGAGATCTAGGGGGAGAAAGTTGAAGTGATTACTTGTCCTATTTCTCTTCTAGGCTTTCAACTTGATGGGTCAAGAAATTCTTGTGGTCCACTTACAGTCCAATTCAGCTTGCTAAGCACATTGGTGTTGGGGGTCCAAGACACAAGTGGCAATGGACAGGGTCATTGTGCCTGTGTGCCCTCTGCACAGCCCCCATGGGGATTATCTGTAGAAGAGTTTAATAGGAGAGTCAGGGATTCTAATGTCTGCCATAATTTGTAGAGTATGGTGAAGACAGGCACAAAGGACTAGAATTTGGGAAGCAGACTCTCTTGGGAATTTCACACTACAGGAACAGCTATACTTTCATATTTAATGTTCTACATGCAGGGAACATGGCTCTTGTGCTGAAAAGACACTCAAGTTGGCAGGGATGGGAATCCATTTTCCGAGCCAGAACAGACTCTGAAGGAGCACCTGTATATCTGCTGGGTAAAAGCCACATGCAGTGAGAAAGAATCCAGTCTTGGGAAGGATGGCAAGTTAAAATATTGAAAGGCCAGAAAGGTCTCACATCAAAATGAGCAAAGTTCCATTGTGCGTGTATTTGGACTTCCTGACTAGCATGGTCTTTACTATGTTGGATTATCTTTTCTGTTTTGCTGACCTTTAGCCAGGGGTGTGGGGCAGGCATGTTTTTCAGCATTTATTATGAGAAGCCAAATTTGGAAATCCAGAATGTCAGTCATAGGGAGCTTTTGTTATAAAGGGGATTTTCCTCACTTATTTATTGTTAATTTATTTGTTACAACTCATAGTCCAAAATGGACTTTAAGACAACTAATGTTTGGAATTTCTTGATGCTGAAAAACAACCACCACCACAACAACAATAACAGTAACAACAAAAACAAACAAACAAAAAACCCGTTAAATAGAGCCAGAGGAAACTCTGTAAGCTTTCTTGACTACTGAGCCTGATTACTTACATGTGAACAGAGAATTGTTGTTTGGATTTTGAAAGGAGAACTCTGGGAATTGAGGGAAAAACACAATCAATAAAAAATTATTATTGAAGTCAATACAGAAACTGGGAAACTGCAAGCAGAGAGGCAGGAGACTTACAAATTCAGAAAATAGGGCTCTCCCTACTCGAGTGGTTTGAAGTTGACAAAGCCCAGATGAAAAGACAGGGAAACATTTGAGAGGACCAGGACAGAGAAATGAGGTTCACATTCTGATGTAGGTGGAAAGGAGGTTCATCTAGGCATGTTTATGCTATTATCAAAACTGGAAGGGTTGCTAGCAGCCCAGTGAATTTCACAGCTGAGGAAAGCAGAGTCTAAGCGAGAATCCCGACATCACAGTTTTCTCATGACCCCTTAGGAAATGGACTTAGAAGGAAGCAAGAGTAGAACAGCAAGTTCTGAAACCCATGGAGGTGGATTCTTATCAAATCTGGGAATAAACAGAGGATCTTCTTTAGTAATTGGAAATTACAAGCTGAAAATATTTCTGAGCATTATAGTTATGGAATGGCAGAACCGATCTGACTTGGCATTTTGGTAGATAAATACTGAAAAAGCTAAGGATTGAGATCATAGAGGATATAAGGACCTGGAATTTAGGGGCTCACACATTATAAATGAGGATTAATCTGCTCATGGGAGGGAGAAGAGTTTGGAACAGAGACTTCTCTCAGTTCCACATTGAATTCCAAGAATAAAGGAAAAGACTTATTGGAGTAGTATACTAGGTAAGAAACTGCATAATCTCATGCATACAAATAGAAGCATTCTGCATATGTGACTATCATCTCTCATTGACCTCAAACAGAAATGTGAGCTATGTTGGTCTAGACTTTAAGATAATAAAGCCATGATCAAATTACAGGCTGCTAAACTGATCGTGTTTAGTGGTTCTGAGATTTGCCTGTGTTTCCAAATTTTGAGTGTTATTTATATGTATTTTGACAGCTCCCAGGAACTCTGAACAGATTGTGCTCAATTTGGAGAAGTCCATCATAACTTCAAATGGAAGTGTTCAAGGCTTCAGTCATCCCAGCTTCTGTTCAGGAAGAGACCCAGACTCCATCCAGGAATGGGGTCAGACCCTTGTCAAGCTGGGACTGAGCCATGTAATAAGAAAATATTTTCAAGTGGTATTTGGAGGATGCCTACACTGTGTCAGGCATTTTTTTTTTATTTTTTATTTTGTTGTTGTTGTTGTTTTTGAGACGGAGTTTCGCTCTTGTTGCCCAGACTGGAGTGCAATGGCACAATCTCAGCTCACCACAACCTCTGCCTCCCAGGTTCAAGTGATTCTCCTGCCTTAGCCTCCCGAGTAGCTGGGATTACAGGCACCTGCCACCACACCCGGCTAATTTTGTATTTTTAGTGGAGATAGGGTTCTGGTCTTTAACTCTCGACCACAGGTGATCCGCCAGCCTTAGCCTCCCAAACTGCTGGGATTACAGGCGTGAGCCACCATGCCCAGCCAGCATCAAACATTGTTCTGTGTGCTTACAGTCGAGCTTCTTGTACTCTGGAGCTTAGGTTCCAGTGGAATGTGACAAACAGCATACAGTAAGTATAGCAAAAGAAAGTGTGTACTGTGGAAAAACAGAATGGCATACAGAGGATTAGGACACCAGGATGAAGATCTGGAGGCAGATTGTAGTACTGAATAGAGCATTATGGGAGGCTTCAAGTAGAAACTGACATTCAAACAGTGATTGGAAGGAGGGACAGAGTTAGCCTTCTGGGAAAGGTTTTGCTCGGGGCGAGCCTTCCAGACAGAGGTATGGAGGGTGTTAGAGGAACACAAGAGGCCATTGTGGCTGGACCAGAGTGATGGGAAAGAGCACTGGGAAATGAGGTCTGGAAGGTATTGAAGAATATTGTAAGCAACCATAGGGATTTTTGAATTTTACTTTAATAAAATAGGGAGATATATGAGAAAGATCTGAGTGAAGGGATGACATGATTTGACGTTTTATTTATTTTATTTATTTTTGTATACATTTAAAGAGTTCAATGTGATATTTTGACATATGTGTAAAATGTCATGTCTTTAAATCAAGATTATTAGCCATATCTATCATCTGGCTTACTTATTTTTTATGGTGAGCCATTTGAAATTTGCCCTTTTAGTTATTTTGAAGTACATAATGCCTTATTATTGACTATAGTCACTCTGGTATGCATTACATCTTAAAAATCTAGTCTTCTTGTTTATCTGAAACTTTGTACCCTTTGATTAGCAACTTCCTCAAATAACTAAATATAGAACTACCATATGACCCAATAATTTCAGTACTAGGTATATATCCAGAGGAACTTAAAGCAATATTCTGAAAAAGTATCTGAACTCCTGTATTCATTGCAGCATTATTCACAATAGCCAAGATGTAGAAACAACCTATGTGTCCATCAATAGTATGAATGAATAAAGACAATGAGATATATATATATATAATTATATATAAATGCTATATGTGTATGTGTGTATATATATAAATGCTATGTGTGTGTGTATATATAAATATATATATATATATATAGACAGACAGATAGAGAGAGAGAGACAGACAGAGAGCGAGAGCATTTCCCTGAATATACGTATTCATGGAAATGTTCAAGGCTTCAGTCATTCCAGCTGCAGTTGTTCAAGAAGAGACCCAGACTCTCCATCCAGCCTTTAAAAAGGGGACATCCTACTTTTTGCCACACCATGGATGAATGGATGAATCTGGAGGATACTGTGCTAAATGAAATAGGCTAAGCCAGGCTCAAAGAGACAAATACTACATGATCTCACTTCTATCTGGAATCTAGTAAAGTTGAACTTAATGAAGTAGAGAGTAGAATGGTGGTGACTAGAGGCCAGAGGTGGGAGAGTTGGGAGGGAGGGAATGGGGAGTTGCTTATCAGAGACTTGATGTATTTTAAATGGGTAATTCTTGAGTTTGTGTGTAGACAACAGGAAGCAAGGTAGAAGCCTCTGTCTAGTGTGGTAGCAGTGGGGATGAGGAGCAGTGGCTGGAGTTTGGTATATCAAAGGCAAAGTAATAGGATGAATTGACGTGCATTGTGAAAGACTGGAATAAGGGGAGTTTGGTGTGAACAACTAATAGGAAGGAATAATCATCTATCTAGTGGGGAAAGATATGGCTGCAGCAGACTTGGAGTAGGAGAAAGATCAATATTTGGGTATGAACCATGGAATACTATGCAGCCATAAAATGAATAAAATCATATTCTCCACAGCAACGTGGATGCAGCTGGAGGCCATCATCCTAAGTGAATTAATGCAGAAACAAAACCAAATAATACCACATGTTCTTACTTATAAGTGGGATCTAAATACTACTCAGTAAACACATGGATGCAAAGAATGAAAAATAGCCACCAGGGACTGACCACTTGAGAGTGGAAAGTGGGAGGAGGATGAAACTCGAAAAACTACCTATCGGGTGCTGTGCTTAGTACCTGGGTGGTGAAATAATCTGTACACCAAACCCTTGGGACACACAAGTTACCCATGTAACAAACCTGCACATACCCCTGAACCTAAAATAAAAGTTGGAAAGAAAAGAATTGGCTAAGAAAGTGTTACATGTTAGATGCTTTTGCCCATTTCTGACACTTAATTACTATATTAGTTAATTTCTGTGTGAGAACAAGAGAGTAACTAGAAGAAGGGAAGAATTTGTGGTATCCTCAGATGGGATATATTTGGGATGTTTTATGGAGATGATTTGTATCTTTCAGATTATGATGTTACTTCTCAGTTATACTATGACCTTGTTTAATAAAGCCAATCTGATTAAAAACTGAGGTAGGAATAATCAAAGGAAATTTGGTTTGGAGATCTGAAAGACTAGGGAAAGCCTGAGAAGCAGATTAAAATTTTTATTACAGTTTTTTGAAGATTATGGGACGGAACTGTCCATCTTTTTGGTCCCAGGAATGTCAGGGATAAGCTTGCACAATGCTGAAAAGGCTTTTATGGCACAATGTCCATCTTGTGCTGTGAGGGGAACAGGAAGACCTTTGGTTTACCATTTAAGACCACTCAGCTAAATAAAAAATGCCAAATAGGGAGGAGAGTCAATACCAGTCAGAACCATATTTGAGAGACCAAGACTCCTTCTCTTTAATGTACTTCCCTAATAAAAACATTGAAAAATCAAATCTGGGCTATAACACAAATAAGTAGAGCCTTCTATGGGAGTAGCAAAGATGGCACAATTGCTGGCCTGAGTGTGAAATGTCTTTCTAGCGAATGACGCACTCTTGAAATCTCATGCAGCTGATACGGCAGGATATCCTGGGTTTCCTCCTACTGGGAGAAGTTGCCCTCATCCACGGAAAGATCAGCAGGCAGCAAGGGTAAGACACTAGGAAAAGGAGGCTTGGCAAGCTGTGGTTTAGGGAGGTTTGTCTCCCTGCTTTTTCTCACTGCCAAAAACCAGGGTAAGGAATTGGACTCATGTGCAATCCAGCCTTGTTCATTAGGTATATTAGTCAGATCCCAAATATAACCCTACTTCCACAGATGCCCCAGTGAACACTTACTATATGTTTTATGAGTCAGAAATTCTAGTAATGTAATGAAATAAAGGATTAAAAACCTATATGCATTAAAATATTCTGTGTAAATATTTCATTTTATTTAATTGCAAATTGTAGAATGTATAAATATTAATCTGTCTTGTTTTTAATGTACTGAACACACCCTGGACTAGAAGCACACAAGGTCCCAAATTAGCTGTACTCGAACTAAAGCACCTTCAATTTTGAAACACATGTAATCTCCTATCAAGCTTATTGTGGCCAATATATTTCTTCTTAAACCTTCTTATCTGTTTTTTTTTTTTTTTTTTTTTTTTATCGTATCAGCATTTTGAAGGTAATAATACACATAATTCAAGCCACAGGACTCTTGCTACCAAGATTTAAAGGGCATAGTTAAAAGACATCCCATATGGCTTTAAAGCCTTAATATTAATTTCCTTTAAGGGCTACATAGGTAATCAGCTATGGGTAATTAAATATGGTTCACTTGGTGAGTCCTTCTATATTCTAATCTATTTGGAAAACTGAAAACTCCTTATAAGTAAAAGTAGGATTATTTTCATTTCAAAGACCAAAGCTGAAAAGAGCACCCCACACAGGTAGTCTGTCAGCCACTAGTTTGCACATGTGACTGTGTAAAAATAAATTTCTGAGGGTAAAGATCGATGGCTTTCCTTAAAGAAGAACATAGGGACTCAATAACTAATTAGCTTATGTCTCTCTCTTGTAATTAGAAACCATGCTGGAATCAACTTTCTGGAAGTGTGAAATAGCTATTACGGTACACAGTGTACTTCTACCACCACACTTTATTTTTATACCTGAGATGTTTTTCTTTTCTATGGACCTAGTTCAGCCAAGAATTTATATAAGAATTTTCTCTCATGTTCAACATAAATATAACATCCTTCTCTAGGGTGAAACTTGCACTTTTAAGAGGAATATTAGGAAAAGGTTTAGGTTAATAAGCTGATTGTTACCAGTCAAGAGCTCTAGAAGATTCTTATTTTTGTCTTCAAAGCCGAGCTGTGCCAATTTTCATTCTGATATAGGCATCTCAGAATTTATTTGTTGACCTGAAAATAGTATAAGTTAATAGACAACTCTATATATTATCAAGCCAAACCCATTGGAAAGATCCATATAAGCCAATTGATCTACAGACTAAGCCTGATTTTATCCAAAGTAACATTTAAAAATAGATAGCTGAGTAGAATTAACTTAGTGAAATAATGATTGACTTGTGTTTTCACAAAAATCATCACAACTTGTTAAAAAAAATGGAAAAACCTCAAACAGTCCACCCACCAAATTATTTGATCTACTCAATACCAAGTATTTTTCAATAAATTGCCCAGTAGTATTGATTATAGCAATAGGGCTTTGTCTTCTTCTGCTTTGTTCACTGTTGGCTTGTAGAAAAGTGAGCCCAAGTGAGTAAAAACTTGTAGAAAAGTGAGCCCAAGTTTGATATGTAGTCATTATCTCAGAATCTCTTCTTTTTCTTTTTATTTCAGCTCTTACTTTAGGTTCAGGGGATACACATTCAGGTTTGTTGCATGAGTAAATTGTGTGTCATTGGGGTTTCTTGTGCAAATGATTTAGTCACTCAGATAGTAAGTATAGTACCTGAGAGGAAGTTTTTCAGCTCTCACCTTTCTCTCATCCTCTTTCCTCAAGTAGACCCCAGTGGCTATTGTTCCGTTCTTTGTGTCCACATATACTCAATATTTAGCTCCCACTTATGTGGTATTCGGTTTTCTGTTCCTGTGTTAATTCACGTAGTATTATGGCCTCCAGCTACATCCATGTTGCTCCAAAGGACATGATTTTGTTCTCTTTTATGACTATATAGCATTCCATGGTGTATATATACCAGATTTTCTTTATCCAGTCCACCATTGATGGACATCTAGGTTGATACTATGTCTTCCCTATTGTGAATAATGCTGTGATAAATATATGGGTGCATGTGTCTTTTTGGTGGAAAATTTATATTCCTTTCAGCATATACCAAGTAATGGGATTGTAAGGTCAAATGTCGTTCTGTTTTAAGTTCTTTGATACATCTCTAAACTACTTTCCACAGTGGCTGAACTCATTTACATTACCAGAAGTAAATAATCATTCCTTTTTCTCCACAGCCTTGCCAGCAACTGTTATTTTTTGCCTTTTCAGTAACAGCCGTTCTGACTGGTGGGAGATGATATCTCATTGCGGTTTTCATTTGTATGTCTCTAATGATTAATGATGTTGAGTATTTTTCATAGCTCGTTGACCATGTGTATATCTTCTTTTGAGAAAAATCTGTTTGTGTCCTTTGCCTGTTTTTAATGGGGTTCCTTGTTTATTGCTTATTCATTTGCTTAAGCTCCTTATAGATTTTTGATATCAGACCTTTATCAGATGCATAGTTTGCAAGTATTTTCTCCCATTGTGTAGGTTTTATGTTTACTTTTCTGTGCAGAAGAGTTTATTTTATGTTTATCTTTCTGTGCAGAAGCTCCTTAGTTTAATTAGGTCCCACTTGTCTATTTTTGTTTTCATTGCAGTTGGTATTGGAGATTTCATCATGAAATCTTTGCCAAGGCCTGTGTCCAGAATGGTATTTCCTAGGTTTTTTCAATGGTTTTTATAATTCTCGGTCTTACATTTAAGTCTTTAACCCATTTTAACTAGATTTTTGTGTATGATGAAACAAAGAGGTCTAGTTTCAATCTTCTGTGTATGGCTAGCCAGCTATCCCAGCATCATTTACTTAATAAGGAGTCCTTTCCCCATTGCTTGTTTTTGTCAGCATTGCCAAACATCAGATGATTGTAGGTGTGTGGCTTTACTTCTGGGTTATCTGACCTATTACTTTGGTCTATGTGTCTGTTTTTGTGCCAGTATCATACTTTTTTGGTTATTGCAGCCTTGTAGTATACTTTGAAGTCAGGTAATCTGATGCGTTCAGCCTTGTTCCTTTTGCTTAGGATTGCTTTGGCTATTTGGGCTCTTTTCAGTTCCCTGTGAATTTTAGAATAGTTTTGTATAAATTCTATGAAAAAATTACATTGGTAGTTTGATAGGAACAGCATCGAATTTGTGAATTGCTTTGGGCAGTATGGCTATTCTAACAATATTCATTCTTCCTATCCATGAGCATGGAATGTTTTTCCATTTGTTTGTGTCATCTCTGATTTATTTCAGCAATGCTTTATAATTCTTCTGGTAGAGCTCTTTCATCATCCTGGTTAGCTATAGTTGTAGGTATTTTATTCTTTAGGGGGGCTATTGTGAATAGGATTGTATTCCTGACTTGGCTCTCAACTTGGATGTTATTGGTGTATAGAAATGCTGCTGATTGTTTGCATTTGATTTTGAAACTTTACTGAAGTTATTTATCAGTTCTACAAGCCTTTGGGCAGAGACTGGGGGGTTTTCTAGGTATAGAATCATATTGTCTGCTAAGAGGTACTTTAACTTCTTCTGTTTCTATTTGGATGTCTAGTATTTCTTTCTCTGGCCTGATTGCTCTGGCTAGAAATTACAGTACTATGTTGAATATTCGTGGTGAGAGTAGACATCTTTGTCTTGTTCCAGTTCTCAAGAGGAATGTTTCCAGCTTTTGCCCATTCAGTATGATGTTGCTGTGGTTGCCATTATTGGCTCTTGTTATTATGAGGTGTGTTCCTTTGATGTCTAGTTCACTGAGGGTTTTTAACACAAAGGGGCGAAAGGGATGTTGAATCTGTGAAAAGCCTTTTCTCCATCTATTGAAATGCTCATGTAGTTTTTGTTTTTAGTTCTTTTTATGCAATGAATCACATTTTTTGATTTTCATATGTTGAACCAAACTTGCATCCCAGGAATAAAGCCTACTTGATAGTGTGTATTCAAGTTGCTAATAAGGATATACTTGAGACAGGGTAATATATAAAGGGAAGAGGCTTAATTGACTCACAGTTCTCCATGGCTGGGGAGGCCTCACAATCATGGCAGAAAGCAATGAGAAAAAAAGTCACATCTTACGTGATGGTAGGCAAGAGAGAGCATGTGTAGGGGAACTCCCCTTTATAAAACCATCAGATCTCGTGAGACTTATTCACTATCACAAGAACAGCAGGGAAAGACCTGCCCCCATGATTCAATTACCTCCCACCAGGTCCCTCCCATGACACTTGGGAATCTGGGGAGCTACAATTTAGGATAAGATTTGGGTGGGGACACAGCCAAACCATATCATTCCACCCCGGCCCCTCCCAAATCTCATGTCACATTTCAAAACCAGTCATGTCTCCCTCCCCAACACTCCCTCAAAGTCTTAACTAATTTCAGCATTAACTTAAAATTCCACAGCCCAAAGTCTCATCTGAGACAAAGCAAGTCCCTTCTGCCTATGAGCCTGTAAAATCAAAAGCAAGTTGGTTACTTCCTAGATACAATGGGGTTTCAGGCATTGGGTAAATACAGCTGTTCCAAATGAAAGATATTGGTCAAAACAAAGGGCTACAGGCCCCATGCAAGTGCGAAATCCAGTGAGGCAGTCAAATCTTAAAGCTCCAAAATGATCTCCTTTGACTCTGTGTCTCACATCCAGGTCACAGTGATGCAAAAGGTGGGTTCTCATGGTCTTGGGCAGCTTTGCCCCTGTGGCTTTGCAGGGTACAGCCTCCCTCCTGGCTGCTGTCATGTGCTGATGTTGAGTGTCTGTGGCTTTTCTAGGTGCATAATGCAAGCTGTAGGTGGACCTACCATTCTGGGATCTGGAGGATGGTGGCCCTCTTCTCACAGCTCCACTAGGCAGTGTCCCACTGGGGACTCTGTTTGGGGGCTCAAATACCACATTACCCTTCTGTGCTGCCCTAGCAGAGGTTCTCCATGAGTGCCCTGCCCCTGCAGCAAACATGTGCCTGGACATATAAGTGTTTCCATACATCCTCTGAAATCTGGGCAGAGGTTCTCAAACTTCAGTTCTTGACTTCTGTGTACCTGCAGGCTCAATATTATATGGAAGCTGCCAAGGCTTGGGTCTTGCACCCTCTGAAACCACAACCTGAGCTGTACCTTGGCCCCTTTTAGCCATGACTGGAGCAGCTGTGATGTAGGGCACCAGGTCTCTAGGCTGCACACAGCAGGGGTGCCCTAGAGCTGGCCTAGGAAACCATTTTTTCCCCTTAGATTTCAGGTCCTGTGATGGGAAGGGTTGCCATGAAGGCCTCTGACATGCCCTAGAGACATATTTTTCCTATTGTTTTGGTGATTAACATTGGACTCCTCATTACTTATGCAAATTTCTGCAGCTATCTTGAATTCCTTCCCAGAAAATGGGTTTTTCTTTTCTATTGCATCATCAGCCTTCAAATTTTCCAAACTTTATGCTGTGCTTCCTCTTGAATGCTTTGCTGCTTAGAAATTTCTTCCACCAGATACCCCAAATCATCTCTGTTAAGTTCAGAGTTCCACATATCTCTAGTGCATGGGAAGAACACCACCAGTCTCTGCCAAATGACAGCAAGAGTCACCTTTGTTTCAGCACATTCCTCATCTCCATCTGAGAACACGTCAGCCTGGACTTTATTGTCTGTATCGCTATCAGCATTTTGGTCAAAGCCATTCAACAAGTCTCTAGGAAGTTCCAAACTTTCCCACATTTTCCTATCTTCTTCTGAGCCCTCCAAACTGTTCCAACATCTGCCTGTTACCCAGTTTCAAAGTCACTTCCACATTTTTGGGTATCTTTATAGCCTTGGCACCCCATTCTACCAGTACCAATTTACTGGATTAGTCTGTTCTCACCCTGCTAATAAAGACATACCTGAGACTGGGTAATTGATAAAGGAAATGTTGTAAATAATTAATAATTGACTCACAGTTCCACATGACTTGGGAGTCCTCACAGTCATGGTGGAAGGCAAATGAGGAGCAAAGTCATTTCTTACATGGCAGCAGGAGAATGAGGAGCAGTCACATCTTACATGGTGGCAGGCAAGAGAGAGTGTGTGCAGGGGTACTCCCTTTTATAAAAAACCATCGGATCTCATGAGACTCATTCACTGTCCTGAGAACAACACAGGAAAGAACCACCCCTCCACCATGATTCAATTATCCCCCACAGGGTCCCTCCCACACCACATGGGAATTATAGGAGCTACAATTCAAGGTGAGACTTGGGTATGGACACAGCCAAACCACATCCTCGTGGTAGATGGGTTTTTTGTTGTGCTGCTGGATTTGGTTTACTAGTATTTTGCTGAGGATTTTGGAGTCTAAGTTCATCCAAATGAACTGGAATATTGGCCAGAAGTTTTCTTTTTTTCTTGTGTCTCTGCCAGGTTTTGGTATCAGAAATATTCTGGCCTCATAGAATGTCTTGGGAGGAGTCCTTCCTCCTCAATTTTTTGGAATCATTTCAGTAGGATTGGAACCAGTTCTTCTTTGTACCTCTGGTAGAATTCAGCTGTGAATCCATCTGGTCCAGGGCTTTTTATGGTTAGGAAATTTTTTTTATTACTGATTCAATTTTGGAACTCTTTATTGGTCTATTCAGGATTTCAATTTCTTCCTGGTTCAATATGGGAGGTTGTATTTTTTCCAGGAATTTATCCATTTCTTCTTGGTTTTCTAGTTTGTGTGTATAGAGGTATTCATAATAGTCTCTGGGGTATTTTAACATTTCTGTGGGGTAGGTGGTAATGCTTTGTCATTTCTGATTGTGTTTATTTAGATCTTCTCACTTTTTCTTTTATTAATCTAGCTAGCTATCATTGTTGTTTATTCTTTTGAAGAAGCTACATTTAGTTTTGCTAATCCTTTGTATGGATTTTTATGTCTCAGTTTCATTCAGTTCAGCTCGGATTTTGATTATTTATTTTCTTCTGCTAGCTCTTGGTTTGCTTTTGTTTTTCTAGTTCTTCTAGATGTGATGTTAGCTTGTTAATTTGAGATTTTTCTAACTTCTTCATGTAGGTGTTTAGCACTGTAAACTTTCTTCTTATCACTGCTTTAACTGTGCCCTAGAGATTCTAGTATGTTGTGTTTTTGTTTTCATTAGTTTCAAAGAATTTCTTGATTTCTGACTTAAATGTATTCTTTACCCCAATGTGATTCAGGAGTAGCTTGTTTAATTTCCAGATAATTGTATGGTTTTAAGAGATCTTCTTGGTATTGACTTCTATTTTTATTGTAATGTGGTCTGAGAGTGTGGTTGGTATAATTTTTTTAATTTGTTGAGAATTGCTTTATTGCTAAGTATGTGGTTAATCCTTAGAGTTTATGCTGTATGCAGATGAGAAGAATATATATTCTGTTGTTGGGTGGAGGGTTCTGTAGATGTCTGTTAAGTCCATTTGGTCAAAAGTCAAGCTTATGTCCTGAATATCTTTGTTAGTTTTCTGCCTTGATAATTTGTCTAATCCTGTTAGTGGGTCTTGAAGTCTCCCACTATTATTGTGTGGTTCTCTAAGTCCCTTCATAGGTCTCTAAGAACTTGTTTTATGTATTTGTGTGGTCCAATGCTGGGTGCATATGTATTTAGGATAGCTAAGTCTTCTGGTTGAATTGAACCTTTATCATTACGTAATGCTCTTATTTGCTTTTTTTAAATATCATTGTTGGTTTAAAATCTGTTTTGTCTGAAATAATAATAATAGTCACTGCTCATTTTTGTTTTCCAATTTCTTGATAAATCTTTTATCTCTTTACTTTGAGTCTATGGGTGTTATTTCATGTGAGATGGGTCTGTTGAAGACAGCATGCAGTTAGGTCTAGCTTTTTAATCCAATTTGCTACTTTGTGCCTTTTAAGTGGGTCATTTAGCCCATTTCTATTCAAGGTCAATATTAATTTATGAGGATTTGATACTGTTATCATATTGTTAGCTGGTTGTTATGTAGACTTGATTGTGTGGTTGCTTTATAGTTTCACTGAGCTAAGTGCTTAAGTGTGTTTTTGAGGTGGCAGATATTGGCCTTGTCTTTCCATGCTTAGCACTACCTCAAGGACCTCTTGTAATGCAGGTCTGGTCATAACAAATTTCCTTAGTATTTTCTTGTCTGAAAAGGATTTTATTTCTCCTGTGTTCATGAAGCTTTGTTTGTGAATACAAAATTCTTGGTTGAAATTTCTTTTCTTTAAGATGCTGAATATAGGCCCCCACTCTCTTCTGGCTTGTAAGGATTCTGATGAAAGGTCCACTGTTAGCCTGATGGGGTTCCCTTTACAGTGACCTGTCCTTCTCTCTAGCTGCCTTTATTTATTTATTTATTTATTTATTTATTTATTTTTTACATGTTGACCTTGGAGAATCTGATTATTGTGTGTCTTAGGGATGGTGATCTTATATCGTATCTCACAGGGGTTCTCAGAATTTCCTGAACTTCACGTTGACTTCCCTAGCTAGGTTGAGAAAATTTTCATGGGTGATATCCTCAAATATATTTTCTAAATTGCTTACTCTCTCTCCAGCTCTTTCAGGAATGCAAATGAGTCATAGGTTTAGTCTCTTTACATAATCCCATAGTTTTCAGAGGTTTTGTACCTTCTCTAAAATTCTTTTGCTTTTTTATTTCTGCCTGTGTTGATTGCAAGTAGTGATCTTTGAGGTCTGAGATTCTTTCCTCAGCTTTGTCTATTCTCTTGTTAATACTTCTAATTGCATTATAAAATTCCTGTAATAAAATTTTTCATTTCTAAAAGTTCAGTTTGGTTCTTTCTTCAAATGACTATGTCATATTTCAGCTCTTGGATAATTTTACAGATTTCCTCAGATTTGTTTTCAACCTTCTTTGGTATCTTATTGAGCTTCAGAATATTTTAGATTTGTAGAGATCTGTGATAGCTACACGTAGATGACTCCTTCATTCTTCAGGTCTTAAATATCCTGTCCTCAGAGAGGTTTTTGTTGACACAACCCTATCTAAAGAAACCTTCTCTCTGTCCAAGTACTTTTTCTCTTAGACATCACTTTGTTTCATCTCTTTAGAGTACTTATCATAATGTTTAATTATCTAATTTTTTAAAAGTACTTTGGAATTATTGTCTATTTTTTCCCTTTAGAATGGAAATTCCATGAGAACAGGGACCTTGCTTATCTGGTGTATCAATACCTAACTCAATCTTAGGCACATAGTAAACACTCAGTAAATAATTGCTAAATGTGTGGATTAATAAAGACAGAAGACAGAGTACTGTCAAGATCACTCAGTATTGTCAATAATTCATCAACAGTACGCTGATGTGATAGGGGAGTACAAAGAATTATGTGTCTTCCAGTAACTTTTTTTATTCCTATAAATTAGGCATTTATAAGCACACTTAGTTGTACAAATATTGCCCTATATGCTAGGTATGAAAGAAAAACAACTTTGTCATTCCAAACCAAATTTCTATTTTGAGCACTAGTTCAGCCGGTAGAAGCTTAATTAAAACAGTTTGGCACTAACCCTACTGAGTTGTAATTTCATGTGGCTGAAATATCAACAAAGTGTTCACAGTTTGTATTAGAATAGTGGTCATGATTTAGCCACAGTGGCCCCAGTGAGATGTATGTCGCCCACTGTTTAACCTATCCTGTCCAGATAAAAATACCCCTTGTTTCTGTCCTGAAATTTTCCGTGTTATCTTCTTCCATATAATTAAACCTTGATCATCAGTACCATATGTCTATGTTGGCTCACAAAAATAGGGAATGACAGAGTGGAAGGTATCTATTAGAAGCAACTTAAAACAACAACTATTTATTTGCTCCTAATTCTGCAGGTCAGCAATTTGTGCAAGGCTCTGCTAGGATGGCCCATCTCTGTTCCATGTACTGTTGGCTGAACTTATTTGCACATTTAGCAAGTAGGCTGCAGCTGACTTGTCTGAACACCCTCACTCACATGTCTGAAAGGTACTTGGGGCTATGAGCCAGGGCACCTCAGTTCTGTCCACATAGCAGTTGGGTTTTAGGAGAACAAGTCCTAATGGACAAGCCTTTATTCAGCCTCTATTTGTATTGCATTTGCTAATGTGTCATGGGCCAAAGAAAGTCACATAGCCAATCCTAGAATCACTGAGGGAAGGAATGACACAAAGATGCAAGCATGGGGAGAAGTGAGTCATTACGGGAACATGCCAGGTGATGTTTGTAGTCAGCAATATGTCAGAGGCTATATCCTTTAGAAAACATTGTTTTATCATAAAATATGTTTAAGACAAACCAGCTCAGAGATCACATAATTAGAAAAGAGAGGCTGGAGGTTTTGTATCGTCAGTGCTTTCATGTCTGAGGCAATGTTGCCTGATAATGCATTGTTGGATGCATCAGTATGAAATCCAAGGCAGAGTTAAAAGGCTTTTTAAGTAAATCCTTGCTATACAAAAGTGAAGCCACCACATACTGAAAACAACTCATATGCATTCTAAGGAACAAAGAAGAACACATCAGGAATTAAGGCAGCGTTTGTGGCTACTTAGAAAATCATTAGCTTAGCAAATCTTTCTTATGTCATTGGTATTTCAGGCAGCTTAGTGGAAAGCGATGTTATTTTGCTTTTATTAAGCATCAAATATTTAATACATTCATATAACACATTTTGAGGAAAATCACCCTTATCCAAGAGGCAATCTTGACTGTGCCATGCTATCAAACTTTATTGCTCATTTGGCAGGCATGAGGAAGAGTTCATAGTTCTAATGAAACAGGAAATATTTTGATTAGCATAGCAATTTTTTATTGAAACATTTATAGTATTCTAAAATGACTAAGTAACAATAATTAATGCCATATTCACTTCTTATTGTAAAATAAAGATGGTTATTATCATCATGAAGTCTAAGATAAAATGGGTTGCTTTATTGCAAATCAAGTCATGAAGTGGAACATGCAGATTGTACAAAGCCATTTCTCTAATCGATTCCCTGCTCACACAGTCAGGGAACTGTTCTTTGGTAGTGCAAGCATCACACAAAGCGAAGTATTTCCTATATGTCAATGGAAGTCTGTGGGTGGGACAAAGTTGTAAAATAACAAAGTGAGACAGAACCTCCAGAGACAAGTATGAACAACTTGCTGAGGGCATATTCTGGTGCATCAGATAAAACCGGTTAGATAACAAGATAACAATATAACCTTCCAACCTAGCCATCTAAGAATCACCACTACAGCCCTATCGTAGCATACGAAAGAAAAGAGAAACTCATGTTTAACATGTTTGCCAAGAAGTCGTCTTGATTATTTCATATGCACTATTTCCCTTAGACATAGGAAAACCCCGTGTCTGCCAGTCGATTCATGATACCGTTGACTAATTGATAAAGCAGTTCTTAGGCCATGATATATATATGTGTGTGTGTGTGTGTGTATATATACACACATATATACACACATATATACATATACATATATACACTTACGTATACACACATACACACATGTATGTACACACATACATGCATGTATATATACACATACACACAAATACATATATATAACACAGACACACACACACATACACACACATATATACACACATACATACACAGCCAAAAGAGGAAAATAAATGGAAAGCGACAAAGAAAGGGAATGATTTTTATATTTTTTCCCCTACAGTGCATTATTATTATTTATTAATGCAGTTCTGGATTTTCTTACAGTGGCTCTGTCTGCTAGAGAACTATCTTTACATAAGCAGACCATAAAATAAAGCAAACACTTAACCTTCTACTTTTGCTTATTTATTATCATCAAAATTACTTACGTGTAAAATCTATAGCTTAATCACATATTTTATTTTATTTTATTTTATTTTATTTTTATTTTATTTATTTATTTACTTCTTGAGATAGGATCTCATTCTGTCACCCAAGCTGGAGTGCTGTGGTATGATCACAGCTCATTGCAGCCTTGAACTCCTGGGCTCCAGTATCCTCCCATTTCAGCCTCCTGAGCAGCTGGGACTGCAGGTGTGTATCACCATGCCTGGCTAATTTTTGAAAGTTTTTTGTAGAAATAGGGTCTTACTGTATTGCCCAAACTGGTCTTGAACTCCTGGCCTCAAGTGATCCTCCCACATCAACCTCCCAAAACACTGGAATTACAGGTGTGAGCCACTGCCATTACTAGTCTTTGGTTTGAACACCGTATGTTGCACGCTTAGCAAATGGACATTTGGATAGTTTCCAATTTGGGGTTATTGTGATAATGTTTCTATGAATATTAATAGAGTATGTTTTGGAAAGATACACATTTTGGTTTAGTATATATTTTTAGTTCAGAAGATGTGCAACTGATTAGCTTTGGTAGACAGTGCCAGTTTTCCAAGGTAATTGAATCAATCTTATTTCCACCATTGTGTATGCATATTCTGGTTGCTTAACATTCTCAACCAAATTAAATATATATTTTTAAATTTTCATTCTAGCAGTTCTTCTGTGTGTGTAATGGTATTGCATTATGGTTTTAATTTTCTTCTCCCTCATGACAAATGTTGCCTTTTCATTATTGGTCGTGTGTCCATGCTGGAGTAGAGTTTTTAAAGAGCACTTTTCTTTGCACAAAGGAAAGGTACTTGGAAGAATGATAGTGTTTCCTGACCGCTTCAGCCAGAGAACAAAAGCAAAAACAAAAACAAAAGTGACAGAGAGTGTCTTTTTTTGTTTGTTTGTTTTTTTGATACGGAGTTTCACTCTTGTTGCCCAGGCTGGAGTGCAGTGGTGTGATCTTGGCTCACCACAACCTCTGTCTCCCGGGCTCAAGCGATTCTCCCGCCTCAGTCTCCCGAGTAGCTGGGATTACAGGCATGTGCCACCACACCTGACTAATTTTGTATTTTTAGTAGAGAGGTGTTTCTCCATGTCGGTCAGGCTGGTCTCAAACTCCCAACCTTAGGTGATCCACGCACCTCGGCCTCCCAAAGTGCTGGGATTGCAGGTGTGAGAGTGTCTTTTGTTGTTGTTCAGCCTATTTGCCCTTATTTGAAAAATAAACTTGGCTAGGAGGATTAGGCCCTGTGATTGGCCAGCCTGGGTCTCACCCATTCTTCTGTGACCAGAGAGGGGAATGAACTGTGATTGGGAGCTCCCACTAGAGCAGTTTAGTGGAACTGGGGAAAGATCAGCTATGTAAAATATAATGTAGAAAACAGTAGTTCTGCTGCATTTAGGAATCAGTCTATTTGAGCACCTCTCTTAGTAACACAGATATACAGTTACACCCATTGCCTTGAGTTATGCTATAATAGGAACCTTTACGGCCTGATAAAGGATGTACCAGCACAATCCCATTGGTATGCTGTGTTGTTTCAATGTCATTAGAACCTCTGAGAAGGACTGAACTGTCCCAACTGAGTTTTCTCAGCAGAAAGTACCTCCAAGAGCCCCAAAGGGAGGTAAAGAAATATTGATTAGCAAGAACATTATTACAGCAATGGGTAGGGCTGCATCTGAATGGGCAGTATCACTTTTTAATAGTGATTTACTGTCAGCTAAGAAGCAGTGGCAAAGAAGCAATAGCAGTCCAAATTGGGGCTTGCTATTGGATTGATCCCTCTCCGGTATTCCATTTACATGAAGTTTGTAATAAAGTAATCTAGCTTTTTTGTAGAGTAAGATTTATCATATGTATTTTCTACTTTTTCCCATAACAATACTATAGATCTATTTAATTTAATTTAATGATTGAATAGTACTCAGAGTATTTTATTTCATAGAATTTATCCAACCAATCTCTCCTTGATGGATGTTAAGAGTTATTTCTACTTTTTTACTATCATCAAAAATGCTTCAATTAATATCATTGTGAACTTGTTTGTTTCCTGTGGATAAATACCTAAAAGTGGAACCTCTGTGTCAAAATGATTCACATTTAATATTAAATACTAGACAGATGTCCTCCCAAAAGATGGCACTAATGTAACAAACTAAAGAATTCCCTGTTGGAAAATATTTACAATATTTGTAAAGTTTTCCTTTAACAGTGCTGCAGTAACCATTCTTAAAGACAAATCTTTGTACATATGTGAATATTTCTGAAGCGAAGAGTACTAGAAATGTAATTGCTTGGAGATATGGTTTGGCTCTGTGTCTTCACCCAAATCTCATGTTGAATTGCAATTCCCACGTGTCAAGGGAGGGACCTGTAATCCCCACATGTCAAGGGACAGAGGTTATTGGATCATGGGGGCTGTTTCCCCCATGCTGTTCTCATGATAATGAGTGAGTTCTTACGAGAGCTGATAGTTTTATGAGTATTTGGAAGTTCCTCCTTCTTTCTTATCTCTGCCTTGTGAAGAAGGTGCCTGCTTCTCCTTCCACCAGGATGGTAAGATTCCTGAGGCCTCCCCAGGCATGCAGAACTGTGAGTCAATTAAACCTCTTTCCTTTATAAATTACCCAGTCTCAGGGAAGTTCTTTATAGCAGTGTGAAAACCGAATAATACACTTGGTCAGAGGGTATGCACATTTTAAAATTTGAATTAATAATACTGAAATGTTCTCCAGAAAGTGCTACCTGTTCAAATGTTCACCCTTTTCAAATGTTAGTGCCTGATTTCTCATAAAATGTTTAATGGCAATTATTGTCAATCTTTATAATTTTTGCAGCAGGGTGGGTAACAAATTATATCTTGTTTTATTTTACTTTTGCCTGGTTGCTAGTGAGAGTGACAATCTCTTCATATTTTTTTCATCCAGTTGTGTATATTCTGTAAGTTATCCATGCAATGCATCTACTTGGATTGCTCTTTTCCTCAGGAAAATGATTTTAAATTAACTTTACATATATATAAACATAGTTCTACATTCTCCTGAGAATTTTTATTTTTCTTAAAGTTTCAATAAAATACAAGTGACAGAGGTGGTGACTTTTTTGCTTTTCCTATTCTTGTTTCTACTTACAGGCTACCTCCAAGTTGCTCTGTAAATAAGCACGTTAATTTTTAGATCATTGAGGTGAATTTATTTTATGGTCATCACCCCGCACTCTAGATGCTCCAGAGGTCGAACCGTGTCCCTTCCTGCTAGGAGACAACCAAATATATTTCATCAAATTTGTTGCAACAGTAAAATCTTTTCTTATTTTGCTTTCCAGGACTAATACTGTTTCAACAAAAATCTTTCACAAAACATAGTGTGGAATCACATCTCCGAATTATGTTTGGATAAATAATATGAGTATTTCATTCACTTTAAAAGATATGGTACCAAATTATTAAAGAAAGGATGCACCTAAGACCTTTTAAAGAAAGAATCGTCATATGAGGGTATGAATGTGAAAAAGATGATATGGGGGAAAGAATTGGAAGACCTGGGTTTGGGCCCTTTTCTGGCACTAACTAGCAATCTGTTGGCTTCCTTTTCCTTGTAATATGTGTAAGTGGTGTTTGATAGTTTCTATGGTTCCTTTCTTGTATTGCCTTCTGTGCTATACAGGACAATTTTATGCCCTGTACTTTCTTAGCATGCTGATGTTCACAATGAACATAATCTTTTGAGATCAGTGAAAGACTGGTCACTTGTCCTCATGAAAGGACACCTGGACAGTGGCCTAGAATAAAATCAGAGGTGTTACCATAATCCTCCCCAACCACATAACATTTTTTATTCTCTACTCAAAACAGCATATTTACAGATAATTGGAGACTACAGCAACCATTCCAACTGGCAGTCAGATTTATAGAGAATTTAAAACTTAATTCAGCAGTGAAATTTGTCAGTCAGAATGACTGACATCTTAACAACTCCAAACCTACATTTTAATTTGTCATTTGGAGACCAATCATTCCTTGTCAGTTTTAAGCTGACTCGATGTAAACTTTTAAACTTAAAACAATGTAAATATTAAAAAACAATAAAGTGTTCTCTTTTGAAGTTGGTAAATCAGATTTTAAAATATGTCTTAAACACGTGAAAGAAAGAATTCTCCCATTGACATTCTAGTATTTCTATTCTTGAGCTCTCTTAACTGTATTTGCTTCAGTGAACCAGGAACATATAAATCAAAGTCCTGAGTAGAATTACGAGACCTATAGATGATTATTTTAGCCATTAAATTATAAAAGGCTCAATTTTAAAAAATTGGAAAAAATCTCTACTTATGCAGTTTACTTCATTGAAATTGTTATTTTCATGATTGGGGCCAATTCAATAGAAAGTGACAGAAGATGCCCTTAACTTTACAATACAATGTGAGCACAGCAGGCTATGCACAGTTGTTTAAATAAAGCACTACATTGGTAAAATGCAATATTTCACACGTCTTTTATATATTACCCAGAAATAACTATGTGTTTCATGTATCTACTAAATCTTCATGTAAAAAAAGCAAGAATCCTGAAATTTGAGTATCTCTTTAAGAAGTTATGTCACAAGGAGACCCTTTAAGAAAGGTGCAAACTTTTAGGAAAAGCAGAATTAATGCTATAGTAATAAGTTCTTCAATTATGAGTGAGAGAAAGCTATTGTGAATTAGTAGGTTTATCAATATTTGACATCCTTTAAAGGAAATGCATCTTGCTTTGTTTGCTTCAAGAGAGACAGTATGGTGGGGGTTAAGAACGTCTGACAAATTGTTCAGAGGTGCCAGTGCTGGCACTGGCACCTACAATCTATGTCACCTTAAAAAAGTTACCTATGGGTCAGGGTTTCCTTACCTGTAAAATGAGGTATTGGATGGTTCTTGAAGTTCCTTCTGTCTTGAATGTTCTGACTCCAAGATCCACATTCATCATGATGAATTTTCTAGTGTATGAATTACTTGCTGGATGTAGTTGCAATGCTTTTGGAAGCAACTGTGATATTCCCTACCATTCATTTATTCATAAAACATTATTAATTAATATATTCAAAGTATGCTGTAGGTATTAGAAACAGAAAATGAATAAAATACAGTCCCTGGTCCCAAGAAATATATATGTCATTTGATAGGAAGCAGCTGTGTAACAAAATAGTGCTATAAAGTGTTACAGATACTCTGTTAAAAGTCTGTACACAACATACAATACACAAGGGTTACACGCCAGGGAGAAATCAGTGCTACTTTTTGGTTAGGTACAGGGAGAGGTGACAGGAGAGGCTTTGTAGAGGAGGACATAATTGAATGATGTCTTAAAACACGAGGAGTTCACTAGAGAGCTAGTGGATGGTCAGGTGTAGGTGAGAGTAGAGAACTGAAGACTTGTTGTACCGAAACAACAATAAATTACAATTTTAGGTTCAAAAAAAAAAAAAAAAAGAACATTTGATGAATTAAATTGTACTTTGCATATAAACACCAGCGAATTGTGATTATTAATTAATGTGTTGCTCACCTCCAATATGTAGGAAGATGTTTGCAATGCAGAAAAAGTAAGAATTTATCCTTTTGAAGGCATTCAAACAAACAAAAAAGCTTTATATTTTGTAGCTAATTGCTTTTATTTATTTTTTTCTTCTCTAGTTCATGTAATGGATCAAAACATAAAACAGAAAGGCTCTCCTGTTTACCTCTATTTATTTATTTATATTTATTTTGAGACAGAGTCTCACTCTCTCACCCATACAGGCTGGAGTGCAGTGGCACGAACAAAGTTTATTGCAGCCTTGTCCTCCCAGGCGCAAGTTATCCTACTATCTGAGTCTTCCCGGTAGCTGGGAGTATAGGCACACACCACGCCACCCCACCTGGCTAATTTTTTGTTTTCTTTTGTTTTGTTTTATGTAGAGATGGGGCTTCATCATGTCACCCAGGCTGGTCTCGAACTCCTGAACTCAAGTTATTTGACCATCTCAGCCTCCCAAAATGATGGGATTACAGGCATGAGCCACTGTGCCCTATGTTTTAAAACTAAAGAATAACAAAAATAGATTGCATATTGCTGATACATACTTTTGCACCCTGCTATATCTATACCCGAAACTATGCTTTATCAAATCACGATTCCAGTAGAACAGATTATGACTGGTAGGTTAATGTTTGTCATTTAACAGCACGAAGTAAAACAGTGGGCCCTGACCCTGCAGCAAGTTGGCCATTAGCCACTGCAATTTCCTTGGGTTATTGGTATTGTATCATGACGTATATGATGACTTAACAGTTTGACATGCTTTGTACATTGTATTACCTTACCTGCTACTCACAGAAATGGCTCTTACATACCTACAAAGACTGTGTCTCCCTCAAACTATTGGAAGTCATAATGAATCTGTTATTCTTTGATATTTGTGTCAGTCCTTATGAGGGGATACTTGGCTGTGACATGGGCTCTAGTATCAGGGCTCCCATGTGCCCCTTGAGCTGCTTAGTTCCAGACTTTGTGTGATGCACGCACATGTTTTGCCTTCCAGACTGGATTATAAACTGCTCTGAGGGTAATAACCTTGTTTTACTGATTTTTCTGGAAAAAAAAAAGAAAAAAGAAAAAAAAAAACTGCCTCTTTGTTATCTTGGAGACTGATAGAAGGCTTCAGATACATATCAAATGATATTCCAGTGTTTGCTCTAGTAATGGCATAAACACACAGCATGTACCACTTCAATGTGAAACAAATTAGTGTTTCATATTCTTGTCACTGGGACATGCATTTTATTAATTAGCAGATTAGCTTGAAGTTAGCCAACCTTGAACTTGAATCTGGTTCTTCCCTGGGAGGGATGATAAAGAAGCACAGGATTGCTAGGGGACCTGTTTATAGTCCATGCCCAGTATTCCAAAAACCTTATCTCCTTGAGTCCTTGGAACAACCATGAAAAGTATGCCCAATATTTCCTTTTACAGGCGAGAGAACTAAGGCACAGATATGTTAATTCCCCAGGTTTCCACACGTGGTTAAGTGGCACAGCTGGGATGCATAGGTAGACATTTTCCAAAGCTTGTACACTACTCCTTCCCTATGTGCCACGATTCCTGTGTGCCCCGGTATGTGGTGTTAGCATCTCTGTACCTTGATTGTCCTATTTCTGAAAATGAAGATGTGATGGTTAATTTTGTGTGTCAGCTTGGCTAGGCTTTGGTGCTCAGTTGTTTAGACAAATACCAGTGTAGATGTTTCTGTGAACAGTGGATGTGGAGTTAAGTAAATTACCCTTCATAATGTGAGTGGGCCTAATCCAATCTGTTAAAGGCCATAAGAGGAAAGATCAAGATTCCCAGAAAAGAAAGGAATTTTGCCTCCACACTGCAACATAGAAATTCTGCCTGATTTTATAGCCTTCAGACTTGAGACTCCAACATCAACTCTTACTGTAATTTCTAGCCTGCTGGTCTGCCCTTAAGATTTCACAGTTGCAGTCTTTACAATTGCATGAGCCAGTTCCTTAAAATAAATCTCTCTCTGTCTTTCTGTTTCTGTCTCTCTCTATATGTACACATATACACACACACACACATACACACACACGCACACACATGCACACATATATTTGATTGGTTCTGTTTCTTTTTTCTGGAGAACAGTTTCTAACAAAGAAGCTACTTCATGCATTTAAAAAGCAATATTAAATGAGATAATTCACTTAAAAACACCTAGTATTCACTCAACAGAGTATCACCATGTGTTCCTCTACTACTATTTTTGTCTTTCCCTACCTTCCTCTTTAATTAAAAAAAATTTTTTTCTTTCTCTACCCTTTCCTTTGTAATAAAACATTCTTTAATGCATACAAATGTACCAACTGTATCAGCACGAATATTCTATTAAAAGTAGAGCAATATCGCATGACTATTAGTGCCTACAGTGACATTTACACATTTACTTTCACAAGCGAGTAATGATAATTCATATGCACCACATGGCTGTGAGTAATTGCTCCCTTCTGAAGATAAAGGTTAGAATAGTCTGTAGCCATCATAAGTTATTCACTGTGTGTGTAGACTTTCATAATATATATCCCACAATGTTGCTCTATTTTCATCTAGCTGTTTCTCATCTTTATGCGACACAGACTTTACATCGGAAAACATTTTATTATTGATTTCTTCATTAGATAAGTAGTATGGTGAATTTGACACTCAATTCACTTTTTCCTTTATAGCAAATTAGAAAACAGTTGGAGTTATGAAAGCCTATATTGAGAATGTGTCTAGGGATATATAAGATGAGAGAGAATAAGAGAAGGGGCAAGAGAGAGAGAAAAGGAAGGAGGAAAAGACAGATTGGAGAGGGCATCAAGAAGGCTTTTTACTCTTAAACTATTACCAGCTTCTAGTTAATGATACCTGATGTTGATGAAAAAAGTTGAGTTCTGTAAAATATTTGAAGATACTTATTCTGAGCCAAATACAAGTGACCATGGCCCTTGACACAGCCCTCAGGAGACCCCAACAACACGTATCCAAGGTTGTCAGGCCACACTAGGTTTTATTCTTTTTAGGAGAACATAAGACATCAATCAATACACGTAAGAAGTTCATTGGTTTGGTCCGGAAGGTGGTAGAGGGGGACTTCCAGATTATAGGCAGATTCAAAGATTTCCTGATTGGCAGTTGGAGGAAAGGGTTTATCTAAAGACCTGGAATCAATAGAAAGGAAATGTCTGGGTTAAGATAAGGGATTGTGGAGACCAAGGTTCTTATTATGCAGATGAAGCCTTTAGGTGGCAGGCTGCAGAGAATAGATTGTACATGTTTCTTATCAGACTTAAAAAGGGATCAGACTCTTAGTTGATTCTCCCCTGGATCAGGAAAAAGCCCTGGAAGAGGGAAAGGGGATTCTCTACATAATGTAGATTTTCTCCCACAAGAGACAACGTTGCAGGACTGTTTCAAGATAGGACAGAGAAACATGATGGGAGTTTAAATATTCTGATTTCCTTCTTTGTTGTGTGATGTTATGCCGGGGTCAGGTTGGAAAGTGAGCCACATTATAGAGTGTTAAATGAAACCCGTCTGATGAGACTTCATGGTTTGTAGGGTGAAACTGTCCAGGCCCCTTCGATAGGAATTTGTCAAGAAAAGAAAAAAGATCAGAGTTTAGTCCTCACTGAAATCTAATTTACAAGATGAACTAAATTTGCAATACTCTTGGGAAGACAGAATGTAGATAGGATTTATACCAAGGTGTGAACTGTAAGCAGCTTCAGAGGAGGAACTGTGTCTTGATCACTATTGTTAACTCAACTGTTAGCACATAACAGGTGCTTAATAAATATTTTGATTGAATAAATGATGCTAGAACCAATTCTGGAGACTGAATTTGATGAGTTAGGTAGGAGTGGCAGTGTAGCTGGGATTTGATGGCAGAGGTGGAGAAATTGATGGTGCAGGAAGAGGAAAGTTAACAGTGAGAGAAGCTTTGCAACAGAATAAGCAAAATTTACACGTTTTATCATCCTGTCAAGAACAGACCAGGATCTTGTCAAGTTTCTAATCTGCACTGAGTTCTTGGGCATTGTGATGGCTAATTTCATGAGTCAGCTTGGTTGGCCCTGGGGTTCCCAAATTAAACATTATTTCTGAGTATGTCCGTGAAGGTGTTTTTGGATGAGTTTAGCATTTGAATCCGTAAAGAAGATCTCCCTTCCCTAGGTGGTGTGCCGTCATCCAGACCATTGAGAGTTTGAATAGAAAGAAAGGAAGGGAAGGAGGTATTCTCCTTTCTTTCCTACCTCGCTGTGTGAGTTGGGACATCTCATCTCATCTCTGGTCTTTGGAATGGGGTTTACACTCCTGGCTTCCTTGGCTCTCAAGCCTTCTGACTTGAACTGAATTATGCCACCAGCTTTCCTGGGTCTACAGCTTGCAAGTGGCCAATCATGGGACTTCTCGGCTTCCATAATTGTGTTAGCCAATTTCTCATAATAAATCTTGCTCTCTCTTTATATACACACAATTGTGTCACTTAGTGATGGGATACATTCTGAAAATGCATTGTTAGGTGATTTCATAGTTGCGAGAACATCATAGTATGTAATTACACAAACCTAGATGGTGTACCCTGTTGTGTACCTAGGCTATATGATAGAGCTTGTTGATCCTAGGCTGTAAACCCATACAGACTGTTATTGTTGTGAATACTGTAGGCAGTTGAACACAACAGGAAGTATTTGTGTATCTAACCATATCTAAACATAGAAAAGGCACTGTGCAAATACAATACAAATGATTTTTAAAAAGTGGTACAGCCATCTGGGGCACTTATGAATGGAGATTGCAGGACTGGAAGTTGCTCTGGGTGAGTGAGCGAGGGAGCAGTGAGTGAAAGCGAAGGCCTAGGACATTGATGAACACTACTGTAGACTTCATAAGTGCTGTATACTTAGGCGACACTAAATCTAAGAAAAATAAAGTGATTGTGCTGTGATAGCTGCGATGTCACGTGGCAATAGGAAATGTTCAGCTTTATTATAGTCTGATAGACTACCTTCCTACCTGTGGTCTGTTGTTGACTGATACTGCATTATGTGGCACATGACTTTACACACACACACACGCACACACTGTGTTACTAGTTCTGGCTCTCTTTCTTAGGAGAATCCTGACTCTTACAGATATGTACTGCAGTGTTGAGTTGGCTACGCCGCCAGTCACAGTTGAACTAAGAGCATCCCCTGCATTCAGCCCAGGAGGCAGGGAACCTGTCAGGATGGCAGGAATCCAGTGACCACGCACCACTGCTTTCCTTGGCTGACGTCTTGCTCTAGTAGTGAATACAACATCCCTGCCATTGCTAATGCAATGTCTGTACTCACTGCTGCACGGCTATCCTGAAAGGGTTAATCAGCTTTCATAAGGAGCCTAATTTAGAACCTGGCAACAGCTTAGCCACTGAAAGAAATATGGCTCACTGCATGCCAGGTGATATAAATTAATGTTATATGTGATGAAATGTCCTTTTAGATATTATGTGTAATTTTGAGTATTAGGAAGTCCCAGTAGGCTATTTTTTTAGAAACCAATCTACAAGATTTCATCTTATATTCCTTCTTTTAAAAAAAAGCACTAGGAAAAGGTTATATGAATAGTCATATTTTTAACATAGCAGGTAGACTAAACATATAAAAAGTTATTAATAATAGACTGAAAATATCTATCACACAAATAACAGGCAAAAGGTTAGCATATATTACATAAAAAGCTCATACTTTTTCTTTGGTAAAAAAAAAATACAAAAAACACCCAATGAAATCCCCAAAGATTCTTGTAACAGGAGATATCATTTGTTAATATGCATATGGAAAAATGTTCAACTAAGCCACAAAGAAGTTACATTTAAGGCATCTATGAAATCACCTCAGATTCTAGTTATGTGATCCTGGAAAAATTGTTTAATCTCTCTGCTTCAGGTTTTTCATATGTTAAAGGGAGTAAAAATATGGCACAGGCATACTATGAGAATTTAATGTATTTTTATGCATGTATTAACTATACATGAAAAATGCTGAAATACTACTTGGTCCAGAATATGAATTGTTACACTTATTTATTATCATGATTATCCCAAAATTTTAAAAAATGATCACATCACATCCTATAAAACATGCTATGAAATGTTCACATGCATATCTTGCAGCTATTATGTAAATGGGAATAACTTTTTTGGAAATCAACCTGAAATGATGGTTTAAGAATTATAAACATTTATACTCTTAACACAATAATTTCAATTAAGGGTATTTACCCTAAGAAAACAAACTCAAAGAGAAAATTATAACTCCATGCACAGTTTATATATTCCTCATACTCCTAGAATGCTTAAAATGTTTTTCATATAAAGAAATATGATGCAGTTGTAGACAAACAATAATTATAAAGATGATTCAGCCAACCAAAAAAATTACTATGATAAAGCAAGAAATACAAAAAGGAAATAAAATGGTCCCTGTAACAAAGATAATTTTTTATGATTTTCCATTCCATTATTGGTAACTCTTTTTTTTTTTTTTTTTGAGACAGTGTCTCACTCTGTCACCCAGGCTGGAGTGCAGTGGCATGATCTCAGCTCACAGCAACCTCTGCATCCTGGGTTCAAGCAACTCTCCTGCCTCAGCCTCCTGAGTAGCTGCGATTTACATTTTTATATTTTTAGTAGAGACGAAGTTTTACTATGTTGGCCAGACTGGTTTTGAACTCCTGATTTCAAGTGATCCACCTGCCTTGCCTCCCAAAGTGCTGGGATTACAGGTGTGAGTCACCGTGCCTGGGCCAGTAACTCTTCTTTCTCTGTGTCCCACCCCATCATGTGGCTCCAGGATAGAGGGAAAGGCAGATGCTACTTTGGGAAGGAATAGGATTTTATTTCTTGGAGGACAGAAAAAGGAAACTAATTCCCTGCTTTTTCCATTCCTATGGAGACAGAGAAGGAGTTCCAGAAAGTGCAGCAACGAGGTATGCCTGTCATTACCTCCCCTCAGAGCAGAAATATTGCAGGGAGTGGGTATTATTAGATACCATTATTTTGCCTTGTGTTGGAAAAGAGCTTGACACATAATCTATGGGATGTTCAGTTCAACGAGGAGCTACTTAAAAGCTGTGACTGAGACCCAGGAAGGTGAGAGCTAAGATGGTGTCAAAAATACAGGAAAGTCGCCAAAAACAGGAGGCTTTCATGTCCTGCTCTCTATTTGGAACTTGGCGTGGTGGAAAATGGAGAAGTCTGTCATGCACAGCAAACTTACAGCAACACAGGGTAGCAGGATAAGCTTTGGTGACTGAGAGCCATGGAGCCACCATGAGCTCCCATTGGCATGGGATGGGGTCCAGGGTGAGGGAATATGCATTCTGAGCTGTGAGAGAGTAAGGATGTGGCTGAAAGTTGTGATGGTTCATTGTATGTGTCTGCTTCACTTTGTCACATGGTGCCCAGATTAAACATGATTTCTGGATGAGTCAGCAGGTGTTTCCAGATGAGGTCAGCATTTGAATCAGTGAATTCAGTACTGTAGATAGTCTCCTCCACGTGGGTGGACATCATCTAATCTGTTTGAGGGCCTGAATAGAAGAAAAAGTGGAGGAAGGAGGAATTCACTCCTTTTATTTCCCACCTGCCTGCTTGAGCTAGACATCAGTCCTCTCCTGCCCTTAAACTGGGATTACATCATCACCTCTTCTGGTTCTCAGGTCTTTGGTCTCAGACTGAAATGTATCACTGGCTTTCTAGGGTCTCAAGCTTGTGGATGAAACATGAGATTTAGCCTCCATAATCGCATGATAAATCTCTTTATACACACACATATGAATTGTTATATATCTATACATATCTGACATATACATATAAATATGCATAAATTTGTGTGTGTGTGTGTGTATACACATGAATTGTTATATATACATATATAGATCTACTGGTTAGAGACTTTCATGAGGAGTTTGCCTTGTGTTGTAAAAGATCTTGACACGTAATCTATGGGATGTTCAGTTCGATGAGGAGCTACTTAAAAGCTGTGACTGAGACCCAGGAAGATGAGAGCTAAGATGGTGTCAAAAATACAGGAAGGTTGCCCGTCTCTGTCTAAGGCAAAACAAGTCACAAATGCACTGCTTCTTGCTCAGTAGACACCAAAGTAACGGACATTGGTAGGCAGAATAATGACCTCTCTCAAGATGTCCTTTTCCTAATCCCTTGAACCTGTGAATATATTACCTTAGATGGCAAAAGGACTTTGCAGATGTGATGAAGTTAAGTATCTTGGGATGGAGATTGTCCTGGATTATCCTTATTGGTCCAGTGTAATCACAAGGGCCCTTAGAAAGGGGTAAGGGAGGCAGGAGTGTCAGAGTCACAGAAGGAGACTTGGTCATGGGACCAGAAGTCAGAATGATGTGGTTATGAGCCAAGGAATATAGGCATCTAAAAATGTGGAATGTGCCTTCTAGAATCTGGAAAAGGCAAGGGAACATTTTCTCCTATAAGATCATACAGAGACATTATTTTAAGCCACTAGATTTGTGGTACTTTGTTACAGCAGCAATAGGAAATTAATACAGGACCCACGGACTTGGTCTCTGCTGAAGGGAG
Source organism: Rhinopithecus roxellana (assembly GCF_007565055.1). Lineage (NCBI taxonomy): Eukaryota > Metazoa > Chordata > Mammalia > Primates > Cercopithecidae > Rhinopithecus > Rhinopithecus roxellana. The sequence goes on along the minus strand of NC_044569.1, from coordinate 65,427,615 downwards.
GCCCAGGTCAGCCTCCCTTCATTGGAGCCCAATAGGGATGCAGTCAGTGTCCTGTGGATTTCCGGTCCAGAGTGTGCCCTGGCCCTGTGGGCTCATGGTGCTCTCATACGCCAGGCACCATCTTGGGGAGCAGTGGGATGGTGGAGGTGTAAATGGGGAGGACCTAAAAGTCAAAGAGTATTTCTCAGAAAGGTACTGACTGACTTTCATGAGACAGTTTAAACCCAAACAGGCATAAATGTTCCATGATGATCAAGCTTAAACTTTTCTTCCTACTACTTAGTTGGAGGGAGCTCACAGGAAAATAGATACTTCTAGAATTAACCTGAGGCAGGGTAGGTAGCTACTCGGCTGTGAATCTGTGCAATGCTCACAAGTAGAAATAATGTTAACACCAAATTTCTGTCATGTGGCAGGCACCATCCCAAGCACTTTATATTTATTATCTAATTAAATGCTCATAACAATACTGTGAAGAAGGTACTAAAATTACCTTCATTTTTACAGATGCGGAAACTCAGGTATCAAGAAATTAAACAATTTGCCAAGGATCTCATGGTTTTTCAGTTGCAGAGCCAACATTTGGACATAAACAAGCCTGAAACAAAATACAGAGAAATGAAAACAGCTTGATTTATTCTGTTGGCAGGATTATAGATTTGTTCTTTTTGTTTTAATTTTTGTTAATGGCAAAATAAACCCCATGATTGCACTTTTTTATATTTAACATTGGCAATTTCCAATCTGTGAACAAATTGTATTCTGAAATTATCAGCCAGGGGAGTTTGAAAAGCATGTGGTTTGCACAGAGACTGCTGTATTTGAATCTCTCTCATTTTTTAGAGATGTTAAATTGGGAAACTTAATCATTATGAATCTCAAATTTTTTATTTATAAAGTGAAGATAATAATACCTGTATGGAAGATGTTTTTTGAATACATGCCTGAAACGTAGTCACTCAACAAATGCACTTCCCTTTCCTCCAAAAAATCTTTATTTTGATAGTCTTCAAAACAAACAACCTAATTTCCTATTTAAAACAATAAATTTCCCAGTGGTGGATATGTATTTCAAGACATCATGCTATATACCTTGAATATATAAAATAAAAAATTGCACTTCAGCCAATACATCTGTGTCGTTCATGATTCACCAGAAAGATTACACTAGGAATGTTATTTCAACTCTTCACACCTCATAGTCCTAGTATTGCTTCCACAGGATAATGAAACTTCAGTTACCACTTGATGCAACAAGGTTAAGTGGTGTAAGGCCCAGAAGTGAGAATGCTTTCTGCTCTCCTGTTTTCACTGCCCAATAGCTTGGCAATGAGCTCTATGTTAATATTGTTAAAAACATACTGCCGCTGGTGAGTAGGGAGTGGGAATGGAGAACGAAGAGGGATGTAGGAGAGAGCATTTTCAAAAAGGGGTTGGGTAGATATTAAATATTACTGGGCAATTTTAGTAAACTCTCTGCAGTTGTGGCTACACTAGAGAAGATAAATATTCTTGTGGTTTCATCATGACTGAAGGATCACTGTTTCCGTCAGGCCCTAGAGTTGCCTGTCTGTTTCCCATGGGTACGGAAGTCATTCATAAAATAGAGCACTTAAAGTGGCTTCTTACGGACAGTGCAATGTACAAAGCCTTTCTCCAAGCTTATAGGTACCATGTATGCATTTACCTGTGAGAACCTACTCTGCGGTTAAGGATACTTCACTGAGTAGCAACATGGACATAATTACTTAATTAAGACATTGTTTCCCGTGGAGTGTTTTATCTGTGTTACACCCCCAAACTGCTCTGTTTTGAATGATATAAAAAAGGTGTATTGGGTTGAGAGGCTAGGAAAAAGAAAGATAAAATCATCAAGTGAATAAATAAATGCATTCAACTATAAGGCCAGCCATGAAAACTGAGCTAAATTAAAAAGCATGAGAAAGGTAAGAAGCATGCTGTTAGATGTGATCTGAAAAAGAGATAGAGGGTACATGGTGTACTAATCAATCATGCTGTCTCAAGCAGTCCTCCAGCAACGAATTCCAATATTTTTGCCCTAAGGTCATTGCCATGATTTCATAAAGGAAAGAAGGTAAACAGATCTTTTCTGTTACTTCTGTTACTTTAAAAGAAAAAAAAAAAAAAAGAAACATGCAAGAATGTTTTTATTTCCCTGCCACCAATGGATCTATAAGGGTCTGTTACTTTTCAAAAATCTTAGGTTGACATCATCAAATGAGTTTTTCTTTTTCTTTCTTTCATTTTCCAGGGTAGAGAACCAAGTTCCTGTATTTGTACTGTTGCCTTTATCACTGATTACATTCCTTCAGTCGAACAGCTTATTCACATGAAACCATAAGGCATGAAATAAAGAATATCCCACTTTTCATGCTTCTCATCTTCAGTGAAACCATGACAAAAATAATGAAGACAAGACTAATAGAAAAAAACACTAGGAAGCTAGTTTTAATCATTTGAGACATCAGTGCTCTCTCCCATTTTTTGCTCAAAGCTTCCTTTAAGATGACCGCTTTAGTAAATCCTGGACAGCTGGCATTCGGGTTGATTACATAATAGTTTGGGGGACACAGCTACAGAATTATAGCATTAGAATTTAGCAGGCTTAACGCAGAAAAGTAAATCATCAGCAGGAGTCCGTGAGTTGTGGATGAAACTTGTTCTGTGCACACAAACAGGTCTCAAATGTTGGAGGGCACGGAGCAACCTCCTATCAAGAAGATTAGCACCTAGAGGTTATATGAAAAATTTTAGTGAGCCCTGGATTAACTCTAAGCCTCAGTGTTTAACGGCTTGATGGAATGCAGCAATTTTCTACTGTATCAGCCAGGCCATACCGAATGACACAGCTGACAATAAACCCAAGGAATCACCAGCTCACATCAGGGTCCTCTCAGGAAACTTTGCCTTTACAGACTGGCATTGTTGGGGTAAATGTGAGAACACACAAGTTAACAAGGGCAACAGACACAAGAAACTAGGACAGGGTGTACTGAGGGGGAAATTCTAAAGCACAAAGAACTTATTTAGTCATCTTTAATTGCTTTTCAGTCAAAATATGATTTTTACGCTGAATATTTTATTTATTTTTTTTGCAACGGAGTCTCGCTCTATCATCCAGGATGGAGTGCAGTAACACAATCTTGGCTTACTGCAGCCTCCATCTCCCAGGTTCACGGGATTCTCCTGCCTCAGCTTCCCTAGTAGCTGGGACTACAGGCAAGCACCACCACACCTGGTCAATTTTTGTATTTTTAGTAGAGACAGGGTTTCGCCATGTTGACAAAGCTGGTCCCGAACTCCTGGCCTCAAGTGATCTGCCCGCCTCACCCTCCAAAGTGCTGGGATTACAGGCATGAGCCACTGAGCCCCGCCTACACTGAATATTTTATAAATGATACACCCATTTGGGCAGAAATTACTTTTGGCACATTGTATGTATATGTGATCTCGTTAACAAGAAGTGATGAGTAAATAAAGACAGTATGTAAGGACTACAACTTTGAGTTATTTTATTTCAAAGAATTATGTCCCTGAGCACCTAAAAACAAGGGCTGGGGTGAGTGTACACAGTTTAAATGCATCTGGATAAAATTCAAACTGCCCCCACCCCGGCCGTTTAATCTGCACGTGGCATCAAACATCTGAATATCTGGAAGAGTTGGTTCTTTTTTTTCCCAGATATTTTGAGGCTTCTGAGCACAGAGAATCAAGTTAACAGGAAGTATAGAATGAGATAGGTAAAGAGTGATTGCACCTAAAGAACTTTTTAACTTAAAGGGAGGAGATTAATGATGCTAAATTTAGGATCTGGGGTAGAAATGCCATGAAGGCAGCTTCATCTCCTTTTTTCTTTAGCTGCATTTGAGATCCTTATGAGCTCAGAGAGTTCTTTTACTAACTACTGGGAAGTCATGTTTGTTGAGTGGGCAAATAGTTATGCAAATGGTTGAAGATAGCCACAAGACTGTTTTAAAAGGATTCCTAGTTTTAAAAAGCCACATAGGCATTGCAAGGGAATATTTCTTTCAAACAGGGCTTTTGCTGTTCTTTTCTTTCATATTGTATTCATTTGAGTTAGCAATAAAAAGATGGGAGAAATGACAAAACAATCCTTAGAAATGCCTCTGACTAAGAAAATGATAACCGAGATAAATCAGCAGCAAAACTTTTGTATTGGGGTGTCAATGCAGAATGAATAAGCTTTCCAGAAAGTTCTTGGAGTATGGCTAAGCACTTGGTGCTGGGCTCAAGGCTAGGCCATGCTGATGCTGTGAATTCTCCATGGCTCCAGACAGACAGGTTGAGATAACATAAGTTGCCCATATGCCTAGAAGAGCCTGAGACATGAACCTGGGGGCCAGGAGGGAGCCATGAGTCCATGCCTAGGGTGCTAAGTGCCACATCCCCACTTCCTTCCATAAGAAAAGTGGTGACAGGCCAGGTGCAGTGAGTGACTCCTATAATCCCAACACTTTGGTAGACCAAGGTGGTAGGATCACTGGAGCCCAAGAGGTGGGATCACTGGATCCCAGGAGTTTGAGACTAGCCTGGGAAACATAGTAAGACCTCGTCTCTCAAAACACATTTTTTTTTTTTTTTTTATTGAATGGGAATGGAGATCCATGCCTGTGGTCCCAGCTACTTCGGAGGCTGAGGCGGGTAGATTGCTTGAGCTCAGCTGTTCGAGGCTGCAGTGAGCTAAGATGGTGCCACTGAAGTCCAGCCTGGGTGACAAAGCAAGACTCTGTCTTTAAAAAAGAAAAAAAAAAAAAAAAGAAACGAAAAAAGAAAAAAAGTGGAAAATGGTTAAGATTAGTTTGGGGGACAAGGAAGTGTGAAAGGATTGAGTTGAAGGAACTCTGATAAAATCCATACTGCATTTCTTACCCTGCCGTGACCACTTTTATCTCCCTGATTATTCCCTTATCCCACAGGATGCCTATTTCTTCTTTTATAATAATAATAATAATAATGTAGGCAATGAATGATATGGACCCTGAAAACTTCACATAAGAAACTTCTCAAAAGCTCCACTGTGTCATAAAATGAACTCAAATCACACCAAAGCATTACATTAGGAAACCAAATTAGAAGAAAATGTAAGATTTATCTATTCCTTCATATAGCGTTTTCTTGAAACTTGTGTGTGAGTGTCAGTTTGGAATAGGCTTGACCACAAGTCCAGTGGTGTGAGAAGCAAGGATAAGGGGAATGCAAGTCTAGAAAGCATAGAGATGGCATTAATACCTGCAAGCAGAACCGGTAAAAACATGGAGGCAGGTGAAAACTTTTATTTGTACTGTATATATTGTAGCATCTGTTGTTTGAAGATGCATTCAGGAATTAAGATTTAAAACACTCAAAAAAGCAACTCCAAAAGATCCAGATGGGTAGATTAAATTTCAAGATTTGGTAGCAAAATATTCTGATCATTAATGTTACCAACTGAGGAAAACTTTTAATTTCTTAAGCTGAAAGATGAGCAAAATCTACAGCTGCAGTTTCCCCAACTGCACTAAAAGTGCAACATATTGAGCATGGCCTGCTATCATCGCATTATTACATCAGTTCTCCAGGTAATTACTCTGATGGAGCATCACCAAATGAGCAGATTTTCCTCTCTCTAAATCTTTAGGAATACCTTAAATGCTTCGGGGTAGGTAGGTTTTATTTAATTAATTAATTATTATTTTTTACTACTGATTAATATAATAAGGATGATTAATCAAAAACAATATTCATTTATTCGGGTTTTTTTTCTTTTTTTCCATTATATCTTTATTAGCACTGCTAAGTCAGATAAATGATAAAAGTATAAATGATCTGTTTAATAAGGTCAATTTAATGTCTATGTTTTCCATTTTGTATTGTATAGAGAATATATCCTTCTCTTCCAATTCTTTTTGCTTATATATATACTTTAAATTCTAGGGTACATGTGCACAATATGCAGGTTTGTTACATATGTATACATGTGCCATGTTGGTGTGCTGCACCCATTAACTCGTCATTTACATTAGGTATATCTCCTAATACTATCCCTCCCCCCTCCCCCCTCCCCACAATAGGACCCGGTGTGTGATGTTCCCCTTCCTGTGTCCAGGTGATCTCATTGTTCAATTCCCACCTATAAGTGAGAACATGTGGTGTTTGGTTTTCTGTTCTTGTGATAGTTTGCTGAGAATGATGGTTTCCAGCTGCATCCATGTCCCTACAAAAGACACGAACTCATCCTTTTTTATGGCTGCATAGTATTCCACGGTGTATATGTGCCACATTTTCTGAGTGCAGTCTGTCACTGATGGACATATGGGTTGATTCCAAGTCTTTGCTATTGTGAATAGTGCCACAATAAACATACATGTGCATGTGTCATAGAGCAGCATGACTTATAATCCTTCGGGTATATCCCCAGTAATGGGATGGCTGGGTCAAATGGTATTTCTAGTTCTAGATCCTTGAGGAATTGCCACACTGTTTTCCACAATGGTTGAACTAGTTTACAATCCCACCAACAGTGTAAAAGTGTTCCTATTTCTCCACATCCTCTCCAGCACCTGATGTTTCCTGATTTCTTAATGATTGCCATTCTAACTGGTGTGAGATGGTATCACATTGTGGTTTTGATTCACATTTCTCTGATGGTGAGTGATGATGAGCATTTTTTCATGTGTCTGTTGGCTGTATGAATGTCTTCTTTTGAGAAATGTCTGTTCATATCCTTTGCCCACTGTTTTGATGGGGTTATTTGTTTTCTTCTTGTAAATTTGATTGAGTTCTTTATAGGTTCTGGATATTAGCCCTTTGTCAGATGAGTAGATTGCAAAAATTTTCTCCCATTCTGGAGGTTGCCTGTTCACTCTGATGGTAGTTTCTTTTGCTGTGCAGAAGCTCTTTACTTTAATTAGATCCCATTTGTCAATTTTGGCTTTTATTGCCATTGCTTTTGGTGTTTTAGACATGAAGTCCTTGCCCATGCCTATGTCCTGAATGGTATTGCCTAGGTTTTCTTCTAGGGTTTTTATGATATTAGGTCTAACATTTAAGTCTCTAATCCATCTTGAATTAACTTTCGTATAAGGAGTAAGGAAAGGATCCAGTTTCAGCTTTCTACTTATGGCTAGCCAATTTTCCCAACACCATTTATTAAATAGGGAAACCTTTCCCCATTTCTTGTTTTTGTCAGGTTTGTCAAAGATCAGTTGGCTGTAGATGTGTGGTATTATTTCTGAGGACTCTGTTCTGTTCCATTGGTCTATATCTCTGTTTTGGTACCAGGACCATGCTGTTTTGGTTACTGTAGCCTTGTAGTATAGTTTGAAGTCAGGTAGCGTGATGCCTCCAGCTTTGTTCTTTTGGCTTAGGATTGTCTTGGCAATGCAGGGTCTGTTTTGGTTCCATATGAACTTGAAAGCAGTTTTTTCCAATGCTGTGAAGAAAGTCACTGGTAGCTTAATGGGGATGGCATTGAATCTATAAATTACCTTGGATAGTATGGCCATTTTCACAGTATTGATTCTTCCTATCCATGAGCATGGTATGTTCTTCCATTTGTTTGTGTCCTCTTTGATTTCACTGAGCAGTGGTTTGTAGTTCTCCTTGAAGAGGTCCTTTACATCCCTTGTAAGTTGGATTCCTAGGTATTTTATTCTCTTTGAAGCTATTGTGAATGGGAGTTCATTCATGATTTGGCTCTCTGTTTGTCTGTTACTTGTGTATAAGAGTGCTTGTGACTTTTGCACATTGATTTTGTATCCTGAGACTTTGCGGAAGTTGCTTATCAGCTTAAGGAGATTCGGGGCTGAGACGATGGGGTTTTCTAAATATACAATCATGTCATCTGCAAACAGGGACAATTTGACTTCCTGTTTTCCTTACTGAATACCCTTTATTTCTTTCTCTTGCCTGATTGCCCTAGCCAGAACTTCCAACACTATGTTGAATAGGAGTGGTGAGAGGGGACATCCCTGTCTTGTGCCAGTTTTCAGAGGGAATGCTTCCAGTTTTTGCCCATTCAGTATGATATTGGCTGTGGTTTTGTCATAAATACCTCTTATTATTTTGAGATACGTTCTATCAATACTGAATTTATTGAGCGTTTTTAGCATGAAGGGCTGTTGAATTTTGTCAAAGGCCTTTTCGGCATCTATTGAGATAATCATGTGGTTTTTGTCTTTGGTTCTGTTTATATGCTGATTACATTTATTGATTTGCGTATGTTGAACCAGTCTTGCATCCCAGGGATGAAGCCCACTTGATAATGGTGGATAAGCTTTTTGATGTGCTGCTGGATTCGGTTTGCCAGTATTTTATTGAGGATTTTTGCATCAGTGTTCATCAGGGATATTGGTCTAAAATTCTCTTTTTTTTGTTATGTCTCTGTCAGGCTTTGGTATCAGGATGATGTTGGCCTTGTAAAATGAGTTAGGGAGGATTCCCTCTTTTTCAATTGATTGGAATAGTTTCAGAAGGAATGGTACCAACTCTTCCTTGTACCTCTGGTAGAATTCGGCTGTGAATCCGTCTTGTCCTGGACTTTTTTTGGTTGGTAGTCTTTTAATTATTGCCTCAATTTCAGAGCCTGCTATTGGTCTATTCAGGGATTCAGCTTCTTCCTGGTTTAGTCTTGGGAGAGTGTTAAGTGTCCAGGAAATTATCCATTTTTTCTAGGTTTTCTGGTTTATTTGCGTAGAGGTGTTTATAGTATTCTCTGATGGTAGTTTGTATTTCTGTGGAGTTGGTGGTGATATCCCCTTTATTATTTTTTATTTCGTCTATTTGATTCTTCTCTCTTTTCTTCTTTATTAGTCTTGCTAGCGGTCTGTCAATACTGTTGATCTTTTCAGAAAACCAACTCCTGGATTCATTGATTTTTTGGAGGGTTTTTGTGTCTCTATCTCCTTCAGTTCTGCTCTGATCTTAGTTATTTCTTGCCTTCTGCTAGCTTTGAATGTGTTTGCTCTTGCTTCTCTAGTTCTTTTAATTGTGATGTTAGGGGGTCAATTTTAGAACTTTCCTGCTTTCTCTTGTGGGCATTTAGTGCTATAAATTTCCCTCTACACACTGCTTTAAATGTGTCCCAGACATTCTGGTATGTTGTATCTTTGTTCTCATTGGTTTCAAAGAACATCTTTATTTCTGCCTTCATTTCGTTATGTACCCAGTAGTCATTCAGGAGCAGGTTGTTCAGTTTCCATGTAGTTGAGCAGTTTTGATTGAGTTTCTTAGTCCTGAGTTCCTGTTTGATTGCACTGTGGTCTGAGAGCGTTTGTTATAATTTCTGTTCTTGTACATTTGCTGAGGAGTGCTTTACTTCCAATTATGTGGTCAATTTTGAAATAAGTGCGATGTGGTGCTGAGAAGAATGTATATTCTGTTGATTTGGGGTGGAGAGTTCTGTAGATGTCTATTAGGTCTGCTTGGTGCAGAGTTGAGTTCAATTCCTGGATTTCCTTGTTAACTTTCTGTCTCGTTGATCTGTCTAATGTTGACAGTGGAGTGTTAAAGTCTCCCATTATTATTGTATGGGAGTCTAAGTCTCTTTGTAAGTCTCTAAGGACTTGCTTTATGAATCTGGGTGCTCCTGTATTGGGTGCACATGTATTTAGGATAGTTACCTCTTCCTGATGAATTGATCCTTTTACCATTACGTAATGGCCTTCTTTGTCTCTTTTGATCTTTGTTGGTTTAAAGTGTGTTTTATCAGAGACTAGGATTGCAACCCCTGCTTTTTTTGTTTTCCATTTGCTTGGTAGATCTTCCTCCATCGCTTTATTTTGAGCCTATGTGTGTCTCTGCATGTGAGATGGGTCTCCTGAATACAGCAAACTGATGGGTCTTGACTCTTTATCCAATTTACCAGTCTGTGTCTTTTAATTGGAGCATTTAGTCCATTAACATTTAAGGTTAATATTGTTATGTGTGAACTTGATCCTGTCATCCTGATATTAACTGGTTATTTTGCTTGTTAGTTGATGCAGTTTCTTCCTAGCATCAATGGACTTTACATTTTGATATGTTTTTGCAATGGCTGGTACCAGTTGTTCCTTTCTATGTTTAATGCTTCCTTCAGGATCTCTTGTAGGGCAGGCCTGGTGGTGACAAAATGTCTAAACATTTGCTTAGACTGTAAAGAATTTTATTTCTCCTTCACTTATGAAACTTAATTTGGCTGGATATGAAATTCTGGGTTGAATATTCTTTCCTTTAATAATGTTGAATATTGGCCCCCACTCTCTTCTGGCTTGTAGAGTTTCTGCCGACAGATCTGCTGTTAGTCTGATGGGCTTCCCTTTGTGTGTAAGCCGACCTTTCTCTCTGGCTGCCCTTAACATTTTTTCCTTCATTTCAAGTTTGGTGAATCTGACAATTATGTGTCTTGGAATTGCTCTTCTCGGGGAATATCTTTGTGGCATTCTCTGTATTTCCTGAATTTGAATGTTGGCCTGCCTTACTAGGTTGTGGATGTTCTCCTGGATGATATCCTGCAGAGTGTTTTCCAACTTGGTTCCATTTTCCCCCTCACTTCCAGGGACACCAATCAGATGTAGATTTGGCCTTTTCACATAGTCCCATATTTCTTGGAGGCTTTGTTCCATTCTTTTTACTCTTTTTTCTCTACACTTCTCTTCTCGCTTCATTTCATTCATTTGATTTTCAACCGCTGATACTCTTTCTTCCAGATGATCGAGTCAGTTACTGAAGCTTGTGCATTCGTCACGTAGTTCTCGTTTTATGGTTTTCATCTCTATCAGTTCTTTTAGGAACTTCTCTACATTGGTTATTCTAGTTAGCCATTTGTCAAATCTTTTTTCTTTGCGCTGTGTATAAAAACATTATTTCCTTCCCGTATGACTTCAGATTTTTTGTCTTCTTTTTTTTAAGACAGAGTCTTGCTTTGTTGCCAAGGCCAGAGTGCAGTGGCATCGTCTCAGCTCACTGCAACCTCTGCCCCCCGGGTTCAAGTGATTCTCACACTTTACTCTCCCTAGTAGCTGGGATTACAGGCGTGTACCACCACACCTGGCTGATTTTTGTATTTTTTAGTAGAGATGGGATTTCACCATGTTGGCCAGACTGGTCTCAAACTCCAGGCCTCAAGTGATCCATCTGCCCTCAGCCTCCCAAAGTGCTGGGGTATTACAGATGTGAGCCACTACACCCAGCCAGATTTTTTATTTTGTGGTTATGACTTCAAACATATGACCTTGTGGTTATCACACCTAGATAATGGGCTTGGCTGAGATTTCTTTGTGACATGGTAAAAGATGTTAAAGAGGAACTGTTTCTGTCTTGGTTTTTACTGTTGTGCCAATAAAATACCAACATGGCTATGAGACCCACCCTTCATAGGGAGAATTTACAAATGAACTTCTAGAGAAATTGTTCTGTGATTCTTGGATCACTCAACCAGACGGGATGTAAAAGTAGGTCAGAGTAGAAAGAGGAAAGGATTTGGGAAGACATGTCTTTGTACAGAGTCAGTGCTCTGATGCTAGTCTAGTCACCACCCCGCAAATCTAATGAGGAATCTTCCACAGGAGCATCTCATAGCTCTCTAACTGCAGTTTGGAGACTTGCAGAGTCGAGTATTAATTCCTGCAAAAGATGACTGCAGAAAAAGAAGTGGCTGCATTGGGTGCCATGCCATCCTGGAGTCTGTCAAGGCAAGGAGTGAACAGATGTTTCTCATGGACCAAATGTGGGTGAAGAGGAGAGAGAGATGGGTGGGTTTGCCTTGAGTCCTGTGAAATGGTATGAGTTGGAGAGATGGCAGGCCTCCAACAACAAAAATCAGGAAATAAATGCTGGCTGCTTTGAGGCTGAGGAAGGAGTCACAAGTTGGCTACCAGCATCCACCTGTGTCGAGGAACTTTGTCAGAGACTCTGGGGAGGGTATGTCCAAAGAGCCTGAATAGGGGCTGCAAGAGTGTCTCCATTGAAGATGCAAGGCCAATGTTGCACAGAACCTGTGTTTAATGGTATCAAGAAGGTCTTTCCAGCCCTCTCACTCCTTTCTGCACCTGCTCCTAGAGATAAGAAACCAAGGAGTTTGCTTCAGCCTCCTGCTTCAGCCTCCCGTGTAGCTGGGACCAAAGACATGCACCACCAAACCCGGCTAATTTTTAAATTTTTTTTTGTAGAAATGGGGTCTCATTATATTGCCCAGGCTGATCTCAAACTCCTGGCCTCAAATGATCCTCCTGCCTCAGACTCTGAAAGTGCTGGGATTAGAGGCATGAGTCACTGCGTCTGGTCTAAGGTCATGTTTTGATGCATCAGCAGCTGTGCTGATTACAATATCTAAAGACCTGTGTCACAATTGCTCTGGTTGTTTTACTGTTCATCCTTTCAGGATCCTGCTGCAGAAGACATTGGCTGGCTCAGTTACCAGTGGACTAAGCTGGGCTGATCCACATGGCACCATATTAGAACCTGAGACAAAAGAAAGTCAGTAACAGTAATCTTGTCCTTGTTTAATATTCTGATATTTTATCATCATTAATTTATTCACATTCATTTTTATTTAAAAATATTACCTTAAATATTATTTATCTTGATTCCAGTTTTTGGTGTTCCCTTAAATTTGTGTGTAAGGTGAGTCTCTTTGGTCTCCTCATCCTAGTCCTGGCTCTGTTTGGAGCAGTTAATTTTTCCAGGGGAAGAAAGCTTAGTTTCTGTTATTTATGGTAACAATCTTTTTCTCTCCCTTCCTCATACATTATCATTTTGCTTCCAGATTTTTTTGTTGTCTCCAGACCCTTCAGGAGACTGTCACTTTCCAGCCCACCACAGATCAAACCCAAAAAGTCATTGCACTGTTGCTGCTTGGGATAAAGTTACAATTGTAAATGTGGCTAAAGGTAACAGGAGGTTTTTTTTTTCTCTAATAATAAACCTTACTTTAATGTTGCAAACCAGGGGTTGGTAAGCTTTTTCTGCAATGGGCCAAATAGAAAATAATTAAGCCTTTGTAGTCTGTGTGGTCTCTATTGCAAATACTCAGCACTGCCATTCTAGCACCAAAGCAGCCACAGAAAAAAAACATGAATGATTGATATGATTGTTCAAGTAAAACTTTATTTACAAAACAAGTGCAGTCTAGATTTGGCCCACAAGTTTTAGTTTGCAAACCCTTGCAAACTAATTTGCCTCCCAAGGTGCTGGAAAGTTCTAACTTTTTAACATGTTACTGGGATATTAAAGTGCTATCTATATGTCTCTTTGCAATTTAAAAAGGAATAAGAATGTTTGGGACAATTGCTTTAGAGATCTGTATGGCACAAATATATTTTTTATTATGGAGGCATTGATTTAGCTTTGTTCTTAAAATTAATCTTTCTGATATGTAAACACCTATCAGGTAATAAATGGCTACAATTTTTAATAATAGTTTTTATCTATCCATATGTATCGATTATGTAAATTAATTCTGAAAAAAACTGTGCAATTGTTATTATTCCCACTTCAAAGATGAGATAAGGGTCATAAGTCAAGCAGCTTGCCTAAGGCCACAGAGTGAGTCTTCAGTAGATTTTAGATATGAGGCATGTCTGTCAAACTCCAAAGCCCATGTGAATGCCCCGCTGTGGCCTTGTGCCCCTCCACTAGAGTCCTCCTGTTGGAAAAAACATGCAGGGTAGCTTAATTAGAGCACACTTTTGGACTAATCTGAAACAAAAAAGTAAGGAAGCCATGGTCTTAAACACTGACAAATTACCCAGAAATGAGAGCAGCAAGCCAAGAGCAATTATTTTCATGACCTCAAATTGAACTGAAATTGAAGGCTAAGAAGCATTTTATTGATTGATTGATTGATTGATTGTTTGATTGATTCATTGATTGATTGAGACAGGATCTCACTATGTTGTGCAGGCTGGCCTTGAACTCCTGAATGCAAGCAATCCTTGCACCTCAGCCTCTTGAGTAGCTGGGACTACATCCAACTCAGGATAGTTTTGACTCTCTTAGGGAGCTCAGACTGGGCTCAGATGCTTGTTTCCTATGGAAGTTGGTACATTTTGTTTTGTACTTAGCCACAAAAGTGAATGACCCTGAGTACTTACTATAATGTACCCTTAGGTGACTCACTTTTACATTTTGTAATTATGTTAACTATTTTGATGGAGAATGACCTGAATATATCTCTTAGATTTGGACTTAGGTTTGCACTGGCAACCTTAAGCATTATTGAAGTGGAAAAAAGTAAGGGAAGCCTAAAACATGCATATTTGATCTTTGTATTTGGAAAAACAACACACACATTTATATATGGACACACGTGTGTATGTGCTTGTGTGTGTATGTGCGATAGTGTAAATGCAGTGACCTGTTCTTCAATATATATTCTGCTTTTCTTGAAAACATGGACTTGCCCTTCAGGAATTCATCGTTGCAAGCTTTCTAATTTTCAGAATATTAGATACTGTATTAGTTCTCATACTGCTAATAAAGACATACGTGAGACTGGGTAATTTATAATGGAAAGAGGTTTAAATGACTCACAATTCCACGTGGCTGGGGAGTCATCACAATCATGGCTGAAGGCAAAAGAAGAGCAAAGTCTCGTCTTGCATGGTGTCAGTCAAGAGACAGCGTGTGCAGGGGAACAGCCCTTTATAAAACCATCAGATCTCATGAGACTTATTCACCATCATGAGAACAGCACAGGAAAAACCCACCTCCATGATTCAATTCAATGGGTCCCTCCCATGACACGTGGGGATTAGTATAATTCAAGGTGAGATTTGGGTGGGGACACAGAGTCAAACCATATCAGATATATTCAATTCCAAACTCTTTGATTTTAAAATGGCTTCATGTTTTAGTGAATTGTTAATTATTAGGATGATATATAAGGATATATTTTAGCCTCAACTGAAACGAAATAGCAGCACTGATCAGCTTTACTCTCTCTGTCAGCCTGCGCACTGTGCCTTGTATGAGGAAGTCAGGGGAGAGGAAGGTGTATGTTCCCCTGCCTTTGGAGCATCTGCCTAATGCCGACATTGCTTCCAGTGTTCTTCAAGAGTGATGTTGCCTGTTTTGTGTTACGTAGAAAATGGAGGAAAAGTTCTCCCCTTTTTCTTTCTATTTTTTTTTTTTTTTTTTGAGACAGAGTTTCGCTCTGTCTCCCAGGCTGGAGTGCAGTAGCATGATTCTGGCTCACTGCAACCTCCGCCTCCCGGGTTCAAGAGATTATCCTGCCTCAGCCTCCAGAGTGGTTGAGACTACAGGTGCCCACCATCACGCCCAGCTAATTTTTGTATTTTTAGTAGAGACCAGGTTTCACCATGTTGGCCAGGCCGCTCTCGAACTCCTGACCTCAGGTGATCCACCTGCCTCGACCTCCCAAAGTGCTGAAAAGTTCTAACTTTTTATCACATTGCTGGGATATTAAATTGCAATCTATATGTCTGTTTGCAGAAA
Organism: Rhinopithecus roxellana; assembly: GCF_007565055.1. Classification (NCBI taxonomy): domain Eukaryota; kingdom Metazoa; phylum Chordata; class Mammalia; order Primates; family Cercopithecidae; genus Rhinopithecus; species Rhinopithecus roxellana. The sequence continues at coordinate 65,412,162 of NC_044569.1, read as the reverse complement.
CCCTGAGAGCTCAGGAAAATGAATTTGTGAGAGTAATTAGGGTAAAATTTCTAAAGCACAGAAATTCTGGCCAAATATAAGTTCTTAAACAAAATGAAAAGGTAGAGCAGTGAATGGTAGAGAGAGCTGGGAAGCAGGAGGTGACCTTTCTGGTTAGCTGGCTCTGGGATGTGCCATGTAGATTTTTAACCCTCTCAAGTGGCAGAGAAGGCCCTATACAAATAAATCATTGATTGTATTACAATGAATGTCTTCAAATGTTCATTTTTATGTTCTAACATTATAGGGCTACTTCATTAAATACCAAGCAACACGTCATCTCGCAGTTAGTTTAGCAATGCTCTGGCTATTTTGTGGGCATGCTTGACCCAGGTTGTGTGATCCTTTCAAAGCCTTCTGTTGTTTTCATTTTTCTTTTTTATTTAAACACTTTGTTTTGATGAGACCTTTTCATCTCTGCTTCCTACATAATTCTGCATGTATTTTCCTTTAATAATATTTCAACTAGTAGCACAAAGTTTCCAAAGAAGCCTGAGAAAATTAAAAATGCTAAAGAAATATCTTGATATTTTATAAAATTATATCTAGCATTCCACTGGTTTCAAATATTTGCCTTTTCTTCCCTCCTTCACCAGCGATTAGAACAAACAGAAAACATGTGGGAGTTAAGACCTCATTACAGTAATCCTTTCTTTGGTTTCTCTCGGGGAAAAAGATTTTGCAGATTAGTAAGAACTGGTCAAGTTTTATTTTATCTTGTATTTCTTAAATTCATGAAAGGATGCTTATAATGATCTAACAAAACAAAGTATTCTTTTTTATGTGTTTTTCTTTTGAAACAGAGTCTTACACTGTCACCCAGGCTGGAGTGCCGTGGCATGCTCACAGTTCACTGCAGCCTTGACCTCCTGGGCTCAAGTGATCCTTCCACTTCAGCTTCCCGAGGAGCTGGGACTACAGCGGTGCCCCACCATGCCTGGCTAACTTTTATGTTTTTTTTGTAGAAACAGGATTTCACCATGTTGCCCAGACTGGTCTAAACTCCTAAGCTCAAGCGATCTGTCCTGCTAGGCCTACCAAAGTGCTGAGATTATGGATGTGAGCCACCACTCCCTGCCTAACGAAGTATTCTTAATATTCATGTTCTTATCTCTGAAGAGTAACAGGAAACTCCACCAGTCTATGCCTGTGCAATGTGCCATCTTCCTTCCCCAGGCATCTCCTTACCACTTACAGTAAATTTATTGAAGTTCCTATGATAGCATTCTCCCAAGTCTTTGTGTGACTGGTTATCTAATTTACCTTAAATATGTTCCTTGGAGGAACCAACCATTTAACTTCATAGCTATCATTATCAAATATATGTTCATTCATTTATCATCTATATACACTGCATAAAGACCCTGAGTCCATGGAAAAATCAAAAAGACCAATTGTAATGGAGCAGATGGTTCTAGATGAGGTGAGCATCTGGGAAGGCAGGGGTAGGGGAAGCTCTGCGGCAGAAGCCCTCAGTTGCAGCAAAGGGGTCAGTGGTTTGAAGAATGTGGAGCAAGTTTGTATGTATGTTAAATCTAATTTTTTAATTTTTTGTTTACATTACAAAAATGTCTTCAGGAGGCTGTTTTATCCATCTGTATATAGGCTTACTGTGTTCCTGTGTAGCCAGAGGACAGCTAAATCTCCCAGGCTTAGGAATTGTGACAAGATACCAGCTAGACGTTGTGCATTTGTTGGCATTACCTGTGGTCTTGATGGCTTTTTTTCTGAATTGAGAGTACTGGGAATGTGGCATTTATTGTTTTGGTTTTATAGTATCTAGGCTTTAGTATTAATAACTATGAACACAGGAAGACTGAAAGCTCACAACCTTCCTTCTGGAGCTGTAGACCCAAAATCTGGAAATTAATCTGTCAGTGAGCATGCAGGAGGTAACAAGGTGGAAGAGTCGAAAGATCAACAATCAGATTCCGATATGAGTCAATATAAAAGAGTTTATTTTGTCTTTTTGTTTTTCCATAGTGTATCATGGTAATACGGGTTTACTTTAGTGCCAAGGTCCCTGGCAAGCAAACTCGCTAGTAGCCCAAAACCAAACAAGAGTAGTGGTAAGAGATGAAACTGGAACTGCTTCCACCTTTATATTCCCTCTTCTTCTGTCCAAGATCTTGGACTACACTTTGTTGCAAAGATTCTTCCTAATCCTATAATGCTTTTCTATTCACCCTCTTTCTCTAACCAGAATATCATACTCATTCACCCACTCAAGAACACTATGTATTAGAAATAATATGTGGCAGTCAGTGTTCAGGTGCTGGAATGGAAATTTGTGGCTCAGCCTTGGAAAACCCAACAATATTTTTTTGTCCACAAGACCTAGCAGTGTGTCCTTGGCTCTGACTCTCCCTAGCAACTACTCTCTCTCTCTCTCTCTCTCTCTATATATATATATATATACACACACACACACATATATACACACACATATATATACACACACATATATACTATATATACACACACACACATATATATACATATTGAATACTAAAGTTTTTGAAAGAGTAGCCTATACCCACATCTGTACTTCTTCAACTAGTATGTACTTCTAAATTCAACTGATCACTACAATGTAACTTGTTACTAAAGTGATGAGTGACCAATTCTATGCCAATTACAATGGTCATTTTTCAGCTACTGCCCACTTGGCTCCTCCCTTCTATTTGACATTATTGGTTCATCTTTGCTTTCTAAAACCTGTCTTGGTTCCCCTCTCATCTCCTCTCTTATCACCAATTGTTTTTTATTTGCTTTTCCTATCTGCCCTTTAATTATTCATGTACCTCAGGCTTCTGTTCTTGTTCTTCTTTGACTTACAAATCTTTGCTAGAAGATCTCAACCACTTTAAAGTCCGTAAGAATGATGACTAGTATATTGATATTTATAAATATTGTATCAATAATTTAACAACTAACTGACATAAGACATCAATAATTATCATTTTTTGAATCCATACTCAATTCTTCTTTGACTTACAGTTCTTTCCTAGAAGATCTCAACCACTTTAAACTCCATAAGAATAATGATTAGTATATTGATATTTATAAATATTATATCATAATTTAAAAACTAAGTGACATAATGCATCAATAATTATCATTTATTGAGTCCATACTCAATTCTAGGTAATTTATGTATTATTACATTTATACATGTATTAATTTACTTCTTTTGGAGCATTGAAAAATGCAACAACATTCTCTATATTTGAAAGTTGAGAAAACTGAATCTTAGAGAGGCTGTAACTTGCTCCAAGCCACACAGTCAGTGAGTGGCAAAAGTAGAATTTGCCACTCACTGGCTGTGTGCCAACCCCTTCTGTTTGCAAGGCCCATCCTCTTTCTACCATGACATGCAATATGGTTTGGCTCTGTGTCCCCACCCAAATCTCATCTTGAATTATAATAATCCCTGCGTGTTGTGGGAGGGACCCGGTGGGAAGTTACTGAATCATGGGGGTTGGTTTTTGCCATGCTGTTCTCTTGATAGTGAGTAAGTCTCACGAGATCTGATGGTTTTATAAAGGGTTCCCCTGCACATACTCTCTTGCCTGCCACCATGTAAGACGTCCCTTTGCTCCTCCTTTGTCTTCCCCCATGACTGTGGGGCCTCCCCAGCCATGTGGAACTGTGAGTCTATTAAACCTCTTTCATTTATAAATTACTCAGGCTCAAGTATGTCTTTATTAGCAGCATGAGAATGGACTAATACAACATGTTATGTCTCAGTGTATTCTCTACTTTAAAATCTATTCCTGTGTTTTGTGTTTTTTTTTTTTTTTTTTTTTTTTTTTTTTTTTTTTTTTTTTTTTTTGTCTACTGATGATCAATTTACCTATTTAATAAAACAAACCCTTATGGGATCACCTTGTGTGGCAGTCTCTAAGCTAGACACATAACATAGAAGAGATCCAGTTTCTCTTGGGCTTTCATTTCCACAAGTAACTAAATTGCATTCTGTTCAAAAATATTATCTTTCTCCTTCGCCAGCCATATCAGCAGGTTCTCCTCTGTTCCCCATCTCATTGCTCCTCAGCCCCGGATCCCCAGCAGTTTCCCCTTTGAGGCATGGAAAAAAGTCAAATACCTGGCTTTCACCCAAGTCCTGCTATTTCATACTATCTAGGAGTGAGTCAGGGCAACTTTACTGGTGACTTTTGACATACAGACATGTTAGAGAACCTTTTTCATGTTTCAAATCACGGCATTATCTGATCTCTTGGAGTTGCTCCAAAAACTTATTTATAACCTCCTCCCCGTATTCATTTAGTTATAACATTTTGCAGATGCCATTTCTCAGGTGTCTCTTGAAGACATCGCCTTTCTTTTTATTCTTTCATTGAAAGTGCTATATTTTATATCCTTGTCATTTTTTTTCTAGATACTGAAATAGGTCTTAAACAAATCTTTCCATCTCCCCTCTTGAATAGATCTACACTACCGCCACTGTGATACTTTCAGAATGTGTATTTAATAATACCATTGCCCAGCTGTAATCCTTCCATGTACTTGTTACCTGTAGGATAAATTCCAAACCCTGCAGATTGGTGTATAAACCTTTCAACAGTGTATCTATCGCCACTCTATTTTTGCAACCTAGCTTCATCCCCTACCTTGGTCCTTATTAAACTTCAATATAATTGCTTACCTGTTTAATGACCAAATAAAAATAATGGATTTAGGATGTAGTCACACAAACCATTTCACTGCTTTCTCCCTATGCAGCAGGACAAGACACTATGCAATTATCAACACAGGTATATGCCTACTTCTGGAAATACTTTGAAGTATGTAACTTTCTAGGTGAAAATATTTTCTTTATATCTAGCATTTTTCCCCCAACTTTATTGAGGCATAGTTGAGAAATGAACATTGTATACATATAAGGTGTGCAATGTGATAATTTGATATATAGGTACCTTATAAAATGATCCTCACAAACTAACACATCCACGCATCCTTCACTTCACTGATGTGACGTGTGTGTGTGTGTGTATTGGACAGATCTACTGTCTTAGCACATTTCGATTATACAGTACAGCATTATTTACTATAGCCACCAAGCTATGCATTAGATCCCCATAACTTATTCCTCTTATAACCAAAAGTTTGTATTCATTGACAGTTTCCTCATTTCTCCCACCCCACATTCCCTGTCATTCACCATTCTACTCTTTGCTTCTGTGAGTTCAACTTCTTTAGATTCCACATATAAGAGCATACGGTATTTGTCTTTCTGTGTGTGACTTATTTCAATTAACATAATCTCTAGGTTCATCCACGTTGTCTCAAATGGCAGGAATTCCTCCTTTTTTGTGGCTGAATCACATTCCATTTTATAGATATACCACATTTTCTTTATGTGTTCACATGATCCAGCAATACTACTTCTGGGTATATATTGGAAGGAAATAAAATCAATATCTAAGGGAACTACATGCACTGCCATGTTCATTGCAGCATTATTCACGATAGCCAAGATACAGAAACAACCTAAGGATAGTATTTTTCCTGATATTTAATGTGATGAACTCAGGTTCTGGTGGAGACAGGCTGATCACAATAACTTTCCCTCTCACAGTTGCAGAGAGGACTGAGTTAACAACAATGTCTGAATTATTCAGTCACTTTTCTAAGAGTAGAATAACACAAACACTGCGTTTGGGTGTTTAAAAAGTATCTGTCTCCCTCCTTATGTTGACTGCTTCCTGAGGACAGGACTTGTGCTACTTGGTTTATCAAGGCAACTCTTCCACCCGTGGACAGTGTTCAGGGAGTAAGTAGATGTTCAGAAAATAGTTGCGACTGCCTGTCTGATTGGCATTTGTATAAAATATTTCTAAAGAGCAATTATTGTTCCCCCACTTGTTCACAGACGTGCTGATGCATGTGGAGGAGCCTCACTGTATCTCTGGGATTTTAGCTGAATGACTTATTCAAATTTCCCAGCTGTTACCCCACTGCTCTATTCACTACTGTGGAAGACAGATGATAAATGAAAAAAGATCCCATTGATATTTTAGACAATTTAATAAAAGTATATTGTATATCATTTACAATTAAGTCTCAAGTTTGTGGACTCCTATAATGTGCTCTAAACATTTGAGTATAGATTCATTGGATCCAGAATATTCTCTTCAGTAATGACTTAAAATTCAGGAGTTCAGAGGAAAATATATAGGGGTGTGTGTGTGTGTATTTATACACCTGTAATGTATACGTGTGTGTATATTTATACACCTGTAATATATATATGTGTGTGTATTTATGCACCTATAATATATATGTGTGTGTGTATATTTATATATCTGTAATATATAATATATATTTTATATATATATATAAAATCAGTTGCAGGTGTTTCATAAAGAGAGAAGTGGTTTCTTCTAATGCTGACTGAAGCAACTGATATGTATCCTCATGCAAGTGATAAGATTACCTTTCTTATTATCTTGGCTTGCCAAACTCAGAAAGTTATTAATAGATGCAAAATAATCCAGTCTTTTTAAAAAATCCAGCTACTGTTCTCATTTCATGACCTCTTACTGCAGAGAAGTCCATATACCCAGTTAATGAAGTATTACCTATTATTAGGTCTAAATTTACTGCCTACTAATTTCATTGAGTGTCTCTCTGCTCTCATATTGTAGAATAGGATAAAAGGGAAAGCTCATTCATTTTCACCGCGTCCTTCATTCTTTGGAATCCCTTATATAGTTCTCTTCCTTTTCTCATTTTCATGCTTAAAAATTTGTCAATTTGCGTTTTGAAAGGGCGGATTATTAGTGTGTTTTTCAAAAGTAGACATGTAATAACTAAAGCCCTTTCATATATTTATTTCTAGAAAAAAAAACTAGCCAGAAAACAACAATTATGTGTTAATTCAGATTTATTTATGGGAGGCTTGAACAGTTATTGTGGCAGAGCAGCATGCCTGTTCACTAGTTTTCAGTTCTGTCTTGGATAAGTTCCCTTCTTTCTTCTGGAAGGTTGTCAAATATCACTAGGGGGTCTCTCAGATGCTTCATTGTGCATTCCGTATCTTTTATTTCTCTAGTAAAATTTTGGTTGCCTATAAAATGACTATGATGCTTCCTGTTTTTCTCTTAACAGGTAGAAAGATCTATAGCTTTGTATAGTATGAAATGACAAAGACCTGTTATTGAAATACAATTGAATTTTAAATAGCCACACCATTTAAAGCCTCCACTGTGGTGAAGCCAGTAGAATAAAGACTGGGTATTTTGTTACTCTTCCAGGCTATGGGAGGCAAAGATCGTGTGTAGTTACTTGGTAGAATAGTACTGTCTGCCATCTTAAAAATACTTCTTATAAGTAGATCCCTGTTATGTTTTACTCTGGCTGAATTCTCTGTGAAAGACATTGAAGGGTTGGAATAGAGGAAGGACTAGGTCATAAGCTCTCTCTCTCTCTCTATTCTATCAATGAGTCCTTAATCCCTAGATAGTGCTAGTCTTTCTAGAGATAATATGACTGTGAACTTCAAACAGCCACTATGCAGCAGAAGTCACATTGACTATGAATAAAATCATTCATTTTGTTGAATTTGCAATTTCTTGGTGTCATCAAGTTAGTGGACTTATTCTTTCTCATCTACCTATTTCTGAAATTGTAACTTGTATAATATTGACCATGAGCAATATACCCTCCACTGTTGCCTAGAGGACATGCCATTGTGTTGATTAAATGGGAGGGTCCCTTCTGAGGGCAAGGAGCAGTTACCAGTTCAGAAGAATGTTGACGTTGCAGAATAAATACAACTGACAGAAGATGATGATGAGAGAGAGAGAGAGAGAGATCTGGTTAAAAGACAGAGATGCATTCCTATCCGAGCGCTAACCAATCCGATTTCTGGGTTGTTATCCAAAAGAATGGAAATCAGGATCTCAAAGAGGTATTAGCATGGCATGATCATTGCAGCACTATTCACAGTGGCCAAATGTGGAAGCAAACTAAGTGTCCATCGACAGATGAGTGGATAAAGAAAATGCGGTATATGTATTTATAGACAGTGAATTATTATTCAGCCTCCAAAAAGGACATTCTGCCATTTGCCACAACATGGGTGTACTTTGAGGGTATCATGCTAAGTGAAATAAACCGCTAACAGAATGACAAACACTGCATAGTTCCACTTACATGAGATGTCTAAATAGTCCAATTTATAATATCAAATAATGAAATGGTAATTGCCAGGGGCTGGGGGAGAGGGAAATGGGGAGTTACTAATCAACGAGCATAGCTTTTTATTTAAATGGTGAATAAGTTCTAAAGATTTGCGAGGTAACACTGTACCTATAGTCAAATATGAAATTAATAAAGTAAAATGAAAACAAAAACAGAACTGCCGCATTAAGCAGCCTTGCCAGAAGTAATGAAAACGAATGGATTGCGATCCATCTGTAATCTGCAATCAGGGCATTGAAGGGAGGAGGGATGTCCCAGCAGAGAGCAGGTGCCATGAGCCAAGGCAGGTCCTGGGGTTAGTTCCACCGCAGATCTGTCAAGAATGAATTCACAGTTGGTGGCAACTTTCTAAGTGACATAAGGATTTCCTGCAAGTGGCCTACTAATATTTATTTCTCTAGCTTTCCAATGTTGTATTAGAACTGTTCCTACCTGTAATTCCTAGAAAGGTTTCTGTGAACTTGATCTAAACCTGACTGAGTCTTTGGTACTGAAAGTGAGGTGCTGCTATAGCAGTGACCTGAAATATTTTTCACTTGCTTACAAGCAGTAAAGAAACTGATTTCAGAGGCTGAAAAAATAGTGGCCCATGTTATGCAAAATATTTTAAAAATACTATCATCTGCTACATCTTGAAAGATAGACTTTGCACCTTCTCAGCTTGTAGCTCTAGGGGAAGAGGCTGGAAAACAGAACTGTAGTAGTATATACTTGCAAGTGTTAGGCGAATTGGCAATATATTTTAAGAAAGAGATGAGCCCAGGAAAGAATTATCTAGTTTGCAAGCAGACATGAAAAGATGGATAGCATCCTAAGATTCAGGGCCTTGAAAACTTGAAAAAATAAACTGCTTCTAGAGATTTTAAAAAGGATTTTGCATAACAAAGATTGAATAGAGCTTCTCAGCTGGATCAAGTGACTCAGGGAGCTCAGAATAAGGATGCGATTGTCCCTCTCATTGTTTTATGAAGCATCAAGGTAGTCATCATACATTGGGAATTATGCTGAGAAAGGTTTTTAATGGTAGATGTTAGTACATGGAGTTGGCTGAAGACAAATGGATTAGTAATCCACGAAGTTATTGAGAAAATTATATTGAGAAATAACTCATGAGCCTATACCAATAAGACCTTTGTCCAACACTTAAAACAACCAATGGGCCTCCAACCCTCCCTGAATATAAGATAGACTTCTAGGGCTGTGAAATGCCTTCAATTAGAGCATGTTTCTGACTCCTGGACTGCAGATATTGCCAAGGAGGATAATGAGTAGGGAAGAGCCCCTCCCCAGAATATGACCCAAGAGCCACTAAGCACAATGAACGAGGATGTTCCTTCTGACAGCAGAGGCAGGGGTGAGGTAAGGAACCTCCCCTCTCCCCTGCATGGGGGAGTGGAGACTTCACAAATTCTTCCAGAGGGATCCAAACATTGCCATGAAGCAGTGACTGCATTGTGCCCACATTATTCTCCTTTGGATGCATTCTGTCCTTGCTCCAATATTTTACACTGGGAGAATGTGTAGGGAACCAAACTTCCATTTTTAACCCAAAGATTGCCATGTAAAGAAGAGCTATTTATAGATCATGTGGAAGTTTATATACACTATTCTGACATCCCAGACTCTCAGCTGGATGCAGTGACTAGCTGAGTTGTCTCCCTTAGGGAGGGGTTGAGGGTGTTCTATATGTGGGAAATCAAATAAAGTGGGATTTCTGTATGGGCACACTGTGGCAGAAACAATAAGATATATCGTCATACACATTTCCTCTTCACAATTGGTAAGAAAAACTAGACTTTCAGGTTTCCTTGCTCATAGTTTGGTGGACATGTGGCTGAGTTATGAATAATGAGATGTGCTTCAAAGAGATGGAAGCCAAGAGGTCCTCTAGCTTCTTTTATCCAGGCAGTGATGGTCACGCATTGACAGGTGCGGTGACACAGGTAGGCGAAACTGGGTCTCAGAGTCACTGCTAGGATCTCAGATTTTACTGTGTTATGCCACTGAGCTTGTCCTGTCTTGACTTACCATTCAATTGAAGCTAAATGCTTGCTACCTTTTTTGTGTGGGGGCGGGGGAGATGGAGTCTCGCTCTGTCAGGCTGGAGTGCAGTGGCGTGATCTCAGCTCACTGCAACCTCCGTCTCCCAGATTCAAGCAATTCTCCTGCCTCAGCCTCCAGAGTTGCTGGGACTACAGGCACACACCGCCATGCCTGGCTAATTTTTTGTATTCTAATAGAGATGGAGTTTCACTGTGTTGCCCAGGCTGGTCTGAAACTCCTGAACTCAGGCAATCTGTCTGCCTCGGCCTCCCAAAGTGCTAGGATTACAGGCATGAGCCACCATGCCTGGCCAGTCCTTGCTACTTTAAGCACCTTTAATTATATCATTCTGTCCTGAATAAAATTCAATTTGAGCTAAAGGTTTACCACTTTGGGTACATCTAACATCCCTCTTGTCCTAGTTGAATTACAGTTATGAGACCTGCACATCTTTGGATGAGTATTGCCGTTTTCATTTCTCCACTGTTTGAAATAAAGAGTTGGAGTAAAAATCAGTAGAAGACTTCAGTAATTTCTTAAACCACTATAGATACAGAGGGCAACCTCAGACAAAGAAATTGTTGGCTGGCAAGAAAAGCTACATAAAAACTTACTAACCTACAGACATATAAAAATAATTCAAGCCATGAAAGGTAATGAGATGATATCACTGTGTAAGGTAGTTTTGCTCAAAAACAAGGAATACCTGCGAAATAAGTAATATATTGATTATATTGCACGGTGGTGTCAGCAGTTTTCTTCAAAATATTTTATCAACCTCTGCTAGACTTGGTTTAAAAACCTCTCTAGGCATTGTTACACATAGAAACTCGAGCTGCATAGACATTTCTGCAGTGAGGAAAATGTTCTCTGTCTGTTGGTGCAGTGCAGTAGCCGCTAACCACACATATGGCTACTAAACAATTGCAATGTAGCTAGGGCAGCTGAGGAATTAATTTTTTATTTTATTTAATTTTTATGAGTTAAATCTAAATAGTGTCATGTGGTGAGTAGCTACTGAGTTGGACAGCATAACTGTAGAGCTTACCTGCTCACTGGAATTACAATTCTGTGCCCAATGTGGGAAAAACCTGGTAAAATACCTGCAACATCTTATTGGGGCTTATTTCTTTTTTTTTTTTTTTTTTTTTTTTTGAGACGGAGTCTCGCTCTGTTGCCCAGGCTGGAGTGCAGTGGCCGGATCTCAGCTCACTGCAAGCTCCGCCTCCCGGGTTGACGCCATTCTCCTGCCTCAGCCTCCCGAGTAGCTGGGACTACAGGCGCCCGCCACCTCGCCCGGCTAGTTTTTTGTATTTTTTAGTAGAGATGGGGTTTCACGGTGTTAGCCAGGATGGTCTCGATCTCCTGACCTCGTGATCCACCCGTCTCGGCCTCCCAAAGGGGGCTTATTTCTTTCTGGGTATCTACACATTTTCCAAGGTCAATGTTAACAGCCATTTTTCAAATGGTGTTAAGAACTAAGAAAGCACAAATGAAGATTTTTAAAAATAAAATAGAAGTCAGTAGATTAACACCCCCACACACATTGTTTATAGAGTAACAAAATACTTACCTTTATATTTTTAAAATTTAATAACCAAAGAATAATAATTTAGAATACTAAGGATAATTCTCAATTGGGAAAGGAATGTAACATGACTAAGGTAAACAAAGACAAATCATCTGGTTATTGACTATCCAATCCATTTTGTGGCGAGGTATATAGCTTTTCCTTTAAAAGGAATCTAAATAGCTGCTGTCCCATGAGGGTGAGGACATTAAGTATTGCAGAAACTGTGACTATTCAAAAGAGTTGCTGGTCATATTGATTTATACCCTCCTTTATCTTTTCTCCCATGAGGGGCCATTTGGAATATATTATGTGAGAACCAACCAGTAAGAAGAGGGTGGCGAGTGGTCACTGAGGCCACTCAGCTGTTTTATAGGCAGCTGAGACCTAGTCAGCCTTGTAAGTCGCAAACTAGCAACTCTGTTCAAATTTTAAGCTCCCTGGTGTTTTTATATAAGCTGTAATAAGAGGCGAGAATATACATATTCTTAAAGAATGCAGGAAAATTACACGTAGGAAAAAAGGCAGAGCAGAATCAACGCTACTTCTACTTAGAACCTAACATTTTCCTCTGAATGATTTTTCTTCCCCATGTTCAGGAGTCCGGCAGATGGAAAACCAGAATAAACCATTTCCTTTCCTTACAATTTGTTTTCCTCCTGCCTAAAAAATATCTAACAGGCTTTGTAGCTCATAGGGAAGCACATTTGCCTTCTGCTGTGAGTGGGCCTTTCGGTGTTCAGCTTGGCTCTCATGATTTTTCCACTTATTCTAATTACTCAGGAGTGTCTGCCTCTCTTCTTTCCCTCCAGGAACTTCTCTAGGTCTTTGCACAAAGATGGTCTCTTGCCAAACTATGCAAGGCCCAGTGGAAGAACTTTGTTTTGCTGAAATCTACCTCCTGTAGACCTTTGATATACGAGAAAGACGCATGTACATTTACTCTGGGAAAATAAAACAATTGGTGAATTAATTATCAAACAAATTTTAATTTAGAATTTTTAAGAGAACACCTTACAAGAGGCTGAAATAAAAATTAATGATTACAGAGAAGCTCTGCACCACAAAATTAAAACATCAAGTTTATTTGTTTTTGACCTTTTGTAGATGGTAAAACTGAGACCCAGAACAGTTAAGTACCCAAGGCCAAACATGTAAACCGATGCTTGTAAAATTGGTTTCGTGAGACGGTAACCACATTGCTTATTTTCAGCCTTCATTATGTGCACTGAGGACTGTTTAGGCTGAGGATTTATCATTGCATCTCTACGTGAACTAATCATGATCAGTGTTATCCCACATCTGAGTGTGTGAGAACAGTCAATACTCAAGAAATCAACAATACTGTTGACTGGATGGAAAATTTTGTGAAAGAGAACATTTACACCTTCACAGTGGAAGGCTGAGACTTCTCATTATCTCTCAAAATTCTCTATACAGATGAATGAAAAATGCATTTGTTAATATTGCCTCCTGTCCCTTTGGTTGAATTTACTAAAGATACAATTACAAACAAACAAAGCAAATCACTACCACTAAGCCTTATATTCATTTTTTTTCAGTGACCGACCAATGTATCTTTCCATTTATTTAAACACATCACTTGCCTGCAGGAAGCCTGTTGACAGACACTATTACATTTGGAGCAACGGGATATTATAGGGTATTTTCTGAATTTTTCAAGTTTGAAGAATTTCCAGAAATGGCCAACTGTAAGTGAATTTTTCTGTATTGTTAAACTTCAAGAGGGTTTGTTTTAAATGTGGAAGAACCCTCAAAATACTTAAAGCAAGGAATGGATGTGGTGAAAGTAACATATTAACAAGTCAAAAAAGAAAAAGCAACTAAATGGCCACATGTATGAATATCTTCTAAGAAGAGCTTACAGGATTCATTTAAATAAATAGTAGAGCTGGAAGCTAGATGGCTGAGCTGTGTTCTGAACTGTAAAATTGTCACATATCTTTTCTTACAGCATTATAGGATGGGTCTGGCAGACAATCTAAGGACATCAGTGAGTGCCAATAGCCCAGATACCCGCAGAGCTCCACCTCAAAGTGCCAAGTGAAAATCCATTCATCCGGCAATGGCTGTATCTGTTTGCAAATTAATTTACTTGAATAAATTCCCATTCCCTGGAAAACAAATTCAGAGAGGACACATACCCTGCTGATAATCCAAGTAAAGTGTGTCTTACAGATGGAAGATTAACATGGCCAAATGTTTGATGGTACTTTCTTAAAAAAAAGGGGGGGGGGGGGCGGGTGTTCTTCCCACTAATAAAATGCAGCTGTGAAAAAGAAAAGCCAGCAGCAGACGGTCGTTCTACCAAGAAAACAGTATTTTAGAAACAGAATGATGATATATCCTAACTCCTGATGTGCAGTGTGTGTGTTGTGATGGACACATGGGAACGGGTAATGAAACAGAGATGCTTCTACTTGAGAGTACACGAGGCTCTCACAGCCTCTCCATTTAACAAACGTACATATTTTTTATTTAGTGGAAGAATATTTGAGTTAACAAGCTCTCTTTCTCTCTTTTCATGAAAGTACCCATTTTCACCTTCAAATCGATCATTGCTTAGAGCAAATTACTCTAATGTGATTCATTTTCTCCTCATACCTGACCGAGATCGCTCCGCTGCAGAGCAAGAGTTTGGGGATTGAGCGGACAGAAGGGAGTGCTGAGTTTGAGAATTAGGGAACTGCAGGAATACACATCCCAGGGCGGACAGGATATGCACAGAGGACACCAGAAAGGCAGGGAGTAAGAAAGAAGCATCAAAAATGAGGTAAGGACCTCGAGGAAAACTGTTCTTTCAGCAAAGGTGGCATGAATGCTTTGCTTGACTGCCACTCGTCTTCACTTTAAGATATTGCTAATTCTCAATCAACTAGAAAAAGCTGACATCTCTATAAAGAGAATAAATTCATAAAACGCAAAGGACGGGGCAACAGAGTATTTAGTAAGCAGTGCATCATTTTTATTAGAGAGGTACATCTAAACTAATTGGAGGCAAAATTAGTTTGAATGAATGATAGTTTACATGGCCCAGGCAACTTTGTTTTTTGTTTTGTTTTGTTTTTTTATGTATATGGTACATGCTCACAACGTGTAGGTTTGTTACGTATGTACACATGTGCCATGTTGGTGTGCTGCATCCATGAACTCGTCATTTACGTTAGGTATTTCTCCTAATGCTATCGCTCCCCCTCCCCCCACCCCACAGTAGGCCCCGGTGTGTGCTGTTCCACACCCTGTGTCCAAGTGTTCTCATTGTTTAATTCCCACCTGTGAGTGAGAACATGCAGTGTTTGGTTTTTTGTCCTTGCGATGGTTTGCTCAGAATGATGGTTTCCAGCTTCATCCATGTCCCTACAAAGGACATGAATTCATCCTTTTTAATGGCTGCATAGTATTCCATGGTGTATATGTGCCACATTTTCTTAATCCAGTCTATCATTGATGGACATTTTTGTTGGTTCCAAGTCTTTGCTATTGAGAGTAGTGCCGCAATAAACATATATGTGCATGTGTCTTTATAGTAGAATAATTTATAATCCTTTGGGTATATACACAGTAATGGGATGGCTGGGACAAATGGTATTTCTAGTTCTAGATCTTTGAGGAATCACCACACTGTCTTCCACAATGGTTGAACTAGTTTATAGTCCCACCAACAGTGTAAAAGTGTTCCTATTTCTCCACATCCTCTCCAGCACCTGTTGTTTTCTGACTTTTTAATGATTGCCATTCTAACTGGTGTGAGATGATATCTCATTGTGGTTTTGATTTGCATTTCTCTGATGACCAGTGATGATGGGCATTTTTTCATGTGTCTGTTGCCTGCATAAATGTCTTCTTTTGAGACGTGTCTGTTCATATCCTTTGCCCACTTTTTGATGGGGTTGTTTGTTTTTTTTTCTTGCAAATTTGAGTTCTTTGTAGATTCTGGATATTAGCCCTTTGTCAGATGAGTAGATTGCCAAAATTTTCTCCCATTCTGTAGGTTGCCTGTTCACTCTGATGGTAGTTTCTTTTGCTGTGCAGAAGCTCTTTAGTTTAATTTGTCAATTTTGACTTTTGTTGCCATTGCTTTTGGTGTTTTAGACATGAAGTCCTTGCCCATGCCTATGTCCTGAATGGTATTGCCTAGGTTTTCTTCTAGGGTTTTTATGGTTTTAGGTCTAACATCTAAGTCTTTAATCTATCTTGAAGTAATTTTTGTATAAGGTATAAGGACGGAATCCAGTTTCAGCTTTCTACATTTCTCAGCACCATTTAGTAAATAGGAAATCCTTACCCCGTTTCTTGTTTTTGTCAGGTTTGTCAAAGATCAGATGATTGTAGATGTGTGGTATTATTTCTGAGGGCTCTGTTCTGTTCCATTGGTCCATATCTCTGTTTTGGTACCAGTACCATGCTGTTTTGGTTACTATAGCCTTGTAGTATAGTTTGAAGTCAGGTAGCATGATGCCTCCAGCTTTTTTCTTTTGGCTTAGGATTGTCTTGGCAATGTGGGCTGTTTTTTGGTTCCATATGAACTTTAAAGCAGTTTTTTCCAATTCTGTGAAGAAAGTCATTGGTAGCTTGATGGGGATGACATTGAATCTATAAATTACCTTGGACAGTATGGCCATTTTCATGATATTGATTCTTCCTATCTAAGAGCATGGAATGTTCTTCCATTTGTTTGTATCCTCTTTTATTTCGTTGAGCAGTGATTTGTAGTTCTCCTTGAAGAGGTCCTTCACGTCCCTTGTAAGTTGGATTCCTAGCTGTTTTATTCTCCTTGAAGCAAGTGTGAGTGGGAGTTCACTCATGATTTGATTTGGCTCTCTGTTTGTCTCTTATCGGTGTATAAGAATGCTTGTGATTTTTGCCATGGATTTTGTATCCTGAGACTTTGCTGAAGTTTCTTATCAGCTTAAGGAGATTTTGGGCTGAGGCGATGGAGTTTTCTAAATATACAATCATGTCATCTGCAAACAGGGACAATTTGACTTCCTCTTTTCCTAATTGAATTCCATTTATTTCTTTCTCCTGCCTGATTGCCCTGGTAAGAAATTCCAACACTATGTTGAATAGGAGTGGTGACAGAGGGCATCTCTGTCTTGTGCCAGTTTTCAAAGGGAATGCTTCCAGTTTTTGCCCATTCAGTATGATATTGGCTGTGGGTTTGTCATAAATAGCTCTTATTATTTTGAGATACATTCCATCAATACCGAATTTATTGAGAGTTTTTAGCATGAAGGGCCGTTGAATTTTGTCGAAGGCCTTTTCTGCATCTATTGAGATAATCATGTGGATTTTGTCTTTGGTTCTGTTTATATGCCGGATTACGTTTATTGATTTGCATATGTTGAACCAGCCTTGTATCCCAGGGATGAAGCCAAGTTGATCATGGTGGATAAGCTTTTTGATGTGCTGCTGGATTCGGTTTGCTAGTATTTTATTGAGGATTTCTTCATAGATGTTCATGCCGCCGGGTACCCCTCTGAGTCGAAGCTTCCAGAGGAACAATCAGACAGCAACTGGTGTTCAGCAATATTCGCTGTTCTGCAGCCTCCACTGCTGATACCCAGGCAAAAAGGATCTGGAGTGGACCTCCAGCAAACTCCAACAGACCTGCAGCTGAGAGTCCTGACTGTTAGAAAGAAATCTAACAAGCAGAAAGGACATCCACACCAAAATGCCATCTGTACATCACCATCATCAAAGCCCAAAGGTAGATAAAACCACAAAGATGAGGAAAAAACAGAGCAGAAAGGCTGAAAATTCTAAAAATCAGAGTGCCTCTCCTGCTCCAAAGGAAGGCAGCTTCTTGCCAGCAACAGAAAAAAGCTGGACGGAGAATGACTTTGACTAGTTGACAGAACAAGGCTTCAGATCATCAAACTTCTCCAAGCTAAAGAAGTTCGAACTCATCGCAAAGAAGCTAAAAGCCTTGAAAAAAGATTACATGAATGGCTACCTAGAATAACCAGTTTAGAGAAGTCCTTAAATGACCTGATGGAGCTGAAAACCATGGCACGAGAACTATGTGATGAATGCACAAGCTTCAGTAGCCGAGTTGATCAACTGGAAGAAAGGGTATCAGTGATTGAAGATCAAATGAATGAAATGAAGTGAGAAGAGAAGTTTAGAGAAAAAAGAGTAAAAAGAAACGAACAAAGCCTCCAAAAAATATGGGACTATGTGAAAAGACCAAATCTATGTCTGATTGAAGTGCCTGAAAATGACGGGGAGAATGGAACCAAGTTGGAAAACACTCTTCAGGATATCATCCAGGAGAACTTCCCCAACCTAGTAAGGCAGGCCAACATTCAAATACAGGAAATACAGAGAACACCACAAAGCTACTCCTCGAGAAGAGCAACTCCAAGATACATAATTATCAGATTCACCAAAGTTGAAATGAAGGAAAAAATGTTAAGGGCAGCCAGAGAGAAAGGTCAGGTTATCCACAAAGGGAAGCCCATCAGACTAAGAGCGGACCTCTCAGCAGAAACTCTCCAAGCCAGAAGAGAGGGGGGGCCAATATTCAACATTCTTAAAGGAAATAATTTTCAACCCAGAATTTCATATCCAGCCAAACTAAGCTTCATAAGTGAAGGAGAAATAAAATCCTTTACAGACAAGCAAATGCTTAGAGATTTTGTCACCACCAGGCCTGCCCTTCAAGAGCTCCTGCAGGAAACACTAAACATGGAAAGGAACAACCAGTACCAGCCACTGTAAAAACATGCCAAATTGTAAAGATCATCAATGCTAGGAAGAAACTTCATTAACTAATGAGCAAAATAACCAGCTAACATCATAATGACAGGATCAAATTCACACATAACAATATTAACCTTAAATGTAAATGGACTAAATGCTCCAATTAAAAGACTGGCAAATTGGATAAACAGTCAAGACACATCGGTGTGCTATATTCAGGAGACCCATCTCACGTGCAGAGACACACATAGGCTCAAAATAAAGGGATGGAGGAAAATCTACCAAGCAAATGGAAAACAAAAAAAGCAGGGGTTGCAATTCTAGTCTCTGATAAAATAGACTTTAAACCATCAAAGATCAAAAGAGACAAAGAAGGCCATTACATAATGGTAAAGGGATCAATTCAACAGGAAGAGCTAACTATCCTAAATATATATGCACCCAATACAGGAGCACCCAGATTCATAAAGCAAGTCCTTAGAGACCTACAAAGAAACTTAGACTCCCAAACAATAATAATGGGAGACTTTAACACCCCATTGTCAACATTAGACAGATCAACGAGACAGAAAGTTAACAAGGATATGCAGGAATTGAACTCAGCTCTGCACCAAGTGGACCTAATAGACATCTACAGAACTCTCCACCCCAAATCAACAGAATATACATTATTCTCATCACCACATCACACTTATTCCAAAATTGACCACATAGTTGGAAGTAAAGCACTCCTCAGCAAATGTAAAAGAACAAAAATCTTAACAAACTGTCTCTCAGACCACAGTGCAATCAAACTAGAACTCTGGATTAAGAAACTCACTCAAAACTGCTCAACGACATGGAACTGAACAACCTGCTCCTGAATGACTACTTGGTACATAACAAAATGAAGGCAGAAATAAAGATGTTCTTTGAAACCAATGAGAACAAAGACACAACATACCAGAATCTCTGGGACACATTTAAAGCAGTGTGTAGAGGGACATTTATAGCACTAAATGCCCATGAGAGAAAGCAGGAAAGATCTAAAATTGACCCCCTAACATCACAATTAAAAGAACTAGAGAGGCAAGAGCAAACACATTCAAAAGCTAGCAGAAGGCAAGAAATAACTAAGATCAGAGCAGAACTGAAGGAGATAGAGACACAAAAAACCCTCCACAAAATCAATGAATCCAGGAGCTGGTTTTTTGAAAAGAACAACAAAATTGATAGACCACTAGGAAGACTAATAAAGAAGAAAAGAGAGAGGAATCAAATAGATGCAATAAAAAATGATAAAGGGGGTATCACTACTGATCTCATAGAAATACAAACTACCATCAGAGAATACTATAAACACCTCTAGGCAAATAAACTAGAAAATCTAGAAGAAATGGATAAATTCCTAGACACATACACCCTCCCAAGACTAAACCAGGAAGAAGTTGAATCCCTGAATAGACCAATAATAGGCTCTGAAATTGAGGCAATAATTAATAGCCTACCCACCAAAAAAAGTCCAGGACCAGATGGATTCACAGCCAAATTCTATCAGAGTTTCAAGGAGGAGCTGGTACCATTCCTTCTGAAACTATTTCAATCAATAGAAAAAGAGAGAATCCTCCCTAACTCATTTTATGAGGCCAACATCATCCTGATACCAAAGCCTGGCAGAGACACAATAGAAAAGAGAATTTTAGACCAATATCCCTGATAAGCAACTATGGTTTTTAGAATAAGTGTTAGTAAATGATGTTTTATTGCTTTCAAGGGCAGAGAGTAACTGGAAGTGGGTTTGTGATTAGCATATCTAATGTCCATTTGCGGTGAAACCATCATTCTGAAATCTGGCCCCATAATTTGTCCTGCCCCTGGTCATGTTCCTCCCCCTCTCCCATTCTCATGACATCAGTGTTTGCCTGGGTGCCATGTGACTGCATCTCATGGCCACTTCATGCTCAGTGCATTCCAGTCCTCTGAGGTCATTCCCAGTCTACTTGATACCTACAGGACTCTGTGTACCCACTTCTCTGACCCCATCTAGCATCATTCTCTGCCTTCTAAACCCCATTCACTATCGTCTTCTGAAAATCCCCAGTATCCTCAACCTTTGCTGGTATTGCTTCCTTCCCTTCTTGTTTTAATGGAAACTTGGCTCTTCCCCGATGCTTTGCCATGAAACTCTCTCAAGGGGAGCTGTTTTCTTTCCCAAATATCACATGCCACTATCTGTGAAGGTGAGGTAGGTGTCCTCTTTGATTCCCATTCATGTTTCCAGACTGTGTGTTTTCTCTAGAAATGTCCAGGTTTGATTCTCGTATAGTACCCCTGTTTCATGTACCTACTCCCATCTTCAGTTTATTCGTCGTATGTCCATTTCACAATCCTTCACCCAGTTCACGTGTTCACTTCCTTCTTTACCCAGATTAAATTATATGTTCAATTATTATAATCACTCCCATGCATACACTCTCGTCTCTCTTGCACTACCCTCACCATATACCTGTTTATCCAACTACCTTGGATAACCCTGGCTCTTCCCCTATTCTGTCCCTGCACAGAGGCAGTCAAGGATTGCTGAAGGAAATCACACACCACGTTCATAACCAACTAACCTCAGTGGGCTCTGAATGTTTCCAGGCAATCATGCTATTTTCTGACTTTGTTTACTCACTCTGCTATACAATTGTGCCATCTCTTCCTCCTTTTCCTTCCATTTTTGCCCTATAACAATGTATATACACTCTACAGGCCATCATTCTATACCTCATTTAAGCCACTGTTACCAAGGGTTTACCCTTAAAGATCATTGCTGAATGATGACTTGGCTGAATCCAGTGGTTGAATCTCAGCCTCCGTCTGACTTGACCTCTCAGAAGCATTGAACACAATGCATTACTCTCCTCTTGAAACACTTCCTTTACCTGGCTTCCAAGAAACCAGTCTCCTGGATTTTCTCATACTCTTCAGTGGTGCTTTCTCTGTCATTTTTATTTTTTAAATATATTCTCCTTATCTTTCTGGTCCTTAATGATGGCATCCCTCCAGACTTAGTCCTTGGACATCTTCTCTTTCCTATCTTTACTCACAAGAAACTGAAAATTTTAAGTATTCTATCCACTTGCACATAAGAGGCATCTGAAACTTAATCTATCTAAACTGGAGCTTTTAATAGTTTACCTTCTCCTGACCTTAATCTTCTCTTTCTGTAGTCTCAGTTAATGACTTCTTTATTTTTCCACTTACTTAGGCCAAAAATATTGATGTTATTTTTGCCTTCTGGTTTTCGCTCACTCCCATTACTGAATCCACCAGCAAATTCTAGTAGCTCTGTCTTAAAGCATATCCAGTGACCACTTATCCCCAGCCCAGAGTTACCTCTCTAAGTTGTGACAACACTCACTCACCTGTGTGGTTGCAACGGCCTCCTGACTGGTTTCCCTGCCCCTCTGCAGGGCAGGCAGAGTGGTTCTGCTGAAACATAAAGCAGAACATGTGCCTCCCCGATGGAATTCCGCCCAGGACTCTTGTCTTACACAGGATACTAGGTGAAGGTTACTACAGCCTAAGGGCACAACATGGGCATGACCTGACTCTGCTTTAGGTCTCTGACCTCCTCTTCCCTGATTCATTCATCTCCACCTGTGTTAGCCTCCTCACTATTCCTTTCTTTTGGCCAAGAACCTGGAAATGTCACAAAGTAAGCATTATTTGATACTTAGATATAAGTGTCAATTGAATTAAACAGCTACAGCTTGAGAGAGGCTGTTGCTTACGCAAACATAGACAACAAGAAATCATTAGACCTTGGATGTGAATTCAGAACTGCCTCATTCCCAAACCTATGCATTTTCCAGCCTGTGAATAATGGTGCTTTTATTAGAGCGTATTTCCAAGCCACTTTGGAGGATGGCTCAGAGCTGCTCACTTAAATAACCACCAAAAACTGATTTTCAAATTTTAGGGTTCTTGGAAAACAGTCTTCCCTGAGTTTACATATAAACCATAAAAAGACAGAAATTTTAGATATTTTTTCTCCTTGACAATGTATGTTGAATATTTTGAACCTTTAAGACATGGTTGGCTGTTTTGTTTTTATTTCTCATATGTTAGTTTTGAACTGTATCTTATCTACTACAAACACAGCCAGCAATTATCTTGTTTATTATAACTTTTTTTCCTTAGAAAAGAATAGAGATTTTCTACCATTATTGGCTTAAAGAAAACCTTTTGAACTTACAAGAAGTTTTGAATTCATGAATACTAAAATAAATGTATGGTTCTTGGTAACTGATCCTAAAGATGGAGAAGGGAAAATATGATTCTAGCACAGATAAACACATTAACCACAGTTTCAATAAATAAGTAAACACTGATTCTTCCGACTGCAACCAGCTCAGAAGTGATTAACCAGAGGGCTGCTTTCTAACATTCATATTCATAAAGTCTCTTTAGAATTAGAGGACAAAGGGCCTCTTTTATAGTTAAACAGGTTACAGCCAAGCAAAGAGTTACATATCACACAATATGAGTGTGTCTTTCAGAGAGGATGCATTTTCTTTCAGATCCAATTTTCCTTTCCTGTCATCTCCTTCCTCCCTTCTGCTATGAGTTCCCAACAAATGCAGTCTCCTTGGAGAGCTGCTTCAGATTCTCAGCTGTGCTGCAGCTCTGGGCGCAACAGGGGCCACTTTTCTCTCCCAGCTGATAATTTTGCAGGGAAACCTGGTGTGAAGAGCAGTACTTGGTGCCAAGCCCCCTGCTGATGAAGGACCCAGCCTCTGAAATGAACGACCCGCTCTTTTGTTCTCCTGGAGTGCCTATTGGGTCATGTGGCATCTTTCTTTAGAGAAGAGACTCTCTGTTGTTGTTTTAAACAATACAAAAACACACTCAGGGGCCAATGGGAAAATTTGTTGGTGCGGAAACAATTTATTATTTTAAATGGTATTTCTAGAGAGATTATTGACCTTTTTTCTGATCTTTCTTGAAGAAACTGCATTTCCCTTTCTCCCGTAGAGTAATTCAAGACAAATGAATTTGTAAGCCCAGGGCACTCATTCCCTGTGGAAGCTCCCTGGCTTTAAAGATGTCTGTTGTATGAGAATCACAGACTTCCGAGTTCTAGGGGACATTATCGACATTATCAGGAAAAATAATGGCAGTGTGGTGGCCAGGGTAGGAGACACAAATGCAGGTTGCTAAACCACATGACAGCTTCTGGGACACTTCCCAGACTTCATTTTGAAGATCATTTGTAATTATGTGTGAGGCTTAATCTCTCCTTAGGGTTTGGGCAGAGGCAGAAAGGTGGAATGAGAGACTTCCTTTTTTGTCTGTCTGTCTGATTGAATTAGTTAATCAAATTTACTCCCTGATTTGGAATCTTGTAAACACAGCCTGTTTATCCCAAAGTTATTTTGACTGACTGGCATTGACCTTAAAGGCCTAAAGAAGAAAGGCCAGGGGCTCTCGGACCTTGGGCCACAGACTGAAGACTGCACTTTAGGCTTCCCTACTTTTGAGGTTTTGTGACTCAGACTGATCCAACCCTGGCTTCCTTGGTTCTCAGCTTGCAAACAGGCTACCATGGGAACTTGTGATCGTTAAGAGTCAATTCTCCTTACTAAACTCCCTTTCATATATACCTCTATTCTATTAGTTCTGTACCTCTAGAGAACCCTGATTAACACAGACACATATCAAAGAACAACACAATTGTATAAATTAAAAATCAAAAACTCACTGTAAAGTAAGCCTCTTGGAGGGAAAGCTATTTCTCTATCTTATGGCCAAATTCTTAATATTGTGAGTCATTACATTATATAACCCAGCGATTTCAAGGTGAGGGGCATCCGAATCACTTGGGGATGGGAAGCCTGTTATGATGCAGCTTGCTTGGCCCCTGAGTTCCTGGTGCAGAGGTCTGGGATGAAGCTCAAGAGTGTACATTTCTGACAGGTTCCCAGGAGATGCTGATGATGCTAGATCTGGTACCACACTTTGAGAACCACCCATTTAACCCATTGTGTATACTTTTTCCTGGGATTTTTTTTTTATAAATTACTTGCAGGATGATATATTTAACTCTTTTTTTTTTTTTTTTTTTTTTTTCCTTGACAGGGTATTGCTCTGTCGTCCAGGCTGGAGTGCAGTTGCACAATCATATCTCAGGACAGCCTCAAACTCCTGGGCTCACGTGATGTGATCCCTCTGTCTCTGCCTCCTGAGTGGCTGGAACTACAGGTTCCCGCTGCCTGGCTTGGCCTTTTTTTTTTTTTTTTTTTGGAATGGAGTCTCACTCTGTAGCCTAAGCTGGAATGCAGTGGCATGATCTTGGCTCACTGCAATGTCTGCCCCCGGTGCTCAAGCAGTTCTTGTGCCTCAGCCTCCCAAGTAGCTGTGACTACAGGTGTGCGACACCACGTCTAGCTGACTTTTTATATTTTTAGTAGAGAGGGGGTTTCACCATGTTATGTAGGGTGGTCTTAAACTCCTGAGCTCAGGCAATCTGCCTGCCTCAGCCTCCCTAAGTGCTGGGATTACAGGTGTGAGCCACGGCACTTGGCTTACATGTAACCATTTGAGATGCAAAAAAATCTTTTCTGTCAAACAATTTATATACTGTATATTTTAACCACAATTCATATTTTATATTTAATTTAAACTAATTGATTTCAAAGGAAATTTTAGACATAGTCAGCCAGAGACAGCATGGCATAAAGCAGTGTTTCTCAGATTTGTATAAGATGTGGATCTGCTTATTAGTGTAATAATGCCAGTTTATGTTGTAAGAAACTCATTATGCTTATGTAACATAAATCTATAATTGAGAAATATGTTGCAATTTTATATAATATTAAAGTATATAAGTGTAGAAATTCATAATAAATTGCATATATAAGCATACAATTATATAAAATATAAAATAATTTCATAAAAATTGCATTGGAATAAAAGTATAAAAACAAACTCAAATTAGCAACTTTAACTCAATGTGACTAATGTGCTATTTTGAGGAAATTAAGCCGATGTTTTCATTGTGGCTATGGCAGGATCTTTCTTCAGTGTGTCACACCACTGTGGGGTTGTGTGAAGGAGACATTTTTCACTCTTTTCTGTCTGAACTCCTGAGAAATATTCTTCAGTCAGGGTAATGTGCCATGATTTGGCCTTTCCTTATATTACAATCATTTGTTCAGTCTGCCTGTTTTATTATTGTTGTTTTCTTTCCCTAAGCTCTCAAAACTTAAGATAGCATTATCTAGGGCCAATGTTAAGCACCCGTTCATTTAGAAGTGCTTGTTTTTTGATTGCCTGCTCCATTTCTTCAGGCACTGTTATAGGTATGGTAGAAAAATAATCCAGACCAGGACTCTGCCCTCATGGAGCTCACTGAGTGGGATAAGGTTGCAGGGAGAAGGTGAAGAAGTAAAAACGTAGGTTGGAGAAGTAGCCTGGGCTGGGCTACATGGGGGCTCACAAATACCTGTGTGGCATTTGGATTTCCTTTGAAAGGTAGTGGGAAGTCACTGGAAGATTTTGTTTAGGGGATTTACGTTATTAAAAAGAAAGCTGGCTATTATACAAAGAATGACTTGTAAAGGGGAAGATTGGAATATAGACACAGACCCTGAAACAGAAGCAGTTCTTTTTTTTTTTTTTTTTTTGAGACAGAGTCTCGCTCTGTTGCCCAGGCTGGAGTACAGTGGCATGATCTCCACTCACTGCAAGCTCTGTCTCCCGGGTTTACGCCATTCTCCTGCCTCAGCCTCCTGAGTAGCTGGGACTACAGGTGGCCGCCACCGCGTCTGGCTAATTTTTTGTAGTTTTAGTAGAGATGGGGTTTCAACATGTTAGCCAGGATGGTCTCGATCTCCTCACCTCGTGATCAGCCCACCTCGGCCTCCCAAAGTGCTGGGATTACAGGCGTGAGCCACCGTGCCCAGCCCAGATGCAATTCTTTATTTTAACATGATCATCCAGGTGACGTGCAGCAGGCAATATGCTATTGCTTTTAAGATAATACTCAAAATTCAAAGATACGTAAGTTTATCAGGAAGTTAGGGAGAATATGAGTGCTCCACTACTTTTCTTTAATAATTTTAAAAATTATACAAAACTGTGAAGCCCCTCCATATTTCCTCGGGATCTTGTATAGCAGACTTCGTTTTATAAGACTCTGGGCAGGCTTTGCAGTCAGCTATGGTTTCAACATTGGTTGGGCCACTTACGTAAGTTGCTTAATCTTATAGGGCCTGTTTCCTCCAAAGTGGGACTAATAACACCTCTAACTCAGGCTCTTGTGGGGTGGGGAGTCAGACACAGAGAGTCATGGCACTGAGCATTGGGGTAGTCAATTTACATATATTTGCATGCATTTAAATAAAGGTGTCAAGAGGAAAATGTAACATAAAATGAAAGCAGGTTAAACACTTCATGATTCAGGAAGACTAGGGCAGTTGTAATGATCATAGGTGAGAAAAGAAAACCAGGAACTTGAGAATGGGTCAGAAAGAAGGTGCCTTTCTCTCAGTCTTGGTTTCTTTCTACTTGTGCTTTTTGAGTATGCTATTAAATAGGAAACTCTCACTGAGGGGGGAAAAAGTCTTTCCCAGCTCTCCAAGAGGCATCAGTTCACTTCTCTGTATTCTTGCTTTGTAGGTAAGGAGAATTTTCATTCAAGAAGCTAATCCATTGTTATAATTTCCCTATTGAACTTTAGGTCAACCCCAAACTTGTATCCTTTGTGAATCAGTGAACTCTGCTTCTTGTTGGAATTATGATGATAGTAGTTTCATAGCCATTTATTAAAATCAGCACCGCTCACTTCCATTTGCTTTTAAATTATGCGACAATTCTAATAACTATAATGGCATTTTTTGAAGAATCCTTAGAGACTGCTCCTGATGGCCCTGTGAGATGGGAGCATCCTAATCAAATTTCAGAGATGAAAGATGGAAAATGGAGTAAGACAGGAGGTTAAATTGAAAATGTAGCCTAACCTCTCTTAACGCTGTAAGTCTTTGATAAAAATGTTAATTAAAAAACTTCATTTTAAATACTACTGCAGAATGTGTATTTACAAAGAGAGAAACAAAGAGTTTTTATTTTGTCCAAATGAGACCGGGTCTGTTCAGTGCTGCACTGTCCTTGCAATTACTTTTGTGATGACAATGAATAAACTTAACTCTCCCACCAAATATACATAAGGATAATTTCACACCCCAGTGCAATGCAGCTGCTTCTGTCATGGCTAGTGTTGAGTAGCTCAGAGCAAGAGCACATGGGCACATCAGAAAGAAAGCATAGCAAGCCATTGTACTTTGAAACCATAGCATCAAGAATATTGTGTGTTATCATGACATTTAAACTCTCTTTCCCTTGCCAAACAATTCCAAAGGGACAAGAAGTCCTAGTGGTGATGTGTTTAACAACATGCTTCTAATAACTTTCTCAAGAAGTTGGGCTTTGCAGGATCATGATGCATTTTTGCCTGGAGTCTTTTCCTCTTTTAATTTTTAAATTCAGACATGTTTTGAGTGTGCTTCCATTTCATTCACACTTAGCCGACCAAGCTGCAGTATTCTAAGAGTTATTTGATATTGGAGAAGTTCTATACATTTTTCATAAGCCACGTTAAGTGTTTCTCTTTGGACCATAAAGTTGTATTTTTGCCATCTCTAAGTGAAAATCAGACAAAAAATAACAAGAGTAGAGTTCCTAAATGTGAATTCACTAACAGGAAAAAAAACCTATCTCAAAATCTTCTATAATTAAGAGGCTATCCATCTACAAAAGCCAAAGGATGAATTATGTTTCATTTTTTAATATCCTTCAGAAACAAATAGAATTTGTGTAAGGCTCTCATAGTATTAAAGCAAAAACCAGTCACCTGATGGCTCAATCAGAAGGTCAGTGTGATGTTAAAAAACAAACGAACAAACAAACAAAAAACAGCTGAAATGGTTTTTCATGATCATGCATATATTCCTCTCCCCAAACCAACTTTGTAGATGAAATCTTCCACTATTGAGGTAGCTCAGTCAGTACCCTTTCTTTCTTGCATGAAGGAATTGAAATGCAGAGGCTAATTCAATTTTTCAGTCTCCTATCCTCTTCTATGCAACAAATTATTCACTGTTTCTTGCTAATGCATTTAGAAATTTTAAAGCCCAGGGTAACTTAGACAAGGGCTATTACTACTATTTTCAAAGAAAAGAGGTTCTACTATTAGTGTATGGACCCAATGCTTTGAATAAAAAGGCTTAAATATTTCCACTCATAAATATATGAAAATAGACTTTATGATAGAGAAAGTGAACCTGCCTTCTTTGATCTAAGAAAGGCCTTGACCAGTGAAAACCCAGAGAACTGCACCCAGCATAGAAATGAGGACAAGGTAGAGAAGCTGGAGGGTAGACCTAGGCCTACCCAGATTCATATAAGCTCTTCTAGTGGTGTTCAAATCCTGTTTTTATTTTCGATACTACAGTCTATTCTTCGAAATGTTCTTTAGAGTCAGATATAACAGCCATGGTTCTGGTTGAGGAAGGCAGATTGTCAGAAGGGCATAGATCTTCTCTGCTCACTTCTTTCTTCTGCCCCTCATCTGCTCCCAGCCAGCCTCGGAGTCACTGAGGAGTTAGAAAACCACTGTGACCAAAGCCAGCTCTCTCATTTTAGAGATGAAAACCAAGGCAAGAGAAATGTAGCATTTTTTTTCTAAGTCACACCAATTTAAAAAAGTTTGCAGAACCCAAGCTCTTTTCCATTGTACTTACTATACCAGGGGTCAATGAACTTTTTCTGTAAATGGCCAGATAGGACATCTTAGGCTCTGTGAGCCATATGGCCTCTGTTGGGACCACTCAACTCTGCCGTTGTGGTGAAAAAGTAAACATAGGCAATACATTAAAAAATGGGCATATCTGTGTTCTGATAAATGTTATTTATGGAAACTCAAATTTGAATTTTATATAATTTTCCTGTGTAATTTAATATATTCTTATACTATTCTTTGGTTTTATTTTCAACCATTCGAAAAAGCAAAGATCATTCTTAGCTCCATAGGCCATACAAAAATAAGCATCAATTGGACCATAGTTTGCCAACCCCTGCAGTACACCACCTCCTTATCCAACCTAAATAGTACTTTTCATTTTGTGCACTACCTGAAAAAAAGTTTAGATCTTTTTTTGGGTTCACAAAAGTGTCATTTTTTTTTTTTTCCATTGCTCTTTCCCATCCAGGTCTGTGTTTTCTTTGCATTTTCTCCCAGGCCACATCTTTATCCACAGTTTTAGTTGAGGGTTCAGAGCAGTTTATTCAAAAGTTAAAATTAGAAGGATTGTCAAAAACCGTCTTGCCACTGAGCCTGTGAATACACGCTCAAAGTCAGTGCTAAACTTA
The DNA here is from genome assembly GCF_007565055.1 of Rhinopithecus roxellana. Classification (NCBI taxonomy): domain Eukaryota; kingdom Metazoa; phylum Chordata; class Mammalia; order Primates; family Cercopithecidae; genus Rhinopithecus; species Rhinopithecus roxellana. The sequence continues at coordinate 65,382,161 of NC_044569.1, read as the reverse complement.
GCTTGATTTCTTGTCCAAGTTGATTCCTGATTTCAGCGATGCTGTTGAGGAAGAAGACCTGCTTCCAAGGCCTCTTTCACTCTAATACCTGCCATGCTATTGAAAGGTGCAATGGGTGTAGATGTGGCTTTACTCTGCTTCAAGCTTTCACTATTTTTCTCCTGAGCTGGATTTTTCTAAAAGTTTGAGGGTCATTAACAGAAGCAGCAACATTTCTAGTTGACAAAATAACAGCTAACATTTATTCAGTAACTACCACAAGAGAGAAAACTATGTAACGGTGAAGGGCACAGAATGCATCTGTGGACCTTCTGGGTTAATCACACTCTGCCTCTTATTAGCTGTGTGACATTGGGCAGGTTACTTAAGTTACCTCTTCCTCAGTTTCCTCATCTGTAAAATGTGACAGAAATAGAAGTGTATACTCTGTAGAATTATAAAACTAGATGATTTAATATATGTAAAAGTTTAAATAGTACCTGATAAGTGGTAAATGCTATTTAAATATAGGATGGCATTATTATTATTGGCCAGGTAGCATATCAAGTTTACTCTTTTCAGATCCTCTCCCAATTTTTCTACTTTTTTTTTTTGCACCAGACGTGGGCACCATTAACTGTTCAGTATGTTAAAATCTAGACATTGTCTATGTCTATGATGAGAATAATACTTAAGAATTATCGAACACTTACTATATATAATAGACACTATTCTAAAGTCTTTCTGATTATTACATAATTTAATTTTTGTAATATCCTTCTGAGATAGATATTATTAAAACGTACTTAAAGAAGAAAGAACTGAGACACAGAGAAACTATTGCAGCAACCCCAGGTCACAGGACTGGTAAATGGCAGAGCCTCTCCTGAAAGCAAAATAATTAGGAGTGAAACCTGAATAGATGTTGGTTGAAAATTCATGAAGTTCATGTTTCGGGTGAATGCAGGTTTTAATAGTTTCTGGATATTTAATCTATCAGGTATCTCTTGTATCCTAGAAATGTGAATTTTAGAGAATGACAAGAAAGTACTGCTTTACACTGTGGGTAGAAATGCCACAGAATTTATTGCCTCAAAAAGCTACAGAGGTTTCTCAAATAGTCAAGGTATGGAATCAGCCTGTGTCCACCTATAGATGAATGTATGAAGAAAATATGGCATCTATTGTGTATACAATGAAGTATAATTCAGCTTTAAGAAAGAAGGAAACCCTGTCATTTGTGACAACCTGATGGAGCTGGAGGACATGTTAAGTAAGATAAAACTGGGCACAGAGGGACAAATATCACATGATCTTGCTTATTTGTGGAATCCAAAACAATTGATGTCATGGAAGTAGAGAGTAGAAAGGTGGTTACCAGGGGTGAAGGGTGTGGGTAATTGGAAAGATGTTGGTCAAAGGATACAAAATTTTACTTAGGAGGGATAAATTCAAGAGAGCTATTGTACAGCATAGTGACTATGGTTAATAACAATTAAAATGTATTTTAATTGTTATTAACTATGGTTAACAATTAAAAAAGGAAAATTATATAAAATTCAAATTTGAGTTTCCATAAATAACATTTATCAGAACACAGACATGCCCATTTTTTAATGTATTGCCTATGTTTACTTTTTGTTGTATTTTGAAAATTGCTGAGAGAGTAGATTTGAAGCGTTCTCATGAGAAAATAAATATGTGAGGAGCAAATATGTTAATGAGCTCAATGGAACTATTTCACAATGTATGCTCATTTCAAAATGTCATGTTGTTCACGATACATACATACAGTTTTCCTTTGCCAATTACAAACTATTTGTTTAGAAAGCTCTAGAGGCTTCTTGAGACGTCAGGAAGACAGAATAGAAATGTTTAGGATCCAACCCTAATCTGACTTCAGAAGCTTGTTCTTTTGGGGGTAGGGCAATCATATAACCCTCTAATGATTGTTGGTACCTCTCTCGGTTAACGAATGGCACTTTGAATAAAATATGAAACTAACTCAGAATGGTAATTTTATATTATTTTTGCCTTATTAAATTCATTTTTTAAGACTTTTTCTCCCTTGGTTAAATGCTATTCCAAAGGGGGGTTATCACGAGAACACCTGTAAGTATAAAGGGTGACTGCCTAGGAGATTCTGTTATATCAACCCTGATTGCAAGCCTCTGTTCCCCGCCACACACTCTTTCTGGCAAGAACCAACCTAAAAGATTAACAATCTATTCAGGGTCAGAAGGCATGGTTTGGGGAGAATCTTCAAAAGTTTAAACCCCCAAGTGGGACAACTTAAGGCATCTTAAAGAATCATTAAATGATTCAAACCCATGGCGCATTAATGTATTGGCTCAACATATTTCCTGCAGTGTTTTCTTGGAGTTCATAGAGACTCTGATTTCAAGAGACATTAATTAATTGCTAACAGTTTTGCCAGCATGCAGTGAGAAAAAGGAACAAACAGAAACTATAACCATTTTGGATGAATAATTGTGTTGTCTTCACCTTTACGTATAAGGCATTTCATTATAGAGTTTTCAAATATTTTCAAGAGTGTACACATATCAAAGCCTTCAAAAGCACAATTTTCTTATCTTTCTCTTGTGTCCAATTATCTTCTCTTTTTACCATTAAAATCTGGTAAAGAAAATGTCTTGATAGAATAATTGGAGGTAAATTTGTCATTTCAGTGCTTCATCTTGTTCCACAAACTTGTTTTCCATTTTGTGCTTCGTACTTTAATGAATGATATCACTGAAACCAGAAACCTCAGAATCAACTTGGAATTATCTGTTGTCCACCAAATCCACACTGGCACATTGATTCTACCTCAAGTATACATATCCAGTGTCTCCAAAGCCATTGTCTTACCAAGAGCCTAATTATTACTTGCCTGGGCTGTTGCCTCATTGATCCTTTTTCTGCTCAACTATCCATGGAAGACAGAGAACTGGCAAATCATAAACTGCCTCATTTTTTAAAGTGTTGGTGGCTCCTTTAAACTGAGAAGATGCTTGGCCAGATTCCCAGTAGAAGCAATGTCACCCACACCAACCGTTACAGATTTTATGTCCCTTTACTATTATTATTATTCTTGCTACCCATTCCCCTCCCACCACACCTGTCTCCACCCACCCACCACAGGGCTCAGTGCTCAGTAGTCTCTGAACCCTCGGTGCTCCTACGCATCCCAGCGACTGTGTACACACTGCTGCCGGGACTGGGATGCTGTCCTCCTCTTTCACCGTCTGCTGAAGTCACAGTGTTTTTGTTTAAAGGCAATCCCCCATGCCACTTCCTTCTGAAAGCCTTCCTCAAGTCACTTAAGTAGAATCAACAACTTCTTCGTTTGTACTTTTATGGCAAATTTTTAGTAAAACAAACATATAAGTGGGTATTGGATATAGGTGTTTGAATCTCAGCTCTGCCACTGACCGTGTAACCATGGGCATGTTGTTTCACTTCTATGAGCCTCAAAACATAAACATAAAATATAACATCATGAGATTTTTGTCAAACTGAAATGAGTTAATGCACTGGTAAGCATATTGTCGTTAATCAATAAATGTCAGTTATTTTTCTCCATCTCCACTGCAACCTCTGACAGCTATGATATCATTGATCACAATATGTGTGTGTGATTGTGTGTGTGTGTTTTGTATGTTGTGTGTGCTCCTTGAAGATAGGGACTATTCAGCACATATTAAATATTAATAAAGAGTTGTTGAATTCAATCAAATCCCAAGTCCTGTGTCTTTTATTTAACAGCAGTGTTAACACCATGGTCTCAAGAAAATCATCATCTTTGCATTTAAATAGATAAGTTAAATGGCTTACTTTATTATTTTATTTTTATCATTTTTTTCTACAGGCATTGGATGAAAAATCACTATGTGTGAAAATGTCTGAGCCATATTTACTAAAATATTTAAAAAATGAAAACATTTGAAAACAACAGCAGTATTCACATTCTTTTTGAAACGTCAGATGTTTGAAATTATATAAATTATATTCACATGTGTGTGGGCTTGCACATCTGTACATGACTTTAAAAATAAGTCTAAGGACAGATTTTTCATCCTGAAAATGTAATCCTTAATGTTAAAATTATAACTAAAACTGTCTGCAAGCCCAGATTCATTAATATTAGAAATGACTGGTAGAATCTAATGTCAGGAACTAATGGCTCCATAATATAAGAATATATTCTAATTAATAGTAAAGTCCACAGCCTTTATGCATTCAGCTCTTTAATGGTTGCCACCCAGGAACAATAGGGGGAATGAGCGAAAACCTCTCAGCAAAATAGGACTTCTCCAATCTAAACCTGCTTTCTTTAACGGGGCTAAGCTATCTTTGTGTGTACTATAAAGAGAATCCCAGGCTGGCTGTCTTCATCACCCAAGGACCTACGCATTTTTCCAATGACTCTGTCTTCAGGTACCTAACACTCTTCACATCTTTCACTCCTGTCCCTAGTAAGTCTCCAACAGAAGCATATTCTATGCTGCTACTTACTGTCTGCTGTTCAGGCTGCATATTCCCTGAGCCCCAATAGCTTCCAAAAAAAAATTATTGTTGCTCTTTTGGTTACTTTATCTTTACTGCATGACCAGCCTATTTCTTCTAGAGCCTGAATTTTACAAGCTAGTCTCTCTCTTTCTCTCTCTCTCTTTCTCTCTATCTCTCTCTCGCGCGCACGCACGCGGAATACCAGACAAATAACTAGATTCCCATATATATCAGATTTCCACAGGATAAGAAAACAATTTGTGACTCTTGTTGGCAAAGGTATTTTGTAATAATTTATCTATGATCTATTTTGGTGAATTTTTATCTTGATAACATTTCTAACTTGCAGAAAAGTTGTAAAAGTAATAAAAGGAATTTTCAAACACCCTCTGCCCAGATCCAGCAGCAATTGTTAATTTTTGTTCCATTTGCCATGTATGTGTGCCAGCACACCACACAATTGATTCTCATTATTTATTCATGGTAGTTTTGTTCCATAAAGTTGCCATGGACTTTGAATAAGTGAATACTAGTTTACATGAGTCTCTGATCACAACCTTGTTTTTATCAACTGATCAGGACTGAACCTTGTTTTCTATGTGTTTGTAAGATACCTAATTTAATATATAATGATGGTTCATTAAAACCGAACTGTGATCAACAGCACTATCCCTCATGTCTGAAAGAAGCTTGTTTAACAGATGCATTTTCTCCTTAGGGTACATCGCAGCCTCCTTGCACTTCTAACACTGGATAGCACTTCTGCACTGCAATTGGGGATCATTTTAAACAGCAAAATCACCAAGAAAAATCACAAAAATGTGAATAATGTGTTACTAAATAGACCCCCAAAAGGACACTTGCTTGTATTATAAGAGCTGAAACAAGAAGGCAGAGAATATTCTTGTTGGACCCCAGCTGAAAACGAGCAAGGCAGTTGACTCAAATTTCTGACCGCTCTGCCTCAGTCCACAAATGATCACTGAAGCTCTGGGAGCGTTGATTTTGAGCTACAAATAAATTTTAGTGAATAGGCAAATTCACAAATATGGAATCCTTGAATAATGAGGACTAGCTGGATGTGCATTTAGCTCATATATTTATGCATTCATATCTTTTTCTGAACTATTTGAGGGTAAATTGGAGACATTGTACCTATTCACTCCAATTTTTACTTTTTTTATTTCAATAGATTTTGGGGGAACAGGTAGTGTTTGGCTACATGAATAAGTTCTTTAGCGGTGATTTCTGACTGGTGTACACTGTACCCAATGTGTAGTCTTTTATCCCTTGCCACCCCTAACCCTTTTCCCTGAGTCCCCAAAGTCCAGTGTATCATTCTTATGCCTTTGCATCCTCATAGCTTAACTCCCACATATGAGTGAGAACATGTGGATGTTTAGTTTTCCACTCCTGAGTTACTTCACTTAGAATAATCTCCAGTTTCATCTAGGTTGCTGTGAATACCATTATTTCATTCCCTTTAATGGCTGAGTAGTATTGCATGTATTGATATTCATACCACATTTATATATATATGTATACACATACACACCATGGAATACTACTCAGCCATATATACCATATATGTAGCATGGAATACTACTAAGCCATACCACATTATATATATACACACACACGCATACATATGTACACATGTACACATACATATATGTATACACATACATATAATTTTAACATTAAGGCTCACATTTTTAGGATGAAAAATCTGTCCTTAGATTTATTTTTAAAGTCACATACAGATGCACAAGCCCACACATGTGAGTATAATTTATATAATTTCAAATATCTGATGATTAAAAAATATGTATATGTATACACATACACATATATACATATATATGTACATATGCATGTGTATACATATATACACATATGTATATGCATATGTGTATGTATAATATAATCTTAAACGTTTGAAATATATGTATATATGTATATGTGTATGTGTATATATATACACCACATTTACTTTATCCACTCGTTGATTGATGGCCATTTCGGCTGGTTCCATATTTTTGCAATTGCAAATTGTGCTGCTATAAACATGCATGTGCAAGTATCTTTTTCGTATAATAAATTCTTTTCCTCTGGGTACATACCCAGTAATGGCATTGCTCGATCAAGCAGTAGAATATGTTGGTATAATGTCTTCATGGTTTATAGGAGGAAAATGGTTAAGCAGTAGATCATGCATTCATTCTTTCTTATTACTGAAGGATCCATCCTTGAAAAAACAGTGTCAGGTGTCTTGGTGTTAATGATAGATCCTCTGGCTAGCAGATTAATGATATTTAAAGTGAGATAGTATCTGTCTATGAAGAGCCTTTAACAGAATATTTCTGGTCTAGTATTTTTTATGATAAAGTAGCCTAGACTCTGTATTTATAGGTCATGGCTGCCTGAAAAAATGTTGCATTAGCTATGTAACTATTTTGGTAGAAACTGGGTTCATTTCAGTGTTGTGTTAGCTCTTTTCTGAATAAGTAATGTATTACAGGCTTCTGATGTTATTCTGTGCTGAAGAATATCCAATGTATGATAAAGGATTTGCGTGATGTATTGACTTTTATGTACCTTTTCCTGCTTTACCTATGCCTAGAAACCATTTGTATTCTTGACATTTTTTGTAAAGCTTCATATCAGATGAGATCTCCGATTCATGTGAATCTGATTTGACAATTCAAATCTTTTGTGTTGTCCCAATGATGTGATTCGGCTCTTCTACTTCTTTACTAATTCCTTTGCATTTTAATATGTACTAAAATTATATTGCAAATAGACAGCATACCTCCTTTGAAGAATAATATAATTTGTTATTCTACTGGAGATGAAAGTAAACAAAATACATATATGTGTGTATCTGTGTGTGTGTCTATATGTAATGGATATATGTAAAATAACATGTTTAAAATTTGATTTTCAGATTGTATTCGTATAAATTGCCATCTGAATTAGCTTGTCAATAATTTATAATTACCAGAGGCGTTGGCAGAAGATTAAAATAATCTCCATACTTGTTATATTGGTGAGGTAGTGTTGGATAATTTATAGCCTTATATACTATGCATATTCAAAGGAGCTCTTTGCCAACAATTAGTTGGCTTTATTTCTGTGGGTCTGTTTCCAGACTGTTCTGTTGATCTATGCATCTGTCCTTTAACTGATACCATGCCGTTTCAATTCATGTCGCTTTATGGAAATTCTTGAAATTAGGTAGTATTAGTGCTCAGACTTTGTTTGCCTTTTTCAAAATGGTTTTGGCTATTCAAGTTCATTTTCTTTTCAATACTCGTATTGGAATCTATAAAATTGCCTGCTATAAGATAAAAGTCTGAAGGAGGCTATAACCTTCCTTATACCTCTAGCCTTCAGGTGCTTCACAATGTCTGTACTATGTCTGCCTTTACCAATTCATCAGCTGTCACAGCTGAATTCCTTCACTGATGTTTGGTAGCATTGCTCCAGGTCAATGTTAATGTACTTCTTTCCCGGCAGACTCCTCCACATCCTGAGATTTGGGGTTAGTAGCTTGCTTGGTGACCTCAGCTCTTTGATGGGTTCAAGAGAAGTTATAAACTTTTAGTAGGTATGTCTTATTTCCTGGTGTAAGTTTGGCAATGAAGGAATTTAGTGTGAAGAGGGTCTCTAGGTTTTTACATCGCTTGTTGGAAACCAGGAGCCTTATTTATTTTTTAACCATTTATTTTGATCAGTTAATTGAGTGAGAAGTTAGTCTTTAATTGTGGATGTATCTATTTCTCGTAACTTTAAACAATGTTTTGTTTCTTATATTATAGGATCTGTTATTTGGTGCATAAATATTTAGGATTGCTATGTCTGTTTTTAATTTATCCTTATTATTTTGAAATGTCCGTGTCCTTTTTAAAAAAATAATTGAATCTTAGTTGTTTTATATTAATACAGGTGTTCCAGCTTTCTTAGGCTTACTATTTTTGTAGTACCTCTTCTTCTATCTTTATAGTGAAGCCATGCTTTAAATCCAGCCTGGCAATCTGTAGGTTTTAACCTATTTTTGAATGGAATGAATTAATATTTAATGTTACTGCTTTTTTTTCATTTTTTTATTATTTTATTATTATACTTTAACTTATAGGGTACATGGGCATAACGTGCAGGTTTGTTACATATGTATACTTGTGCCATGTTGGTGTGCTGCACCCGTCAACTCGTCAGCACCCATCAATTCGTCATTTATATCAGGTATAACTCCCAATGCAATCCCTCCCCCCTTCCCCCCTCCCCATGATAGACCCCGGTGTGTGATGTTCCCCTTCCCGAGTCCAAGTGATCTCATTATTCAGTTCCCACCTATGAGTGAGAACATGCGGTGTTTGGTTTTCTGTTCTTGTGATAGTTTGCTGAGAATGATGGTTTCCAGCTGCATCCATGTCCCTACAAAGGATGCAAACTCATCCTTTTTTATGGCTGCATAGTATTCCATGGTGTATATGTGCCACATTTTCTTAATCCAATCTGTCACAGATGGACATGTGGGTTGATTCCAAGTCTTTGCTATTGTGAATAGTGCCACAAAAAAACATACGTGTGCATGTGTCTTTATAGTAGCATGATTTATAATCCTTTGGGTATATACCCAGTAGTGGGATGGCTGGGTCATATGGATCATCTAGTTCTAGATCCTTGAGGAATTGCCAGTACTCTTTTCCATAATGGTTGAACTAGTTTACAATCCCACCAACAGTGTAAAAGTGTTCCTATTTCTCCACATCCTCTCCAACACCTGTTGTTTCCTGACTTTTGAATGATTGCCATTCTAACTGGTGTGAGATGGTATCTCATTGTGGTTTTGATTTGCATTTCTCTGATGGCGAGTGATGATGAGCATTTTTTCATGTGTCTGTTGGCTGTATTAATGTCTTCTTTTGAGAAATGTCTGTTCATATCCTTTGCCCACTTTTTGATGGGGTTGTTTGTTTTTTTCTTGTAAATTTGTTTGAGTTCTTTGTAGGTTCTGGATATCAGCCCTTTTTCAGATGAGGAGATTGCAAAAATTTTCTCCCATTCTGTAGGTTGCCTGTTCACTCTGATGGTAGTTTCTTTTGCTGTGCAGAAGCTCTTTAGTTTAATGAGATCCCATTTGTCAATTTTTGCTTTTGCTGCCGTTGCTTTTGGTGTTTTAGACATGAAGTCCTTGGCCATGCCTATGTCCTAAATGGTACTACCTAGGTTTTCTTCTAGGGTTTTTATGGTATTACGTCTAACATTTAAGTCTCTAATCCATCTTGAATTAATTTTCGTATAAGGAGTAAAGAAAGGATCCAGTTTCAGCTTTCTACTTATGGCTAGCCAATTTTCCCAGCACCATTTATTAAATAGGGAATCCTTTCCCCATTTCTTGTTTCTCTCAGGTTTGTCAAAGATCAGATGGCTGTGAATGTGTGGTATTATTTCTGAGGACTCTGTTCTGTTCCATTGGTCTATATCTCTGTTTTGGTACCAGTACCATGCTGTTTTGGTTACTGTAGCCTTGTAGTATAGTTTGAAGTCAGGTAGCATGATGCCTCCAGCTTTGTCCTTTTGACTTAGGATTGTCTTGGCAATGCGGGCTCTTTTTTGGTTCCATATGAACTTTAAAGCAGTTTTTTCCAATTCTGTGAAGAAACTCATTGGTAGCTTGATGGGGATGGCATTGAATCTATAAATAACCTTGGGCAGTATGGCCATTTTCACGATATTGATTCTTCCTATCCATGAGCATGGTATGTTCTTCCATTTGTTTGTGTCCTCTTTGATTTCACTGAGCAGTGGTTTGTAGTTCTCCTTGAAGAGGTCCTTTACATCCCTTATAAGTTGGATTCCTAGATATTTTATTATCTTTGAAGCAATTGTGAATGGAAGTTCATTCGTGATTTGGCTCTCTGTTTGTCTGTTACTGGTATATAAGAATGCTTGTGATTTTTGCACATTAATTTTGTATCCTGAGACTTTGCTGAAGTTGCTTATCAGCTTAAGGAGATTTTGGGCTGAGACGATGGGGTTTTCTAAATATACAATCATGTCATCTGCAAACAGAGACAACTTGACTTCTTCTTTTCCTAACTGAATACCCTTGATTTCTTTCTCTTGCCTGATTGCCCTAGCCAGAACTTCCAACACTATGTTGAATAGGAGTGGTGAGAGAGGGCATCCCTGTCTTGTGCCAGTTTTCAAAGGGAATTTTTCCAGTTTTTGCCCATTCAGTATGATATTGGCTGTGGGTTTGTCATAAATAGCTCTTATTATTTTGAGGTGCGTTCCATCAATACCGAATTTATTGAGCGTTTTTAGCATGAAGGGCTGTTGAATTTTGTCAAAAGCCTTTTCTGCATCTATTGAGATAATCATGTGGTTCTTGTCTTTGGTTGTGTTTATATGCTGGATTACGTTTATTGATTTGCGAATGTTGAACCAGCCTTGCATCCCAGGGGTGAAGCCCACTTGATCATGGTGGATAAGCTTTTTGATGTGCTGCTGAATCCGGTTTGCCAGTATTTTATTGAGGATTTTTGCATCAATGTTCTTCAGGGATATTGGTCTAAAATTCTCCTTTTTTGTTGTGTCTCTGCCAGGCTTTGGTATCAGGATGATGTTGGCCTCATACAATGAGTTAGGGAGGATTCCCTTTTTTTCTATTGATTGGAATAGTTTGAGAAGGAATGGTACCAGCTCCTCCTTGTACCTCTGGTAGAATTCAGCTGTGAATCCATCTGGTCCTGGACTTTTTTTGGTTGGTAGGCTATTAATGATTGCCCCAATTTCAGAGCCTGCTATTGGTCTAGTTAGGGATTCAACTTCTTCCTGGTTTAGAATTGGAAGAGTGTAAGTGTCCAGGAAATTATCCATTTCTTCTAGATTTTCTAGTTGATTTGCGTTGAGGTGTTTATAGTATTCTCTGATGGTAGTTTGTATTTCTGTGGGGTCAGTGGTGATATCCCCTTTATCATTTTTTATTGCGTCTCTTTGATTCTTCTCTCTTTTCTTCTTTATTAGTCTTGCTAGCGGTCTGCCAATTTTTTTGATCTTTTCAAAAAAACAACTCCTGGATTCATTGATTTTTTTGGAGGGTTTTTTGTGTCTCTATCTCCTTCAGTTCTGCTCTGATCTTAGTTGTTTCTTGCCTTCTGCTAGCTTTTGAATGTGTTTGCTCTTGCCTCTCTAGTTCTTTTAATTGTGATGTTAGAGTGTCAATTTTAGATCTTTCCTGCTTTCTCTTGTGGGCATTTAGTGCTATAAATTTCCCTCTACACACTGCTTTAAATGTGTCCCAGAGATTCTGGTATGTTGTATCTTTGTTCTCATTGGTTTCAAAGAACATCTTTATTTCTGCCTTCATTTCGTTATGTACCCAGTAGTCATTCAGGAGCAGGTTGTTCAGTTTCCATGTAGTTGAGCGGTTTTGATTGAGTTTCTTAGTCCTGAGTTCTAGTTTGATTGCACTGTGGTCTGAGAGAGAGTTTGTTATAATTTCTGTTCTTTTACATTTGCTGAGGAGTGCTTTACTTCCAATTATGTGGTCAATTTTGGAATAAGTGCGATGTGGTGCTGAGAAGAATGTATATTCTGTTGATTTGGGGTGGAGAGTTCTATAGATGTCTATTAGGTCCGCTTGGTGCAGAGATGAGTTCAATTCCTGCATATCCTTGTTAACTTTCTGTCTCGTTGATCTGTCTAATGTTGACAGTGGAGTGTTGAAGTCTCCCATTATTATTGTATGGGAGTCTAAGTCTCTTTGTAAGTCTCTAAGGACTTGCTTTATGAATCTGGGTGCTCCTATATTGGGTGCATATATATTTAGGAGAGTTAGCTCTTCCTGTTGAATTGATCCCTTTACCATTATATAATGGCCTTCTTTGTCTCTTTTCATCTTTGATGGTTTAAAGTCTGTTTTATCAGAGACTAGGATTGCAACCCCTGCTTCTTTTTGTTTTCCATTTGCTTGGTAGATCTTCCTCCATCCCTTTATTTTGAGCCTATGTATGTCTCTGCATGTGAGATGGGTCTCCTGAATACAGCAGACTGATGGGTCTTGACTCTTTATCCAGTTTGCCAGTCTGTGTCTTTTAATTGGAGCATTTAGTCCATTTACATTTAAGGTTAACATTGTTATGTGTGAACTTGATCCAGCCATTATGATATTAACTGGTGATTTTGCTCGTTAGTTGATGCAATTTCTTCCTAGCCTCGATGGTCTTTACATTTGGCATGTTTTTGCGATGGCTGGTACCGGTTGTTCCTTTCCATGTTTAGGGCTTCCTTCATGGTCTCTTGTAAGGCAGGCCTGGTGGTGACAAAATCTCTAAGCATTTGCTTATCTGTAAAGGATTTTATTTCTCCTTCACTTATGAAACTTAGTTTGGCTGGATATGAAATTCTGGGTTTAAAATTCTTTTCTTTAAGAACGTTGAATATTGGCCCCCACTCTCTTCTGGCTTGGAGAGTTTCTGCCGAGAGATCTGCTGTTAGTCTCATGGGCTTCCCTTTGTGGGTAACCCGACCTTTCTCTCTGGCTGCCCTTAAGATTTTTTCCTTCATTTCAACTTTGGTCAATCTGGCAATTATGTGTCTTGGAGTTGCTCTTCTGGAGGAGTATCTTTGTGGCGTTCTCTGTATTTTCTGAATTTGAATGTTGGCCTGCCCTACTAGGTTGGGGAAGTTCTCCTGGATGATATCCTGAAGAGTGTTTTCCAACTTGGTTCCATTTCCCCCTCACTTTCAGGCACCCCAATCAGACGTAGATTTGGTCTTTTTACATAATCCCATACTTCTTGCGGGCTTTGTTCATTTCTTTTTCTTCCTTTTTCTTTTGGTTTCTCTTCTTGCTTCGTTTCATTCATTTGATCCTCAATCGCTGATACTCTTTCTTCCAGTTGATCGAGTCAGTTACTGAAGCTTGTGCATTTGTCACGTATTTCTCGTGTCATGGTTTTCGTCTCTGTCATTTCGTTTATGACCTTCTCTGCATTAATTAGTCTAGCTGTCAATTCTTCCACTTTTTTTTCAAGATTTTTAGTTTCTTTGCGCTGGGTACGTAATTCCTCCTTTAGCTCTGAGAAGTTTGATGGACTGAAGCCTTCTTCTCTCCTCTCGTCAAAGTCATTCTCTGACCAGCTTCAATCCGTTGCTGGCGATGGGCTGTGCTCCTTTGCAGGGGGAGATGCACTCTTATTTTTTGAAATTCCAGCTTTTCTGCCCTGCTTTTCCCCCATCTTTTTGGTTTTATCTGCCTCTGGTCTTTGATGATGGTGATGTACTGATGGGGTTTTGGTGTAGGTGTCTTTCCTGTTTGATAGTTTTCCTTCTAACAGTCAGGACCCTCAGCTGCAGGTCTGTTGGAGATTGCTTGAAGTCCACTCCAGACCCTGTTTGCCTGGGTATCAGCAGCAGAGGTTGCAGAAGATAGAATATTGCTGAACATCGAGTGTACCTGTCTGATTCTTCCTTTGGAAGCTTCCTGTCAGGGGTGTACTCCACCCTGTGAGGTGTGGGGTGTCAGACTGCCCCTAGTGGGGGATGTCTCCCAGTTAGGCTACTCAGGGGTCAGGGACCCACTTGAGCAGGCTTCTGTCCCTTCTCAGATCTCAACCTCCATGTGGGGAGATCCACTGCTCTCTTCAAAGCTGTCAGACAGAGTCGTTTCCGTCTGCAGAGGTTTCTGCTGCTTTTGTTGTTGTTGTTGTTTAGCTGTGCCCTGGCCCCAGAGGTGGAGTCTACAGAGACAGGCAGGTTTCCTTAAGCTGCTGTGAGCTCCACCCAGTTCGAGCTTCCCAGCGGCTTTGTTTACCTACTTAAGCCTCAGCAATGGCAGGTGCCCTTCCCCCAGCCTCGCTGCTGCCTTGCAGTTAGATCGCCGCAGACTGCTGTGCTAGCAATGAGGGAGGCTCCGTGGGCGTGGGACCCTCCCGGCCAGGTGTGGGATACAATCTCCTTTTGTGCCCGTTTGCTCAAAGCGCAGTATTGGGTTGGGAGTCACCTGATTTTCCAGGTGTTGTGTGTCTCAGTTCCCCTGGCTAGGAAAAGGGACTCCCTTCCCCCTTGCGCTTCCCAGGTGAGGCGATGCCTCACCCTGCTTCAGCTCTCGCTGGTCGGGCTGCAGCAGCTGACCAGCACCGATTGTCCAGCACTCCCTAATGAGATGACCCCAGTACCACAGTTGAAAATGCAGAAATCATCGGTGTTCTGTGTCGCTCACGCTGGGAGTTGGAGACTGGAGCTGTTCCTATTTGGCCATCTTGCTCTGCCCCTCCCTAATGTTATTGCTATTGTTGGATTGATGTTTACCATGTTTTCTTAGATTTGTTTTTTTTTTTTTTGTCTTCTCTTTTTCTGTGTGGTTTTTTTTAGGGAGTCGTTGTTATTTGAATGTATTTTTAGTGGTCCATTTCAATTATTCTACTACACTTTTTGATTATAAAATTTGTAGTTGTTTGCTCTAGGGATTATAATACATGTCCTAAATTTATCACAGTATACCTAGAGTTAAGATTGTACTTCTTCATCTAAGCTGTAAGCTTTAAGAAATGTGTAATGCTATGGTTATATTTATCCACATAGTGTGTTGTAACTATGTGGGTGAATATATAATGTATATTTAAATTAAGGTAAGAAAAATATAATGTTTTCTATTTATTGCATATTTTTTATTCTTTTCATCTAGTGGTACTCCTCTTTAGCCTGAATAATTTCTTTTTCTCTTTGCATCTTTGCAAGTAAGAAATTCTTTTTTTTCTCTCTCTCTCTTTATTTTATTTTATTTTATTTTATTTTATTTTAATTTTTATTATACTTTAAGTTCTAGGGTACATGTGCGTAACGTGCAGGTTTGTTACATATGCATACTTATGCCATGTTGGTGTGCTGCACCCATCAACTTGTCAGCACCCATCAATTCATCATTTATATCATGTATAACTCCCAAATGCAATCCCTCCCTCCTCCCCCCTCCCCATGATAGGCCCCAGTGTGTGATGTTCCCCTTTCCGAGTCCAAGTGATCTCATTGTTCAGTTCCCACCTATGAGTGACAACATGCAGTGTTTGGTTTTCTGTTCTTGTGATAGTTTGCTAAGAATGATGGTTTCCAGCTGCATCCATGTCCCTACAAAGGACGCAAACTCATCCATTTTTATGGCTGCATAGTATTCCATGGTGTATATGTGCCACATTTTCTTAATCCAGTCTGTCACAGATGGACATTTGGGTTGATTCCAAGTCTTTGCTATTGTGAATAGTGCCGCAATAAACATATGTGTGCATGTGTCTCTGTAGTAGAATAATTTATAATCCTTTGGGTATATACCCAGTAGTGGGATGGCTGCGTCATATGGTACATTTAATACTAGATCCTTGAGGAATTGCCATACTGTTTTCCATAATGGTTGAACTAGTTTACAGTCCCACCAACAGTGTAAAAGTGTTCCTATTTCTCCACATCCTCTCCAACACCTGTTCTTTCCTGACTTTTGAATGATTGCCATTCTAACTGGTGTGAGATGGTATCTCATTGTGGTTTTGATTTGCATTTCTCTGATGGTGAGTGATGATGAGCATTTTTTCATGTGTCTGTTGGCTGTATGAATGTCCTCTTTTGAGAAATGTCTGTTCACATCCTTTGCCCACTTTTTGATGGGGTTGTTTGTTTTTCTCTTGTAAATTTGTTTGAGTTCTTTGTAGGTTCTGGATATTAGCCCTTTGTCAGATGAGTAGGTTGCAAAAATTTTCTCCCATTCTGTAGGTTGCCTGTTCACTCTGATGGTAGTTTCTTTGGCTGTGCAGAAGCTCTTTAGTTTAATTAGATCCCATTTGTCAATTTTGGCTTTTGCTGCCGTTGCTTTTGGTGTTTTAGACATGAAGTCCTTGCCCATGCCTATGTCCTGAATGGTACTACCTAGATTTTCTTCTAGGGTTTTAATGGTATTAGGTCTAACATTTAAGTCTCTAATCCATCTTGAATTAATCTTCGTATAAGGGGTAAGGAAAGGATCCAGTTTCAGCTTTCTACTTATGGCTAGCCAATTTTCCCAGCACCATTTATTAAATAGGGAATCCTTTCCCCATTTCTTGTTTCTCTCAGGTTTGTCAAAGATCAGATGGCTGTGGATGTGTGGTATTATTTCTGAGGACTCTGTTCTGTTCCATTGGTCTATATCTCTGTTTTGATACCAGTACCATGCTGTTTTGGTTACTGTAGCCTTGTAGTATAGTTTGAAGTCAGGTAGTGTGATGCCTCCAGCTTTGTCCTTTTGACTTAGGATTGTCTTGGCAATGCGGGCTCTTTTTTGGTTCCATATGAACTTTAAAGCCGTTTTTTCCAATTCTGTGAAGAAACTCATTGGTAGCTTGATGGGGATGGCATTGAATCTATAAATAACCTTGGGCAGTATGGCCATTTTCACGATATTGATTCTTCCTATCCATGAGCATGGAATGTTCTTCCATTTGTTTGTGTCCTCTTTGATTTTACTGAACAGTGGTTTGTAGTTCTCCTTGAAGAGGTCCTTGACATCCCTTGTAAGTTGGATTCCTAGGTATTTTATTCTCTTTGAAGCTATTGTGAATGGAAGTTCATTCCTGATTTGGCTCTCTGCTTGTCTGTTACTGGTGTATAAGAATGCTCGTGATTTTTGCACATTAATTTTGTATCCTGAGACTTTGCTGAAGTTGCTTATCAGCTTAAGGAGATTTTGGGCTGAGATGATGGGGTTTTCTAAATATACAATCATGTCATCTGCAAACAGAGACAACTTGACTTCTTCTTTTCCTAACTGGATACCCTTGATTTCTTTCTCTTGCCTGATTGCCCTACCCAGAACTTCCAACACTATGTTGAATAGGAGTGGTGAGAGAGGGCATCCCTGTCTTGTGCCAGTTTTCAAAGGGAATTTTTCCAGTTTTTGCCCATTCAGTATGATATTAGCTGTGGGTTTGTCATAAATAGCTCTTATTATTTTGAGGTACATTCCATCAATACCGAATTTATTGAGCGTTTTTAGCATGAAGGGCTGTTGAATTTTGTCAAAACCCTTTTCTGCATCTATTGAGATAATCATGTGGTTCTTGTCTTTGGTTGTGTTTATATGCTGGATTACGTTTATTGATTTGTGAATGTTGAACCAGCCTTGCATCCCAGGGATGCAGCCCACTTGATCATGGTGGATAAGCTTTTTGATGTGCTGCTGAATCCGGTTTGCCAGTATTTTATTGAGAATTTTTGCATCGATGTTCATCAGGGATATTGGTCTAAAATTCTCTTTTTTTGTTGTGTCTCTGCCAGGCTTTGGTATCAAGATGATGTTGGCCTCATAAAATGAGTTAGGGAGGATTCCCTCTTTTTCTATTGATTGGAATAGTTTGAGAAGGAATGGTACCAGCTCCTCCTTGTACCTCTGGTAGAATTCAGCTGTGAATCCATCTGGTCCTGGACTTTTTTTGGTGGGTAGGCTATTAATTGTTACCTCAATTTCACAGCCTGCTATTGGTCTATTCAGGGATTCAACTTCTTCCTGGTTTAGTCTTGGGAGAGTGTAAGTGTCCAGGAAATTATCCATTTCTTCTAGATTTTCTAGTTGATTTGCGTAGAGGCGTTTATAGTATTCTCTGATGGTTGTTTGTATTTCTGTGCGGTCGGTGGTGATATCCCCTTTATCATTTTTTATTGCGTCTATTTGATTCCTCTCTCTTTTCTTCTTTATTAGTCTTGCTAGCGGTCTGTCAATTTTGTTGATCTTTTCAAAAAACCAACTCCTGGATTCATTGATTTTTTGGAGGGTTTTTTGTGTCTCTATCTCCTTCAGTTCTGCTCTGATCTTAGTTATTTCTTGCCTTCTGCTAGCTTTTGAATGTGTTTGCTCTTGCCTCTCTCGTTCTTTTAATTGTGATGTTAGAGTGTCAATTTTAGATCTTTCCAGCTTTCCCTTGTGGGCATTTAGTGCTATAAATTTCCCTCTACACACTGCTTTAAATGTGTCCCAGAGATTCTGGTATGTTGTATCTTTGTTCTCATTGGTTTCAAAGAACATCTTTATTTCTGCTTTCATTTCGTTATGTACCCAGTAGTCATTCAGGAGCAGGTTGTTCAGTTTCCATGTAGTTGAGCGGTTTTGGTTGAGTTTCTTAGGCCTGAGTTCTAGTTTGATTGCACTGTGGTCTGAGAGACAGTTTGTTATAATTTCTGTTCTTTTACATTTGCTGAGGAGTGCTTTACTTCCAATTATGTGGTCAATTTTGGAATAAGTGCGATGTGGTGCTGAGAAGAATGTATATTCTGTTGATTTGGGGTGGAGAGTTCTATAGATGTCTATTAGGTCTGCTTGGTGCAGAGATGAGTTCAATTCCTGCATATCCTTGTTAACTTTCTGTCTCGTTGATCTGTCTAATGTTGACAGTGGAGTGTTGAAGTCTCCCATTATTATTGTATGGGAGTCTAAGTCTCTTTGTAAGTCTCTAAGGACTTGCTTTATGAATCTGGGTGCTCCTATATTGGGTGCATATATATTTAGGAGAGTTAGCTCTTCCCGTTGAATTGATCCCTTTACCATTATATAATGGCCTTCTTTGTCTCTTTTCATCTTTGATGGTTTAAAGTCTGTTTTATCAGAGACTAGGATTGCAACCCCTGCTTCTTTTTGTTTTCCATTTGCTTGGTAGATCTTCCTCCATCCCTTTATTTTGAGCCTATGTATGTCTCTGCATGTGAGATGGGTCTCCTGAATACAGCAGACTGATGGGTCTTGACTCTTTATCCAGTTTGCCAGTCTGTGTCTTTTAATTGGAGCATTTAGTCCATTTACATTTAAGGTTAACATTGTTATGTGTGAACTTGATCCAGCCATTATGATATTAACTGGTGATTTTGCTCGTTAGTTGATGCAATTTCTTCCTAGCCTCGATGGTCTTTACATTTGGCATGTTTTTACAATGGCTGGTACCGGTTGTTCCTTTCCATGTTTAGGGCTTCCTTCATGGTCTCTTGTAAGGCAGGCCTGGTGGTGACAAAATCTCTAAGCATTTGCTTATCTGTAAAGGATTTTATTTCTCCTTCACTTATGAAACTTAGTTTGGCTGGATATGAAATTCTGGGTTTAAAATTCTTTTCTTTAAGAACGTTGAATATTGGCCCCCACTCTCTTCTGGCTTGGAGAGTTTCTGCCGAGAGATCTGCTGTTAGTCTCATGGGCTTCCCTTTGTGGGTAACCCGACCTTTCTCTCTGGCTGCCCTTAAGATTTTTTCCTTCATTTCAACTTTGGTCAATCTGGCAATTATGTGTCTTGGAGTTGCTCTTCTGGAGGAGTATCTTTGTGGCGTTCTCTGTATTTCCTGAATTTGAATGTTGGCCTGCCCTACTAGGTTGGGGAAGTTCTCCTGGATGATATCCTGAAGAGTGTTTTCCAACTTGGTTCCATTTCCCCCTCACTTTCAGGCACCCCAATCAGACGTAGATTTGGTCTTTTTACATAATCCCATACTTCTTGCAGGCTTTGTTCATTTCTTTTTCTTCTTTTTTCTTTTGGTTTGTCTTCTCACTTCATTTCATCCATTTGATCCTCAATCGCTGATACTCTTTCTTCCAGTTGATCTACTCGGTTACTGAAGCCTGTGCATTTGTCACGTATTTCTCGTGTCATGGTTTTCATCTCTTTCCTTTCGTTTATGACCTTCTCTGCATTAATTAGTCTAGCTGTCAATTCTTCCACTCTTTTTTCAAGATTTTTAGTTTCTTTGCGCTGGGTACGTAATTCCTGCTCTAGCTCTGAGAAGTTTGATGGACTGAAGCCTTCTTGTCTCATCTCGTCAAAGTCATTCTCTGACCATCTTTGATCCGTTGCTGGCGATGGGCTGCATTCCTTTGCACGGGGAGATGCGCTCTTATTTTTTGAATTTCCAGCTTTTCTGCCCTGCTCTTTCCCCATCTTTGTGGTTTTATCTGTCTCTGATCTTTGATGATGGTGACGTACTGATGGGGTTTTGGTATAGGTGTCCTTCCTGTTTGATAGTTTTCCTTCTGATAGTCAGTACCCTCAGCTATAGGTCTGTTGGAGATTGCTTGAGGTCCTCTCCCGACCCTGTTTGCCTGGGTATCAGCAGCAGAGGTTGCAGAAGATAGAATATTGCCGAACAGCGTGTGTACCTGTCTGATTCTTCCTTTGGAAGCTTCCTCTCAGGGGTGTACTCCACCCTGTGAGGTGTGGGGTGTCACACTGCCCCTAGTGGGGGATGTCTCCCAGCTAGGCTACTCAGGGGTCAGGGACCCACCTGAGCAGGCAGTCTGTCCGTTCTCAGGTCTCAACCTCCCCGTTGGGAGATCCACGGCTCTCCCCAAAGCTGTCAGACAGAGTCGTTCGCGTCTGCACAGGCCCCCACTGCTTCCCCTGTTGGTCTTCAGCTGTGCGCTGTCCCCAGAGGTGGAGTCTACAGAGACAAGCAGGCTTCCTTGAGCTGCTGTGAGCTCCACCCTGTTCGAGCTTCCCAGCGGCTTTGTTTACCTACTTAAGCTTCAGCAATGGCGGGCGCCCCTCCGCCAGCCTCACTGCTGCCTTGCGGATAGATCGCCGTAGACTGCTGTGTTAGCAATGAGGGAGGCTCCGTGGGCGTGGGACCCTCCCAGCCAGGTGTGGGATATATTCTCCTGGTGTGCCTGTTTGCTTAAAGCGCAGTATTGGGGTGGGAGTTACCTGATTTTCCAGGTGTTGTGTGTCTCAGTTCCCCTGGCTAGGAAAAGGGATTCCCTTCCTCCTTGTGCTTCCAGGTGAGGCGATGCCTTGCCCTGCTTCAGCTCTCACTGGTCAGGCTGCAGCAGCTGACCAGCACCGATTTTCCGGCACTCCCTAGTGAGATGACCCCAGTACCTCAGTTGAAAATGCAGACATCACCGGTCTTCTGTGTCGCTCGCGCTGGGAGTTGGAGATTGGAGCTGTTCCTATTCGGCCATCTTGCTCCCCCCCCAGGAAATTCTTTTTGTTTTTATATTTCTGGAATGTCATGATTTCACTCTCATTTTTGAAGAATATCTTTGCTGGACATAGAATTTTAGGTGGCAATTTATGTATTTCTTTTAGCACTGTAAGGATATTCATTGTCTTCTGGATTCCTCTTTTTCTGAAGGTAAGTCAGCTGCCATTCATGTCATTCCTCTGTATGTAATGTGTCTTTGTTTTTTCTGGCTGCTTGCAGTTTGACTGTGGTATGCTTGAGTATGTTTTTCTTCACTGATCTTCAGATTTAAGTTTTAGTTTTCAATATATTTGAAGCGTTTTCCACCCTTATTGTATATTTGAAACATTTTCCACCCTTATTTCCTCAAATATTTTTTGTACCTCATTCTCTCTCTTCTCCTTTTGTGACTTCGATTATTCTTTGTTAGGCTGCTCTATTGTCCCACATGTCACTGAGGCTCCATTCTTTTTCTATGTTCTTCAGATTAGATAGTTTTTACTGATCTGTGTCTTCCATCTCCAGTCCTCTTCTAATCCCATCCACTGAGGTTTAAATTTTCATATATCGTACCATTGAAGTCTAAAATCTCCATTTTTATAGTTTTTATTTTTCTGTTGAAATTTCCCATCTTTTCATTCTATATTTTATTTTGTTTCTGAACATAATTATAATAAAATAGCTGATCTATATCTTGATATATTTGTGTTTTTCAATTGGTTCCTGATGATTGACATCTCACTTGACTGTGGATCATATTTTTTTCTGTTTCGCTTGTTTAAGAATTTTGTTTATAAATAAAATATTGTTTATAAAACGTTCTGGAGACAAAGTTCTGCTGTCTTTCTCTAAAGAATGTTTATAATTGTTCTATCACGATTAATCTGGCTCAACTCAAACTCTCGATACCATCTCCCTTACAGTTAGTTGGTAGTAGCTAAAATCTGTCTTTAAGACTTTTTTAAGCTTAAAAAGAGTTGCTTTTAAACTTTTACTTTCTGCTGAACACCTGGAAGTCTTAAGTATTTCTAGATCAGGGATCAGTTAAGAGTTTGGACAGATTTTAAATGCAGATTTTTGAACTTCCCCACACTGTGCTGTTTTCTCCTGGGGTTTTTTCCACATCTTCTGGATACTCTTGACATTCCTGAATCCATGCCTGGAAGACAGATTTCTGCTGAAGGTCCAGACATCCCACCTTGTGTGGAGGTGGACCCCTCCCAGGTGAAAAGTTGCATAAATTCTGACCTACAGAGTTGACTCTCTTCTGGGTTCTTTCTGCTCTGACTACTTATTTTCTCTATTTTGTTCAGAGTTTGTAATTTTATCTGTAGTCCGTTGTGTTAGTCCATTATAAGCTGCTCTGCCATTACTAGAAGAACTTCACTTTTAAGGAAATAAAACTTGTTATTAATTCTAAAAATAGAGTTTCCTAGTAGAAAAGTTGGACAATTTAGAAAAAAAAAGAAAAAGAATTTGTAATCCAATGACCCAGAAATAACCATTATTAACATCTTGAAATACATTATATGTTATTACAATTTTTTTTCTCCCATCTTCTAATACCTATATGCTGATACACACAAAGTTGGTATATATATATCTTGTTTTGTATTTCCCTTTTTTTCATTTGTCATATCATAAACATCTCAATTTAATTGGGCATATTTTGGGACAAAAGTTTTGAAAATGAAATAATATGCTCTCATTTGGGTGTACATAATTTATCTAAATATTATTGTTAACTACTTAGATTGATGCCAGTTTTTATTGTGTTAAATAAGGCTGTGGAACACTTCCTATATATTAATCTTTTGTTGTATGTCAGATTATTTCATTAGGATTGATTTCCATAAATAAGGGCATTACATCTCAGCATTAAGATGTAAAGATTCCTGTTAATTCTGATTGTTTATCAGAAAGTTTTCTCTTTTTTTTTTTTTTTTTTTTGCTTTTATTTTGTTGTTGTTTTTGTTAACCAGTTTACACTTAAATTGCTTGTGTATGAGGTATGCCTCACCACAGCTTCTATATGTACATGTGCTATTGTAAAATACTTCCAATTTCATTTGGGGAAAGGGATAGCTCACTGCAGGTTTAACTTGCCTTACCAGTGAGGTTGAACACTAAATATGTTTATTGGCCACCCATAATTATTTTCTGAACTATTTATGTGCTTTACCAACTTTTCTAGTTGAGACCCCTCCTTAGTGACTTCTAAAAGCTCTTTATGTCTTATTTACTAACACCTACTACATGGCAGACATTGGATGATAGAAACTGTGGTAAACAAAATCACATGTAGCTTCTGCCTTCTGAATCTTATAATCTTTTAATCTTTTGCCTGTACTCATTAACTTTTGTTAAAAATATTTTTTATCAAAATAGCCTGTAAATCAAGTAACATGGAAGTACTGTTTTCCTCAGCACTCCTTGCTCAGGGGCACATTCTTTTGGTGCTTATTCCTGTGGTTGAAGAAGTCATTCTTATTCTTCTCTTTTTTAAGACTTAGAAACACTAGATAAGATCTAAGCACCTCTAAAATGAAAAGTTCAGATGCAGATCAATTGTACTAATGCTTTCTTTACCCCTTATCACTGTTTCAGATTTATACAATTTTTAGTCTTTCTCTTAGTTACTTTTGTAACTTAAAATAAGAGACTAAAACCTATTTTTGTTACATGAAATTTTAGAAATATCTTCCTATTTTGCAATTAGAGGAATTACTCTTTCTTCTTTCTCCATTTATGTCTCATACCAACATAAAATGAATTATACCTTCTCTAAACTCAAATGTTTAAAATTGTGCCATGTTTTCTTTGCTTTTTTGTTAAAAAAAATACACTAAATAGCTTTCTGATTCTTAATTACAACTGTAAAGTATTCTATTGAAAGGATATATTATAACGAATGCCCTATACATAAACATTTACCTTGTTTACAGTCTTTTGCTCTTATAAGGTTAAAATATTACCAGTTTTGGATAAAAGTGATGAAATATTGGTAATATATATAACAACCTAATATAAAATTGCTGTTTTTATATTTCCAGATATTTAATTTTGATAAATATTGCCAAAATTTTCTACATAAACCTGGTACATTTGTGTTATTATGAGCAGTTTATGAAGGAATCCATTTTTTCTTAGATTTGCTAATATTTGCTTGTTCAACTTTGGAGTTTTGCCAATTTGAAAGATGAAAAAATAGGATCTACTATTAGTTATGATTTACATTTCTATTACTATGAGTGATGTTGAGTATCCTTTCATACTTTATAGACCATTTTAACTTCTGTTTGGTGGGTGAGCTGTATTCATATCCTTGAACACTTTTTCTATTAGATTTCTGGATTTTTTTCATGTTAATTTTTTATGAGGTTTGTAGTTATTAAAAAATTCTAATCTCATAGCTGATAGGAGTTGCAAATATTTTCCCAGCTTGTTAATCATCTTTCAGTGTTTGACATTTGCTTTTTAATTTACTTCTTAAATTTTTTTTAACCACAGAACTTTTTGATTTCCATATATCTAAAATTTTCTATCTTTTCCTTCATAGCTCTACATTTTAAATAACAGTTAGGTGGTCTTCTTTCTTCAAGATCATGAAATAATGACTCTAGATTTTTTTGCTAATACTTCTGTAGTATTGCATTAACACTAAAATCTTTGATCTTGGTTTATTGTGGTATGAAGTGTGGTTTCAAGTTTGTGTGTTTCCAGATGGCCACCCAGTTTTGTCAACATAATTTTTAAACATATATATCCTTATGTACTGATTTGACAATTAAGTTACATAAATATATTTGGGTTTATTTCTCGACTTTTCATTCTTTTCCATTGGTCTGTCCATTCATGTAACAGTAAGAGAGTTTTTACTATCAAAATGTGTATTTTAATATCTGGCAATGCCAGTGACTCTTATATCTCTTATATTTTTAAAAGATTTTCTGGCTATTCTTGCTTTTTAGGTGGTCCATATGAACTTTGAGTTGTATTATGTGGTCACAAGTGGAAAGAAACCTTTTGGTATTTTCACTGGGTTCACGTTGAACTTCACTTGACTTATTTAAGATATTGAGTCTTAAATAAATAGTAATTTCACTTCTAGTTGTTTAATTTCATTTCCGTATCCATCATGAGAATTTGAGCTATTTTCAAAAATATCGTCTTGAATCTTCCTTGTTAAGTATATTTACTGGAGTTAAAATTTTTATTGTAGGGGCGGAGCAAGATGGCCGAATAGGAACAGCTCCAGTCTCCAACTCCCAGCGCGAGCGACACAGAAGACCGGTGATTTCTGCATTTTCAACTGAGGTACTGGGGTCATCTCACTAGGGAGTGCCGGACAATCGGTGCTGGTCAGCTGCTGCAGCCTGACCAGCGAGAGCTGAAGCAGGGCGAGGCATCGCCTCACCTGGAAGCGCAAGGGGGAAGGGGATCCGTTTTCCTAGCCAGGGGAACTGAGACACACAACACCTGGAAAATCGGGTAACTCCCACCCCAATACTGCGCTGTAAGCATACAGGCACACCAGGAGAATATATCCCAATCCTGGCCGGGAGAGTCCCACGCCCACGAAGCCTCCCTCACTGCTAACACAGCAGTCTGCCGCGATCTATCGGCAAGGCAGCAGCGAGGCTGGGGGAGGGGCGCCCGCCATTGCTGAGGCTTAAGTAGGTAAACAAAGCCGCTGGGAAGCTCGAACTGGGTGGAGCTCACAGCAGCTCAAGGAAGCCTGCCTGTCTCTGTAGTCTCCACCTCTGGGGACAGCGCACAGCTGAAGACCAACAGGGGAAGTAGCGGGAGCCAGTGCAGACGCGAACGACTCTGTCTGACAGCTTTGGGGAAAGCCGTGGATCTCCCAACGCGGAGGTTGAGATCTGAGAACGGACAGACTGCCTGCTCAGGTGTATCTCTGACCCCTGAGTAGCCTAGCTGGGAGAAATCCCCCACTAGGGGCAGTCTGACACCCCACACCTCACAGGGTGGAGTACACCCCTGAGAGGAAACTTCCAAAGGAAGAATCAGACAGGTACACTCGCTGTTCAGCAATATTCTATCTTCGGCAACCTCTGCTGCTGATACCCAGGCAAACAGGGTCTGAAGTGGACCTCAAGCAATCTCCAACAGACCAACAGACAGTCCTTCTGACTGTCAGAAGGAAAACTATCAAACAGGAAGGACACCTATACCAAAACCCCATCAGTACGTCACCACCATCAAAGACCAGAGACAGATAAAACCACAAAGATGGGGAAGAAGCAGGGCAGAAAAGCTGGAAATTCAAAAAATAAGAGCGCATCTACCCCTGCGAAGGAGCGCAGCCCATCGCCAGCAATGGATCAAAGCTGGTCAGAGAATGACTTGGACGAGAGGAGAGAAGAAGGCTTCAGTCCATCAAACTTATCAGAGCTAAAGGAGGAATTACGTACCCAGCACAAAGAAACTAAAAATCTTGAAAAAGGAGTGGAAGAATTGACAGCTAGACTAATTAATGCAGAGAAGATCATAAACGAAATGACAGAGATGAAAACCATGACACGAGAATTACGTGACAAATGCACAAGCTTCAGTAACCGACTCGATCAACTGGAAGAAAGAGTATCAGCGATTGAAGATCTAATGAATGAAATGAAGCGAGAAGAGAAACCAAAAGAAAAAAGAAGAAAAAGAAATGAGCAAAGCCTGCAAGAAGTATGGGATTACGTAAAAACACCAAATCTACGTCTGATTGGGGTGACTGAAAGTGAAGGGGAAAATGGAACCAAGTTGGAAAACACTCTTCAGGATATCATCCAGGAGAACTTCCCCAACCTAGTAGGGCAGGACAACATTCAAATTCAGGAAATACAGAGAACGCCACAAAGATACTCCTCCAGAAGAGCAACTCCAAGACACATAATTGCCAGATTGACCAAAGTTGAAATGAAGGAAAAAATCTTAAGGGCAGCCAGAGAGAAAGGTCGGGTAACCCACAAAGGGAAGCCCATCAGACTAACAGCAGATCTCTCGGCAGAAACTCTACAAGCCAGAAGAGAGTGGGGGCCAATATTCAACGTTCTTAAAGAAAAGAATTTTAAACCCAGAATTTCATATCCAGCCAAATTAAGTTTCATAAGTGAAGGAGAAATAAAATCCTTTACAGATAAGCAAATGCTTACAGATTTTGTCACCACCAGGCCTGCCTTACAAGAGACCCTGAAGGAAGCCCTAAACATGGAAAGGAACAACCGGTACCAGCCATCGCAAAAACATGCCAAAATGTAAAGACCATCGAGGCTAGGAAGAAACTGCATCAACTAACGAGCAAAATAACCAGTTAATATCATAATGG
This sequence comes from Rhinopithecus roxellana, assembly GCF_007565055.1. Taxonomy (NCBI): domain Eukaryota; kingdom Metazoa; phylum Chordata; class Mammalia; order Primates; family Cercopithecidae; genus Rhinopithecus; species Rhinopithecus roxellana. Next base: position 65,354,362 of record NC_044569.1, on the reverse strand, counting down.
CAGGATCAAGTTCACACATAACAATATTAACCTTAAATGTTAATGGACTAAATGCTCCAATTAAAAGACACAGACTGGCAAACTGGATAAAGAGTCAAGACCCATCAGTCTGCTGTATTCAGGAGACCCATCTCACATGCAGAGACATACATAGGCTCAAAATAAAGGGATGGAGGAAGATCTACCAAGCAAATGGAGAACAAAAAAAAAGCAGGGGTTGCAATCCTTGTCTCTGATAAAACAGACTTTAAACCATCAAAGATGAAAAGAGACAAAGAAGGCCATTACATAATGGTAAAGGGATCAATTCAACAGGAAGAGCTAACTCTCCTAAATATATATGCACCCAATACAGGAGCACCCAGATTCATAAAGCAAGTCCTTAGAGACTTACAAAGAGACTTAGACTCCCATACAATAATAATGGGAGACTTCAACACTCCGCTGTCAACATTAGACAGATCAACGAGACAGAAAGTTAACAAGGATATCCAGGAATTGAACTCATCTCTGCACCAAGCAGGACCTAATAGACATCTATAGAACTCTCCACCCCAAATCAACAGAATATACATTCTTCTCAGCACCACATCGCACTTATTCCAAAATTGACCACATAATTGGAAGTAAAGCACTCCTCAGCAAATGTAAAAGAACAGAAATTATAACAAACTGTCTCTCAGACCACAGTGCAATCAAACTAGAACTCAGGACTAAGAAACTCAATCAAAACCGCTCAACTACATGGAAACTGAACAACCTGCTCCTGAATGACTACTGGGTACATAACGAAATGAAAGCGGAAATAAAGATGTTCTTTGAAACCAATGAGAACAAAGATACAACATACCAGAATCTCTGGGACACATTTAAAGCAGTGTGTAGAGGGAAATTTATAGCACTAAATGCCCACAAGAGAAAGCAGGAAAGATCTAAAATTGACACTCTAACATCACAATTAAAAGAACTAGAGAGGCAAGAGCAAACACATTCAAAAGCTAGCAGAAGGCAAGAAATAACTAAGATCAGAGCCGAACTGAAGGAGATAGAGACACAAAAAACCCTCCAAAAAATCAATGAATCCAGGAGTTGGTTTTTTGAAAAGATCAACAAAATTGACAGACCGCTAGCAAGGCTAATAAAGAAGAAAAGAGAGAGGAATCTAATAGACGCAATAAAAAATGATAAAGGGGATATCACCACTGACCCCACAGAAATACAAACTACCATCAGAGAATACTATAAACGCCTCTACGCAAATCAACTAGAAAATCTAGAAGAAATGGATAAATTCCTGGACACTTACACTCTCCCAAGGCTAAACCAGGAAGAAGTTGAATCCCTGAATAGACCAATAGTAGGCTCTGAAATTGAGGCAACAATTAATAGCCTACCCACCAAAAAAAGTCCAGGACCAGATGGATTCACAGCTGAATTCTACCAGAGGTACAAGGAGGAGCTGGTACCATTCCTTCTGAAACTATTCCAATCAATAGAACAAGAGGGAATCCTCCCTAACTCATTTTATGAGGCCAACATCATCTTGATACCAAAGCCTGGCAGAGACACATCAAAAAAAGAGAATTTTAGACCAATATCCCTGATGAACATTGATGCAAAAATTCTCAATAAAATACTGGCAAACCGGATTCAGCAGCACATCAAAAAGCTTATCCACCATGATCAAGTGGGCTTCATCCCTGGGATGCAAGGCTGGTTCAACATTCGCAAATCAATAAACGTAATCCAGCATATAAACAGAACCAAAGACAAGAACCACATGATTGTCTCAATAGATGCAGAAAAGGGTTTTGACAAAATTCAACAGCCCTTCATGCTAAAAACGCTCAATAAATTCGGTATTGATGGAACGTACCTCAAAATAATAAGAGCTATTTATGACAAACCCACAGCTAATATCATACTGAATGGGCAAAAACTGGAAAAATTCCCTTTGAAAACTGGCACAAGACAGGGATGCCCTCTCTCACCACTCCTATTCAACATAGTGTTGGAAGTTCTGGGTAGGGCAATCAGGCAAGAGAAAGAAATCAAGGGTATCCAGTTAGGAAAAGAAGAAGTCAAATTGTCCCTGTTTGCAGATGACATGATTGTATATTTAGAAAACCCCATCGTCTCAGCCCAAAATCTCCTTAAGCTGATAAGCAACTTCAGCAAAGTCTCAGGATACAAAATTAATGTGCAAAAATCACAAGCATTCTTATACACCAGTAACAGACAAGCAGAGAGCCAAATCAGGAATGAACTTCCATTCACAATTGCTTCAAAGAGAATAAAATACCTAGGAATCCAGCTTACAAGGGATGTAAAGGACCTCTTCAAGGAGAACTACAAACCACTGCTCAGTGAAATAAAAGAGGACACAAACAAATGGAAGAACATACCATGCTCATGGATAGGAAGAATCAATATCGTGAAAATGGCCATACTGCCCAAGGTTATTTATAGATTCAATGCCATCCCCATCAAGCTACCAATGAGTTTCTTCACAGAATTGGAAAAAACTGCTTTAAAGTTCATATGGAACCAAAAAAGGGCCCGCATTGCCAAGACAATCCTAAGTCAAAAGGACAAAGCTGGAGGCGTCACGCTACCTGACTTCAAACTATACTACAAGGCTACAGTAACCAAAACAGCATGGTACTGGTACCAAAACAGAGATATAGATCAATGGAACAGAACAGAGTCCTCAGAAATAATACCACACATCTACAGCCATCTGATCTTTGACAAACCTGAGAGAAACAAGAAATGGGGAAAGGATTCCCTATTTAATAAATGGTGCTGGGAAAATTGGCTAGCCATAAGTAGAAAGCTGAAACTGGATCCTTTCCTAACCCCTTATACGAAGATTAATTCAAGATGGATTAGAGACTTAAATGTTAGACCTAATACCATAAAAACCCTAGAAGAAAATCTAGGTAGTACCCTTCAGGACATAGGCATGGGCAAGGACTTCATGTCTAAAACACCAAAAGCAACGGCAGCAAAAGCAAAAATTGACAAATGGGATCTAATTAAACTAAAGAGCTTTTGCACAGCAAAAGAAACTACCATCAGAGTGAACAGGCAACCTACAGAATGGGAGAAAATTTTTGCAACCTACTCATCTGACAAAGGGCTAATATCCAGAATCTACAAAGAACTCAAACAAATATACGCGAAAAAAACAAACAACCCCATCAAAAAGTGGGGAAAGGATATGAACAGACATTTCTCAAAAGAAGATATTCATACAGCCAACAGACACATGAAAAAATGCTCATCATCACTCGCCATCAGAGAAATGCAAATCAAAACCACAATGAGATACCATCTCACACCAGTTAGAATGGCAATCATTAAGAAGTCAGGAAACAACAGGTGTTGGAGAGGATGTGGAGAAATAGGAACACTTTTACACTGTTGGTGGGATTGTAAACTAGTTCAACCATTATGGAAAACAGTATGGCAATTCCTCAAGGATCTAGAACTAGATGTACCATATGACCCAGCCATCCCACTACTGGGTATATACCCAAAGGATTACAAATTATTCTACTACAAAGACACATGTACACGTATGTTTATTGCAGCACTATTCACAATAGCAAAGACTTGGAATCAACCCAAATGTCCATCTGTGACAGACTGGATTAAGAAAATGTGGCACATATACACCATGGAATACTATGCAGCCATAAAAAAGGATGAGTTTGCGTCCTTTGTAGGGACATGGATGCAGCTGGAAACCATCATCCTTAGCAAACTATCACAAGAACAGAAAACCAAACACCGCATGTTCTCACTCATAGGTGGGAACTGAACAATGAGATCACTTGGACTCGGGAAGGGGAACATCACGCACTGGGGCCTATCATGGGGAGGGGGGAGGGGGGAGGAGGGAGGGCTTGCATTGGGGAGTTATACAAGATATAAATGATGAATTGATGGGTGCTGACGAGTTGATGGGTGCAGCACACCAACATGGCATAAGTATACATATGTAACAAACCTGCACGTTATGCACATGTACCCTAGAACTTAAAGTATAATAAAAAAAAAAAAAAATTTTTATTGTAATGCTATCTTCTATTTTATCTTCCTTTTTAATTATATCTTATTTAGTTCTTTAAATTAATTTTATACTTTATTATCTATCTTACTACTTTTACTCACTGTGTGGAGTTTCATCTTTCTACAAAGATGATAGGATTGATTGTGTATTGGAAGGGTTGGGGAAGGAGAAAAAAACTTGAGTAAAATTAATTTTCTTGTTAAAAGCATTGGCAAAATCTCCAGTGGAATGTTAAATAGTTGTGATGAAAGAGTGATATGTGTATTTAGTAAATTATCCACTGAATTGTGTTAAATGTCTTTTTTTTTTTTTTTTTTTTTTTTTTTGTATCTAGAGAGAGATGATCATGAGAATTTTCCCCTCAGGAACATTTCTCTGACCTATTAATATAATTAACTTTAGATGTCTGACACCAAGTTTATTCATATATTTTTAGAATAAACTCCAGTCAGTTGTTACCTTTTAAGTTGATGTTGACTTTGGCTTGATATACTCAGGATTTTTTTTTAATGTTAATATTTGTAAATGAGGTTAATCTATAGTTGTCTTTTTAAATGAAATATTTGTTGGCTTTTATTATCAATATTATATTCATTTTATAAAACAATTGGGATGCTTTCTTTCTTTCTGAGTCCTGAACCCAGTTATATAGCACTGGAATTATTTACTGTCTAATTTCTATTGAAACTACCCAGTGAGATCCCCCAGCTTGGTGCTTTGTTACTCTTAGCTCTTAATTTCTTCTGTGCTAACGAAAGTATAACATACTAAGTTTCACTGAATCGTGTTTTCCTGGAAAACTATTCATTTTATATAGGTCTTTACAGTAAGTTGCCTAGAGTCATCTGAAGTAGTCTTGTAATTTTAAATGTTTCTGTTCTTACGATTACTTTCTCTTGCTCTTTTATTTTTTCTCTTGAATAAATTAGCTAGTGACAAATCTACTTTATGGATCATTTTCAAAAACACCATTCATTCAGTCATTCATTTCTGCTATGTCATCAATTTATGAATGTATCCTAATTTCTTATTCTTCTTTTTTTTTTTTGGCGTGTTTGTATTATTATTTTTTTTTATTTTCTGACTCTGAGCCAGATGCTTACTGCATTTATTTTCATTTCTTGTTTAAAAATGTTTCCTGTAGGACTTGCTTTAGTTATATTTTATAAGTTCTGATATATATTGCTTTTATTGCAGTTGTTTCTGTAACTTCAGTTGGTATTTTTCTCCTGACTTTTAAAAGGTTCGCTTTTTAAAATATATATATACATATATTTGTTAGTTTTTGTTTGTTTGTCATTTCCTTTTCCTTTCTGGCTTAATATATTGTCAATTTTCTTCTTTTCTATGGACACTTGAAAAGAAGTGTTTTCTACAATTTGAAAGCATAAAGTTTGGTATATAAAAATCATCTGCTTGATTATAACATATGTTGTTTAAATCTCATATGTATATATATATATATTTTTGTCTTCTTGATCTGTCTTGATTAGAGAAGTAAAGTGTTCTTTTAAAAAGGTATTTCTAATTCTCACAGTATCAACTGTAATTGCTCTTTGATGAAATTTGCTACTGGTATTTGGTGTTTGATAATAAAATTTTTATGACTTCATTATTATTTGCCTCCCTTGGCATTTTGAAGTGCCCTTATTTGTCTCCATTAATGCTTTTGAACCCTGAATACTGCTTCGTCTGATACTAAGTTTGCAGTCTCTGCTTTCTTTTTGGTTGTATGTTCTGGTCTATTTTTGCCCACATTTGCATTTTTAAACTTTCTACATAATTTGGTTTAAACATGTTTCCTGTCATAAGCATAGACTTGTCTTTAGCTTTGTGATAAAGAGAAAGATTTTTAATATTTGTCTGTGAGGTAAGCTCCCTTATATTTATCAAGATGATATTCATATTTCATTTCTGTTACAATGTTTTGTTATGTTTTCTGTTTAACATATAGGCACACCTCATTTGATTTCACTTCACAGATATTGCATGCTTTACAAGTTGAAGGTCTGCAGCAATCCTGCATGAAGCAAGTCTGTTGGCAACATTTTCCAATGGTGTGTGCCCACTTTGTGTCTCTGTATCACATTCTGGTAATTCTCATAATATTTCAAACATTTTTATTCTTACTAGATCTGTTATGGTGATCTGTGATCAGTGATCTTTGATGTTACTAATGTAATTGTTTGGAGGGCCGTGAACTGCGCCCATATAAGATGGCAAACTTCATCAATAAATGTTGTTTATGTTCTGATTGCTCCATTGACCAGCTGTTCTTGTCTCTCTCTCCTCAAACCTCAGAATTCCCTGAGACAAAACAATGTTGAAACTAGGCCAGTTGATAAACCTACACTGGCCTCTAGGTGTTCAAGTGAAAAGGAGAGTCACATGTCTCTCATTTTAAATCAAATGCTGGGAATAAATAAGCTTCGTGAAGAAAGCATGTCGAAAGCTGAAATGGGGGGAAAGCTAGGTCTCTTGGGCCAGTTAGCCAAGTTGTGACTGCAAAAGAAAAGTTCCTGAAGGAAATTAAAAGTGTTACTCCAGTAAAAATACAAATGATAAGAAAGCTAAACAGCCTGATTGCTGATATGAATAAAATTTTAGTTATCTGGATAGAAGATAAAACCAGTCACAACATTCCCTTAAGCCACAGCCTAATCCAGAGCAAGACCCCAACTCTCTTCAATTCTGTGAAGGCTGGAGAGATGAGGAGACTGTAGAGGAAGAGTTTGAAACTTCCAGAGGTTGGTTCATGCATTTTGAAAAAAGAAGCCATCTCCATAACATGAAAGTACAAGGTAGAGCAGCAAGTGCTCATGGAGAAGCTGCAACAAATTATTCAGAGGGTCTAGCTGAGATCATTGATGGAGGTGAACAGCAGGTTTTCAATGTAGACAAAATGCCTTATATTGGAAGAAAATGTCATCTAGGCTGTCATAGGCAGAAAGAATAAGTTAATGCCTTATTCAGAATAAGGCTTCAGAGCTTCAAAGGACAGGATGGCTTTTAAACAGGCACTAATGTGACTGATGACTTTTAAGTTAACGCAGTGTTCATTTACCTTTTTGAAAATCTTAGGGCCCTTGAGAATGATGCTAAATCTACTCTACCTGTGTTCTATAAATGGAACAACAAAGTCTAGATGATAGCACATCTGTTTATAGCATAGTTTACTGAATATTTTGAGTAAACTATTTCAGTAAACATTGATGAGACCTATTGCTAACAAAAAAAATCCTTTCAAAATATTACTGTTCAGTGACAACACCCCTGGTCACCCAAGAGCTCTGATGGAGATATACAAGGAGATTAATGTTGTTTTCATATCTGCTAACGCAACATCCATTTTTTAGTTCATGGATTGAGTAGTAATTTTGATTTTCAAGTCTTATTATTGAAAACATTCATTTTAGAAGGCCAAAGGTGCCATAAATAGTAATTTCTCTAGTGGATCTGGGCAAAATAAATTGAAAACCTTCTGGAAAGGATTCACCATTCTAGATACTGTCAAGAACATTCATGATTCATGGGAGGAGGTCAAAATATCCACATTAGTAGTTGATTCCAACCTTCATAGATGACTTTGAAGTATCCAGGAGCTCAGTGGAGAAAGTAACTGCAGATGTGAAAATAGCAAGAGAACTAGAATTAGAAATGGACTCTGAAGATGTGAATGAATTACTATAATCTCATAATAAACCTTGAATGGATAAGGAATTGCTTCTTATGAATGAGCAAAGAAAGTGGTTTCTTGAGATGGAATCTACTCCTGGTGAAGATGTTGTGAACATTGTCGAAATGACGGCAAAAGATTTAGACTATTATATAAACTTAGTTGATAAAGCAGTAACAAGTTTTGAGAGGATTGACTCCAGTTTTGAACGAAGTTCTACTGTGGATAAACTGCTCTCAAACAGTTCATCACGTGCTACAGAGAAATATTTTGTGAAAGGAAGAGGCAATTGATGCAGCAAACTTCACTGTGGTCTTATTTTTAAAAATTGCCACCACCCTGATCAGTCAGCAGCCATGAACACAGAGGCAAGAGTCTCTACCCCAAAAAGATTATAATTGCTGAAGGGCTCAGATGATTCTAAGAATTTTTTTGGGCAAGAAAGTATTTTTAAATTAAGGTATGTACATTGTTTAGACATGGTGCTTTTGTACACTTAATAGGTAACAAGATAGTATAATCACAACTTTGAAATATACTGTGAAACCAAAAAATCTGTGTAACTCACTTTATTGTGATATTCACTTTATTGCTGTAGTCTGGAATGGAACCTGTAGCATTCCCTAGATATGCCTGTACATGTGTGTATGTACAACTGTAGATATATTTAAACATTTGTACTATTTTATCTCTTCTTTCTTGAAAAGTTAGCCTTTTTGATATATAGAAAAGTGATATTTGTTTTCATGACTACCTTTATAATACCCTTTATATTGAAATCCTTTTTTGATACCTTTTATGTCTGTCTATCTATCTGTCCATGTATCACCTGTCTCTTTATCATCATCATCATCATCACCAGCACCAGTATCTTATCCTTTTCTCTTATGAGCAATAATAAAATTAGCTTAAGTATTAGTCAGGGTTCTCTAGAGGGACAGAACTAATAGGATATATATATATATGAAAGGGAGGTTATTAAGGGGAATTGACTCATGCAGTCACAAGGCGAAGTCCCTCGATAGGCCATCTGCAAGCTGAGGAGCAAGGAAGCCAGTAGTGGCTCAACGTCCCAAAACCTCAAAAATAGGGATGCCAACAGTGAAGTCTTCAGTCTGTGGCCAAAGGCCCGGGAATCCCTGGCAAATCACTGGTGTAAGTCCAAGACTCCAAAAGCCAGAGAACCTGGAGTCTGGTATTTGGGGGCAGGAAAATCCAGCATGGGAGAAAGAATAAGGCTGTAAGACTTAGAAAGTCAGCTAATTCCACCTTCTACCTGATTTTTCTAGCCACTCTGGCAGCCAGTTGGATGGTGCCCACCCAGATCGAAGGTGACTCTGCCTCTCACAGTCCACTGACTCAAATGTTAATCTCCTCTGGCAACACACTCATAGACACAACCAGAAACAATACTTTGCATCCTTCGATCCAGTCAAGTTGACACTTAATATTAACCATCACAGCTTACATCCTATTTCTTCTCCTTCCCCTTCCATTTCCTAATGACTCAGCTTTGTGTTTATGTTTTTTGTTTACATTGATTATTTTGTGGTGAAGTCTGGGATTTTAGTGTAATCATCACCCGAATAGTGTACATTGTACCCAATAGGTCATTTTTCATTCCTCAGCCCCCTCTGCCCCTCCCTGCTTCTGAGTCCCCAATGTCTACTATACCACTCTGTTTGCCTTTGCACACTCATTGCTTAGCTCCCATAAGTGAGAACATGTGGTATTTGGTTTTCTGGTCCTGAGTTACTTCACTTAGGCCATTGGCTTCCAGTCCTACCCAAGTTGCTGCCAAAGACATTATTTCATTCTTTTTATGGCTGAATACATAGATACATAGATAGCACTATCTTTCTTGGCTTTTCCATATGCTTATGCTTCTAGACCTTGCCTCATCATCCTTATTTGTTTCCTTTATATCCCTGGTGTTGCATATGACACAACCTCTAACTTTACTCCACCTTCTATATTATGTCCCTCCTTTCCTCCAGTGTCTTGTGGTTGTATTACTTTTCACTGTCACAGCACAGAACATTTAGCTCCTATTCTGTCTTCTTTATCCTCACCTTTATTTGTGTCTTAGATCTGTTGTTAAATATATTTTTGTCTCAGATATACAAGTAAACATATTCAGTGCCTAGAGCTGATCCTTTTGCTAGGTATTCTCTAATTATTTATACATTGGCTAGAACTAATTCTTTAATAGTTCTCTAAAGAAAAGTCCACATGAAAAAATTGCTACCTGAACTGCTTCATATTTAAAATAAAGTACTGTAGCCTTTATAGTTGAAGGGCACCTTGTCTGGATAGAAAATCTTTGGCTCATTTTCTCCTCAGAATATACTGTAAATGTTCCTGAACTGGATTCTGTCTTCTGTTTTTGTCAAGGTGTTTGAGACCAGCTTAATGCTCTTTCTCTTAGAAGCAGGTTGGCAGTCAATCTAACTGATACTTTTGAGTATGAAAAGGAATAATATTAGTAATTAGCTTGAGTAAGAAGTCTAAACCAAGATAACGCCAGGTTAACTGGGGCGTTTTGTTTTTTATTTGCGCAGAGAACCAAAGCTTCTTCATTCAAAAGTCCAATAATTTTCTAGGATATGTATTTTTCTCAAAAGAAGACATAGAAATGGCCCACAAACATATGACAAAGTTCTTAACATCTCTAATCATCAGGAAAATGCAAATTAAAACCACAGTGCGATATCTCCTTACCCCAGCCAGTATGGCCATTATTAAAAAAATTTTAAAAGATGTTGGTACAAGTGTGTTGAAAAGGGAACATTTATACAGTGCTGGGGGGAATGTTAATTAGTACAACTTCTATGGAAAAGTGTATGGAGAGTTCTCAAGAAGTAAAAGTAGATCTACCATTCAGTTCAGCATTGTGTATCTACCCAAAGGAAAATAAATTATGTTATAACAAAGACACCTGCATTTGTAAGTTTACTACAGCACAATTTATAATGGAAAGATATGGAATCAACCTAAGTGCTCATCGACCGATGAGTGGATAAAGCAAATGTGATGTATATACACCATGGAATATTTCTCAGCTATAAAAAGAATGAAATCATGTCATTGGCAGCAGCTTGGGTAGAACTGGAAGCCATTGGCCTAAGTGAAGTAACTCAGGATCAGAAAACCAAATACCACATGTTCTCACTTATGGGAGCTAAGCAATGAGTGTGCAAAGGCAAACAGAGTGGTATAGTAGACATTGGAGACTCAGAAGCAGGGAGGGGCAGAGGGGACTGAGGGATGAAAAATGACCTATTGGGTACAATGTACACCATTTGAGTGATGATTACACTAAAATCCCAGACTTCACCACAAAACAATTCATCCATGTAAACAAAAAACATATTCTGCTATTGGAATTTTTAAAAAATCAAAAAAAAAATGAAAAAAATTATTTTAGAATCCTTCTTGGTGGAAACTAGTCGGAATAAATTTTCCCAGAGCAAACCCTTTCATTATGTGGATTCAAATCTTCTTTTAACTTCAGTAAGAGTTTTATTAATTATTACTTTAAATATTTTTTCTTCTCTGGGGAATCCTCTCTCTCTCTCTCTCTCTCTCTCTCTCTCTCTCTCTCTCTCTCTCTGTTTCCCTCTCTCTCTGCTTCTCTCTCTCTCTCTCTCTCTCTCTCTCTCTCTCTCTATATATATATATATATATATGTATCCTTTGTATCTCTTTGTTATCCCTCTTGTCCCTTTTCATACCTTACTTTATTTGAGTTTCTCGTTTCCTTCCTTATACACCTTATTCCACTTTCCACAGTTTCTGTTCTTTCAAAATTTGATTCTTATTCCTAAAATATCTTTCTCTTTTTGTATTTTTTATTTCTTTCCCTAAGTTTCTCAATTCCTCTATTGTCTGATCACCTCTTCTCATAATTCTTTAGTTTCTGTTTGTGTTTCTTCCTTCATATTGCTGACTATTGTATTATATTCACTTTAGTTCCTTAAAGATATTAGGTTATAATTTTTATCTATGTTGTGGCAACCTTTTTTCAGGCATGTTTTTATTATCCTTCCAGACATACTGTCTCCACTTTTTTACATTTTTTGTATGGAGACAAAATATATTTTGTTCTATTAATTATATCCTAGATTTTATTGAACTATGGGAGGAGAAGAGTGGACATTGGACAGGGTAGCTTTTTATCCTCACAGCTCAAAGGCTCCTCCTCACTGCTACAATGAAAAATTCAAATATGGAAACTCTGCACAGCCACTCTTTCTCCATTGTCAGACCCTCCTATAGTTGAGGCCTGGGCTTCTCAGATGTCTTTCTTTTGTCTTTTAGAAATAATATTTTGCAGATGATTTCAGAGCACTACATCTTCTGAGCCCCTGCTACTTTCTTTTTGTTGCCCTCTGCCACTTTCTGCCAGCCCCAGTAACATTGTCCTGGACAAACTAGACCTTGAAGCATGTTTCTTCCCAGGTTTGCATCTTTCCGGTCTGGAAATCCACTGTTTTTCTCTGAAGTACCTTAAAAAAATTTTAGAGAATAAATGGAAATATTAAACAATTAGCTGTCACCAAATTCATACAGAGAACAGACCCTCTCTGGATATTTGCTCAACATTTTTTTTTTTTTTGAGATGAACTTTCACTCTTGTCACCCAGGCTGTGGTGCAGTGGCACGATCTTGGCTTACCTCAACCTCCACCTCCCAGGTTCAAGTGATTCTCCTGCCTTAGCCTCCCGAGTAGCCAAGTGCCACCATGCCTGGCTAATTTGTTCGTATTTTTAGTAGAGAAGGGGTTTCGCTGTGTTGGACAGGCTGGTCTCGAACTCCTGACCTCAGGTGACCGCCCACCTTGGCCTCCCAAAGTGCTGAGATTACAGGTGTGAGCCACCGTTGCCAGCTCCAACATTTAAGTTTTTATTAAAGGTTCCCCTACTCTGTATTATTTATCTTTCAAATACCCTCCTTCTGCTCTCTCTCACATCTTCTATTGAGTTCCTTTTTTTGTTCATGGAGACTTCCAGCCATGGATTTTTACATCCTTCTACTGCAAAATGTATAGGTTGACTGCTTGGACTTCACTGGCTCTGTTTTGATTGACATTCACTCAGAACATGAGTCCTTCAGCTCTGGGCAATTCTTTTCTGTTATGATTGTAGTATCCACCCTTGATTGTCCTCAACCTTATTTTTCAGTCTCTCTTTAATGATACAGTAACATCTGTAGCCTCTCAGACTTTTTATTCCCTCATTCAGTGTTCCTTGTTCATAACTTTGTTTTTGTTTTGTGACACTTTTTCTGATCATTCCGAACACACTTGTAGTTTTCAAATTTCATGTCTGTTTTCTGAACTTTTCCTAAGGCCATTTAAATGTTTGTCTGTTTTGCTTTCTTTTATATGCTGCTGGTTCTTTTCACCTACCTGGCATTTTCTATTTCTTTATTCATACTTAAGAAAGATGTGGCTTTTCTATGCTGCTGTAAAACACTTTTCTAGACATTTTCTCTAAGGAGCTCTGTGTATGGCCGCTTTGCCAGGTAGAGTTACAGGATCCAGCGGGTGGCTGCAGACCCCATTCCCCAACTCAGTGCCAGCATCAATAGCATTTTGGTTTTTAGCAGGAGAGGGGAGATGAAGCGGAGAGGACACTTGCCACAGGAATCCTTTGCCCCCAACATTGATTATAATTGCTTTAGAGAATTGCCTTTAGAGTTTTACCTGGGAAGAAAATGCTGGCTGTGTGTACTCTGCATTTGACTTTTTTGGGGTAGAGAGTAAATTAGGGGTCCTGACTATTCTAGTTGCCTCGTATATAACTCTGCAGTGACTTCCCTGTACCTGTAATTCACAATATATACTTACCCATGTCATTTCTTAAATGCGTGCTCAATAATTCCATGTCTCAGGAGTACTTGAAATGTGTGCATATTAAGAGAATTGCTACAAACCCTCTGAGCCCTATGACCAATTTATGAATAGGTTCTGTTCATTTTATATTAATCTCCCTTCAACCTTCTGAGCAGTTCAATGTCTTTTCCTTTATCACACTTTCACCATCTTTCTCTCTTTTTTTCTTTAAGGAGAAGAGACTCTCCTTTCCCCCAAAACCAAGAATCATGCTTCTTCTCCTTTTCTAAGGTCTTGTATTTTGGCTTATTCTAATATTCCGGCAGACTGCCTCTACATGGAAGTTACCTAAATGGCCCCATTTGAGCAATCTTTCCAATTGACTTTGGGCTTCATAGAAGGCTGAATTAAGTAACAAGAAAGTTGTGATGAGAATAGACAGTGAGGGCATCACAGGATGAGCAAATAGGTCCTGGAGGAGTCCAGGGGTCATTCGTTGACAAATAATCCTTACTATAAGCATAAGACACTTAAGGAATCAAAATATCTAGAATTACAAAATGATAAAAAAGTATGTCTACTAAATAAAAATAACCAAAAAGGACAACTTACTCACTTTGTATTTGTTTAGAGTCCTATGCTTTCTTATTTCACATATGCACACTATGACATTTTTAAAAGCCTAACATCTTCTAAATGAGTCCTTGGTTCTTATTTCTCTCCTATTCTCTGGTCCCTTTGTAACACTTCCTTTGTAGCACTCAATGTTCCAGTGCTGATTTTCTATTTGGCTTTTTTTGGTTATAGGTCAGTCCTGTAATTTCTTCCATTTGTTCCCCTCCTCCACCAAAAGCGACCCATTTGAACTTGTGATAGCTGTTCCAGTGTATTCCAGATACAGGCATCTTCCTGTCTTCCGTCTGAATACTGTCTGTACACTCAAAGGTCAGAAACCCCATTATTGAGCAAAAGTATAAAGTCCCAAATCCAGAGCACAGAATCCATTAATTCTTAACAATCAGTTCTAGCCATTAGCTAATAGAACAAACTGCACATCAATAACAGTACTCTGAACAGGATCACATACTTGGTCCATGCAGAGGGTTGTAATTTGCCATATAAAACATTGAGCTCAGAAAAGGATGACTGGAGAACACAAGATACTGAACAAATTGTGAGGTTTTAATTTAAAAACTTAAATGGACAGAGGCGTAGCATCACTGGTAAGTGGCACTGAGAATTTCAGGTGATGCTGCCTGTGGCTGCCTCTAGTGAGAACTATTTGTTAAAATGACTTGTACTGGTGTCAGACAACCAGAGGGTTCCTCTCACCTGTCAATTTATCTAATAAAGGAAGAGACAAACCTGCACTAGATTTCTGTATTGACTTTTCAAGAAATACTGCAGCCCTCCAGGTGCCACCCCATAAAAACATCAGAAAACATGGTAGAGAGCCTCTTCCCTATGGGGGTTTTTAATCCATTCACACCAATATCAGCCAAGTAAACAGAGCAAAGCTTCAGTCATAAAGCATGCTTTTGACTGTAATAGTCTAAAATTTAACTTTATTATGTATCTTTATATGGTTTTGTGTGGAAAGTTGGAGAAGGTTGCCATGACTGATAAAAATCTTATCTCTCTGTTTGATTTATACTGATTCTTTCCGTAACAATTATATGATTTTTAAAAATTAAACTACCCTTCCTTGCCAAGAAAATGGCAGTCTTTTTCAGTCCATCATATAATTTGTCTCTAAAATGCCTGTCTTCATAATATGCCGATCATTACAGTGATGCATATTTGATGAAAACGGGTAATAAATAACATTCAAAGCCTATTTCTAAGCATTGATTGATGTACGTATTGTTTTGTCTCCTGTGTTTAATGGCCACGTCTTCCTTTTTTTTCTAGTTTTTCAGCAGCACCCGCTGAGGAGTAAATGAGAACTGACCTGTTTTGAAATCTTCCAGAAATGAAATTCTCATCCTGTTACATTTGTGGCTGGGGAGGGGATTTGGCACATATTGCCATTCATTTGCAAATACAAAGTCACCCACTCGAAAGCCTATTCACAATGAGGAAGGCACAGTCTATCAAACAAGATCAAGAGTACTTTTTATAGACTCACAAACATCTCTCTTTATGTACATACATAAAGAGGCTGATAAGAATAGATTTTTTCTCACTGGAAAAAGTCCCTTAAGTATAAATACCCAGTTCTATGAAATTTATTGATCATAAAGGGGAAATGCTGTAGCAAAAGTGCCACTAAGCGACTCGAGCTCTATTTATACATAGCATGTATATGGCTTGGTACTATTGAGAAACTCTCTTGCGCATTTTTCGGGAAAAATCAGTTCAGACAAATTCGTAATGAGAACTTTATTCCATTCTTATATCACTTGCAGATAACCACTTGACAGTGTGCTCAGATATTAAATTCTTGGGGAAAGGAAAAGGTTTTGCCTGAGGTCTCGGAATGCCTATGCTATTGTAAGCCTACGTGAAATCCTGGCCACAAGCCCCCGCTCACATCCAGGTTGTGTACCTGCTGGGTCAGAGTCACAGGTCAGTGATCACTCTAATCACCACTCAGATTCTAGGTCAGCAAAGTGGAAAACCTATCATTCCTTTCAGCCTTCTGAATCAGTTTGCATTTTTCCCTTTCTTTCTAACACCAACTTTCTACTTTTCTCCTTATAGGAGTAGTCTGTGGGTCCAAGCATTGTGCATTTGTTCAGTTCACTTGTTTCTTCCTTTCCTGCTGACTTACTTTTGAAATGTAATAGATATCAAATAAGGGAGCATTTGCATCCACATCCAGGAAAGATGAAAAAGATTGGGGTAGGAAGAGTTAAAGCTCACAGAGAAAGATAACTATGTTATTTATTTATTTATTATTTATTTATTTTGAGAGAGAGATGGGGTCTTGCTCTGTTGCTCAGGCTGAAGTGCGGTGGTGCAATCATAGGTCACTGCAGCCTCAAACTCCTAGTCTCAAGCAATACCCCTGTCTCAGCCTCCTGAGAAACTGAGACTACAGGTGTGTACCACCACACTAGGCTAAACTACATAAAAATTAAATATGAGAAGTAGTCACCTATGCAAAGGATTTGTATAGGCCGCCTCAACATTGTTTCAATTGTAAAATACTCTAAAGCTGCCAAGAAATTCCTACTTTAGTTGATTGGCAACAATGCTCTTTTTGTTTCTTTTTGTAAAGATGTTCACATTCTTAATTCTAGTTTAACCTCTGAATTAGATAAAGAACATAGGTTGGTCAATATAAAACTATATATTATTATTCTGGGATCCTTCCATAAAATCATGTCTAAATATGAGTTAATCATACTCTGCTCTCTGGCTGCCCACTATTTCCCTGTTTTGCTACTTTTACTTCTTTGTCATTTAAACCTCTAGAGATGGCATAGATTCCAAGGACAATTTTTTCCTCCCAGCCATCTGGATATGATGATTTAAAATGGTAAAATTTACTCTCCATTTGTAGATAAGCATTTATTTGCAACATCTTCTCAACCAGTTTCCATCATTCAACTAATCCCTACACCAATCAGACTAATAATTACCTATTTACTATGAATACATGTCCAGTACTATACCTGGTGCTGTAGTGAATTAGAAGAGTATAACAGTGCCCTGGTTTTTGATGACTCTTAACCGTAATCAGCTCTTACCTGGCCAATGAGCTGACTCTGCAAATCCTGCCTATCACTGGAAATTCACCACCATTAGAGCTGTTCACATTCCTAAAGTATACACTATGAGAAATAAGAAAGTGACTGAAAAACTGAGTATTTGGGCTCAATTGCTCTTTAAGTTTCACGGTTTTAATATGTTCAAAATATTCCCATTATAATTGAATTTATATTTATTATTCATCAATATGTGCTTATAAATGATAGCAAACATGCAGGCTGCACATTTGTTGAAATAAATGTTTTCTGGCTTAAATAATGTAAAGTTTTAAAAACTTAGTTTAATTACTCTAGAAGAAGAAACAGAGATTCTGGAAAAGTTGGATATCTTTTAAGTTAGAAGTTAGAAAAACATGTTTTAAAAAATAACTTGAAGATTGAATTACTAAGGTTTCAAGATTTCAAATTGGTTATCTCCAGTGCCTTAGAAACACCAGCATTTTCACAGAAAGAATTTGACAATCCAACCTAAATCAGTATCATATATAATTATTCTTTCTATTATATAAGATGCTATTATATTAGACTACTGCTCCTTTACTGTTAAATTAGAACTACTACCTAGATAATAATTATACCTGCTTAAGTCTATAACATAGTGAAATATAATTTTATATAACAGATTCTCACAAGGTGATCCATTAAAGTTGTCTTACAGAGTTATACAATAAAATTAAAACATGAAAGAAATAATCTGTCTTGCTGTCAATCTCAAATACTAATTTGAGTGGGTGTTTTTATTTTAAGAATGCTTTTTGGTTGTTTTACATATTATGCACCTTTATCATTTCCACTGAGATCTTGAAAGAAGTATTGCTCTTCATGACTTTGTTATTAGCTCTTGGTATCTGACCTGCATTTAGTGAATGATGACATTTGAATGTGAATTATGAACATTTAGGTATATTCACTTTTATAAAAATCATCATCATTCTGGTCAGAAAGTACATCTCGTAAGACTGAGATACTACATACAATTATTAAATGATCTGGGGTAAGCAATGTAGAGAAAGAACAAAATACTATCCAACTTGTAATCATCACCTGTGATAGTAACTGTCTTAAGTGGCAAAAAATTACTGGCAGTGCTTTCTGGAGCCATTAAGAGCTTGCTGCACCCTGGAGTGCTATGAGCCATAAAAGCAGAGTGGAGATAAACACACTCTGGGGTGTCATAAGCTATGAAGCACAGATGTGTTCACCCATATTATGATAACCATTGCTTAGAGAAATCCTGTTTTTAGTGGAAGAAGATGAAGAAGGAAAAATGCATTTTTTATTCAATAAAAACCTAGCAACTTAATCTCCTATTTTTTAAGCACATGGGGCAATTGAACTGAGAAGTTTTACATAGGTATATCTGTGTCCTTAGATATTCTTTTCAATATTACAAACTTTTCTCCAAGTGAAACAAGACCTGACTATACATTATATATAGTCATTGAATAAAACAACTCAAAACTTCATCCTTAGCATTAGGACTTTTAAAAAGTTACCTGGTTGATAAGTATCTTCAGGCTTCTATTATCTTCAGCTTACAAAGAAAAGATAAATAAGAGAATTCCAATGTATTTTCCTCAATATGGAATTGATGCAGTCTAAAATTTAAAAAACAAAAACATGGAGCTCCAGTAGGAATTCACCTTTCAGATAGGGTGCTCTTCAGATCAACATTATGAATTTATTTTATTATTCTTGTTTTTGTAAGTAAATAGGCCATCTGTTATTATAAGCAAAGAATAAGGTAGGTCTCAAAATAAGGAAGACTTAGAAACTAGTGGTTTTCCAACTTTATCTGTGCTCCAATGTTATGGTGTTGAAGTAGATTTTGTTAGCTAGTATATGTTGGAGTTTTAAAATGTGTCTTCAGGCCAGGCACGGTGTCTCACACCTGTAATCCCAGCACTTTGGGAGGCCGAGGCGGGTGGATCATTTGAGGTCAAAAGTTCAAGACCAACCTGACCAACATGGTAAACTCCAATTCCTACTAAAAATACAAAAATTAGCTGGGCGTGGTGGCGCATGCTTGTAATCCCAGCTACTTAGGAGGCTGAGGCACAAGAATTGCTTGAACCCAAGAGGTGGAGGTTGCAGTAAGCTGTGATCATGCCGCTACACTCCAGCCTGGGTGAGAGAATGAGACTCTGTCTCCAATCAATCAATCAATCAATACAATTAAAACAAACAAAGTGTCTCTTTTTCTTTTCCCTTTGGGTTCCACTTCCTGTGGAGCATATTTGTACAGATAGCAGTGATTCCAACAAATGTGGCCTTTGATTTTTGTTGAGGAAAATAGAAGTTACTAGGCTCAACTTAAAAGGACCTCTAGGCCGGGTGCGGTGACTCATGCCTGTAATCCCAGCACTTTGGGAGGCCGAGACAGGCAGATCACGAGGTCAGGAGATCGAGACCATCCTGGCTAAAACAGGGAAACCCCGTTTCTACTAAAAATACAAAAAAAAATAGCTGGATGTGGTGGTGGGCGCCTGTAGTCCCAGCTACTCTGGAGGCTAAGGCAGGAGAATGGCGTGGAGCGAGACTCCATCTCAAAAGAAGAAGAAAAAGAAAACCTCTACAAGATCTAAGAATTAAAGAAGGAAGAGCAATGTAATAACCACAATAAAAAGGTGTGAAGAAAGTTTCTAAATACCCAGACAATCCATATTTTTGTCCATAATATACTCGGGTAAAATATGTTATCTCAGATGTACATGGAAGTGTTTAATGGTCAATAAACTCTAGAGGAGGATGTTTAAAGCTATAACCGATGAACTCCCCTGAAACAAGTGTGTTGTTGCTGCTGTGGTCTTGTTGCTGCTGTGGCCTTGTTTAAGCATTATTGAATTCTGTGAGTTTGTCAGATTCTCAAGAATCTAATCTGTGACTCCAAAAAGGACCAGGACCAAAGTTTGTATCAAGAGAAATTTTAAAATATTTTAGTAGTTAAAAATATTTTTAACTAATACAAGTGAAAGTATAACTTACCAAAAATTGTGGAATGTAGCAAAAGCAGTGATCAGAGGGAAGTTTATAGCATCAAACACTTATATTAGAAAAGAAGAAAGATGCAAAATAAATAATTTAAGCTTCCATGTTAGGAAACCAGAAAAAGAAGAACAAATTAAATTCAAAGTATGCAGAAGGAAAGAAATAATTAATAGTACATCAGAAATCAATCAAGTTGAAAACAGGAAATCAATAGAGAAAATAAATAAAACCAAAGCTGATTATTTGAATGTCAGTAAAATCAATAAGACTCTAATGAGGCTAACCAGGAAAAGGAGAGAGAAGACACACATTACTAGTATAAAAAACGAAAAGTGGGCCGGGCGCGGTGGCTCAAGTCTGTAATCCCAGCACTTTGGGAGGCTGAGACGGGCGGATCACAAGGTCAGAAGATCGAGACCATCCTGGCTAACACGGTGAAACCCCGTCTCTACTAAAAAAATACAAAAAACTAGCCGGGCGAGGTGGCGGGCGCCTGTAGTCCCAGCTACTCCGGAGGCTGAGCCAGGAGAATGGCATAAACTCGGGAGGTGGAGCTTGCAGTGAGCTGAGATCCGGCCACTGCACTCTAGCCCGGGCGACAGAGCAAGACTCCGTCTCAAAAAAAAAAAAAAAAAAAAAAAAAACGAAAAGTGAAATGGGTCATTACTACGGATCCCATGGATGTTAAATGGATAATAAAGGAATATTATGAGCTCCTCTGTGCCCAGAAATTTGATAACCTAGATAAAATGGAAAGAGTTCTTGAATGACACAGTGTGCCAAAATTCAGACAAGAGGAAATAGGCAATATGAATAGGCCTACATCTATTAAAGAAATTGAATCAATAATTAATAACCTTTCAAAATGGAAAGCAACAGGACTCCATGTGCTCAATGGTGAATTCCATCAAACATTTCAGGAAGAAAATCTATCAGTGCTCTACAATCTCTGAGAAGACAGAAGCAGTGTTAATACTTCCTAACTCATTATGTTAGGCCAGCATCACCCTGATACCAAAACAGACAAAGACAAAGGTATTACAATAAAATAATACTACAGACCACTATCTCTCATAAATATAGATGCCAAATCCTCAACAAAATATTAGCAAACAGAATTCAACAATGTATAAAAAAGCAGTATATACTATGAGGAAAATTTATCTCAGGTGTGCAAAGCTGCTTTAACATTAGAAAATCAATGTAACCTTTCACATCAATAGCTTAAAGAAGCTAAATCACATGATCATGTCAATAGACACAAGAAAGCATTTGACAAAATCTAACACTCATTTATGATAAAATCTTTCAGCATATTGCAAATAAAAGAGAACTCATCAACTTGATAAAGGATATCTACATGAAATTTACAGCTAACATGCCCAGTGGTTACATGTATATGGTCAACTGTTCTTTGACAAAGAAACAAATGTGATGCAGTGAAGCAAACATAGTCTTTTCAACAAATAGTGCTGGAAAAAACAGTATATCCATAAACAAACAAACAAAAAATGTAAACACAGAACTTAAACCCTTGACGAAAGTTAACTCAAAATTGATTGCAGACCTAAACGTAAAATGCAAAACTATAAAAATCCCAGGAGATAACATTGGATAAAACCTAGATGACCCTGATTTTGGCAGTAACTTATAGACATGACATCAAAGGCACAACCCATGAATGAAAGAATTGGTCAGCAAGATTTCATTAAAATTGACATTTTTTGTTTTGCAAAGACACTGTCAAGAGAATGAAAGGACAATACACAGACTTGGAGAAAATGTTTGAAAAAACATATCTAATAAAGGACTGTATCCAAAATACACTCAGTAGTCTTCAAACTCAACAATAAGAAAACAAACAACCTGCTTAAAAAATGATCCATGGCCGGGCGCGGTGGCTCAAGCCTGTAATCCCAGCACTTTGGGAGGCCGAGACGGGCAGATCACGAGGTCAGGAGATCGAGACCATCCTGGCTAACACGGTGAAACCCCGTCTCTACTAAAAATACAAAAACTAGCCGGGCGAGGTGGCGGGCGCCTGTAGTCCCAGCTACTCGGGAGGCTGAGGCAGGAGAATGGCGTAAACACGGGAGGGGGAGCTTGCAGTGAGCTGAGATCCGGCCACTGCACTCCAGTCCGGGCGACAGAGTGAGACTCCGCCTTAAAAAAAAAAAAAAAAAAAAAAAAAAAAAAAAAAAAACCAAGAAAAAATGATCCAAAGATGTTAAAAAAAAATACCTCACCAAAGAAGATACACATATGGCAAAAAAATAAGAAAAATTGCTTCACATCATATGTCATCAGGGAAATGCAAATTAAAGCAACAATAAGATATGGCCTATTAGAATGGTAAAATTGAAAACACTGACAACATCAAATGTTGGCGAGGATGTGGAGCAACAAGAACTCTTATTCATTACTGGTGGAAATGCAAAATGACACAGTCACTTTTGAAAACAGTTTGGCGGTTTCTTACAAAACTATCATACTCTTGCCATAAGATCCAGTAATCATACTGCTTGGTGTTTACTCCAAGAAGTTGAAAACGTGTCCACACAAAAACCTGCACATCAATGTTTATAGCAGCTTTATTCATAATTGCCAAAACTTGGAAGCAACCAAAGTGTCCTTCAGTACGTGAATGAATAAACTGTGATACACCCAAACAATCAAATGTTATTTAGTGTTAAAAAGAGATGAGCTACCAAGCCATAAAAATATATGGAGGAAACTTAATAATGGATATTACTAAATGAAAGAAGTCAACCTGAAAACACTAGATACTGTATGATTCTAACTATATGACATCCCGGAAAAGGCAAAACTGGAGCAGATAAAATGATCAGTGGTTGTCAGGGGTTGGCGGAAAGGAAAGATGAATAGGCTGAGAACAGAGGATTTTCAGGGCAGTGAAAATACTCTGTATGATGCTAGACTGGTGCATACATGTCATTATACATTTGTCCAGACCCATAGAATGTACAACACCATGAAGGAACCCTAATGTAAACCATGGACTTTGGATAATTGTGATGTGTCAGTGTAGATGCATCAGTTGTAACAAATCTAGCACTTTGGTTGGGGATGTTGATAATGGGGGAAGGTGTACATGCAGGAGGGTTGGGGATAGATGAGATATCCCTGTACCAACCTTTCATTTTTTGTTATGAACTACTCTAAAAAATAGCATTTTTTAAAAATCAAGTTTATTCTATCTCATCATCTATTGGAACATCCACTTTAGGGTAATTTAAGTGCTATTCCATAGTAATATACAATATCAATGAGATTCTGGTATAGATGACAAGAAACTTCTAAAGAAGAGACAGGAGAGTATCAGCACTAATCTGTTAGTCACCCTTGTATGGTTCCTTTCCCTTTATATTTAAGCAGTGTGTATGGTGGAGATAGTGGTGAGGTGGCAGGTAGGGTAATACCAAGATAACATATGGATGAAAAAATGTTACATAGTGTAATGAGAATTAGCTCTAAAAGGCAAATTGTTTCTATTTTAAATATCTATTAAAAGCAAGTCATATTAAGTTATGGTTTTTAAGATGAGATATTTATTTAAATATTGTCTAAGAGAAGGGGTATAGTATATTGGAGGTGGTAAAGAAACTCTCTAATATGTTAGAATATTAGTTTCAAATCCTGACTTAAACACTGAGTAGCTCTGAAGCCTCAATTTATTTTTTCTTTCCCTTTCTTCCTTCCTTCTTTATTTCTCCTCATTCTTTCTTTTTCTTTCTTCTGACAGGATCTTGCTGTGTTATCCTGGCAGGAGTGCAGCGGTGCAAACATAGCTCACTGCAGCCTCAAACTCCCAGGCTCAAGCCATCCTCCCACCTCAGCCTCCCTAGTAGCTGGGACCCAGGCATATGCTCTTTTTCATATTATTTGTAGAGACAGCGGTCTCCCTGTGTTGCCCAGGCTCATCTTTACTTTCTGGGGAAACCTGAATTTCGTAATCCCTCTGCACCAAGACTTCCTTAACTGTAGAGTAGGGAGTATGGAGTTATTGTGAGGGCTGACTAAACATTTTCTGAGAATGAGGCACCTTCACCTCATTATTTAATTCTGAATGTCAAATGTCATTATTTGAATCTGAAACTGATACACACACACACACACACACACACACACACACACACCCCTTATTTGGATCTAAGCCAAAACTGAGAACGTGGGCCATCTGCTGGTGACTTTTGGAACTTCAGATACGTGTTTCCCAGGCCTTAACTTTTGAGGGGATAGGTAAGCATCTATATAGAATGTCAGAATTGTGGGTAACCTTAGAGATTGTCCCATGTAGCCTTCATTTTTATAGTGATTTCCTCACATTAGGTTTTAGACAGTTGCAGAACCAAGACATGAACCCAAGTTGTCTGACTCCCAGTTGTGTGTAGACCTAAAGCACCAGGGGCAGTGGAGGATTGCTGTCACAAAGTGGGACAGTTTCAGACAAGGAAGGGCAGACTTGGAACACTGGGAGAGAAAACGTTTTCTTTGCTCCACACTTGGGCGACTGCACTGTATGCAGAGAATATTGAACTGTGAGTCAGGGTAACCACAGAAAAATGTTACATAATGGATTTTTATCATTGCGCCCTATATCTTCTCCACTCCAGTAAGCCTCCCCTTCCTGCCAACCCTCATGCTTATCTTGTCAGATGCTCAGATACTAACCTCTGCAAGTTTCTTCCTGAGTTTGCCTATTCTTTGCTTTCCTTTTATCATCAAAACTACTGGGAGGGTAGGGGATGATCCGATGAAATAATCTGATTATCCAATGGACAACATAATGATGTCCAGACTATGTACTAGGTGGAGGTGATGCAATTGTGAAAATGACAGATGTGAAACTTACAGTCTAGAGGAGAATCAGGTTAATAAGGAGTCACTTACCATAGACTGTGAAAAGCTGTGATAGGGAAACTGCTAATGAGGTTGACCTTCTTTCCATATTTGTATGGATTGTGTGAAATGCCTTCTGTAAACTATGTGTTTAAGGGTTGCTTTGTTTTCTTTCTGGGGGTAAGGGACTGATTTTTAATTATGTTTTTGTCTTCATCTTACTAATTTGTGTAATTTCATAATGTTTTCTGGATGCTAGTTATTTTTTGTTGTAGTGGACTCGGTGGTGGCTCCCCAAAAGTGTTCACCTGGACCTTACAAATATGATCCTATTGCAGGTATAATTAAATTAAGGATCCAAAGATAAGATTATAGGGTGGGCCCCAAATCTTTTTTTTTTTTTTTTTTTAGATGGAGTCTCGCTCTGTCACCCGGGCTGGAGTGCAGTGGCCGGATCTCAGCTCACTGCAAGCTCCGCCTCCCGGGTTTACGCCATTCTCCTGCCTCAGCCTCCCAAGTAGCTGGGACTACAGGCACCCGCCACCTCGCCCGGCTAGTTTTTTTTTTTTTTTTTTTGTATTTTTTAGTAGAGACGGGGTTTCACCGTGTTAGCCAGGATGGTCTCGATCTCCTGACCTCGTGATCCGCCCGTCTCGGCCTCCCAAAGTGCTGGGATTACAGGCTTGAGCCACCGCGCCCGGCCGGGCCCCAAATCTAATAGTGAGTTTCCTTATAAAATAAGAGGGAAAGACACGAGGGAGGCCAGGTGAGGATGTAGGCAGAGATGAGAGTTATGCCACTATGAGCCAAGGAGAGCCTCGAGCCTCCAGAAATTGGAGAGGCAAGAAAGAATTCTTGGGAGAGTCCTTCTCAAAGCCTCTTGGAGGAGGCTGGTTCTGCTGACACCTTGATTTCAGACATCTGGGCTCCAGAAGTGAGAATAAATGGCAGGTGTCATTATAAGACAGCCATGTGAAGACAGAGCCACACAGGGAGACGCACAGGGAGAATGTGCTGACAGAGGCAGATATTAGAGCGATGAGTCCACATGCCAAGGAATACTGGCAACCACAGTGAGCTAGGAGAGAGGTAGGAAAGGATTATTTCTTCACCAGAATCTTCCTAATTTTTCATCTGCATGTGTTCAATTCTAGAAAAGCATTGTCCAGGAGGATGCTTCATGACGAGGTGGCATACAAGTTGGATATTTACTATGAGAAAATAGAAGCAGCATGAAAACACTTGGGAGCATATATTTATCATCTTGAGCCAACTCTGGCCCAGCAGGTCATTAATGAGAATCTCTAACTCTAGAGCGCATTATTGGGCTCAGAGATTTCATGTCTTATGTCACAAAGGTTTCTATGGTCATCATCCTGCGGTTATAATATCTCAAAATACAGTCTAAGAAATAAAAAGTAACCTTTAAAATGAAAATACAGAGTCTCTGAAGAGTAGAATGAGGTATAAGTGGTGAACCTTCTGGAGAGCAATGTTTTACTGTTTTCTTTTGGTTGATACATCAGATTGTCTTAAATGAATGAATCCAGACTGCCATCTAAATGGCAGTTTTTACTAAACTTGTGGTTTTTTTTTGTTTTGTTTTGTTTTGTTTTCTGAGACGGAATCTCGCTCTGTCGCCCAGGCTGGAGTGCAGTGGCCGGATCTCAGCTCACTGCAAGCTCCGCCTCCCGGGTTCACGCCATTCTCCTGCCTCAGCCTCCCCAGTAGCTGGGACTACAGGCGCCCGCCACCGCACCCGGCTAGTTTTTTGTATTTTTTTTAGTAGAGACGGGGTTTCACCGGGTTAGCCAGGATGGTCTTGATCTCCTGATCTCGTGATCCGCCCGTCTCGGCCTCCCAAAGTGCCGGGATTACAGGCTTGAGCCACCACGCCCGGCTAAACTTGTGGTTTTAAAGGTATGTGAAACAAACCGATGCGCTGCAGACTTGCCCCTGGTAGGGTAAAATTGGTAGTAACCAAAATACAGCCAGATTCGATCAAATTGAGGATATATACTCTGAAGCCACTGCCAAATTCTTAATTTTAGTGGAAGTTTATCATCACTTGGAGTTGTAGTTTGAACCCTCAGCATGTTGTCTCAAGAAGATTTTTGCTGGCCAGTCCCAGATATCTGGCGTTTTGTATCAGCAGGACTGTACTGAATAGGCATGAGACACAATTCCTCAGGTCAAAGCTAAAGAATGTCATTAGGCCATTGTTGCATTGCTATAAAGAAATAGCTGAGACTGGGTAACTGATAAAGAAAATAGGTTTAATTGGCTCATGGTTCTGCAGATTGTACAGGAAGCAGGACAGCGGGCACCTGCTTGGCTTCTGAAGAGGTCTCAGGGAGATTCACTCACGACAGATGGCAAAGTGGGAGAAGGCATGTCACATGGTGAAAGCAGGAGCAAGAGAGAAAGTAGGCGGGTAGAGATGTCACACTTTTAAATAACCAGATCTTGGGAGAACGCACTCACATTAGCAAAGACAGCACCAAGCCACGAGGAATCTGCCCCCTTGACCCCACAATTCCCACCAGGCCTCACCTCCGACAGTGGGTCTTACAATTCAGCGTGAGATTTGGTGGGGACACACATCCAAACCATATCAGTGATTGTATTTTTAAAGAACATTTTCAGTCCCTTTTGTATATCTCCAATGGAAAAAAAAAAAAAAGATGATATTCATATAGTTCTGTTCCCCAAAAAAAGAGACTTTTAAAAGCTGTTGGCATTGTGCATTGCTACTTAAATCAGAGACAGAGTGAGCAAATTCCATGAGGTAGTCATGGTGAAAATAATTTTACGGTTTGTCACAGATTAATAAGCAAATAATATCCAGGCTGTGCAAACCCTTTTTCAATAACTTGAGCGATTATCAAAGATTACACAGGGCATGTTTAGCAAAAGAACAAAAACTAATAAATATGAACATCAATCTGTGAGCTGTGCCTCATTAATTCTTTACACACCAGTGAAACTGAAGTAAAGCAAGAAATATTCATCATAAAACTAGGGACCTGTGTAGAGAAGTTGTTAAAATATTATTTTTCATTAGCAATTTAAGAAAATAAATGAAATAGCTATTTCACTAAAGTGAATTGGCATTGCCTGGATTTGACACTTAAAATTCTGTTATGTAGTGAAGAATTAACCTTACCCAGAGAGAGGTCTGGCCTTTGTCCTCAGCTACTGAAAGGTGATCCCTGGGTTCCTCAAAAGTCCTGTCTGACGGGAGTATCTTTTTTTTGCCTAAGGGCTTTGTTCACTGGACAGATTAACAATGTTATTTTTGATGGGGCTTTGAGCCAGGGTGTTTCAATTCCCATCTCTGGAGGAACTGGAGACTAAGTTCCAACCTCTAGAAGGACTGAGTATGTGTCTGTCATTTGGGGTGTATGGGATTAGCCCAATAAAGCCTCTGGTCAGCAAAGGCTCCAGTGAGCTTCCTTGATTGGCCATATCCCATGTACATTTTCACATCATGGCCAGGAGGAGGTAGCACTGTCCCTGGCTCCACAGGAGAGGACAACTGGGATTTCTGGTAATGGGACTCCTCCTGGACTGTCTGCCTTGTGTGTCTCTTCCCTTGGCTGTTTTTAAACTGTTTCCTCATATTTACTCATAATAAACAGTAAATAAACAGTAACCATGAGGATAACAACTTTCAGTGATGTGTATAAGTTCTAGTGGATTACCAAACACCCCGCTCCCCCACCCCACCACACTTATAATTGGTGTCAGAAGTGAAGGCATTCTTGTGAGGACTGTTTTCTCAGACCCTGCAGTTTGATTAGCTCTGGGTAACTGTCTAAGGCCAGATAAATAATGGTAAAATAACTAGAAAAACAAGACAAAAATCCGATACATGCACAAGATAAATGAAAAGTGTATGTCTGTATATATATGTTAACATATACCTACTTTGTACAGTTGTCATGTTTTCTTGCCTCAAATCCTTTCCCCATTTTTTTTTTTTTTTTTTTTTTTTATGACAGAATTCCTCTTGCCTAATGGTTATCCATTCCAGATTCACCCACCTCCTACTGCCAGCATAGTCACATGACCCATCAAACCATGTCCTGGCTTGGTTAATAGGAGTTCACCCTGAGAAGAAAATGACCATTTCATATGACCAAACTAGGCCAGTCAAAATACTCTCTAGATTTCTCTGCTAGTCCTATTGAGGAAAAAAAAATTTCTCTTTCTAGAGTTGCCGGGACAACAGGATATATACTTGGAATTGTTGGTAGCTGTCTAGGCATCTTTTTTACAAAGTAAAGAGGTGCTGCTTTAAACAATGTAGGCCCCACACAGAAATGTCAAGAAATGGAGAGAGATCCAATGACATAATTTTATTTCTTGGGACTGACACACTTTAGGTTAAACTCATCATGCTTCCTAAATATCTGAGCCGATAGTCTCATTCTACTTTTTGTCAGACTAGGTTGAGTTTTTAAATTTTTTTCCTCTCACAAACTCAGACTGAACACTGTCAGTAGTGTTTATGATGGACATCTAGCAAATATTGAAAAATATGTATTGTAAGCACACTAAATCAATGCATGAATATGATAGAAATGTCTGGGATTATAAATCTTTGAATACCCAACCAGAAGTCATCCCTGCTATGACATGAGAGTTGTGCAGAGACAACACTTCAGGCAATGGCTCACTTTTCAGTGTTACAGACATTTCATCAGCAGTTCTCTAGAATACTCCCTAATCATGGTGATGGACTACATTACACGTATCAGAGATCATTTTAGTCCCTTTAGCTTTAGGAACTAGTCCTTTACACTAGGATCCTGTTCTTGGCTCAGGAAATCAAAGCTCTTCAATGTGAAGAAAATCAGAGAAACACAAACCCAAGAGAAAGGGCACTGCCACAAACGGAATATTTTCTTAAGGCCTGGATGTCAGTTGGCTAATCAGAAAGGCTTCCAAAAACTAAAGCATGTGATAGGTCCTCAGTACAAGCTGGGAGCATCTTGTTGTATCGCCACGGTGGCAAGAAGCAATCCAACTTGGCCAAGAGGCAAGAGGTCATCCAAAGAAAGGAATCCCAAGAAAAGAGACACTAAAGAGAGCATGTAGATATTTTTCTATTCTCTTTGGGGCAGTTGTAGCAATGTTTCGTATGACAAATGGGCTATACATTATTATAACAGTATACATTATGATAACTCTTCTCTATGTGTTTATATATATTTGAATAACTCTTACTTGAAAACTTAAAATGTAAGGCGAAGCCCTTTCTCTCATTCTAGTATAGGTAGTGATGCCACAAGGCTGAACTTGGAGTGGCTTTAGCCTTTTTCTCTATACTATTTACCCACCAAGTTTCTCCAAATAACAAAAGCATAGGTACTTTTGTCATGGCAAAGGCAAATTTAGGGTTTTTTTTTTTTTTCTCTTGAACTACAAATGACCCTTCATCACTTCCCTAACCTTCTCCTATAAAGAAATTCTGGAGCTGCTTTGAGTAATGTACATAACGAAAGTTCATAAACATTCTGTGGTTTGATATTTTCCCCCTTGTGCTATAGTTGTAAATGTAGATAGTTCTGTGGCAGTCATGGAAGACAGAGATGATTTTTTTTTCTGGAGATATTGAGGAGGTTTGAGGTGGCAGTAAACTACTATTTGAGTCTTCAGGAATTGGTATGAACTTGGAGATAAGGAAGACAAGCCTTTTGGGCAGAGAGAATTGCACAAATAAAGCCATGAATATAGAAAAAATCCAGTCACATTTGAAGGTAGTCTGTCATTATGAACTGGAAATGTCAACAGGCAAATGGTGGAAGGATGGGCTGGATAAATGAATTAAGACCACTTTGTGGACACTGAATGTCAGACTAAGAAATCATTACTTTATTCTGCAGGGAATGTGTCTTAGTTGAAAGATACTATGACATGATTAGATCTGTACTTTAACAAGATTAATTTTGTAATACTTTGTAGAATGAAAGATAGAGACAAAAGACAGGAGGTAGGGCTATCTTGTCATGTCTGACAATGTATCTTTTAAATTCCTTGGTTTTTTTTCATATCATACAGCAACCATGAGAACTTCCACTATACTTTGAACATGCGATTCTGCTGTCAGTAGTGACATTCACTTTCCATTTTCTCTACCCATGAATGATGGAAGGCAGCGCCACCTGACAGTGGGAAGAATATTCAAATAAGGTAAAATGAACCTCAGTTAACTAGGGAGGCAAAGGCTTCCACTATATACATAGTCATAGTGTCTTCTGGTTCTACATTATCAGGAATGACAATAGGAGGGAGGGAGAGAGGGAGAGAGAAAGAAAGGAGGAGGAGAAAATGAGAAAAAGAAGAGAGAATATGTAATGAATCTAATCAGTTTGGAAGTTTACCTAGGTTTTTTTTTTCCTTTATATTTTGTGTATATCATAGTAATTATTTGGAAACTCTTGTATATCAACTTAAAAATCTGGTATAGTCATTAGTTTTCAGCTTTCTGGCGACATGGTGAGATTATACTTTCTGGTCTACTTTCATGGAAAGATGATACCCCTTAGGCTTGGGTGTGACAGTGAGACAGTTCAGGACAATGAATTCTGAGTGGAAGTCACATGGGTCACTTCTGGGCTGGGACATTTGATTGGTGAGGTGAGACTTCCGGAGCTCTCTCTCTTTTTTTTTTTTTCTGGCACAGATGGTAGCTGGTCCCTCAGCCCACATGTCTGAGACAGGTTTCTCCTTACCAAGTCACATTTGCATCAATAACATATGAGAACGTTGGCCTAACAGCACCCTCCACAATACTTACTAACTTAATATTTTTCTAGCTTGATGTCTTCTAGTCTCTATTATGTGTAAAGTACACCTGCTGACCTGAGATAAAACGGTAGCAATCAGCAATAATTAGACTGCAGCATAACATACTCTGGATTTAACTGTAATTTCACTTGATTTTAATACTTCCCTTCCAGTACTTTATATAATACACATATAACACATATAAAGATATATAATATATATATAATATATAAAGATATTTATAATAGTGCATATAAAATATATATATTTATAGATAATATATGAATATATGATATATATCAAAATATTATATTTATATATTTTATATAAAGATAGACTATATAGGATATATATTTATGTGTAATATATAAAGGTGTATCTTATGTATAAATATATGTTATATTTTATATATAATATATAGGTACATATAATACATAAATATAAAATATATAACACACATGCTCACATATGTATATATGGCACACATATATAGGCTACATGTTATATATAGAGCCTATGTATTACATATGTAGCCTATATATTGAATTTTTCTTTTCTTTTTGCTGTATTATATGAGCATGTTTTGGTCTTGGCAAGCATCACTTTTTCAAAATAAACTATAACATAATCTTTCCTCCAGTGATGAATACTTTTGGATTGTTTTCAATATTTTTGCTACATATGTTTAACTTCTCTGGTTGTTGCCCACATCTGTTCAAGGTTTTGCACAAACAGACTTGGACAGCAAGTAAGGAAGTTAATTGTGCCTCCGTGTATGACTGACTGTCCATGGGGATTACTCACAAGTGCTTATGAATAAGATGATTCCTGCTGGTGCTACCTGGCGTGTGATGCTCCTCCAGGACCAACAGCTCTCGGGAACCTTCTTTTTGCACTTGATGCCACTGATGCACTAAATTCTCCACTGACTCAGGAATAGTCTCAGAAAAAAATGAGGGTACATTTCTCTCTCTGTCATTAACTTACTCTTTGTTAAAGGGTCACCAAGCAGTGCTGTTATTGCTGACACATTGCCCTAAATAGATTTTTTTTTTTTTCTGCAGAGGATTAAGATGTGTAATTATGGGGAAAATTTTCTAGGCTTCTTGCCTTTCATGTATGATAAATCAACTGGCCTGTACCATCAATTTTCTAGGCTTCTTAAGATCTGTCTAAACAGAAGCCACAGAAAGAGCTTTCATATTGTCCCAAGGAGCTCCTCAACCCACATTCGAATAAGCGTTGTATTGATTCTACCTCACCAGTTCCTCTGACAAGCATGACTGTTCAGCACTGATAAAGTCTAAGCTAAACTAAAATCTTTTCCCAAATAATGCTGAAATGAACATTGTTGAGCATGTAGATTTACCTGCATGTATCAGTTCATGATGTATATTGACAGATTTCTTTCAAGACAGATTGCTTTTTGGCAAGTCACATTAGCATCAACAGCATGAGAAAATTGGCCGAATTAACTCTTCAAATATTGACTAACTTGGTGTTTTTCAGGTTTGATAATTTGATGTGGAAACTTATAACATCTTGCTGCATTAACTTTTTAAAATTTGTTTTTCATTTGCACTTGTCATTGCTAAATAAAAGTAGAAATCATAATAAGTATTTGTAACTTTTTCAAATACATTTATATTCAAATGATACATATATTTGGAAGCAAAATAATGCAAATTATCTTAAGTGACTATGAACAATTTCTTAAGCTTTATTTCCTAAACTCAGGTATCACTCTTCAGAGAAAGCCTCTTTTCAAAATTGCTTTAATTTTATATTTTTCTCTAGGTCATTTACATAGCTCACGTATTTTTGACTCATTATTTTGAAGACTCATTGATTTATCAACTTTATCTGATGATTTCTAGACATATAAAATGAGCATTTAGCTCACTTAGACTAGTCTATTTTCTCCTCTCCTTACCCCAATGTTTGAAACTTATATTTTGCTTATTTTCTTGTTTAATTTTATTAATGTACGTAATCAACTTGAATCATTCTTTTTTTATCCTAATGAGCCATAGACAGTGTTCCAGTTATCTATTGCTGAGTAAAAACCATCTGAAAATATAGTGGCATAATAATTTCACTAATTTCACAGATTGTGGTCTGAAATTCCACCAGGACACAGAAAAGACAACTTATTTCTGCTCCAGGATATTTGAGACTTCAGCTGAAAAGAGTCAAAGACTGACGAGTTGTAAAGTGGTTGGTGGCAAAGTCATTTCAAATGATTCCTCACGTCTGGTGGATGATGCTGGCTATTGTCTGGAACCTCAGCTGAGACTGTCAGTCAAAGCGTTCAGAGCTTTTGCACATGGTCTTTCCATGTAGCCTGATTTCTCCATAGCAAGGCAGTTTCAGAATCTCAGGACTCCAAGAGCTGTCTCCAAAGAGAGCTGGTCTCCAAAGAGGAGGAGGAAGCTGTGTGACTTGAAATTTATGCAATGCCACTTCTGCTTCGTTCTATCGTAAGTGGAGTCACCCTGGGTGACCCAGAATCAAGAATAGGTGACAGAGATTCCACCTCTTGTTGGGAGGAGTGCCAAATAATTTACACGTGTCTTTTAAAACTGCCGTAGTGACCTTATGCAGATTGCTCAGGGCCAACCTACGTAGTACAGTGGGATTTCATTTCCTTCTCTATAGGTCTTGTATCAGAGCCACTGGGCCACATGAGGAAGAATGTCCTTAGCAACAAGGTCAATTGGGTTTTCCTTTCTTTCACTCCATGTAATGCTTAAAATAATGTTACATTTTATTATGCTTTGTATTTTGTATTTGAATCATTAATCTGTTGCATAGTTCTCATTTTTCCTCTCTTTAAAGCTTTTAATTGCATTACTTTTTCTTCCACAATTTGCCTTAATTTTCTCCTCAATTATTTCCCCAGTAGCTCACCTTTACCTTCTAATCTTGGAATCCTTTCTTTCTGGGTACCTTTTCTCAGGACTCCTTGTGTGTTTTTTTTGTTTGTTTTGTTGTTGTTGTTGTTGTTTTGTGCTAAACAGGGAAGGTTCTCGCCAGGCTTATGTTGAGATTCTCATTTGCTGCTCTCCTGCATTGGGGATATCTAGGCTTCCATTTTCTTGGTTGATTCTCTTTTATTCTGAGTTCTTCTCCTAAAGAAGGATATCTATGAGGTAAATTTTATGAGCACTTCTATGTATGAAAATGTCTACTTTCATTGTTAAACACTAGTTTAGTCACATAGGCAGTGTAATAGGTCAAAAATAAGTATCCTGTCATACTTTTAAAGGAATTTTCATATATTCTTCTAGAATCCAGTGCTGGTGATGAGAATTCTGATGTCAGTCTTATTTATTTTCTTTGTAAGTGTCCTGTGATTTTTTTTACTCACCTTTCTTGAATATTTTCCTCTATTGGAATATTTTTAAAAATTTATCTTGGCTGGGTGCGGTGGCTCACGCCTGTAATCCCAGCACTTTGGGAGGCTGAGTTGGGCAGATCTTGAGGTCAGCAGATTGAGACCATCCTGACTAACATGGTGAAACCCCGTCTCTACCAAAAATACAAAAACAAAATTAGCTGGGCGTGGTGGCGGGCGTCTGTAGTCCCAGCTACTCAGGAGGCTGAAGCAGGAGAATGGCATGAACCCGGGAGGTGGAGCTTGCAGTGAACCAAGATTGCACCACTGCACTCTAGCCTGGGCGACAGAGCAAGACTCTGTCTCAAAAAAAAAAAAAAAAAAAAAAAAAAAAAAAAAAAAATTATCTTTACTTTTGATTTATTCGGTTTTGTAAACAAGGTGTAGGTCTATTTTTATTGATTATGCACATCATGCAGTGGGATGGAAACTGCTATACTTTAGCTCTGAGAGCTTCTATATAATATTTTTGGTAATTTTCTTTGATTTATTTATTCTCTTCTAGAACCTCAATATATCTTGACTTTTCTCATATTTTACATTTCTTTCTCTCTTTTAAAATTGCTAAAATAACTTTCTCTTTTGATTGTTCCTTTTTCATAACACCATCTTATTTTAGTTATAACTTTTAAAACATTTTTTGGACTTGTTAAGGTGGTTTTTAAAAAAAGTTTTGTGGTTTTTTTACTCTATTATTTAATCTATATTTCTCTCTCTCTCTGTCTTCACTTGTTTTTTCTCTCATACTACTTTCTTCACTCATATGCCTAATGATCCTTTGATATCCACACAGATTTTTATATTGCGAGAATTCCTTCTGCTATTGCTATAAAAGGATGCTTGCCAATAAATTTTTTCTCAAGTAGAATTTGTGCTTTGGAGCGCCTCGTGGTGAAACAGGTGTGTTATGAACTAGCAGATTGCCATTTAAGATGAGCAAGTAGGAGTTAACTCTCAGACTACTGAAGCTCCAAGTCCCAGAAAGGGAGTGGCTTTCTGGGGATTAGACACCTAAGCCTTGCACCTTAAATGTCTCTATATGTTTTATTAAATTTTACTACAGTAGAGATTTCGGCTATAAGAAGACAAATAAAGCCTATTTTTGCTCTGAGGGCTGGTGAAGTAAAGGGGGATGAGGATGGTAACTGAGACCTGTGCCATATATCTCATCTGCAGACTTTCACCGAGTCCTTCTATTTTGGGCTTCACTTTTTACTTTAGAATTCAGCTTTACCTGTTGATTCTGAGCTCAGTTTGCAACCAGCAGGATTCTTGCCAACAGGGTATAGCCCCATCTTCTTGGTAGTGTCTTTGTAGTGTATTATGGGCTAGAGAATTATTTGTCTTTTCCATCTTCCCATGTTTCCATCCATATTCTTTCTTCAAGGAATTTATGGAAATTTCTCCTTTGCTGTTGACCACACATTTTCTGCTTTCTTAGCAGTTATAGGTTCACTGCCTAAACTGTTAGCTTATTTATTCATTCGCTTATGTTTTAGTCTTTTATTTGGAGGATCTTCAAAATTTTAAGAATCAAATTTCTGTGCCCATTCTTCCATCTTGAATTAACATGTTTTAAACTGAAGAATATATTTTAATTCCATAGACATTCAGGAGAAAGAAATGGGCTTCTTTCCTGTTTGCCATGCCAACCTGCTTGTTTAGAAGAGTCAAGCAAACACAAGACACCTGTTTCACAACAGGTTCTTAATCGTTCACCTGCAATCACTTGAGCTAATGTTTGATTTAACCGCACTGTGAAAATTGTAGTTTCTCCAAAAGCAAGAGTTCCTCATCTGCTGTAGCATTATGCACCTCAAGAACTGAATCACTGCCATAGACGACATCTGGATTCTGACAACACCGTGAGTATTTCTTAGAGAAAATATTGCAATGAGCAGCTTTATATCTCAGTAAAGGCCGATATATCATAGAAACTGAATATAAATATAGAGAATGGCTGTTTTGTACAGGGTGATAAAAGGAATTCCATTTGGTCACGACAAGCCAAGTGAACAATTTTTTTTTTTTTTTTTTTTTTTTTTTTGCATAGCATAATATTAGGTAGGAGCTTCAGGGTGTCTCAATTCCTACTTGGTTCCTGATGTCTAAAACTTCATCAGCATTTAATTACAAAGCAGATAACCCTGAAAATGGTAGCATGAGGTTGTATTAGTTATTTGCACTTCATATGGGTGAAGAAATTATAAACAAATATGTACAATAATATGTAAACATGAAGGGGTGGAAGCCAGAGTGGGGATGAGGTTCCTTTTCCTAAAAGAGGAGCTGAGGGTCAGCAGTGGAGGGCACTAGAGGCCAACTCTACTTGATCAAATGACTTGATTGTGCCCAGCATGTTAATTATTCCCATCACAGGCTGCCTTCTTGAGTCTACAGACCATATTCACATAGACATGTCAGAGAAATGGGCAGAGAACTTTTGAAGCAAATTAATATCATTTTCTTGTGATGTACCTAGAATTATTTATTTTATAAAAGCAGTCAATATCTACAAAACATTTTATATCATGCAATTTAAATTCACCGGTATCTTTATGGCACTCATTGTTGCATTAATAATGAATAGAGGTATCAATGTTGGAGAGAACTTGATGCATCATGAAAATAAGAGATCTATCTGGGAGACACATGATGTAATACAAGGAAATTACTCCCTATAAGTTACAACAGTCTATTCTCTCTCTCTCTCTTCAATGTCTATTTTATATTTTCTTTCCCCTTCAATCTCCAAACTCTCCTCCTCTGTCCCCGTTCTCAGCTGAATTTTTTTTCTATTTCACTGAGAAAATAAAGTTGATCAGAAAACTTCCATGTTCGCACACCATTACATCTTCTTAATGACTAGCATCTGCCCCGCAAACTCTCCTCACTCAAAATTTAGCACAGAGGGTCCTGTTTAGAGCCATCCCCACTGCCTGGAAATTAGATAGCTCCATCATGTCCTTCTTGTTCTCCCTGCTCTCTCCTTCATTATCACCCCTTCACTTCTACTAGATCATTCCTGGTAGCACACAAGCTTGCTCTTATTCCTCGCCTCTTTAAACAAACAAACCTTCTTCTTGAAGCTACTAAATGTGCCAGCTACGCACTGTCTATGGTTCCTCTCCTCTTATTCTGCCCTAGATGTGCCACTCACTGGAATGAAGTGCTCATGTTAACATTGCCAGTGTCCTCTGTGTTGCTCAATGCAATGGTCAGGCCTCAATCCTCACCTCACTTGAACCTGAAGTAGTGTTTTACACAGGTGGTGACCCCTCCCCCTCCTTACAGTTTTTTCAGTTGGCTTTCTGGACACCACAATCTGTTGGTTTTCCTCCTACCATTTCTGTTGCTCATTCTCAGTTTTGTGCTCTCAATGTTAGGTGTTGCTTTAGCTTATATTCCCCGGCAAGGAAATTACAGAGACAAGGACTTGCCTGTAGGTAGTTATTTTTATTAAGTGATTCCAAAGAGGAGTGGGGAGCCAAAATGAAAACTGAATCAGGGATGGAGGGAAAACCAAATGAAAGGTGATTTATTAAGTTGATTACAACTATTGTGACTAACTGAGGCTCAATCTTTCTGCGGCCTTTTTGAGAAACCAGAAGGTTTAGATGTAGAGAGTAAAACTAGTAGTGGCCCAGGCAACATGTAGATGAGGGGGATATTTATTTCATAGATGAAGGGTTGCCTCATTGCTGTTACCCGTACCTCAAATCTTTCTGGTATAAACATGCACTGGAATGGCTGAGGGGGCTACTACAGGCTCCCAAGTAGTGGCCAGAAAGCAAGCCCAGAGCAAAACCAGGAGATAACACAGTTCAGCTGAGATAGGGAGCTGTGAGGCTATAGCTGCATAGCAGCTGGCTGCTACAGCAATGGCTGAATTAAAAAGGTCAACAGAGAGGATGTGATCCAGGGAGGGAGAGATACTCAACACACATGCACCAGAGCTTGTCCTTGAGTTCTTTTTTCTACCTGTGCTCATCCTCTTGTTGAGACCCATTCGGTGTCATGGTTTTAAATACCATCCCTATGCTAACAACTTCCAAATGTGTAAATCCAACTCATACTTTTTATATATCCAACACCCTATGGGACATCTATGTATTCAACAGGCTTGCCCATCTTAACATGCCCCAAATGGTACTTCCAACCTTTCCGTTTCACACTGGCTTCACCATTTTAGGCACAATACCTCTACTGCTCACCATCTCCCTCGTTACTGCCCTGTTTCAAATTGCCATTATCTTTGACCTGAAGTAGGGCAATTGTTCCTTAACTTTGCCATCATCTTTGACTAGAAGCATGGTCGCATTTGATGACATCTGCTCCTGCATCTGCCACAATCCATGTGAACCTCATCAAATGTAGACTCGGAGTTTGAGAATCTTTTAAAATCAGCATAAAACATGTAAACTGAGACTGTTAGAATGTTCCAGCTCCAAAATGTTATCATTACTATTTCATAAGGCTAAGCTTGGTGAAAGTTTTCTATATTTCCTTGAAATTGTGAAAGTTATTGAAACAGTATATTTCTGAATGTTATATTTGGCTTAGAAATCTATACTTCAGTGAACTAAATAAAAGTGAACTATTATTTTGGGTATGTCATTAAGAAATGAAATAAGCCTCTTTAAATGCTATAAAATAAGCTTGACGTAAAGGTTCTAGGCTACTTTGTAGAAAACAAAATCTACTTTGTAAAATGTAATTTTAAAATAATTTGAAATGCATTTTTAGATGTTATGGACCAAATTTGCCAATATCTTCTATTAGACTTTCAGCAATAAACAGTAATGAACTGAGATAAATTCATCTCATGTATCCAGTTTAGTATTAGAGTGGTGAATGTTTCCAAAATGCTCAATGGCAAAGAAATAAAATATTTTCCTGAGTTTTGAGGGGCTTTATAAAGTTTACCTGTGCGTGTTTTGATATTCTCTCTAGAAATTATCCTCTCATTATGAGTTTCACAAAACATTTCTTTTTTGAATCACAATTGCTTCAACTAAATGATGACATATTGTGTACTTGAAAAATGTAGAGAATAGATATTAAGTGCTCCCACCACACAATAATACTATGCAATGTAATGCATTTGCTAATTATTTAACCATTTCACAATATATGTATATTTCAAAACATGATGTGGTACATGAAAAAAACATACAATGTTAGCTCTCAATCTTAACGAAACTAACACATTTCATTTCATTTTTACTTTTTAACTTGTATTTTAAGTTCGGGGGTACAGGTGTGATATATAGGGAAACATTAACAAGTTCAGGTTTGATATATGGGTAGAGTCATGGGGGTTTGTTGTACAGATTATGTTTCACCCAAATATTAAGCAATTAGTAACTCATTAGTTATTTTTCCTGATCCTCTACTTCTTCCCACACTTCATCCTCTGGTGAGCCCCAGTTTCTGTTGTTCCCCTCTTGATGTCCCTGTGTTCTCATCATTTTAAACGATGTGCCTGAGCCTGAGCATGGTGCGACAAGAGTCATTGTGAATTTCAGTTGACCCGTTATCCTGACAGCTTTCTAACAAGTGTGTAACTATGGTGAGTAAACACACACATATTGAGTCATTGCAGTAGACATTCTTTATTTTTTTGCTATGTGTTCTCTTTTGAATTGTGTCTAAAATTGTGTTCATACAGTTGTTTAATCTGAGTAAGAAAAAGAATTCTCAAATTCTCAAGGGAAAAAATGAATATCACATTAATGCCAAGAATAATGTTTCTAAGAATTATTCTTTATATAGCTTAGTTGTGTTGATTAGTTAAATTAGTTTTTTAGCCTCCCTTGGTTCACCCAGAATCATGTTATAGGCCAGTCATAGTTTACTACTTTACTTTAGCTATTATCATTGTAGGCAAATAAATTTCTCACTACATGTATGTTTTAAAAATGCCCTTTCTACAGTAATGACTCTGTTTAGTAAGACTTCCGAAATAAGTAATTTGAACACTCATGCACTATGAACAGAATACTTAATGATACTACTTTCTTTTTGTTTTGTTTTGTTTTGTTTGTTTTTGAGACGGAGTCTCGCTCTGTCACCCAGGCTGGAGTGCAATGGTGCGATCTCGGCTCACTGCAAGCTCGGCCTCCCGGGTTCACGCCATTCTCCTACCTAGCCTCTGGTGTAGCTGGGACTGCAGGTGCCTGCCACCATGCCCAGCTAATTTATTTGCAGTTTTAGTAGAGACGAGGTTTCACTATGTTAGCCAGGATGGTCTTGATCTCCTGACCTTGTGATCCGCCTGCCTCGGCCTCCCAAAGTTTTGGGATTACAGGCATGAGCCACCGCGCCCGGCCTGATACTACTTTCAATAATGTGTCCTTGGTCTTAGTATTATTTCAGAGACAAAGAAAAATAGAGACTCTATATTTGAACTGCTAAAATTCCATGATCAGCTGAAAATGGTTATAAAATTATATTTAAAGAAATTTAATGAATTTTTATTAAATCAAATAGACAATATGAGACAAGAGAACCAATACTGTTAATACCATTCTACAAGAGTTTGGATAAATAACATTTGTTTTGATAAGGAGTGGGTCCATCTCTGCGGGTTTCCAAGATGTTTCCTTGTTAAAAACAAAACAAGAACACACCTTTGAAAGTAGCAGTAACTGTTTTAGAATATCAGGGTACCCCTTGGAGTGTGACGGTTATAGTACACTAAGTGCTATCCTTATAGTCCCACACAGATAATGCAATTTATAAAGCCTTTATTGGTCTTTAGTGAATATCCTACACACTGGGAGAATATGGCTACACATATTTTTATGTCTGCTGAGCTTCAATAAGGATGGACCTATATAAGTTTATATAGAAATATATGTATTTCTCATTTGAATACTCCACATGGTATGAGATCATGCATTTATAGTTCCCTAATGTACCACCTTACTGTTTCAGCAAGATTTATGGATTTCATAAAATGTGTTAGACTGAGATCTTTCACTGTAATACTTAAACCTAACATGCTGTGGTACAGTAGCAATTCTAATATCTCTTCAACTTAACAGTGCATAGAATAGTGCTAAAGGAAAGGCATAATCTAATGCCTCTAGTGTTGACGGATATTTTTCTAAGAGCTTTAAAGGCTCAAAATACTATGTTTTATTGTGAGCTCATTTTAGTTCCCAATAAAGTGATAATGTAAATATTTTACTAAGCATATACATTTACTTGTTGCCAATATAGCATGAAAATAATTAATAATGAGCTTGATGCATTTGGCATTAAGGCACTTCCATGATGAAACTTTTAAGATGCTTAAGTATTTAGGCAACAAAAAGCAGATGAATAGGGCATAATAAACACGTATAAATGATATGTTTATATAATGTATTTAATTTTAGATTTTGAAAAAATAAAGTTTGTCCTTGCGAATATTGTTATTTTTGATTCAATGTGAGAGTAGATAGTCTTTGAATAGACTTTTTATAGCTTCTTTCTTCCAGATCTCTAATTACAAATTAATTTTAAAAAGGGTATACATATGTTAGC
This sequence comes from Rhinopithecus roxellana, assembly GCF_007565055.1. Classification (NCBI taxonomy): domain Eukaryota; kingdom Metazoa; phylum Chordata; class Mammalia; order Primates; family Cercopithecidae; genus Rhinopithecus; species Rhinopithecus roxellana. The sequence goes on along the minus strand of NC_044569.1, from coordinate 65,311,483 downwards.
AGAAAATGTGTCCTCCTTTCCAAGCAAAATATAATCCAACTAATTAAAATAACTTGAAAAATTGGACTAAACCTGGTTTTCTGAATGGATTATTGCTTTTCTTATATTCTGTTGAATTAGAGTAGTCTTTAAGAATTTCTAATTCACCTTCAGGAAGTAATTTTGTGAGATATTTTCACTATATTACATCACATTTTAAAGATCTATATGCAGAAGCAGAGTATGGAAGGGTTCTCTTTATCCTTGCTGCCTCTATTCATTATTATGACGTTCAACCCTGTTTGTCTATACTTGTGAAGATCCACAGTTGTTCCAATCTCATGCAATTTTCTTTTATATTTGTGAGATCTGATGCCATCAAAATGTACTACAAAACGAGAGACAAGACTTATCTGTATAAACGACCACTTGTGGTAAATACACATCTGGGGAAGAATATTTATGGCATATGCTTTTATAATGCAATTTTTCACTGGGTCTACATTCTAGTGACTTCTCATTTAGAAAATGTTTCATGGCCACCCTGCAACCATATAATTGGAGGATGATAAGAAAATTTGCAGTGGTTCACTTTTTTGTTGTTGTTGTTCATTTGTTTAAAATTACCCAGAGAGTGTTCTTGTTTGTGGGGTGGGGGTGGGAATCAATTATCTTTGACATATGTCAGATTTCCCTAGAGAAAAGATGAGTTTCTGCCAGCTGACCGTTAGTCCTTTCCAATTGCTTGTTTCCTTGCAGAGAGAAAATTAGAGATCTGTAATAATTGGCTACTCTATAAAGTCTGCTTCCTGGATAACCTACTGTCTTGACTGTGGTCTCTTGGTTTAAGAAGTAGAAACAAACCCAAATTCGTGGTACAGTCTTGTTATTTGAAGGATTTAGGGCAATAGCTCAATCAGGTGAAATGCACTCGGCTTATTAGAAACCATATACTATGTTTTATTGTGTGCTTTCCTCATTCCTCATCTCTATATGGCAGAAATCATGTTTTTGTGTGCCTACATTCTAATATTTCACATATTGTATGACACACTGAGGGTACTGAATAAATATGTGGTGAGTCTTCCTAAGCATCAGGTACTATCTAATGTTTTAGGGATACAGATGGGAAAGAACAAACTACATCTGCCTTTAATGAGCCTTGCTTTTTGACATTTTAAAAAAAAGAAAGGAAGGGAGCCCAGGGAAGAAGGAAGCTCAAGGATCAAGGCTGGTACTTGTGAGTCTGCATCTTCTCTCATCTCTCCTTTTCTATAACCATTCATCAGCCTGGTATTCATTTGTTACTCATTCACTACCAAATATTTGTGGACCACCACTAGATGGGAATTAAGTCATGAACAAAAAAGTATAAAAGCAGTAAATAATTCACTAGAGAGGCTATGCATAAATTTATAGGGGATATGTGCTAGATGAAGACTAATCTGGCAGAGAACAAATCTTGGAGAGCTCTGCAAGTGAAGTGAGGGAGTTTGCCTTTCCTTTGCTATTGATCATGAAAACTACCTAGTTCCTAGTCTTTTAGATCTCCCTTTCCAAAAATAAGTGTTTTCTGTATTCTTAGTGTTAGTTAAAATTCTAAGGAAAGAATATGATTGATCACTGACAAACCAGTGAATTGAATCTTTGTAATTCAATCACCCACGATTGTATGAATACAAGGGAAAAGGGAAGTAACAAATATTCACATGGAATATAAATGGCGACCCAAGCCTTACTCTTCAGCAGTTTGTGTAAAGGTCAGTAAGACAATGTGTTAGGGCTGAGTGTGTACCACCAGACCTTCCTTTAGAATCTGCCCAACTTTTTTCTTATTCATTGGTGAAACTTTTGTGTTGAGACTTGCAGGCCTTTACAAAGAGATCATCAGCATATTTTCATCTAGTGTTTCATATCTGAGGGCAATTATTATAATTTATTTAATATGAAATTATTTGACTAGAAATGGCATTTAAAAAAATATCATAAATATATCTCAAGCATCCATCTTGTTACAGCACAAACTCTCCTTGCTTTAGATCCAAAAGAGAGACAGGAATTATAGAGCCTCCATCCGTAAAATTCATTGACCTTATTTCTTATTAGAAGTGAGAGTAGAGGAAAGCTTGGGAGTGGGTCTTGAGAAACGAATGAAATATTATTTGAACTTGAAGATTTGGTGAAATTCAGGGAGCAAATCCTTAAAGAGATGTTCCTAATTTGAGAAAGTATATTGATATTTAAATGAAAAATCTTTAAACAATTGGGGATTGTTTCCAGAACAATATTAATCAACAACTTTAAGTAGTTGTAATTAAGTTACTAGTGTTTTCTCAGGCCCACTTGGTATTGTACTATTTGCTTAGATAGCTTCTGTTTCTGCTATTCCCTTCCAATCAGTCTTATTGATTAATCAGACTGAGTTCAGCCTATGACGTATATTATTTTAGCCCAATTTGAAAAACCTGAATATTGATAGAGGTGGGAATCTAACTCTGAGGTGATACATTGATACTTGACCTCTTAGATTTGTGGCATCATTAAATGGTCTCCATAGCCAAGATATGGCAAAAAGCAAGGCACATTAAAGGCAGATATAGTTTGTTCTTTCCCATCTGTATCCCTTAAACTTTAGACATTACCTGATGCTTAGTGAAGATTCACCAAATATTTATTCAGTACCCTCAATGTGTCACACAATATGTGAAATATTAGAATGTAGGCGTACACAAAAGCATGATTTCTGCCATATAGAGATGAGGAATGAGGGAAGCTACAATTTCTTGAATATTTACTATATTCCTAGGACTATTCTAAGTGCTTTCATATCATTTCACTTAATCCAGACAACAATTTTATGCGCTTTTGACACTTAAAAAGAACTGCTGTTTTCTGTTTCTCTCCTATGTGATTTCAAAAGAGAAGGTGGTAGAATCTATATTTTGTTTATACCAAACTGCATATTTCTGTTATATTTTTAACAAGATACAGTTACTGCATTTTTGAAATCTCTTAGAGTTTTACAAAGATAAAAGCATATTAGAAAGAACTTCTATCATTTGATGATATATACTTTACAATTATATGGATCAGGACACAGAAATAAATACCAACTAAATAAGGTTTTACATAACAACTTATTACAAAGTGAATATATAATATTTGATGAATTTTCTAAAATACAAAAAAAAAGGTATCTGTTCATGGAAGAGGATATTTGTGATAAATTTAACTTTTTTTCTCCAACCAGTCCCAGGCTTGCTTACTTTGTAAAATTAACGGGAATGTACTTGCATAGGATTATTTTTTAAAGAGAGATAAACATGTCTTTCAGAAAGCTGTACTACTGCAATTTTCTTTCTTTTGTTAAGAAATAGCTTATGGTAAAGGGATTCCAAGCATTGGCAACATAATTTTTATTTATTTTTTTGAGACAGAGTCTCTCGCTCTGTCGCCCTGGTTGGAGTACAGTGGCACAATCTTGGCTCACTGAAACCTCTGCCTCCCGGGTTCAAGCAATTCTGCTGCCTCAGCCTCCCGAGTAACTGGGACTACAGGTGCCTGCCACCACACCCAGCTAATCTTTGTATTTTTAGCAGATGGGGTTTCACCATATTGGCCATGCTAGTCTGGAACTCCTGACCTTATGATCTGCCCACCTCGGCCTGCCAAAGTGCTGGGATTACAGGTGTGAGCCACTGCACCCAGCCCATATATATATATATATATATATGTGTGTATATATATATATATGTATGTGTATATATATATATGTATGTGTATATATATGTATGTGTATATATATATGTGTATATATATATATATATATGTATGTGTATATATATATATGTGTATATATATATATGTATATATATAGTGGAGGGAAAAATGACAACAGGATTGAAATTCATGTAATTTCACCAAAAAAAATTTCTTTAAAGCTTTCTTCTTTCACATGGATACAGTAGGAGTTTTCCCATTGGAGAGTAGCTAACCTCCACAGTAGCACTGATGTTTACAAATGCAGGAGATTTTTGTTAATCCATTGGACGATTTTAATTACATCCTTTCAGGTATATAAAATGTTACCTTATTCCTGCAAATCCTCCCAATGTCTGTTTAAAAAGAAAACTTGCTCAGCATTGGAAATATTTTTAAAATTTAAATATTGTTCTAGACCTTTGGGATTTTAAAAATACATAAAGCATGTTTTTTATTGAACAAAGCATGACAATTTGTAGACCATGCAGTGTAGCAGCAAAGGTGGCATTCACTGTTCAACTGACACAGTGAATGGGTCCATCAAGTTTCTTTGAATATGTTACGGAGCTTTTGAATATCTAAAAAAACATTTCTTTGAAACTATCAGACAACTGTTTGATAGGTTTTTCTTATTTGTTAAGATTCACAAGCTCTATTTTTCTCAGCATGCAGTGCTGAGCACAATGGGCAATGTTGACTAGCCTTTATTTAGATAAGCTGGAAGAGCATTAGTTTTCCTTGGGAAGCCATGCACATGCAAAATTAATTGAAGAAACCAACTGATTTTTCTTTCCCAGCTGCAATTCAAATGACTCAGGTGTAATACAGTGCAGCTGAGAAAAGTCAAGCTATACAAAGCCCAGCATTAAACAGTTGCCACTCACAGAATAAATTGTTGATTGTCAAATCATCATTAAGAAAATCCACAATTTCCAAAGGTAAATTTTAAAACTCTATCCTTTCCTGTAGACTACTGCCCAACTAATAGATTTAGAGTTGAAACAACAAATTGCAAAATTCTGATTCGTTTTATTCTCAGTGTGAACCTGTTTTCAGGAAAGTTGTTTTCTCAGTAATAACATTGGTCATCCTAACAAGTCGAATGACAATTTTCCAGGGGAAGGATTTTCCAAACAATAGTTTCTCTGCTTTAAAGTGATGTGAAGCAGTAAATGTTTGAGAAACATGATATTTTGGATGAATTAGGTAAAGCTTTTTTTTTTTCTCTTTCATGCATAGCTCATGCTCCACTAATCATCAAAAATGATATTTTGTCAAAAACTATTGAAAATTCATTGAGTTCTTTATAGTATTCAAAATAACATTCCCTTTTGTGGAGTTATTCACCTTGTTCATTGAGTCTCAAAATTGTTTTTAGTCATCTGAAACATGTAACGGCTGTCTGTAGTAATCACATGTCTGCACTTAACCGAGACCCGAAGGATAAGATCTACTATTATCTCCTTTAATCTTATTTTGTGTGTCTTATTCTCACAGCATGTACTTGAATAATCTGCTGCCCAAAGTGGAGGTCAAAATCGTTCTTTCGTTTCATTGGTTTTGTTCTTTAAATCTGTTTATTATCCCATCACAGTTTTATTTTTCAAGTCCCTCAAGATATGAACTAATTTTCCACTCAAAATATTGCTTATGTCATAATAAATCAGACTGTGTTCACTGATAGTTAGTGAATAATACATTTCAAATTAACTGAACATTCAAGTCATTGTATATAGATCAGCATCTTTGCAATTTCTTAACAATTCAGAAAAAAAAATTGTTTTTCTTTGACTTCCCTTAAATTTGACTAACTTGACCAATACAATAATTTACTAAGAGTTTCTGTGACTTATGATTTGGTTGCAAAGAGTTAAAGACCAAATGCTACATTCTCAGAAATGATTCACAAATACATTTCAAGGACAGTTTGGAAACCATTGAGGGGATGAGACCCTTTATAGTAAGGGAATTAGGACACATTAGGATCTGGGTTTGTTTCATTTTTAGAGAGAATAGTCAAGAAAGTCCTCTGCCAGGAAACATGTTCTTTCTCCCTAAAATAACTTGATTTCTGGAGAGAAAATGAATAGAAATTCTATTGTTCAGAACCTTGGTTAAAAGGTGAACCTCAGAACCACTCCACACACCAAGGGAATGCTTTTAGTATTGCTTCCTGAAGTCAACTAATGGATTGAAAAGGGACTGGGAAAAGTGGTCACCAGGGGAAGCCTGATGACGGGCAGCTGCAGCTGCACCAGTGCCAAGCACTGACCATTTAGGACAAAGAGGAGCATGTGAAGACGCACTGGGGGCATCAAGAGCGGTAGAAGTAGCAATAGAAGCGCCTCTTTCTTCCTCCTAGAAAAAAGGAATAGAAAAATGTACAGAAGAATGGAAGGAAATGTGTAAGGAGAAAATAATAAAACACACAGTAAAGAGAGATTGATGGAATGGGATGGCAGAACACTGTAGGGTGTTTCACAAAGGGAAGCAAAGCTCAAATAAAAATGAAAATTATTGGATGTTAAGCCTTTGTAGAAAATGATCACACACATACATTCACACATACAAACACATGACAAAAAGGGACAAGGAAGGAACTCAGGAAGATAATAAATATAATACTGAGACATTGATCAAATAATTTCCTGCATGACTGAGAACTGATGGACAGCATGAAACACCTACTTATATGATATGCTTGTGAATCAGCTATTTGGTTAGTACAACAATAGTGTGTGCAATTAGCAATATTTCCTTTTAAAAAATACTTTAATACTAAAGAGGTCAAGTCTACTTGATATGTTTTCATGTTAAGAAGGGCCCTACTCAGGTACTGCTTGAAACCCTGCCCTATTCAGATTTCCTGAGAATCAGTGCAGCATGCGAGATGGAGCATGACTTTGGAGTCAGGCCGACCTATATTTTGCTGTAGGTTAGCTGTGTGGCCTGAGGTGAGTTACTTAATTTTTATGGCTTTAGTTTCCTTTCATGCAACATGAGAATCATAAACTCTGTTTTAGGGAATTGTAGGAATGACAATAGGCAACATCTAAAGAAGTGCTAGGACATACCAGAAGCTCAAAAATGGAAGTTTCTATTGTTTCTGTTGTTGTTGTAGTTATTGTTATAATCACTGAGAGAGATTATTTCATATCACCCTTTAGTAAGGCTTCAGACAGAGTAGGTAGAATATGAAGTAGTTTTAAAATTATAATTAGGATGTAAACTCCCAGAGAGGGGGGCACAAAAATTTTTGAGTAGAGAAAGAAACATTGGAAAAGACACCAGAGTGGAATCCATATGGAAAATGTCAGTTTGGTTCATTTGGCCATTTGGAGGCAAGACCAAAGACCTCACTCTGAAATGCATTATGCATATTTCACTTCCATATGGATTGCTGAACCTTCAGTTGCACTGCAGTGCTTATGATAGGTCTATGGTCTGCATGTTTTATATTCTTGTGGTGATTTTTCATTCTAAAGAATTTGCTGGAAGCAGTATGTAAATGCAACCTCTTTTGTATTGTCAAGGTCTGCCTGTTTCTTATAAGCCAGAGTGAAAATCTACACCAAAATATCACTTGACTTCAAAGAACAATCATTTTTCACTTGTTTGTATCAAAGGACAGTGAACATTTGTGAAAGCTTCTACATTTATTTTCAAAATACAGCAGGTTGTATTTTGTAATCCTCTGCATATATTTGTAAATCTGCAGATAGGCTTAGAACCTTCCAAAATGAGGGTCTTTTGATGAGCATGACTTCTGAATTGCAGGTGGAACAGATGCCCCAGAAGGGGGCATGATTTTTCACTAACTAGGACAAATTGGCTAAAAGCAAATCTTGGAATTGTGATGGCTTTGTAAATAGGCTGAACTGAAGCAAGGATTTTGAGATTAGATTAATGCCAGCCTTAGCTGGAATAATGTGTGCTCTTGAGTATCTGCAGCTGTGAAATCACTACAACATGCTCTAGTTGAATGTGATTTTCTTGCCCTGATCCCTGGTACACTTTAGCTCAAACAGATATCCACATGTAGAAATAGGTCACTCAGGGGAAAATGTGTATTTCTTATACCCTCAAAGGGCTTTAGATTTGCATATCAGCAATTGGCTTACCATGAAACTCAGAGAAAATACTGTATTTCCATCTGCAGCATGAAGATTATTGACATTTAAGGGGAAACTACACATTTTCACTTTTAGGAACACTTAGAAAAAAAAACCATAAACAGCATCTCATAAAGGCCAATATTGGTTCATATTTTTTTTCATCAGCTGTTTGCTAGAAGAGCAAATGATTAGAATATAGGTCCACGTACATCTTTTCCCCTCTAGAAAAATGTCATAATCTTAGCATACATTGAAAAAAGAAATGCTCATGTTTCAGGTTAGCAAGGGTAGGAGAAGGTACTAATCTATTATGTGAGGGGGAAATGATACAGATTTTTCTTGACTGAAAACCAGCTGAGTTTATGACAATGAAATGAATTCTTTATAGAATGCTCACTTTTCATTGAGTTGGATTTTAAGCTTTTAAAAATCTAGAATTCTGAGCTAAAATGATAGTCAACAACACATGGAATAATCTCACAAACATAATAGTGAGAAGCCCGACACAAAAGAATACATATTATATATGAAGTTCAAAACAGGAAAAAACTAATCCAAGTTAGAAGTCAAAAGATTGATTCCCTTTGACAGGTAGAGCAGACTGGCAGGATGCATAAGGGGCTTCTAGGGTGCAGATAAACTTTTGCTTCTTGGTCTGGTGCTGGTTACATAGGTGTGCCACTTTATAAAAAAATCCATCAATCTGTATACTTGTAATGTTGTACCTCTCTGTACTTTGTTATACCTCAGCACAAAGATGTTAATAACTTGGTTCTGTAAAACTCTCTCTTGATAACCTCATCAGCCTCTACTTCAAGGGTGAGTCCTATGGCTATGAGAATGTATCAGTGGTGGTATGGCAATGAGAATGTATCAGTGGTGGTATGGCACTGTGACTGATAAGCACTGCAAGTTCTTATGGTGCCAAAGATGCTCGCATTTCAAAGGCTCAGCATCTTCTTTAGCAGGAGTCCATCAAATGTGCATATTAATAGAGCAAAAAGTCCATAAGTAACTAGGACCAAATAAAACGATCACAGGGGAAGTTTAGGGGGCATTTGGGAAATTGTACTAGCTTTTTTTTAAAGCCAGAATTTCATATATTTTTCCTTAGAATCACTACAAGGTAAGAATATAAACATCTTGATTCTTACCTAAACATCATGATTCTTACCTAAAATAATGTAATTATAGTAAGAACATTATTGGGAGGCAAGCTCTTATTCTATACTATTTTTGGTACCAAAATGAAATGAAAACTTATTTTTAACCAAGAAATATTATATTCAGGGAACAGAAACCGTCCTTTGGAAGCATGAGGCATAATTTTATTTGCAGTTTGCCCATTTCTTTTACCTACAGGGACCACTTTCCAGTTGTCATCGTTCACAGATGCGAAGAGATCTTATGTATAATTCAGTACTTTGTACATCTGTCCAGGAACACAAAACCAGACCCCCATTTTACATTATGGGAGAATCAAAAGCAGTTCCAGAGCATAATACTGATGCTTTTCTACACATGAGGGAATTTTCTTAGCACCATGAATAGGACCCTCTTTACCATCAGCCAGACCTAAGTCAAAGTGCTGCCTCTTACTACCCCAAAAAAGGAGAAAGTCACTTTTTTTTTTTTCTGTAAAACATCTACTTCCTGGAATTTTTTACTGTTTAAATGAGATAATATCTATAAAACTTGTTTAAAAAGTTTTCCCCATATTATTTGGTAAATATTCATGAATATACTACTACTGTTGCTACTACTGCTGCTAATGACAATAATAATGATAATAAATTAGTAGTAGTAGCTAACATATGTGCCAAACTATTACTAGTGTTACTAGTGTTACTAGTGTCCTCTTTACATAATAGTGGTGGTGGTAGTCATATGCACATTTACAACTCGATTCCAACTTCAAATCTGAAATCATATAACTTATGTCACTCAATTCTACTTCTTGCAAGCAGACATCTGTATATAAAACACAATTCCCTAACCTCATAATATTCAGCTCTCTTAACCTTTTCCCGACTTTCCTGGCATAGATTTGTTTCTTTTTCAATTTTCCCTGTTATAAATATTAAAATTGTAAGTACTAAAACATTTCCCCTTTTCTTCTTTTCTGAGAACTCACTCCTTCAACAAATAGAAGGCATGTTCTCATATGCCTCTTTTCTGCTGGTCATAATGCTAGGCAATGGTGAATAAGGTGGACAAGGTACCTGTACTCGTGAGACTTAATGTTCCAGTGTGAGAGGAAGAATATAAATAAGTATAGAAAATAATCGCTGATTTTGATAGTTTCCATGAAGGAAACCTGCAAGGTAAAGTGAAGAGGAGCAGCAGGTGGCAGGAACCACCTTAGATGCTTAAGTTGGGACAGGTATCTCTGAGGGGATGACTTCTGTGGTGAGATCTGGATAAAGTATTTCAAGGACAAAACTCAAAGCTATCCCTACTACGAAGTAACAAACCTTTCTATTTAATGAGAAAGAAAATGAAAGTTTGAGAATGGTTAAATCATAAGAATAGCACGTTATTCTTTAGTGCAATGCATAAATAACTCATTAAAACATTTTCATGTGAGTTAATTCATTTAATCTACATAATAATCTAAGGAAATAAATCATAGGGCAAGTATTACTATTTGTCCCCCAACCCTAACTTTATAGATAACAAAACCAAGACCCTGAGACTAAGTACTTTTCCAGTTTTCCACAGCTAGTGAGCAATTGAAGTGAGATATAAACATTGTCTCTTGATTCTTGATACTAAGACTTATTTTCTCTAAGAGATGTATAGACTGACCTTTGTAGGATGTGATTTTAAAGGAATTTTCAGAGTGCAGCCTGTACTGTGTATCCTGCATTTAGTTGGTCTTTTTATCTTTTCCTTTCTTTCTATCCTGTGCTATTCCCATTCCCTATGGCCAAATCCAGTTCTTCTCAGGCCATTACCACTACCTTTGTTAGAGGGAAAATTCGGGGGATATAAATACACAGTCATTATAAAATGAGTTCTGATGACCTTTTAGTATTTGTTGTGTATGAACTGTAAGCAGCAGTTAAAGATGAAAAGGAATTGGCATTGAGCCTTCTTAATTATTGTTCCTGTTTCAGACCTTTAATATAGCTTTGGCTCTTGCTGACACATCTAAATGAGGTTTACAGAACCTGGAGCTGAGAATTCAGTGCTCATTAACAGAGAGATGACAGGACTGCAGCGTTTTCTTTTTTGCCCTTTTAGAAAAAGAAATCATCATGGATCTCAGATTTAGATGTTTTATTTTACATGTGGATTACCTTCTGATTTGGAATTATTGTAAGTGTGCTCATCTAGAGGAAAGTCTAAAATAGGTTCATGAAAGCAAGAAAAAAGAATGAACGCTGTGCTTCGTTGGGCTTTCTGAATTCTGTAAGACATAACTGATATGACTAGTATCAGAACTCAACACACCATTGTAAATTATGCTATCCAAAGAGGGTTGAAAAGCAGAGGTTCACAACCTGGGTGAATTCCATCTCCATGGATACCACGGTCATCATCATCCCGACTGGTTGCAGTTCTTTAACTGGTCTTCTGACCTCTAAGGTCTTCTCATCTTGAACTCACCTATACATCGCTGCCAGATTTGACTTCTGAAAGGGGCAGCTTGGGTTATATAGTATCCTCCAAATTTGTTTTTGTTTTTTTTTTTTTTTTTTTTTTGAGATGCAGTCTTGCTCTGTTGCCCAGGCTGGAGTGCAGTGGCGTGATCTCAGCTCACTACAAGCTCCACCTCCCCCAGATTCAAGCAATTCTCCTGCCTTAGCCTCCCATGTAACTGGGATTGCAGGCATGCACCACCACCACGTATGGCTATTTTTAAAAAAATTTTTAGTAGAGACAGGGTTTTGCCACGTTGGCCAGGCTGGTCTTGAACTCCTGACCTCAAGAGATCCACCTGCCTCGGCCTCCCAAAGTGTTGGGATTATAGGCATGAGCCACCGTGCCCAACCAATAACCCCTGAATTCTGTTGCAGGTGGCCTATTTAATAATAAATTATATATAAACTCTTTCTACTTGTCATTTATTAGTTTTAAAATTATGATGTTAGAGTAACAAAAGGCAAATAGAAGGTTAGTAGATTGCTTAGCATGATGTAGTTTGCATATTTATTGGGTATGAAGTTCTCACTTAATCAACTTTTACAAGAAATACCATGGTGGGGCCGGGCGTGGTGGCTCAAGCCTGTAATCCCAGCACTTTGGGAGGCCGAGACGGGCGGATCACGAGGTCAGGAGATCGAGACCATCCTGGCTAATACGGTGAAACCCCGTCTCTACTAAAAAATACAAAAAACTAGCCAGGCGAGGTGGCGGGCGCCTGTAGTCCCAGCTACTTGGGAGGCTGAGGCAGGAGAATGGCGTGAACCCGGGAGGCGGAGCTTGCAGTGAGCTGAGATCCGGCAACTGCGCTCCAGCCTGGGCGACACAGCGAGACTCCGTCTCAAAAAAAAAAAAAAAAAACATGGTGGCTGTGTTTCTGCTAAAATTGGGATTATGGCTTCCTGATAACCCCCTCCCCCTCCCCACTAAAATGTGTGAAAACCAACTTCTTGTGTGTAGAATAGAACATGGGGAACAATAAAAAGGCTTATGGCAAGACACACATAGATAAGAAGCTGAATTCCAGGGCAAAGAAAATGGAAAATGATTGTTATAACTCAGCTAAATATGGTGGCAGTTTCTTAGCCAGCAGAGTAGACAAACTCTTTAAAATGTATTAACAGAAAACATATACCAAAAATCTGAACTTCGGACAGTGACTAAGAGAGTCGGAATTCTTTGTAGTAAGGAGCTTGATATAAAGAAACAATTATCCATGCACAAAACCATGTGAAGTAAAAAAGCACATAGAGGGCCAGAGAAGGATCATCAGGACTTAGGTTCTGCAAGAAGAACAGCTCACGACAGAATAAACAGAAGGGGCAATTTCCTGACCATGCCCACTTCCTATCATTAACCTATTCTTCAGTGAGAGGAATTATGAACAGATGTTGGAACTACATGTTGTAGTCGTTTTTGTGTATAATTGATGTTTACATTTACTCTATAGTTCTTATTTTGGCCATTCTCAACTCTGTTCTCATCCACTTGAAATTCAGAGGATTAATACAAATACGGTTATGACTAGATAATTTGCTTAAAGTGTGTGAACACAAAGTAGACAAATTAAAGGCACTTCATGCTTGTTACCTTCTCAGAGTTTATTTACATGTGAACTGAGCTGAATGTTACAAAGGCATTCTCAGTTTAGTATCCTGTTTCTTTACTGGATGATAGATATTATTAGGGGATCCTCATATCTCAGTATTTGAAAGGGTCTCCTGACACACAGCAGTGATCTTACTTTCACACTTCATTCTAACATGGTGACCAAGAGAATTAGCAAATGTGGAAAATGCTATAAGGAAATACTCAGTTAAAAATAAATCAGTAGTGAATGTGAATATCCTTGTCCTGACTTTTAAAACCTCAAAAAGTCAAGGCCATTTGAAAATTTGTTCATTGAATAAACAGTTATTAGCATCACATATGCCACTCACTGTGCTTGGTCCTAAAGAAATTTAGACAAAATGAAATAGAGTTACTCTCTCTGAAAAAGTAACTCTGAAAGAGTTACTCGGCCGGGCGCGGTGGCTCAAGCCTGTAATCCCAGCACTTTGGGAGGCCGAGACGGGCAGATCACGAGGTCAGGAGATCGAGACCATCCTGGCTAACACTGTGAAACCCCGTCTCTACTAAAAATACAAAAAAAACTAGCCGGGCGAGGTGGCGGGCGCCTGTGGTCCCAGCTACTCCGGAGGCTGAGGCGGGAGAATGGCGTAAACCCAGGAGGCGGAGCTTGCAGTGAGCTGAGATCCGGCCACTGCACTCCAGCCCGGGCGACAGAGCAAGACTCCGTCTCAAAAAAAAAAAAAAAAAAAAAAAAAAAAAAAAAAAAAGAAATAGAGTTACTCAGGTGCTAGTTGGAAAGCAGGTACGCAAATAAATAAAATAATACAAGGGATAGATAAAAAGCTGTTCATTATATTCTGATAATTCTTCTAGGGCAGATTGGGGAGGGATTGGTAAATTCTTCAGGAGTAGATAAATGACTTTTGAGTCTTAAAGAGTGGACTCAGGAAAGGCATTGGAGAATGAAAGAAAGCAACATGGTAAAGTGTGGATGACTTACACACACACACACACACACACACACTTAAAATATAGTTTTACCTAGTTGGTTGCAATGGTCTACATGTTTGTCCCCCCCGCCCCAATAATATTTTAAATCCTAATCTCCACGGTGATAGTATTAAGAGGAGTGGCTTTAGAGAGGTGATTAGGTCATGAGGGCAGATCCTTCATGAATGACATTAAATCCCTTATAAAAGAGATCCTAGAAGCCAGGCACGGTGGCTCATGCCTGTAATCCCAGCACTTTGGGACCCCGGTGGGTGGATCACGAGGTCAGGAGATCAAGACCATCCTGGCTAACACAGTGAAACTCCATCTCTATTAAAACTACAAAAAAGTTAGCCGGGCGAGGTGGCGGGCGCCTGTAGTCCCAGCTACTCGGGAGGCTGAGGCAGGAGAATGGCGTGAACCTGGGAGGTGGAGCTTGCAGTGAGCCGAGATTGCACCACTGCACTCAAGCCTGGGGGACAGAGTGAGACTCCATCTAAAAAAAAAAAAGAGAGAGAGAGAGAGAGAGATCCTAGAGACCGAGCTAGCCAGCCCCTTTCTCCACATGAGGGCACAGCTAGAAGTCACCTTCTTTAAGGAATGGACTCTCATCAGACACCAACTGCTGGAGCCTTGATCTTGGACTTTCCCGTCTCCAAAACTGTGAGAAATAAATTTTCATTGTTTATGAGATACCCAGTTTAGGGTATTTTGTTACAGCAGCCCGAAGATTGGTCTGGTTCTTAGACCATTCAGAGGTCAGGATCACCTCTGACACATGTTGAAAAGGCAAATTTTCAGATAATCACATCAGACTTCCTAGATTGGAGTCCCTAAGAGCCAACTTCAAAATATGTCGTTGTAACCAGACTCCGAGTGATTCCAATGCCCACTATAGATGGTGACTGACCATTCTAGAAGCTAAAACTAGTTCCATGTAACAGGTGCCTCTGGAATTTCACAGGTCATAGGACCGTTTTATCTTAGGTATATCATACTGGCAGACAGATCATATTGAACTCATAGACATCCAAGGTGAAAAATGCCAGGACATAAAGAGCAAGTCATGGAGTTTTCTAGAAATATGGGACATGTACTCATGACTGGGGACTCATTTTCAATATGCCACCAGGTTTTCTCTAAGTGGATTGGAGGGTGTTGACGGATGGTGCATAACTCTTGATAGAAGAAGGTTCCACTGGAAAGAGGAAAATCATGTGGAATAAGAAATCATTTTTCTTTTAATTTTTATTTAATTTTTATTTTAGTTCATGTGGGTACATGTGTAGGTTTTTTATATAGGTTAACTTGTGCCTTGGGGGATTGGTGTACAGATTATTTCATCGCCCAAGTACCTGATAATCATAATATTGCCAAGTACCTGATAATTAGGTACTAATCATAGTACCTGATAGGTATTTTTTCTGATCATCTACTTTCTTACATCCTCTACCCTCCCTCAAGTAGGCACCAGTATCTGTTTGCCTCTTCGCGTCCATGTGTCCTTATTATTTAGCTTCCGCGTATAAGTGAGAACATGTGGTATTTGGTTTTTCAGTTTTAGTGTTGGTTTGCAAAGGTTAATGGTCTCCAGCTCTATCCATGTTGCTGCTGCAAAGGACATGATCTTATTTTTTATGGCTGCATTATATTTCATGGTGTATATGTGCCACATTTTCTTTATCTTGTCTACCACTGCTGGGCATTTGATTGATTCTATGTTTTTGCTGTTGTGAATAGACCTCTAATGAACATATGTGTGCATGTGTCTTTATGGTAGAATGATTTATATTCCTTTGGGTATATACACAATAATGGGATTGCTAGGTCAAATAATAATTCTGTTTTTAGTTCCTTGAGGAATGACCGCACTGCTTTCCAAAATGGCTGACTTAATTTACACTCCCACCGTAATTTGTAGAAAAATTACAAGATAAATATACTCCCACCGGCAGTGTATAAGCATACCCTTTTCTCTATAGCATCTGTTATTTTTTAATTTTTTATTAATAGCCATTCTGCCTGGTGTGAGATGGTATCTCATTGTGGTTTTGGAAAATCATTCTTTTTGACAGGCAGACTTGTGCCTATATGAGTTTTACATACTTCGTTGCTTTTTAAATATTTCTTTAGGCAACTTTAGAACATGCAGATTTAAAAACCATACTATTAAGGTCTTAGTTATTGTATTTCATGCTTGAGGATAAAAATCTGAACCAAAACGCATCATTCTCAGGAAAGTATCACAAGGACAGGAAACCAAACACTGCATGTTCTCACTCATAGGTGGGAATTGAACATTGAGAACCCTTGGACACACGGCGGGAAACATCACACACCGGGGTCTGTCAGGGGCTGGGGGGCTGGGGGAGGGATAGCGTTAGGAGAAATACCTAATCTAAATGACGAGTTGATGGGTGCAGCAAACCAACATGGCACATGTGTACCTATGTAACAAACCTGCATGTTGTGCACATGTATCCAGAACTTAAAGTATAAAGAAAAGAAATCACAACCAAAAACTGAGGACTCTGCCTATTCCCTTTTTTGGAATTAAAGCCCTTTACAGGAGGTCACATATACCATGAACTGCTTAATTTTAAGACATTTTAATTTTCATTTATATTGGCATTTTTTAAGACTCTATGTTTACGTTTAAACTGATTATGGTTTAAAGTGATTACTTATCCACGGTGATTCCTCTGTGGGAATCCTGAACAGATATGATGATTGTTCTACCTTAATATATGCCTGAAACTTTATCCCTAGGCAGTTCCCTCTATTAGGAGATACTTGTCTCATGTCTTAAACCATCTATTTTTAAAATGAAATTAATTCATTTAGAAGAATTCTTAGTGGTGGCTGATAAAGTATTGTAGCGAGGATGATGAGAATGTTGACAGCTATGAATCATTGAATACTTACCACGTGCCAAAAATTGTTCAAAGATAGTTACCTGGATATATTTATTTAATCCATTACAACAACCTTATTAATAGCCCCATTTTATAGGTGACAGAACAAAATCATAAAAAAGTAAAATATTTTGCTGCAGGATGCTGTGAATAAGGGGTTAAGGTTTAGCATCCTGAGGATCCTAACTCAGGTAGTGGATCTCCCAAGCCTAGGCTTTGAACCTTAGTGGCATTCTGCTTGGTTTGAAGCTGCCAGTTCTGTTTCAGATTTTTTTTTTTTTAACCGATTACTTATTATCTGAATTTAGCAATTTCTTCAACATTCATTGTCTTCATTTTGAGATATATAAAACAAAAAATGCCAATCATATTTCTTTAGCTGTATCTTAGGCTAACACCAAACATGAGCTTGTACTTTTGCCTTTCACACCCAAGAGCATGCTGTCAATTATCAGGTTACCCACCGCCCGCCCTCATGCCTGGTGACAGGCCTTTGTTTGGCTCAAAGAGAAATTATTCTCTTGGTGATTTGGCCATTGAAGCTTCTGGTCCAAATGAGTTTTTGTCCTTAACAATAAGATGGGACAACGGGCTTTGGATACCTAGTTGCAAATAGATAATGCCAGTCTCTCCCACTATGCTCTATGGAAGGGCACAAGAATTCCAACCCCACAAAAGGCTGTACAATTTCATAGCCAAAAAAACTAAAGAAAAATAAACAGTCTTTGGGTGTCCTGTGAAAGAGCTCCTTCTTTATATTTTTGTTCTTTGAATGAAAAACTCTATTTACAGAATATTATGCTTAGTAATGCCATTGTAACTACCTTGTTCTTTTTACTATTTCATAGTACATGAATGTTCTTACAGGTATAATGGATATCTTAACATCAGCTCATATTTTACAGTGATGTTCTTTGGCATATTACAAGGCAATAATAACACATGCCTGTTCAACACACATTTATATCATCAACTGCAATAATTTAGCTAATACAAAAAGCTACGTAGTAATGTATAGCTTTTCCCTTCTTAGGCTCTTCCATGGCTTTGTGCTTCTGTGTTATAATAATAATGACTAGGAAGAAAATGATCTATCACCATTTAGTACACCATAAATTTTCTACAAAATTGATGCTGTGTCAGTCATAGATGACCTGCCTCTTGGTGAGAATTTGCTAGCAAAGCAAGCCTTTGTTGAGATTTTTCTGAAATTTACTTTGTGATGAAACCTGCTGTCAGCTTGAGGGCTTTTTATCAGTGAGTATCTTGCCAACTTAGATGTTCTTTTTCTTTCTTGGACAGCTTCTTCCTCATTTTAAAAACACAGCAAATATTCTTCCCTCCCAAATACAGCACATATTATCATTTAATAGATGACAGAAAATATTTAAACTTAATTTCAAGAAAGAAAACATTATTTTAAATCATAACATAAAATTAAATGTTAACATCAATGTGAAAAATTACAAGATAAAACAATGAAAGCCCAAGTGTTTGGAAGTTAAAAAACAAAACAAAGCACACACTTCTTTCCCATATAAATATTTTGTCAAAGAGAAAAACAATTGCAATTATGCACCATAACAATTATACATATTAGGACTGCCAGAATGGCTGTGTGAGGAACTCAGTGGACCTATGTAACTCAAAAATAACAGCAAGAACAAGAATAAAAATATTTAAAATCTCTCAAAAATGTCATGAGGACATAAAGCAAATGGAAACCTGTTAATTCAATAAAATGAATTAAATCTCTGTAAGAAGAGCAAAAGTCTATAAAACAAGAACCTACTGCTGTGTCTGGAGTTAGTTCCTTCCGCTGGGTTCATGGTTTTGCTGACTTCAAGAGGGAAGCTGTGGACCTTTGTGGTGAGTGTTACAGCTCTTAAAGGTGCCACAGACTCAAAGAGTGAGCCTCAGCAAGATTTATGGTAAAGAGTGGAAGAACAAAGCTTCCACAGCCTGGAAGGGGACCCAAAGGGGTTGCTGCTGCTGGCTGAGGTGGCCAGGTTTTTTCCCTTATTTGTCCCCACAGATGTTCCATTTCTGTCCTATCAGAGTGCCATTTTTTCAACCCTCCCTGCGATTGGCTACTTTTAAACTACTGCTGATTGGTGTGTTTTACAGAGGGCCGATTGGTGCGCTTTTTAGAGCAGTGATTGGTGCATTTTACAGAGTGCTGATTGGTGCGTTTTATAATCCTCTGGCTAGATACAGAACACTGATTGGTGCATTTTACAATCCTTCTGCAAGACAAAAAAGTTCTCCAAGTCCCCACCAGACCCAGGAAGTCCAGGTGGCTTCACCTCTCACTGGTATTCTTTCTCTCCTTTCCTCCTCCCCATGTTATGGAAGCTCCACTCTGGAATGTGTGGCCAAGAAGATGAGAACTCTCTCTTCCTATAACTCCTAGTTAGGGGCTACAGTTTCATTCTGAAAGGCATAGGCCACTAGCACCACTTATATCCCAGCTCACCCCTAGTTCCATGCTATGGAAGCTCTATTCCAAGCAGGCATAGCAGAGAGGACTGGGAGTCCCTTCTGCCACCCAGGCTTCACTGGCAGGGTGGGAGCTCTACCCCAAGCATGGTATAAGTTGAGAATAGCGGGCTCTAGCCGCCCATCAGTTTATCCTGTTCATAAGCTTGGGTTTGCATTCTGGGAAACGTAAGCCTGCAAGATGAGTGGCTACTCAGCTTCCCCTACGGGGAGTGCTAGCAGAGTAAAAGGTCACCGTGAGAATCTAGCTAGTGTCTCTACCCACAATGGTGATACAGAGGTGAAGTGGTTGTGCCTTAGGGGAGAAGCAGCTGATAAGAATTAAGACAGAAAACCAAACACCAGGTGATAAGAATTAAGACAGAAAACCAAACACCAGGTGATAAGAATTAAGACAGAAAACCAAATACCGCATGTTCTCACTCATAGGTGGGAACTGAATGATGAGAACACTTGAACACAGGGCGGGGAATATCACACACCAGGGCCTGTTGTGGGGGATGGTAGCCTTAGGAGAAATACCTAATGTAAATGACGAGTTAATGGGTATGGCACACCAACACGGCACATGTATACATATGTAACAAACCTGCATGTTGTGCACATGTACCCTAGAACTTAAAGTATTAAAAAAAAAAGAATTAAGAACTCCACAGTTCTTCCCCGGGGACTGACTTTAATTGGAACAGATGATAGAGAAGTTCATGCCTAAGGGCACTTTTTAAAAGTTTTATTTTATTTCAAGATTTTGGGGGAAACAGGTGGTTTTTGGTTACATGAATAAGTTATTTAGTGGTGATTTCTGAGATTTTGGTGCACCCATCACCTGAGCAGTGTACACTGTACTCAATGCATAGTCTTTTGTCCCTCACGCCTTCCCATCCTTCCCCACAATCCCCAAAGTCCATTATATAATTCTTATTATACCTTTGCATCGTCAAAACTTAGCTCCCACTTATAAGTGAGAACATACAATATTTGGTTTTCCATTCCTAAGTTACTTCACTTGGAATAATAGTCTCCAACTCCATCCAATTTGCTGCAAATGCCATTATTTCATTTCTTTTTATGACTGAGTAGTAGTTCATGGTGTATGTATGTATACCACATTTTCTTTATCCACTCATTGGTTAATGGGCAATTAGGTTGGTTCCAAATTTTTGCAATTGTGAATAGTACTGCTGTAAACATGGGAGTGCAAGTGTCTTTTTCATATAATGACAACTTCTTTCTCCTGGGTAGATACCCAGTAGTGGGATTGCTGGATCAAATGGTAGTTGTACTTTTAGTTCTTTAAGGAATCGCCATACTGATTTCATAGTGATTGTACAAGTTTACATTCCCACCAGCAGTGTAAAAGTGTTCCCTTTTTACCACATCCATACCAACATCTGTTATTTTTTGATTTTTTAGTTGTGCCCATTCTTGCAGGAGTAAAGTGATATCTAATTGCGGTTTTGATTTGCCTTTCCCTCATCATTAGTGACATGGAGGAATTTTTTTTTTTTTTTTCAAATGTTTCTTGGCCATTTCCTTATCCCCCTTTTGATGGGATTATTTTTTTTTTCTTGCTGATTTGTTTGAGTTCCTTGTATATTCAGGATATTAGTCCTTTGTTGGATGCAAGTTTGCAAATACCTTCTCCCACTCTGTGTGTTATCTGTTTACTCTGCTGATTATTTTGTGGTGCAGAAGCATTTTAGTTTAATTAGGTCCTATTTATTTATTTTGTATTTGTTGCATTTGCTTTTGGGTTCTTGGTCATGAAGTCTTTGCCTAAGCCAATGTCTAAAAGTTGTTCTGATGTTATCCTCTAGAATTTTATATGGTTTCAGGTGTTAGACTTAAGTCTTTTATACATCTTGAGTTGGTTTTTGTATAAGATGAGGGTTGAGGATCGTTTCATTCTTCTACATGTAGCTTGCCAACTATCCCAGCACTATTTGTTGAACAGGGTCTCCTTTCCCCACTTTAAAATATAAAAAGAAGAAAAAATAGTGAGCATGGACATTGGAGGCTACATATTGCATGGGAAATAGGCCTTGTAAGTTTCTTTTCACCAAGTTATTAAGTACATAAACACAATCATCCAAACAACAACAGCAACAATAGCAAGTCTAAGTAAAGGAGGATTGGAAAGTATCCTGAGTTCCTACATTTTACTATCAAAGATGCTGAGTTTTCAGTAAAAATCATTACACATGGAAAAAAACACATTATGACCATACACTGGGAAAAAAATAGGCAATAGATACTGCCCTTGAAGGCACTCAGATGTTGAACTTAGAGAGTTTTCAAAGCAGCTAATAGAATTATGTTCAAGGAAATAAAAACCATGCTTAAAGAATAAAAAGCAGGTATGAGAAAATGATTTATCAAACAGCACATATTAGTAGATAATTTAAGAAAGAAACAAATGGATATTCTGGAATCAAAAGTTTAAGAACTAAAATAAAAATTTACTAAAAAGTCTCAGGATAGATTGAGCTGATAGAATCAGCAAATTTGAGGAAAGATAAAGATCATACATCTGAAAATCAAAAATTAATGGGCAAAAATAAATAAAAATTCAGAAAAATATAAGACATTTTAAACCCAACAACATACATGTAATAAGAATACCAGAAGGAAATGAAAGAGAGAAATGAATAGAAAAATGATTCAAACAATGATGGCTGAAAAATTTTTAAACAGACTTAAAAACAGTTTTGTAAATATTAGAGAAGCTCAGCAAACTCTAGTATATTTGACAATAGCAATACAATAGAACAGCATGGGATTGAAGCTGTATTAGAGCCAGGAAATGAGCCAAGATGGTAACAGGACCAAACAAGAACACAAAACAAACCAAAAATGCTAAATAAGAAAACTAATTTATAAATATTTGTGATTGTACTCTCCTTTATTATCTTAACTTCTTTAAAAGACATAAGGTGATGTAAAGCAATAATTATAACAATGTGTTATTGGGTTTGTAACACATATAGACATAATATGCATAACAATAATGGCCCAAAAAAAAAAAAAGGAAGAAGGAAGGGAATGGAGCTATAAGGTATAAGATGTATATGCCTTACTAGAACATTTAAAGAATTAACACAAACTCTTTCAAAAATATAAAAGATAAAGAAAGAAACACTTCCCAACTTATGCTATATATATAGCATTACTCTGATACCTAAACCAAATGAAAATAGACCTTATGAATATACTTATACACTTAATGGATACAGAATAAAAAGTCTTCAACAAAATACTAAAACCTGAGTATTTTATAATACCTATTGAAGATATTATAGGCCGGGTGCGGTGACTCAAGCCTGTAATCCCAGCACTTTGGGAGGCCAAGGCGGGTGGATCACAAGGTCAGGAGTTCAAGACCAGCCTGGCCAACATAGTGAAACCCCATTTCTACTAAAAATACAAAAAATTAGCCGGGCGTGGTGGTGGGCTCCTGTAATCCCAGCTACTCAGGAGGCTGAGGCAGGACAAATCACTTGAACCCGGGAGGTGGAGGTTCCACTGAGTCAAGATCGTACCATTGCACTCCAGCTGGTGCGACAGTGCGAGACTCCATCTCAAAGAAAAAAAAAGTATTATAAATTATGACCAGGTGCATTTTATTTGAAAAATGCAAGTTTGGTGTAATATCTAAAAATCAATTCAAGTAATACACAATATTAATAGAATACGGGGGTATTAATCCCTTATCAGATACCTCGTTTGCAAAAGTTTCCTCCCATTCTATGGGTTGCCTTTTTACTCTACTGATTATTTCCTTTGCTGTGGAGAAGCTTTTTATTTTGATGCTATCCCATTTGTCTATTTCTGCTTTTGTTGGTTAAGCTTTTGGTGT
This sequence comes from Rhinopithecus roxellana, assembly GCF_007565055.1. Classification (NCBI taxonomy): domain Eukaryota; kingdom Metazoa; phylum Chordata; class Mammalia; order Primates; family Cercopithecidae; genus Rhinopithecus; species Rhinopithecus roxellana. Next base: position 65,288,147 of record NC_044569.1, on the reverse strand, counting down.
CATATCCAAAAATCATTGCCCAAACCAATGTTAAGAAGATTTTTCTCCATTTTCTTTCTAGTTGTTCATGGTTTCAGAAATTACATTTAAGTATTTAATCCCTTTTAGTTGATTTTTGTATATGGTGTGAGGTAAGGGTCCAATTTCATTTTTCTGCACATGGATATCCAGTTCCAAAGTAAATAACCTGACTAAAAAATGTGCAAAGAACTGAACAGATATTTCTCAAAAGAAGGCACGCAAATGGCCAGCAGGTATACAAAAAAGTGCTCAAGATCACTAAACATCAAGGAAATGCAACTCAAAACCACTATGAGATAACACCTCACACTTGTTAGGGTGGCTATTATCAAAAAGACAAGTGATACCAAATGTTGGTGAGGATATGGAGAAAAGGGATCTCTTGTATATTGTTGGTGGGAATATAAATTAGTAAGTCGTTATGGAAAACAATATGGAGGTTTCTTGAAATATTAAAAATATTTAAAATAGAACTATCTCATGATCTAGCATTCCCACTTCTGGGTATATATGTATAATATATATATATATATATATAATATATTATATATTATAAATTATATATGATATATAATATATAGAGAGAAAGTAAATAAAATCAGGAACTCAAAGAGATATCTGTAAGGTCATGTTTGTTGCAGCATTATTAACAATAGTCAAGATATGAAAACAACTAAACATCCATGTGTGAGTGGATAAAGAAAATAGTGTTCATGCATTTACATGGAACAGAATATTATTCAGCCTTTAAAAAGGAGACTCGGCCATTAATTACCATATGGATGAACTTGAGGATACTCTACTATGTGAAATAAGCCAGATGCAGAAATACAAATACTGCATAATCTCACTTATAGGCAGATCTCAAATAGCCTAATAGGCAGACAATAGGTTGGTGTTTACCAGAGGCTGGGAGTAAGGGAAAATGGGGAGGTGATGGTCAAGGAAATACAGTTGAAGTTATAAAAGATGAATAAGTTATCAAGATCAAATGTACACCAATGTGACTATCGTTAACAATGCTGTACTGTGTTCCTGAAATTTGCTAAGAAAGTAGATCTCAAGTGTTCTCACCACAAAAAAAGATAAAGGTAATTGTGTGAAATAATGGATATGATAATAAGATTGATTTTGGTGAATTTTCTACAATATATATGTGTATCAAAACATCAAGTTGTTCTATATTCAAAATATATTCAAACTATGTTCAAAAATATAGTTTTTATTTGTCTATAAAGCCTCTATAACCTGAAAATTAAAAAATAGAATAGAGAAGTTAAACCACATGATTATCTCAGTAGATGCAGAGAAAGTATTGACAAAATTCACACCCTTTCATGATATTATATTCAAGAACTTTGAAAAAGGGAGCTTCATCAATCATATAAAGGGTATCTATGAAAAGCCCACAGCTATCATCATTTCTAATGCTCAATATTTTTCCTTTAAGATTGAAAACAAGATGTTCACTCTCACCACTTCTATTCAATAGTGGATCTAATCTGAGCAACCAGGCAAGGAAAAATAGAAAATGCTGTTTCTCAGATAACATGATATTGTATATAAATGCACAATAAAAATATTAATAGTGGAAATATTCCCCAAATTGATCTATAGATTTGACACAATCCTTCTCAAAATCCCAGCTTTTTTCTCTTGCAGAAATTAACAAGCTGATCCTAAAATTCATATGAAATTCAATGCATTCAGAATAGTCAAAATGGTCTTGGAAAAAGAACAAAATCGGACTTCTACTCACATGATACCAAACAAAGCCCCATCATAATGAATCGAGGACCTAAATATAAGAACTGAAACTACAAAAATCAAAGAAGAAAGCATGGAAGTAAATATTTGCAACCGTAAATTAGACAATGATTTCTTAGATAAAATACTATATAGATGACATAGATAAATTAGGCTTCATAACATTAAATATTTTGTGCTTCAAAAAACACTATCAAGAAACTCTAAAGATAACTCACAAAATCAGAGGACGTATTTTCAAATTATATATCTCACAAGTGACTTGTGTTCCAGCTATATAAATTATTCTTGCCATTCAACAACTAAAAGACACATAATAAAACGAGTAAATTATTTTAATAGGCATTTCTTCAAAGAAGACATATAAATCGCCATTAAGCACATGAAAAGATGCTCAACACCATTAGTCATTAGGAAAATGCAACTCAAAATCCAAATGAAACTCTACTTCACATGCAGGAAAATTGTTGTAATGAAAAAGATAATAACGATTTTTGGCAAGAATGTGGAGAAACTGGAACCCACATGTGGGAATGTAAAATTCTGCAGCCGCTTTTGAAAAGTTTGGCAGTTCTGCACAATGCTAAACATACAGTCACCATACGATCTAGCAATTCCACTCTTATATATGTACCCAAGAAAAATGAAAAGATGCCCGTACAAAAGCTTGTATATGAGTGCTCAAAGCAATGTAATTCATAATAGCCAAAAGATGCCAGTAAGTCAAGTGCTCATCAACTTATGAATGGATTTTTAAAAAGTGACTTACCCTAAAATGAAATATCATTCAGTATTAAAATTAATGAAATATATGTTGTGATGTGGATGAGCCTTGAAAACATTGTGCTAAGTGAGAGAAAGCAGATTTTTAAAAGGTCACATATTGTATAATTCCATTTATATATACTGGCAAAAATAAGCAAAGGTGTAAGAGTTAAAAAGTAGCTTAGTGAGTAACTACGGCAGCAGCATGGGGGCAGTAGAGCTCAGAATGTGGGGAGGGGGAAGAGGAGCTGCTGCTCGTTTGTTCGTACAGAGTTTCCTTTGGGATGATGAAATTCTAATATTTAATTATGGTGATGGTTACACAACCTGTAAATATATTAAAAACTATTAATTGTACACTTAAAATGGGTAAATTATATGGTATGTAAATTATATTTTAATAATGCTATTAAAAAGCCAATGATAAAAATAGTACATATATTCTGATACCCATCCTGTTATTGAATATATTAATTAGAGACTCATCTAATCACATGTAACAATAGGATGTTCATGACATTAAATTATTTTAATTTTTCTTATTTTTCCTGTTTTTGAAAAGTTTTACAGTGCACAGGAATTATACTAAAATAACTTTTCAAAAACTTTTATTTAGAGTGAATAACAAAAAAATACATTTTTGGTTTTTTTTGACCACATAGATCTTGTTAGATTTTGTGGTTTCCCTTTTAATTGTAAAAATTGAACACTTTTGTTCTGTTAAAAAATTTACTTTTTCTCTCTGCTTCGGGAATAGAGATACTGTCTCACTACTGAGGCTAGGAAATGATCCCTTAGTTTCTATTTCCCATTCCCAGGCTTACATGAAGGAGAAAATACTCAGATTTTTATGGAATCAAAGCGAAGCAGCATGCTAGCCTACTCCCTCAAGAAACCCCCACACTAGACAGTTTTGAATATATGGGTCTCGTACAAGGAATTAAGCTCCAATTTGAGAGACAGAATTGATGGGGTCAGTACTTTTCATTTTTGAGTGTTCATAAAAAAGGAAAGTACCCAACTCCTGTGACTGGGGGAAGGGAGATGATTCTAGAGGCAGAAAAGGATGGAAACTCTGGGTTCTAGGGATCTGAATTCCAGATCACTCCAAGACAGTGCTGTTTAGTGCCTGCTGCCCTGAGGAAATGGCCATGTAATACTGAAATGAAATATCTAAGAATAAAGGGCAGGTGACTTGGGAATCAGAAAGAGGCACACCTGGAACACATGAGCTCAGAGGGCGAGTTCTGTTTTCTCTTAAAGATGATCAGAGGCCTGGACAGACAGACACCTCACATGATGGCCCAACAGCAGCAGATGGACCTGAGGATGCCCACATTTCACGAGCAATATTGGCAGCAATGTGAACTAGGGCAAAAGTAGGTCAATTGAAAATCCAACCAACTCTTTTCTACTTTGTACTGAATATAACCTGTATTTTTGGAGTGGGAGGGTAATGCAGAGGGCAGAGTTGCTCGTTAAGGGGAGAACAGGATATACCAGCTAGTTCTACAGGGAAGGAGTTTGAAGTTCTGATTTGGAGAAATAAAACAGTGATAAAATTGTCCCTGGTGTTTTGGTGCAGGGTGCGTGTGGGTTACATAAACACGCTGTATGCATATTTTGAAAGTTACTCTGTATTTTTCATTTTCCTACTGGTATTTTGTACTATGAGTTTAGCACAAATTTGGTTGAAAGGGGTCAAATGAAGCACACAAAATGGTGATGTGGTAATAATATAATTAAATAATTTACATGCACCTCTCTTTTCCTTTCAAAAAGCAATTATGCTAAATACATTGTGGTATTCCGAATCAGTGTTTGAAACAGAAGAAGAGCATTAATGGAAAAACTCTTGAAAGCCGTACAAAGTCTAGAGTTCAGTTATTAATGATGTGTACTGATGTGGGTTTTTCAGCTTTGAGAAATGTCTTATATAACAACAGGAGAAATGGTGCAAAGGGTTTATGAGAATTCTCTGTACTTTCTTTGCAACTTTTCTGTAAATTAAAAAAGTTATGGAGTAAAATGTTAATTAGAAAAGTAGTTATGACTTACATGATCTCTACCACATGTTACTCTTCCCTTAAGTTTCCAGCTGAAGAGCCAATTCATGTGGCATTTAAAAAGAATTTATGGGTATATAATAGTTGTACATATTTATGGGGTACATGTGATACTTTGATACAAGTATACAATGTTTAATGATCAGAGTAACTGGGATATCCATCACCTTAAAAAATGCACCATTTCTTTGTGTCGGAAACATTTCAAATCCATTCCTCTAGTTATTTTGAATTACACAATAAATTATGTAAACTATAGTCACCCTATTATGCTACCAAATACTAGATCTTATTCCTTCTAACATTTTAACATTACAGACTCAAAATATTGGCACCCGGTTTGTACAAGCTTTCAATCTAACTGCTGCTTATTCTAGAGAAAACTCAAGAAAGGAAATCCATCCGTTAACGTAGTTAAATTTGATGCACACTATCAGTTACAAATAAGCTATATATTTGCTACTTTATAATTTGCTTCAGATTAATTTTCAACTAGAAATTTCTTCTTGTATTCTTTTTGCATGTTTTATGCAATGTTAATTTTGTAATAATTTTACTTTAATTTTTCGTTTAGTAGCCAATGAAAGTGCAGGCAGAGAATAATACGCATGCAAAGCGAGCTGTCACGTGCTCTGTGGCACTCTTTCCCAAGCAATAACCCAGTTCTACCATTAGGATGAAATTTCTAAACTTCGTTCTTCCAGTGTATCTGTCTACTCTGGAGGTGAACAAATGCCTCATAAAACAGCCCAATGGTGCAATTATCACTTTAGTATTAGAGGGACACTGGCAAGTGCTAAAATTCCACATTAGATACATTTTATTGTAACTATAAACTCGCAGTGGCCTTTAGGTATTTGCTACAGTGTTAGTAATGATTCATGCTTGACATCTGACAAGAAATGGAAGGATGCCTTATTTGATAAAAAACCAGTATAAGGAGATTAAGAGATGAGTTTTGGGTAAATTGTGTGTAAGATAATGGCTCATCAAATATCCAGTGCCACACTTCAATAAAGTGCTGGCAATTTAACATGTTTATGCCAAAATAAGATGTTTCAAGTGACATATTACCATCTCTGATTTTCAAAGTACATAGTGATACCCTAAGCAGTCTTAACAGGTGGGGACATAAAGCAGGCTCTCTTCCGCTTTCTTTATTTACACAAATAGCTGCCAGCATAATTCTAGGTTAGCAGATTGAACAGAGCCTAAAAGAACATCACTGATATTTGATATATCTTTTGGTTAGTCTAAATTATAAATTTCTTATTTTGAATTAATTCTACTTTTCTCTGGAATTTATACCCACAAGTATTTTTCTTTACTTTTGACAATTCAGAGAAACACTGAAGGAAAGGATTATTTTGTAAAGAACAATCAAATCCCTTTTACTCTCATTGCCTTAAACGTAGGTTTATGGAGAATCCTCTTTACAGTATTTCTGTGTTAAAAAATGTTATCATTACTGTAAACCTATAATGTCTTTTAAATTTTTAAAATGTAACATTAGGTAAATAATGTTTTCTGTTTTCATATAGATTTTATAATTATGCTAGATAAATAATATTACATCAAGTGGGGTCCTATCCCAGAATTCATTGAACTGTTCATCTGCTGTAGAACCTTTCAATTTCTTTCAACATTTTTTCATTGTAGATAACATTGCGATTGGCATCTTTATGCAGCTATCTTTTTTTGTATAATTACTTTCTTAATATAAATTTCCCAGAAGTGGGATTATTGCCTTAAAACAGTAGCTGTGTTATAGTTCTTAAGATATACTTCTATATTGTTTTGTAACATGTTTTGTCATTTTGCTGTCCTGCTTTCGTACACAGACATTTAATGAAACATGCCATATATGTTGACAGAACTCATGTTTACATTATGGTTCCCCCAAATACCATTTGAGTAGAGAAGTTAGAGACATTCACTTATATTTTTGCTATAGAAAGGAGTATCCTCTATTTTATTTTATTTTATTTTATTTTAAAGATAGAATACATCTGCCTAGGATATGAGCAACCTTTTGTTTTTGCCTTTCCAGATTTTAGAAGTTGTGCTATTACCAGATTGCACATTAAGTATCAGTAATTTACAATAGCAAATGTTGCTACCTAGCTTTATATTAGTTGATATAACTTCTCTTTTTTTTTTTGTCTAGGTAAAATCTAGTTCTAATGTTTATAGTACTTTAAGTAAGACATCGACTTATTTGTATCTGTTATTTTATTTAAAAAGTGACACCTAAGGATTTTCTGCTAATGTAGCTTTTATTTGCATGTAAAGCTGCATAGTGTTATATTGAACAATAGGCACTGTTACATAATTGTGAGGAATCATTTCAATTAAAGTAGATTATAATCACAATATAGTATATAACATATAATCATAATATAACACATATATAAGAAAACATTCAAGACTACTCTTAGTATCAGTGACAACAATTATAGAAACTGTGAATGTTGGGTTAGTCTGATCATTGACATTGTAATGATTAAATCTGATTCTATTATTATTAGATAATAATGCATTGCTACTGATTAACGAGCTGTGAACAATGAATCATTTAGAAAAACAACAAGATCAAATAACCCAAAAGATCTATTTTAGTTAGAAACATATGATAATTCGTATACTCTCAGGGTGTACTCGCTTTCCATTCAGCTGACTCTCTTCTATCTCAATATTTCTGTATTAACTGGCATGATCCTAATTACAGAGAAAATGATGTGTGGGGAACAGAATAGATTTCTGCTCTCACTCTGCAATATCAAACGATATAGAGGATATTATCAAACTATTTGTATTTACATTTGCCAATTTAAAAACTCATAATCATATGATGAGAAATAAGTGTTAATATGAAACTATTAAGTTGTGAAAAAAATTAGAAATTGGTGAAGGTTCACCATTACCTTGAGGGACACCAGTAAATTAGTACAGCCTCCTCTGTTGAGTGATTTTGAGGGAAGGTTTAGGTATAATTTGACTACTAGGTTTTCAGAGGGTTGTTCTGTTATCCTCAAATGTTGCTCTGTTATCCTCAGAGGTCAATTATGCAATCATTAATTGTCTTCATTTTGCTAATTTTTCTGTAAGAAGAAAGACATTCACACGTTAGCCCTAACTATTTCACTTCAACTTACATACATTTGATATAACTTCTGGGATGGGCAGGGGAGAATGAGGCATTTTCCAGTGAAATGAACCCATTTCTTGTCAGCAAATTAATCTGATTAGAGCTCTAATAAATCCGCCTAAACTGAAATGTCTTCATGTAAAGCAACTGTGTGCAATAAACAACTAAAACTTCATAAATCATTTGAGACTGAACTGTCCATAATAGAAATTGCTTGACAACCACTTTTTCCTGTAGACTGCCCTCTATATCTATGTAATATTGCTCCATGGAAGAAAAGTGAGATGATTCCAGGTAAAGGAGACATGAGTAAATTTGCCTCTAAAATACTTGCGCCTCTCAGGGGTGACTTTATTGCATTGTGTTTCTCTCTTTTTATCAATCACTAATTCAAATATCATAAAGCAGTTTGGATTCAGAATTCTGAAACTTTCCATCCGTATATTTCATAATATTTGCATAAATTATCCACATATGTATTTAGATAATTTCTTTATTCAGCATGCATTTTTTATTTTATTTTATTTTTTCTTTTATTTATTTTTATTTATTTTTTATTATACTTTGAGTTCTAGGGTACATGTGCAAAACATGAAGGTTTGTTACATATGTATACATGTGTCATGTTGGTGTGCTGCACCCATCAACTCGTCAACACCCATCAACTCGTCATTTACATCAGGTGTAACTCCCAATGCAATCCCTCCCCCCTCCCCCCTCCCCATGATAGGCCCCGGTGTGTGATGTTCCCCTTACGGAGTCCAAGTGATCTCATTGTTCAGTTCCCAACTATGAGTGAGAACATGCGGTGTTTGGTTTTCTGTTCTTGTGATAGTTTGCTAAGAATGGTGGTTTCCAGCTGCATCCATGTCCCTGCAAAGGACGCAAACTCATCCTTTTTTATGGCTGCATAGTATTCCATGGTGTATATGTGCCACATTTTCTTAATCCAGTAAGTCACGGATGGACATTGGGGTTGATTCCAAGTCTTTGCTATTGTGAATAGTGCTGCAATAAACATATGGGTGCATGTGTCTTTATAGCAGCATGATTTATAATCCTTTGGGTATATACCCAGTAGTGGGATGGCTGGGTCATATGGTACATCTAGTTCTAGATCCTTGAGGAATCACCATACTGTTTTCCACAATGGTTGAACTAGTTTACAATCCCACCAACAGTGTAAAAGTGTTCCTATTTCTCCACATCCTCTCCAACACCTGTTGTTTCCTGACTTTTTAATGATTGCCATTCTAACTGGTGTGAGATGGTATCTGGTTTTGATTTGCATTTCTCTGATGGCCAGTGATGATGAGCATTTTTTCATGTATCTGTTGGCTGTATGAATGTCTTCTTTTGAGAAATGTCTGTTCATATCCTTTGCCCACTTTTGGATGGGGTTGTTTGTTTTTTTCTTGCAAATTTATTTGAGTTCTTTGTAGATTCTGGATATTAGCCCTTTGTCAGATGAGTAGATTGCAAAAATTTTCTCCCATTCTGGAGGTTGCCTGTTCACTCTGATGGTAGTTTCTTTTGCTGTGCAGAAGCTCTTTAGTTTAATTAGATCCCATTTCTCAATTTTGGCTTTTGTTGCCATTGCTTTTGGTGTTTTAGACATGAAGTCCTTGCCCATGCCTATGTCCTGAATGGTACTACCTAGGTTGTCTTCTAGGGTTTTTATGATATTAGGTCTAACATTTAAGTCTCTAATTCATCTTGAATTAATTTTCGTATAAGGAGTAAGAAAAAGATCCAGTTTCAGCTTTCTACTTATGGCTAGCCAATTTTCCCAGCACCATTTATTAAATAGGGAATCCTTTCCCCATTTCTTGTTTTCCTCAGGTTTGTCAAAGATCAGATGGCTGTAGATGTGTGGTATTATTTCTGAGGACTCTGTTCTGTTCCATTGGTCTATATCTCTGTTTTGGTGCCAGTACCATGCTGTTTTGGTTACTGTAGCCTTGTGGTATAGTTTGAAGTCAGGTAGCGTGATGCCTCCAGCTTTGTTCTTTTGACTCAGGATTGTCTTGGCAATGTGGGGTCTTTTTTGGTTCCATATGGATTTTAAAGCAGTTTTTTCCAATTCTGTGAAGAAACTCATTGGTAGCTTGATGGGAATGGCATTGAATCTATAAATTACCTTGGGCAGTATGGCCATTTTCATGATATTGATTTTTCCTATCCATGAGCATGGTATGTTCTTCCATTTGTTTGTGTCCTCTTTTATTTCACTGAGCAGTGGTTTGTAGTTCTCCTTGAAGAGGTCCTTTACATCCCTTGTAAGTTGGATTCTTAGGTATTTTATTCTCTTTGAAGCTATTGTGAATGGGAGTTCATTCATGATTTGGCTCTCTGTTTGTCTGTTACTGGTGTATAAGAATGCTTGTGATTTTTGCACATTAATTTTGTATCCTGAGACTTTGCTGAAGTTGCTTATCAGCTTAAGGAGATTTTGGGCTGAGACGATGGGGTTTTCTAAATATACAATCATGTCATCTACAAACAGGGACAATTTGACTTCTTCTTTTCCTAACCGAATACCCTTGATTTCTTTCTCTTGCCTGATTGCCCTAGCCAGAACTTCCAACACTATGTTGAATAGGAGTGGTGAGAGAGGGCATCCCTGTCTTGTGCCAGTTTTCAAAGGGAATTTTTCCAGTTTTTGTCCATTCAGTATGATATTGGCTGTGGGTTTGTCATAAATAGCTCTTATTATTTTGAGGTACGTTCCATCAATACCGAATTTATTGAAAGTTTTTTTATCATGAAGGGCTTTGAATTTCTGCATCTGTTGAGATAATCATGTGGTTTTTGTCCATGGTTCTATTTATATGCTGGATTATGTTTATTGATTTGTGTATGTTGAACCAGCCTTGCATCCCAGGGATGAAGCCCACTTGATCGTGGTGGATAAGCTTTTTGATGTACTGCTGGATTCGGTTTGCCAGTATTTTATTGATGATTTTGCATCGATATTCATCAGGGATATTGGTCTAAAATTCTCTTTTTTTTGTTGTATCTCTGCCAGGCTTTGATATCAGGATGATGTTGGCCTCTCAAAATGAGTTAGGGAGGATTCCCTCTTTTTCTATTGATTGAAATAGTTTCAGAAGGAATGGTACCAACTCCTGCTTGTACCTCTGGTAGAATTCGGCTGGGAATCCATCTTGTCCTGGACTTGTTTTGGTTGGTAGGCTTTTAATTATTTCCTCAATTTCAGAGCCTGCTGTTGGTCTATTCAGGGATTCAACTTCTTCCTGGTTTAGTCTTGGGAGAGTGTAAGTGTCCAGGAAATTATCCATTTCTTCTAGGTTTTGTAGTTTATTTGCGTAGAGGTGTTTATAGTATTCTCTGATGGTAGTTTGTATTTCTGTGGAGTTGGTGGTGATATCCCCTACATCATTTTTTATTGTGTCTATTTGATTCTTGTCTCTTTTCTTCTTTATTAGTCTTGCTAGTGGTCTATTAATTTTGTTGATCTTTTCAAAAAACCAGCTCCTGGATTCATTGATTTTTTTGGAGGGTTTTTGTGTCTCTGTCTCCTTCAGTTCTGCTCTGATCTTAGTTATTTCTTGCCTTCTGCTAGCTTTTGAATGTGTTTGCTCTTGCTTCTCTAGTTCTTTTAATTGTGATGCTAGGGTGTAAATTTTAGATCTTTCCTGCTTTCTCTTGTGGGCATTTAGTGCTATAAATGTCCCTCTACACACTGCTTTAAATGTGTCCCAGAGATTCTGGTATGTTGTATCTTTGTTCTCATTGGTTTCAAAGACCATCTTTTTTTCTGCCTTCATTTTGTTATGTACTCAGTAGTCATTCAGGAGCAGATTGTTCAGTTTCCATGTAGTTGAGTGGTTTTGGTTGAGTTTCTTAGTCCTGAATTCTAGTTTGATTGCACTGTGGTCTGAGAGACAGTTTGTTATAATTTCTGTTCTTTTACATATGCTGAGGAGTGCTTTACTCCAATTATGTGGTCAATTTTGGAATAAGTGTGATGTGGTGCTGAGAAGAATGTATATTCTGTTGATTTGGGGTGGAGAGTTCTATAGATGTCTATTAGGTCCACCTGGTGCAGAGTTGAGTTCAATTCCTGGATATCCTTGTTAACTTTCTGTCTCATTGATCTGTCTAATGTTGACAGTGGGTTGTTGAAGTCTCCCATTATTATTGTATGGGAGTCTAAGTCTCTTTGTAAGTCTCTAAGGACTTGCTTTATGAATCTGGGTGCTCCTGTATTGGTCACATATATATTTAGGATAGTTAGCTCTTCTTGTTGAATTGATCCCTTTACCATTATGTAATGGCCTTCTTTGTCTCTTTTGATCTTTGATGGTTTAAGGTCTGTTTTATCAGAGACTAGGATTTTAACCCCTGCTTTTTTTTGTTTTCCATTTGTTTGGTAGATCTTCCTCCATCCCTTTGTTTTGAGCCTATGTGTTTCTCTGCATGTGAGATGGGTCTCCTGAATACAGCAGACTGATGGGTCTTGACTCTTTATCCAATTTACCAGTCTGTGTCTTTTAATTGGACCATTTAGTCCATTTACATTTAAGGTTAATATTGTTATGTGTGAACTTGATCCTGTCATTGTGATATTAGCTGGTTATTTTGCTCGTTAGTTGATGCAGTTTCTTCCTAGCATCGATGGTCTTTACATTTTGGCATATTTTTGCAATGGCTGGTACCGGTTGTTCCTTTCCATGTTTAGGGCTTCCTTCAGGGTCTCTTGTAGGGCAGGCCTGGTGGTGACAAAATGTCTAAGCATTTGCTTATCTGTAAAGGATTTTATTTCTCCTTCACTTATGAAACTTTGTTTGGCTGGATATGAAATTCTGGATTGAAAATTCTTTTCTTTAAGAATGTTGAATATTGGCTCCCACTCTCTTCTGCCTTGTAGTTTCTGCCGAGGATCTGCTGTTAGTCTGATGGGCTTCCCTTTGTGGGTAAGGCGACCTTTCTCTCTGGCTGCCCTTGACATTTTTTCCTTCATTTCAACTTTGGTGAATCTGACAATTATCTGTCTTGGAGTTGCTCGTCTCAAGGAGTATCTTTGTGGCATTCTCTGTATTTCCTGAATTTGAATATTGGCATGCCTTACTAGATTGGGGAAGTTCTCCTGGATGATATCCTGAAGTGTTTTCCAACTTGGTTCCCTTTTCCCCCTCACTCTCAGGCACACCAATCAGACGTAGATCTGGTCTTTTCACATAATCACATATTTCTTAGAGGCTTTGTTCATTTCTTTTTCCTCTTTTCTCTCTAGACTTCTCTTCTTGCTTCATTTCATTCATTTGATCTTCAATCATTGATACTCTTTCTTCCAGTTGATCGAGTTGGTTACTGAAGCTTGTGTATTTGTCAAGTAATTCTTGTGTCATGGTTTTTATCTCTATCAGTTCGTTTATGGCCTTCTCTGCATTGATTATTCTAGTTATCCATTCTTCCGTTCTTTTTTCAAGATTTTTAGTTTCTTTGTGCTGGGTACGTAATTCCTCCCTTAGCTCTGAGAAGTTTGATGGACTGAAGCCTTCTTCTCTCAACTCATCAAAGTCATTCTCCATCCAGCTTTGATCCATTGCTGGCGATGAGCTCTGTTCCTTTGTAGGGGGAGATGCGCTCTGATTTTTTGAATTTCCAGCTTTTCTGACCTGCTTTTTCCCCATCTTTGTGTTTTTATCTGCCTTTGGTCTTTGATGATGGTGACGTACTGATAGGGTTTTGGTGTGGGTGTCCTTTCTGTTTGTTTTCCTTCTAACAGTCAGGACCCTCAGCTGCAGGTCTGTTGGAGTTTGCTTGAGGTCCACTCCAGATCCTGTTTGCCTGGGTATCAGCAGTGGAGGCTGCAGAAGATAGAATATTGCTGAACAGCAAGTGTTGCTGTCTAATTCTTGCTCTGGAAACTTGGTTTCAGAGGTGTGCCGAGCCGTGTGAAGTGTGAGATGTCGGTCTGCACCTAGTGGGATATGTCTCCCAGTTAGGTTACTCAAGGGTCAGGGACCCACTTGAGCATCCAGTCTGTCCATTCTCAGATCTCAGCCTCCTTGCTGGGAGACCCACTGCTCTCTTCAAAGCTGTCAGACAGGGTCATTTACTGCATTTTTAAAGTAATTAGTATATATTACGCTTTTTCTGGATACCTTAAATATGAGGATGAGAAGACACACTTTCCATTCTTGGGGAGTTCTATCTGGTATTAGAGACAGGAATTAAAAAATGTGTTTGCAACATTGGATAATTAAAGCAATAGTAAAAATATTATTATGCATATTTTTTGTAATGCAGTTTTGCTGTTGAAAGCATAGTTGATTGATGGCCCCAGCTGCTGTCCCTCTGTGTCTACCACTGACTTGTGCCCAGACACCACTTCTGGCTGCTCTCAGCCAGTGACTGAGCACTGCAGGCATAATAAGACAGGCCCAATCTAGCCAGACATAAGACTTCTCCCACAGGTAATGTTGGATCAAAGATTCTCCCTTGGCCTGACTCAACATTTTTTGGACCTGGGGTGCAGTCTGAGACTTTTCCTCCATGATCTTTTTTCCCTTGTCCTTTACGGGTGCCACACTTGCTGCTCCCTTAGAAGAACCTCCCTACCCTCTCTTGCTTCCCCTCCTTTGTATTTTACAGACTTTTCTTCAATAAATCTCAAGTACATCTCATCTCATCTTGTTGTCTGCATCTTGGAGGACCTGAACTAATGAACCATATGTATTGAAGGCTCACTTTGTGGCAAGAACGAACTAAATACATTACCACATGTCCTTTCCTCAGAGCAAACCTGTATGCCAAGTCTCCAATAAGCCAATTTTACAGATGAGGAAATTAATACTTGGAGAGATTAAATGACTAGACTGAAATCATATGGCTAGCAAGAGATGGAGATGGAATTTGTAGCCCTCAAATTTATACCAGCCACCAAGCTGCCACTATACTTAATTGCAAAACCATAACAACTGGTAAAAGAAATGTAGAAGCACAAAAGTAATGATTGTCCTGACAGATGAGAAAATATACTAAACAGTGTGTAACTTTATGTGTATTCAAGCGTAGTAGGTAGCTGGCTAAAAGAGGATTTAAAAAAGCACTATGGCATTAATCATAAAAAGACAAATGACCCAACAAGAAAAATAGGTAAAGGATATGAATAGACATTTATCCAAGAAGATGTACAAATGGCTAGAATACACATGAAAAGATGCTTGGAATCATTAGTAACTGAGATAATGCAACACAAAATCCCAATGAGGTTCTACTTTGTACCTAATAAAATGGCTGTAATGAAAGAGGCAGACGATAACATGGGTTCACAAGGATATGGAGAAGTTGAAACCCTGGAATATCACTGGTAGAAATGTAAAATAGTGCAGCCACTTTCGAAAACAGTTTGGCAGTTTCTCAAAAGGTTAAACCTAGAATTAACATATGACCCAGTAACTGCACTCCTAGTTATTTACCCAAGAGAATTAAAAATGCAAGTCCACACAAAAACTTGTATATAAATGTTCATGGCATTATTTCTCATATAGCAAAAAATACAAGCACCCAAGTTTCATTAACTGATGAATGAATATTAAAAAAGATGTATCTGTATAATGAAGTGTTATTTGGCCACACAAAGTGGTGAAGAACTGAAGCATCCTCCAACATGGAAGAACCTTGAAAACATGCTAAAAAAAATTAAGCCAGACATCACAGGCCACGTATTGTATGACTACACATTTATTTAAAATCTGGAATAGGCAAATCCATAAAGGCAGAAAGTAGATTAGTGATTGTCAGAGAATGGGGGGAGACACAATTGGGAGTACCTGCTTACAAGGAGTTTTCTTTTGGGGGGGTGATGAAAATTTTCCAGATTTATATAGTGATGATGATTGTGTGATTTTTGCAAATATACTAAAAATCATTGAATTGCCTACTTGGAAAGGGTGAATTTTGTGGTATTTGAAGTATGTGTCAATAAAAAGAAACTCAAAAGGTTAGAGAAAATGTTTAAATACAGTTAAAATTGCCATGCTTTCTTTTTCTCTGTGTTCAGAAAGGCACCCCATCCAAATATCTGTAGAACATGATAGGAGGACTTGACCTAAGATAGTGGTGATGGAGATGGAGATGGAGATGGAGGTGGAGGAAAGGTGAGAGTTACTCTTATAGTAGAATCCACAGGGCTTGGGTCAGAAGTGAGGATGGAAAGAGAAAGAAAAATTGAGATCCTGCCATCTCCTGCTTGGACACCTGGATACGTCATAGAGCTACCTTAGCTTATGTTGGGAATCTAAGGCATTAACAATCAAAGTTGGAGGTAAATATTTATTTGAGTATTTTGACTTTGTGGTGCTTGCAAGACATTTGGGTACAATTCTCTTTTTATAATTCGAGATATGAATCCAGGACACAAGAGAATGATTCGGAGTAACAGTCTGAGATCAGCCTGTTTTCTCCATGAAATTACTTTACTCCTGACCTTTTCCTATTGTTAGATACCAAGAGTTCTTTCATGTACAGTGTCTCAAGGCATTTGTTTTTTTTGTTTGTTTGTTTCTTTAATTGCAAAGTGAATGTAGTTTCAATGTTCTTTCTTGAGTTTCAAAAGAGATGTCTGAATCCAGGGAAGAGAGAGTTGCTTTCAGACAAAATTATTTTGTTTGTGTTGTAATATTCTTGGCATTTTATACCCTAAGCCAAAAATACCATAAGCAACAGATTTTTGGAAAAATGCAAACACCCATGCAGACAGCATAGACACTATGGTTGAGAGTTGCCTGGCTAGAGATGGCAGTAATTTGAAAGTATTTAAAATACATTAAGTCCCTTGGGTTTCCTCAACACTTCGACCCCTCATTTCTCTAAAGTGCAATCTTGAAGGTGAAGGCTGATGGTAGGTGGGGGTGGGGTGGGTTAGTCAGATTTGTGTGCATTTTTCCTGGAAGAAAACCAGAAGTTGTAGCACGTCCTTGTTAGAATTCCTATCCACTGGCATAGGCAGACAGCTGGAAGTAAAGACCACAGGTATTGCTTAGTTTTAAGTAATCCTGTGGGAGTCCCCCATAAATTTTCTGTGTGCACCAGAGAACGTCTGAGAGCTTCTAGTCACTGAGAATGATTTGAAGAAAATGCCTCAGTTTCTTCATCTGTAAAATGGAGAACTGATACGGGAATTAAATGAGTAGAAAAATATAGAATACTTAAAACTTAAAATAGTGCCTAGCATGTAGCATGTGCTCCAAATGAATTATCGTTATTAGTGTAGAACTGGGAAAGAACAAACTGAAATCTACCCTGGCCTCACCTGGATGTATTGCAAACACCCAAGTAGGAAAGGTTGTAAGCTGACACGAAACCTGTTATATTAATGATAAATATCTGTATTTTTGTGGTGTGTGTTTCTGCGTGAACACCTACAGTTCAATATGTACAATATGCACAACTAGTAAGTACCCATAAAAATTTTTAAAAGAATAAATGTACCAGTCCTTAATGGTTGTACCATTAAGGACTTTTGGTTTTTTTTTTTTTTTTCATAGAAAGTCTTGAGTTACAGAGTCCACTTCATTATACTTAAGTAATAGTACTTGAAGTGGGTTTACTAATCTAATATAATAACCACTAATTTCATTTGGGTTCCTCAGTTTGGTTAACTCCATTACAAAGTCTTATCAAACTGATACTCCAGGAAAATGGGGACTTGATTAGACTTTAACCCTTCAATTGACTGGAGAATAATGCAGACTCACTATGTTTATTTAATGGGTTCCCTCTTTAGAGTAGAGGTCTGGATACTGCCTTCTGGTTCTGCATCCTATTAAATGTCTGTCCAACTATACCAAATGTAATCTCTTGGTCCACAAATTTTTTCTTGAAAATAAAGTGAGGCATACATTTAGTCTCTAAGATCAATTTAGGGGATTTAAATACTTGAAAGTGGTAACATCAGAGACAGAAAAGTAGTTTATAATCTATAACTCACTATTCCATCTTTTTCAAAGATGTTATATTAAATTTGCTTATTTTCTCATATTTCTAAAAATGTGAAAACTCTATTGCCAGAATTCCTCTGGCATAATTTGGTCTTTGACCTTGGCAATGTGTTGGGCTTTGGGAAGTGAAGTGTGACATTACTCAGGAGGTGGGATCAAGGCTGAGGTTATTTCCATCCCCATAGGAAGACTTCACTTAACAATGGGCAAAAAGAGCCAAGAGACATTCAAGAGGAGACCTATCCATGAGTAAAGGCACAAGATAGAATGTGAATGTCACATTAATGACTAAGTAGGCGGTGTTCCATTCAAGAGAGTAAATGTCTAATTGTGGTACAGTGGGATATTTGGGTGGAAAGTAGCTAAGTAACTCCAAGAAGGGAGAAGGAATTTGAACATGAAGAAGGTTAAGTGTGGACTTCTGTTGGCAGAAATAGAATAGAGACTATGACAGAAATCTTAAGGCTTTGAGGAAATAACGATCCCTTGTCTTTTCAAAAGTATTAGGTGTATCTTGCCTATAAGATAGTCTTTCATGGTATAAGAACAGGGAATGTTAACTTAGTAATACATTTTCTACACTTTGGAAATGGAGAAGAGTATAGTCAGGAATCTTTACAGGTATTGACTTTTAAAGCTGTCAGTTCTATTTGATAACTTTGATTCAGGTTTACTGGTTGATCATTCCTACGGCAGGCATGAAGGCACTCTGATTATCAGGGAAAGGTGTTCTACATGGAAAATACAGTTATTAATTCAGATAATTTGATATTATTTAGTATGAAATAAAAATTTAAATAAAACAAAAATGCTTGATGCACTAGATAAACTAGTTACATTCAACTCTCCCTGTATTTGTCAAAGAGACAGGAGAATTTTAAGGACAAATACCTACTGTGTTGTCTTCAAAGAACCATAATATATATAGACTTGTGTTGTGCTTATAAATGAGAAAGTATGTATATATTAATTTGTTCTTGCATTACTATAAAGAAATACCTGAGACTGGGTAATTTGTAAAGAAAAGAGGTGTAACTAGCTCATGGTTCTGCAGGCTGTACAGGAAGCATGGCTGGGGAGGCCTCAGGAAACTTACAATCATGGTGAAAGTTGAAGGGGAGGAGGTGAGGCATGTCTTTCATGGCAGGAGCAAGAGGAAGAGAGAGAAGGGAAATGTGTCACACAGTTTTAAACAACCAGATTTCATGAGAACTCACTCACTATCATGAGAGCAGCACTGAGGGGATGGCATTAAACCATTCATGAAGAATCTACCCCCAATATCCAATCACCTCCCAGCAGACCCCACATCCAACACTGATAATTACAGTTGAACATGAAATTTGGGTGGGGACACAGTTCGAACCACATCAAAGAGGGAAACCATTTGCAAAAATAAGATGTTATAAGTATGCCACTGGTTGAAGAGGAAAAGGATAATGCAGACCCAATGTTTGTTACAGGGCTGTGGCTAACAACATATAGTTCTCCATGTCATTGTGTGACATCATCTGGTAAATTATGACATTCATTTAACTGACCCATGCAGAAGTAAATTTCTGTTTCAGGCAAAGCTGCATGAATAAAATAAAAGAAAATAAACTACTTTTACTTAGTGAGTTCACAATTCTTATACCCCCACCCCCGATAAATCTAGAAGTTTCCTTGGGTTTTTCTGTTTTTGTTTGAGTTTGGAAACCGGAAACTATTAAGTGGCTCTATAAACATTTAAATGTTTTACTATCTTGGTTCCTAATCACATTAAAGAAGCAGTGGGAAGCAAAAAAGGAGAACCAGGCAAAATAATACATAAACATTGCACATTTCACAGCTCTCACTATTCAATAAAGGTGTAGGCATTAATTATAGGTTCAGAGGAAATGTACTTTATTGGATAAATTTTCTATTTTAAAGACTTCATGAATCTATTGCAGAAAATTAGAAAAGAACAAAATTTATTGAGAATCTTGCATATTCTCTATATTCTATTTTGGTGTCTGTAATTACTGAGTGTGTGTGTGTGTGTGTGTATTTACAGTAAAGTCATATGCTACATCTTCTTTTGTAATTTCGATTTTTTAATTTTTGAGACAGCATCTCACTCCATCACCCAGGCCTGCAGTGCTGTGTTGCAATCATGGCTCAGCTCACTACAGCCTCAGCCTCTGGGCTCCAGCAATTCTCCCATCTCAGCCTCCCCAGAAGCTGGGGCTACAGTCATGTGCCACTCTTCCAGGTTAATTTTTTGTATTTTTTGTAGAGACAGGGTTTCACCATATTACCCAGACTGGTCTTGAAACCCTGGGATCAAGCAATCCACCCATTCAGCCTTCCATAGTGCTTGGATTCCAGATGTGAGCCACCCTGCCTGGTCTATCTTGTTTTATAAATTAACCTTTTGATATTTTTTGCACCACCTTGATTGCTTATTATTTTTTTTTAAAAGACTTGATTCTTAGAGCAGTCTTAGATTCACAGCAAAATTGAGTAGAAAGTACAGAGTTTCCATATACTTACTGCCCCCACACAAACACAGCCTCCCAAAAGTGGAACATTTTCACCTTTATTTTTAAAGTTTAGTCTAGACACCAGAGAAACATATTCAATGTAGTTATTTAAAAGAAAACTTGCATTTAGTACTAGAGACTATGCAACTCGGGCATCTGAAACACACCCTTCCTCACAGAGATCCTGAATCACATGAAGATGATGTCATAAGTTAATTCCAGAAATAGGATCAAAGCTAAAAAAAACTTTGATGTCTATTGTTTCTCTCTGGTTTTGTTATTGTCCCCTTTTCTAATCCTTGCAGCGTTGTTACAATCCAATTATCTATGAGAACTTTAACTTCCATAGCTGTCACTATCCATTGTATTTCCGCATACATTATCTATGTTTTCCTTGTTGTTTTCAACTGTTTCAAAACAACTAGAGCTCTTGGTTTAATTGGCATACTTTGTAACTTTCAATTTTATGTTTGTATCTTTTCACATTTTTAAAATTGTTGTAGAAGTTATATAATATGTAACATCATATATTAAATATACACAGAGTGTGTATATAAATATACATATGTATGTGTCTCTATATATACATATATACATGCTCTCTCTCTGTGTGTGTGTGCGTGTGTGTGTGTGTGTGTGTGTGTGTGTGTGTGTGTGTGTATGATTTACCCCAGAGTACTTACTACCAGACTGTAAGTGATTTTCTTTCAGTCCTGGCCACCAACAGCGTTTTCCAAAATCTGATGCTTGAGTCCTACCTCTTAGCCAATTGAATCTGAAGTTTCAGGAATAAGGCCTGGGCATCAGAATGGCTGGTAATGTGCAACCAAGTTTGAAAACTCCTAATGTAGCCAAGCACAGTGGCTTACACCTGTAATCTCAGTACTTTCAGAGGTAGAGGCAGGAGGATTACTTGAGCTCGGGAGTTTGAATCCCACCTGGATAACATAGAAAGACCCTGTCTCTACAAAAAAAAAATAAAAAAAAAAAATAGTAAAAACTGTTGAGTGGGCATGGTGGCCTACATCTGTGGTCCCAGCTATTTGAGAGGCTCTGGTGAGAAGACTGCCCAAGCTGAAGAGGCTGAGGCTGCAGTGAGACAGTAATGCCACTGCAGTCCGGTGTGACAGAGTGAGATTCTATCTCAAAAAAAAGAAAAATAAAATAAAAATAATTTTAAATAAGAAGTAAAACTAGTGATGTAAATGTTGGGCTTAGAAAGCTGTTTCTTTCATTAAAATGAAGTTTCCCAGTAGGTGTAGATGAAGGAGTTTTGTACAGAAATCCATAGAGAACCGCCTTTGTCCATGAGAATTGTTCTAGATTTAGAGCATCCTCACCTAGGCTTTTGTGCCCACTCTATGTCTCATCGTGGCTTTTCACACTGTCAAATGTTGTGTATTTTATTCAGTTATCCAGGGAACTGATGATGGTCAAATATTTCCATTTTTCTTCTAAAGTAGATATTTGTTTTGCTCATCTTTCACGTTCTGTTAATAGATACTTCAATTCCCGCCTACTTTCTGGCATTTCTACCCCTTCATTTTGATTTGGCACTGAAAGCAGAAGGTGAATCTACTTTTCTATATGACTGAGATAGGATGCATACTAGGTGGACAAAAGCAATGTGTGTTAAAGAGATGAACTTCATATGTGCGTGCGCCTCTCAAGTAGCTGGGACCGCAGATGCTTGGTACCATGCACAGCTAATAGTTTTTACTATTTTTTGTAGAGACAGGGTCTTGCTGTATTATCCAGGTGGGTCTCAAACTCCTGGGCACAAGTGATCCTCCTGCCTTGAGTTCCCACAAGGTGCTGAGATTTTGGCTACACACACCACACACACACACACACACACACACACACACACACCCCCAAATGCCAAAAACCTTCCTTATTAAATCTCTTAAATGAAGTGTATTCAAATAATGAAACTCTCATATATTATACCAATTTATCCTTTCCTCAAACAACGTCTTCAGAAATACTTTGCTATACTTCATGTCCCCATTTTCTTTTAAACAAACAATGTATTAATCATGGTCTCCTGTTTCACAGAATTCCACCTGGAGCTGTCATTCACTCTGCATCAACTGAAAATACTTCAGAGCCTTCTCTTGTGCTCTTCCCCTTTCCCAACAGTTTCATACATAATCTATGGGTAATTCTACAGCACTTTTGTTTTAATGACTGAGTATATCTCTGATCAGGATGTAGCAATCACAGAATAATAAGCGTAATCACATCAAGAAAGACTTTGTTGCTTTGTCTGTGGAATATGCCTATTGGAACCTGCACCTGCTCCAAATCTGGAAATGCTTTCAGGTTGTCAAATATCAGTTGTCAGTGGACTTCCAATGAACCTTTTCTGAAAACAGAATTAATGCAGTTTCCTTGAAACATTATCTCATTTGGCTTGTAAATAGTCATCCTGAAGTGTTTTATGGGGTGGGGGGAAACATATATCACAGAAATCAAAAAATTAAAATGAAGATTTATGTGCATCATTTTCCAGTTTAGAGAACAATTATTCTTTTGAGAGATGGCTTTTTAAAGAAATAACTTGTATGTATGTTTTCTGTTTTTATGAATGATTTACACTTAATATGCTGAAATTTGGAAATCTCACAGAACCTGAAATACTGAAGCCAGAGTAGATGAGTATTGATTTAACAGATTTCACTTGGCATTGTTAGAGAATTCTTAAATTACGTAATTCAAGGTTATTCCCAAAGAATAAGTTGTGTTATTGTTCTACAATGAAGTTGCTATCTTTCATGTCAAAACGTAAGATACATTTTCTATGCAAATTTGATAAAATGACTTCTCATTCTATTCTATGCAAGGAAGACTGTTCAATTGTTTTTCAATGTGTCTCTAAATCCCATTTAGTCAGTGGTCAATGGGACATTACCTTTTAATCTGAAAACATATAACTATTTTATAAGTCTCGTTCATCTGAATTATATTAGCATTAGTCATCAGTTGAGAAAAGGGGGAGATGTGAAAATTGTAAAATGGCTACTATCACATAAGCAAGTTGATAAGGGAGTCAATGTATGAGAATTTCAGGATAAAAGAGCTCTGTCCACAGTCTAATTTTTTTTCATATTCTGAAGATCATCTTCTTCTCATAATCACTCAGCATCTTCCTTGACTAAAGCTGCTAGTCAGATGAATGAAGGAAGCTCTCCGTAGAGGAGACACACAAGGGTCAAGAGCTGAATGAAAACAGGGATGATGACGACCAATTAGAAATCCTGCATAATTAAATGACAGCTTGCTGGCTTCAGCCAAGAGCATTAAAATGATTTCGATGGACATTAGACATCCTCGATGAGATCTTAGTTGGCCGTGACATTACCCTTAAAGGAAGTCTGTGCTATCTGGAGAAATACCGTTTCAGAGATCAGACTGAATTGCAGCTAGGATCATATTCGTTAGCAGTCATTAGAATGTTCTCTTTCAATGTCATATCTGGGGTTCTTGGATATGAGATTGCCTGTCTCACAATGGCCTTGGGCATTTTTCAGTCTTCTGGGCTGATTCCCTGAGATTAAGGTATCAGTAATCAGTTTTTACGATAGTCCTATGACTCAACAATTGTTTATTGGATGTTTACAAGGAGGCACCGTTGTTCTAAAACCTAGGGTGTATTAGACAAATGGAAATGTTATATATATACTATATTGGTAATAAACAAACACCAGTAAATGAAACAATAACAAATTATGTAAAATGTTGGAAATAGAATTTGTTCTCTGCCTTTGTAAGCTTGAATTGTTTATGTTGTCTACTAGTTGCCATTAATTTTTAATGGAGGAGTGTGCTGTCCAGAAATGGTGAGCATCTGACTTTGGTTGGCCTGTTAGTCTGTCTTGTTCTCCATGGTTTCCTTTTCTTTTATTATGAAAATGTATATAATCTGCTTTAAATTATCTTCTATATGTTTATTATGTATTTCAGTATCTTTACTGATAAACACTACATTTCAATGAATATTTTTATAATAAAATCTAGCAAAATAGTAAGTGTTTAAAGTATAAAGCCCTCTGCCATATGTATATCCATACACATATGTTGGTTTGTCTTAAGAAAATTGGGTCAGAGCTGTACCTACAATCTCGAACTTTGTTCTTTATTTTTAAAACATCAAGGTGATATATGCAGATTTATCTCACTCTGTTTTAATAGCTGCATAGTATTTCATTATATGGCCATATCACGTTGTATTAATTTGAAACCAGTTGAAAGACATTAGATTGGTTCAGAATTTTCAATAATACTAACTTCCTTGTACATATGCAATCATTTCTATGAAATACAAAGGGTTGGTGGATGCAAATGCATTTTAAATTTAGAGTTACTGCCTAATTGGCCAACAGAATTTTTACGCCAACTTGTACTGTCCCAGTTACATCTGAAAATACCTGTTTCCCCACTAGAATGTTGACTCTTCAAGGACACAGCCTTATCTGCATTTCCACCACTATTTTTGGTCATGTCACGTGTCTACTTAAATCCCTTCGGTGGCTTCTGATTGCTTTCTACAATCTGTTCCCTCCTCATCTCCTCGCCTCATTGGTGTTGTTTGCCTCTTGCTTCCTGCATTCCCCACACTGATTTCTCTTTTAGTTTCTCACATATATTTGCTCTTTCTCACCTCATGTTTTTGTTCACATGATGATTTTTTCTTGGAAAGCACTTTGTCCTCCTCTTTGCCCTGCTAATTTCGACTCATCTATTAGAATTCAGATCAAATGTTAATTTTTCAAAGGAAACTTCTCTTGCCCTGATTAATTTAGTTCTGATATTATTAACTCCTGCAGGGGCCATAATATCTCATTTATAGCACTTTTCACTATTGAAACGTGTATTTTGGTGTGTGATTATTTTTTAAATGTCTGTCTCGTTTGCTAGCATGTAAGCTCCATGAGGGCAGGAAGCAATCTTTCCTGTCCACCAGGAAATCCCAGTCCTCAGCAAACCAGTTTCTACGTGGTAGATGTATTGTAAGTAGATACTGAATAAAATAATTTTTTATTTTATTTAGTATCCCTAGTGCTTAGCAAAATACCTAAGACACAGTAAACACTCAATAATTTATTGTTGAATAGAATGTTTTTTATGTCTGTTCCCAACATTAGCTATTATATTTTCAAAAATTCATGCCAACTTAAAGAAAAAACCTCACTGCAATTTCATTTTCATTTCTTTAAAATTACAAGATCAACCTACTTTCATATGTATTTTTTCATGTTTATTATTATATTTAATTTATTTGGTGAATCCTCTATTCTCAATATTTTCCTATCTTTCAGTTGGGATAAAGAGCAATGTCTATTTTTTACTATAGATCAGCAGTCCCGAACCTTTTTGGCACCAGGGACCAGTTTCATGGAAGACAGTTTTTCCATGGATGAAAGGAAGAGTGGTGGATGGTTTCAGGATGAAACTGTTTCACCTCAGATCATCAGGCATAAGATTCTCATAAGGTGTGTACAACCTAGATCCCTCCCATGCACAGTTCACAGTAGAGTTCGTGCTCCTATGAGACTGTAATGCTGCTGTGGATCTGACAGGAGGAAGAGCTCAGGTAGTAATGCTTGCTCGCCTACTGTTTGCCTCCTGCTGTGCTGTCTGGTTCCTAACAGGCCACCAGCAGGAACTGGTCCACAGCCCAGGAGTCAGGAACCCCTGCTACAGATGAAAATATGAAGATCCATCCAGCTCGTAGCTCAGGCTACTGTGTTCCTGTGGCTTCTCATAGCAACTCAGGTGGGGAAAATATCCTCCCATTCATATTGGTTTGGAATAGAAATAGCACTGGGTGGTCACAGGAAGATGGAAAAACTGAAACAACAGCTAAAACAAAAACCAGGCAAAGAAACTACAGAATAACAGAAAACCCAAAATAAGGAAGAGGAAATAGCCAAAACCCCAGTCAGGGTGACATGTCCATGACTCTTTCAAACAAACCCAAATAAGGGAGAAATGGGGTGGTAACTGGGAGGCCTCGGAAATCCCCTCTTGTTCCAGAATACCTAATAATTATTCCATCCCCTTATTAAAGAAAGACCCATAAAATAGAAATACTGGGTGTTCACAGGAGAATCAGAAAATATCAAGCAGCAATTTCACACAGCAGCAAGAAAGGAGATGTTAAAATTAGCTACAAAGAGAAGGATGAGCCTGGGCTGGTAAGACCAACAGCTGGGGCAGGGGCTCCAGCTGCTTGAAAGCACCTAAGTCCAACATAGCATTGGATTTGACCCACACCCACCCCGGGCCTAAATATATGCTCGTTGCCATACTAAATCACTCACCCACCAGTGCAATGGCAGATACAAGAATGCCCATATTTAGTATAAAAATGGGAGGCACCTCAATTCTCAGAAATCTCTGCCTTTTCCCTAGAAAACCTCATGATTATTCCACCCTTTAATTGGAAGAGCCCGTACAATTAGAAACCCAAACTCCATGTGTGCAACTCACTCTCCCCACTGTGCCTGCACGCCCACTCTTGAATGTGCACTTCCACTTTGCAGGGAAAGTTCCTTGCCTTTCACTTCTTTCTGACCCATTCCTGAATTCTTTCTTGCTGCCGTGTCAATAACCCAGACACCAGCTGGGCTAGGTAGGGTCTCACCAGCATCCAGAGACCCACTTAAGCCCTCCAGCAACCTTACCACTATTGGGAAAACTATAAACTGCTTCTAAGGATGATTGATGGCCTTTCAAGAAACACCTCCTTTAGTTCTCTTCTCCTCTCTATGATTCACAAACAAGCCTTTTCTCTGACTTTGTCCTAATAATTTTTAGTATCTAAAAGGATGCTACTTACTGCTTGCTTTTTATTTGTGTATTCTCTTCTCACATTCCCCACTCTCCTTCCCCAAATCTCCCCTGCCCCCACCCCCTACTGCCCCATTAAGAAGGAATTGTTTGGAAGACTGGGACTCATTCTTGGTCCCTGATGAATCTCCAGTGGCAACAACAGGACATGGAACTTAGTAGGAACTCAATAATTATCCGTTGACTTATTGAGTGGCTGTCCTGTCCAGAGAGCACTGCAAGTTACAAGCATCAGACTGTTAAAAAACAAATTATCCATTTGTTCCAACATTAACTGTTTTGATCCAGATCTATGTTTCTTACCCATCTCTTCCACTTGGGTGAGTTTTCCTAGGATGACTCTCAGTGTTTCAGAAAAGAAAGCTCATCTAGATATTAGTCCCAGGTGAGGACAGGCCCATTCTGACCCTGGCAGGCATTGTAGAAGAGTGGGATGGATGGCTGTGCCTGTCAGGGGGTGGCTAAATGTCCGGATTCTAGATAAACCGTTAGCATTAGACATAGCTCCATATAACCTTGGGCATTCCACTTAATCTCCTGGTGCCTACTTTTCCCCAACTGCTAAACGGGCTAACAAGAGTGCCTGCCTTGTAGAGTCAGTGTGAGGATTAATAGAAGTAATATATGTAAAGCACTTAGAGCAGTGCCTGGCATGTAGTAAGTGCCTGATAGATGTTGTTAGTATTCTATTAGTCTGGGCTCTTAGCTAGAGTTATGTGTCTGTCTCCCTCCCTTGAGGTTAACAAAGAATCCGCACATAGAAAGGTGGTGGCAGATGTAGATCTGGCTTGTTTGCAAATTACCGTCCAGGAATTATTTTTTTCTAACACTCATTTTTGTAAAATGCCATACACTTTTCCTTTTCATTTATTTATTGTCTGTGAATATCTGTGGTCAAAATGGGTATTATCCTATTTCATTTAAAAGTCTGAGGCATAGAAAGGTTAAATGATTTGCTCAAGGACATAACAAATGACTGGTGACTGGGAGATAGAAATTATATGACTTCTAGTCCACTGCTCCAGACCAGGCTCATTCTATTTAGATGTTAAGTTCTTACTTAATATTATAGATCCAAGTGACCTGGACTCATCTCACATTTCCTGTATCATAGCGATATGCAGATGGTGAGTGTAAAAGCAAGGTTACAAGTCAAATGTTGTATCATAGACAGAAAGACTATAAAATTGAAACATGATCCTTTATATCATTCCACTTTTATTTGAGGCCTGTTCTTTCTCCTTACTGACATGAAAATACTATTTATTTGCTTTCTGGAGATGGCATATCCTAGTTTGAAATTATATCTGTCAATTGCAAAATAAAGTTACCAACTATATAAAATAAAAAAAAAATCACCTTGGCAACTTCAAAAATAATAAAGTATGCTATTATAAGAAGTAAAGTTTTACACTAGCAGCAATTTATAATAAAACATTAAATTCATATTTATTGCATGAAAAATAAATTGGACCACATTTATACCCACTACTTTATAGCCACATGCTATATTAGAGGAGAAAGCTGTAATCCATAATGGAAATACACAAATAGAAAAATATTTCCTAGAGCTGTTTTAGTGACTGAGAGTAAGGTAAGCCTTTTGTTAAAATTACACATTGGTATTGCATGAATTGAAAGTTGGAGTTGTGGTTTAGAGAAAATGGCACTGCAGGTTGCATCCAGTGCTGTGGAGTAGAATTCATCAGCATGGGGTAGGAGGAAGAAGCAGCCCAGAGCAGCTGGCCATGGAAGCAAGGCAGAGCAGCTGGAAACTGCTGTGGGAAGCGGCAAAGGCAACGATCCCAGTGGCACCAACAGCAACGGGGTCCAGTAGATGAACAGTGTGAGCCATGGGACAGCAGTAGTGACCCCAGAGGAAGAAACAGCATGGTTACCAGCTCCACTACTGACAGTTGTGCAAACAAGGACAAGAGTGAGGAGCTGTTCAGGCTGAAAGTGTGGGTCACAGCCATTAGAGGAAGAGGGCTGATGACTGTACACTGGGCACAATCTTTGGGTTTTTTCCATGCTGGATGAGGAAGGAAATATTGAAAAGAAATATATCTATCAAACTGAAAAAAAAATCAGGCCTGGCTTGTAACTTCAGACACCGCAGTGTAGTAAAGCCCTGGGCCATTTCAGTTCACATAACATACAATACTTCTGTTAATAAGTCTAATATCACAATGTGCTGTGACTTATTGAACACTTACTCTATGTCAAACATATTTTATCTCGTGTGACGCTTACAAAAACCGTGCTAGGAAACATTATTATGCCCAGCTCCACAATGAGCATAATAATGTTTCCTAGCAGGGTTTTTGTAAGAGTTGCATGAGATAAAATGAGCTCCAAAAACACAAAATTAATCTTCAGTGTCAGCAATGGAGGTGTCAAGATTACAGCAGGGACCATGAACTTTTCACCTAGCTTTACTACCTCTGCTTAGGAGACCGTCGTCTCAGGAGTTTATAGTCTAAATCTGGTTATTAAAGCAATGCAACCAATTTGAAAAAGGAACATTTTCTGCAATACGGACTGTGAATTTGTCTTAAACATGTTTTACTGAGATTGTAGTCACTGCTTTTCTTGTATCTTTCTTTCTTCAGAGATGGAAATTACTTGGCAAATTTCTCTGCTGCCATTTAAGAAACTTTGTATAACAAGTAAAATAAGAGCCAATTCACATGGACGCATACAGAAAATAGGCTTGTTTGTTCAGGTAATGGAAAAGTCACTGGGTATGTCTACAGCTTCAAAACCAGTTTGATTCGGAGACTCAGGAATGTCACCAGAGCCCCAGCACCTACTTTCTGCACATCTCCTAACTGTCTAACTATATGAATTACAAAAGTGTGCTATCCGTTGGCCTAAATCAGGCAAAGTGAACCATCCTTAAAGCTAGAGAGGGCTTTGCCTGGCCATGAGCACTAAGAGTGGAGGAGTATGGGTTCCTGTAGATGGAAAGCTGGGTTAGTTCCTAGGACGGTGAACCTCTGGATGCTGGGCAGCAAAACACCCCTATAGAGAAATAAACGCAGAAGGGATAGAGTAAAAATCTGAATTGCAAGTCAGCACTAGGGGGTTCACTCGAGCTCTGTGAGTATGCCCTGAAGGCTACCTGTAATATTGTTATAAAGAGGGTAATGGGAAGAGTTTACTTTGTATTTGTGGTGAATGGAAGACTTTATTCTTCAAACATTTTCCATAAGAAATAATGTAATATAGGAACATGATGAATAAAGCAAACAGCCTGAGGAGACTATAA
The DNA here is from genome assembly GCF_007565055.1 of Rhinopithecus roxellana. Taxonomy (NCBI): domain Eukaryota; kingdom Metazoa; phylum Chordata; class Mammalia; order Primates; family Cercopithecidae; genus Rhinopithecus; species Rhinopithecus roxellana. The sequence goes on along the minus strand of NC_044569.1, from coordinate 65,257,773 downwards.
TGAAAACACAGGCCTCCCTCTCCCTCTTCATCACTCCCTGTCCTTTAAGACTTTATCCCTCCTCCCTAAGGTGACCACTGTAATAGATTTGCTGTGAAATTCCAGCAAAAAGGTATACATTGACGTATATTTTTGTTCCTCCAAATATTTATGAAGGAAAATGAAGAAGCATTTCCCAACTCATTTAAGGAGGCTAGTACGATTCTCATCACAAAACAGAAAAAAGAGGTTATAAAAAAGACAAAGCTCAGGCCCATTTTACTGATTATTACATAGGTGCTAAAAATCTTGAGCAAAGTTGCAATTGGAATGCAAATGTATATTTAAAGAGATAATATATAAGTGGATTTATCCCAGGTACACAAGAATAGTTTCCATCAGAAAATCCATGAATGTTGTTCATCACATTAATAAATCAAAAGAGAAAACAAATAATCATCTTATTAGATAGAAAAGCCATCTGATAAAATTACTCTTTAACACAAAACTTTCAGTAAATTGAAAACAGGGATCTTCCCTAGTCCGATAAGCCTATCATTTATAACAAATCTGAGCAAATATCACCCTAAATGAAGAAATATTAAAACATATTCTTTGAAAGAAGGAATGACACAAGATGCCCACTCTTTACTTCTAATGGCAACCCCAAATAGTGTAATGAGACAAGAAAAAGGCATTAGAGGAGTAAGGCGTGAAATGGAGGAAATTCAAATCCAATTGGCCCTTGAGCAACATCAGTTTGACCTGTGTGCATCCACTTACACAGGGATGTTTTTCAATCAAACATGGGCCAAAAATATAATATTTCAGGATGCAAAACTTAATACTGAAAGCCGGCTTTTTCTTTTTTTTTTTTTTTTTTTTTTTTTTTATTATACTTTAAGTTCTAGGGTACATGTGCATAACGTGCAGGTTTGTTACATATGTATACTTATGCCATGTTGGTGTGCTGCACCCATCAACTCGTCAGCACCCATCAATTCATCATTTATATCATGTATAACTCCCCAATGCAATCCCTCCCTCCTCCCCCCTCCCCCCTCCCCATGATAGACCCCAGTGTGTGATGTTCCCCTTCCCGAGTCCAAGTGATCTCATTGTTCAGTTCCCACCTATGAGTGAGAACATGCGGTGTTTGGTTTTCTCTTCTTGTGATAGTTTGCTAAGAATGATGGTTTCCAGCTGCATTCATGTCCCTACAAAGGACGCAAACTCATCCTTTTTTATGGCTGCATAGTATTCCATGGTGTATATGTGCCACATTTTCTTAATCCAGTCTGTCACAGATGGACATTTGGGTTGATTCCAAGTCTTTGCTATTGTGAATAGTGCCGCAATAAACATACGTGTACATGTGTCTTTGTAGTAGACTAATTTATAATCCTTTGGGTATATACCCAGTAGTGGGATGGCTGGGTCATATGGTACATCTAGTTCTAGATCCTTGAGGAATTGCCATACTGTTTTCCATAATGGTTGAACTAGTTTACAATCCCACCAACAGTGTAAAAGTGTTCCTATTTCTCCACATCCTCTCCAACACCTGTTGTTTCCTGACTTCTTAATGATTGCCATTCTAACTGGTGTGAGATGGTATCTCATTGTGGTTTTGATTTGCATTTCTCTGATGGCCAGTGATGATGAGCATTTTTTCATGTGTCTGTTGGCTGTATGAATATCTTCTTTTGAGAAATGTCTGTTCATATCCTTTCCCCACTTTTTGATGGGGTTGTTTGTTTTTTTCTCGTATATTTGTTTGAGTTCTTTGTAGATTCTGGATATTAGCCCTTTGTCAGATGAGTAGGTTGCAAAAATTTTCTCCCATTCTGTAGGTTGCCTGTTCACTCTGATGGTAGTTTCTTTTGCTGTGCAAAAGCTCTTTAGTTTAATTAGATCCCATTTGTCAATTATGGCTTTTGCTGCCGTTGCTTTTGGTGTTTTAGACATGAAGTCCTTGCCCATGCCTATGTCCTGAATGGTACTACCTAGATTTTCTTCTAGGGTTTTTATGGTATTAGGTCTAACATTTAAGTCTCTAATCCATCTTGAATTAATCTTCGTATAAGGGGTAAGGAAAGGATCCAGTTTCAGCTTTCTACTTATGGCTAGCCAATTTTCCCAGCACCATTTATTAAATAGGGAATCCTTTCCCCATTTCTTGTTTCTCTCAGGTTTGTCAAAGATCAGATGGCTGTAGATGTGCGGTATTATTTCTGAGGACTCTGTTCTGTTCCATTGGTCTATATCTCTGTTTTGGTACCAGTACCATGCTGTTTTGGTTACTGTAGCCTTGTAGTATAGTTTGAAGTCAGGTAGCGTGACGCCTCCAGCTTTGTCCTTTTGACTTAGGATTGTCTTGGCAATGCGGGCTCTTTTTTGGTTCCATATGAACTTTAAAGCAGTTTTTTTCCAATTCCGTGAAGAAAGTCATTGGTAGCTTGATGGGGATGGCATTGAATCTATAAATAACCTTGGGGAGTATGGCCATTTTCACGATATTGATTCTTCCTATCCATGAGCATGGTATGTTCTTCCATTTGTTTGTGTCCTCTTTGATTTCACTGAGCAGTGGTTTGTAGTTCTCCTTGAAGAGGTCCTTTACATCCCTTGTAAGCTGGATTCCTAGGTATTTTATTCTCTTTGAAGCAATTGTGAATGGAAGTTCATTCCTGATTTGGCTCTCTGCTTGTCTGTTGCTGGTGTATAAGAATGCTTGTGATTTTTGCACATTAATTTTGTATCCTGAGACTTTGCTGAAGTTGCTTATCAGCTTAAGGAGATTTTGGGCTGAGACGATGGGGTTTTCTAAATATACAATCATGTCATCTGCAAACAGGGACAATTTGACTTCTTCTTTTCCTAACTGGATACCCTTGATTTCTTTCTCTTGCCTGATTGCCCTAGCCAGAACTTCCAACACTATGTTGAATAGGAGTGGTGAGAGAGGGCATCCCTGTCTTGTGCCAGTTTTCAAAGGGAATTTTTCCAGTTTTTGCCCATTCAGTATGATATTAGCTGTGGGTTTGTCATAAATAGCTCTTATTATTTTGAGGTACGTTCCATCAATACCGAATTTATTGAGCGTTTTTAGCATGAAGGGCTGTTGAATTTTGTCAAAAGCCTTTTCTGCATCTATTGAGACAATCATGTGGTTCTTGTCTTTGGTTCTGTTTATATGCTGGATTACGTTTATTGATTTGCGAATGTTGAACCAGCCTTGCATCCCAGGGATGAAGCCCACTTGATCATGGTGGATAAGCTTTTTGATGTGCTGCTGAATCCGGTTTGCCAGTATTTTATTGAGGATTTTTGCATCAATGTTCATCAGGGATATTGGTCTAAAATTCTCTTTTTTTGTTGTGTCTCTGCCAGGCTTTGGTATCAGGATGATGTTGGCCTCATAAAATGAGTTAGGGAGGATTCCCTCTTTTTCTATTGATTGGAATAGTTTCAGAAGGAATGGTACCAGCTCCTCCTTGTACCTCTGGTAGAATTCAGCTGTGAATCCATCTGGTCCTGGACTTTTTTTGGTGGGTAGGCTATTAATTGTTGCCTCAATTTCAGAGCCTGCTATTGGTCTATTCAGGGATTCAACTTCTTCCTGGTTTAGCCTTGGGAGAGTGTAAGTGTCCAGGAAATTATCCATTTCTTCTAGATTTTCTAGTTGATTTGCGTAGAGGCGTTTATAGTATTCTCTGATGGTAGTTTGTATTTCTGTGGGGTCAGTGGTGATATCCCCTTTATCATTTTTTATTGCATCTATTTGATTCCTCTCTCTTTTTTTCTTTATTAGCCTTGCTAGCGGTCTGTCAATTTTGTTGATCTTTTCAAAAAACCAACTCCTGGATTCATTGATTTTTTGGAGGGTTTTTTGTGTCTCTATCTCCTTCAGTTCTGCTCTGATCTTAGTTATTTCTTGCCTTCTGCTAGCTTTTGAATGTGATTGCTCTTGCCTCTCTAGTTCTTTTAATTGTGATGTTAGAGTGTCAATTTTAGATCTTTCCTGCTTTCTCTTGTGGGCATTTAGTGCTATAAATTTCCCTCTACACACTGCTTTAAATGTGTCCCAGAGATTCTGGTATGTTGTATCTTTGTTCTCATTGGTTTCAAAGAACATCTTTATTTCCGCTTTCATTTCGTTATGTACCCAGTAGTCATTCAGGAGCAGGTTGTTCAGTTTCCATGTAGTTGAGCGGTTTTGATTGAGTTTCTTAGTCCTGAGTTCTAGTTTGATTGCACTGTGGTCTGAGAGACAGTTTGTTATAATTTCTGTTCTTTTACATTTGCTGAGGAGTACTTTACTTCCAATTATGTGGTCAATTTTGGAATAAGTGCGATGTGGTGCTGAGAAGAATGTATATTCTGTTGATTTGGGGTGGAGAGTTCTATAGATGTCTATTAGGTCCGCTTGGTGCAGAGATGAGTTCAATTCCTGGATATCCTTGTTAACTTTCTGTCTCGTTGATCTGTCTAATGTTGACAGCGGAGTGTTGAAGTCCCCCATTATTATTGTATGGGAGTCTAAGTCTCTTTGTAAGTCTCTAAGGACTTGCTTTATGAATCTGGGTGCTCCTGTATTGGGTGCATATATATTTAGGAGAGTTAGCTCTTCCTGTTGAATTGATCCCTTTACCATTATGTAATGGCCTTCTTTGTCTCTTTTGATCTTTGATGGTTTAAAGTCTGTTTTATCAGAGACTAGGATTGCAACCCCTGCTTTTTTTTGTTCTCCATTTGCTTGGTAGATCTTCCTCCATCCCTTTATTTTGAGCCTATGTATGTCTCTGCATGTGAGATGGGTCTCCTGAATACAGCAGACTGATGGGTCTTGACTCTTTATCCAGTTTGCCAGTCTGTGTCTTTTAATTGGAGCATTTAGTCCATTAACATTTAAGGTTAATATTGTTATGTGTGAACTTGATCCTGCCATTATGATATTAACTGGTTATTTTGCTCGTTAGTTGATGCAGTTTCTTCCTAGCCTCGATGGTCTTTACATTTTGCCAAGTTTTTGCGATGGCTGGTACCGGTTGTTCCTTTCCATGTTTAGGGCTTCCTTCAGGGTCTCTTGTAAGGCAGGCCTGGTGGTGACAAAATCTCTAAGCATTTGCTTATCTGTAAAGGATTTTATTTCTCCTTCACTTATGAAACTTAGTTTGGCTGGATATGAAATTCTGGGTTTAAAATTCTTTTCTTTAAGAATGTTGAATATTGGCCCCCACTCTCTTCTGGCTTGTAGAGTTTCTGCCGAGAGATCTGCTGTTAGTCTGATGGGCTTCCCTTTGTGGGTGACCCGACCTTTCTCTCTGGCTGCCCTTAAGATTTTTTCCTTCATTTCAACTTTGGTGAATCTGGCAATTATGTGTCTTGGAGTTGCTCTTCTGGAGGAGTATCTTTGTGGCGTTCTCTGTATTTCCTGAATTTGAATGTTGGCCTGCCCTACTAGGTTGGGGAAGTTCTCCTGGATGATATCCTGAAGAGTGTTTTCCAACTTGGTTCCATTTTCCCCCTCACTTTCAGGCACCCCAATCAGACGTAGATTTGGTCTTTTTACGTAATCCCATACTTCTTGCAGGCTTTGCTCATTTCTTTTTCTTCTTTTTTCTTTTGGTTTCTCTTCTCGCTTCATTTCATTCATTTGATCTTCAATCGCTGATACTCTTTCTTCCAGTTGATCGAGTCGGTTACTGAAGCTTGTGCATTTGTCACGTATTTCTCGTGTCATGGTTTTCATCTCTGTCATTTCGTTTATGATCTTCTCTGCATTAATGAGTCTAGCTGTCAATTCTTCCACTCTTTTTTCAAGATTTTTAGTTTCTTTGCGCTGGGTACGTAATTCCTCCTTTAGCTCTGATAAGTTTGATGGACTGAAGCCTTCTTCTCTCCTCTCGTCCAAGTCATTCTCTGACCAGCTTTGATCCGTTGCTGGTGATGGGCTGCGCTCCTTTGCAGGGGGAGATGCGCTCTTATTTTTTGAATTTCCAGCTTTTCTGCCCTGCTTCTTCCCCATCTTTGTGGTTTTATCTGTCTCTGGTCTTTGATGGTGGTGACGAACTGATGGGGTTTTGGTATAGGTGTCCTTCCTGTTTGATAGTTTTCCTTCTGACAGTCAGAAGGACTGTCTGTTGGTCTGTTGGAGATTGCTTGAGGTCCACTCCAGACCCTGTTTGCCTGGGTATCAGCAGCAGAGGTTGCCGAAGATAGAATATTGCTGAACAGCGAGTGTACCTGTCTGATTCTTCCTTTGGAAGTGTCCTCTCAGGGGTGTACTCCACCCTGTGAGGTGTGGGGTGTCAGACTGCCCCTAGTGGGGGATTTCTCCCAGCTAGGCTACTCAGGGGTCAGGGACACACCTGAGCAGGCAGTCTGTCCGTTCTCAGATCTCAACCTCCGCGTTGGGAGATCCGCGGCTCTCCCCAAAGCTGTCAGACAGAGTCGTTCGCGTCTGCACCGGCTCCCGCTACTTCCCCTGTTGGTCTTCAGCTGTGCGCTGTCCCCAGAGGTGGAGACTACAGAGACAGGCAGGCTTCCTTGAGCTGCTGTGAGCTCCACCCAGTTCGAGCTTCCCAGCGGCTTTGTTTACCTACTTAAGCCTCAGCAATGGCGGGCGCCCCTCCCCCAGCCTCGCTGCTGCCTTGCGGATAGATCGCGGCAGACTGCTGTGTTAGCAGTGAGGGAGGCTTCGTGGGCGTGGGACCCTCCCGGCCAGGTGTGGGATATATTCTCCTGGAATGCCTGTATGCTTACAGCGCAGTATTGGGGTGGGAGTTACCCGATTTTCCAGGTGTTGTGTGTCTCAGTTCCCCTGGCTAGGAAAACGGATCCCCTTCCCCCTTGCGCTTCCAGGTGAGGCGATGCCTCGCCCTGCTTCAGCTCTCGCTGGTCAGGCTGCAGCAGCTGACCAGCACCGATTGTCCGGCACTCCCTAGTGAGATGACCCCAGTACCTCAGTTGAAAATGCAGAAATCACCGGTCTTCTGTGTCGCTCGCGCTGGGAGTTGGAGACTGGAGTTGTTCCTATTCGGCCATCTTGCTCCGCCCCAATCTACCGCCGGCTTTTTCATTTGTGGATTCTGCAGGGCCAACTGGGAGACTTGAGTATGCATGGATTTTAGTATCACGGGGGTCCTAGAAAAATCCTCTCCTGTATACTGAGGTATAACTGTGTTATTATTTCTAGATGATAGAATTTTTTTTGATCCAAAATATTCTACAAACAAATCATTAGAAATTACAAAAATATTTTCCCCAAGACAGTTAGATATAAAATTAAATTTAAAAATCAGTTGGACTTCTATACACAGCAATAAAGTACTTGACAATTAAAGAGAAGATAACAGATATAATATTATCAGAGATTATTAAATACAATTAGGGATAAGTAAACAAAGGAAATGTAAGAAATTTCTGGGGAAATGAAAAAAAATACTTTAAACACAAAAATTCTTCAAGGGCTATTATGATCATGCACAGGAGCACTGAATATGTGAACATACGAATTCTTACTGAATTGATCTATAGGGTCAATAAATTTACAATTAAAATCTAAACAGTTTTTTGACTTAATAACATGTTATTGAAATTGAATTTTTATACTACACCATACACTAAGATCAACTCAAAATAAATTAAAAACCTAAACATAGGCCGGGCGTATTGGCTCACGCCTGTAATTCCAGCACTTTGGGAGGCTGAGGCGGGCGAATCACGAGGTCAGGAGATCAAGACCATTCTGGCTGACACGGTGAAACTCCATCTCTACTAAAAATACAAAGAAATTAGCCTGGCATGGTGGCACGCACCTGTAGTCCCAGCTACTCGTGGGGCTGAGACAGGAGAATGGGGTGAACCTAGGAGGCGGAGCTTGTAGTGAGCCGAGATTGCCCCCCTGCACTCCAGCCTGGGTGACAGAGCGAGACTCCTTCTGGTCGGGGGGAACCTAAACATAAGACCTGAAATTATAAAACTTCCAGAAGACATAGGGGAAAGGCTTTGACATTGGCCTTGGCAATGTTGCTTTGGGTATCACACCAAAAGCTCAGGCCACAAAAGTTAAATAAATTAGTGAAACTACATCATATGAAATAGCTTCTGCACAGCAAAAGAAACAATCAACAAAATGAAAAGGCAATCTACAGATTGGGAAAAAATATTTGCAAACCATATACCTGATAAATGGGTAATATCCAAAATTTACAAATAACTTACACAATTAAACAGCAGAAAGTTAAAAATTAAACAACCAGGCCGGGCGCGGTGGCTCAAGCCTGTAATCCCAGCACTTTGGGAGGCCGAGACGGGTGGATTACGAGGTCAGGAGATCGAGACCATCCTGGTCTACACGGTGAAACCCCGTCTCTACTAAAAAAGTACCAAGAAAACTAGCCAGGCGTGGTGGCGGGCGCCTGTAGTCCCAGCTACTCGGGAGGCTGAGGCAGGAGAATGGCGTAAACCCGGGAAGCGGAGGTTGCAGTGAGCCGAGATCGCGCCACTGCACTCCAGCCTGGGCGACAGAGCGAGACTCCGTCTCAAAAAAAAAAAAAAAAAAAAAAATTAAACAACCAAATTAAGAAATGGGCAGAGGACCTGAATATACATTTCTCAAAAGAATACATAAAAATGGTCAAATATGTATAAAAACGGTGCCCAACATTTTGCTAAATGAGCAGATTTTAGCCGCTCTTACCTTACATATACAATGGATGACTGTGAGATAATGAATATATTAATTTGCTTCACTGTAGTAAACGTTTTGCAATCTATATAAATTCCATAATGTCATATTGTATATCTTAAATACATACAACAAACTTTATTAAAATGTTTTAAAAATAAAATTTATATAGAAGAGCAAAGGGCCAAAACTACACTGTTTCTGAAGAAAAGTAGGAACTTATAACAGTGACCAAGATTTATTAAGAAGCTAATAAAATAAAAAAACAAATAAATAACCTAATGATGCATCTTAAAGATCTAGAAAAGCAAGAGCAAACCAAACCCCAAATCAGTAGAAGAAAATAAATAATAATGGTCAGAGCAGAAATAAAATAATTTGAAATGACGAAAACTATACAAAAGATCAGTCAAATGAAGAGTTTTTTTTTTGGAAAAGATAAGTAAAATTGACAACCTTTAGCCAGGCTGAGTAAGAAGGGGAGAAATCCAAATAAAAATCAGAAATGAAAAAGGAGAGATGACAACTGATACTGCAAAACCTAAAGGATCATTAGTGGCTATGAGTAACTGTATCCCAACCAACTGGAAAGTATAGAGGAAGTGAGTAAATTTCTAGACACATAAAACTTCAAAGATTGAACCATAAAGAAATCCCAAACCTGCACAGACCAGACAGGTAATGAGATGAAAGCCATAAAAGGAAAGCTAGGGACCTAATGGCCTCACTGCTGACTTCTACCAAACGTTTACACAACCAATACCAAAACTACTCAAACTATTCCAAAGTATAGAGGAGGAGGGAACACTCCCAAACTCATCCTGCAAGGCCAATATTGCCAATACCAAACCCAGACAAAAAAAAAAACTTAAAGAAAACTACAGGCCAGTATTTCTGATGGATATTGATGTAAAAATCCTCAACAAAATGAAGGCAAACCAAATTTAACAACACGTTAAAAAGATCATTCATCATTACAAAGTGGGATTTATCCCAGGGATGCAAGGATGGTTCAACATATGCAAATCAATCAGTGTGATACATCATATCAACAGGATGAAGGACAAAAACCATATGATCAGTTCAGCTGATGATTCTCCTTATTTTGCAATCAGCTGATTAGAAAATGAAAATTTTAATTCCTCCTTACATATAACATAATATATTCATTCACAGGTTCTGCAGATTGAGGCATGGACATTGTTGTTGTTGTTGTTGAGACGGAGTCTCACTCTGTCATCTCCCAGGCTGGAATTCAGCGGCATGATCTCGGCTCACGGTAACCTCTGCCTCCAGGGTTCAAGCAGTTCTCCAGCCTCAGCCTACCGAGTTGCTGGAATTACAGGGGCATGCCACCATGCCTGTCTAATTTTTGTATTTCTTTAGTAGAGACGGAGTTTCACCATATTGGCCAGGCTGGTCTTGAATTCCTGACCTCAGGTGATCCGCCCGCCTCGGGCTTTCAAAGTGCTGGGATAATAGGTGTGAGCCCCTGCACCCGCTGAGGCATGGACATCTTGTTAGGGATATATTCTGCCTACTACAACAATAACATAGTTTGTGACTTCTGCGACAGCTCTTCAGACAACTAATGACTCATATAAATAACCACTTGCAATGCTAGGACTCACACTATGCCTTCTGTTGTCTATTAATATTGCATGTAGATGGACATTCAATTTTAATTATTTAGCTTTCTAGTATGAGTTCATATCAGTCTTAATTCACAAAACTAAAATCCATATTGTGTTTTAACACATCCAGCATGGTAGCTTCTTCATTTTATCAAGTCCTTCAAAATAATTCAAAAAAGTAAACAGATTGGTGGGTGCAGTTATATTAATTCTCTTGGCCACATTTGTTGTAACCGTCCTACTTGTCAGATGAGCAACTTTTATATATAATAGATGCCTACGTTTCCCTACCGTAGGTTCGAGATCAAGGGTGAATACAGAAAAGAATGCTAATACAAAACAAGCCTAAAATTTTACTGACATTCAAGTTAGGTAGACAAATAGTAAAATATTTTTATAGTTTTATTTACATTTTTGATAAAGTGGAATTTATATTTATACTCATCAAGTTTTGGGAAAATGAATAACCATTAGTAATTACATTCTCACCATTTATACACGATTAGAATATTTCAAGATAGTTATCAATTATTCCTAGAGGAAAAAATCAAGTGCAAATGCCATTTTTAATCATACATTACAAACAATTAAATTTTTTTATTAGCTTTTGCAGTTTTTTGTCCTGGATGTTATTATTGTTTTTTTTATTTCAGTAATTTACCTATATTCTCAAACAGTAGTAGCTGCTGAATTAAAGTTGTTTGTTTGTTTTTTGGGGGCATTTCAATAGATTTTACTGAAACTACACATTAATAATTTGCAATTGCCTATATTTAACAGGTAGTAAAATATATAGGCATAGCAGTCTTTATCTTAGCAGCTACAGATGGCTGATTCCAACTGCTACCAATTGCTACCAACACATACAAGACATAGGTGGTTAGAAATGACCTTTTGGAGTGCCTTCTTGTCTTGTTAATCTCCATATATCTACATTATGTATGTATGTTTTAATGTTAGGAGCTCATGGTGTCAGAAAGCATCATCAGAAACAAATAGAAATGCACTTTATTTTAATTTTCTTCCATTTGAAAACCAAATCCAGAAAAAGATTTTGCGGGACCTGAATATTTATACAACGTAACCCCTATTTTTCTCATGCTCCATTATTTATATACTATATTCTGCCATAACTGGTTAAGTAAATCTCTTTGTCCTTGGTAACCAGGTGTTACTACCAGTCACATTTTACTGGTAGGTGCCTTGAGAAAATGAGTATGTAAGCAGTATGCCTACACACATTCTGCATACAGATTCTGTTGAATGCCACAAAAAGAAAAGCAGGATGTAAAGCAGAGCTTCCCTGATGAGATAAGAGATGCAAAGAACTGTTTTAACCAGTGTTTTGAACCTAGTTTGTTGAATTTAATTAAATGAACCTGGGTTAGAAAAGCAAATATTCTAAAGTCTGTGGAGGATACAGAGATAAATAGGATTCAGTTCCAGCTCTCAAAGTTTAAAATCAAGACAGGCTGGTGTATTTGCAACTACTCTAATGTAGTCAGAACGTTACAATAGAGGGAAGAGAAGAAGAGATTGATTACAGTTTTGATTTTGTTTTTTAGTTAGGTGTGAATTTTGGTCATTTTAAGAAAGCTTTTTATTTTAAAATAATAAATTCACAAGAAGTTGCAAAAATAGCATGGAGAGGTCCCCTGCAATCATTATCTAGCTTCCCCCAGTGGTACCAGGAAATGGACATTGGTATAATACAATTAACTAGACTCCATACCCTATTGAGTGGTCTTTTAATGTATAGAAATGAGGAAGGGAGGAGACAGAAACTCCAGGTTGGGGAAATAGCATTTGGTTGAGGGTCGGTCATGATGCAATTTGGAGTTTTCAAGAAGTCTGCTGAAAGGGAGTTTAACAAATAGGCCAAGCTTTCCATTTTACAAATGAGTGATTGAGGGCCAGATAAATGAGACAGCTTGCATATTTAATTTTCTTTCTGTGGCAAGACTTGAGTATATTTATACATCATACACCTAGGTATCAGTCTCCAGGGTCTTAGTCCAGGTATATTCCTCCCCACACTACGTTTTCTTTGATGGAATAAAAACACAATTATTCTTTTGGAACCTCCATTGAGAGCTCACTCAGTGTACGTTTTTTATGAGTCCCTAGAGCCTAATGCAGAGTCTGCCACATCGTAGGTGTTCAATAAATATTTATTGAATAGATAAAGCAATGCATTTCATTTTTAGCCTTTAGAATCTAGAAGAGAGATCCACGGAGGACAACGAGAGGATAAATCACACTCACAATTAGCCAACTGCAATGGAAATTCATTACTAAAAGTCAATTTGCAGTTGGGCAAAATGACAGCTGCAAGAAGAAAGTTAGAGAAACACATTTCATTTGAATTGTGATGAATTTAAAATGTACACAGGTAATTAGCCCCATTTCAGCTACACTGCGAAGTAAATCTGTAAATAAAAGGTGTGAGTTTCCAATGTGCAAAATCGTATATCCTCACTTTCTGCATTTTGAACACATGCATCAGACATCCCATCATGAGGACCATTATGGTTTTTAGCTTAATTCCAAGCTTAAAAACAGAATCATTACAGAAATGCTGCTTTTCTTATGAACACTCTACAAGATAGCTTGTTGCCAAATTAAGCTGCACACAGCACTTGTTAACTTAATTAGCAACCTAATGGCTGAACCGCAGCCTGACAAAATGCATGTTGCCTTGGATGGAAATTGCAATGAAACTATAGGCACTTTAAGAAAAGCGCAATCCGGGGGGATATTTATTTTCCCTTTTGGACTAAAGGAAAATCTGATTGCCTGGAAAGACCTTTCTCTTCCTATTGAAGCCCAAACAGCTTTACTAGGAGCCAGCACCTTCCACAGATATGAAGCACGCGTTTTTCAAAGGCTGCATGCACGCGAACTCCCAAATGGCTAATGGATATACTTCTGCCTCCGTTAATAGCACAGAAAGCAAACTAATTAATTAGAGGACGTACTGAATGAACTCCATTTATCACCAAACGGCTCAAGTGATAAACGAATTATTTAAGAGCTTATTGAAAGCAGGAATCAGGACAGCGATTGCCAAGGATTCAACCCAGTGTATTTGTGAATATCCCTAGATTAGCAGGAGTGTCAAGGCCCCTTGTTAGAGACAGTCATGAAATTTTTATGTGATAGAGAATCTGTGTAGGTTGACTTGCCATCAAATCTTAAATTATTCTTGAATTGCTACTCCTCTTCAGAATCCGTTGATGTCTCTTTGATAAAACCCAGGTGTTCTGATTCTTGGAGAACACAAGCTCAAATCTGATATGCTGGCATAAATGGGCATAGCTTTAATCCCAATGTCACTCTGGTATTTTAAAATGCAAAATTTTCTTTTTTCAGGCTGCTGTGCATTTTCAGGGAAACACTAACCTACTAGAGAAAGAGCTAAAAGCAATAAATATAAGAGAGAGTGCTAAAAGCAATAAAGATGATTGCAAGTTTTATTTTATACTGAGAATATCTATTTGATGTGGCGTATTTACCTAATATATAATGATTAATTTCTATAACAATACCCCTAAAACCCAATACTACATAAGATAAAATGGGTTTCTGTGACTGGTCACTTGCTCCCATTTTCTTCCTTCCTTTCTTTGTCTGAGCCTGTTTTCTCTTATAACCTATCATGTCACTGCATTTTGCCAGGGCCTTAGAAACCTATATTGATTCTTGTCTCATGAAAAAACACTGACCTGGCTGCAGTATATTTTGTTCCACTAAATACTTCAGGGAATGGGAATGCGAACGGAGGCCATCTCTATTGTAAGTGGGTGCCCCGCTATCAGACTAATTCCAGGATTTGTGTGTGAACCTCAGTCTATGTGAAAGTTGGCTGCTTGTCTTGCGAGTCCCATTAGCTGTCACCAAACTAAATAAACATGTTCCTAATAATTTGGGGAGGTGTTTTATGGTGTCTAATTATACAAGTAAGTATGAATGCTTTTGTATATTACAATTGAAAAAAAAAAAGAGTAGATAAGTTGGTTCCTGTGTAAGTGACATAGAAATCTCTTGTGTGCTCCTCCTCCATTTTAGGTCATTATTTTTTACCTCTTGATTTAACAGTTTGAAATTTTACAGACCACCTTTATCCAACAGGATGTTGACTCAATTAGCGTGTGGATTCCTTGGTAATAGGGACGATGCCCTTGTAATCTAATTAACTGAGCAGCTGCCATACGCCCAGCACTCTAGAACCTTGAGTTTTTAAAATCAATTAAAAGTTCTCCTACTCCCTCTGTACCCTAAAACTGCACTTGATAATATATATTCTTTAAGTCAATTTTTATTAACTGAATCAGAGTGATTCTGGGGATGGCAACAGAAGATGTAGCCTGTTAGCCTATTACCATTAGCCGGCTTTCTTTGAACCATGGGTATGCGGCCAAATGGAAATAGGCCTATGTCATAGTAACATCCATTTAGCTGACATCTTATTTAAAAAAAAAAAATTGTAATTGATATGCATCATGCTTATGGTACTGTTACAATTGTTTATATTGATATTAGGGAGAGTGACATTAAGTAGTGAAAATTACTATGGATTAAGGGTCGGTAAATTTGATTCCCATAATTTTGTCACATGTCTATAATTCTGAGAAAGATCCTTAAATCTTTAACATTTAATGTCTTCATAAGTCTAGAAAGAATGTCTATGAATCTTCTTAGAATACCCTTTCTTATTCATTATTGAGTTTTCATTTTGATTATAATCTTACTTGGCATATGGTTGTGGTGTGAACAATAGAGAAACGTGAAAGAGAGTCTTCAGCTGGGTGGAAAAGAAAAGCAGACACAGCACAAAATCCAGCGTATGCTCCTTCTCATGGTTTCTAGACAGGTAACAGTTCCCTTCTAAAGGGAGCAGATGTGCTCATAACACAGCTCTCTCCCGGAGTCATGTGTATGACTTACATTAAGTTTTGGGGCTGGACTGTCAACTTCTGAAAGGCTCAGTGTTGCTAGTTTTGTTCATAAGGACTTGCCTGAACAATCAGAATGAGTCTCAGTTTCCTACTGCTGTTCAGCGACAGACAAATATCTCCTGAGCTAGGCAGGCTCAGAGAGCCAGGGCTAAGTGGGTATTCAGCATTCCCCTTACATCTTCCTTCCAAAAGTGTGAGTGTGAGTCCCAAGTACATTTTGAATTCATATCTTCTACAATTTCACTGCTCAGCATCAATATATTTTTCTGATTAAATATAAAGAGTATATTTGATCAC
Organism: Rhinopithecus roxellana; assembly: GCF_007565055.1. NCBI lineage: Eukaryota > Metazoa > Chordata > Mammalia > Primates > Cercopithecidae > Rhinopithecus > Rhinopithecus roxellana. The sequence continues at coordinate 65,242,210 of NC_044569.1, read as the reverse complement.
CAGCAGCTTGTAGTTTTTATAGGCCACAGTTATGTGTTCTTTACAAAGATACTTTCATGTAACTGTTAGAGAATTACAATTTCAATCACATTCTGATATTTTTGTATTTATCATTTGGATGCATACTTCCATAGCTTTGCCTTCTATAAATTTGCAAATTGCTGTCCTCCCTTACTTTTTTTTGCCCTATTCCAATTATTACACTATTTTCCTTCCTTCCTTCCTTCCTTCCTTCCTTCCTTCCTTCCTTCCTTCCTTCCTTCCTTCCTTCCTTCCTTCCTTCCTTCCTTCCCTCCCTCCCTCCCTCCCTCCCTCCCTCCCTCCTTCCTTCCTTCCTCTCTCTCTCTCTCCCCTCTTCCTTCCTTCCTTCTTTTTGTTTTTTGAGATGGAGTCTCGCTCTTGCCCAGGCTGGAGTGCAGTGGCATGGTCTTGGCTCACTGCAACCCCTGCCTCCCGGGTTCAAGCTATTCTCCTGCCTCAGCCGCCTGAGTAGCTGGGATTACAGGCGCCCACCACCACACCCAGCTAATTTTTGTATTTTTAGTAGAGACAGGGTTTCTCCATATTGGCCAGGCTGGTCTCTAACTCCTGACCTCATGATCTGCCCACCTCGACCTCCCAAAGTGATGGGATTATAGGTGTGAGCCACCGCGCCCAGCCTGCGCTATTGATTTTTTGCTTTGAACTCATCCATCTATGCTTGGCTTGGCATTGCTGAGGTTGAGACTCTGCCTACTACATTTCTGCTTTGCAGGACTTCGCCAGTGAAAGGTGCAAGAGGGAGACCATGAAGCTGGAGGAGCCTGCAAACTGAGTTCTTTCCTGTTTGTTTCCTGCTCCTATCAGTGTTATGTTACTACAGTCTTACAACTTCACCTTGACAGGAGTAGTTATTTGAAGAAGCAGCGGTAACTCCCATTTGGAATGTGTATCACACTGGCTGAACCAGCCTCTGAGACACCAGGCCCGGTTTACCAGTGCCCTCTCCTGAGAGGTCTCATGTCCAGCTCCTTGGAGCCAGGGAGCAGCAGGTTCAGCCCTAGATGTGGCAGCTGCTTCCTGCAGGTGCTCCCACCAACATGTCTTGGCATTTTCATCTTCGTTTTACCTTTCTAGTTAATATTATTGATACCTACTTACTTCTGCATATTAGATTCTCTCTGTTAAAAGAGCTGCTGTGATTTCTGTCTCCTGAGTAGACTGTGAATGACACAGACCATTACTCATTTATCCTGGCACAGCCATTCCTAGGGTGTTTCTTCAAGCTGGTTCTAGAAAATACTTCAAACCATTTTCCATTCTGTTTTTCTGACCTCACAACAAAGGCACCTCAGCTATTGTTCTAAAGGATTTTGGTAAATGCCTCATGAATGCATGCAGTGAGTTTCAGTCTTTCGACAGAAAAGGTCACACTTGCCTTGCTATCAAGGCTCTGAAGCCACCCACACCTCTAAAGGAAAACACTCCATGTTGACAACATTTCCACACATTTTGGATTTAGTCATCTTTTGCACAACCTCATTAAATCATAAGACTTGGAAGGAAAATTGAGAAATCATTTAATTTGTTTGCTTCAGGCGGTACTAAATCTTGATACTTGCATAATTTAGTTTTTCCATCAAAGCTAGACACTAGGCATTCAAAAAATGAGTAGATGAGTGAATTCCATGATCTAGACATTATAGATGATAATAACTTAAGAAATTTCTCATGTGGGTATATGACTATTATCCCAAGATATATATTATCCTAAGATATATTAATTTGATGTCCCTATATTATTTAATTTTGATTTTTTTTGAGATAAAATAACACAGAGGGAATCTAGAAAAACCTCACGGGTGGTTGCGTATCTGGTTCTAGCACTAACATCTGGTTGCTATTCCTGCTGGTTTATGGCCATTAGCCTCAGTCCTCATTGTGTCTACTATGGCCTGGCTTGTTTTCTCACTGTGTGCCCTGCCCTGTTATGACTGAAGTGAAATGATCTGAAATTTGGCATAAGATTTGGCAAATAATACTTCTGATAATTCTTAATCTTAGGAGGACATGGCTTCTTGATAAGACTTTCTTATATTTGACTTTTCTCTGCTCCCAATCTGTGAGGTTGTGTCATATACTCTTTATCTCAGTCTTTAATTCTATAGTCACCCATGAGTTAACTCCTCAGATCTGTGGTCTAATTCAGGAAGTTTTGGTGTTGGATTTCTAGCCAGCTGTCCCACAGACCTAGAATTTTTTTTTTTTTTTTTTTTTTTTTAGATGGAATTTTGCTCTGTTGCCAGGCTGGAGAATGCAGGGGCACAATCTCAGCTCACTGCAACCTCTACCTGCCAGGTTCAAATGACTCTCCTGTCTCAGCCTCCCAAGTAGCTGGGACTACAGGCATGTGCCACCATGCCCAGCTAATTTTTGTATTTTTAGTAGAGACGTGGTTTCACCATGCTAGCCAGGATGGTCTCAATTTCTTGACCTTGTGATCTGCCTGCCTTGGGCTCCCAAAGTACTGGGATTACAGGCATGAGCCACCGTGCCTGGCCAGGCCTAGAATGTTTTTACTTAATGTAGGAATTCTCCACAGGACACAGAAGTCTTATATCCAAGTTGTCACCAAAAACTGGGCTATGTCTTATCATAAGTCCCAAATTGGCTTTGCTGACAGCATTGCCCCTTGTTTTGAGGTTCCCAAATGTGATGAGCTTTGACCTGAACCAGCCTTCTTCCAATTCACAAGTTTTTTAGAAATTCCACAATTCCCTCCTTTCTCTGAGTTCTGAAAATTCAGTATCAGTGGCATTCAAATTATTTTGCTCACATATCTCCTGAAATAATTTTGGAGATCTAGTCACTACTCACACATTTTTAGTTTAGTTTCCTCATAAGTTTTAATAGTTGCAAGGGATATGATTTTAACATGTTGTAAATATTGACATTTTAAAATAGAACTGCTATATCACTTTTTAAAATATATCCAATGCAATTTAAATGCATAATAATTGGATACCCACTGTCATCTATATTAGAAACATTGAACAAGCTCTTCACTGAAAGTCATAAATTATATTTTTGTTCCTTTTCTCCTGAGTTCATATTTTCCCTTTATTTTTCCTATAGAATTTGTTCTTATATATTTCAGTGCTTTAAAGCCTTTTAGTTACTGCCCTGTGGTAGAGTACAAAAGTGGCTCTAAGGCTTTCCCCATCCATTGCCATGTAACTTTGGCTACCTTCCCATTTTGACTCTGAGATTAATCTGTGACTTGCTTGTGCCAATGTCATGTTGGCAAACGTGAGATGAGCAGAGGCTTAGGAAGCTCTTGAATGATTGGACTTGCCCTCTGTATTATGCTTCTGCCAGAGTTAGTCTCTTAAAGAATAAAAGACACCTGAAGCAGAGCTGAGTGTCCCCAGCTGTCTGAGCCTAGATCAGTCAATATCCAGGCATCACAGATGGATGAGCAAGACCAGCCAACACGAGCAGAATCACCAAGCCAACCTCCAGCTGCTCCAGATGAGCAAATAGATCCTTACTGCTTTATGATACTGTTTTTATGTAAAGCATGCTTGTATGTAAAATCTGATTTTCTCTACCATGCTTTTCTATAAAGATTTTTTTCTGTAAGCATGTTGTAAATATGCTTAAAATTTTTAATGTTAAAAATGTTTAAAATTTAAAACATGTCTTTATGTTTATCAGTTCTATTATTAGTATTCAGTTAATCCAGATAATTCAAATATATTTTAAAATTGGATGCATATTCATTAAATAAAAAGGTAAAACTTTACTGAAAAACCATCCCATTATGAGAGAGATGAGGAATTTTTTTCAATTATTTCAAGAATTCATAGTTGAATATTACATACTACTGAATGAAAAAAAGCTAATGATCAAATTTATTCATTTAAAAATGCTTACAGATATAAATGTCCAAAAATCTTGTCCACATACATAAGTTTATGAGAATGGAAGTTGTTTTATAACAATGTCATTCATTTGTTTTGTCTTCCTTGATTATACACCAAATTTAACACAATGATCTATAACCAAAGGTATTTTTAATGGTTGAGTAGTTTACAGCACCATAGACCATACTTGAATTATTACCGAAACCTAAAGACTAGATAATCATCTGGTTTACAAGATAAATATTTAAATCCAGTTAGGTAGAGATATTCACTCTCTCAACAGATAGACCAAGAATCACAATTGTCTCTTTATTTTGTGTCCCATACTTTTTACATCCAGGGCAATGCACCAAAGAATATGTTCTTATTTTGTAAAATGGGAGGACTATTGTCTAAAGAGAGGGAGTGAGTCCTCAGGCAAATCAAATTTTGGAAGGAGTACATCTGGAAGTTGAACATCTGGAAATTAATTTCACTTAAAATAAACCTTCAAATATTGCTAACCTTGGAAAACAAATATGTTCTCTTAGGGGAAAGCACACCCTGGTGTTTGGTTTACTGCTCTTACACAGAGCCAGAGAGGCGAAGCTGGTTCCGGGTTCACTCACCCAGACCCCAAGTCAACCATTTGTCCCCTTCCATTTCCACAGCAGTTGGATGCAATGCTGGGAATTTAGGTCTCCTCTGGCAAGTTTTCACTCCTACCGGGCTATGACTGAGAAAAAGCGATATCAGGCTGATGTACTTAGATTCACTTAAACTTGTCGGGCAATTTTCATTCTATTCCAATTAGGAATTAATCATTGGTTGTAGTCATGATCTTTCCACTTGAAATCTCCTGTCCTTTCTCTCCACTCTATCTCCCCACCCCAGACCCAGAAGAGTTGTTTTGTCTGTTTTTCTCTGAGATGTCTTAGTTCAGGCTGCTGTAACAAATTACCATAGACTGGGTAACTTAAACAATGGAAATTTATTTCTCACAGTTCTGCAGTCCAAGATCAATGAATAGTGTGATTATGGTAAGAGTCCTTGTCATGGTTTATACTGGGTGTCAACTTGATTGGATTGAAGGATACGAAGTATTGATCCTGGGTGTGTCTGTGAGAGTGTTGCCAAAGGAGATTAATATTTCAATCAGTGGACTGGGAAAGGCAGACCTACACTTAATCTGGGTGGGCACAATCTAATCAGCTGCCAGTACGGTTAGCATATAAGCAGGCAGAAAAATGTGAAGAGAGAGACTGTCCTAGCCTCCCAGCCTACATCTTCTCCCATGCTGGATGTTTCCTGCCCTCAAATGTCGGACTCCAAATTCTTCAGTTTTGGGACTCGGACTGGCTCTCTTTGCTCCTCAGCTTGCAGACGGCCCATTGTGGGACCTTGTGATCATGTGAGTTAATACTTAATAAACTCCCCTTTATATGTATATGTATATATGTATCTATTCCATTAGTTCTGTCCCTCTAGAGAACCCTAATACAATCCTCTTCCTGTTTTGTAGATGGCCTTCTTCTTGCTGTGTCCTCAGGTGACAGAGAGCAGAAAAAGAGGAAACTAGCTCTCTCGTGTCTCTTTGCATGAAGGCACTAATCTCATCATAAGGGTTTTACCCTCATCATCTAATTACCTTCCAAAGGACTCATTTCCAAACAGAAGCATCACATTAGGAATAGGGTTTCCACATACAAATTTTGAGTGGACACAAGCATTCAGTTCATAGCCTGTGGATTGGACTTTTCTCTTTAACAGAAATACCCTGTGTCTTTTTCTTCTATTTCAAGGTTGATTCTTTGGGTAACCTGCCAATATTTGTTCTTAATATGAAAATTAAGAGTCTTCTCTTAAAAGACTGGGAGTAAAAATCTATGGTTTCCTGAAAGTCTGGAAAAGGCTGGACTAACCTCACTGCTGTGGTTGTACCCATCTTCCTTTTTGGCAGTGTTAGTATAAGCTTCATGGATATATTATTTTATTTGTGTGAAATACCTGAAGGAAGAATAGAAAATCACACACAAAACCAAATAACAAAACCTACACTATACCAAGAAAGATGAGAAAGTTATGTGATATTCCAAAACACTCTCCATATTACTATAAGCTTTAATTATACTAAAGTGTTTCCACTGAATTTTGACCTATGAGATCATGAGTGTATATTTTGTATTCAGGAACATGTTCTGCTTAATTATGTACTCATAGCCATGCTTCCTGTCACTAGGACCCCACAGTGAGGCTGCCTGGGCAATTTTCAGTGCACTGACTAGAGTAGCAGAAAGCAGGTAAGAAGATGCCAAATATATACACTTAAGTAGCTTTCTATCAGCCACAGAGTAAAGTCCAAATTCCTTACTGTGGTACCCACATTCTCCCTTAATATATTTCATTTGGCTCTTCTATAAAAACTAAATCTGACATAAACCATATATTCAACCTCTCTCATTTGTTTCTTTAAAGCCTTCTACTATAGCTAGGCAAATCTGTTGTGAAACTCTTAAATGAGGTGCATGTCCATTTCATCATCAAGAATATTTGCCTCCATTTTTTGTGATACATCTTTTCAGATTAGATTAAATTCCATATCTTGAAATCTTTGTTCATCACTCAAACCAATGTTGTTTCTTTTAAACTCCAACTGTTTTCATTGCCTTTACAATTTCCTAGGAATTTAAATGTATTACCCATGGTATTATTCATATTTTTATTATTTTGTCCAGTCTCCCAACTAAAGAGCAAGTTTCTTGAGAGGCCAGAAAACATGTTTTATGATTCTTTGAACCCACATTATTATACAATGAGTTGTACACATGTGTCATATTGGGTGTCATTAAATGTCCAAAGCCCTTTCACAATCCATGTTATTATTGTTAACATATAATATTGCCTTAAGTTTCTCAGAAACAAAATTTTGCATTAATCATAGGGGATCTTATTAACATGTTATCTTCCTGTATCTACACATCTGCTTACTCCTGTTCTTGCCTCCCTACTGCTAGCCGTCAAAGAAACTGATGTTTGAGCTTTACCCAAGAAAAATTTAATTAGAATATCTGAGCATAGGCCTTGGAAATTAGAATTGTAAAGAAGCCTCTCATGATTGATAACCAGCATTTTCAGTCTCTAGAATAGATTCTAGCCTCTCCCATCTTGAAGACAGTATTTCTTTTCCTAGTCCCTTCATCCTACTTCTGTACTGATTCTTTCCTTCAGCTTACTCAATTGCTAATTTTTCCCCAAGCCCAAACAATCCAAACGAAAACGCTTGATTCTTCTCTCATCTCTCATGTTATAGTTTTAGTACCTGTTTTCCTTTCACAGATTACTTTTGGAAAATGCATTCAGATAAGCTACCGCAAGTCCAGGTCCAATCAGGAGATAAAAACCACACAGTAGGTTAAACAGGAGGAATTTAATACAAAGAACTACTGACTATGATAAAAGAGTAAAATAAAAGAACAAAACTCTATATGATATCCTGAGAGAAAGTGCCTTAAAAAGGACAATTTGGGGCTGGGTGCAGTGGCTCATGTCTGTAATCCCAGCACTTTGTGAGGCCAAGGCGGGTGGATCACAAAGTCAGGAGTTTTAGACTAGTCTGACCAACATGATGAAATGCTGTCTCTACTAAAAATATAAAAATTAGCCGGGCATGGTGGTGCATGCCTGTAATCCCAGTTACTCAGGAGGCTGAGGCAGGAGAATCGCTTGAACCCAGGAGACAGAGGTTGCAGTGAGCCGAAATTGTGCCATTGCACTCCAGCCTGGGTGACAGAGTGAGACTCCGTCTCAAAACAACAAAAACAAACAAAAACACCACCAACAACAAAAGCAACATAAGGACCATTTGGAAGAAGTTCAGATTTCTCTAGAAGAAATATAGTTTATTCCATCAGATAGCAAAGAAGTTTGCTTCTTTAGTCAGAGCTAGTCTGGAGTTACTGGGTGAGCAATTACCCACTGTGGTAGGAAGAATAAAGGCCCCCTGAAGATGTCCACATCTTAATTCTCATAACCTGTGAATTTGTTAACATACATGGCAAAAAGCACTTGCAGATGTGATGAAATTAAGAACCATGAGATGGAGAAATTATCTGGATTTTTCTGGATGGATCCATTATAATAACAGATTCTTAAGTAGTGCCACTTTCTCACCTGTAGCTAGAGAGAGCTGACTATAGGAGAATTGTCAGAGAGATGCAACCTTGCTGCTTTTGAAGAGAAAGGAGCCAGGAGCCAAGGAATGTGGGAAGGCTCCAGAAGCTAGAAAAGGCAAGAAAAGGGATTCTACCTACAGATTGCAGACAGGGAAATCAGCCCTGTTGCCATCTTGATTTCTGTCTAGTGAGACATGTTGGATTTCAACTTGCAGAAATTTAGGATAGTAAATTTGTGTTTCAGACCACTAAGTTTGTGGTAATTTGTTACAGTTGGAATAGAAAACAAATACATCCACTCCTCAGAGTACAGGAGGGAGCAGGTAGCGGACTGGCAACTGGTGGCAAAGTGTGCTGTGCGAGTTCTGGAGCTGGTGATGCTGGGAGATGCTCGGAGAAGAGGACTCTGGTTTCTAGGTGGAGGGGGCAACAGAAAGGTTACCTCTAGGCTGAAGCTGCGAAGTCTCATAGGGACCACAGTTGGGGCCTGTGGTTGGGTAGGCTTCACTGGATGCCTTCAGGTGCACATAGCCCACTTCTGGCTCCCAGAGAAAGAGGATGGGAGAGCCCTTTCATTTTGCAGTGTTTCTCCAGTGCACTTTACTGAAAAGCAAAACATCACGCTCACTTGAAAGGAGACACAATTAAAGGAATTATGTTGTTTATCACAGAGCATATATTAAAAGGTATATTTGGATCTGAGAGGCGATAAAATAACTGACATATATTCTAACTCCAAATTAGGCTATCCTTTTATTATATCCCATGATTTTCTGACATTATTCCTCATTCTCCTCCCATGTCTGAGTGATTATTCATATTTTCCTTCTAGGGATCTTTTTAATTCTTCTACGTCTTTAACTCCTCCTCAGCTCTCTACTCACTTTACATTCTGTTTTTGGGTGAACATGTTCAAATCTACAGATGTGAATTCATTAAGCAGTAGATGGTGTTAATTCCCAATCCGTCCTGCCCCTGGATTTCTCAACTCTGTTGCCAGGCCCTTCCTGGGCATACATCACAGGAACCACAAGACGCCATGGCCCAAACTGAATTCATTATCTTCCCTAGCTCTTCTTCACATCTTCACATAGTACATATTGATGGGTAACACTAGCTTTCCAAACTGCAAGTCAGAAACCTGTGCCTGATCTTTTGTTTATTTTTTGTTTGTTTGTTTTTATTATACTTTAAGTTCTGGGATACATGTGTAGAATGTGCAGGTTTGTTACAGAGGTATACACATGCTACGGTGGTTTGCTTCCCCCATCAACCCATCATCTACATTAGGTATTCCTCCCAATGCTATCCCTCCCCTAGTCCCCCATCCCCTGACAGGCCCTGGTGTGTAATCTTTACTCTTTCTCTCACATGCCCTGCAATCAATTCTTAACAAATATCACCATGTTGAATACAATTTCTGAATGCATCTAAAGTCCAGTCACTTCTACTATTCTCCTTTCCTTAGTTGAAGCAGGTTTTTCCCCCTGTCTGGAACACTGCAACGGATTCCAGGTGATCACTAGCTCTTCAAGGGACTGGTGTTTCTGGCTTCCTACCTATCCATGCTCTAAAACAAATAGTGGGCTGGGTGTGGTGCCTCACGCCTGTAATCCCAACACTTTGGGAGGCAAAAGCAGGCAGATCACCTGAGGTCAGGAGTTCGAGACAAGCCTGGGCAACATGGTGAAACACTGTCTCTATTAAAAATAGAAAAATGAGCCAGGTGTGGTGGTGTGTGCCTGTGATTCCAGCTACCTGGGAGGCTGAGGCAGGAGAATCGCTGAAACCCGGGAGGCAGAGGCTGCAGTGAGCCAAGATTGTGCCACTGCACTCCAGCCTGGGTGACAGAGCGAGACTCCATCTCAAAACAACAAAAAACAAAACAAAAAAACAGCAATAACAACAAAAAAGTGGAATTCTGCTCACAATGACCTATAGCATATAACCACTTCTCAACACAGTAAGTGCTTTACAAAGATTTCTCTACAGGTAAAGGAGCCCACTGATGGAGAAGTGTTTGACTTGTGCCTTTAGAATGGATTAAATTCAGCTAGAAGGTGACATGGAAAATAAATGGGAAGAAGAAAATTACAGTTGGTACTTTTTTCCAGCTAGATTAGTATATTTACGTGAAAATACAATATATGCTTTTTAAAAAATTAACCCGTATTTGGAGTCTTTGAGTGACTGAAGACTGAAGTAACTAATTAAAGGGTATTGATAGAGCAAGGAGATTTTTTAACTGGAAAACCTTTCTTAAACCTACATACTCACCTGCATCTGCCTCTTTCTCTCTTGCTGTTCTAATTGATGTCATGTGCCTCCTGTCAAAAGGAAATCCTTTCATGCATGCTTAAGATCTCACCTGATCCAGCCTTCTTAGGTGTGCTCTCTGTGTGTTATCTTCTCCCTAATACAAAACCTTCACCCTCCTCTGCACTTCAGCTTTCCCTGGTCATTTAAGCACGCTTTAATATCTTTGACATCTTACATCCACTCCCTTGGGCCTCTCTTTCCATCATAGTCCCTGAAAAGAGTTGTACACATACACATTCCTCATTTTCTCAGCAGCATTTCACTTTTCAAAGATTTCTGTTTGGTTTCTGTCTCCAACACCTCACCAAAACTGTTCTTGCAAATGTCACAAAAAAATTTCATGGTATCAAACCCTGTGGATATTTCTCAATTGTCTTTGGTGTTTCAGTCAATTTTCCACATATTTCCTCTTTCTGCCTGCCTTTAAAGTTGCTTCTTCATAGATTCCTTTGCTAAAATCGTCTTCTATAACAGAAATGTTGGCCATCTTTGAGGCTTATTTCTGGGTCGGCTTCTCTCGTCACATACTTCCACCTTAAATGACTCATCTGTGTCTTTGTCTTCAAAAACCATGTGCTAAGAACTCCTGGGAATTTTCTCTCTCAGGATTGCAGGCGTCCAGGTATGAGCCCAAACTATAGACAGTTGGGTCTGAAGGAAATGGACAGATGGAGAAGCATGATGAAAGATGAGTCAGCCTGATTTCATTTCTCATTACTTCGAACCAAAGCTAAATTTTGGAGAAACTAGCTAAATTTTAGTTCAGAGCTTTAAAAATCTCAGAGAAATGAATATTCATTTAGATAAAAAGTATCTATCTCCCCCATTGCATCATACACCCTTTGTAAGATACCTTAATTTATCCTATAATTGTGCCCAATGTATTTTTTGAACTGGAGATTGAACATTTTAGAAGATCTATAAATATTTTTTTTGGATAAGTCATTGCAAATTTAAGTGTGCCTGAGCTGCCCTTGTGAACCATTTTTCCCTGGGTAAATCTTCAGGCCTCCCTCCAAACAAGTCTCACAGTTATCTCCTAATTTAATTCATTGATAATATTGTTAAGGCAGGAATTAGGAAACTTTGAAAATACTGTTTTTAAACTTATGCCATAACTCATACAATTTTCCTGTATGCTGATGTGCTTATTGGCTAGGTCAGTACAATTGATATCCAGTTGGCAAGGCATTTTACAACAACACCTGTATTTCAGTAAGACTTGAATATAATTGTACTTTTAGAGCCATCAGGTTTAAACAAATTTTGACTGGAAATTAAATGTTTTCATTAGCTTGCTACAATACTGGGCGAAATTGTATTTTTATATTGATGAAAGTGACATGAAGTAGTAGTGAGACCTCAATCAAAATCATAATCATTTCCTTAACACGATGGTGTCTTAATTAGCATTGGAACAGATTTTACTTTTTGCAAAATTGCCTCTTTGTATCTGAGATCTGTACGTGAGATTACTTCACGGTGAGAAATGGTGTGGCAGCCATTCTGACGTTCACAGCTATTCCTTCTTTGTAGTAACTCCTTTATTTTTTTATACTAACATTTGTTAAGTCCAAATAAACAGTCCATTCACCACTTGACATTATCATATTGTCACATAACTTTTCAATTCTTTCATAAATAATAATGCAAATTCATTAGCTTCTTTTTGTGCCTTATTGTTGACTATTTCCCACAATTTTTTCGTTGAAATAGTATTTTATGAGAACATGGACATATTTTTCCATTATTTAACATATTAGTGCTTGCTGTAGGATTAGCTGTTCATTCCCTGATTCAGTCATACTTCTTGACATTAGTCTACAAATACCAGTTTTGTCTATGTATTAGAAGCCTTGACTGGGATTGATAATGAATTAACTTTATCAGTGACATCATACCTAGAGATTTCATATTTGTCTCAAATCTTGTCAATCGCTTTTCTACTATTTTAAAAATTAAAGCTACAACATAACATTTCCTAAGTAGGCATATCTGATATCAACAGTAACACCATTCACTGACCACCCCTGTTTGCAGGCCATTAAGATTCATAATCACCTTTTTTTTAAAAAAAATTATTTTATTTCTTGAGACGGAGTTTCACACTTGTCACCCAGGCTGGAATGCAGTGGCGCGATCTCGGCTCATTGTAACCTCTGCCTCCCAGGTTAAAGTGATTCTCCTGCCTCAGCCTCCCGAGCAGCTGGAATTACAGGTGTCTGCCACCACACTCAGATAATTTTTATATTTTTAGTAGAGACAGTTTTCACCATGTTGGTCAGGCTGGTCTCAAACTCCTGACCTCAGGTAATCTGCCCACTTTGGCCTCCCAGAGTGCTGGGATTACGGGTGTAAGCCACCGTGTCTGGCCCACAATCAACTTTAATGCTTATATCAAGTGTGTATGTTCAATGTAATAATGTTGTGACTCAAAGAGGCTAAATCACTTAGCAAAAGTCTCTAAAAAATGTAAGTGGCAAAACAGACTCAAAATTATGATTGAACCTAAAACAACAATCTTTCCATTTCTTTTATGACTTCCTTTATGTACATTTTGAAACGTCCTATTACCATTTATAGCTGACATTGATTGGTGGCAGTAACTTCAAAGTAATGGTGAGAGAAGTTTTGCTACCATAGTTGACTCTTTATTGTATGTTCTAGACTTTATTCTCCTAGTTTTCTGCAATTTTGTCTTCTCCTATATTAAAGATTTTGTGTCTCCTTTTAATGAAATATGTGATTTCTTAATATAATAGCTAATTGTAAGAGACAGAAAATATCCCAAATATAAACTTTTGCTTCGTGTAAAGGATTTATTCTGTCTACATAATAAATTCTCCTGTCAGAAAAATAATTTTTTTTCTGAAATTGGTTGTTTTTGAGTTTGTGTTTTTTTCAGATTCAGACAGTATGAAAGCATACATCTAAAGCTGTCTTCTCAATTGAATAAAAACTGGTGAAATGGAAGATACATATCTTTGTTATACTTCGTTATTCTATGTTGGTATCAAGATGCCTAGAATATGATGTTACCTGTATTCTGAGACTCCTTCCCTTTGTGACTCTGCCTGACCAGCCAACTTTTACAATAACCTTGGATTCAGATTTCACCACCTCCTCCTCCCATCAAACCTTGACCTGTTGTGTCCTACAAACACTGATGCCTCAGCAATGACCAGTATGCCTGGCACTCATATCTTGGATTCTAAATATAATTCCTCACTAGAAGAAGCCTAAGGTCTTTGAAAATACGGCTGATTCTACAACTAGAGCAAAGAATTTTCATCTCATACGAGGAAAGAAGGGAGATGAATATGATGATATCACTCTGATTAGGCTACACTATATGGCAAAGGTAAAGACATTTTGCAGATGTGATGAAGATCCCAAGTCAGTTGTCTTTAAGTTAATCAAAAAGAGGATTTTCTTAGTTGAGGTATTTAAACAAGGGTCTGTCAGAGACACTTCTGCTGACTCTGAGCACATGTAGACGTCTAGAGGAAGAAAAACTGAGAAACCCTAAGTTGAAAAATTCTCAGCTATCTCAAAAACGCAGGGAATACTGGAGTTTTGAGCAGGTACAGTTAAAAAATCATGTTAAACAACCACTGTATTTAGTAGGAACCTCAGAATAGTCCATCTATAATAGTAGGGCTAAATTAACCTTAGGCCAGGAGTTGCAAACTACAGTCTGTAGGTCCAATGTGGTCTTTCACCTGTTTTTCTTAGAATTTTAATGGAACACAGCTGCTGTCATTTTTTTTATGTTATCTGTTGCTGTTTTCAAGCTACAATGGCAGAAGTAAGTAGTTGCAACAGAAACAGTATGACCAACAAGGCCTAAAGTATTTACTATCTTGCCTTTATGGAAAATGTTTGCCAACCCCTGCCCTAGAGCAAAGGCTAGTTAAATGAACCCTAACAAATATAAAAAAAAAAAAATCTCAAAAAAGATTAGGCTGTTCTACAAGTAACTTAACTTCATGCTAAACAAAGTCCAATAATCTTCAGATGAAAATCAAAAGATCTAGACTCTTGACAATGTAAAATCAAAAAAGTCTAATATCAAATAAAAACTAGATATTCAAAGAAGCAAAATGTGACCAATAATCAGAAAAAAAAAAATTCAGTAGAAACAGATCCAGAAATGACAAGAGATGACTGGAATAAGCAAGCAAGGACTATTACATCTACTTTAAATATGCTCAAGGATATAAAGGAAATTATGAACATAGTGGGAGAGATACTAAAGTTATATAAAGGAGAATGAACTGAATACATAAAATTGAAAAAAGAAAATTTATGGATTAGGTTAAGACATTAGATATTGCTGGAAAAGGTATTAATGGACTTGAAGACATAGAAACTTTAAGACCTGATGCACAGAGGAAAAAAAGCTGAAAATAATCAGAGACAATAATCTGAGGAACAATGCTAAGTTGTCTAACATACTTATTAATTGTAGTTCCAGAAGGAAAAGAAGATAGGGAAACCGCACCTCACTGAAACAGGAAAAAATATTTTAAGAAATAATTATCAATTTTTAAAAAATTTACTGAAATATATAAAGCCACTGATTCAGGAAGTTTAACAAATCAAGTAGGAAAAACACAAAGACAGATGCATTAAGGCATATAATAATCAAATTAATGAAAACCAATGATAAACAATCTTAAAAAAACAGCCAAACAAAATAAGACACAATACATAAGAAGAATAGATTCCACAGATTTCTCAACATGTTACCAAGACACCAGGGGTTCAGTCTGGGTCCTCATCCTTACCACACAAAAAGCCAATGACTGAGACAACGAGTAATGTCAAGGAAGAAGGCTTTAATCAAGTGCTGCAGCAAAGGAGATGGAAGATCAGTCTCAAGTCCATCTCCCTGACCCACTAAAACTAAGGGTTTATATAGCAGGGAAGAAATGCAACAATGTATAAGAAAACAGGAACTAGGGAGAGACAAGGAAGCAATCATGATGAATGATGCTTTCTGCATCTCATTGTCTGGATGTGGTGACCTGGTGAGTTTCAGTTATTTGATACTTTTTGATTACTTGATACTTTTTGAGAGGCCTAAGGGATTCTTTCCTGAGGAAGGAACTAAGGTAAAACAAATATAAATTGGCCTGGTGCAGTGGCTCACGCCTATAATCTCAACACTTTGGGAGGCTGAGGCAGGTGGATCACCTGGGTCAGGAGTTCGAGACCAGCCTGGCCAACATGGTGAAACCCTGTCTCTTAAAAGTACAAAAATTAGCCAGGCATAGTGGTGGGTGCCTATAATCCTGGCTACTCAGGAGGCTGAGGCAGGAGAATAGCTTGAACCCGGGAAGCGGCCATTGTGGTGAGCTAAGATTGTGCCACTGCACTCCAGCCTGGGCGACAAGAGTAAGACTCTGTCTCAAAAAAAAAAAAAAAAAAAAAAAAAAAAAATATATATATATATATATATATATATATATATATATATATAATATATTACATATATATGTATGTTTTAAGTTTATGACCAGGAAGGGTAATTTCTGTATATCCAAAAACAGCTGTCTATGGCACTGCTGGGTTGATTTCAAACAGAAACTGTGCAAACCAGAATTGAGTGGAATGACATCCACAAAGTGCTAACAGAAAACAAATTGTCAGTCTAGAATTATAAACTTGGGAAAAATATATTTTTAAAACGAGGGTGAAATAAAGACTTTTTCAGACTAACAAAAGTTGACTGAATTGGTGGCAAGCAGACTTGTTTTAAAATAAATATAGAAAAAAAATCCAGACTGAAAGTAATATCAGATGGAAATGTGGATTTATACATGAAGAGTTTTGGAAATAGTAACTGTGTACATAAATATAAAATACTGTTATCTAGTTTTAAATTTTATTTAAAAGATTAAAAAACTCAACTCAAGATAGATTAAAGACTTAAATATAAGACCTGAAAAATATAAAAATACTAGAAGAAAACTTAGAGAAAACTCTTCTGGACATTGGTCTGTGCAAAGAATTCATGATTAAGACTTCAAAAGCACAAACAAAAAACAACAAAAACAAAAATAGACAAATGGGACTTAATTAAACTAAAAAAGCTTCTGCACAGCAAAAGAAATAACAAAGTGAACAGACAACCTGCAGAATGGGAGAAAATATTTCAAACTATACATCTGACAAGGGATTAATATCCAGAATCTACAAAAATCTCAGACAACTCAACAACCACCACCACCACCACAACCACCAAATTAACCCGTTTAAAAAAAAAAAAGAAAAGAACACTAACAAAACAGACATTTTTCAAAAGAAGACATATAAATGGCCAAAAAGCATATGGAAAAACGCTCAACATCATTAATCATCAGAGAAATGCAATTAAAACTGCAATGAGATATCATCTCCCACCAGTCAAAGTGGTTATTATTAAAAATTCAAAAAACAACAGAGGTTGGCGAGGATGCAGAGGCAAAGAAATGCTTATACAATGTTGATGGGAAAGTAAGTTAGTAAAACCTCTATGAAAAACAGTATGAAGCTTTCTCAAAAAGATCTCCCATTCAATCCAACAATCCCACTACTGGGTCTCAGAAAGATACCTGCACTAGTATTTTCACTGTAGCACTATTCACAATAGCAAAGATATGGAATCAACGTGAGTGTTCATTAACAGATGATTGGATAAAGAAAATGTGGATAAGTATGTACATACAATGAAATAAAACTCAGCTATGAAAAAGAATGAAATCATAGCTTCTGTAGCAACATGGATGGAACTGGAGGCCATTATCTTAAGAGAAATAACTCAAACAGAAAGTCAAATATCACAAGTTCTCACTTGTAACTGGGAGTTAATAATGTGTACAAGTGCACATAGTGTGTGGAATAATAGACATTGGCGATTCGGAAGGGTGGGAGAATGTGAGGGGGATGAGAGATAAGAAATGACTTACTAAATGCAATGTACGGTATCTGCCTGATGGTTACACTAAAGCCCAGATTCCACCACTATGCAATATGTCCATGTAACTATATACTCTCCTGCATTCCATAATTTACCTTTTGTGTATCCCAATGAGAAATTCAACTGTAAATTATATCCTCTCAAACTTTCAAAGTTCATACTGAAGATTTTAAATCTTACTTCCAGCTTCATACCACTTACAATTAGTTTGTCTTTTAATCATGCACTTCTTGCACTATTTTTGTTTGTCTTTAAAGTTTTATTTATTGATTTATGATTTATTATTCAATTTTATTTTATTTTTTGAGATGGAGTCTCACTCTGTTGCCCAGGCTACAGTGCAATGGTGTGATCTCAGTTCACTGCAACCTTCACCTCCCAGGTTCAAGCAATTCTCATGCCTCAGCCTCCTGAGTAACTAGTATTACAGGCACCCACAACCACACCCAGCTTAGTTTTTGTGTTTTTTTTAAAGGCAGGGTTTCATCATGTTGGCCAGGCTGTTCTTAAACTCCTGACCTCAGGTGATCCGCCTGCCTCGGCCTCCCAAAGTGCTGGGATTACAGGAGTTAGCTACTGCAGCCGGCCCAAATTCTTATAAAATAGATGTTTCTTTTAACTTTTCATGTAGCTGTAAGTTTCTGGGTATCAAAAATGCCCTGTTTGATTTCATATCCCTTATGGTGATTGCTTTGTAATAGATGATGTACAGTTTAAGGGCTTCCTTTATTGTAGATAGGTTTTGGGCTAAAACAAAAATTTCAGACAAAAACTAGAGAGGCTAACACTACATTATTAAAGACAGATTTTTAAAATGAACTTATGATCTTTAATTTAAAATGTTTTCAAACGTATCAATAAATTCTAATGTTATTATGACTACAGACAATGTTGACTTAGAACTTGAGTGGACAAGCTTGTTTCCCTTTTAACCAGAATCCATATAGCTTATAAATAATGAGAAAAATAAATGCCAGTGGGCTGGAAATGTGTGTACATTGGTTAGGTATTGTCTCTCTGTCTGTACAAGAGGGCAATTATAGCCGAAAGTGTAATGCTAAACCTCAAGGCAAAGCAAAACGTTATTCAGAAGATAATAATGGCTTTGTTACTTGTGGTGACTCATCAAATGCTCGAGTCTCCCAGTTCCTGCCTCCTCTCCGAATGTGTATCAGAGACAGACTGATCAATCCTTATTCTGTGGCACCATCTTTTTTCTGGATTTCATCCGGCATTTATCCCAAACTTTGTGTAAGAAAGAAACTGTATTTAAAAAGTAGAGGAATTTGGGAAATTTTTCCAGTTCCCTTAGCTGGAACCCATTATGCTCCTTTTATTATCTTGTTTGATTTTGTGTTTTCATAGACTTTTCTACAACATGTATTTACAAAATATCTTATATTCTTTCATACAGACGGCTAATTCCATCGATTAGGAGTTTCACTTATGTCCAAGTCCTGCAGACCTACTCTTTGCATCCCTTTTAGTAGTGATTATTGCCCTCCCCTACCTCTACTCACATTTTTAAAAATGTAACAAGTCATTAGCTTATTTCATGGCCCTAGCATATTACAATTATTTCATGTAATATATCTGAAGGCACAGCTCAAATAAATTTCACGTTTTATAATTACAAAGAACTATGCATCTCCAAATGTATTTCCTTACTTAATTCCTCATATCTGAATCTCATTAGATTTTTATCTCACAATGTTTATCCATTCGAATAGCTCTTGTTCTGACATTGCACTTAATTCTGTGTAAAATAAATGGGTTCCTTCACAGTCTCTTAATATTCATCTATTGTATCTCTTCATAGTTTGTTCTGTCTTTCATTATGCATGTCAGGCTGTCAGATTTCTAACATTACTGAAAATGAGGATCCTCTTTAAGAGTTGATGTGGTAGGTGAAGAGTCTAGTTTAGTTCTAATAATTTCTCTTTTTAAAAAATAAGCAATGTGTAAGATCTGAGATGAGTTCTTTTGTATTTAATCTTCTCCCAAAGAAGGTGTCTTATCCTAAAATCCTTCTTCAAGGACATTTTTTAAAAGGTTCTCACCTTTAAATATAGCACAACATAAAGGTTTCACAGATTGATGGACATCATATTACAGTTCTGGCTGGAGTTTAATGCTGTTTCCTTAGGGATTGCCCACTGCAGGATTTTCCCCTGTATTTCTAATGAAAGCTGTCTTAAAACAATCACAGCAAAGTAACCAACAACTATTTCTTTGCATGGGTTTGGTATGTATATGCACAGGATTTGCTTACTCAAGTTTTTTCTTTCTTTCTTTCTTTCTTTTTTTTTTTACATGCTAAAGGTCAGTAAACATGATGAACTAGTAGAGAGAAGTTCAACATTTACCTAGACACTCTTTTGTGAATGCCTCCTATTGTACACAATTGTTAAAGCCACGTAGTTCAAAGTATATTCCCTCCTGCATCCTGATAGTCTATTAAACCTGTTAAAAGATGGCCCAAATATATATTAACTCAATAGTATAGCAATTTTATTACCACGGAATATCACGAATTCCATTTATTCTAACCCAATTTGGAATATAAACTCTCATGTATCATCAATTTTTTTGGAAGTTTTCTTCAATCTAGCAAAATATGCTAGATTTGTGAATGTAGAAAATTATGATTCATAAGAAACTTATAATTTGTCTTATCTTAATAGTCTTTGAAAAGTCCCCATAATGCAAACTTGGCAACAAATGAATATTATTCACAAGTATGTGGCTGTTGGAATGAATCATAGATTTCCCCTCACTAAGTCCTGGCTAGTTCGGATTTGTAATGTGTTTAAAAACTATCATGTCTTGAATTTCTATTAGGTAAAAATTCCTTTATATAAGTTATGTTTCACTTTCACAGCAACCTTATAAGATTGAGAATCTTATACCTGTTTTAACTGAGGAGTCTTAGGGGTATTTCTGCAAAAATGAAGATCTAAAAGTGTCAGCAGTATTTGATCAATTCCTTCTATCCCAAGATCTAGGGATTTGCCAAAAGCAAACATAATAATACCAACTCTCTGTTACTTGAACAATACAAAAGGTTTGTTACTTTTAACTAAAAGTTTTACACATGTTTCAAGCAGAAATCTAGCATAGCTTGTGGTGGCTTGGTAGACTCTGAGTGCCACCTGGCATCCCTCTCTTCTTGTCATGGCGCTCCATGGGCCAGCATCAGGCCTCTGTAGTGCCCACCATAAAAATAATAAAAAAGACTCTGGTGCATTGGAAGTCAACTAAAGTATAGAGCACGAATCTCTGGTGCTAGTGCCCCTAGTAGTTAGGGTAGATGTTTCCATATAGGTCGCTTTTATAGTTTCTGCTGAAGTGAGGGAGTATAGCAGCTGCTACCCAAAAAAATGGCCTGTAGGCCTTATGTTCATGGGCAAGACCTAGGGTATCATGCAATCACTATTCTAATTCATAGGAAGTAAGAAGGAGGGCATGGTAATGAAGTTAGCCATTTGCTGTACCACAGACATAAAGGAAATATCTAGGATTGCTTTTTTCCATTGTAATAGCAGTTGGCATCCCAGGGTGGCATAGGAGTTAGTGGAATATAATCCAAAGAATAAACCCTTGTTATGTATCTTTTACTTATACATTTCCTTAGTTTTAAAAGCTGGGGCTTTGGTAACAAAGCCCATTCATATTAGTGCAAACCGTAGGGTGCATGTGCCTTCCAAGAATTTAAAATAGTAAATTCTAAGTTAAAATGTATGTGAGCATGTATATGGCTGTTAAGCATTTAAAGTAAGTCCTAGCCTATTTCAGTAACACTTAGTTCTTCAGTGTCATATAGCAATAAATATCAAGGAATGAATTTGATTCCAAGTATTGGAAGACTATGTTTTAAGTTTCCTCTATTACAGCATACTGTTCCTGGGCACTTTGGTGGCCTGGAAGTTAGTTGTTTACATAGTTTTGAAGGTGAGAACCTTGATCTATAGATCTATGGTCTGATTCCCAATTTTGCTTATCCATACATTTTATTTTGCTAGTGTATCCAGAATTAATTGGACCTAAGGAATGGAATAAGGCAGCTAAACTTACAAAAGATTTACTTAGAAATAGAAATGTCAATATATTGATTTGTAATGATTAATATAAATGCAAAGAGTACAAGAAAACCAATTTATCAATTCAGTTTTACTTCTGTAAAAAATTATATATAGGAAACCAAATACAACACGTTACTTAGAACTAATTGAGTCAGACTATGGGAAGATTTATAACTGGTTTTAATTGCTACATGTCTAGTGCATGCATTTCACTATAGGAACTTATTTACTATAAGGATCACACCGTTGAGTGTTTGTGTCAATATGTCCACCCTATTAAAGGAAAAGGAGAGCATGCTATTTTGATTTAGGTAATTTTATCATCTAACAGCAAGAATTATCTGCTAGCTGGGAAGGGGACTTTTTTGGAGGAGGGGGCAAAGCGTCAATTTTAAATAGTAGCCCTAGAAGTTAAATTATTATATTCCAGAAAGGTTTCTCAGATCAGTCAGACCTTGGGGAGGCAGAAGTAAAGCACAAGAGCAAAGTGTTGGAACCTGAGTATAGGTCAGTGGCAAAGAGATCAGTAGGCATCGAACTAAATAAAAGATTCTGATCAGAGTCACATGGCGCATACCTCACCATGGAGGTCCAAGAAATAGGCTCTCTGCCTTGTGATAATCACATAATAATAAGAAAAACTTCATGCAGATGAAGTAGAGAACAACTAATAATAAATCTGTAATTGGTCTAGTGGGATTCCTTTTAGGGAAGAATCGAAAGAGGCAGGAGGTATGAAATATTTGTGTTGCAGACCAAGAATCAAGTCACAGGAGGAAGAATAAGTCTCAGGTATGAAAGTGTTGGCAGGAATCTGTGCACTCGGGAGTTAAAGAAGGGGAGA
The DNA here is from genome assembly GCF_007565055.1 of Rhinopithecus roxellana. Lineage (NCBI taxonomy): Eukaryota > Metazoa > Chordata > Mammalia > Primates > Cercopithecidae > Rhinopithecus > Rhinopithecus roxellana. The sequence goes on along the minus strand of NC_044569.1, from coordinate 65,219,945 downwards.
TCCTTGTGGCACTGCTTATCTGCTGATTTGCCAACTGATTCAAGTCCAAGCTCTAATCTGGTCCCATCTATATTAATGAATGATGGAGCCATAGATTCAAATTGCCTTCTAGTCCTTTCATTAGCCCTTGCAGTTTGCGGAGAAAAAAAATCCTAAAATCGGGAACTTAGGACTGAGAAAGGTGAATGAATACCCACTTTCCTGTTTAGAGCAGCTTACATGGCCTTCTTTCTGGAGTGCCCTCCTTTAACTTCCTGTCACCTGGAAAGTGTGTCAGGGGAAGTAGACTGGAAGTCAACAAATTTAGTGATGCAACAGGTAGAATATCTACATATAGATTGCAGAGAAAAGATTAGATCTGAAACAGCAAACTTGTAACAATATACTTGACTCCTTAATTTGTTCAGAGATTGTTCTGGTGCTTCTCAACATTGCCACACCTAATTCCTCTCTTTTGTAAAAAAATAAAAATTTATTATTTTAATATGTCTTCTTTAATCCTGATATGCAATTCATAGATAGCATAACCTAACTATACAGTTGATCTCCATAATATTTTATTTTAAATTTTAATTGGAATTCTATTTAAAATAGAAATCAAAGTAATTTGTAATAGCATCACATATGTTTCAAAGGTGCAAATGCATGGACATGACTACACTGAGAGAGCCGAGGAAGCGGTGAAGTGTTTACCATGAATGTGATTGCGACAGATGCAGTTGGGTATAGATGCACTGTATTGCAACTCAGATTTTATGAGTGGCATTTCCAGGGATGTTGTGGTTTTACAAAATGGTAATCAACTCCTGGTAAATGTCCAGAGAAAGCACAATCTTTTCTCTATTTACACAAATGTTGCATTCCTAGAGTAGCCAATTTGTGTTAAACCCACACAAGAAAATCTTGTGCTTGCACTTAAAACAGTCACATTATAGTTTTAGTAAATTATAAACAAGCATTTCATCACTAAGAATGTCCTATAAAATATCTGGATATCTTGAAGAGTTAGGGGCAGTGCTTCAGTTGGGCAGGACTGCAAGTTCATTTCAGGACATCGAGTATCCATGACTCTTAAATTAAATTATCGGAGTGGCCATAACCATTATGATAACCAAAACACCCTCTCACCTTCAAATTTCCAAAGCATGAGAAGTCACTAAGAGGTCACTAGGAACAAGTTTTCTATGCATTGTTGAAATGCATTAATTTGGTGTAAGCTATACATAACTGTTTCAAAATTTTTAGAAAACTGGAGTACTCTTATTTGTGCTATGAAACTTATCAAATTATTTTTTAAAATTTAATTTCTACATGTGGCCAAAGACACAGATAAGGATAGGAGTGAGGAGTTAATAAGAAGCAAATACAGTCATGAGCCAGAGAGTTATTTATGTCTAAATTTTTTAGATGAAAGGAAGTGAAACAATTATAAGCACCAAGCCCTCTTTATAAGAAGATCCGGGTCAAAGCTAGATTTGAGATGTTGAGGTGACAAGTGTCTGAGATCTGGAGAGTGGGTATTTGAATGAAAACACAGGATTTGGGGACTAACACATAAGGTTGTCATGAACACGTTTTCTAGTAGCCCAAGGTCCAGGACTTTGACAATGTAGGAATGACTGGACTGAGTGGGGAGGTCTTGGCTACTCCAGTGTGTGATACATCAAGGATCTTTTGGGATGTGTCAAATAGCTTCTGCTGGGAACCTCTTTAGTTCTAGAATCTCTGTTGTCTCAGCTTGACTTCAGATGCTGATGCTGTTCTGATGACACTCTGGCTACTCCCTCAGAATCCACAGGCTGACCATGCTTCTTTATTGCACACAGGAATGATATTCTGTGACCCAGATCAGGGGCCCCAAAACACATTAGCTCTCAGCCAGAGATATGATGTGCAAGCCAGCGTGGAACCAATAAGCAGACTCCTGCTCTGCTGAGCTGTCATCAAACCCAGTGGGAAGGCAAAGAGGCTGTTACCTGCTGCCTCACTGCAGCCTGAATTTTCACTTACATCTGAAGTTATTTCTCTTCCTTTACTCTTTGTGATTCTTTCTTTTGTCCTTACCTCCAATCTCTTCCTTTTGTCCCTTAAAACCGTGCTAAAAAATTAGGAAGATTAGGCTCAAATTAGATAAATAAAATAATGCTACCCTTTTTTTGTCATTGGGGTAATTGCACCTCCTTATCCATCTCTTTCCCTTTGGGGGCATGTCCCTTACCCCCATCCCTGGCCCTCATTTGTTAGTTCCTGTAGCTTACACTGGTTGTTAGGTTTTACTTACTCCCCTCCCACAGCCAGGTTCTTGCCAACCATCTACCATATACAATATTGCAGCTACAAGCTGTTCTCAGAAAATCCACTCAAAATAGCTGAGGAACAGCTGTTCCTGTGATATTTTCAAAAGAAAGAAATTTGTATTTGGCTTCATGGTCTAAGGGTCTGTTGGTTTTGCATAGAAAGAGACAAATGAAGCCCTTCACTCCAGCTGAAATTCTCTGTCCCTCATTCTCAGGCTCCTATTTCAGCAGAAGGATAAGTGGGCCAGGAAATGGAGAGATGGTTCTGGAAAAAGCATGCATCATTTGCTTGAGGGCTGTTCATTTACTTCTCATATTTTTGCAACTGATATTTACAAGTAGATTATCAAGAGCTGATTTGTGGGTACAAATTAGCGGGAAAAACAAGACCAGTTGAATCCAATTAGCATTTTTTGACTCATTTGTCACTCACCTAACATAACACTGGTGGAAACACTTTAATAATGCAGAGGAAATGTATCATTAATGTGTGGCACGCTGCTTCTACTCTTGAAATTTAAAGGCTTTGATAAATTTTGAGAGTGGAGCTAAGTATCCTTAAATTGTTTAGTTTGCTAGTAAAAGTCTCTTTTTATGTCTTTCTTCTCATACTTCCCCAGGAAGCATCTGAAAGAACAGTATGGTTGTCAGGTTTGGAACAGAACAATTAGATGTCAAGGATGCAATTAGTCTAAAATTAGCACATTAGGGACTCAAGATCGTAGCATCTGAGACCACACAACTATGAACTAGTAATTAAGAAACTACTTTCCATTTACTGTTTCCTGGAAAAAAAAAAAGTATTTATGTACTTTCTGTGAGATAGCATTTATTCACTGTAGAATTATGTTTCATTTAAGCACTTGAAGCCATATCTTGATTCTGGAAGAGCTGAAATGCATCTTTGAAGGAACACGCCTGTATTAGCAAGAAGGGGTGTATATTAGCAACATTGTCCATTGCTTCTAAAGTCAATTTTATGCTACAGATCAAGCAGAGCTACAAATAATCACACTTCTTGTCACATGTTGTGGGATCACATCAAGCGTTATAAATTATTAGAGATTTCACATGGACATCATGTAATACCACAGGAGTTCCATTATGATTTACCATTAATTAACATCCACTGCCTATATTTCAAAGTGCTATTGCTCTGTCACACCACAGGCTGTTATACCGACCATAAATGCTATCAATATTCCTGCATTTATCTAAGCTCCAACTGATTAAAATGTGATTTGTCCCATAATACCTTCTTAGTTTGATATGTGACTCAGATTGCTGACCTCACATTACTTCTATCTCAAGTTGTCATGCAGTCAATTATACTGAATAACTGCAAGGCTTAAGAGCACAGAGGAGAACCCGTATTGGAAGGAAAACATTACTCCCGTAATTTTAAGAGAGAAAAGAAATACTAGGATGAAGAGTGTGGGGGCTATTCTGCGCCAATGAAAACAAGTTGTAAAGTTATGAGTTTCCTGGGGCAGAACGTAATTTAGTCTGTGCCTTGCAGTTTAATGAGTTAGGAGATGCTGGCAACTTTGGAGAGAAAGCCTGCTGGTTTACATACTTTCTTGCATTCTTCTTTTTCTCTCTCTTCTTCTCTTTCATCAACATTTAGTTATTGAGTGTCTAACACATGCATTCCGTAGTGGACCAAGAGAAGCCAAAGTTTTCAGTGTAACAGCAAAGAATAAGCCCATCACACTGTGTCTGGAATTGGTTCCTTGCGCTGGGTTCTTGGTCTCGCTGACTTTAAGAATGAAGCTGCCGACCTTTGTGGTGGGTGTCACAGTTCTTAAAGATGGTGTGTCCAGAGTTTGTTCCTTCAGATGTTCAGATGTGCCGAGTTTCTTCCCTCTGGTGGGTTCGTGGTCTCGCTGACTTCAGGAGTGAAGCCGCAGACTTTCACAGTGAGTGTTACAGCTCTTAAAGGTGGCACCTCTGGAGTTGTTCGTTCCTCCCAGTGGGTTCGTGGTCTTGTTGGCTTCAGGAGTGAAGCTGCAGACCTTCTCCATGAGTATTACAGCTCATAAAGGTAGTGCGGACGCAAAGAGTAAGCAGCAAGATTTATTGCGAAGAGTGAAAGAACAAACCTTCCACAGCAGGGAACATCAGGAGTGGGTTACCACTGCTGGCTTAAGTGGCCAGCTTTTATTCCCTTATTTGGCCCCACCCACATCCTGCTGATTGGTCCATTTTACAGAGCACTGATTGGTCCATTTTACAGAGTGCTGATTGGTGCTTTTATAAACTTTTAGCTAGAGACAGTGCTGATTGGTGCCTTTTTACAGAGTGCTGATTGGTGCATTTACAAACCTTTAGCTAGACAGCGCTGATTGGTGCGTTTTTACAGAGGGCTGATTGGTGCGTTTACAAACGTTTAGCTAGACACAGAGTGCTGACTGGTGTGTTTACAAGCCTTTAGCTAGACAGAAAAGTTCTCCAAGTCCCCACCCAACCCAGAAGCCCAGCTGACTTCACCTCTCAACACCACTATATTAAATAGTAGTGTGAAAAAGTTAATATAACTTAACAAATAATTTTCTTTTACTATAAAGGTATTTGCTAAATATTAGAGTTTCATAGACTATTATGATTAAGGATTTTTTTGGCGATAACCTAGTCTAACATTACATAAGAAAAATGGGACAAAAATTAGCAAGTAAATGGTTGGAGTAATACCAAAAATTAAGGCACGAGAAAATCAGGACTAGAGCCCCATCTCTTAGAACTTGGCTAGCAAATGTTTTACCTCTTACACATGCTTTTATAATTTGCTATCCTAAAAAGACAATTGCAATTGCAAGACAGACAAATTTTATACCATATAGTTTAGGCACTTATTTTTCTTTAAGCAAAATACACTAATAGAGAAACTATGAAGGCAGAATGCAGTGGCTCATGCCTGTAATCCCAACACTTTGGGAAGCTGAGGCAAGTGGATTGCTTGAGCTCAGGAATTTGAGACCAACCTAGGCAACATGCTGAAACCCCATCTCTACAAAAAATACAAAAATTAGCCAGGTGTGGTGGCATGCGTCTATTATGCTAGCTACTTAAGGGCTGAGGCAGGAGGATCGCTTGAGTGAGGGAGGTTGAGGCTGTGATGAGCCGTGTTCGCATTACTGTACCCCACCCTGGGTCACAAAGTGAGACTCTGTCAAGAAACAAATTATGGAGATGTTAACCCCTTAAGCCTTGTGTAATGGAAAAAGTCACAAAACTACAAAGGGAGCAAACAATACATGATTTGAGACAAAACAGTGAAATTTGAAAAGTTTTTGAACTGCAAAGTGAGTCTCTCTAAGCTACAGTTGCTCACTGTTATGGAGCATACTAGGGCTTAAATGTGTCTCCTAAAGTTCATGTGTTAGAAACTTGATCCCCAGTGTGGAAATGTTCAGGTGATGGAGACGAATGGCAGGTGTTTGGGTCATAGAGGTGATCCCCCATTGAGTTGATTAATGCTGTTTTTGTGGGAGAGGTTTCCTTGTAAAAGTGGAGTTCAGCCCCCTTCTTTCTCTCTCTGTCACACAGATACACACACTCACACTCAATTTCCATTATGGGATGACATAAAAAGAAGGCCCTCACCAAAGGCTGGCCCCTTGGTTTTGGACTTCTCAGCCTCCAGAACCGTGATAAATAAATTGCCCTTTTTAATAAATTACTCAACCTCAGCCATTCTGTTATAACAACAAAAAACGTACTAAAACAGAACACAAGGATGTTCTTTGGGGATGAGCTTTTTTACTTGTCTATCAGATAAGCTCCCTCACACTGTAAGAAAATCATTTGCATAAAACTGTGTTTTTGTGTTAAAAATGTACAAATGACCAAACACTTAAAAGTTCTAGTGTTAAAAAGCAAGGGCCTTTTGATGTTTTCTGAATGCTTGTCAAATAATGAAGTTATTGCCTGATCAGGCTGCAGAGGTTAATAAAGAGTATAGGGGTTCAAGGTTGCTTACAAATGACAGGAGGGCTGGCTGTATCCAGTCTATGAAGCCCTTATTAAGAAAAAGGAAGTCCCAGAAGAATAAACGGCATTTAGTGTTATGGTCTTCATAGATCCTTTACTTAGTTTTTGTGAGGTAAAACTCAACTTAGGATATTTTATTCTCTATATATCCAGGCATCTTTACCAGCTCAGGATCAAATGTAGAGCTCTGCAATAGATAAAGCCTGCATTGTAATTAGATGAGCTGCCAAGCAAAGTCCTCAGTGGTGTCTGATTGGTGAACAGAATCCTGGATTTGTAGAAATTTGGAGTGGGCTGAACCAATAAACCTCCACACACCTCATATACCCTGGGACAAGTTCTAAAAAGAGAGCCAGAAACCAGTATGCAGTGTGGGTCTAGGCAGAGACAGGAGTTTTCTCCAGTGGGTGGAAAGAAAAAATTTGACAAAGGGAACAATCCTGGAGTTCCCAGGAGCCCACAGTGATCTCTTTAAAACATACTCTAGATAGTTTTACCCATAGTACAAATTTCAAAATGACAGTTTTCAACTTTGATAATGGCTTTTCTTGTTATTTTGCTTCAAATGGCATTTTTTGAATAATAGGTGTAAATGTATATACTGAATTTTTATATATATTACATAATTTAGTAATTAGAGAGTTTATTTTTCTGAAAAAATTCAAGCCCCACAGCTGGATAGTATATTTTCTTTCTTTTTTTTTTTTTTTTTCTGTGAAAATTGCTTTATTCCTCCTTTTAGACATTCTTTTGAGTCGTGTAGTATCCTGCTGTTCAGTTACAGTAAAAACAGGTGCCTGGAAGAAATAATTACCAATCTTACATTTGGTGCTTTCTTTTCTTTCAATTCAGTCTTTTGTAGATTTATTGTGTAAATTCGGTTGGTATCAGATTAATGGATGCAAGGATGACTCAGATTAATAGTATATTTTCATAGTTTTCTCAGTTAACCTTCATAGAGAAAGGTTCTGTTACAGTTTTATGCTACCCTCAATGATGCCTCCTGGTAGCAGCTGAGCTGGGGTTAATTCCCAAAGTGAAATAAAGTCGTCTCTGGCAATATGCCCTATAAATCTAGCTTAGTTGGTGATTCCAAGTGTCATACTCATTATCTTCTTTTTTTCATTCAAACAAATAAATATAGCATTTAAATATCAGGCAAGTTTAGAGAAACGTGTTTTTGTTTACTTATTTAAGGCTGAAGAAAGGCCTCAGATGAATTCACAAAAAAATTAATATACATTTGCCCAACAAATATTTAGTGAGTACTTTTTTTCCAGAACTGTGATTGTTCAAGATATAATATATTTCTATATTAGGGTTACTTTTCCTTTTTTAAAATTAAACTTATATCTCAGGAAGTATTTTAGGATGAAATGAATAAAATAGGAAAAGTATTATACATTTAATTTTTTTTTTTTTTTTTTTTTTGCATGAGGAACTTTCTGATAAACCCAGGAGATGGCAGGAATTGAAGAATAAAAGGAAGAATGTAAGCAATGGTAAGGGGCATTGACTAGATCTTCGTGGAAATGCCATTTTGTTTAGCTGGCATCAGCTTCCTGGGTAGCTCAAATAGCTCTGCAATCTCAAGATTGATGGCTTCCTTGTGTTCCTTTCACTTAGAATAACAGTGAGTCATTGGGCTCAGCTCCAGCTTTAAGCAGAACTTTGGAAAGAACATTTCTTGTAGGGTTTTGTCGTTTTGCTAATGAATCACATGGAACTCTCTTATGGTTAGAGGGCTCCCAATTAGGAAGGATAGTGGACCAGTTGGATAAAGGAGTCTGAGGAATCAGAGACATTCCTTGTAAGTGAGGCTGTAGACTTGTAGACACGTATTCAATCTGTGCACAATCTAGGTGATACATTTTTAAAAATTATTTCTAATCCTGGGGCTGTAGGAAATAGTAACTGGAGGGCTAAGGGAGTTACATTGCCATTGAACTGCTCATTTCCCTGTAAAATCCTCCCCTGAAAAAGCAAATTGGACTTTTGGGTTCATCCCGCTTCTTGACAGACTAAGTGAGCCATATTGAAAATGGCATTTTGTTTTTAAAAAAGATATTCGTTATTATGCAAAAGGGCAAAACTCCTGTGGAGAAATAAGCATTGACGATCTTGAGGAGATTTCTTCGGAGGCCGCTCTATCACCTTCAGATGTTGGCCATTCCTTGGAGGTGGTCTTGACAAGAGACTAGACCACATTCCTTTCCCTTTTGTGTAACCAAAACGTCATGATAGATGTGATAATCTTCTAATCTTTCTGGAGTTCTGGTGAACACCTTTCCCCAAATAAGTCTGAGCTCTATTTGCCAGGTGACCAGGAGAACTGCCCAGACATGTGTTAACTGGAAATCAAGCTTTGGCTAGTGGTTTTTTCATTAGCCAAAGTTGAAATTCAAAAGGGGTTTGTTGTCACAGATGGCATGGGGAAACCTGGAGCACATTATGAAAAGTGAAATAAAACCCGGTCACAGAAGGACAAATACTATGTGATTCCACTTACATGAGATATCTAAAATAGTCAGACACATTGAAGTTGCCAGGGATTGGGGGTGGGGAAAATAGGGAGTTGGTCAATAGGTATAAAGTTTCAGTTGTTCTAGATGAATACGTTCAAAGTATCTGCTGTGCAAAATAGTGCCTATAGTTAACATCATGGTATTGTGTACTTCAAAGAGTGTGTTAAGAGGGTAGATCTCATGTTAAGTGTTCTTACCACAAAATAAAAGAAAAACAAATACAAATGAACAGAAACTTTTGGAGGTGTCAGATATGTCTATTACCTTGATTGCAGTGATGACATCATAGGAATTGCCATATGTCCAAACTCATCAAATTATACACATTAAATACATGAAGTTCTTTGTGCATTATTTGTACCCCAATAAGCTGTTAAATATTTTTAAAAAGATATTGGTTGAATGAATAAATGAATTAATGAATTCAGTAGCCATTGATTATAATGAGTCAGATTTTGTGGCAGGTCCCTGGAATGTAGAATTAAAGAAGACAGTCACCAACATCAAGGGAAAGTGATTAAGACACACATATAAATGCATAATTGCAGTGTAGAGTGATCGGTGTTAAAATAGATGCTGACTGTAGAACACTGAAGAGTAAGAGTAATAGCCCAGTGAATCAGGAAATAATGCCACAGGAAGGAAACTTCGGGCTGGCATTTGGGCTTTTAATTAAGGCAACACTAATTTCACCATATCATTACTTTCAAATTATTTCTATGTTATGTCTGTCAATTGCTTTTGTAGGCTAACATATTGGCTAGGAGTTAAGCCATGGCTTTAAAATGCATTCTGATGTGATTGTATTCGTTTACCAGTTGAAGAAACATTGTTGATACTATAGTTTATTTTCTGTGACTTTCCAAATTTTTTAAACTTTGAAAATCACCCAAACTATATCAAGAAATCTATAGTATGCCTATAAACTTAGAATATCTAAAAAAAGACATCAATTGTTTTAATATAATCATCCTTTCCCTTTTCTGATAGCTTCTGTTTTCCTGGACCATCATGCACTTCAGGTTTTAAAATCCATTTCCATAGAGTTGAGACAGATTATTTTCATTTCCTTGCTGTGATTCATTCTCATTACCAATTATAATTTTGTGATTTTGTGCTTTTCCCTGTATTTTTAAGTTCATATGTTTATTTTTTCAAACAACAAAATTCTGCATATATTTATAAAAGTTATTGTTTTGTTTTATTAATTTCTGCTTGTATATTTGTTATTTCTCTCCTGCCAGTATATTTTGGTTGATTTTGCGTATGTGTTTTCAGACTTCTTATGTGGAGTACTTATTTCCTTTTTTTAAAAAAAAAAAAATCCTTTTTAAGCCTCCAGATTCTTTGGTGAGCATAGTTGTAGCCATTTTCCATATTGTGTAATTTTTATACTGTTATTCAAAATTTTTTATTTATGTTTATTTTTTGCTGTTATAAAAGCATTGGTTCATTCTCATCAATATTGCTGATATTCTGATGGTTCAAATTGGCCAGCATGGCCCTCTCTTTACAGTAGGTCATCTGCAGCCTCACAGGCCCACTGGGGATAAAGGGAGGGGTCCTAGCTGAGCCCAGGGTGGGGACGATGGCTCTTCAGGCAGGCGGTCTGCCCCATGTGAAAGAGGCATGGGTGAGTGGGGCCACCAGGGAAGCAGAGTTGGGAGAAACCGCCTCGCAGTCTTTTATTTTTCCCCATCTGTCGATGATTCTCCACGCATATTTCCAAGTTTCAGGTTAAAGTGTTTTCCTCTCAATTTCTGTCATGAATTTGTAGTGTTGTTTCATATTATTATAAATTATGGACTGTTTCACTAGGACTTATTTGAATTTATTGTAAGTTTTGTTATATTGCCTAATTTAGAAAATGTTTTAATAACTTTCATAAAAGGCAAATATCTTCTTTATTAAATGTGTTATTTTGTTCTACTTATTATTTATTAATATAAATAAAACTACCTCATTTTGTCAAAATTTTCAAGTACTTTTGACCTGCCTGTGGTATATTCTCAAGGTATATGGAAACTCTTTGGAAGAATCGAAAGACTGCGCAGTCCAGGACCACTGAAGAATACTTGTCAGCACTCTAAAGATTTTCAGAGGTTTTGAAAGAAAAAGGATTGGTGTTCAAATAATTTTTGAATGATTTGAGGTTAACAAAAATTAAAAATCATTTTTTTCTGAGTTTCTAAAGGTCTTTAATATGTTAGCATGAATTGAGTATCTTTAAGATGTAGCTTTTTAATATAAGTTTCCCAAACTAATTTTGTCATGAAAAGTTGTTTTGTGGGACATCTCAAGTGAAGTGACTGGATTTCACTGGAAGTTTTTAATGAGGCAATAGAAACTGGGAAGCGAAGAGACCTTTCCCAAGCTGTGAACTTAATTGACAAACTTTGGATCTAGTGTTCTGGCAGTGCCAGTATTTCCATATCAAGTGTATCAATAGTTGGCTAAATATTGCCCATCAAATTACATGGAAAGAGAGTGAAACAACTTAGTCAGCAATCTGAACTGGATCTAGTCTAGCAATCTATTAAATTCCAATTTATAGCCGGTATCATGATGGCTCAATTTTTTCAAATGCTTCTGACCAACTGTGGGACATCATCCATAAGTGAATTTTCATTCCACACTATAACTGAAAATTCATTTATTCAGTTAAATATTAATTGAGCTCCTGCAACGTCTTAAGCACTGTCAGTAATAAACAGGACAGTTTATGCTCCCTTCTTGGAGCTCATATGCTCCAATAAATAGACAATAAATAGGAAAATATAAAAATTTTACAAAGTTATGAATACAAATTATGTTTCTGGTGGGTTACTTCAGAGTGGTGGACATGGAAAATATCTCCAGATTCAGGAATGTTCTTTGAAAACGATATTTTAATTTTGCTCTTGAATTAGTCCACTTCTTCCTGATGCTGATACTCAAGCAGCTGTTTCCTAATGACTGGGTACAGAAAACCTCACCATGCTGGCTGATGGCCTCAGATCAAGCGTAAGAGCATGAGGAGGTTCAGCAAATTGTTTGACACAAATGTGTAATAAGTAGATGCAGTGTCTGTTTCACCTGAAGATGAGAAGTAATAGTTCTATTTAGGGAATATTTTTTATTCTGCCTTGTTCAATGGGGACAAATGCTGCCTTAATTTTTAAATTGACATGTGAAATTAAATTTACATGGAAACATATGTTTATCGCAGAGAAAATTAATCGTTTGAACGGGTACCTAATAGACCCTTTAAGAAAAAAAAAAATAAGAGTTGGGGTTTCACTGTGTTGCCCAGGCTAGAGCTGAATTAACAGGCTCAAGTGATCCTTCCACCTGACCCTCCCAGGTAGCTAGGATTACAGGCACCTGCCACCATGCCCTGCTAATTGAGCTTTTTAAGTGATTGGTCATAGCAAAAATATTTCTGTTTGCCCTGTGTGCTCATGTCATTTATCATTCATCATGTGGCCCTGATTAAGTTGAAATCAGACTTTAATATACATTTTCACAAAAGGGTAAAAGAACATAGATTAAAGCACATTTCAAGATCTACCTACCTATCTATCTCTATACTAGATCTCACACAACGGTCATAGAAAAGTACACAAAATTGCATTCCAGTGTAAAATTCTATGTCACATTGTTCTCTGTTTTAAACATAAGCTTATTATTCTATTTGTATATTTGTGTATTTATTGATTTATTGAATAGTAAATAGTCCTGCTATACATATTATATATGTATTATGCATATATATTTCATGTAAAATAATCCCCACAACAGGTAATTGTTACTGGCACTGTTGTTTTTGAGGGGAAAATGCATTTATAAAGGAAGGCACAGTATATGTAAGGTTTTGATTTGCAAAAAGCCATGTGCAAAATCCTTTCTAAATATGTTAAACATTTGACCCCAGGCTAATAATAATATTTTATAGGATGGAGGAAATATGGAGATTTATTATTTTTATAAATATACGAGAAGCTGTCTGATCTTGAGTCACTTTAAATGCTCATTTTGCTTTTAATGAGTAAAAATGTTCTTCAAATAGTAATTTATAATTTGTATTTCTTCTTTTGTGAATTTTCTGTCAATACATTTTGTCAAATGTTTTCCCACTATTGGGATTCATGTCTTGTTTCTTTTCATTTGACAAAGCTCTACTTTGCCATTTCTGTCACAGGTTGTAAATCTTTATATCAAATTATAATTTGCTTTTTGGTTTCTTTACATATTTAACCCACTTGAGTAAATAAAAGTAAGGAAGCTCTAAAATGTAAGGTTATTTTATGTTACTAATTATGATTTCTGGCTTTAAATTTGTTAAAGAGTCATCTATGCGTTCTTCTATTTCTTTTAGGGTTTTGTATTTTACATTTAACATTTACTGTGCAGAAATGATTTTATCTTTTTTCCCAATTGTTCACCAGGAGACATAAGCTTATTATTTTATTTGTATATTTGTATATTTATTGACTTCTTGAATAGTAAATAGTCCTGCTATATATATTATATATATATAGTGCATATATATTCTATGTAAAATAATCCCCACTCTTTTTTTTAAGACAGAGTCTTGCTCTGTCACCCAGGCTGGTGTGCAGTGGCACAATCTTAGCTCACTGCAACCTCCACCTCCCGGGTTTAAACAAGTCTCCTGCATCAGCCTCCCAAGTAGCTGGGACTACAGGCACGCACGACCACATCTGGCTAATTTTTATATTTTCAGTAGAGACGGGGTTTCACCATGTTGGCCAGGATGGTCTTCATCTCTTGACCTCCTGATCTGCTGGCCTCATCTTCCCAATACATTTTTTTTGTTTGTTTGTTTGTTTTAGCTAAACTTGTACATTTATTTTTAAAAATAAACTCAGATTATATTGGAAAATTTCCTGTAACTCATAGTAATTTTTTTCTCTAGTTATTCAAGAATTATGTGTATAGTCTAAAAAATAATTTACTCTTTACCTAATGGTGTAATAAATTATAGTTTTGGATTTATTGTAATACATTATCTTTGCATTACTATAAATATGCTTTTTTGATCATGGGTCCAGGTAGTAATATTGTTGGTAAACTCTAATAGTATTTTACATTTATTCACATTAGATTGTTCACAGTTTTCTATGTTTTGGTGCTATAAATTTCTGATATACTGGTTGCAATCGATTATAAATATGATTTGAAACTCCCAGTATTTACGCCTTATGAATCATTATATACCATGGGTATTATAAATGGACATGAGTAATGCAAGAATTTATTTTTAAATTGATATTGACATTTATTTTAGATATATTCTTTGAACACTAATTTTTTCATTATCTAACATTTATTTTCCTATTCATGTTTCTAATTACTCTTAATTTAATTTTAGTTGTATATTATGAATTTCATCGATATAGTCACATATATTAGTATGAAGTCATAAGTTACTTCTACAAATGTATGTTTATTTCCCCCATTAACATTAATTTTTAAATTAAGATTTTTCTATTTTTGCCTGATTTGTTCTCTTGTCTTGTTTATCCCCCAAATAATAACCTTTTGGTTATATTCACAAACACCAACCTTTTAGTTTTAGGTTTTAATATTTTAATTTTACTTTTCTGAATTTATATTTTCTCGTTTTTTGTTTTGTTTTGTTTTTTGCATTTTTTAAGTTTTTCTTTCTTCATCCCAAGGTTTTATATTGCTGGATTTAATTTGCTGATATTTTGTGGGAATTTTATGTTGAGGTTCCTGAGGGGTATTCATCTACAGTTTTATTGTTTTCAATGGCTCTTTTGCTTTCTGGGTAATTTTGGTCTCATAACAAGAGTTGGTAAGCATTCTCCCTTCTCACACTTTCTGGAAGAGTTTGTGTAGAATTGGAGTATTTGTTCCTTAAACGTTTGGCAGTACACACTAGTGAGACAATCTAGGTTTGAATTTTTCTTTGTTGGAAGTAACGTAGCAACTTCTACTTTGTTATTATTTGATTATTCTCTAATACCTAAGCTTGCTTTTTTATTTTCAAACTCTCTGGATCATTTCTTCTTTCACTTATTCCTTTTTAGATCCTATGCAATTGGTTTTGACTGATTGGTTTCTATCTTAATCTCATTATCTTCCTATTTTACCGAATAAGCTAAATTGTTGAGCTATTCAAATTTGCTGTCATAACTAATTATATAGTCTTATTTTGTCACTTTTTAAACTTTAATATGTATCTGCAATTGATTCCTTAGATTTGTGTGTTATGCTATGTAAACAGTTTTCTTTCCCTTGGTTGTATCTAATTATTTGGAATTTCCATCACATTTTTAATTATCTCACTATCTTTGTTCATTAAATATTGCTACAACTAATTAGGTGTAATATTTAATTCTCAGAGTCATAACAGTAGCATAGTTTAACTGCTTATTACCTTCTTGTTTTATGATATAATTTTAATTTTTTGTGTAATTATTGTTAAATTATACTTTCTGTCTTATTTCTTTAAAGAAATACTTACAACACTTGGATTTTTTCTTGAGATGGAGTCTTGCTCTGTTGCCCAGGCTGGAGTGCAGTGGTGGATCTCGGCTCACTACAACCTTTTGATCAAGTCATTTGATCAAGGGTTCAAGCCATTCTCCTGCCTCAGCCTCCCGAGTAGCTGAGATTACAAGCATGCGACACCATACCGGGCTAATTTTGAATTTTAGTAGAGACAGGGTTTCATCATGTTGGCCAGGCTGGTCTCAAATGCCTGATCTCAAGTGATCTGCCCACCTAGGCCTCCCAAAGTGCTGGGATTAAAGGCATGAGCCACCACACCTGGCCCACATTAACTACATTTCCTGATGATTAAATCTATATTTCAATGATTTTAATGCTTTCTTTCAGTTGCTTTATGTTGCAGTAACCCATTACATTTTATTTTTATTCAATAAATCTCATTTCTGTAATATATTTTGAGTACTTTACTAATACATAGTTGGTAAATAGTAATGAAGACTTTCTTATGTGATAATTTTTTCTTCAGGTGCCAAGTCGCATGAACCACAAATTAGCTCAGCATATAATTTCTGGCAATAACTTTTTCTCACTGAAGTTCTATAGACTTTGAACCATTACTGGGATCTTACATTATGGGAAAAAGTCTGATAAGAGGTCAAAGTGTCTTCTTTTGTGAATAAACTGATTTTAACACTTGGTGTATGTACCAGTGAAAGTCTCTAGAGCATAATAAACCCTCTTAGCTTGTATTAATTTAGGCCCCCACATAGGAATATTTTCTTCTATTATATTTTATTATTGTCTTTTTTTAAAAAAGTGGTTTTGCCCGAGGAACACCAAGGATCCATCTGTATGTTTTTGGTTGGGCTATCCACCTTATCTATTATAGCCTTTATTATTTGTGTGATTTGTTCTTCATAATCTATATTCTGCAGGATTTTTTTCAAGCATTTCATCCATAACATGGTTTTATTTTTTCTGCTATTTCTTGTTAAGGACTAGTATTGTCTAGTTGTTTTTCTTTTTAATCTCAAACTATTTTTTTTTTCTTCAACAAATGTTTGAGTGCATTCTATTGCCCTAGGAACACCAGTTAACAAAATGGTCAAACATCCTTGCACTGAGGGAACTTATATTCTATGGCTAGAGAGAGATTAAAAGAAACATAAATGTGTACTATATCAGACGGTAGTATTTAGGAGAGAAAAAAGTAGGTAAGAAAGCTGGGGAGTGTTATGACTGGAGATTGGCCTCATCCCAAAGGTAAATTTTGAGCAAAAACTTGAAGGAGTTGAGCAAACAGTGTGATAACAATATCTAAATAAAGAGCATTGCAGATAGAGGAACAAAGAAAAATGTTTGAAGATGGGATGGTGTCTAACTTGTTCCAGTGATAGCAAGGAAGGCCAGGGATTCTGGAACAGGAAGACCAAAGATAAGAGTAATATGAGAATAAAGAGTAACAGAGATGCTGACTGTGTAGGGCTTTCTAAAGCACAGTAAGAATGTAGCTATCTAGCCATCTAGCTATCTCTCTCTGTCCCTACCTGTCACTCACTCTTGAAAGGTAAATGAGATGTGATATTCACTCTAAAATAGTGTGTATGAATTCTCCTTGTGTTCCCTCAAAAATTATCAAAATGCTACTGGAATTCTCTCTTAAATCTTAAGCTGGAGCACTGATAAATCATCAGACTAAAAGGAATGTGATAGGAGCTAGAACCATGAATCAACCCAAGTGTTTACCTCTACATGGCAGTTTCTTCACTGTTTTTATGGACGCACTGTACCAAGGACCAACTTTCCATTTGGGTCCCGCCAGGAATTAGGTTGCATGGTGAGATGTTTCTCTTTCCAGTTCTTGTTGTCTGCCTTAGTAAATATCTTCAGTAGCATGAGGGATAAGCTGTGTCCCAGGACAACCCTATTATTCCCAGGTTTGGAGTGGCCACTAACTGCTATTGCGGCAAAGCAATCTCCTCAACCCTCACCCCATATTCTTCCTTCACTTGGTCATTCAAATTAAGAACTGTGTTAAAATTTACTTTCTTCATTTCCAGTGTCATTGTACTTCCTTCAAAGGAGGAAGAGCAAAAAATTGTCTTTTAGTGTTTTCTATAATTGTCGGAAGAACTCTTAAAGCTTGTGTAATGTTTATTCTTGAATTTTATGTTTTCTGGATGGTATCTTCCAAAGTTCACAGCAATATCATTTAGATGTTTAAGTTGAATTCTGTTGTATGAATGTGTGTATGTGTAGAGGGATGGAGGGTGGTAGAGAAAACAATATAAGGATAGTTAGGCATTTGTATAAAAGTTTGTATTAGTTTTCTATTGCAGCATAACAAATCAACATTATTTTAGTGGCTTAGAGCAACACATTTATTATTTTAGAGTTTCCATAAGTTGCAAATCTGGGCACAGCTTGGCTGGGTCCTCTTAGCTGCTTTGTGTCCTGTAAACCTGTAATCAAGATTTTTATTAGGCTGCATTCTCATCTAGTAGCTTGACTGGGGAAGAGTTGCTTCTAAGCTGATTCAAATTGTTGGAAGAATTCATTGTCTTGTGACTGTGTGAGGGCACCAGCTCTTTAGTGGTTGTTATCTTTATGCCAAACTCAGGTCCTAGAGGCCTCCCATGGTTTCTTGATATGGGAAGTGTGGCTGCCTACTTCATTAAGGCTACAAGATGAATCTCTGCCTTCGAGGGAGGCCAAATCTTTTCTCAAGGACCTTCATCTAATAAGGCTCATCCAGAAAAAATGTCCCTTTTGATTAATCGCAAATAAACTGATTTGTGGACTTCATCTGTCTTTAAAATCTCTTTATCTTTGCCATCTCCTATTGGCCAGAAGGAATTCACAGTTCCTATCTCCACTTAAAGGAGGGCATTTTTTAAGACGTAAATACCAGAGAGAGAAATAGTAGGGGACTTCATCCTACCACATCAACCCACAATCGTCCCCAGATGTATCTTAAAATATATGTATTATTTCATATATCTAAAATTAAAATTTAATTTTAAGTTAAATAGTGGAAAATATTTTAAGAGGAGATCAGCTTATTTTTCATAGCAAAAGTTAATAATTATGTATACTTTTCAAAACTTCACTCAGCTTTCTAAAATAAAACATTTTATTGAAAATATACTCATCAACTTCCATTAAATAGTTACGAACTATTCTAGTTTTATTTCTTTAGTACTCTTATGGTTTCATCATCTAACTTATTTTTTCAGGCTAAATTCCAAGTACACTGTCTCCATGCTCCTCAAAACACACATTATTTTCCAGAGCATAAAAACACAGCACTAAAAGAATGATCCATTGCAGATTTGCCTCCCTCCCTCCCTCCCTCCCTCCCTCCCTCCCTCCTTCCCTCCTTCCTTCCTTCCTTCCTTCTTTTTTTCCTCTTTCTTTCTTTTCCTTTCTTTCTTTCCATATCTCACTCTGTCACCAGGCTGGAGTGCAGTGGTATGATCACAACTCATTGCAGCCTCAACCTGCCAGTCTCAAACAGGTATCTTACCTCAACCTCTTGAGTAGCTGGAACCACATGTGCATACCACCATACCCACCTAGATTTTCTTGGTTGTTGTCAAGATGAGGTCTCCCTATGTTGCCCAGGCTGGTCTTGAACTCCTGGGCTCAAGCGATCCTACCACCTTGGCCTTGCAAAGTGTTGGGATTACAGGCATGAGCCACCACACCTGGTCTATGCATTAATTTCTAAAAAATAGTTTATCTAAGTATGTTGGGTTTTTCTGTTGTTTGATTTTGGTTTATTTGTTTTTACCTGTGACTCTACCGGGTCATTGACTATTCTTTTATATACTTATTTTGAAATTTTGAGAAATGGGAATAGACAATTAGGATAAGATATGAAAATCAGAAATATTTGTATGAACTTTGACAAGCAGAGGAAAGATGATAAACTACTTTTTTGATAAGTTTGCCTTCCCTTTCCCATATTGTGCTTCAAGGATAAATCAACATTATAAGCTGAATTACTACTTGTGTTTTTCGACACCTAATAAATGCATGAATAAAAACTTTTATAATGTTCTTTATCATATTTTAAGAATGGAAGCAAGAGACAAGAACAGAATATATGCTATCCAGGTTCTTAATTTATCACCAGCTAGAATTGCAATAGAATCTAATATTTGCCAGTAAAACCAATGTTTTTAGAAGTCAGAAACTCAGGTGGACCACTAGAAGTCTCGCTTTGCCAAAGTGGTTGAAATTGCCCCTGATTCAAGTCAGCTAATGCTAGTAAGACTTTTAGAAGTAACTGGCTTCAGGCAAACCCCTCTGATCTTTCTAATGTCCTGACTTGCCAGTAGGAAGGGTGCAGGAAGTTATGGTGTTCATTAAGAAAAGTGCCTTTCAAATCTCTCTAGACTCTAGCCTCAAGTGAACTGACTGCAAGCTTGTCTGTTTTAATGTTGCAAAAGAACAATTTTTGTAAGAAAAAGCAAACAACTTTAACAGCAGGTGGCTGAAGCATAGCCTTCAGAAAGCTGTTAAGAACCATTTTTGTCTGTGAAATGAAACATGGTTGCGAGCGATGTTATTTGCACTCATTGATTCAGTGAAAGAAGTCACCTTATGTTTAATTCAAATTGCAGTCCTGACATGGACAGGCTTAAAACAATCATGTTTTACAAATCCATTTGTTTAAATGATTCTCTTTTTGGCTGTTCACACCGTGCCCTGTGTTGTTATATTATCACTCACTGCAAGTGGTATTTAAAGAAGTGGGAAGCCAACAATACACATTGCTTTAGGCGGCAGAGATTAGACTTAGTAGAGTAAGGCAAAACGTAGTAGGTGAGTGTTAATTTCATAATGCATCTTTGTATTTCTTCAGTCCACTTCAATCGTTACTCTCCCTTTCTGTCCCTATTGGTGGATTTAGTGTGCACCCATACATGCAGTTACGATGACCATATTTCTTTTTTTTCCTTTTGGGGTTGAGATGCAGTATAATATGCTAAAAATCTTTCAACTAATTTTTATTTTAGTTCTATCTATGCTGGGCATCACAGTGCTTTTCAAAATCTCAATTTCATTCTTTAGATGCCAAAGCTCTGTACTGGCTGAAAAATAAATGCCTGTCAAAACATTGACAAGATGCGGTAGACCATAATTCTCTGCAACCCAATTATTCTTGCCATTTAAATCAGGAAACTCTCCTTGAAATTGCTGAGAAATTGCTGTAGATTAAGTTTTGGCCGATTTTATAGAAGTAATTTTGATCTTGGGAACATCCAAGGAAGCTCCTCTGATTGCATTTGTGAAGTTCTCCGAATGTCAGTGGAGAGAAAGGTTAAATAAACTCTCTCAGATTTTAAAAATTAAGAAGTAAAAGTGAACCTTGTTTGTATGTGTTTTAAAATTCCAATCAGAAAGGTTAGCTGATCCATGTGCATGGAATTAGGAACCCTAGACTCATGATACCTGGTAGAATCGGAGGGAGCCGGATATGAAGTCCCGATGTTAGTTAAACAGGGACGAGCACCGGGAAAGAACTGCATCGTACAGATAAACTGAGTGAATATTAGATACAGAACTCAGATTGAGGAGGCGTCCACAGTTACCTAGAATGGTGCTTGCTTGCCTTCTCTTACTTCTTTTTTTTCCTCTTGCTGGGTCAAAGACATCAGTCCCCTGGCGCCCAATAAACCCCAGAAAAATCACATATGTACAGCTTTTTGAAAAAGCAGTGGCTTTAGTGTCAGATAAATCCAAGTTTGTATCCTAAATCTTCCACTTCCCTAACTGCTTGGCTGGCTCTGGGCAGTGGGCAAATTGCAGGAATCTCAGGTTCTTAATCTGTACAAACAGAGATAACATCTCCTTTACAGGTTTCTTGGGAAGAATTAAATAAAATAAGTTCCTCAGTCACCCAGAGGAATGCTTTATCATTTGGCTTCTTTTGTTCCTGAATCTACAAAGCTGAGAACTCAAGATCCTGGGAATCACTCCTCATGAGACCTCGTCTTAGTGCCCACCACATTTGCCATGGCATCGACATAACACATGCAGCAAGTGCTATGCCCATCCTTCTCTCATCCGCAGTGGTGTGGATCTAACAGTGTCTTTTGAAAAATGAATGAGCTCTGAAGAAGTAAATGGAAGGCATAAGAAATATTCTAGCACTAGCAACAAATTTAACCTGAAATTCAGTTGTTTTCTTTGTTCTTTCTTTCATTGAGCAAATGATCTCTTAGCATCGCCAATGCACACGTGGATAATTGTTTTAGGAGACACAAAAAGGAATCAGCATATACTTGCAGTCTAATACATGAACTAATATATGTAAATAAGAAAATATTAAAGATGTGAGAAAATGTTAGGAGCCATAAGAGAAGTACTGATATATTTTATTAATTAGACAAAATGATTTAATATTAATGTACTATGCTTCCTAGGAGACTAGAATTCTGAACACTGAACTTATATTGAAGAAATGAAAAATCATGTCATTAATATTATAGCTGATTGTTTCCATGTCTCACCAGATCTTTAAGAGGCAGGGCATTGAATTTTTCCTTGCTTAAACCCCTCAGCATTTAGATCTTTGTATGTATCTTGCACATAATAGAAATCCAAAGCATAAATGAAGCAATGAATGAGTGAATGGAAAAAATGGGAATAAGAGCAAATTAATAAGGCAAAATGAAGACAGTATAGCCTTAATCAGCACAATTAGAAAAGATGACCCATCATGTTTTCCCCCCAATAAAAACTTACTAACTCATACCCTGTTCTAGGACTATGGCAGAATAAATCCTGGTTTTCATTTTCCAGGCAGCAGTTTTTAAAAGACAGGCCTTATTCTCATAGAATTGGCAAGATAACTGATACGCTCCTCAATAAGCTGTATAAATATGAATAAGTAGGTCTGTCCTCTATTACAGTATAAGTAAATGTAGAGCATTTTCTGAAACTGCCTTATAACATTTAAACATCCTATTTCATAGCCAATGTTAATACCCTAGCTCTAATAATCTAAGTTTCAGTCAAATTGGAGGAACTAAAGTGACTCAAAATTGTAAGCATGTGGTTGTTACCCTGAAGACAAATATAGCTGTGATTGGGCATTCATTGTCTCTCAGCCAAAAGGTTGCCACTAAAATAAATTGAGAATGGAGATGTTGGCAGAGGTATCAAATGGATGGTTCACATGTTTGGAAAACCTCTGTTGACCTATAAGCATCTATCTTGACAGATGAGAATGAGAGTGAAAAGAATCTTGGCTCATGTAAAGAAAGGTGCCCCTTTGAAGTCAAATTGTAGGGTAACCTCAATACAGCTAGTAAATCAGACCCAACTTTTTGGTTCTTCGAATTGCCTACCTAACTTCACCGGGGCAATGCATGCTGCAATACACAACTCCTACCAAGCTTCATTAATATTTTATAAGAGAAAACTGAACATAAATGTTTAGAAGGATTACATGCATAGAATCAAATGAACAAACACGTGTAAAAAATTTGAAATAGTGCCTGCACAAGTAAGCAGTTATTAGTTTGACACACTTAAAAATGGTCACTTTAGTGAAATAAATACTTGTCATTTTGGTTCTCTTATTTAGTTAGTTAATATTAAGCCAGTCAGTGTTTAAGTGAAAATGTGAACTTTTTACAAATTGGAAACATAATAATATAATTAGTATAATTTTATAATATGATTTTATATACTATACACTATAATTTTATAATATACCTTATACTGTAAGATTTCTGAAATTTATTTTACACTTACAATAACCTTGTTAGGTGGGCAAGGAAAATTGTATTATGGCTTTATTTTTTTCTGTTGAACTGGAGTCTACAGGATTTTGTAGGGTTTGGAATTTTGAAAAATTTAAATGAGTTATTCAAGTATACACGATTTTTTTTTTTTTTTTTTTGTCCTTTAGGACCCAGCTAAGAAAATAGTACATATCTCCCAATGACACATCTAGTGATCTTTCTACCACCTGGCTCACCTTATAATGGTGCAGCAAAGCAGGAATTTCTGTTTATTTGTTTTGTTTATAACTGAAAAAGCAAAATGGTATAATGAGAAGTGCTTTTGGGGAAACTAGACCTGGTATTAAATGATCTCTCTGCTACTGCAGTAATAATTATGATCACCTACTGATTACCCCTTACAAGTGAGATAACTCATTAAAAGTTTAGCTGGTTTTTGAAACAATTCAACAATGAAAATGCTGTTGACGCTCACATTTTACAGATGGGGGAAATAAACTGATCCTCAAGAATTTTTTTTTTTTTTTTTTTTTTTTTGAGACAGAGTTTTGCTCTTGTCCAGGCTGGAGTGCCATGGCGCGATCTCGGCTCACCGCAACCTCCGCCTCCAGGATTCAAGGGATTCTCCTGCCTCAGCTTCCTGAGTAACTAGGATTACAGGCATGTGCCACCACACCCGGCTAATTTTTTTTTTTTTTTTTTTTTTTTTTTTTTTTTTGAAACAGAGTTTTGCTCTTGTCGTCCAGGCTGGAGTGCAATGGCGCAATCTCGACTCACTGCAACCTCTGCCTCCCAGGTTCAAGCAATTCTCCTGCCTCAGCCTCCTGAGTAGCTGGGATTACAGGCATGTGCCATCATGCCCAGTTAATTTTTTGTATTTTAGTAGAGATGAGGTTATACAATGTTGTCCAGGCTGGTCTCGAAATCCTGACCTCAGGTGATCCGCCTGTCTCGGCCTCCCAAAGTGCTGGGATTATAGGCGTGAGCCACCGCACCCGGCCAATTTTTTATTTTTAGTAGAGACAAGGTTTCTCCATGTTGGTCAGGCTGGTCGTGAACACCCTACCCTCAGGTCATCTACCCGCCTTGCCTCCCAAAGCGCTGGGATTACAGGCGTGAGCCACCAAGCCCAGACAATTTTTTTTTTTTTTTCAATAGTAACTTTGTAAAAGCGAAGCACCTGGGGTAATCTGGATCACAAACTGGTTCTTCTTGCATTTTGTTATTGTGATTCCTATCAGACTGTACGCTAACGCTCATACAATGTAACGTGCCTCATTAAATGTTAGTTTCTTCATTTGTAACATGATAACGATACTACTTGCTTTGCGTGATTGCTATCAGCTATGATTTTAAAAGTGTCCAAAGAACTTACTACAAAGCCCTTCAATAGTAGATATTCTAAAACCCTGGTTGCTCTATCATTACCTTCCACGGATAATCGTATTATTTGAATAAAGTATAAGCCACTTAGTGCTTTCAAAAATTCTTACATTTGGCTACATTTTGCAGTGATTAGTCAAGTTTTTATTTTATATTGGAGTAGTAACAGATGGACACATTTTAGTGCTATATGATTTTTAATATCAATTGTGAGAAAAATTGATGTGGACTCCAAGTTCTTAATTCTTCATTTTCATTAAGAAGGTCTCTTTAGATATAAACTTACCTATATAAGAGCCAAGTACTTTCAGAAGCTATGCTGAAAATAAACATTTTAATCATGAAATTCTATAACTTCCACATTACTTGGCAGATTGTTGTCAAGCTTGTAGCTCTCATTTCTTTGTGGAGTATGGTGAAATCAGAGCTGTTTCTAGATGGATACATGTTTCTTTGATAAAGTATTAGTACCAAAGAAAAACATACGGAGTTTTACGGATCTGCACAAGTCTGAGAGGCATCAGTTTGGTCTTCTTGAAACTGAATAAAATGTTCAATTTTAAGTAGAAAGAATTTTGGAAGTCATTAGGCATTTGATGTTTTTTCAATTGTATATCAATACATTTTAATTAAGCCACTTTTACAAGTAATTCAATGCTGTCTCTATTAAAAACAATCACTGTCCTATTTAAATCTTTCAAAACTTGCTATTTATATATTGTTTATACTTGGAAATGCAAACTTTGGCCTGTTTCAATTAATATTGACATTTTTCAAATTAAATACTCATTTTCAACTCTGAGAAAATATGTCAAATGGACTCAAGGCAATGTGAAGCATTCAACTGGTTTCTGAAGCAGGTTGAGGAAACCTCTCTCTCCAGATTGCTGCGTTGTATATGGATGTAACAATGCCCAAGCTTCACTTTAAAAAGTCATACGTTGTATATACCATATTCAGCTAAAAACTATGAATTACACTCCCCCTCTGACACTCATCATGGAAATTCAGAGCTAATAAGCATGTCTTTGATCAACTAATCCAATAATTTTATTTTTACAGATGAAGAATCTAAGAAACAGAAGACTAAGTTAGAGTCACACAGATGATTAAACTATGAGCATCAACTAGAAGGCAGGTTTTTGCTTGTTTTTCATCTCTGTTATCTCCCATATACTAGACTGCTTCACATTTTGTAACAAAACAACTAATTTCCTCTTATACATAATAGGAATACATAGAACATGCCACTCCAAAACAGCATAGTATACATTTTGACAATTCAACTCTCCAATTGTAAAACAGAGATTGGCAGAATCAATAAAATAATGACTCAACTACATGTTGTCTACAAGAGACTCACTATAGTGTACACGGATTTCTCAAGTGCAAATAGCTTTCTCAAGTGTTCATATACTTCAGTATAGACTACACATTAGGCCACAAAACAAGTCAGCAAATTTTAAAAGATTGAAATCAAATAATATTTTTCAACCATAACAGAATGAAACTAGAAATCAAGAACTAAAGGAAAACTAGAAAATTCGCAAATATATAAAAATTAAGCAACATAACTAATGGATCAAAGGAGAAACATCAAGGGAAATTAGAAAATACTTTGAGATGAATAAAAATGAAAACACAAAAGCAAAACTGTGCTTAAAATACATTGTAGTTTTAAAAGCCTACAATAAAAATAAAAATCTTCAGTTGAGAACATGTATTTTTTTTTACATTAAGGAAGTATTATTCTACTTCCTTTTTTATTCAAAAGCACAAACTAAACCCAAAGCCATCAAAAGGAAGGAAATAATGAAGATGACAGTTAAGATAAACAAAATAGAAAAACAATAGAGAAAAATCAATGAAACCAAAACTTGGTTCTTCAGAAAGATCAATAAAATTGGCAAACCTTTAGGTAGATTAAGAGAAAAGAGAGAAGAATCAAATATCTAAAATCAGAGGTTGAAGTGGGGATATTGCTAATAATTTTACAGAAATAAAGGACTGAAACTAGTATGAACAGTATTATCATAACAAGTTTGGTGAACCAGATGAAGTGGACAAAACCCTAAAGGCACACAAACTACAAAACTGACTCAAGAAAAGATAGAAAATCTGAACAGACATATAAAAAGTATAGATATTGAATTAGTACCCATAAACTTCCCAATAAAGAGAACCCAAAGACCAGATGGCTTCAATGGCCAGTTCTGCCAATTATTTAAATAATTAACACCAATCCTTAAACTCTTAAAAAAAACAAATGGAAGCAGAGGTAAAACTCTTTAACTCATTCTATGAAGCCAGCATTACTCTGATACCAAAACCGGACAAAGGGACCCCAATAAAACACAACTGTAAACAATCTGTTTATAAATATAGGTGCAAAAAATCCTCACAACATACTATCAGACTGAATCAAACAGCATCTTGAAAGATTTATACACCATGACCCATGGGATTTATCATAAGAATGCAAGACATTAATCAATATAATACATTATGTTAATCAAATGAAGGGGAAAAGCATGCTCAGTTCAATAGATGTGAAAGCTTTTGACAAAATTCAACACCTTTTCACTATAAAAAACACTTCACAACACAAACAAAAAATAGGAGGTAATTTCCTCAAACTGATAAAAGCCGTGAATGAGAAACTCACAGCTAACATTATACTCAATGGTGAAAGTCCGTATATTTCCATCCTAAGATCAGGAACAAGACTAGGATACCCACTTCCGCCACTCCATTCAACACTGAACCGGAAGTCCAATTTCGTTTCCTGTCCCATACATAGATGCTTATAGATTAATCTGGGATTTGATCACTGTCTTATGTTGTAATGCCAGTCTCGTAGCTATAATACACTGCTTTTGATCTGTTTTGTGCACGCCCAGCTTGGGGCTGAAGTTTTTATTTGTTTCTATGTGTAGAATTAAAGAGTCTCCTCCAGTTCTCAATTCTATGGGATTTTGCATTCACTATTCAGTTCCCAGAGGCTAGAGAAATTTGAAGTTTTTCTTATAGTTGTATCTGCTCACACTGCTCTGCGGTTCCACATAACTCAGGTCACACTCAAGGAAAAATGATGAGAGAAAAGAGAAAGAAAAAAACAATGTGGATATTCCTCATAGTCTTTCAACTATAGGATTGCCTTTTTTCTTATGTTTGTCTAAAGAGAGGGGTTTTCTCTCAGGTTTTAAGTGCCATTACTATACCTCCACCTCACTTCCACTACAGTACAGATTCCTTATTGGGACAACTCCCAGGGCAGGCCTGAGGAGACAAAAGAAAAGAAAAAAAATTAAAAAGAGAACTAGGCTGTCCTATCTATACACTCCAACTACCAGGGTCCTTTTTTTCGCTTCCTCTGGCCGGAATTAAATGGTTCTTGGAGATCTGACTGCGGGTATCTGCTGCAGTGGAGCAAAGGTCACTTTTGTGGTAATAAAATCTGAGAAACTCACCCCTGTTAGGGGTCATTCCTCATGTTTGGCTCCTTTTCCTATTCTGTTACTGTTACTATTTCAGAGTTCCCAGATGATTGCTTTTTTTTTCTTTTGTATTTTGTCCAGAATTTTTAGTTGTAATTAGCAAGAGAAACATGTCATAGTAGATTTACCCCTTCTTTGCTGGCACTCTTTGGTGCTATGACTTAGACTTTTAAGACATATATATTTGGACATATTAAAAAATTGTTTTTGCTATTGCAAATTCTATATTTTCTAAATAATATACTTTTAGCTGTCAATTTCTAGTGTATAAAATGCATCTGATTTTTGAGTGTGGATCTAATATGTAGTATATCTGCTTAATTCTATTATTAATTATAACACTTTATTTCTAGATTCCCTTCCTGAGACAATAACACTACCTCTTATGAAAGTTACTTTAATGTTTTCTAATGTTTATAATGTTTTTTTATTATTATTTTAATTCACTGGGTAAGACCTTCAGTTTGGGGATTTATATAAACAGACAGGAAACTTGCTGCTGAAATTCAGATTTTAAAATAAGTGTTTCAAAGGTTTAATTGAAGTTTGCTTTACTATGTGGAATATGCCATTTTCAGATTTGTGGTTTACTACTTTTTTCTATATTGTGGAGAACAGGTATTAAACTATCATGAATTGCATGATATCATCTTTGTTTTGTTATTTTCCTGTAATCTTTGAAAAATTATTTAATTGCAAAAATTCATCAGTTTCTATGTATGACAAATATATTTATTGTATATATAGTTATTGTGTGTAGCATGGTATTTTGAAATATATCTACATCCTGGGATGGATAAATCAAACTAAGTAACACATGCTTTACCTAACACACTTATCATTTTTTGTAGTGAGAACACTTAAAATCTATTCCCGTGGTAATTTTCAGAAATACAATACATTGTTATGAACTATAGTGACCGTCTTGTACAATAGGACTCTTAAGCTTACTACTCCTATCTAGCTGAAATTTTGTATTCTTTAACTAATATCTTCCCTCCAACAGCCCCAGACCCGGTCACCATCACTCTAGTCTTTGCTTCTAAGTGTTCAACTATTTAGATTCCACATACAGACATACCCTGGTTTACAACAGGTTGAGTTACTGTTTTTTGACTTTAAGATGGTGCTGCAAAAAGGATACACATTCAGTTAGAGTCCTATTGTACTTTAAGTACCCATACAACCATTTCTTGTTTCACTTTCAGTATAGTATTCAATAAATTACATGTGATATTCAATACTTTCTTATAAAATAGGCTTCGTTAGATGATTTTTCCCAAATGTAGGCTAATGTAACATTTAAGGTAGGCTAGGCCAAACTATAATGTTTGGCAAGTTAGGTGTATTAAATGTTTTTTTGACTCATGATATGTTCAACTTAACACAGGGTTTATCAGGACATAATACCACCTTAAGTCGGGGAGCATCAGTAAAAGTGAGATCATGTAGTGTTTGTCTTTCTGTGCCTGGCTTATTTTGCTTAGAAAAATGTCTTACAAGTTCATTCATGTTGTCTCAGATGACAGGATTTCTTTCCTTTCTAAGGCCAAATGGTATTTCATTGTGTATATATACAACACTCTCTCTATCCATTTATCTGTTGATGGATACTTAACGTTGATTCTGTATCTCGGCTATTGTGAATAGTGTTGTAACTAACATGGGAGCATTGCTGTCTCTTCAACATACTGATTTTATTTCCTTTGGACATATAACCAGATGAGGGGTTGCTGGACTGTACAGTAGTTCTCTTACTGACTTTTTGAGGAATTTCCATACTTTTTCTATAATTTCTCTACTAATTTACATTCTCACCAATAGTGTACAAGGCTTCCTTTTCCTCTATGTCCTTTCCAACACATACCTCTTGATTTTGAGATAGTAGCCATTTTAATGGGTATGAGATGATATCTAATTGTGATTTTAATTTGCATTTCCCTGATGATTCATGATTTGGGGCTTTTATAGTGTACTTGTTGATGATTTTTATTTCTTCTTTTGAGAATTATCTACTGAGATGCTTTGCCCATTTTAAAATCAGGTTATTTGTTTTCTCGCTATTGACTTGTATGGGTTCCTTATATACTTTGGATATTCACCCCTTACAAGATGTTTGCAAATATTCTCTTCCATTCGGCAGGCTGTTGATTGTTCATTTGCTGTGTAGACGCTGTTTGGTTTTAGGTAATCTCATTTTTTTTCTATTTTTCTCTTAATCTCTTAATGTGAGAAATTATCTTAATAGACTTTCAGTAGGTTTTCTACTTTGAAATCCCTCCTTCATTCTTAGGATAATTTTAATTTGGTGAATATTTATATATTTTTATGTACATGTACACACAAATATATAATGTATATTATATATAATAAATATAATATATCACATAATTATATATTATATGAATATAATAATGGATGTGATAGAATCTTTTGTATTCCTCATACATGAGTCCTGGCTGTCCTCCACAGTGCCATTTCATAGGGGCTTTCTTGTCTTTTGTAACAGATAGTAGAAGGTAAAAGAGTGTGGAAGCACCCATGTGGGAAGTTTTGATGGAGAAGACTTGGAAGAGGTACTTATTCTCACAGTTCATTGGCTAAAACATAATCAATAACAGATACCTAAGGAAGTACGAGATGCGGAGTCATTTCAGGCCCAAGAAGAAACAGAAACAGATCTTGGTGAGTATTTAACAGTCTCTTCCATAGTGATAATATTGTTCTTTTAATTTACAATTTTAATCCATATGTATTTATTATGGTTATTGGTGTATTTGGCTTCATTTCTCTCCTGACATTTTGCATTTTATTTATTTTATTTTTATGTTTTTTTATTCTTGTGTTTATTTTTTCTCATTACTTTGGAAATTAGGTACTCCTATTATTTTAGTTTATCACCTTATATTAATACTTTATATATCTAATTGTATTAAACATTTTTACTCTTCTCCCAAACAATTTTATGATCATAGAAAGTTTTAAATCTAGTTATCCCCATATTATAAGTGATCGTTATCTAGAATCTTTATTTTATCTTATAGTTTCACTATCAAATTCAACATAATGATTATTTGCTCTGAGAAATACTTGGAAAGTATTCACCACATTTTAAACATTTCTTCATCTTTTTTGTTTGTTTCTCAGACCATCCTCTTGGGGGCTGTATCTTCTTTCATATATATATGGAATATACATTATTTATTTATGTATTATATTTTATATAAATATATATCATATTATATATATTCCATATATATATATATATATTCCATATATATATATATATATATTTTTTTTTTTTAACAGAGACCAGGTCTTACTATGCTGCCCAGGCTGATGTCAAGCACCTGAGCTCCAGTGATCCTCCTGCCTTGGCCTCCCAACGTGCTAGGATTACAGGTGTGAGCCACCACTCCCAGGCAAAGTTCACTTTAAAAAATTTCCTTCAGTGTCTAATTTACTGAAGTTCACCCTTTAATACTGTCTCTAATTTTTAACTGTTATGCATTAACTGTGTGTGTCCTTTTCATCCTAAATATAACTGACTTTTCATTCTATATTTTATTCTTTATTGTGTGAAAAGGGCAGAGGTAGGAAAGAAATGTAAATTACTATTATTTCAACATTTATTCCCAAAGTACTTTCATCCATATTTACATTTAATTTCCAAGTGTCTTGAAACAGTGAAGTACAGTAATGAACAGGACACAGGTTTTGCCCTCAGACAGACCTGTTTTGAATATTGGCTCTAGCACTTACCATTGGTGTTAATGGAGAATTTTCTTGACTTCCCAAATTCACTTACCTTACGTTTAAAATGCAGACAGTAGTACCAAACTTAGAACATTAGTGATTGGTAAAAGAGATAATGTATTCAGAATGTGTGTTTCACAGTACTTGGCAGAAAATAGCTCCCATTTATTGAGTGCTTATTATGATGATACTGATATAAAAAGTCCTTCTGTATCATCAAAGATTTAATTCCCTGGAACATTAGTGATCCTACTTTCCCATATCTATAGAATAATTAAATTTCCTAAGGCATGTGTGTATGGTTCTCATTGTTTTATGTGCTCGTGGTAGAAAACTTAGGGAAAGACAAGTCCATCTTGAACTCTAGCCGTACAATGGTGTATTCATTCCTACTTCACCTGAGTATATGTAGTCTACAAAATGGCTATACTTTAAGTTATGGTTTTGCTGATAATGTTTGAATTCTGTTTAAAATAGTGAGAAATGACAATAATATTTTACTGGTATATAATGTAATCTCTTACTGCATTCTCTGTTTTGCTTCTTTATTAAGATAAAATCAACAGTTAAAAGAAACAATATTAAGTGTATAGCTCAATGTTTCTACATTTGTGTATGATGTAGATCAAAATATAGGACATTTTCAGCATATAAGAACGTTTATTCGACCGGGCGCGGTGGCTCACGCCTGTAATCCCAGCAGTTTGGGAGGCCGAGCGGGCAGATCATGAGGTCAGGAGATTGAGACCATCCTGGCTAACACGATGAAACCCCGTCTCTACTAAAAAATAATAATAATAATAATAATAATAATAATTAGCTGGGCGGGCTGGCATAGTGGTGAGCGCCTGTGGTCCCAGCTGCTCAGGAGGCTGAGGCAGGAGAATGACATGAACCCGGGAGGCGGAGCTTGCAGTGAGCCGAGATCCTGCCGTTGCACTCCAACCCGGGCGACAGAGCGAGACTCCGTCTCAAAAAAAAAAAAAAATTTTTTTTTCATGCCTTCTCCCAGTCAATGTCCCTAAAGGTAACAATGCCTTTTTGCTTCCAGTGATAGATTAATTTTGCCTATTTATTTATTTATTTATTTGAGACGGAGTCTTGCTCTGTCGACCAGGCTGCGGTGCAGTGGCGCCATCTCAGCTCACTGCAATCTCCACCTCCTGGTTCAAGGGATTCTCCTGCCTCAGCCTCCTGAGTAACTGGGACTAAAGGAGCCCTCCATGATGCCTGGCTAATTTGTTAGATATTTTTTAGTAGAGACAGGGTTTCACCCTGTTGGCCAGGCTGGTCTCGAACTCCTGACCTCAGATGATCCTCCACCTCAGCCTCCCAAAGTGCTGGAATTACAGACGTGAGCCACTGCATCTGGCCTAATCTTGCCTGTTTTTGAATTTAACAGAAATGGAACCACACAATGTGTATTAATTTTGTCTATAATATTTATTTATGTTGTGTTTATTGTTAGGTTTACTCTTTTATATGGCTATGAAGTGTTCCATTGCATGAGTATATAATTATTTTATCTACCTGATGGACATTTGGGTTGTTTCCAGTCTTGAGCCATTACATTTAGTATATTCATTACTCAATTCCAATCTGGCCAGACTTCTAAGTGAACCATATTCTCCACTTACAACATGCTGATTCTCTATTCACTGATCACTGTCTGTACCCCCTTCCCTTTTCATATGCTGGTTTATTTTCTAAGAATATCTCCCTTCTTTCTTCTGATTATTAAAATCTTAAGTGATCCCAGGTTCTACTCAGGTTGGGGCCAAATGTGAGGGATGAGCAGGGAAGGGACCCAAGACCGTGTACCATAAAATTGTTTCTAATAATGACCATGTGCTTAGTCAACACCATCTTTATCATCACCTTTAATAATAGCAAGGAAATATTTATTATGATTTCTATATGTAGAATATGGAACACTGTGTTAGATAATTGGGGGGGGAAACGCATTTTCTCAAGAACATTACAACACACACGGACAGACAGAAGCTTATATAAATTGTTATTGATCTTCATATGCTGAAGACATATGACAGATGGTAAGTGGTTTAGAAGTTAAAAATAAGGAATCATTCACAGAGGGGCTGGAGATAGGTCATTATGGAGAATTACAGGAGCTGGGGCCGTATGAAAACAAGAAAAAATATTTCAAGGAAGTGGAAATAACACAAATGAAGTCTTTGCTTTATAACATGTCCAGAAAATAATGAATCAACTAACAGAATTATGTAGGGAAGTAGTGAAACACAAGGTTGGAAAGAAGACTAGGAAATGAAGTTTTAACAGACTTGTAGGCCAAGTATTAATAGTTAGTGTAAGCTTTATCATCAGGAAGTAGAGTGACATTAATGACTTTGCAGCAAGAGAGCAATTGGAACAAGGTAATATTTTCCAGCAAGATAAAGATATAATTAATATGTAGAATGGGTTGGAGTGATAAAACCAAAGTATAAAAGAAAAAATGATAACAATAATCTGCATAAGAGATGTTAAAACTTTGGAATGTGCTAGTGATATTGAAAATGAAAGAAAGAGAGAAGGACTTTACACTAAAAAAATCAACGAAGTTTAGTAAATAACTGATGTAGAAGGAGGATTTTTAAAAAGTTGATCTCATGGGGGTAGAGAGTAGAATGATAGCAGAGGCTTGAAAGGATATGGATGTGTTGGGAGAGGGGAATGAAGAGAGGTTGGCTAATGCTCTAACTGAGTGTTCTAACCACTCTTCATACAGTTAGATAACATACAGTTAGATAGAACATTAACCATCATACATTTAGATAGAAGGCATACATTGTAATGTTTGATAGTAGAATAGAAGGACTACAGTTAACAACAATGTATTGTATATTTCAAATTAAGGAGAAGAGAGAACTTGAAGTATTCCCCACACATAGAAATGATAAATGCTCGAGATGATGGATGCCCTAAATACACTGACTTGATTATTACACATTCTATGCATGCAACAAAATATCACATGTACCCCATAAATATGGACAATATTTACCAATTATTTTTAATTTAAGAGTCAAGTATGACTCCCAGGTATTACTGGAAGACTGGAAGCATAATGGTACAAAGGACTAACATTTGATCTCTTGGAAGAACTACTAATCTTGTAAAACATAATAATGTTGGTTTTAGATATATTGAATTTCACGTAACATAGGGAGTCCAGGAAATCCTGAGCAGCAGGTAATAAGAGAAGTGAGACTAATAATAAAGTGGATAGTTAGAGTTGGAGTTGTGTGGATAATCTATAAGGATTTTAGAGCTGAAGCTTTGCGAGCGATCGAGGGCAACAACAGGGTGAGGTGAGTGAGTATGAAGAGCAAGAAGAGTAGAAAATCAGGAATGAAGAGAGGTTGGCTAATGCTCTACTGAATGTTCTAACCACTTTAGAACTTTAGAAAGTAAGAGAGTGAAAGAAACAGAAAAGGGAAACCTTTTACTTACAAAGAGTTAATGCTGCTGTGAAAAGTACATTAGTTATAATAGTACCTACTTTGTGTACTGGCAAATATGACTCATTTTTTTTTTCATAAATTTTCATCCCATTTGTAAAAGGGAGGCATTTCCCATACATGTTAACCGCCACAGAACCTATGGCACTAAGAAATTTCTGACATGTTTGATCTTAAAGATGAAGTCTTCAGTTCTTCATACTTTAACAATTTTTGATTTTTAGCCTTGTTTCATACCCATACTGCATTCAGTTTTCTTATTTTTCATAAAAAGGAGAAACATGAACTGGAGCTGAAAAATGCATTTTATATAATCCAATTGATTTTAAACTCTGCCATTTGATAGGTAGGCAGAATGCCCTAACAACATTGCTACAGAGTTCTCTAATTTGTTTTTTTCAGCTTCATGCTGCAAGCAATTTGTCACTTCAAATTCTAATAGAACTTTCACATATTGAAATGAGAGATGGAAGCAGCCTTGTAGATCATCATGGTTACAGAAGGAAAGAGTTTTAGACAAGGTCTTATAAAATTTTAAATTGATCCTGCATTTGACCTTAGACAAAAAGTCAAAAATGAACAACTAGGTACCGCACTCACATGAAAGGAAATATCTCATCAGTAAACAATAAATCTGTTCTTTAAATGCCAGTTTTAACAGGTCCATGTAATGCTTGAAGCCAGCTATCAGTCAATTTTAAGGTCATTGTCAAATAGCAAAATGGAATTCAACATTCGCATATCAAAACATATATTGTTGTAAAACATGAAACGTCTTGATATTTTTATTGGTAACAATAAAGTTGTTACATTTATATATTGGTATAGCTATAGGAGACTTGGGGATTTTGTAAATATACAACTGAGTAATATGAATGTTCCATTGTTTTGTTTTTGCAATTAAATTTTCAGAAACTATTGTTCGCCAATCAGTATGTTATTGGCAATAATCTTTTTCATCCCAGAATAAATAAGAAATCGTGTTTGCATGGCACTCATGCTAAAGAATGAACACTGGGATTTAGATGATTATAATTTTTAACTGTGGAAGATAAATAATCTGCTGGATAAAAAAAATAATGTTAGAAGCAGACAGAGCTGTGTTTTCAGGTACTGACTCTAGCAGGAATTTCAACCCGGGGAAGGTATGAGTATCAGTTTTCATGTCTGTAATATAATGAAATCTACCTGCATGTTTGTTGTGAAGAAAAAAAGAGATAAAACATGCAAGTTATCTAATATCTAGTAAGAGCAACAGTTGCTTTTATTGTTGATGTTTAGTAATTCATCAGTTTTATATGACAGTGGGTACGTACTATGATCTGAATTTGTATCCTCACAAAATTCATTTGTTGAAGTTTAATCCCCAGTGTGGTAGTATGAAGAGGTGTGCTTTGGGAAGTGATGAGGTCGTAGGGCTCTGACCTCATAAATGTGAGTAGTGGCCTTACATAAGAGGCCCAAGGGAGCTTGTTCACCTCTCCCATGTGAGGACACATAGAAGGTGCCACCTATGAGGGAGAGGCCCTCAGCAGACACTGAATCTGCTGGCACCTAGATTTTGGACTTGCAAGTCTCCAGAACTCTGAGAAGCTCTGTTGTTTATAAATTACCAAGTCTAAGTTATAGCAGCCCTGACAGACTGAGATGGTGCATATAATAATATACAATTATCAAATCATTATACACACACACACACACACACACACACACACACACACACACACACACACATTTGAGACAAAGTCTTGCTCTGTCATCCAGCCTGGGGTGCAGTGGCACAATCTCGGCTCACTGCAACCTCCACCTCCCAGGTTCAAGCAATTCTCCTGCCTCAAGCCTCCCGAGTAGCTGGGACTGCATGCCTGGCTGATTTTCGTATTTTTAGTAGAGACGGGGTTTCACTATGTTGGTCAGGCTGGTCTCAAACTCCTGACCACAAGTGATCAACGTGCCTCGGCCTCCCAAGGTGCTGGGATTACAGGCATGATTTGCTGTGTCCAGCCTATATACACATTTTATATACAGGTTTATATATACATTTAGATTGTAGGCATATACATGGAAAATGTAGTGTCTTCTAGAAGCGCTTAACAAAGGTTATCAATGACACTATAGATTTAGATAGAAGCAGGTTAATAGCAGGTCTGGGCTGGGCGTGGTGCCTCACCCCTGTAATCTCAGCACTTTGGGAGGCTGAGGTGGGCGGATTACGAGGCCAAAAGATCAAGACCATCCTGGCCAACATGGTGAAACCCCATCTCTACTAAAAATACAAAAATTAGCTCGGCGTGATGGCTCGCACCTGTAATTCCAGCTACTGGGGAGGCTGAGGGAGGAGAATCACTTGAACCCAGGAGGTAGAGGTTGCAGTGAGCCGAGATCATGCCACTGCACTCCAGCCTGGGTGACAAGGAAAAAAAAAAAAAAAAAAAAAAAAAAAAAAAAGCAGGTCTGGCCGTGGGATAATTCTGGGAAAGCTTACAAAAGCCATGAGGATAATGAAAATCCGATGCTGTATTAGTAAGCTTAGACCACCCAAAACAAAATACAACAGTCTTAC
This sequence comes from Rhinopithecus roxellana, assembly GCF_007565055.1. Classification (NCBI taxonomy): domain Eukaryota; kingdom Metazoa; phylum Chordata; class Mammalia; order Primates; family Cercopithecidae; genus Rhinopithecus; species Rhinopithecus roxellana. Next base: position 65,182,212 of record NC_044569.1, on the reverse strand, counting down.
AGTCTGGATTGCTAGGTCCTCACCTGGCCTTTCCTGGGCATGTATGGAGAGAGAGGAGGGGAGGGGAGGGGAAGGAAGGGGAGGGGAAGGGAAGGAAGGGGAGGGGAGGGGAAGGAAGGGGAGGGGAGGGGAAGGAAGGGGAGGGGAGGGGAAGGAAGGGGAGGGGAGGGGAAGGAAGGGGAGGGGAGGGGAAGGAAGGGGAGGGGAGGGGAAGGAAGGGGAGGAGAGGGAAATAGTGCTCTGGTTTCTCTGAGAGAGAGAGAGAGAGAGAGAAAAGAGAAGAGAAGAGAAGAGAAGAGAAGGGAATTGGTGCTCTGGTTTCTCTTCTTGTAAGGACACCAATCCTATCAGACTACAGTTCCACCCTTGTGTCCTCAATATCCTTAATTATCTTTTTATAAAGCCCTATGTATATAATCACAGTGGGGTTGGGGCTTCAACATATCAGTGGGGTAATGGGGGGTGAGGACGGGAGAAATCATTCAGTTCCCAGTAGATGTTAAACATGGAAGGAGAACAATGTGTTAAATATGTTTCAGGACAATGATGATGTTTGAGGAAAGTCACTGGGGGAAACTATGATGACAAGACCTGAAATTGCCAACATCTCCTAAATTGCTGAACATTACTTGAAACAGCCTGAAGTGTATGATATAGACTAAATAAGATGGGGTAAGAGGAAGTTGAGGGTGTTGGACTTAATACCTATTAAATTTGGGAAGTAAGGCTGGGCATTGTAGTAGCTAAGAGTTCAGCAGAACTGAATGATATCTCAGAATTAATACTGACTGAATTCCTTATAATGAATGACATTACCCAGTGTCCTCGTGTTGACTGAAAAAATAATACATGCATTTGAAAAATCAGAGAGATCCACACTCTAATACTGAAATGATGTGACTGTTTTTCCAAGTGTCACTAGGGACCATATGCATTTTGATTATAAGACCAATTCCTGTTTGCTACTCTAGATTTAATTATTTAGGATATTTGGAGTTGGGACAAAAATGTGTATTTTAACAAATTTCCCAGATGATTTTATGCACTTCACTGTTTTAGGAGAACTAATTCAGGGTGAAAAACTGTAGGGATGAAAGGGAAGGTGAAAGATAACTCAAGTGAGAAGGTGCCTTTTAAGAAAGGTGACATAAAGGGATGTGAGAATCATACAATTAGTGGCGATTTTAATAGAAAACCCCGATTATAACAGGGTGGTAAATATAGAGGATTTTAAAAAATGGGTCTTGATAAGGCAAATATTTATTTTTGGCTCCAGTATACCCAGAAGCAATAACTGTTCTACTTATTCTGCACGTTAAATTAATTATCAAGACTTCTTGATTGTAACTCCAAATATCTATATTTATATTCCTATGGTTCTTGTTTTAGTTGAAACTCTCAGTTTCTCTGGAAATTCTTATCCAGACAACTACAATAGCTTCCTTACTGGTATACCTGACTCTAGTCTTTCCTTCCCTTCATTTATCCAGTAGTTTGTTGTATAAGGAAAGCACAGATTTATTGAAATCAAAGTATGCTCCACAGAGTGAGAGTGGCTCAAGGGAGTGGTTCAAGAGCACTGGTTACAGCATTTTCTCGGGTTTTAGTACCCTCTAGATGTTTCCCATTGGTTACTTGGTTATACCCTGTGTAAATAAAGGAGTGGCAACCAGGAGGTGGCCAATCATAGACTGAAGTGAAGTTACAAAATTACACATAAATACTTGGCCAGCACCTAGTCTGATGGGTTGGAGGGAACCAATCAGAGGTGCTTTCCATGTTTCATCTGCAACCACAGTGCAAAGGGAGTAGCTTCTGATCTTTTTGTTACTTGGGTGTGGAGAGGTGGGGTTTTCCTCTTGATTCAGTTCTAGGAAATCAGCATGAATAGGCCTTAGGTTCCCTGCCTCCAGATCCTATTCGCCTGCCTCAACAGAGGTGGTTGTGAGTTAAAAAAAGATGCAATCCCCATTACTTGTGAACATGACCGTATTTGAAAATGGAGTCTTTGCAGATGTAATCAAGTTAAATTGGGTAATAATGGATTGAGGCAGGCCCTATTCCAATGTGACTGGTGTCCTTGCGAGAAGAGGGAAATTTGGACATAGAGCCAGAGACACACAGGGAGAATGCCATGTGATGGGAGAGGTAGAGTCTGTAGTTATGCTTGCACAAGTCAAGGAACTTCAAGGGTTTCTGGCAACCACAAGAAGCTAGGGGAGAGGCATTTGCCTCCTGAACCTCCTAGAAGGAAGCAACCCTGACACCTTGATTTCAGAGTTCTGTCCGCCTAATTGTGAAATAATAAATATCTGTTATTTTAAGCCACTGCATTTGGGGTATTTTGTTACAATAACACTGGAAAACTAATATTGCAGTCTTTCTAAAACTCATTTCTTTTCTCAGAATTATCCAAGAGCCTCCTACAGTCTATAATATAAATATGAACTCTCTAGAAAGATATTCTAGTTCCTTCAATTTTTGTGTCCTACCTATTGTATCAGTCCCCTCTCTTCTCTCTCTTGTTTATATCAAACCATTTGAAATTCTGTGATTTTGACCCGTTCTCACCCTGCCATTTCTTTGCACATGGTGATCCCTCTATCAGACATGTGAGCTCCACTTCTGAATGCAAGCACCTAGAAACACTCACTTTGAAGTATTAATCCAAGTGACATTGGATTCAAGTTTTCCTTGACCTCCTCCAACCTCAGCACAGTCCCAAGTACTCTCTCTTCTTTCCCTTTTACTCCAACGTATACACCTCTTCATTTTAGCACTTATTAGATTATGATGTAATGGTCTGAAAAATGTGTTTATTTTCCCCATTAGATAATAAAATCCTGAGGAGGGGCGGAGGAAGATGGCCGAATACGAACAGCTCCAGTCTCCAACTCCCAGCGTGAGCGACACAGAAGACCGGTGATTTCTGCATTTTCTTTTTTTTTTTTTTTCTTTTTTTTTTTTTTTTTTTTTTGAGACAGAGTCTTGCTCTGTAGCCCAGGCTGGAGTGCAGTGGCCAGATCTCAGCTCACTGCAAGCTCCGCCTACCGGGTTTACGCCATTCTCCTGCCTCAGCCTCCCGAGTAGCTGGGACTACAGGCGCCTGCCACCTCGCCCAGCTAGTTTTTTGTATTTTTTAGTAGAGACGGGGTTTCACCATGTTAGCCAGGATGGTCTTGATCTCCTGACCTCGTGATCCGCCCGTCTCGGCCTCCCAAAGTGCTGGGATTACAAGCTTGAGACACTGCGCCCGGCCAATTTCTGCATTTTCAACTGAGGTACTGGGGTCATCTCACTAGGGAGTGCCGGACAATCGGTGCTGGTCAGCTGCTGCAGCCCAACCAGCGAGAGCTGAAGCAGGACGAGGCATCGCCTCACCTGGGAAGCCCAAGGGGGAAGGGAATCCCTTTTCCTAGCCAGGGGAACTGAGACACACAACACCTGGAAAATCGGGTGACTCCCACCCCAATACTGCGCTTTAAGCAAACGGGCACACCAGGAGAATATATCCCACACCTGGCCGGGAGGGTCCCACGCCCATGAAGCCTCCCTCATTGCTAACACAGCAGTCTGCGATCTAACCACAAGGCAGCAGCGAGGCTGGGGGAGGGGCGCCCGCCATTGCTGAGGCTTAAGTAGGTAAACAAAGCCGCTGGGAAGCTCAAACTGGGTGGAGCTCACAGCAGCTCAAGGAAACCTGCCTGTCTCTGTAGACTCCACCTCTGGGGACAGGGCACAGCTAAAAAACAATAACAAAAAAGCAGCAGAACCTCTGCAGACGCAAACGACTCTGTCTGACAGCTTTGAAGAGAGCAGTGGATCTCCCAACACCGAGGTTGAGATCTGAGAACGGACAGACTGCCTGCTCAAGTGGGTCCCTGACCCCTGAGTAGCCTAACTGGGAGACATCCCCCACTAGGGGCAGTCTGACACCCCACACCTCACAGGGTGGAGTACACCCCTGAGAGGAAGCTTCCAAAGTAAGAATCAGACAGGTACACTCGCTGTTCAGCAATATTCTATCTTCTGCAACCTCTGCTGCTGATACCCAGGCAAACAGGGTCTGGAGTGGACCTCAAGCAATCTCCAACAGACCGACAGCTGAGGGTGCTGACTGTCAGAAGGAAAACTATCAAACAGGAAGAACACCTATACCAAAACCCCATCAGTACATCACCATCATCAAAGACCAGAGGCAGATAAAACCACAAAGATGGGGAAGAAGCAGGGCAGAAAAGCTGGAAATTCAAAAAATAAGAGCGCATCTCCCCCTGCAAAGGAGTGCAGCCCATCGCCAGCAATGGATCAAAGCTGGTCAGAGAATGACTTTGACGAGATGAGAGAAGAAGGCTTCAGTCCATCAAACTTCTCAGAGCTAAAGGAGGAATTACGTACCCAGCACAAAGAAACTAAAAATCTTGAAAAAAGAGTGGAAGAATTGACAGCTAGACTAATTAATGCAGAGAAGGTCATAAACAAAATGACAGAGATGAAAACCATAGGGCCGGGCGCAGTGGCTCAAGCCTGTAATCCCAGCACTTTGGGAGGCCGAGACGGGCGGATCACGAGGTCAGGAGATCGAGACCATCCTGGCTAACACGGTGAAACCCCATCTCTACCAAAAATACAAAAACTAGCCGGGCGAGGTGGCGGGCGCCTGTAGTCCCAGCTACTCAGGAGGCTGAGGCAGGAGAATGGCATAAACCCAGGAGGCGGAGCTTGGAGTGAGCTGAGATCTGGCCACTGCACTCCAGTCCGGGCGACAGAGCGAGACTCCACCTCAAAAAAAAAAAAAAAAAAAAAAAAAAAAAAAAAAAAAAAAAAACCATGACACGAGAAATACGTGACAAATGCACAAGCTTCAGTAACTGACTCGATCAACTGGAAGAAAGAGTATCAGCGATTGAGGATCAAATGAATGAAACGAAGCAAGAAGAGAAACCAAAAGAAAAAAGAAGAAAAAGAAATGAACAAAGCCTGCAAGAAGTATGGGATTATGTAAAAATACCAAATCTACATCTGATTCAGGTACCTGAAAGTGAGGGGGAAAATGGAACCAAGTTGGAAAACACTCTTCAGGGTATCATCCAGGAGAACTTCCCCAACCTAGTAGGGCAAGCCAACATTCAAATTCAGGAAATACAGAGAACGCCACAAAGATACTCCTCCAGAAGAGCAACTCCAAGACACATAATTGCCAGATTCACCAAAGTTGAAATGAAGGAAAAAATGTTAAGGGCAGCCAGAGAGAAAGGTCGGGTCAACCACAAAGGGAAGCCCATCAGACTAACAGCAGATGTCTCAGAAGAAACTCTCCAAGCCAGAAGAGAGTGGGGGCCAATATTCAACATTCTTAAAGAAAACAATTTTCAACCCAGAATTTCATATCCAGCCAAACTAAGTTTCATAAGTGAAGGAGAAATAAAATCCTTTACAGATAAGCAAATGCGTAGAGATTTTGTCACCACCAGGCCTGCCTTACAAGAGACCCTGAAGGAAGCCCTAAACATGGAAAGGAACAACCGGTACCAGCCATTGCAAAAACATGCCAAATGTAAAGACCATCGAGGCTAGGAAGAAACTGCATCAACTAACGAGCAAAATAACCAGTTAATATCATAATGGCAGGATCAAGTTCACACATAACAATATTAACCTTAAATGTAAATGGACTAAATGCTCCAATTAAGAGACACAGACTGGCAAACTGGATAAAGAGTCAAGACCCATCAGTCTGCTGTATTCAGGAGACCCATCTCACATGCAGAGACATACATAGGCTCAAAATAAAGGGATGGAGGAAGATCTACCAAGCAAACGGAGAACAAAAAAAAGCAGGGGTTGCAATCCTAGTCTCTGATAAAACAGACTTTAAACCATCAAAGATCAAAAGAGCCAAAAAAGGCCATTACATAATGGTAAAGGGATCAATTCAACAGGAAGAGCTAACTATCCTAAATATATATGCACCCAATACAGGAGCACCCAGATTCATAAAGCAAGTCCTTAGAGACTTACAAAGAGACTTAGACTCCCATACAATAATAATGGGAGACTTCAACACTCCACTGTCAACATTAGACAGATCAACGAGACAGAAAGTTAACAAGGATATCCAGGAATTGAACTCATCTCTGCACCAAGCGGATCTAATAGACATCTATAGAACTCTCCACCCCAAATCAACAGAATATACATTCTTCTCAGCACCACATCGCACTTATTCCAAAATTGACCACATAATTGGAAGTAAAGCACTCCTCAGCAAATGTAAAAGAACAGAAATTATAACAAACTGTCTCTCAGACCACAGTGCAATCAAACTAGAACTCAGGACTAAGAAACTCAATCAAAACCGCTCAACTACATGGAAACTGAACAACCTGCTCCTGAATGACTACTGGGTACATAACGAAATGAAAGCAGAAATAAAGATGTTCTTTGAAACCAATGAGAACAAAGATACAACATACCAGAATCTCTGGGACACATTTAAAGCAGTGTGTAGAGGGAAATTTATAGCACTAAATGCCCACAAGAGAAAGCAGGAAAGATCTAAAATGGACACTCTAACATCACAATTAAGAGAACTAGAGAGGCAAGAGCAAACACATTCAAAAGCTAGCAGAAGGCAAGAAATAACTAGGATCAGAGCAGAACTGAAGGAGATAGAGACACAAAAAACCCTCCAAAAAATCAATGAATCCAGGAGTTGGTTTTTTGAAAAAATCAACAAAATTGACAGACCGCTAGCAAGACTAATAAAGAAGAAAAGAGAGAGGAATCAAATAGATGCAATAAAAAATGATAAAGGGGATATCACCACCGACCCCACAGAAATACAAACTACCATCAGAGAATACTATAAACACCTCTACGCAAGTCAACTGGAAAATCTAGAAGAAATGGATAATTTCCTGGACACTTACACTCTCCCAAGGCTAAACCAGGAAGAAGTTGAATCCCTGAATAGACCAATAGCAGGCTCTGAAATTGAGGCAACAATTAATAGCCTACCCACCAAAAAAAGTCCAGGACCAGATGGATTCACAGCTGAATTCTACCAGAGGTACAAGGAGGAGCTGGTACCATTCCTTCTGAAACTATTCCAATCAATAGAAAAAGAGGGAATCCTCCCGAACTCATTTTATGAGGCCAACATCATCCTGATACCAAAGCCTGGCAGAGACACAACAAAAAAAGAGAATTTTAGACCAATATCCCTGATGAACATCGATGCAAAAATCCTCAATAAAATACTGGCAAATCGGATTCAGCAGCATATCCAAAAGCTTATCCACCATGATCAAGTGGGCTTCATCCCTGGGATTCAAGGCTGGTTCAACATTCACAAATCAATAAACATAATTCAGCATATGAACAGGACCAAAGACAAGAACCACATGATTATCTCAATAGATGCAGAAAAGGCTTTTGACAAAATTCAACAGCCCTTCATGCTAAAAACGCTCAATAAATTCGGTATTGATGCAACGTAACTCAAAATAATAAGAGCTATTTATGACAAACCCACAGCTAATATCATACTGAATGGGCAAAAATTGGAAAAATTCCCTTTGAAAATTGGCATAAGACAGGAATGCCCTCCCTTACCACTCCTATTCAACATAGTGTTGGAAGTTCTGGCTAGGGCAATCAGGCAAGAGAAAGAAATAAAGAGTATTCAGTTAGGAAAAGAAATCAAATTGTCCCTGTTTGCAGATGACATGATTGTATATTTAGAAAACCCCATTGTCTCAGCCCAAAATCTCCTTAAGCGGATAAGCAACTTCAGCAAAGTCTCAGGATACAAGATTATTGTGCAAAAATCACAAGCATTCTTATACACCAGTAACAGACAAACAGAGAGCCAAATCAGGAATGAACTTCCATTCACAATTGCTTCAAAGAGAATAAAATACCTAGGAATCCAACTTACAAGGGATGTCAAGGACCTCTTCAAGGAGAACTACAAACCACTGCTCAGTGAAATCAAAGAGGACACAAACAAATGGAAGAACATACCATGCTCATGGATAGGAAGAATCAATATCGTGAAAATGGCCATACTGCCCAAGGTAATTTATAGATTCAATGCCATCCCCACCAAACTACCAATGAGTTTCTTCACAGAATTGGAAAAAACTGCTTTAAAGTTCATATGGAACCAAAAAAAGCCCCCACTGCCAAGACAATCCTAAGCCAAAAGGACAAAGCTGGAGGCGTCACGCTACCTGACTTCAAACTATACTACAAGGCTACAGTAACCAAAACAGCATGGTACTGGCACCAAAACAGAGATATAGACCAATGGAACAGAACAGAGTCCTCATAAATAATACCACACATCTACAGCCATCTGATCTTTGACAAACCTGAGAAAAACAAGAAATGGGGAAAGGATTCCCTATTTAATAAATGGTGCTGGGAAAATTGGCTAGCCATAAGTAGAAAGCTGAAACTGGATCCTTTCCTTACTCCTTATACGAAGATTAATTCAAGATGGATTAGAGACTTGAATGTTAGACCTAATACCATAAAAACCCTAGAAGAAAACCTAGGTAGTACCATTCAGGACATAGGCTTGGGCAAGGACTTCATGTCTAAAACACCAAAAGCAACGGCAGCAAAAGCCAAAATTGACAAATGGGATCTAATTAAACTAAAGAGTTTCTGCACAGCAAAAGAAACTACCATCAGAGTGAACAGGCAACCTCCAGAATGGGAGAAAATTTTTGCAATCTACTCATCTGACAAAGGGCTAATATCCAGAACCTACAAAGAACTCAAATAAATTTACAAGAAAAAAACAAAAAATCCCATCAAAAAGTGGGCAAAGGATATGAACAGACATTTCTCAAAAGAAGACATTCATACAGCTAACAGACACGTGAAAAAATGCTCATCATCACTGGCCATCAGAGAAATGCAAATCAAAACCATGATGAGATACCATCTCATAGCAGTTAGAATGGCAATCATTCAAAAGTCAGGAAACAACAGGTGCTGGAGAGGATGTGGAGAAATAGGAACACTTTTACACTGTTGGTGGGATTGTAAACTAGTTCAACCATTATGGAAAACAGTATGGCGATTCCTCAAGGATCTAGAACTAGATGTACCATATGACCCAGCCATCCCACTACTGGGTATATACCCAAAGGATTATAAATCATGCTGCTATAAAGACTCATGCACACGTATGTTTATTGCGGCACTATTCACAATAGCAACGACTTGGAATCAACCCAAATGTCCATCTGTGACAGACTGGATTAAGAAAATGTGGCACATATACACCATGGAATATTATGCAGCCATAAAAAAGGATGAGTTTGCATCCTTTGTAGGGACATGGATGCAGCTGGAAACCATCATTCTTAGCAAACTATCACAAGAAAAAAAACCAAACACCGCATGTTCTCACTCATAGTTGGCAACTGAACAATGAGATCACTTGGACTCGGGAAGGGGAACATCACACACTGGGGCCTATCATGGGGAGGGAGAAGGAGGGAGGGATTGCATTGGGAGTTATACCTGATATAAATGACGAATTGATGGGTGCTGACGAGTTGATGGGTGCAGCACACCAACATGGCACAAGTATGCATATGTAACAAACCTGCACATTATGCACATGTACCCTAGAACCTAAAGTATAATAAAAAAATAAAAAAATAAAGAAAAGAAATAATAGCACACATCTACAATCATCTGATCTTTGACAAACCTGACAAAAACATGAAACGGGGTAAGGATTTCCTGTTTACTAAATGGTGCTGAGAAATGTAGAAAGCTGAAACTGGATTCTGTCCTTATACCTTATACAAAAATTACTTCAAGATAGATTAAAGACTTAGATGTTAGACCTAAAACCATAAAAACCCTAGAAGAAAACCTAGGCAATACCATTCAGGACATAGGCATGGGCAAGGACTTCATGTCTAAAACACCAAAAGCAATGGCAACAAAAGTCAAAATTGACAAATGGGATCTAATTAAACTAAAGAGCTTCTGCACAGCAAAAGAAACTACCATCAGAGTGAACAGGCAACCTACAGAATGGGAGAAAATTTTTGCAATCTACTCATCTGACAAAGGGCTAATATGCAGAATCTACAAAGAACTCAAATTTGCAAGAAAAAAAACAAACAACCCCATCAAACAGTGGGCAAAGGATATGAACAGACACTTCTTAAAAGAAGACATTTATGCAGGCAACAGACACATGAAAAAATGCTCATCATCACTGGTCATCAGAGAAATGCAAATCAAAACCACAATGAGATGCCATCTCACACCAGTTAGAATGGCAATCATTAAAAATTCAGGAAACAACAGGTGCTGGAGAGGATGTGGAGAAATAGGAACACTTTTACACTGTTGGTGGGACTATAAACTAGTTCAACCATTGTGGAAGACAGTGTGGTGATTCCTCAAAGATCTGGAACTAGAAATACCATTTGTCCCAGCCATCCCATTACTGTGTATATATCCAAAGGATAGTATAATAAAAAAAAAAAATTGAAAGAAAAAAATAATAATAAAATAAAATCCTTGAAGCAAAGAACTTCGTCTTTACATTCAAGTGATCAATGATTCAGGTCATGCCTGAAACATAGTAGGCCCTCAATAATCAATTGGTAAATTATAATCAAATGAATGAATGAATATATTTTTTAAAAAGATTTTGTCATTACCACCACAGAAGACAAACAAGATTTCTACTAATGGGTATCAGTGTCTTTAACACAAATGCTAAAAATAACATTGCATTTGATCTTTTAATGTGTCTTCTATTTTGCCTTTTTTTTTTTTTAGAAACAGGTTGCACAGTCACCATCACCTACATGGGGCTTATAGGTAGTAAATAACTTCTGCCATGATAGCTCAGCCAGCTGTGCTCTACTCTCTCTCCAGCCCTTCTTAAAATATTGTAATTCTAATGCACACATATTTCTGGTAGCTATCCTTAGAATTCCAGAAAGTGCAAATATTGATGAACTAAGACACAAAGTTCTTTGATTCCCTGTAGCTTAGTTTGCCCTCAGTTGTTTTATTGAAATAAGCTATGCAACATCACGCTGATTCATGGTGAACTAAAATTAGCTTAAAATTATTAAGTGGGGCAATTTTGCCACCGGATTTGGAGCCAAGTTTTTTTAGTAAAGGGTACATGAATGTTTTTTTAAAAGCACCATTGGTAATAGGGAAGGTAACAAAATTAACCTGATCTTGAAAGTTTGCTTAATTTCCATTTTTATAAGGGGATAGATGATTGATAGATCAGACACACACATACATTTAACTCCTTACACAAACATTGAATCAATGTTGTCAATAAGAGAAAAGGACTGAGTTTCCAATTCAACGTACATATGCCTTGTTAACTTCTTCGTGTCTTTGTTTTCTTTTCATCATTGGTTCTCTTCCAGTGGCTCTTGGAGAAAGGAGAAAAGCCTGTGCTCTTAGAAAGCACTAATGAAATAGATACGCCACAGCCTAGCAGATGGGTAAGTGTGCTGGAGGATGGACCTCACGTGGATTCCGAGCTGTGATTACACCCCCTCCTGGTTTCACCCCCAATGACTCCCACGGTGTGCACCTGTAGATTGTCAGCTCAGTTCTTTCAGCTGCACCACCAGAGATGCACTTGCTGACAGAATAGCCTCTTCCCTCTGTGCAAGTTTTATCTCTGTGCACATTTTGATTATCTCCCCATCTCTCTCATTTGATTTCGGCTGTGCTTGTTGTTATACTTATTTCACAAGTGTATGTACAAACAGTGTGCTACCTCTTTAAAATTTTCTAAATCCCTTGGGAACTCAAGCTTTCAGAGAAGGCTTCTCCAGCCACCTGTGGCTGCAAAACTGTGTGTGTGACGGCTTGGAGACTGTCAGGAGTGGAAGGGTGATGTGTCCTGGCTCCCTGCTGTTCTAGAATGATAGGACGTTGCAGTAGCAGCAAACTTGGAGTTCGTGTCTGACTTGGATACTTTACTGATGCAGAAACTGGAGTGTGGAGAAGATTAGTGATCTCTTCAAGTTCACCAGGTTAGTTATACCCTCCTCTTGAGGACCCTTTGGAAAGGGATTGTGACTTTTTAATAGAGTTGAATAACCTCAAGGAAGGTTTCACCTACCACCCATTCTCCTCTCTTACACTTTTCCCCAAAGCTAGTTTCATTTTCTTTTGGGCTTTGAACATATGTTATGTATATTATAGTTGCATTTCTATTTTGAGTTGCAATTGATGTTTATACATATATTTCTCCTCACTGTAGGCCTCTTGAGGGCAGGAACTCTATCTTATTCCCTTCTGAATCTTTAGTGCCTGTGATAAATACCCGATAAATATTTGTTAAATAAATTAATTATTAAACAAACGAATGTCTAAGGGAAGAAATTAAAGATTCAGTGGATGAAAGAGGGAAGGAAGAGCAATAAGTGGTTATGCTAACCCTCTTATTAGAGTATTGACATGATAAGAATTAATTTCATGCCCTGTGGAGGGTTTCTAACTCTAACTATAGCTAAGGGATATTGGCAAGCTACTTTTTTAACCTGGTCAAAAATCTTTTACATCAAGATAGTTATCAAAGAAAGTCTATTTCTGTTTTTAGCTCACAGATTCACATTTTTTATCTAATCCATGAATAAACATGAAATAATCTGTTACTTACCTAAGGATAATTTCAAAGTAAATTTGAGTACATGATAGTGGATTGTTTTGAATAATTTCATCAGGTATTTCTGCTGTCACCTAGACTTTTTTTTTTTTTTTTTTTTAAGATGGGGCAATCTTGGGTCACTGCAAATTCTGCCTCCTGAATTCAAGTGATCCCCCTGCCTCAGCCTCCTGAATAGCAGGGATTACAGGCATGCGCCACAATGCCTGGCTGACTTTTGTGTTCTTAGCAGAGACAGGGTTTCACCATTTTGGCCAGGCTGGTTTTGAACTCCTGACCTCAGGTGATCCACCCACCTCAGTCTCCCAAAGTGCTAGGATTACAGATGTGAGCCACTATGCCTCACTTGTCACCTAGACTTTAAAAAAAAAAAAATATATATATATATATGTGTGTGTGTGTGTGTGTGTGTGCGCGTGTGTTGTTAGCTTTGAATTCTTTTCTCCATTAAAATATGTGTTTTCAAATGTCTAAGTTCATGGTAAAATCTACTTTACATCTTTATCAATAGTGAATATGTATATATTCATGTACTAATTCATTATTATGTGAACCAGTATTTCTGGGGGGATCTGCTTTGTGCAAGTACTCTGCTAGTTTCTCCAAGATAAAAAATGAAAATAAAAATAACAAAACTCATTCTGTATACTCAAAGCACATAATTAATGTTATTATATTCAGTAAAAGCTGGAAAAGCCCAAATTTCCTTATCTACCTCATATGTTATTAATTAAATTATATACCTATCACATTATATATGTATAAACACACATTTGGTGAATATACTCCAAGTAATTATGACATTATTCTGATAAGTCAAGGTTTTATTGATGAATAATTTTAAAAAACGTAAATGCAAATGAGAGACACAACTCATGCTACTAATAGCGCATAACTTACAAACTAATTTCAGTATTTAAGAAAATTTTGTGTCAGTTGCGCTGTAGTTAAAAAAAAAAGGCTGAAAAGTAATGGTAGTCTCAAGCTCAGAGTAACTGCTGTGGACATGAATAAAGGAACATGAGTTTCTTTACTGTGCATTCTGTGTGAGGCAGCACCCACAGTGTTTACCTGAAAACATTCTATTAGAGATCAGCGATGTGGAGCAGTCAGAGCACAATAATACCTTTTTGTTTAGAAGTACAAGATGTACTGTGGGCAGTACTTGAAGAAAATCTGAAGCCTAAAAATGGTTTATTGGTGGTAAGAATAGCAGCTTACAAGTATGGAGTGTGGTGTGTGTCTGGCACAATGGACTATACTTCATCTATTTCTGTATCAGCACAGTATGTTATAGATGGTCCTCAAATGTCTTGGAATCCAACATGGCTTTATAATTTTCAACTTTGTCACATTTGCAACAACAGCAATTGAACCTACCTCTGGTTTGAATAGAACAGTTGTTGCCAGTGTCTGAGGAGAGGGGAAAATGGGATGTTGCTCAAGTGGGACAGTTTCAGTTATACAATATGAGGTCTGCTGAACAGCGCGGTACCTTATGTGTAACAACACCGTCATTTGCACTTATACATTTGTTCAAAATGTAGAGCTCTTGTTAGGTGTTCTTACCATGCGCACACACAAAAGGGACACAAGTAAACTTCTGCAGATGTTGGATATGTCAATGACCTTAATTATGATTATGGACTCTTGGGTGTATACATATGTCCAAACCTGTCAAAAGGTATACATTAAATATGTGCAGGGTTTTTACTCATTTCTACTCAATTACTAAATATGAATACAAACTTCCCAATAGATTCCAGGGTTTAGCCAAAATGGACAGATAAATAGAGCCATACTCTCTGCTAGCCACTGTGTTATTCATATGATCAGAAGTGTAGAGAATGAAACTAACTTTCTGCTTTGATAAAACTTGGTCTACCAAAAGTACTGGAAATATAGAACGGTGGACTTGTCAATTATTGCTTCGAGTCCAGAGATGAGCCAAGAGACTGAACTTTTGCCAAATCATCTCTTTCTTCTCTCCTGATGTACAAGCCTGTCTGCCACTCTTGTTCTGGATGCTTTTCATCTTGTATATTAAAGGTGAGTAAAGCATTTCCCCTGCAACATGACTGGCAAGTCTAAAGATTCACATTGCCTAATTTCTTAGTTGTTGTCTCAATAGGTACTTAAGAAAAATCCTGAGAGTGACAGTTCACTAGAGCAAGAGTGGTTTGCAAAGAGTTCCAAAAGTAAACATAAATGTTTAGTTCAGCATGTTATTGATAGAATTCATACCCCGAATTAAGAAACACATATTTACATAAATTTTCTCTCTCTCTCCTTCCTGTTGAATGATTTTATGTTCGAGTAACAGGTAATTGTGCAAGTATTTTTATTTATTTGTTTGTTTGCCTATTTATTTATTTATTTATTTATTTATTTATTTATTTATATTTGAGACAGAGTCTTGCTCTGTTGCCCTGGCTGGAGTGCACTGACGCAATCTCCGCTTACTGCAGCCTCTGCCTCCTGGGTTCAAGTGATTCCCATGCCTCAGCCTCCTGAGTAGCTGGGATTACAGGCGTGAGCCAGCATGCTCAGCTATTTTTCTATTTTTAGTCGAGAAGGGGTTTCACCACGTTGGCCAGGCTGGTCTCAAACTCCTGACCTCAAGTGTTCCATCTGCCTCGGTCTCCCAAAGTGCTGGGATTACAGGTATGAGCCCTCGTGCCCGGCCCCATTTGTGCATGTATTTATACTTAATATTGAGTGTACATTTTTATGTTATTTACTATTTATATATCACATAACCTTGAAGTATTAAGATCTTTTCTATCAAGTAGATAAGAAAAATACGAAACAGCAGGAATAAATATGTGATCTCTGGCTTTTTAACTTCTTTACAGAACTTATAATTATTTCTAAATGTTATTTGTTTAATTCTTTCTAAAAATGAAGATGGCTGAACTATTAGCCAAAAGATTACATTTACTACACAAAATGATGTTAGATAATGTAACAATAATTGACAAGTCCACCGTTCTATATTTCCAGTACTTTTGGTAGACCAAGTTTTATCAAAGCAGAAAGTTAGTTTCATTCTCTACACTTCTGATCATATGAATAACACAGTGGCTAGCAGAGAGTATGGCTCTATTTATCTGTCCATTTTGGCTAAACCCTGGAATCTATTGGGAAGTTTGTATTCATATTTAGTAATTACCAATGAAGCCATGGGATCTAACAGTGTTGTGTTCTTTTCTCCTGATTTAGTATGAATTTTTCCTCATGGAGCATTCGTTTTTGATATACTTATGACTCTGATTTTCTGCAGATTTAAGTAGGTAGAAAAAGCACAGTGAAGTAATGTCCTTATGTATATTTAAACACATACATTGAATTAAATACATATAAATGACAATGAAAAGGAGAGATTGCAAACCTTTTGCTACGCAAGGTTCTACACTTGTTGTTAGGTCCGACCAATCAAACTGGCACAGTAAGAGGTGAGATTTTTGTTTACTCTTCATCTACTGCATTGACTCACCATTACTATTTCATTAGTTTAAGGTGTGTTTCTAATATTGGGCTTGTACTTAAATATCTGTTTTAAATATCTACAAGAAATTTTTAAAAACTATATGCAAGGGAGAGAAAGAAGATGTCAATGGTTTGCAAATACTGACTCTCAACAGAGAAATGGAAACTATAAAGAAAAAAAATCAAAAGGAACTATAATTCAAAAGAACAATCAAAATGAAAAATTCACTAGATGTGCCTGACAGCGGATTTGAGATTGCAGAAAAATTAATTGGTTAATTTGAAGATAAGTAATAGCAATTATGCAATTTGAAGAATATACAGGAAACAAAATTAAAGTTAGCTGAGCTTCAGAGACTTGTAGCACAATGCCAGGCATACCAATTTATGTGTAATCATGGTCGCAAAAAGACATGAGGGAGACAAAGGGAGAAGAAAATGGAATAAATAATGATCAAGACTTTCCTGAAATTGATAAAAAGAAAGTTAATCTGGAGATCTAGGAGCTCAACAAACTTTACGTATAATAAACACAAAAGATGTGCACCTAGGTACATCATAACTGAATCCATGAAAGCCAAAGACAAACAGATAATCTTGAAAGCAACAAGAGAAACTCATGAGATAGAAGAGTACATTAAATTGTTTTAAATTTTATTGTGTATATTTAATGAATTTATAAAATTTTGATGACTTTGCTTTTGAAAAAACGAATGGCAGAAGGCAATGGAATGACATTCTCAAATGCTGAAAGCAAAAATAGTTAACCCCAAACTTTATATTCAACAAAACTATCCAATACTGATAAAATTAATTTATTTACTTAATCTTATTGAGCCAATTATTGCTATAGACATCATATATAGAAGAGTGCTTCCACTTTCCCCCAAAATGTTCCGTTTTCTTGAGATTTATATTCTTTTGAGGATGCAATCAATCAAGCAAACGTATGACAGGTACTGGAAAGTGTTATGAATCTGTTTAAAAAGCATTCTGGTAGATTTTAGCTGCTCTTTCCACCAAAAAAATATGGTAATTGTGGGATGATAGATATGTTCATTTGCTTCACTGTATTGAACCTTTTACTTTCTCTCATGTATACCATGATGTCATGTTTGATACCTTAAAAGCATATGTTAAAATTTATTTTTAAAGAAATGAATTTCAGGAAGGCGAACAACCAAAAAATACCAATAGGCTAGCATGGCTAAAGCTCAGTGAGGATGAGGGAAAATGAAGGGGAAGGGGACTAAAGAATGGGTTAAAAAAATCACCCTGGGGCCTTGCATGTTCTGGAGGGACTCTGGTTTCTGCAGTGATTGCATTGAGAGCAGAAGAGTTACACAGTCTCATTTCAACATGAACGTTTCTTAAAATCATCAGTTAATCATAGTATGGTACATTCAGGATACCATTTGCCTGTAATATTAAAAAACAAAATAGTATATAAATGCATAACATTATAAGATAATGGTAGGAAAAAATGTAAATCAACTTCATATTAGTGTTTACTACTTAGAATGAAGGTAAGAAAGGAGAGTGGTGAAAGATATATGAAGAAGGCTTCAAATTTATTTGTAATATTTTAATATCTTAAAATCAGATAAAAAGTGACAAATTATTGGCATTAATAACTGAATAATAGTGGTCTCCATTTTCTCTGTTTGAAGTGTTTCATACACAGAATTGTTTATGAAATAGGGAATATAGGCCTAAACAAAAGTTTCTTACAGGGGCCTTGATATGGTTTGGATTTGTGTCCCCACCCAAATCTCAGGTGGTAATCTTCAGTGTTGGAGGTAGGGCCTGGTGAGAGATGATTGGATCATGGAGACGCATCCTTCATGAATGGTTTGGCACCATCCCCTCAGTCCTGTTCTTATAGCGAGTGAGTGAGTTATCACAAGATCTGGTTGTTTAAAAGTGTATAGCACTGTCCCCTGCCTCTTCCTCCTGCTCCAGCCACATAAGATGTGCCTGCTTCCGTTTCACCTTCCACCATGGGTATAAGTCTCCTGAGTACCTCCCCAGAAGCAGAAGCTGCTATGCTTCCTTAACAGCCTGCAGAAACGTGAGCCAAGTAAACCTCTTTTCTATATAAATTACCCAGTCTCAGGTATTTCTTTATAGCGATGTGAGAGAACAAATGTTATCGTAATTATTCAACTGCAATACTTTATGATTTATTTGTATTTTTTATTGACAATCCAGTTAAAGAGCAGACTGAATCAAAGTTAGAAAATAGCACCTACCAAAGTCAGATTGTGTAATAGATTTGTTATGTTTGCCTGCTTATTATCTCATAGGCACCTATTAGGTTGAAATTACAGTTTTTAGCTTATCAAAATGATAAAATAATTGGCAGTCCACACTGTTTGACTTAGTAGAAGGATTGCTGTGGTTGAGTGTTTCCTCCTTCCTGAAAGTTGGTTTCCTCTTCATTTGAAAGTGCATTGTTCTGTATCAGACAAATGTGGGGGGAAGTCCTATTAAACTTAGAAGTGACTCTAACAAGCTGAAATTTATATTATGGACAACATGAAAATCCAAGCTTATTCTAGTATTATCAAATCTCTTTATAGATGAAATGCACTAGATTTACAGTTTGCCTTTCAAACCCTTATTTCTTAATTTTTTTTTTTTTTTTTTTTTTTTTTTTTTTTGAGACAGAATCTCACTGTGTCCACCCAGGCTGGAGTGCAGTGGCACAATCTTGGCTCACTGCAACCTCTGCTGCTCTGGTTCAAGCGATTCTCCAGCCTCAGCCTCCAGAGTAGCTGGGATTACAGGCATGCGCTACCATGCCTGGCTAATTTTTGTATTTTTAGTGGAGACAGGGTTTGCCATGTTGGCCAGGCTGGTCTCGAACTCCTAACCTCAAGTGATCCACCTGCCTCGGCCCCCCCAAAGTGCTGGGATTGCAGGCGTGAGCCACCGCACCCGGCCCTCTTAATTTTAAAAAAATTTTTATAAACGCATTAAATCGGTACAAAATATAAGATTAACTTTTGTTGGCCAAATATTTCATAAATCCTGATCAAACTGCTTATCCAGACTGTTGTTGTATTTATTCTCATGAATTCTTTGAGACAAAGACCAAAGTTTCAGATGCTTCCAGACACAAGAGGAAAAGAATCAGTAAAAGGTCACTGGAGGCCAGAAAGAGAGAGACTAAAAACAGTTTGCTAAAAAAGAAGTTCATTTAAACACAGTAATTTGAAAACAGACACAACAGGAAACAATCTATATTATCTTTTATTTGCTCAATCTTTTTGGTTTTACTACTGCCAATTCCACCCCTGCAGTTCAGACCTGGCAGCAAAATCTCTCTTACTTTCCAGCAGCTTTTCACAAGCTGATAAGGAACCAAACTCAAAGGAAAAAAAAAAAAGAAAGAAAGTGAGGGGGAGAGAGAGAGAGAGAAAGGAATAGACTAAAATCTCTGACTTGGCCTTTTTTCTCTATGTGTATCTTATTTCTTGCAGCTTCACCCTGAACATGGTAAGGTTCGACAATGGAAATTTGAGCCTGACTTAGAAATGCCTCAGTCTGTGGCTACCATAAACCTTCACCTTAACGGTTTTATTCATCCGTATAAAGTCCTCAGCAGTATTGTGTATATCTTGAAAACGTAATGACTATTAGTCAATTCATTCTCATGTCCTCTGAAGGTGAAATCCTTTGATATGTAGAGCTGCAGAACTGTGTAGCTGCACCAGGAGAAATAGAATTCCAACTATGATCTTACGTAGTGCAGTCATTTATTTAAGTAAAGCCATCTGTCATATTTTGGGTGGAAAATTACATAGTCAAGATGGATTTTAAAAAAAAAAAAAAACATACTGTTGCCATGCTTTGGTTGACAGGGGTTTATTTTTCAAATTGAAACAGTAATTCTTACTCATCTTCAATGCTATTTTTGTAAAATAAATCCCAATGAACTGCTGCGTTTTAAATACCTCATTGTGATTCACACCAGTGACATTCAGGGCATCTTCCTGAAGCATCAGTTCTGGAATAGATTGATCAATATGTCAATTTGGATCGAGTTCTTTACTACAGTTGTTTCAAAATTAAAGAACTGCATTTTCCAAAGTTCATTAGTTTGCCAAGTGAGTTGAAGTAATGGCTCTCCGCCATCCTTTCTAACCTTAGTTTGTTGAAAATGTTTTCTAATGACATTCCCTGAACATTTTCCAAAACCAGTTGTCCGGGGTTTTCTTCATGTCCCTAATATGTTTCCCTGTGATAGATTTGGGTCCTTTGTTCTGCACTTCAATTTCTCCTTCAGCTAAAATTTATCTTCCCATTAGCAAGTTGTTACTTCATAGTCTGCTTTGTGGGTGATAAACTCTACAAGAGAACATTAGACTTTGAAAGACCCTTGGTTTCCCTCCAGAGCTTTTCTGAGAGCAAAAGGGACATTTTGAATATTGATCATGACCAGTATGGGACATTGTCTTCTAAACACCCTGAATGGCATAGACAGTTTCAAATACTCCAAGGAGAGAGAGAGAAAAAAAATGAATGAAATTTTATGCATATGTTTCTTTTCTTTTCTTTTTTTTTTTTTTTTTTTTTTTTTTGAGACGGAGTCTCGCTCTGCCCCCAGGCTGGAGTGCAGTGGCGCCGACTCGGCTCACTAAAAAAAAAAAAAAAAAAAATTTTATGCATATGTTTATTTTCAAAGGTAGAATTAGGATTCAACCGTTTCTAGGACTGTGGGTTAAATTTTAAGGCATGGGTTTCTGAGGAAGTTGATAAGACCCAGTGTATTTGGCATCAACAGATGATGTAAGTAGCCTACAGATAAATCTGGGGAGAGTTTAATAGCAAAGCATATTTTCCTAAGAAATTGTTCACTTTTTTAATGCTTATCTCACCAGTTTAAAATCAGGTAAAATTTTCTTGTCATTTAAAGTGATTTTTAAATGCAGCATCATCTTATCTTGGTGAAATATATTCTGAGGATTCAATTGTCGAAATAAGAACAACTAGGATTTTAAATCGCATGCTGCAGTTGGCATTGTTGTTCTCCCCTGTAGCTCTAAGGTTAGTTACATTGTCAGCTTCTCTTACTTGAACCAACCTTTGGAGTAATGCTCTCCTAAAAGCAAAACTTACCTCCAGGACCATAGGCATTAAGAATCAACAAAGCATCAAAAAACTATATGTGTGTTTCTTATTTTTATAGTGTTATGTCATTTCTCTTCTTTAATATGCTTCTTGTTTATCTGCTCCCTTTAATTCTTGTTCAAAATCTAATAAAGTTTGATCTCTTAACCACACAAAAGAACCCATGTAGAAATTAAAACAATTCAATGAGCAAAAGTATTTGACAGAAATTGATATAAACAAAACCAATTTTAATTAGGTACTTGAATCCATCACTCTTATTGTTATACAAAGTATATAAAAAATAAGTGAAAGCACATTTTCTTGATTTTCCTTTTGTTTTTATTTTCTTAATATATTTTTTGGTTCTTGTTCTGGCTTCTTGTGTTGTTCTCTAAATGTATTCATTTTTTAATCTTTGTAAATTTCTAGCAAATGTCTCTTAAGCTTTGTAGTTTCCACTGAGTATACCCCTGCCTCACAAACACAAACACCATTTTATCCCCTTTATGATGTTAATACAGATTAACATAAAGTTTAGAAATGATGAAGTACATACTCATTGGCCCAAAGATAATGCAATACTTTTCTATTACCCATACTTCTTGAACTAAGAATATTTAACTAGTTTATTGTGCCCATGGGGCTTGTGCTGTATTATTAACCACAGCATCACAATTCAGTGTTACAGTTTTTGAAGACCACCTCCATTTCTTCAAATTTCTTACTGGGATTGATTTCCCTACGAGTCTTGTTTCATCAGATATGAGGGTTTTTGTTTGTTTGTTTGTTTGTTTGTTTAACTCGTCAAGGGTTTTATTCCTTTGGACATTTCGAATGAAGACGATATTCACTGAGGGCATTAGAGGGTCTTAAGTTGTAGGAAAATCTAACCAGTCGCCCTGTAGAATAATTAGCCTTCCATCTGGTTTGGCACTGAAAAGCATGAGCCCACATAGGGGAAGGGAAGAAACCTCGGGCACTTCAGGTATATTGTGATAATTATTTTTGCAGTTTGTATTTTTTCCAGTGCAAGGGAAAACAAAAATCTTTCTTTCATTTATGTATTGTCTAAAATTGTGTCGTTATTCTTTCATTTGTGTATTGTCTAAAAGTGTATCATTATTGATGAGATAGGTGTGCCATATTTTATATTAATTGTTTTAATTGGTTGCACTAAAACTGGCTGGGAGAACTGAAGTGTAGAGTTAAGGTGATGATTGTCTCTGATAAAACTCAAGTCATTGGATTAGTAGGCTAAGTCAGAAGTGCAAATGCTTAATCGGTAAAGAGGAAAAGTCTGGTAAAAAGGTCATAAACACTAGCATGAAACTCATAGATACTCTTATTCTAAAGGTTTTGAGCAGAAGTTACCTACTTCATACTGCCATTGGCCTGTTTGAAGATCTTGGTATTTCCTAGCAGATTTACTGGATCATCTTACTTACCTGTACAACTTCAGTTAAAGATCTTTGTTAAAATAGAGCTTTCTAGTACTGCTAAGATTCCTTCTATTTGTTCAAAAGTTCGGAGTGACTAGGTGAGTGAAGTTTCTGAAGAACAGCAAACCCTTGAATAATTCAAGAATAACTATTCCGGCAGGGAGCAATGGCTCATGCCTATAATCCCAGCACTTTGGGGTGCCAAGGCAGGCGGATCACCTGAGGTCAGGAGTTCAAGACCAGCCTGGCCAACATGGTGAACCCCCATCTCTACTAAAAATACAAAAATTAGCAGGGCGGGGTGGCAGGTGCTTGTAATCCTAGCTACTCGGGAGGCCGAGGCAGAAGAATAGCTTGAACCTGGGAGGCAGAGGTTGCAGTGAGCCAAGATCATGCCATTGCACTCTAGCCTGGGGGACAAGAGCGAGACTTCATCTCAAAATAATAATCATAATCATAATACCTATTCCAGTTAACTATGTTCCCATTTGACTGGATAGAAAAGTTGCAATGTCCCAGGCAGGAAAGACAAAACTTCATGTATCTATGTGTATGTGTGTGTGTGTGTGTGTGTATGTGTCTGTGTGTGTGTGTGTGTGTGTGTATATATATGTATTTATTTATAGCTCTGTGGATGCTGTGACTTTTTTGAAAGAAAAGTGATTCAAACCATCCACAAAATATGCATACTATTTTTAGTACATATTTATAGTCCACAAAAAGAACCAATTGTATGAAATCTATTTGGAGATAGATGCTCAGAGATTCCTTAAGGGCAGGGTTCCTGTTCATCTCACTTTTATTATTTTCCCATAAGTGTATTAGTTACAGGGCTGGGCGCTGTGGCTCTCACCTGTAATCCCAGCACTTTGGGAGGCCGAGGTGGGTGGATCATTTGAGGTCAGGATTTCAAGACCAGCCTGGTCAATATGATAAAAACCTGCCTCCACTAAAAGCACAAAAATTAGCTGGGCATGGTGGTGCGCACCTGTAATCCCAGCTGCTCAGGAGGCTGAGCCAGGAGAATTGCTTGAACCCGGGAGGCAGAGGTTGCAGTGAGCAGAGATCACATCGCTGCACTCCACTCCAGCCTGGGCGACAGAGCAAGACTCCCTTTCAAAAAAAAAAAAAAAAATTATATTAGCTACAGAGAAGGCAAGAATTACCCATCCTCTGCTATTCAAAAAATGTTTTCCCACCCATGTTTATTTAATATTACAGCCAATTTACCACTACTGTGATGGTTTCCTTCATGGAGGATTTTGGCTAGTAAATTTGAGAGGTTTTTCGTTTCTTTTTTTCTGGTGCTACCTAATAACCATTATGGTTGGTGCCAAGTCTTGTCTTCATGGATCTTATAGCTCAATTATTCCAGGGCTTTTCCTAAGAATTCACAAAGCCACGTTTTTATGCCCCAAACAGAAGATGTTAATTTCTCCATGGAAATGTTGATAAATTTTTTGTTATTATTGGTCTGTAAAAAGTCAAAGCAGACTGTTTAGTGTAGCAAACTACTGTAACATCTCTATAGTCTTTCTAAGGTATACATAATGTGTTTTAATAATATTTTCATAGTATCTGCTCTGCAGTATGCTACCTTGTATTGTACCTTTTATTGTGAGTCTTAATTTAACAACAGCAATTACTGAAGATAGAATAAAATACTTCACATTTGTTTTTCATTTTTAAAGAGTATCTGAGAAGGTTAAAAGACCTCTTTATTTCTATGCTATCTCAAATAATGCATTATTCTAAAAATGTATTGTCGTTACTATATATATTTACCCTGTTAGTAATCTGACATGCCCTAGAATGGGCCACATTTGCCATTTGAACCTTTTTGGCTTCCGTTTTTGTTTTTGGTTTTCGTTTTTGTTTTTTGGAACTTACGAGAGACTAGATATTGCATACCATCCTCGTATCCTTTTTTATTTTTAAGCTTAGACCCATGAACAAAAAACATCCAGGCAGGATATGGTGTAAGAACATCCCAAAAAACAGTCCATTGCCATTCCCAGAACACACATGAACTAAAAACCAGTATTCTCCTATACTGGGTAAATGTTATGAATTTGCTCCTTTAAGGGTGTTATACAACTGGATGGTCTTATGAGAAGAAGAATGCAACACCAATTCATAAGAAGTTAATCAACTAGTAGAAAACTGTTGGTGTTTTCCTTTAGCAATAGATATTCACTCTATGTAGTAACATGAGATTTAATGATCCTTACACAAGATCTGAAGGTGGTGTGACTAATTTATTTGAGGTCTATAATTGCTCTGAGGCTGAGTCTCTGCCTTGGCCTGCTGTTGAACGTAGCCTACATGTTTATACACATACGGAAAGAAAGATGTATGATTGTATTAGTTTCCTAGGGCTGTGGCAACAAACTACCACAAACAGAGGCTTAAGACAAAGACATTTATTCTCTCATGGTTCTAGGGTCTAGAAGTCCAAAATCGTGTTAGCCAAGCTGGTTCTTTCCAGTGGCTCTGACTGCGTATGCCACACCTGTCACCTGGCTTTCGGTGGTTCTTTCAGTCCTTGGCATGCCTTGGCTTATAGCTGCATCACTGCAATCTCCTCCCTCATTTGCACATGGCGTTCCCTTCTCTGCATCACTGCATATCCTCTCCTCTTTTTATAAGGAGTCAGTTATCAGATTTAGGGTGCACCCAAATCCAGTATAACCTCAACTTAACTAATTACATATGCAATGACCCTATTTCCAAATAAGGTGACATCCTGAAGTTCTGGGTGGACATGAATTTTGGAGGGACACTATTCAACCTACAACAATGACCACCATGAACTATCAATGACCCCGCTATAATTAAACTACCTATGTTTACAAATTCTTTTGTCCATAGAGGTACTGGGACCATAGCTTATTCTTTGATAATTTCTTGATTCGTAAATAGTGTAGGCATTTAGAAGTCTAGTTTTACTTTAGATATGTGTGAGATAATTTATAAGAGCTTCTAAAATAATCTCTCTGCAGTTTGCTTTATCTGAAAGTTCCATTTGTAATGTAGCTTCTATCTATTAAATCTATAGAAATTATGTCTTGGTAGAGAAATAAGTATTTGTCTAAAAAGGATCCTGAAAAAAGTTACAGATTGAGATTTGGAAAAGAACTTAACAATTGGTAGAAATTTCTATTACTTGAGTAGCTTTAGTAAATAAAGCAAATAAAGTCCATTTGACCTCAAGCGTTTTAAAGCTGATAATTTACCATCAAGCTCAACTTTTTCTTAGTGCCCCCCCACCACCGCTCCTGCCACCCAACACACACACACACAATGTGCCATAGCCAGTCATTTTTACTTCAGGACACAGTTTCTCTCTTTCACCTTCTCTCTCTTTTTATGCTTTAATTACAAGTCAATTAGTCTTCCTTCTTATTTTTCAGGTATCTTTAAAACTTTGCTCTGATGGGGAGTCCTAGTGGGCTTAATGGTAGATATTTTCAGTCATGCAGTTAATAAATCTGTAATGTCCATTTATACTTTATTATTGGGAGTAAAGAAAGAATAGGATGTAGTGGAAGACTAATGCCTTCCTCCTGGTGACAACTTTGGCAGACTTTGTCAGGTTGTCCTTTTGCTTTTTACCCAGAATTGAACTTTGATTCTTCCACTGGCTCTTCTGTTTGCAATATGTACACAGGTACTTTATGGAGGGAAGCTTTTGGTTCTTTGATCAAAAAGGACTTAGTTTGTATTGATTTCTAGTCTGTTAACTTTTTAAGGCCCTCAGGAAACATCTACCACCTATCAGATATTTTCTGATTGGTAATTGCACATTTCAATTTTTAACTGTCTCTTAATTCAAATTTGAGCCCATTTATAAAGAGTTAGTGTCCCTTTATTTTAGCTCTTGGTCTATTCCAAAATACTGTTTGAAAGTTCCCTAAACTTTATTTGAATTTTTACTTGGTTTATAATTTGAATCTTTGTCCAATTTCCTTTAATAAAGGAGGCTTCTGAAATTTTTTAATGTTTCAAGTTATTACTTTTCTTGCCTTCTCATGGCAATTATTTTTACACACCTGCGTCATTTAAATATTTTTTCTCGGCTTTTGAATAGTTTTTCGCACCTGAGGGAAAGACAATTACATAAAGTGGTTTAGGTTTGTGTCCATGTGTGCTCAATGATTAGCTCCTACTTTTAAGTGAGAATATGCAGTATTTCGTTGTCTGTTCCTCTGTTAATTTGCTTAGGATTATGGCCTCCAGCTTTATTTATTTCACTGCAAAGGATATGATTTCATTCTTTTTTATGGCTGCATACTGTTTCATGGTGTATATGTACCACATTTTCTTTATCTAGTCCACTGTTGATGGCCATTTAGGTCAATTCTATGTGTTTGCTATTGTGAATAGTGTGGCGATGAAAATATAAGTGCATTTTTGTTATAATTATCTGTTTTCCTTTGGTTATATGCCAAGGATTGGGATTCCTGGGTCGAATGATAGCTGTGTTTTTGAGAAATCTCAAAACTGCTTTCCACGTGGCTAAACTAATTTACATTCCCACCAACAGTGTATAAGCATTTTTTTCTCTCCCAAGCCTTGTCAGCCTCTGTTGTTTTATTGACATTTCAATCATGGCCATTCTGACTGATATGAGATTGTGTCTCATTGTGGTTTTGATTTGCATTTCTCTGATGATTAGTGATGATGTGCATTTTTCATGTGTGTTGCCAGCCTTCATGTCTTTTGAGAATTGTCTGTTTATGTCCTTTGCCCATTTTTTTTTTCAGTGGAATTATTTGATTTTAGCTTGTTGATTTGTTTAAGTTCTTTACAGATTCTGGATATTAGACCTTTGTCAGATGCATAATTTGTGAATGTTTTCTCCCATTCTGTGGTTTTCGGTTTGTTGATAGTTTCTTTTGCTGTGTAGAAGCTTTTTAGTTTAACTAGACACCACTTGTCAAGTATTGTTTTTGTTGCAGTTGTTTTTGGGGACTTAAATATTATTTGCCAAGACTGATGTCAAATTTCCCAGGTTTCCTAGGTTTTCTTTTCAGATTTTTATAGTTTGAGGTCTTACATTTAAATCTTTAATCCATCTTGAGTTAATTTTTGTATATGGCAAAATGTAGGAGTCAGTCTCATTCTTCTGCATATGAATGGCCAGTTATCCCAGCACCATTCATTGAATAGGGAGTCCTTTCCTCATTGCTTGTTTTCATTGGTCTTGTTGGAGAGCAGATGGTTGAAGGTTTGTGGTTTTATTTCTGAGTTTTCTGTTCCATTGGTCTGTCTGCCTCATTCTCCCTTGCTGTACTCCAATATATAGACAAAGAGATCATTTAAAAAGCGCAAACCTTGTTATACCATTTCTTACACACTCTGCTCATAAAATTTTTTAAAAATTACCACTATAAGCTGATGACAATGTCAGTGATAAAATACTCTTCTCCCCAAAAGTATTGTGTTGATCTTATTTCTAAACAATTACAACAATTACTGTTGAGTTTTAATATATTTCTAAGCTTCAAATTAGCACAATTTTGTTACTTATTCTTTAATAGACATTGTATTCTACATGTAAGTCAAGTGGGAAAATTCCCCAGAGGTACTAGTTTGCCCCTATATACATGGACTCCCCTGCTTGGATCTCTTTCAAGAATGAGTTTGTAACAGTTTGGATTTCTTCATGCTATCTTGTGTGCAATTTCTGTTTCTACCGTCCGTGGTACTACACTATCCTGCATTTCAACAGTAGATGCGAGATAAACTCACAGAATGGCGATTATAGAGACTGAAACGATGTGGCTTTACTTTAATTCTGTCATACTGTGTGACCACTTGGAGTTGTATTTGTTTATTTATTATTTATTTATTTTTATTTTTATTATACTTTAAGTTCTAGGGTACATGTGCACAACGAGCAGATTTGTTACATATGTATACATGTGCCTTGTTGGTGTGCTGCACCCATTAACTCGTCATTTACATTAGGTATATCTCCTAATGCTACCCCTCCCCCTTACCCCCTCCCCACAATAGGAACCGGTGTGTGATGCTCCCCTTCCTGTGTCCAAGTGATGTCATTGTTCAATTCCCACCTATGAGTGAGAACATGCGGTGTTTGGTTTTCTGTTCTTGCGATAGTTTGCTGAGAATGATGGTTTCTAGCTGCATCCATGTCCCTACAAAGGACATGAACTCATCCTTTTTTATGGCAGCATAGTATTCCATGGTGTATATGTGCCACATTTTCTTAATCCAGTCTGTCACTGATGGACATTTGGGTTGATTCCAAGTCTTTGCTATTTTGAATAGTGCCACAATAAACATACGTGTGCATGTGTCTTTATAGCAGCATGACTTATAATCCTTCGGGTATATCCCCAGTAATGGGATGGCTGGGTCAAATGGTATTTCTAGTTCTAGATCCTTGAGGAATCGCCATACTGTTTTCCACAATGGTTGAACTAGTTTACAGTCCCACCCACAGTGTAAAAGTGTTCCTATTTCTCCACATCCTCTCCAGCACCTGTTGTTTCCTGATTTTTTAACCATTTCTTGTTTTTGTTAGGTTTGTCAAAGACCAGATGGCTGTAGATGTGTGGTATTATTTCTGAGGGCTCTGTTCTGTTCCGTTGGTCTATATCTCTGTTTTGGTACCAGTACCATGCTGTTTTGGTTACTGTAGCCTTGTAGTATAGTTTGAAGTCAGGTAGTGTGATGCCTCCAGCTTTGTTCTTTTGGCTTAGGATTGTCTTGGCAATGCGGGCTCTTTCTTGGTTCCATATGAACTTTAAAGCAGTTTTCTCCAATTCTGTGAAGAAAGTCATTGGTAGCTTAATGGGGATGGCATTGAATCTATAAATTACCTTGGATAGTATGGCCATTTTCATGATATTTATTCTTCCTATCCATGAGCATGGTATGTTCTTCCATTTGTTTGTGTCCTCTTTTATTTCACTAAGCAGTGGTTTGTATTTCTCATTGAAGAGGTCCTTTATATCCCTTGTAAGTTGGATTCCTAGGTATTTTATTCTCTTTGAAGCTATTGTGAATGGGAGTTCATTCATGATTTGGCTCTCTGTCTGTTACTGGTGTATAAGAATGCTTGTGATTTTTGCACACTGATTTTGTATCCTGAGACTTGGCTGAAGTTGCTTATCAGCTTAAGGAGATTTGGGGCTGAGACAATGGGATTTTCTAAATATACAATCATGTCATCTACAAACGGGAACAATTTGCCTTCTTCTTTTCCTAACTGAATACCCTTTATTTCTTTCTCTTGCCTGATTGCCCTAGCCAGAACTTCCACCACAGTATTAGGGTGGGAGTTACCAGATTTTCCAGGTGTTGTGTGTCTCAGTTTCCCTTGGCTAGGAAAAGGAATTCCCTTCCCCCTTGCTCTTCCCAGGTGAGACTATACCTCACCCTGCTTCAGCTCTTGGTGTTTGAGCTGCACCCACTGACCAGCACTGACTGACATGCACCAGTGAGATGAACCCGGTACTAACTCAGTTGAAAATGCAGAAGTCACCCGTCTTCTGTGTCACTCATGCTGGGAGCTGGAGGCTGGAGCTGTTCCTATTTGGCCATCTGGGGCGCGCCCCCCCCCATCCTTCCCCCTTCCCTTTTTTTTTGAGACGGAGTCTCACTCTGTCACCCAGGCTGGAGTGCAGCAGTGGGATCTCGGCTCACTGCAAGCTCTGCCTCCCGGGTTTGCGCCATTCTCCTGCCGCAGCCTCCTGAGTAGCTGGGACTACAGGCGCCTGCCACCATGCTCTACTAATTTTTCGTTGTAGTTTTAATAGAGATGTGGTTTCAACTTGTTAGCCAGGATGGTCTCAATCTCCTGACCTCATGATCCACCCGCCTTGGCCTCCCAAAGTTCTGGGATTACAGGCATGAGCTCCCGCACCCGGCCGGGAGTTTTTTTGTTTTGTTTTGTTTGTTTGTTTGTTTGTTTGTTTGTTTTTAAAGATCTACCTTGTGTTAAATACATTAGGTATGCCAATAGACATGGAAATTATTATCATTCTCAGTGAAGAATCTACTAGTTATTACCTAGAGATTCTAGACTTTGGCTTGATACCTTGACAGGATGTGACTTTTTGGTTGTCTTCCTTATTGAGAAGGTGCTAGAGTGAAAGTGACAAAAGCATATGTTCACCAGATGCTTGGCTAATCAAATATATTCAGCTTTCTGCATTGTAGACACATGGTAAGACTGCACCTTCCCACCCTCTTTAAAGCTAGATATGGCAGTGTGATTTGCTTTAGCCAGCAAATGTGAGCAAAGGTGATGTACATCATTTTCAGGTGGAAGCTGAAAGCATCAGTGCTTCCTGCTACAATGTCTTGCAACTTCTGCAGTGGATGTTCATGCATGCACCAAGGTGCAGTGGCTGTTAGCCTGAGGCACCGAGTTCCATGGTGTTGGAACACCATCCCCAAGCACCGACCTCTTTTGCATATGTAGTATGAGCAAAAGCAAACTGTTAAGCTACTAATTTATTTTACCCTTGTTCATGCTACACAACCTAGCCTAACCTTATTGATATCTATCAATTGACATTTACCTTTGAAATTGCTGAGGCATCAAACCAATCTGAATCCTACTGCTTTGTAAGTAACCCCTTGTTCTTCTACCATCTTGAGGTTGTGACGATTTTTCTCTTCCTTTGAATTGTGAAATTTAACCTACATGCATGTGTGTTTGTTTGAGAGAGAGAAAGTGTGTCATTGTGTCTAGGTCTAAATTTTCTTTCTTTTTCTTTTTTGTTTATCTTCCTTAATAAATGGGTATGGCGTGTCTGAAGACATACTTTCCATCTGCCCAGAAACTTAGGTTTCTGTTATTTCCATGAATGTTCTGTCCCTTACTATTCTTTCCTTCTGGAAGTCTTACAGACATTTCTATATCTATATTTTTGGGAATGTGTTCTAAAAGAATAGTTTGGCAGAATTTTTATTTCACTAGACTTAAATGTTTTGGGTTTTCTAAATAGGAATTAAGACTTTTCAAATTATTTCTTTGTTTTTAATTTTTAAAATGCTAATAGTTTTATAAGTATATATTGATATGTATATATAGGTTGGTTTTATATATATATATATATATATATATATATATATATATATATATATATATATATAATGTGTATGTGTGTGGTTTCTTGACTCTCCCTGAAGGTATTAATTATCTAATGTTACACATCTTCATTTGCTTCACATCTCAGTTTTGTTTTGTTAGTTTCATTCCATTTGTTCTTTTTTTAGCTTGTAAATTTCTCTCCTAGTGTCATCTTTTTCTCAATGTTTGGTTTCTGCAATTTTTGCAAACAAAAGTAGCATATGCCCTCTTATCTTGGGATTGTTCCTGGGTCTCTGTTTTCATAATCATTTGTTTTGGATGTCAGTTTGTGATTCCCTTAGCTCTGTTGTTGATATGTCACCTGTTTTTTTACTTCCATATTTTCCCTAAATTCCTTAAAATTGCCATCAAGCATGGATACTTGCCTGATAGAGTTTTAAATATATAATTATTTTGTAATTTCAGTGGAGTATCAGGGGGAGACAAAAACACTGCATATGCAATCAGCAAGCCAAATAAGATGTATATTCCCCTTTTTCACTTTAAAAGTGAAAAAAATAATAATGTCATATTCCATGTAGCGGTAAGATGTATTCATTTTTATGTTTATTTCTTTCACCCTCAGCTTAATTTATTATCTTACATGTGTCAGAAAATATTGTGATAACTTGGTTTTCCCTAGTCCCCAGCAGCTATCTAGTTGTCTGTTACCTACTCATTTGTGATGCCTTATCAGGGATTAAATGCTCGTGCCAAGTAGGGTCTTTTTTTTTTTTTTTTTTTTTTTTTGAGACAGAGTCCCGCTCTGTCCACCAGGCTGGAGTGCAGTGGCGCGATCTCGGCTCACTGCAAGCTCCGCCTCCTGGGTTCACGCCATTCTCCTGCCTCAGCCTCCCGGGTAGCTGGGACTACAGGCGCCTGCCACCGCGCCCGGCTAATCTTTTGTATTTTTAGTAGAGACGGGGTTTCACCGTGGTCTCGATCTCCTGACCTTGTGATCCGCCCGTCTGGGCCTCCCAAAGTGCTGGGATTACAGGCGTGAGCCACCGCGCCCGGCCTAGTAGGGTCTTTTATGGCATCAATAATCCAACAAATAACTAAAAATTATTAAAGGCTTACTATATGCCACTACTGTGCTACTCATTTTCTCTTCGTTCTACTGGCCAGTATGTCCATTCTTGCTCTTGTAGCACACTTTTACTTATTATTAATTATTTTAAACAGCCACATTACTACTGCGTTTTCTTCTTCATCCATATTATATATGACTCTTTCCTCAGTAGAGATTTATACATATATTTTTGTGTATTATTCTGTTTTGAGTGATTTATTTGAAGCTTTTTGCATCACAATTTAGATTTATTCTGAAAGGCTTCCAAGTCCTGACTTGTAGATTTTTAACTTTGCTTACAGATGTGGGAAAACATATGATTGGTATACTTTTTTCTTGCTTTCTTCCTTTTATTGTATTTTTTGGTGTTTGGGGTTGGTGTAACTTCATTGATTTTAATTATGTATGCTATTTTCTCCCTACTCCATCTGGCAGATCTGAACTGTAAAATTGAAACCAGAAGGTTGCAAATCTCAGTCAGTTCATGAAACTTAATTGTCAATGTTAGCTTTGTGACCAACCATTGTTATATGTGTTTTGTTATGGGGCCTCAAGAAGGCTTCAGAAACTTTGGCACAGCCCTTAGTCACAGTCAATCAATTATTCCACTTTGCAGGTGCTTGATTTTCTAGCATACAGCAATTGCACAGTGGGTTTGGAAGATGGGCAAACATGCCCATGAATATTTGGACATTTATTTTTCTTTTACTGTCACAGGCACATCTGTTAGATGGGAGTTTTGTTATATACCTCTCAAAGATTGCTCAAATACATTTGGAATTGTGTTACACATGACTTATGGAGAAGCCATTAGCAGATATAAACATCCCCTTTGTTTTACACAGTAGACTTATTCTAATAATATCCTATCAATTTAATTATCTGAAACACTGAAAATTATATTTTAACTTTATGCTAAAATTGATCTGATGTTTGCTATATTCTGAAGACCTTTTCTTATTTAAAAGTACTATTTTAAGTCATATCAGGGATAAATACATTTTGAATAAAGTAGGCAAGAGAACTACATGCTTCACACAAGGACTTTGTCTTCATTACTAGATAAATCTTGGCTAGATAAATTATGTCCAAAAGCATGATACCTCTGCATTCTCATGCTAATATTAGGTAATTGACTCATAATTTTGATGAGATTGATAGGTAATGTTCCTTTCACCTTTCTGAAGGATGGAAATCTGTGGGCTGTATTACAGCTTTGCAGGGAAAATAACTGGCTTCTTCCATGTATGATTCATAGAGAAAATGACCTTCTTAAAGGTACATTTGTTGGTGAATGAATGAATAAAAGGATTCATTCCTTCTACATTTTCATACCTAACAATGGGCAATGCACAGATTGGACCTCATTTCTGTTGACAACCCATGGAACAGGCGATTATTCCTTGACTCTAACTAGCTGTCTTTGAGTTAGTAGTTGTTACTCACAGGGATCTGGGCTGTCAGGAAAACACAGTTCTGTCCTTGCATTCCTTCTAAGCCAGAAAATCCTAGAAAATTTGTGTTTTATTGTAGTGACCAGAGCGCTAAAATCAAAATTGTTTGAGAGGTAAAAGCCATTTCATGGAGACGCAGAATAGCATGGCTGTTCAAAGCATGGATCTGCAACTAGACGACTAGTGTTAGAGTCCAGCTCTGCCACTTCCTGACTGTGTGGTCTTGGGACATTGCTTAATCTTTCATTGCTTCAATTCCATCATCTGAAACAAAGGTTTCAAACACTAGTTTCCTCACAGCATAACTGAGAAAATTAAATGACCACTAGACACTAGATACTCTAGAATAGTATCTAGAATACAGACTCTATGGTTTTAATACAATCATTGTCTTTAGACTGGTTTTAATACAATCATTGACTCAAGGTATAACTTTTAAACTTGTCTGCCATGTTCAGCCTCTGCTTTGATTTGAATCCATGCTTTTCAACTTTCTGAGAGCCATCCTTTTAGGAGCCTGAATGATCAGATGCTGCAGAGAGAGCCTTGTTTGTGTCTAGTGAACCAGAAAAATTGCTCCCTGCAAAATCTGTAACTGATAGCCTTTCTAGTCAACCACTGTTGGATATATGAAAATGGAAGTTATAGACAGTTGGGATTGGAGCAGGCATGCCTAAGGAATGAGTTAGTCAAAGCAGAAAAGCTAGGATGTGAAGTATGAGAAAGAACATAGAGGGGAGAGGAGGCTGAAGGAGACTAAGAGGAGGCTTGAATGGCTTGTTTCCTAAAAGATCCAGGGCCTCTAGTGGCTCACGTTTCCTAAAAGAGTGTTGTAATCTTAAGTCTTTTTTGTTTGTTTTAGCCAGCTTATATCAGTTCTGTTGCTTGTAACCAATTGCTGTCACCCTCTTTTAGACAAAATATTTATGCAAAAATTACTAACAATCCAAGTCTAAGACATTCTTTTTTTTCATTTCAATTTTGTATCAAGCAAGTCATATTAGTGATGGTTCAATGCATTTTTTCATTACATACCAACCTACTATTTTTATTGTGATGTTACACACAATAGTTATTTTTATAACACACATATTTATTAATGAAGTGAGGCTAAACCATTCTAGAAATATCATTCTGACTGAGATGCAGCTGCTCACTTATCAGCATGTGCAACACTGCAAAACTATCTGATGAAAGAAATTAATATTTATTGAACTCTTACTATATCTGAGCAATGCTCTATTTGCTTTATTTATGTTGTCTTATTTTATTTTCACAGCAGTGCTGTCAAGTAAGTATTATTAATAGAGGATGGATTGGAAGCCCAGAGAGGTTAAATAATTGGCCTGAAGTCATATAGCTAAAATATGTAAGACTAGGTCTATTTGACACTATTCTCTTTTTAAAATACCTTGCAGTCAATCAATCATTCACTGATATTTACTGAACACTTATTATGTACCAAGAAGAGTGGTACTATGAGGGTTGGACCAGTAGGGTCCAGGGAATTGTAAGTCATATTAAGAATTTTATCCAAATGTTGTCAGTCCCTCAAATATGCAAGAGAGAATATATATATTTATGTAGTTTTTAAAATTCTTTTTTGCAAAATTATTAAGGTCTAAATAACTGGAAAGTCTAATGATAATTATAAATGTAAGCAACTGAAGGTGCCTAAGAGTAATACTTAAATGTCAGTTTTATGACCATGAAGCAATGTTTAAAATTGTAGCATAATAAATTCAGGTTGGCACTCAGGATTTGCAGCTTTCTGTTAATAGAAGGTCCCTGTGATTAGGCAGAAAAGAATAAGCTGCATGGCAAATTGAACAAATTGATAATGGTGAAAGATTCTGGAGCCTTATTATTAATCAGTTAGAAGTTGACTTATTTCTTTACCAAACACATAAAAATAAGATTAAAATAAAATGGATCATATAGCTTTTAGAGTATATTTATAATATTAATAATGCAGAGTTGCTACTTTCTTTTTAAAGTGCATGTTTCTGAATTAAATCTAATTAATTATTCACTCGTGATGGTCACTACCTTCTCTGACAGTTCTTTGGTTAGATACACTCACTGATGCAAAAGTATTCCTCCTTCTTTGCAGTAATGCCCCTAATCAATCTAATTTAGAGCCATAATTGTATCTAATTGAAATGGCCCCATATTGCCTTGGATTATTATTTCAAAAATAAACAGCTTATTTTCACACGATGACATACACGTACGTACACCAGGAGTGTGCACACACACACACATTTGCTATGTCCTTTGCTTGGTGATGGGTCAGTGCATTTTCTTTCCATATCCCAGTCAAACAGATCTGAAATTCTACCCTAAGGACTGCTTTACAGAACTGCATGCATGTTTTATGTAATTCTTCCACATAGAGCTCACTATTATTCAAAACACAAATTTTACAAAAATTATAGTTATAATTCTTGAGTTTTGCGATATTGCAACAAAGGAATCATTTTTATTTCAGCGGATGTCAATAAAAACTGGAGCAACTGAAACATTACAACATGCAATTCTTTATGAAAATTGACACTGAGAGTAGACCAGAAAACCCAACCAAGTAGAAAGTACTTGTGAACTAAGTATTCAAACAGGTGGGGTTATAAAATCAGTTTTAAATTCACCATGGGAAATTCTCAACTCTCTTTTATCTGAGTGTCAAATAGGCCCTCAGTGATTAAAGTAGAACTCAACACTGATCCCTTTTAACCATGAAATATACAAGTAATTAACACTACACTTCAGTTTCACACTAATGCCTGAAATTCAGGTCTTGGAAACTGCACTAAATGCTGGAGGATCAAAGTTTGATTTTAACTTTAATTATATTTGAGCCTGATAGCCCAAGCATTGGTAATTGATATGAAAGCCAACTTCATTACAAAGGCAGCAACCAGAGAATTCTTAACGTATATAGCATTGGAAAACAGATTTCCTTGGCTTTATTTAGCAATGCAATTTTGGTCGTTACTTTAAAGAAATAAAAGAACTGCATTTCCATCACTAGATTTTTGCTTGCATTGGCTGATGCTGACTAGACACTCAGGGAGTTAAGTTGGGTCCTTGGAGTCACCTTTGTATTCAACAGGTCATAGAACTGCCTGTGCCATGCCAGGGGGAGATGCTGCCATTCTCTCAGCTTCTGTGAATCTTTTGTGTTGCTTGTACTTTCGGCCACTGGACCAGGATAGGAACCCAGAAACCCCTGCTTCTTCAGCAGCACCAACTCGATTTCTTCTTATGAGATTACCTTACATTACTAATCTCCAATAATATGGTTATTATGTGGCAAATATGTATTTGTGTAAGTATATGTTATCAGATTAAGTCACATATATATATATAAACATATAAACATTTATTTAAACTTATTTAAATTCATAAAATAAACCAGTTTATTTTAAACTCATTTAAATATGTATATGTATATATAGTCTGCTTATCTATCTATCTATCTATCTCTCTATCAATCATCTTAATCTGGTGGGTGCAGTGGCTCACGGTGGTAACCCCAGCACTTTGGGAGGCTGAGGCAGGCAGATCACCTGAGGTCAGGAGTTTGAGACCAGTTGGTGAACACAGTGAAACTCACTCTCTACTAAAAAAGACAAAAAAAAAAAAAAAAAAAAGAATTAGCCAAGCATGGTGGCACACACCTGTAATCCCAGCTACTTGGGAGGCTGAGGCACAAGAATCCCTTGAACCTGAGAGGTGGGGGTTACAGTGAGCTGAGATCTTGCCACTGTATTCCAGCCTGGGGGACACAGCAAGACTCTGTCTTAAAAAATAAATAAATAAAGATATACTTACACAAATTATATATGGTAGTTCCCCCTTATTAGTGGAAGTTATGTGTCAAACCCCTCAGTGGATGCCTGAATCCTCAGTCTCGATCCCCATATATACTATGTGTTTTCCTATACATGCATACCTGTGATAAAATTTAATTTGTAAATTAGGCATAGTAAGAGATCAGCAACAGCAACTAAGAATAAAATATAACAATTACACCAATATATTATAATGAAGGCTATGTGAATGTGGGCTCTCTCAAAACATCTTATTGTACTTTATTCACTGTTTTTCACCTGTTTTATTCTTATTGTACTGTATTCATCAATTTTCACCTGTTTTATTCTTATTGTACTATAGTCACCTATTTTCTGATCCTGGTTGACTACAGGTAACCGAAACCTTGGAAAGCAAAACCATGGCTATGGAAGAGCCTGTTGTACACTTTGCATTGTTAATATGTTTAATAGTCAGCAACAACTAAAAGCATCACCATTTAAATAGTCACTTTTTCTGTAATGATCCACAGAATTTCACATATGCTGTGGCACTTATATTTATCAGAGCTTTATGAGAAAGTGGAACTTAGTTGACAATCAAGGAATGGCTTTACATTTCAACTGTGGGTTTACAATTCATTGCCAAAACTGTGTCCTAATTTGCAGCTTGATGTTCTCTCCCTGTAACTTCTGCTTATGTTAGACTCAATGAATTAAACCGCAATGTCTGCTTATTTTCCTGTCTCTTGAATGTGACCGTTCTGTGTAGGACAATTAAAAAATCAAACTTGGAAAATAAATAACAATTGGCCTCTGAAATTCTATGGTTCTTTGGCATATTCAGAAATTGAAAAGGCAAAGGAGAGTGCATTGTTAACAAGAATTTGAAAAGCTGTTATTTTTTAAAAGTAGATGAGAAAATGTGCATTGATCAGTTTTGTGTTTTACCATGCAAAGAGGCAAGAAATGAAGACAGCAGTAATGGTTTCCTATTGAACCATTTCGCATTTCCATGTGTTAGACATTTCTTAAGTAAATCAGCATGTTTTTGCTGCTCTATGACAGCCATAAATCTTGGGTAATCATCCTGTGAATGGGTCAGTGCATTAGCTCTGTAACTTCAATTAGCTGTACTACTATCAAGCTCTGAGAAATCTACTGTAACACAGTTTAACCATTAGATTAAAAATGGCCATAAATATTAAGTGTTGTTGTAAATGAAGCCAACTTTAGGCTATGTCATCTGAACTTCAAAGCTTTATTAAAGTTTAAATATTTAATGTTGAAATGGCTAGCATATGCCATAACTACCATATGCGGCATTTCTGTGTGTGTGTGTGTGTGTGTGTGTGTGTGTGTGTGTGTGTGTGTGTGTTTTGCTCTAATGTAAGAACAGAAAAAGATCATGTTTCAGAATGTGGAGAACAGGGCAACATGGCAAACTAGATAACCTGACGTTACCTTTTGGAAAAACAGAGAACAAAAACTTAAAGTGCTGAATAAAATATCACCATCTTCCTTTCTTAATACTTTGCTGAATTTGGAGTAAAAAACATAGGGAACATCTGAAACTCAGGGTTATAACAACGGTTTACTGTGGCTGCCCTTGGGGACAGAGAGGGATTGCCAGTCTTGATAATTGAGGAGGGTGGGCTTCATGCCCATATGAATAGCACAGATAGGGTCTCTGTTCCATTCAGGGTGGTAAGTTGTAATTGATATCTGCAGACATAAAATCAGGACCTTAAAAGGCTACCATCAGTAAAAAGATGGGCCAGTCAAAATTGAACTGAAATATCCTTGTTTCTGTTCTGAGCGGGTAACAAAAACGTCTCCCTTAAGATCTCATAGCCACAGACCTTCCCACCATCACACAGGGTTATATTCAAATCTATGTGGTCCATGTGTGACATGGGCTTACAAAATAATATAAAATATGGTCCTAATCTATGAATAATCCTGGGACACCTAACATAAATAAAGATGAAATTGGTCTGGAGAGACTCAGCCTCAATATTTGAAGATGAGCTCACAATTAAAATTTCAAAATAAAGAAAAGACTCACCTTGTCCAAGGGTTAAGAGACCCAAGAGGACCTACAGATAAAAGAACTAGAATTTCTGACTAAATCTGTTGTTCTTAATAACACTCTTTCCATTTGGAGCAGGAAAATTTTTTTTTTGTGCAGGATTAACTTGTGTGTTGCAGAGTGTTTAGTGTTCCTGCTCCACTCTGGCACTAAAGGCCAATAACAACCCACCCCACCCTCACCCCCAGATCCTGTGCCAGTCAAAAGTGCACAGTTCTAAACAGCCTCTGAGGAGAAGAGCCACCACTGTTTATGAACTGTGCTCTGAACATGAGCTAGAAAATAAAATAAGTATGTTTTATATTAATAATCTGAAAGAATGTGTTGAAAATGTGAGAAAAACACAATGATAAAAGTCAATTTTAAAGGACTGAATGGAACCTCTAAAAATTAAAAATATAAAAACTGAAATTAAAAACCTAGTGAACAGACTGAACATCAACATATACACATTTGATGAGAGACATGGTGAATCAAAACACTGATGTTATATAATTAGAATTCAGCATAAAGAATAAAAAGTTAGGAAATACATTAAAAGGAATGAGAAAAAAAAAGAAGGTTCAATTTATATCCAAAAGAAATTTCAGAGAAAAAATATAATTCAGGAAGGCTAATACCCAAAGACATGATGATCAAAACATAGAGATTTAATGAAATATGTAAATTCTTCTTTTTAGCTATTATAACATCCCTAACATAATACAAATAAATTTGTATCTAATCACATCATGGTGAAATGCAGAACACCAAAGACAAAGAGAAGATTAGAAAACAAGACAGAAATGCCAGATTATCTACGATAGAAAGACAACATCAACTGAGAACAGTCTTCTCCAAGGCAACTGTAGAAGCCAGAAGATAATAACAATTTCAGGAAATATGGGGATAAATGAATTCATGTAGGTGAAACACTTAGAACTGTACCTGGCACATTGTGTGTATTACACAAGTGTTTGCTATGGTCCTCACTAACCTGGTTTGGGTTGCATGAATAAATTATGAAAGGTAGATAAGGTATGAAACTGAAATGTGATGAAAGGTATAAACATGAAAATACTCCACCTTCATAATTTTTAAATGGCTACTAGAAATCATCAATTGTATTGTTTTCTGAGGAGATTACCATAATACACTTATTAATAGCTTAAACATTGAACATTAACCTTAGATTTAGAGCTTCAGTTTAGTTCTCCACTCCACTATTTTTGTTCAACCTTGGGAAGAAACTACATATTTAAAGCTGCTTTTTGTTTGTTTATAAAATTGAGTTAGTTAACTGATTCATGTATTAATTATTTATTTATTAATAAATATTTCTTCAAGCTCTGAGGCAGAAAATTCCCAACAATTTAAAAACTCTCTAGAAATATTACAATTTAAGTAAGAAATAAAAAAATTGAATATAAAATAATGCAATCACTGCTATGTAAACCAAAAAGTATCTGAGTCGGGTCTCAATCAATTGAGATGTTTATTTTGCCAAGGTTAAAGACAATGCCTGGGAGAAAAAACAAAAACAAAAATGGAATCACAGAAAAAGCCTGTGATCTGTGCCCTTCTCCAAAGATGACTTTGAAGTCTTTAATATTTAAAGGGAAAAAGGGAGGGTGTGGTCACATTACTGAATCTACATGATGTTGCAAGAGAGAAAGAGAAGGTAGAGGAATAGTCAGTTATGTTTTCTTTCACTCCTTAATCAGCACTTTACTTAAGATAAGGTGAACATAGAGTAGCTACTTGTGAAGATATTTAACCTTTTATCTGTAGCTATCTGCTTAGGAATAAAATAAAAGGCAGCTTCTTGCATGTTTCAGCCTTCAGCTTTTTTTTTTTTTTTTTTCCTTTTTGCAGAATGAATTGTGGTCCCAAGTTTTTATTTTCCTTTCACAAATATAACACAGTTATTTAAAAACACTATAAAAATGTAGACGAATGGATATTACTTCTTTAGGAAGTCAGAGATAGTTGTGGGAAATATATGATTATTATTATTACCATCATCCTCTTAAACACTGTCTGAGTGACTACTGTGGGCTAGGCACTGTTTACATATATTTTACATGTGTATTGGAAGGACATTGCAGACAGAGCTAAGATACTGTGACATGAGGTAATGTCACAATTCTAAGGAATTTTCAATAGTTGAGTGTGGTAATAGCACCAGAGTAGATATCAGATAACTTTAATAAAAAAGGACATAAAATATTAATCAAACATTCCTTAGCAGAGACAATTCTAGTTTTCATCTGAGAAGGTGGGATGGAACAGGATTCTAGAGGCAGAGAGATTAGGTAGCAGCTGCTACCATTATCTGGGCAAAAGCAAGTGGAAGCCTGAACTAAGGTAGAGGCCGTAGAAATTGAGTAAATGAGTTTGAGTGATGTCTGTGAGACAGAATCAACTGGACTGGTATGCTTGTCTTCAATTCCCCATCCAAAGATGAATCTTAGATATGTAAATTGAGTATGTGAATGGACAGAGATTATATTATTCAATAGCACCCACAGCTAAAAACCCGCTACAGATGTTTTAATGAGTCATTTTAGTCTTGTTGACCTTGAGGACTCTGCGTGTGAGAAGGTCTCGCAATGAGAAGGAAGCACAGAACTCAATTTGCAGATGTAAAGACAAGGAGTCAAACATCCTACAAGATAAAGTTGAAGTGCTAAGTGAATAAAACTTATTGTGAGAGAAAGGTAAAGAGGAAGGGAAGTGGGCCAAAGGGGAGAAAAGGAGGAGAGTAAGGGGAAAAGAGAGAAAATAAAGAGGATAATTAGATGGATGTTAAGAAGTCACAGCGGTGTTTTTAGGCAGATAGAAATGGGATAAGCAAAGATGAGTGTTCAAGAGGCTGCGGGAGAAAGACTTGTTAAAACAAAAGGCATAGTGGTCAATGTCAAGTGCTGTAGACAAAGTGAAATAAAGATAGTTAAACTAAGCAAACAAATTATTTTCAAACATTTATTGAGCATCTACTAGGTATCAAGTCCTAAAATAATCATGGAATAGAGGAGACCCATATCTTACTCTCAACCAGCTTACTGTCTTGTGAGACAGATAAAAACAGATCGTTGGTAAAGGTTAAGAAACATAGTTGTAGAGAGTAAAAGAAAAGACCGAGACCATCCTGGCTAACACAGTGAAACCCCGTCTCTACTAAAAAAATACAAAAACCTAGCCGGGCGAGGTGGCGGCCTCCTGTAGTCCCAGCTACTCGGGAGGCTGAGGCAGGAGAATGGCGTGAACCCGGGAGGCGGAGCTTGCGGTGAGCTGAGATCCGGCCACTGCACTCCAGCCTGGGCGACAGAGCGAGACTCCGTCTCAAAAATAAATAAATAAATAAAATAAAAAAAGAAAAGACCCACTTAGGCCAAACTGGAGCTGTTTAAGAAAGATGAGTAAGAGGTGGCCAAACCAAGAAAGGTGGGAAACGCATTCCAGAGAGCAAAGATATAAGAGGCAGGAGACATGTTGTGAACTGTTATAAAAGTGTAAAATAGGAGAAAAGTAGAACAGTGGTATTTGACAACTGTAATTTCTGTTGTAACTTCTGCAGGTGAGTTTCTGTAGCAGGCAAGGTGGCCTGAAAGTCGATGCACTCCCACCCTATGCTGCCACTGCTCCTAAGGCCCCATTATCAAGATGAAAACATTATTTGGTGATACCTTTAATCTCACTCAAGCAGGAGAATGTTCAATCAGTATGTTGAAAATACCACATAAAAGAAGTACCCTTGGCATAACAAGGGCAGATGTATTGAAAAATAAGACTAGGGTAAGGAAGATACAAAGTCATTGTAGTAAAGAAAAATGAATTTTATCAGTAGGGAAGTGTGTTTGCTCATAAGTATTATAGAGCAAGTAAAATCACACATGCCCATAAACCATAGCTACTATTGGAGCAGAGAGAGAGAGAGAGAGAGAGCTCAACCCTTGTTTTCAATCCTATGAATTAGAGCAACCTCCAGGTCCACAGGCCACATCATGAGACAGTGCAAGTCTCATTAGAGCAGACTGCCATTGAAATCCAGTTGATGCCTGAAGTTGCATATTTGCAAAAATATAAGGGATGGGATTTAAAATCTAATTAAAAACATTAAGAAATTGAAGAAGTTAGGTGATGAGAAACAGCGTGTCTTAAACTGAAAGAAAGACTTCAATTGTAAGGGGAAGTCTGAAAATTCAGATATGAGGATAATGGGTGAAGTTTGACAAGGTTTACCTCATTGCATTATGATGACTACACAAATG
The DNA here is from genome assembly GCF_007565055.1 of Rhinopithecus roxellana. Classification (NCBI taxonomy): domain Eukaryota; kingdom Metazoa; phylum Chordata; class Mammalia; order Primates; family Cercopithecidae; genus Rhinopithecus; species Rhinopithecus roxellana. The sequence continues at coordinate 65,137,677 of NC_044569.1, read as the reverse complement.
CACGTGAATATATTGAGTAACTATTTTGCTGCATATTATACTATGTTTACTCACGAGACATCATTGGATCTTCTTGATTTTGGAAATGAAGACCAATGTTAAATTATAAACAAAATAGGGACACATACATGCTCACTAAGGTGTAGCAATAATCCGATAGTAGAAAAATAAGAAACTATAAATACTTTAGTAATTGGGCTTAAATTTAAGGATCAATCTAATGAATTTAAAAGTTTACTTTAGCAGTTTCCAGAGAGTTGAAGTGCTACAAGAACTGGCTATATAAAAATATTCAGTGAGTCAACTGATTATAACTTTTAATTCATTTAAGACACACTAGAAAAAAATGTAAGTCATATTTTAATTTTGTTACTTTATAAAATTTATGTGTGTTTAATTTTAAAAGAATTTTATAAACAAAACAAAGGATAAACTATTGAGAGCATTTAAGAATTGTTTAGGCATTTCCCATGTTTATTTCTATCCAAATTTGTCAAATACTAAAAACTTTATCTAATCTTATTTCTCATTAGTCTCTCCAAAAATAATTACTTTGTTTTTCAGTGTTAATTACCTCTTAATATAATATCATACTTATTAAATTCATAATTACTCAGCTTTTACAATGATAGTGCCAAATAATCTAATATTTATGGTATTTTAACTACTTATTTTCTATTAATTTTAAGAAAAGTATTTTTTAAATGTAAGGTTACAGACTTATATTTTAATTGGCAATAAAATGTTCATAAGTAAGAGTGTTATTAATAGATTCCTTAGACAACTGAAAACAAATGAGTTATGAATTGTCTCAAAAACTAAACTGGTAAGTTGATTAGATCGATTCAACCTCATAGACTAACAAATCATGTGGTAAATTATTGACTTATACTATTACCAAAAATTTGCCCAAAGCTTAGCTCTATTCATGTGTCTATTCACTGGGTCCTGTATCAACCTCACATTTGAATACCTTCCATGTAAAAGCACTGTGCTGACTGCTGGGAAAACCACTCATGTTTTCTTAAATGTGCTACATTTTCATGGCTGCCTGCTTCTAGTATTCCTCTTCCTAAATGACTTTCTCGTTTTGACTATGTAGTAAATTCCTACCCGATGTCCAGTGCTCTCCTGGAGGTTTCTCTACCTCCTGCCTCTCCCTTGCAGCCAGACGGACTTGATTTCTTCTTTATGCTTCTGTACAACTCCGATATATGCCTCTATTAGAGCCCTTCTCACACTGGGCTATAATCGTGGTGGGGGTTACTGCTGCCACCATGGCTCTATTTGTATTTGTATGTCCTTATTCCTGATTAGACTTTTAATTCCTTCATGGTAGGACAAGTATCTAATTAATCTTCGGCTTCCTAATATTTACATAGTTAAGTCAATGAATCCACCAATAGACAATAGTAGTTATAGGGTCTTGGTTTGAAATTGGTGTAAAATATGTTACCTTTTTTATGAATTTTATTGCATATATATTTTTTTAATTTTAATTTTTGCAACAAAGTCTCACTCCATCACCCAGTCTGGAGTGCAGTGGTGCACGATCTCAGTTCACTGCAACCTCCGCCTCCTGGGTTCAAGCAATTCTCCTACTTTGGCCTCCTGAATAGCTGGGATTACAGGCGCCCGTCACCATGCCTGGCTAACTTTTGTATTTTTAGTAGAGATGGGGTTTCACCATGTTGGCCAGCCTGACCTGGCCTCAGGTGATCTGCCTGCCTTAGCCTCCCAAAATGCTAGGATTACAGGTGTGAGCCACTGTGCCTATACTCCAAGTTTAGGAGTCCTGAGTGGAAGGTTCTAATGGACTGAACTTGGATCATGTGTCCATTACAAGTGCCAACGTGAAGAAAGAGAAAGTTTCTGATGATTTTTGGCTTCCAAGGAGACAAGACTCAGCCAAGATTCACATCACAGGGGACTAATTCTCTCCACAGAGCAAAGGGTTTTGGATTACGAGCCAGAACAAATACAAATAGCACATTACTATTTTCTTAATCACATGCTTACTTGGAAACATTTAGAGAACCAGAGTTTCCTAAAAGACACAGAACTGCTTTATCCTCAGCTCTTAGAGCAATCCATTTGCTAAAATTAGACTTTTTATTTATGTTTACCCTATTTTGGTAATAATATTCTGAATACATTAATAATGATAATGATGACCATATTTATTGAGCATTTATAGTGCTAGTATACTTTGTATATTTAGAATGTACTGAGTTTCACTTTAAGATTTTTTTATTAGTGGATTTAACTCTCACTATTCACCCCTACTGCAGGTGTGATTATTAAATTAACTTACATCTTGAAGCAACAATCCCTCTGAAGGATAACACAAAATATTTTTTATTTTTTATCTTATTTTTACATTGTGTCAGACATGCAAAAATATATAAAGGGTAATATAAAAAACCATGTCCATTTTTCCAAACTTAAAAAAATATTACTAATAGAGTTGTAGCTCCCAGACACCCCACCCTAATTCCGTTCTTTTCCTTTCACATCAGAGATGGTCACAAACCTGAACTAGATGTTTATCGGGCCCATACATCTCTTTAGATATCTATACATATGTATATATCTATAACTGAATATTTGTAGATATCATATACTCCTTGTATCCTGCTGCAATTAACTTTTTTGCTAAATATTATATGGGTGACATTTATGCAGTTGATACTTGTAGCTATCAGTTATTTTCACAATCATATAATATTCTATTGGATATGTATATATCAGTTTATTCTCACCCCTATTGATGGATATTTAGATTTTTTGTGGTTATAAACAATCCTACTCTGTCCATTCTTGGATGTTTCCTTGTTTAGTTTGTAAGAGTATTCCTAGGTATATATGCAACATGGGAAGTGCATCTTCAACCTTATTATATATATTTGGGAATCTCTCTTCAAAGTATCGATTTAGATTCCTACTAACAGGGTGTATTATTCCCTGTTTCTCTATATTCTCGCTGACATTTTTGACTGCTATTTTAGTTTCTTTTTAAATTTATGCAACTAGAAGGGCATGCCATTTTGGTTTTAGTCGCATTCCCTAAAACTGAGGCACTTTTCCAATGTTTCATTACTTTATGTTTCTTCTTCTATGAAATGCCTCATCATATTTCCATCATGTTATTTGATCTTTTTCTCCTAGAATTAAAAAAAAAGATTATGTCTTTATTCTGGAAAGTAATCCATTGTTGATTATAAGAGATGCATCTTCTGTTGTAATTTTCATTCAATTTCATAATGTCTTTTGATACATAGATTTTAATTTTTTATATTTCTTTTATTCAATTGTACAATAGTCACACCATTTACATTATTTAACTCAATCTCAAAAACATGCAAAGGTATATAATGAAAGGTTTCCTGCCCTATAAGCCAGGCACCAGAAGCCTGCCTGTTTATACAACTTCCCTCCACTTCCTCCCTAAAGGTAACAATTGTTATAAGTTTATTATATTCCCTTGAGAAATATTTTAATGCATGTTAAAAAATGCAGATACAGTCTTCTCTCTCTTTCCTTTTCTGCAGATAGTAACATAATATATCCAATGGTTATGCGCTTTCATTTTTCACTGTCAGGTATATTTTAAATGTCTTTCTATACTTGTACATAAAGTATTCCTCATCCCTTCTTACAGTTGTATACTATTTCACTGTATGTATGTACTATATTTAATTAACTAGCCTTTTACTGATGGAAATGTATGTGGTTTTCAATTGCTGTGTAATGAAGTGTAGGTGTTAAGGGACCTGGGAGCTAGAGCACCTGGTTGTTAATTCCAACCAATCATTTACTAAGTAAATCTAGGACAAGTTAATTAACTTTTCTGTTTCCTCATTTGTAAAATGCCATAATAGCACCTACCCAATAGAGAAGTTACAAGAACTTAATGAGTTAAAGCCGTCATACTTAAGATGGGACTATATTATATGATAATGACTAAATAAATATTAGTTGCTGTCATTACAAACATTGTCTCAATGCCTCATACATACTTCATCTCACAAATGTATATTTGTTTTAAAAATTCCTGAAAGGTAAGTTAGATTGCCTAGTCACGTGTATATTAGTATTGATTTGTAATTCTGATATATTAAAAATTACTCTCCATAGTGTTGTACTGGTTGTCTCTCCGACATGAAATGTATGAGTTCATAGTTCTTCAGAACCTTACTCACAGGCTGTATTTTGTATTTTTTGTCAATTTCTGGAAGTGAAAATTTCAATCAGAATGAAGTTTTAATTTCCATTCTCCTTATTTTTCCTGAGGTTATCTTTTCAATTGTATAATTTTAATTCATATTTTTGTGAAATATCTGTGTATATTATTTATCAACTTTTCTATTGGACTGCTTTTTTTTTTTTTTTTTTTTTTTTTTTTTTTTTTTTTTTTTTGAGACGGAGTCTTGCTCTGCCACCCAGGCTGGAGTGCAGTGGCCGGATCTCAGCTCACTGCAAGCTCCGCTTCCCGGGTTTACACCATTCTCCTGCCTCAGCCTCCCGAGTAGCTGGGTGGACTGCTTTTAAAACAATTTGTAGACTTTGTTCTGTGTTAGGAAGAATAACATTTTTTTCTGTGATGGGAGTTAAAATTTTCTTTTCGGCTGGGCGCAGTGGCTCACGCCTGTAATCCCAGCACTTTGGGAGGTCGAGGCGGGCGGATTATGAGGTCAGGAGATCGAGACCATCCTGGCTAATACGGTGAAACCCTATCTCTACTAAAAATACAAAAACAAAATTAGCCGGGCGGGGTGGCGGGCACTTGTAGTCCCATTTACTCTGGAGGCTGAGGCGGGAGAATGGTGTGCACCCGGGAGGCGGACCTTGCAGTGAGCCGAGACAGCGCCACTGCACTCCAGCCTGGGCGACAGAGTGAGACTCCGTCTCAAAAAAAAAAAAAAAAAAAAAAAATATATATATATATATATGTGTGTGTGTGTGTATATATTCACATGTGTTGTCTTTTGACCTTTAAACAATATACCAGTGTCTTAGAACTCTTAAGTTTTATAGGATTATTAAAAAGGTATTTTCACTCAGAAGTCATGAAACATTTCTTCCAAGTTTTCTTCTAATATTTTTGTGACTTAATAACCATATTACATTTTAAGTCATATTTATTGGGGTATAATTTACATACAGTTAAATTCTCCCTATTTGGGCGTGCAATTTATGAATAATTTTTGGCAAGCAAAAAATAGTAATGAATTTCTTCTACCCACCTCCATCCCTGGGCAATCCCTGATCTGTTTTCTATACTCAGTAGTTTTGCCTTTTCCGGGATGTCATAGAAAATGAACCATATAATAAGGAGACTTTTTTTTTTCACTTAGCATAATGCATTTGAGATTTATCCATATTAAAACAGGTAGCGGTAATTGGTCTCTTTTTGTTTTTGTATAGTGTTACATAGTATGGCCACATTACGGTTTGTTTATCCACTCACCAGTTGAAAGACATTTTGGTTGCTTCCAGTTTTTGGTGAATATAAATAAAGCCAATATAGAAATTCATGTTTTTTGTGTGGACATATGTTTTCATTTCTCTAGAGAATAGAAATGTAATATCTGGGTCACATGGTAAGTATATGTTTATCTTCGTAAGAGACTGCCAAGTTGCTTTCTAAAATAGCTGTACCATTTTGCATTTCCATATTAACATATAGCATATACACATTTTGTATTTGAAATTAATTTGCTCCAGCCTATGGATGAGATATGAGTCCAACTTTTGTATTCCAGATGGTTTTCCAGTTGTCCCATCAGAATTTATTGATATACATCTGTCCCCTACTGATTTGAAATGCCATCTTTATCAAATTCTAAAGTTCTGTATCTATTTGCCTTTAATTTTGACTTCTGATTCTGCTCCCCTGATAGTTCAATATGACGGATGACAAATAATTCATGTTTCAGTACCATACTTTTAAAATTATTGAGGCTTTATATTTTAAAATATAGAAGGGCAAGTTTTCTTTCTCTTCTCTTTGTCTCTCTCTCTTTTATTATTATTATTATTCCTAGTAGTAGTAGTAGTAGTAGTAGTAGTAGCAGCAGCAGCAGCAGCAGCAGCAGCAGCAGCAGCATTTTGACAGGGTCTCACTCTGCGGCCCAGGCTGAAGTGCAGTGGCATGATCATAGCTCACTGCAGCCTGGATGTCCTGAACATCCTGGGCTCAGGTAATCCTCCCACCTCAGCCTCCCAAGTAGCTGGGACTACAGGTAAACGCCACCATGCCTGGCTTATTTTTGCATATTTTGTAGTGACAGGCTTTCACCATGTTGCCCAGGTGGTCTCAAGCTCCAGGGCTCAAGCAATGCTCCCTCCTTGACCTCCCAAAGTGCAGGGATTACAGACACAAGCCACTGTGTCCAGCGAGGAGCAAGTTTCCTACCGTAGATCTTCTTTTTTGTTTGTTGCCTTTTATTTTCCCTATCAATTTTAGAATTATTTTGCCAAGTTACAAAACATGTCTTTGTACTTCTTGGAAGAAAGTTTTCATCTGTATGATTTTTGTTCTGTCTTGGAATATGATTTCCCTTTATTTTATTCAAGTCTTCATTTTTGTCTATGACCTCATGTCAGTTGCCAAAGCTCTCAGCATCTGACCCGCCTTCCTTTTCGACCTATTCATCATTCTTTCCTGTTGCACTCCAGGCTGTTCCAGTTTCAGAAAGTTACAGATGCTCTCTTCTTTATCTGTAATCCTTTTTCTTCACATGGCTAATGACTTTTTATCATTTAAAATTGTGCTCAAATGATACCTTATGAAAGTGTTTTTCTGTCACCACTTTACTTAAGTAGCCTCATCTTGGCCCCAGTCATTCACTTTCAGGTTACTCTGATTTATTTTCTGTCTGATGCTTATCACTATTACCCTCATGCACACTCATTTCCTTACTTGTTTATTTCTAACACCCCCTAATTAGTTGAAACTATGAGAGCAGGGGCTTTGTCTTCTGGTTTCCTGCAGGTCATCAGTGCTGGGAACAGTGTCTAGCACTGAGTAGATGTGCAGCACATATTAGGTGAATGAATGGTTGGTCTTTTCTCAGCTCTATCAACTGTCTTCACACTCTTCCTTCTGCTACTTATACAAACCAGTTGGACAGATTTTCTAGGTGAAATTATTTGACTGCCTGAGAAAATCAGTGAGGTAATGACTTGTGACTTTTCCAACTGAGTATCAGAATCACAGGTCAGAAGACTGAGATCCCCTCTGCTACTCAGCTCCATGTCCCCCACCTCCCACTCTCATTTTTGGCTGTGCTGATATGACTGGCAGGACCACCATCTGTGACTCCCTGAGGCATCACAGTGAAACAACTGAAGCAGAATACATACTCAAAAACAAGTGAACAGAATCAAATTCACTCTCGGTAGCTCGGATCTTTACAGATGGAAATAACCAATCAGAAAATGATCTGGAACAGTGGTTTCCATGTCTGGCTTATGATATGTCACCTGAAATATTTTGACAAATATGGCCATTTGAACCTCACCCCAGTCCTACCGAATCAGAACCTTCAAAGTTCATTAAAACAAGCAAACAAAACCCACCAACGGCACTCTTGTGGGGTTCTGACATACTTCAGTGTTGAGGAAGCACTGCTAAACTGAGATGGGCAATTGACTATGTGTGTAATCAATGTGAACTGATGCAGTGATCATAGATAATGGTCCATGCATTTAAAAATTTTATGGAATTATTAGATTGGTGGTCAAATAATAAGCTAAACAATCTAGTGTTTTTTATGCTCTACATTGATGAAAAAGTTCTATAAAGTCTGCGTAATACCCAAATACGGCCGGGCGTGGTGGCTCACGCCTGTAATCCCAGCACTTTGGGAGGCCGAGATGGGCGGATCACGAGGTCAGGAGATTGAGACCACAGTGAAACCACGTCTCTATTAAAAATACAAAAAATTAGCCGGGTGTGGTGGCGGGTGCCCAGCTACTCAGGAGGCTGAGGCAGGAGAATGGCGTGAACCAGCGGGGCAGGGCTTGCAGTGAGCCGAGATCGCACCACTGCACTCCAGCCTGGGTGACAGAGCCAGACTCCATCTCAAAAACAAACAAACAAACAAAAACCAAATACAAGAATAAGGCTTTGTTCTACAACATGATGAAATGGATTCTGCTACTTACCTGTACTGCCTGCTCTGCAACCAGAATAATTTAAAGCTTAATTCAATGTCTAAAAATGTGTTGCTAGTTAGAAATGCAGATTGCTGAGCTTCATTATAAAGATACCGAGTCTTAATCTCTGAATGTGGAACCCAGAAATCTGAATGTTTATAAAACTTTTTGTATGATCCCTTTGTATGATCTCACACTACTATGTGAGAATCATGAAAGCATAGATTTGGACTCCTTTTGGGGTGGGGCTAGTTGAGTTCAAACGGGTCTGATAGGGTGATCCTGGGCAAGTTACCTGTTTTCATCTTCCATTTCCTCATCTGTAAAATGGGAACCAATATTATCTGTCTCAGGGATTGTTGTGAAGGTTAAATGAGATCATCAATGGAAAGTAATCGACAAAGTGCCTGAAAATTTACCAAAAAAGGACTCAGTAAACATTAAGTCTTACTTTTACTAACCACTTGCTTTACTGGTTTATCCCTACTTGGAATTTTCTATCTATTCTGTAGCAATATCTCAAGAGATGGTTCTCAAAACATAGCTCTGGACTACAGTCATCAACATCAGTTGGAAACTAGTTGGAAATGAAAAATTTTGGATCTCACCCAAATATAATGGGTCAGAATCTCTGATTGTGGGACCCAGGAATTAATGTTTAATAAGCCCTCTAGCTGGATGATTTTGATGCATGCTGAAGTTTGAGAATCACTGATCTAGGGGGATTAAATAATAAAAGGATGAATTGAAAACGAGAAGCAAACTGTGAAATAAGTTACAGTTAAACAGATAAGTTTTAAAGATACATAATCTTTCTCACATACATATACATATCAACCACCCCCCACCACACATACACATTCATTCTAAACTGTGAATAATGCAGGTTGTGTTTATCTAAGGAATGTTCAGTTTCTCTCAGACTCATGCTTGCTCTGGTTTTGTTTAGTGTTTCTCCTATCAGTACCCTGGTTCCATATCATCTGCTGTGGCTCTTCTATATTTCACACTATTCCCTATTTTTATAGTCCTGTTTCCTGGAATATTTACTTTCTGTATTAAGCTTCAGTGTAGAAATAGACTGAGAGTAGACATTGGAAATAGATAGGCATTATATGAAACTAACTCAGTTTGTTGACTTTGGACAAGTTAACCCCAGAATTCTAGATTTTTCATCAGTTAAAAAGGGAGAATGAGACCCTCCTTAAAATTTTCTTTTGAAGGCTAAATGTAATATATGTAAATTATATAGCACAGTGCCTGACACATAGTGAGCGTCCAAAAAAATGTTGGCTAAGGCTGGGCATGGTGGCTCAAGCCTGTAATCCAAGCACTTTGGGAGGCTGAGGTGGGCAGATCACCTGAGGTCAGGAGTTCAAGTCCAGTCTGTCCAACATGGTGAAATCCCATCTTTACCAAAAATACAAAAATTATCCGAGCATGGTGGCATGTGCCTGTAATCCCAACTACTTGGGAGGCTAAGGCACGAGGATTGCTTGAACCCGGAAGACAGAGGTCGCAGGGAGCCAAAATTGTGCCACTGTACTCTAGCCTGGGTGATAGAGCAAGATTTTGTCTCAAATAGTAATAATAATAAAGTTAGCTAATATACTAATTTCATAGAATGTTCAATCTCACAGCCACTGCTAATATTAATATTTTATATAGAGAGCACTAACCAAAAATATATACTGTTTTTTCTATGCCTGTTCCTATTTCTACAGAAATTTAGGGAAGAGTCACACTCTTTTCCAATATGCACAGAGCAAAAATATCTGTAGACCTCCTTGTTACTATCAAATTTCTAGAGGACTAGAGTAGGATTGAGAAAGTTACAATCACTTATGATAACCTGTGTTTGGGATCATTACACCCTAATCATGTTGTCAAATATAAATTGAAAGCTTCCCTCAATGTATTTATGGCACTGAATTTGCCCATATTCTGACACTATTTTACCATTAGTTAGAATAGAAAGTGACAGTCAGTAGAGTTTTCTTTTTATATCTGTGGCACAATCTTCAGAGCAGCCTCTTGTATAGGCAACCAGACATGAAGTTGCAAAGTCTTTATTAGAATATGCTTTGTGTCTCACTTATTTAAGTTGAAGTGGCTGCAGCAATGTGGACCTGCGTCTAGATCTGTGCTCTGGTTCAGATCTGTGCTCACTCACTTTCATTATAACCTTGAGCCAATTGCTTCATTTCACTTGCTCTCAGAGATAATTAGTTCAACTTTCTCATTTATAAAATGACTGGGTACATTTTGACTAGTTCAATTTTGGTGAGTATTTTGTCAGTACTTCCAAATAATATGTGTTTTCTGTCTTGTTTTGCATGTCATAATTGACATTCAGTTTGAATATTTACTTGTGCTGTGCAGATTTTCTATAGTCTAACTTATTTTTTGGTCTGCTTGTTTTATCAGCCATAAAGAGGGATTGTTAAAATATCTCTTTCCATATGTTAAAGCTACCTTTTGGATTGCATACAAATGTAAAAGTATTACATCTTTCTGGTGGATTGGTTCTTTTATCATTATGAAATGTCCTTCTTTATATCCAGTATTGCTTTATGCCTTGATGTCTACGTTACATATTTGGATAGTTATATAAGCATTCTCTTGGTAAGGTGATCCTGATTTATCTTTTTTCAATCCTTTTACAATCAACCTTTCTTTGTCCTTTTATTAAAGATGTGTATCTTTGAAGCATCATATAGCTGAGTTTTGTTTTCAGGAATTCTACTGTGCTGTGCACAAGGGCATTTTCATTGTGTTCATTATGCTTGGGAATTTGTAGAGTTTACTATCATTGTTGTTGCTGTACATTTTTTACTTCAAATTGAAATGAAAAATACATAGAGAAAAACACATATATCTTTAGTGTGCAGCACAATTAATTTTCACACCGTTGATCAAGCACCCAGATCAAGAAAAAGAACATGCCCAAACTCTAAGCCTTTCTCATTCTCTCTTTCAGTTCCTATTCTCCCAAAGTAATCCTTATCTTGATTTCTAAGATCATAGATAATTTGTGCTGTTGCATCTTCCCCATTCTCTTTCACTCCTCTTCCCCGACTCTAAATAAACACATTTTATATCTTTTCACTGCGTCCTTTACACCTCATCCTTTTTTTCTCCGTGTGTTTCATTTCTATCTTCTCTTTACTTATTGTCCAGTTCACTAATTCGCTCTTCTGGTTTTTTGACTAATTTGCTGTTAAACCCATATATAAATTTTTCATTTAGGTTATATTTTATACTTGTAGAATGTCCATTTGATTTGTTTATTGTTTCCAGTTCTCTGATAACATTTTTATTATGTTATCTATATTTTGAGCATACTAATAATAGCTATTTAAAAATTAATATCTGGCAACATGAATATAAAGATGTTTTCTATATTCTTACTATTGGGTTTTTCCTTTTTTATTCATTCTGTTAGCATGTCTTATGGAATACACTAAAAGTTTTATTGAGTGCCTCACATAACTAATAAAAAATGTAGAGATAATGTTAGATTTAACTAGAGGGAATTTTGTTTTGCTTCTGGTAACTATTTAGGCTAAGAATACATCTCCTTAATCCAATCAAGAGGTGATGTGGTTTAAAGTTGGATTTTAGTCTCTGTCCAGGCTGATCCATTTGCTTACCCATGCCTTAAGATCTCATCCTCCATCAGTTCTAATTGAGAGTCTAGACCCTTTTTCAGAGTCCCTTCTTCTCTGTGGGCCATACTAAAAATTTTGCGTACTCCCAGACACATAGCATTGCCGGAAGCTCTGCTCAGCTTCTCAAAGTCTGTCGCCTCTTGAGAATCAGCAAACACCTCAAAGGGAAAAGTAGTAATAAATTTTGAGTTCTTTGTGTATGTTTTGTTTCTGGGATTGTTATCCCTTAAGCCTCTTTTTACCCCTGTAATGCTTTCAAAGACATTTTTAAAAATTCTATCCTTTCTGGTTGTTCTCAGAAGGAAGGTTCATCTGCAAAAGCCCCTCCTCAATTACTGGAAGCAGAAATCCTTAGAGCCCAATTTGATAATTTATTTTATAAACATATAGTCTTCTCTACATGGACCTTCAGTACGATCGGTGCAATTAAATGCTATACAACTAGACATTTTTATCCACAAGTGTTCCCATTATATATTTTCGATATCTGCATAAACCTTCTATCAAAAAAAGAATAAATTTTCTTGTAAGGATTAGACTAGTGAGTGACCAAAATATTTATCCAAAATATCTTCAATAATATCGAAAACAACATTACCCGTCTGTAGACCTGAAACTCTAGGGACAAAACTTATACAAAGCCAGGTGTTAACATAGCTATTCTTTGATTGACTAATTTAACTCAGTGATACATAAAAAATGAACAGAGTATTTTAATTATGTGGAATAGAGTAGTAAATTGATTGTACTCTCTTTAAAATCCATGTTGAAATTGTATTTCTTAAAAATAATTGCTTTTACATAATACCCACAGTGAAGATTCACATTCTGTGAGATAGTCATCGCCTGCATATTTTTCTTCTGTCCCAGTAAAATACTATCATGGTGTTTTGAAATTATTTTGTGGGAAGGGGAACTCAGAGATTGACAGCCTGGTAAGAGGAGAAAATGCAGCCCTCTTGATTTGAAAGTAAATAGACCACCTTAGAATCTCTGAAATTGTCAGGAGGCTTTGTGAAGACATTCTTATGCTGGCAACTGCGAGTCCATCTGTTGTTTTAATTTGTCTCTCTAATAATTCCCTGCAGTTGCACTTGGTTTGAATATTGGAGAAAACAGAAATGAATCAGGTTCTTTTAACATTAATCCAAAAATTCGGTGTGGTGTATTAATCATCACCTGTATCCCTTCAAGGTTGTTTGATTTCATTAACCTTTACAATATCCCAATTAAATATAAGTATATTCATTTTGTCATTCATACTTGATTTCGTTAGATAATCAAACTATGCAATTTTCCCTGATTCTTTTTATGTGAACACCATTGCAATTTGTAGAATGTTTTTTCTTGTAAAACAATGTCACATATCTAAATAATATAGCAGCATGAAATATTTGTTCTTTATTAAAGAAAAGAAAGCATCCATTTTCTTTTACATGTTTTCTAATTTGACAGAAAATCTTCAGTACATCTAATAATTTCAAAAGATCATTTTGTTGTGCTTCATTACTACATCTTGTAATTTGGAAAATGATATGTAGTATACTGAAAGTTCTTTATACCTAGATTATATAATGCTGCTGTCATGGATATTATTGGTAACTTACATATGTTGCTTATTTTTCTACAAACACACTTTTTTTGCTGAAATGTTGGCAGCACTTCATTAACAATGGCTGTGAATTTAAAACATCGAACATTATTTATTATCTAAGGTATAATTAAACACTTGCAATCAAGTTCTTTGAAGGCTAAGTCAACCTCTGTTCTAGTGGTATAATGTTGGGAAACACTAACTGTAAGCCGTAAGAGATTCTTCAGATGCCTGTTAAGCAGAATAATTATTGTATATTTGAAAATAACTGAAATAAGTAGAATTTGAATTTTCCTAACACAAAGAAATGATAAATGTTTGAGGTAACCAATACCTCTGTTACTGTGATATTTTGAAAACACATGCAATGCAAAATACAATGCAGATTGGATGCTTGTATCAAAATATCGCAAGTACGCCATAAATATGTATTACTATTATGTATCCATAATAATCAAAAATTTAAAAAACATAAACTGAACTAGAATCATTATTCCCCTGCTACTTCCAGGTATGAAGACCTAATCTAAATGTCCGACACTGAGAGGAAAATCAGTGAAAATAGAACTGAATAGATAAACCTCATTTCCTTTTGGATTTTATTCTTTATTTCTTTCGCCACTCCCTCCAGGCCAATTCACCCTCAGCCAGTGTCAAATTAGTCTGGGAAGAAAATATGGAAGCAAAGGCTGCTGATCAGATCGTAAAGGGAAGGAGAACAGAATCCAGAGTCATGAGCCTGAGGTTTCAAGTCTGTGTTATCAGAGAAGAAAACCTAACTTTTGAACTCATCTTTTGCATTTTCATTGCACCACCTTCAGTCAAGCACTGAAACTTACAATTTTATAAAGGGGAAAGGAGAGTTAAATGAACTATGTGATTATAAAACTGCAAGTTGTAAGCACCAACAGGCATAGAAAAGGACTCTGAGACCCAGAAAACTACTTGACTAGAACAGTCAGTTTCTGTTCATGTAGAGTATTGATGAAAGCAGACTGTGTGTACAAGTATATTTGTTTTATTTAGTTAGATTAAAGGGTTTACTTCCAGCATATTATCATAAAAACCATGGAGAGTTATGGTGTGCTATTTTAGAATACATTGACATTTGCTAAGGTGCAGGAGGCACTGTTAGTGACACTATACGTTGGGTATAGGAAGGTGAACAGCGGGGTGTTCTGAACAGTCCTGCACCAGAACCATTCAGCAGAAGCAGAATGATAATAACTCCTAATGTGCCAATATTGGAACAGAGGAAGTTCAATTAGAAAGGAATTAAGTTAACGATGTATTGACTGAGAGAAATATTCAGTGTTAATTGGATGGCATTCCGAATGAGCCTGCTATGCAATACAGCTGTTTGTTAAAGGAAGGCTTTGGCCTAGATTTGTCCTTGCTCTGTCTGAAATTGCCATGGTGTTTTCACAGCAGATTCACATGAAAGCCTAGTTAGGCAAATGGAACCTACCCGTTGAATTACGTGCATATATGTATGTACATGTAAACATACACATGAGTTTGGTCTGATTTTCTTCACAGTTCCTTTCAATATGGCCATGGCAAAGAATATGATAAATGGTGATTTGTGAACTCTATAGAAAATTTCTTGCATACTTTAATCTTGTGGAAATGCAAAGGAAAATATAATATTGGCAGTGAATATGATATTCTGTAATTCAGATAAACATTTCGTGGGGGTGATGATAAACTGGAATTCAGATGGTTGATATTGGTTGCTGGATTTTGAAAATAATTTAAACAAATATCTTTAAGAAGCAAAATTATTGTGTCCATGACAATATAATTTTTAATAGTTTTATTGAGGAATAATTTAGATGCATAAAATTCACCAGGTTGTAAGTGTGTATTTTTAGTACATTTACAGAGTTGTGCAATCATCGCCACAGTAAATTTTAAAACATTCCCATTACCAAAATAGGAAATAGGTTTATTTATTATAACAAAAATTTACTATGCAATTATTCAATAAGTATATATATTATTTCCTTTAATAAGTAGAATTTATTAATCTCTAAATATATATAAAGTGATTTAGAATATATTTTATTGAAAATTTCTGATAAATATATGTATCTCACTAACACATATCTATGAGATAACCAATCTGCTAGGACACAAATTCCAACAATTTGTGTCTATTAGTGACTGCTAATAGTGCTAGCAAAGAGAGTTAGTATACCTATTAGCTGGGTTGATAAAAATTGAGTTAAAATTTTTCTCTAATCTGAAAATATAACAGAATCTAGTCTCAGAGACCATAATGTAAGTGTAGAAACAAGGATATAAGACATATTCAAAAAATAATTCACAATACAAAATAAGAAATGCAGCCAATATTTACTATTTATATTATTATTACTGTTGATAACTAATGAGAGTTAAAGATTCTATATGATGCAGAATATCATATAAGAGAACATTCAGTTTGAGCCATGTTAGAAAGGGAAAATTCACTGGAAAAAGATACTTTATATGAGAGAGCTTATAGGCTGGGAAGAGCTCAATAAGTGACATAGAGGAAGTATAAGAGCATTATAAATAAAGCCTAATAACATAAGCCAAACCACAATGATGAGAAGCTTAATGTTCCTGAAGGAAAGACTAGTTTAATTGGTTGGAAGGTACAGTGTAAGGAGGGGTTGGGGGGCAGTTTCCTTCCTGGCTACAACTAACCTTAATACTCCAGTAACAAGTCTATGCTCAGCCTGTTGGAAACGGGAAAATTTAGCACATTTTTTTAGCAGGAGCTTATAGTTGAAGGGTTATTTCAACATTAATTTGATGACACATTCTTGGATTGATCAAAGAGAAAAATTAGTAAAAACAAAATTCCATATACATGAATGTTGTGGAAATCTGAGGGATATGGGCATAATTACAGTGATTGCTATAAAACAGAAAGGAAAGCATGAAAGAGAGAGACAGGAAATAAAAAGCTACAAGCTTTGGTGACTGAATAGATCTGAAAGGAAAAGTTGAAAAAAATAAGTAGAATGTCTAAAGCAGAGAACAAAAAAATGCCAGATGTGGGTGAAATGTGCCAGGCTTGCTGGTGGCCGTGTTAGGGGAGGGTGTGTGCACTCTCCCTTTGATAAGAAGCCCACTTCTTTCCTTAGTCTTAAGTGCATATGTCCTCTGAAGGCCCTGAAGTTGGCATAGCTAGCTCTAAGGCTTCAGGCTTAGGTGATCAGAAAAGACACCTAGTAATTTTGCACAGTTGAGGGGAGGGCATATGAAAAGTCATATGTTGTGTTTTCAAATGTTGGAAAAAAATCTTTAAAAACCAATTTACTTCTCATTTTATATGCTCGAGTCAATTCTGTTCTTTAATTATCTATGTCAACAGAAATAGGCAAGTGTTTCATTTTGATTTCAAGTCAGTTTCACTTTTTGTATTTTCATGCACAAACATGAAAAAGAGCAATTTATTGATTTTTTGGACAAATAACCCATACAACATTATATTTTGTATCACTGCATATAGCACCTCTTTCTGCAGCTCTTGGGACTCCTTGCAATTGACTCATTGCTTGGGCCAATGGCTCAGCCTATGCCTCTGAACTGAACTACCAGACTTTTTAAAATTACCTTTCAAATGAAAAGTACCATGATCTAGAAAATTTTATTTATATTGAATCCTATGCAGTTCCTGGTTGTGGGAGTTCCATAAAATCCAAACTTCAAATCTGCAAGTTAGCACTTCAGTTTTTTCAAAGTGATCTCACGCTTTGACTCTGGGCCAGCTCTTTTTCCTTACCTCTCCATACATGCAGGTTAATGTATCATGAAAATTCATTTATTGACTTTTTTGAGATGGCGTCTCGCTCTGTCGCCCAGGCTGGAGTGCAGTGGCACCATCTCGGCTCACTGGAACCTCTGCCTCCAGGGTTCAAGCAATTCTCGCGCCTCAGCCTCCTGAGTAGCTGGGATTACATACGCACACCGCCACGCCCAGCTAATTTTTTTTTTTTTTTTGGATTTTAGTAGAGGCGGGGTTTCACCGTGTTGCCTAGGCCGGTCTCAAACTCCTGAGCTCAGGCAATCCGCCCACCTCAGCTTCCCAGCATTTATTGTCTTTTAAAAATCATAGGCTTTCAGAGCTTTGAGAAAAGCTAAATGCATTCATTATCTATTATCTTAACATGAGTAACCTGAGACTCAGAGGAAATCCAATGACTTACCCAAGATAAACACGGTAATATGAGCCAAGACTAAAATCTAGGACTCTTAGCTCTTTCTTTCCACACCAATCGACTAGACAGTTAAATTATTATGAATAATCATAATTTCTTACTTGCGTTTTCGGAGTTTATAATGCTGGAAATCCCAGCTCAACAACGTTGCCTTTTCAGCTCCTCAGGAGGGTAAACAACCCCACAAGTTGATGGAGAACCCTGTCAACTTCATGAACTGGAGCCACATCAGAGGAGTGAGCGCAGTGCGAGCTGCTCATGCGCATTTAGTCCCAGAACTCTGGGGAAACACATTGAGTCCTTTGACACATTTTTTGCTCCTTGGTTTATCATTATGTGCTCTTGGCCCAGTTACAGTGGATAATTCTTGAGGGCTATTATTAAGATATGAGCAAGGGAAAAAGAGATGCGCAAGTTCTGATTTTAGTATATAATGTAGGCTAGAGGAGCAAAAAGAGTCTAAATCAGCTCCATAGGGTTTGGGGTGGATGATATTATGATCATTAACATTTATTGAGCTGCTACTATTAACCATCAAGCACTGGTGCAGATGCTTTTCATGTAGTACTTAATTTAATCCTCACAGCACCCCTAAGTGATTCTCTCAGTCTAGTTTCCCTCAGATGACCGTGAGACAAGTATTCGAGTACAAGCAGTTTATGTAAGAGATGATCTCAGGGAATACTGGGAGGAGTATAAGGAAGTGAGATAGAGAATGGAAAGACGCCAATAAAAGATGCCTGATGCAACAAATTATGACATGGACAACTGGGGCTTACTCTGCTACACACATGGTCAGAGCAGCTTCTGTAAATTTAAAACTATTCTCAAGTTTAAAAAGTGCATTTAAAAAAATCTTGTCAAATTTAGCTGGATTTCAATTGTGTAAAAATGCTAGAGGTGACAAGGAACACTCACAAGTTTTGTTCAGACTTGCCCATTGTAGGAATGGCCCTGACTTTTGCATACATCAGTCAGCTATGTTGGATCATGTATCTTTGCATTGGTGAGACAGACAGGTGCTCCTTAACCTAGGTCACTATTTAGTAATCATATTCTTCTTTCCTCTTGGGTATCATCTGGACTGTTATGCAGGAAGGAGTACCAATAAATCTTTCCCAGAAGTAAAACTGAAACAAAGATTCAGTTGTTTCTTGGAAGTGAATTTCAACATGTGTTACCTGTTTGGCTCACTTTCCAAGGTATGGGTGTTACACATGTGAGGAGGTGACTTAGGCTCGTGCTGGGTTTTATGATTTAGTTGTATAGTACAGTGATATTATTAGATCACCCACACTTCCCACCCCCAAACTCAATTGAGTGCACCCATAAAACTGTTGAAATAACAATACACTGTTGTTTTCCAAGGCTTCCATAGCAAAATATCACAGGCTGTGTGGCTTAAACAATAGGGATTTATTTTTGATAATTCTGGAGACTGAAAATCCAAAATCAGTGTGTGAGAAGGGTTGATTTCTCCTGCGACCCTGCCCCTTGGCTCACAGGGAGTTGCCTTCTTGCCATGTCCTCACATGCCCTTTCCTCTGTGCACAACCATGGTCCCTGGTGTCTCTTCCTCTTCTTATAAGGACACCACTCCTATTGGATGAAGGCCCTGCCCTTCTGACCTCACTTAATCTTAATTACTTCTGTAAAGGCCCTATCTCCAAATCCAGTCACATTGTGGATTAGGGTTTCAACATATTAATTTGCGGAGAACACAATTCAATCCACAAGTGCACCAAATCCCTCATTATTCAAATGAACTTACATAAAAATATGCATTACCCTTGCTGATGCTATTCTCTCAGATAAGCTCTATGCTTTATCTCTGAATTTGTCACACCCTGTTACAATGTGCATATACATTCCTATTCATAATTATCCTGTTAGGTTGCCACAGCAGAAATCAGCATTTTGTAAAGGCAGGCGGGGGGTCGGGGGGCGCTGTTAACCTCTGGGAAAAAAAATAAGACTCAGTGGAATGCTTAAGTGTGCCAGGAAAGCAAATGCTATTAAATATTCTCAGACATACATGACTGTTCACCAATGGAGACCAATTTCAAATACGAAAATTAGTTAAGTTCTTGTACACTAGAGAAGAACAGAAGGAATGGGAGAACTTCTGAATGATATAATCTATTCCTGCTGATCCTTGGAATTCCCATTGCTGGGCCAGTCACAGTGGCTACTGCCTATAATCCCAGCACTCTGAAAGGCCAAGGGGAGTGGATTGCTTGAGTGCGGGAGTTCAAGACCAGCCTGGGAAACATGGTGAAACCTGATCTCCATAAAAAAAATACACATACACACAAAATTAGCTGGGCATGGTGGTGCACACCTATAGTCCTAGCTACACGAAAAGCTGAAGTGATAGGATTTCTTGAGCCCAGGAAGTTGAGACTACAATGAGCTATGATTGTGCCACTGCACTCTAGCCTGGGGAACAGAGTAAGTCTCTGTCTCAAAATAAATAAATAATTAAAAAATAAAATCAAATCCCATTGGCTTCACAGAGAACTAGAGAGCTGAGTAATTACACTGAATTGTAGGCAATATTTTTTGTGATAATAATTAATATGATTATTCAGGTAACCGCTGTCAAACTTTAGAAGTATGGAGAGTAACAAGGAATATTAGGCACAAAATAAGAATTATGAAAATACGTCCAAGCTGACAAGAGTTGACTTCAATTTGCTTCACAAAGCTGCCTGACCATGAAAGATACATTGCAGTAGCCTGAGATTTGTTAGTAACTTTTTCTTGTTCAAGCCTGCTGAAGTATTTCAAGTTTTTAAATTTTATGCCAAGTAAAAATATGTTCACATGTATAAATATTTAGGACCTGAGTGATGGTGCTCTGGTGTTTTAGTTTCTAAGACATAGTTTTATTTCACTTCTGTGATGGTTAATTTTAGGTATCACCTTGACTGGGTTAAAGGATACCCTGAGAGCTGGTATACCATTGTTTTGGGGTAGGTCTGTGAGGGTGTTTCCAGGGAAGAGTGAATGAGTGGACTACGTAAGGAAGTTCTGTCCTCACCCAAAGAGGGCATGAACCACCCAATCAGCCTAGTACCAGGATAGAACCAAAAGGCAGGGGAAAGGCGAATTTGCTCATGTGATCTCTTTCCTCTGCGGATGAGTCTGTCTTCTCCTGCCCTTGGATATCAGAACTCCATGTTCTCCAGCCTTCAGACTCCTGGACTTGCCCCAGTGGCTCCTTAGGTTTTCAGGTCTTTGGCCTTGGACTGAGAGTTTCACAGTCAGCTTCCCTGGTTCTGAGGGCTTCAGACTTGGACTGAGCCACACTATCCACTTTTCTGGTTCTCCAGCTTAAAGATGGCTACTGTGGGACTTCCCGGTCTCCATAACCATGGAAGCCAATTCTCTTAATGAATCTTCTCTCATATGTCAATATCTATATATTTATACTATATTCATATCTATGTTACATATATATAGAAACATACCCTACTTACTTCTGTTTCTTTAGAGAACCCTAAAAATCTTCTAAGAAAATTATCTTGGAATTGAGCTTTATTAGAAAAGAAGAGTGAGTATCTTATTGAATTATCCCTGTAAATATTTACCAGTCATCATAAGACTGATATTTAGTTTACTTAAACTAAGCTTGTAATTAGATTTTCTCATAGAACATAATTCTTCTGTCCTGCTATTATCATTTATCACATGAGACACACCAGCCTATATAAACCTAAATAGGCTGTATTTGAAGAACATAAGGCTTAAAATTAAAATAGCATTTTTAAGCTGAGCATAACTTGGAGGTTATAATGTCTATCCTCTTTCAGAGGAGGCACTCTGCCCTTTTGTCTCCATTTTGTAATTATAAACACCTTTAGTGTGATAAACGAGAAGTAACATTGGACAATCAGGAACACTGAAATCCAGCCCTGGCCTGGCTACTTAATGGCTTAGTGAACTTAAGTCAAAGTAAGCTCTAGCTCTACCATTAGGTAGGCATGAGTTCAAATCCAGGCTCTCCTGTTCATCAGTTTGGGACCTCAGGTAAGCTGTCGAATGAGGAATTGGTTTCTTTGTATGTGCCTAACTTTGGTTAACATAAAGAAAGATATTGTATATCCCAACTTATGTTTTGAGGATTGTCCTCTGTAGAGTATTCTTATGTTAATCTGCTCTATAAAAGATCACAGTTTCAGGGTTCAAACAGTAAAAATATTTATTTTTTTAAAATTTCAATGAGTAAAGTAATTTTATACTATGTCCACGATAGCCTAGAAGGAAAAGTGATCAATTTCTAATACTGCCAAATAAAGCCTCCTTGGGTCAGATAGAGTAGGTAAGACCATACCACACTACCCCACCTGTGGTAGGTAGTTTTGTGAGTCAGCTTGGCCAGACTATGGTACCCATTTATTTAATCAGACATACTAACCTGGAGGTTGCTATGAAGATATTTTGTACAAGTGGTTAACATCTACAATCAGTTGACTTTTTTTTTTTTTTTTAACAAAAAAGATTAATAATCTGGGTGAATCCTATCCAATCAGTTCAAGGTCTTAAGAGTAAAACTGAGGTTTCCCTGAGGAAGAACTCACAGCTGTGCGCCACAGTGCCAACTGCTTGCTGCCTGGGAGTTTCCAGCCTACCAACTTGCCCTGCAAATTTCAGACTTGCCAGGCACCACAGTTGTGTAAGCCAATTTCTTGAAATAAATCTCTTTATGTCCTACTTTATCATTCTATTGGTTTGGTTCTCACATAGAGCCCTGGCTAATACACCTCTGTGAACTGGGTTTTAGGGATACAAAAATTAATGAGAAGTAAATCCCAAATTCTGATAGTATTGGAGGAGAAGCCTGTGTGGAAAACTGAGCATGCTCTCAACGGGAACAGTTAGGGAGTGCGGGAGGCTGGGATTACTGGAAAAGAGTGAGGGGCCGCTGTAGTGAATAACTTATTTGTTCGTGTAGTGAATTAAGTAGTGTCCCCCTAAATCCATGTCTACTTAGAACCTCAGAATGTGATCTTATTTGGAAGTAGGGTCTTTACGGGCATTATTAGTTAACAATCTTGAGTTGAAACCGTTCTTGATTTAGCCTGGGACCTAAATGCAATGACTAGTATCCTTTTAAGAAGAGAAGAAGACACAGAGATGTAGAAGGAAGCCGACGCAAAGATAGAGGCAGATATTGGAATTTTGCTGCCACAAGTCAAGGAACACCTGGGGCCACCAAAGCTGGAAGGATTCTTCCCGAGAGTCTTCACTGGGAACATGCCCCTCTCAACACCTTGATTTTAGGCTTCCGGTTTCCAGAACACTTCCATTGTCTTAACCCACACAATGTGTGATATATTGTTATGGCAGCCCCAGGAAACTAACATTGTGCACATGATGTTTTCAAACTGAACTAGCTCCCTCACAACTTCAATTCAAAATACAGCTGAAGTATTAAAACATGGGGGCAGCAATGTCAAATTGCAATCTGAGAACAACAAGCATGAAATGCCATTGCCAAGTACATCTCTTCCAAGGAACGATATTCAGATCATGAGCATATGTGTCCTTGGGGGCCAGGGATGGATGAGCAGAGAGAGATATGTATTTATAAATATACATTTATATGCATTTGTATTTATGTTCACTGCACCTATAAATAGATCTATCCTTAGAGCTTGGTAAGGATTTCTTAATTCCAAGAAACACATAGTTAAATGCTACATGTCCAGTTTCAATGAAAGCAGACTCTGAGGTAGAGATGAGCCTGCAGGATGTTTGCTGGGGAAGGCTTCTGGGATTAACACCTGTGAAGGAAAGTAAAAGAAGCAAGATAAGCAAACAAGAAGTTGGACGGTCATGTAGTCACTGTCTGGCCTTTGCCAACACCACCATCGCACTGAGTACCTGAAGGTTGAGATAACCCTTGAAAGTTGGCCCGTATATCCATTGAATAGGAGCTGCCCTTGGGAAGGGGACATGGCCTTGGATGTAAAAGCTCCATTTAGGGCCAGGCACGGTGGCTCACGCCTGTAATCCCAGCACTTTGAGAGGCTGAGGCAGGTGGATCACGAGGTCAGGAGATTGAGACCATCCTGGCTAACACGATGAAACCCTGTCTCTATTAAAAACAAAAAATTAGCCGCGCATGGTGATGGGCACCTATAGTCCCAGCTACTCCGGAGGCTGAGGCAGGAGAATGGCGTGAACCCGGGAGGCGGAGCTTGCAGTGAGCCGAGATCACGCCACTGTACTCCAGCCTGGGTGACAGAGCGAGACTCTGTCTCAAAAAAAAAAAAAAAAAAAAAAAAAAAAAAACTCCATTTAGCTTAGGCAGCTCTCAGAGGGAAAAGTTAGAAGCAGAAGGGGGGATCTCAGTGGACAGTGCAGCTTCCATTACAGCAGGTTGCCGAGAAGTAAAAAAGCCAGTCTTTGAATGAAACGAGATCAGAAACCATTCTGTGATATTTATGTTGTAGCTATGTCACCTGTAAAATGATTAAAAATTATAATAAGTCAGTGTATATAAAAATACATAACCTATTGCCTGGTGTACAGTGTTTTACATTTATTGAAAGTATTTGTATCAGTAAAAGTGAGTTTTCCAAACATGTGATAACATAGGAATGCTTCGAGCCTTCTCTTGTAGTGATCTAAGCTTCAACGCATGCTCAAAGGAAAATGACTAAAAGCATTTAGACGACCTGAGTACAACTTCTAGTTCTCCATGTTACTTTTAGTTCTTTTATATGCTAACTTCATAACTGTTCTCAGAATCTTCAGCTACAAAATGAGGTCTTCAAACTTATTCCTAGAGTACATTTAAACTCTAATATTCAGTATTTGAGAATTCATAAACTCCATTGAGCTGCTAAATTCTTCACAGATGTCTCATGGTTACCTGGGAGCAAATGGCAACTTGGACAATGGAACCTACATTTTTTTCAGTAAGAGAAGTTAAATTCTAGCTTGTTCTTATGAAAACAGTCAAATTGCCTCAGTTTTAATCCTGCTTTACCAGACAGTAGTCATGTGACCATGGGCAAGTTATTTGATCTCCCTTTGCCCCAATTTCCTCATGTGTGGTGATATGGTTTGGCTGTGTCCTCACCTAAATCTCATGCTGAATTATAATCTCCATAATTCCTACATGTCATGGGAGGGACCTAGTGGGAGGTAACTGGATCATGGGGACGGTTTCCCCGTGCTGTTCTCGTGAGAGTGAGTGAGTTCTCACGAGATCTGATGGTTTTATCAGCGTCTGGCATTTCCCCTGCTGGCGCTCACTCTCTCTCCTGCTGTCCTGTTACGTGGTGCCTTCCACCATGATTGTAAGTTTCCTAAAGCCTCCCCAGCCATGCTGACCTGTGAGTCAATTAAACCTCTCTTCTTTATAAATTACCCAGTCTCAGGTATTTCTTCATAGCATCATGAGAATGGACCAATACATGTAGCATGGGGACAATATTAGCATTGACCTCACAGAGTTGATCAAGTTATAAGTGGGTTAATTTATGCACAGTACTTAGAACAGAGCCTGGCACACTGTAAGCACTCCCCAAATATCACACATGATGGTTGTAGTTTTTGTTGAAACAGAATAATCCCCCAAAGTCAATATCACCCCATTTAGAACAGTCTACAGAGTAAAACGACTTTGTCTCTTTTTGAATGTTAGTTCTACAATAAGCACATTGATAAAACCAGCATTTTTTTATAACCATTTTTTGGACTATCCTCCTCTTGGGACTATAAATTAGGAAGAAAAAGAACAAGGTCACCTTAAAACTGGGAAAAAAAATTATAAGAAATCACTCGCAGTTACTAAGGAGTAAGAGACCAATACCTTTTTCGCTATTAATGCAAATTTCCCTCACAGTGTAATGACCTCCTTCCATCTCAATATGATATTCATTAAGATGTTTTAATAGGTTATGGAAAAGTTTGAAGAAGGCTTTATATAGAAAGTTAAATTTAGAGTGAATTTTTGGAAGATTCTGTTTAAGTTGTTGTTGGCATCCCGTGTAGTTCTCTTCATTAGCAAGGCCCTTTACCTGAAAATGGGATCCCGGCGCTCTAATGGCTTGTTTGCCCCTACGGCTTGTCTCCAGTTCCAAATCTCCTTCCTCAATATGCAAATGAACAACGTGTCACAGGGATACTGATTCTATCTGCTGAGTGTTCCCACACCAAAAAAAGAAAGAAAGAAAGAAAGAAAAACATAAAACACATGTGCAATAAGAAGCAAAGTGTAGAGTTTATCCTTTCTTTGGTCTGTTTCTTTCAAAAAAAAAAAAAAATATGGGCTATTCCACTATGCTTTTTTCTACACAATTTAGGATTCTAATGGCAGAGCAGGACTATAAATCTCACGGAAATTCATACTTCGTTGATTATATTTTTACACTGTGAGGATTGGAATTGAGTTGAAATAGTAGTGAGCTTAAGATCAAA
This sequence comes from Rhinopithecus roxellana, assembly GCF_007565055.1. NCBI lineage: Eukaryota > Metazoa > Chordata > Mammalia > Primates > Cercopithecidae > Rhinopithecus > Rhinopithecus roxellana. The sequence continues at coordinate 65,111,599 of NC_044569.1, read as the reverse complement.
AGACTTAAAGCATTGAAAAATGAGTATTTGGATTTTCTTTATACTTTGAAAGTTGTGCTCTGTAGCTTGTACATCTTGATTCCTTTCCCTTATATATTTCACCAACCCTAAAATATACCTGTCCCCCAAAACACACCCCCCCACAAAGCATGCCAAGCTGGTTTTGCCGCTGTCTAGCTTGGTGACTTTAGCAAGCCTCTTTGCCTTTTGAGACCTTAGCTACGAAATATGTTGGCAGAGGTGGGGAGGTAAGTATTTGTTATCCAATATCTCAAATTTTTTCCTCTAATGTTCTAAGATCCTTATGTAGCTTTGTTTTGTTTGTTCAAAGAATGAGACACCAGAGCTTCACATTATATTTCTTCCTTTTAAATTATGTACACACTATGCATGTCCCAGGATTAAACACTCTGCAGACAATCTAATCAGTGAAGTTAATTCCTTGATTATAATAAAAAATGAACATTTTGATATGGAAGCCTAAAAGGCAGAAGAGCAGTAGTGACCAAGCAGACCTCAGGATTATGGGGAGATTGGATCAGACAGAAGAGCCAGTGTCTGAGCTACTTTTAAAAACATAACGCAGTTTCCTATCATCTACCTTGGTGGTAACTAGGATTTGGTCTCCCACAGGTATTTATTATTTCATGTGTGTGTGCACTATCATGTGATAATGGCTGGTCTTTACTAACGAGGGCACAGCACTTCCCAGATGGTTTTACCTTTTAATATATAAGTTCCTTGAAGATCTACTCCCCATTCTTTTTACTTAATATTTTTAACTGCTGACCTTTATGTATATACGTAATATATGAAAATAATATGAAAATCATGTATCTTATAAAATATTCTCTCTTCATTATGTAATAATTTAATTTATAAAATCTTGAATACTCTAACTGCAATAATCTCCTAAACCAAAATAAATTTATAATAGTTTACCCTTCTGCTAAAAACATTAGGTGGCTTAGACTTTTAGAGAGATCTAAGATTTGTATTGGCAAATAATAGCTTAGGTTTCAAATATAATGTATAGGAAAGTAAGTTATGAACTAATTTATCCTCCCACCAACAGTGTATAAGTGTTCCCTTTTCTCCACAACCTTGCCAACATCTGTAATTTTTTGACTTTTTGATAATAACCATTCTGACTGGTATGAGATGGTTTCTCATTGTGGTTTTGATTTGCATTTCTCTATGATCAGTGATGTTGAGCTTTTATATATATATATATATATATATATATATATATATAATTGTTGGCCACATGTATGTTTTCTTTTGAAAAGTGTCTGTTCATGTCCTTTACTCACTATTTAATGGGGTTATTTCTTATAAATGTAAGTTCCTTACAGACTTTGAATATTAGACCTTTATCAGATATACAGTTTGCAAAACCTTTCTTCTATTCCATAGGTTGACTGTTCACACTGTTGATAGTTTCTTCTGCTGTACAGAAGCTCTTTAATTTAATTAGGTCCCATTTGTCCATTTTTGTTGCAATTGCTTTTGGCATCTTCATTAAATCTTTGCCCGTGCCTACCCATTGTGCAAGACAGTGTGGTGATACCTCAGCGACCTAAAGACAGAAATATTATTTGACCCAGCAATCACGTTACTGGGTATATGCCCAAAGGAATATAAAGTATTCTATTTTAAAGACATATGCACGTGTATGTTCATTGCAGCACTATTCACAATAACAAAGACATGGAATCAACCTAAATGCCCATCGATGATAGACTGGATAAAGAAAATGGGGTACATACACACCATGGAATACTACATAACCATAAATAAGAACAAGAGCATGTCTTTTGCAGGGACATGGATGGAGCTGGATGCCATTATCCTTAGCAAACTAACACAGAAAGAGAAAAGCACATAGTACATGCTCTCACTTATAAGTGGAAGCTAACTGATGAGAAAAAATGGACACAAAGAGTGTAGCAACATACACTGGAGCCTTTTGGAGGGTGGAGATTGGGAGGAGGGAGAGGATCAGGAACAATAGCTAATGGGTACTAGGCTTAATACCTGGGCGATAACATAATGTGTACAACAAACCCTCATGACACAAGTTTACCTATGTAACAAACCTGCACTTGTACCCTTGAACTTAAAAGTTAAAAATAATTTTAAAAAATCTTGTTGTAAAAGAAGTGCATATGCGATAACCGCTCAATAATTTTCAGGAATAGATCATTGTTGGTCGATGTTACTTTTAAAAAATCATTCTGCCTGATAATTGAAATTTCATTAATTTTCCTTTAAAATGATCAATCATCTTCTCATTAGTTCAAACATTTCCCTTTTATTTATTCAAAGCAAGAGAATGAGAGAGGTTTCTTAGGAGAAAGGAAAGGAAAGCATTCCAATTTTGTAGTTTCACATGGGAGAAACAGTCTTTTATTTTTTAAAATATTTATTATTGCCGGGCACGGTGGCTCACGCCTGTAATTCCAGCACTTTGGGAGGCTGAGGTGGGTGAATCACGAGGTCAGGAGTTCCAGACCAGCCTGGCCAAGATGGTGAAACCCCCTCTCTACTAAAAATACAAAATTAGCTGAGTGCGGTGGTGGGCACCTGTAATCCCAGCGGCTCAGGAGGCTGAGGCAGGAGAATCACTTGAACCCGGGCGGCAGAGGTTGTAGTGAGCCAAAATGGCGCCACTGCACTCCAGCCTGGGCGACAGACTGAGACTCTATCTCAAAATTAATTAATTAATTAATTAATTAAATTGTGTGTGTGTGTGTGTGTGTGTGTGTGTGTGTGTGTGTCAAGATCTCGCTCTGTCTCCCTGGCTGAAGTGCTGTGTTGCGATCAAGGCTCACTGCAGCCTCCATCTACCAGGCTCACGGAATCCTTCTGAGTAGCTGGAACCACAACCTGTGCCTGGTTAGGTTTTTGTTGTTGTAGAGATGGGGCCTTCCTGTGTTGTCCAGGCTGGTCTCCAACTCCTGGGCTTAAGTGATCCTCCGGCCTTGGCCTCCCAAAGTCCTGGGATTTTTAAAAATAATTAAGATGTGTTAGAAAAGAAGTTTTTTTGACAATATCCAACATTGTCACTCGTCATATAACTCTTACCTATCACAGAGATTGTTCTTCAAGTTTCTGCCCTTTCCATTTCTTCCCATCCTCTTACTTCTGTTTCCTTCCTTTTACTCCTGTCTTCTCTCTTCATTCTTTCCCCAGGAAATCTCATGATTGTGCCTATACATTGCCAGATCTAACTACATACATCCTTCAGGTACCTCATCTATGCAGCAGGCACTTTATATACTATGGTCTTGAGTGACCAGAATTGGATATCTTATCTAGGATGATCAACAAATTGTAAAATTGATGATAACAGGTCTTGATAATGAATGTATAGTTTCCTGATGTATGACTTCTTCCAACACTGACAGCCACTCAGACTTAAAACTGGTTTTATCATTGTCTCACTGCTGCTCCTCCGCCATATCCTATACATTTTGATGCATTCAGTCATGTATGCAAGCATTTTTCTTCTCATGGGTGTGGATTCATTTACTCAGCCAGCCTGTGTTAGTAACACAGGGGCATGTCTTTTCTAAGTGCTTTAGAAAATGCAACAGGATAAATCAAACGTGGTTCTGATGAATTTTTGCCTATCATGTGTACTATATTTGCTCCTATTTGATCAGGCTATAATCACTTACCTTGCTCAGATTGCCTAAATATCTAATTACCTAAGAGTTTCACTGCTATCAGTTTCTTCTCATCTTTTCCAGAGTCATCTTTCCATGTCACTCTTTTGTCCAGAACAAACAAACAAAACAATACAATAACAAAAAGAAAAATTCCTGAGATGAACTTACTCCCTAATTTGGTGAGAAGAGGTTATCAGGAGCATCGGTGGTAGCTAGAGGCCAAAGCAAAGAATAAGCTACTTTTACTGGGAGGTACTTTAAAGTCATAAAGCTCCATTAAAAATTGAGTTTATAAAAAGTCACCTTAGCTTTCTTTTTTTTATTTTTCCCCAAATTGATGAGGTTTATCTCTATTTTTTAACATTGATAGTTGCCTTCTCTTATTAATGAGAGACAGGTTGACTTACTGTTATGCTGAGAATGGAGAGAATTAAGAAAGCTGAATAATACCAGGATGGCAAAAGACTAGTATAGCTGTATCCGGGAAGACGAGCTCACTCTTTACTCGAGGAAATAGACATCCTGCTTTCTCTTTTTCCCTTTCCAAAGGGCCCATGGCAGTTTGGTCAGAATGCTCCTTCTACATATAGCAAAACAAAACAGTACAAAACAAAATTTGCAATCAGTATGTTCATAAAGTGGATAATGTATTTAAGCCTTGTGTTTTTTTTCTCTTCAATGATTCATAATGATGGTTTTCTCTGCCTGAAAAGACCTTCCACCGTGTCTTAACTGCCTTTTTTTGAGGGGGGTGTCTACAACACCTACCATGGTGATTAAGATTTAGTAAATATTTAATGACTATTTTATTAAAATATAAGTTTCACTCTATTTTTTATATTTAAGTTGAAGATGCATTAAAAAGTAAGTGATAACACTTAAAACAATGATCAAATATTAACTAACTCAAGACATAACTTCATGTTCCCTGAAAAGCCAGTGACATTATAAAAAAAATAACCTCACCAGAAAGACCCTGGTATACAATGCTACCAATCGCCTGTTGTTTAGCAGATTCCGTCTCCTTCCTTTTTGGGTTTTATAGCTGGAGGCAGGTGGCTCATTAAAACTTGAAAAGAGTTTCTCCAAATTCAATTTCTGAATTCTCTGCAGGAATAGGCTTTGTAGAATCTCACTGAGCACAGGCACATTTGTTTATTTGTTTGTTTTGTTTTTCTTCATCATCAACATGGAACTCAGTTAAACTGATTAGCACTTAGAATTAGAGTCATTGCACATTGTTTCCTAAGCCACACTTTCATATCCAGAACCAGTAGGTTGCTCTTTAATTCCTGCTAGTGGGCCATGAGTTTTCACCTTTTATTCACAACTCAGAAAACAGGAACCTTGCAATGTTGAGTCAGAAGCAGGGTGAGTTTTTCTGATCTTTAGAAGTCTTTTGAAAGAAAATTTATTTTAGTATGGCAATAAAATGTTATTACATCTGACAGCAAAATATGTGTGTATACATATATAAAAATATACACACATATATGTATATATACAAATGTGTATATATATATATATATAATATAGACCACTGAAAAATAAAATGGTTGAGAAGAAAGCAGATTATAAATCAAAGAAAGTAGGAGTATTTCTCTCATTATACAGACAATGAAAAATTTTTGCAATGAGATGTAAAGGTTAAGCATTTTGTTCAAAATCATAAAACAAGTGAGTGATGTATCTGAGAAAAAAATCTAGAATACTCCCAGCCTCATTCTCTATCCTCTAATCCTGAAACTAGATTTTCAGCTTTATACTCTACCTCACAATACTTCCCTACCAAGGAACTACTTTTGTCAGTGAAAAAAAGGCAGTTTTATTCCCTGGTCCTGTTGATTTCCCATCTTTCACTATCAATTGCCAACTACCTGCCTGGGGACATCATATAAGTTTTTATCAGGGGAAGTCATCTTACTCGATCTTCCAAGACTATTCTTGTTCTTTTAATATTGCCAATTGATCTCAAAATCATCAGGGATTGAAAAGTTTGGTTTAATTTTTAAATTACCATCTATCTATCTATCTCTCTGTGTGTGTGTGTGTGTGTGTATATATATATATATATATATTTTTTAAAGTGAAATAACCCAACAGGATCTCTAATGAAAATAATTGATATGTGCCCTTATCTCAAGAACTCAGGCCCAGGACTTCAGAGGCAACCACTTTTAATGGTGTGCAGGTGTAGCTCTTCTTTTGGCTATCTTTACATTTGGATATAAGGTGCCTGTGTTGTCATGTCCTGATTTATCTTCTGCTTCAAGTATCTTCTTATAGATCAGTAAATATGGATTTATCTCAAAATCTTTCACTTTCTCTTCTATATGTCAGCGTTTTTGTTTCCTCTCTCAAGCCACTTTGATCACTTGGAATAATAGACATAAGCCAGTGTTTCTTATATTATCAAGTTGTGGATTGAATTTCATTTTCCACACCCTAAATTAATATGTTCAAGCCTTGACTTTAGAATGTAACCTTACTTGGAAATAAGGCCTTTAACTGAGGTTGAAAACATTAAAGAGGGGTCATCAGGGTGGGCTCTAATCCTGTGTGACTGGCAACTTTATAGAAAGGAGAACTGGACACAGGAACCCACACAAAGGAAAGGTGATGTGAGCAGATGTAGAGAAATGGTCATCTACAAGCCAAGGACAGAGGCCTAAAACAGATCTCACCCCTAGATGCCTCAGAAGGAAGCAACCCTGCCAGCACCTTGATCTCAGACTTTTAGCCTCCAAGACTATGAGATAATAAATTTCTGTTGTTGTCAGTCACTCAGTTTGTGGTACTTTGTTACAAGACCCCTAGGAAACTAAAACACAAGTATATAGTCAGGGGTCTCGTGACTACACACCACTATGTCTAACCATGGGTGTTCCCAGTACAGGACTAATGAAAGCCCCTAGTCAATTGGCCTTAGGCCCAGTTACAGCTTACAAGCTGGTGGCCTCTGAAAGTCTACTGGGTCTGCTTCTCTTGAGGTAAAGCATAGCTTTTTTGTTTTGTTTTGTTTTGTTTTTGAGACGGAGTCTCGCTCTGTCGCCCAGGCTGGAGTGCAGTGGCACGATCTCGGCTCACTGCAAGCTCTGCCTCCCGGGTTCACGCCATTCTCCTGCCTCAGCCTCCCAAGTAGCTGGGACTACAGACGCCGCCACCACGCCCGGCTAATTTTTTGTATTTTTTAGTAGAGACGGGGTTTCATCGTGTTAGCCAGGATGGTCTCGATCTCCTGACCTTGTGATCCACCCGTCTCGGCCTCCCAAAGTGCTGGGATTACAGGCTTGAGCCACTGCGCTCGGCCTTTTTTTTTTTTTTTTATTTAAACAAGTCTGTAAAAACTATCTTTAAAGCAACAAATTTTGCTTAAAGTGTTTTAAAAGTTTAGTACAAATCTGAGACCAAAAAAAAAAGATCCTCATTAATTTTTAGAGCATATGCTATTATGATTTGCTAACTTCCTTTATATTCCCACACCTGGCCCTTCTTGTTTCCAAGTCACAATTGTAGAAAAACACCACATATGTAAAATGATCTATTTCAGTTCGCCAGTGAGCCACTGAAGTTTTATATACTATTACAGAATCCTCCAAAAGACATAGACATTTCCTTGAGAAAAAGATGGTTACTTAGGGTTCAAAATAATTACATAAGCAAGAATCATGATATGAATAGATGGATAAAGGACTAAATAAAAAGTAACAAAAGGGCCCACATTTTTGTTTATTCTTAAGTAATTGTGTAATGTTAAGAAAACTACTTTTAGCCATTATCAGTATCTCTTTATTTATTACAGAAGTATAACAGAGAATTTTCTTTCTCAAAATTTCTAAGAATGAGCATTTGTATTGTTTAAAGCCAGTTATAAACTGTTTGAGGCACTTTATAAATAAGTTTACTATTCTAAGAAATCAGAATTTTTGCTTGACTGTGAAGGTTTTAGAAGATATACCTCTATTTGGGATTATTTTAAACAAATGTATAATTTTATCTAAAACATAAAAAATTACTTGATCAAATGATGTTACTTGTATGTACACAATACAAACTTTGAGAGCTATTAAGTTAAACTTTTTGAACAAGTTAAACTTCTTGACAGCAAGTTCTTATGAGTAAAATATATTCGTATGACTTTTGGGTTAGTTGAACAATATATCTTTAAGAAATTATTTTTCAATTTATTAAAATATCCTATTAAAAATAAGCATTCTCCAACTAGTTAATGTTTTCTCTCCTCATATTTTGTCATTGTAATTTAGTCCAGAATCTCATCTCTCCTACTGAAAAGAGGCAATAAACATTAGTTTCTTCTCTTTTCTCCTATATCTTGAACATGTTTCATTGAAAAATTAACTCAAATATATTTTTTCCACTTAAAGTACTGATTTATTGTCTGAAATAAATTATGGGGACATGAAAGATATTAGAAGGTTGAGGAAGACTTTAAAACTCAATGTAGTTTATGAAATGTACCAAAGAAGAGAGGAGTGTTATAAATAATAATGAAGACAAATCTAGAGTTTATTTAACTAGCCTCTCTCTCTCTCTCTCGCTTAAGTCTCCTAGATTACCAATGAGTTAGTTAGATCAAAATCGATCCTTTAGACCAGGCACGGTGGCTCATGCCTGTAATCCCAACACTTTGGGAGGGCGAAAAAGTGGGCGGAACACTAGAGGACAGGAGTTTGAGAACAGTCTGGCCAACATGGCGAAACACCCTCTCTATTAAAAAAATTAGCCTAGCAGGGTGGCAGGCGGCTATAATCCCAGATACTCGGGAGGCTGAGGCACAAGAATCACTTGAACCTGGGAGGTAGAAGTTGCAGTGAACCAAGATATCGTACCACTGCACTCCAGCCTGGGGGACAGAGTGAGACTCCATCTCAAAAAGAAAACAACGAAATTGATTCTTTATTATAGTCCACAGTAAGAGGCAGTTTCAACATCCCTGACTTCTTGAAAAAAGAGAATTTAGATTATCACACATGAACCCCATCAACTCATTCCTCTCTACTCCAAATCTTCCCCTGTATTTATGCCTATTTCCTTTCAGGCCCCTCCCCATCCTGCAAACTGCCTTAACCCACTTACCACCCCTTCCCAGGAGCGGAGGAAGGATGACTCCCTTAGTCTGAGGAAAGATCAACCTCTGCCTGCAGACTTTTCCACCCTCAAGACAACATGAATGTTTCAACTCCTGGTCTTGATAGCATTACATCTTTGCCCTCCAGGATTATATGACTTTCATTATTTGCATTTTTATTTATATTTTCAGTATCTCCTCCTCCTTCTCTATGTATATCTCCATCTTCTCTATGTATATACATGCCCACACTTCAACCACAAATGTAAAGAAACAACAAAAAGAGCAACACACACACACACACACACACACACACACACACCCCATACCATACCATTCAAGCTTCTGTTCTCTTTTAGTTCTTCCAGCTCTCACGACTTGGATCCTAAAAGAGCTAACTCTAGTTATTTCTTTAATTTTCTCACAGATTTTGCCCTCTTTAAGATCCCTAAATTAGGATGCAAATTTTGCAACTCTAGCTGATCTCATATCTCATACATAGCCAAATTGCATGTGTGTATATATACACATATATTTGTTCTTAGTGCCCCTGCTCCTTAAAGCCTGGAGGATTTTACAGTGTTTGCCATGTTTTACTTCTTGAAACTTGGACTTCTTGGTGGATGTGAACATCCTAAGGACTAGATTTCTAAAGTGAAAACTGAGCACATTATTATTAAAGATGTGATATAAAAATGAACCCTTTTAATTGCTGTCATAGCCCCTTGAATACACCTCTTGCTCACATTTCTCACCATTTCCTTGTTCCCAAAAGAGTTTTTAAATTTTTAGTATCAGAAAGACTAGAATATTTTTAAAGGGCCTTTAAAATGGTTTCTAATGGTGCTTAGTGACTATTTATTGTATTGAATTGAATGAGTTTAACAGGTAGAATTTAATCTTATTCCATGCTCTGAAAAATAGACTAGTTTCAAAAAATCATCAGTCTGTTAATATCAATTATGATTATTATTAATTTTTAAGAGATAAGGTTTCACTCTCTCACCTAGGATGGAGTGCAGTAGTTTAGTCATAGCTCACTACAGCCTTGAACTCCTGGGCCCAAGCGATTCTCCTACCTCAGGTGCCTGGGTAGCTGGGACTGCTACCAGGTGTGCACCTGGTGAGATATATATATATATATATATATATATTTTTTTTTTTTTTAAGAAACGGGGTCTCATTGTCTCACTATGGTGCTTAGGCTGCCAGTTTTTTTTTTAATTAGGTGAAATTTATACTTTATTTTTTCCCTATAGTAGTAAATAATTTTTTAAAATTATTTAAAAAAAATTTTTTTAAAAAAATTTTTACAAAAATACTTCTAGTTACACATAAACTTGAGTATCCTTACTTTTCAGTGTTTTTACCTTCTCTTTTTTTTTGAGATGGAGTCTCACTCTTGTCGCCCAGCCTGGAATACAATGGTGAGATCTCGACACATTGCAATCTCTGCCTCCCAGGTTCAAGTAATTCGGCCTCAGCCTCCTGAGTAACTGGGCTTACAGCCACCTGCTATCACACTCGGCTAATTTTTGTAGTTTCAGTAGAGATGGGGTTTCACCATGTAGGCCAGGCTGGTCTTGAACTGATGACCTCAGGCGATCTGCCTGCCTCCACCTCCTAAAGTGCTGGGATTACACGCGTGAGCAACCGTGCCCACCCTTTATCTTCTTTTTACATTTATTTTGTACCTATGTTCATACTAGTTATAACACCTCCTATCCCCACAAAATAAAAATGAATAAAATCAAAATGTTATACATAGAAGAAGCATGTATGTAAGGTCTAGACAAGTAAACAAGTCAATTGACAAATTTTAATCATTTTTCCTAGCTACAGTTCATTTTGTAATTCTCTCGTAATCAATTTTTCTGCTTATTTCCATTTATAAGGGAATTCAGATAAGGACTAAGTAAAAATTTCCAGGACTTATAAGCTCTTTGTAAGTCTAACCATTAAAAACTTAACATCATATTATTCATAAAATGCATTCTTGATACTAGACATTTTCATTTTCTGTGTTGAACATTTAGATGCTCTTCATACCCATTTTTAATGGCATTTAAAGTTCTAAATGTGTTGCTTTGCCATGCCTTTCCTGTAATCTTAATGGAGTCTCCAATTCCTCACTCACATCCTTGCACACTTGACCTCTCCCAATTATAATATAAAGTTAAAAGATGGAAGTTGATTGTACTGTATCCCAAAATGGCTTTTTGATATCTGAAGAGATATCATAAAGCTGAATGCTCCCTATTCCTCCCTTGAATGCATTATCTTCCTTGCCACCTCCCACTAAATTGCTACCTCCAGAAAACAGAGCTTCATACTAAGTTTGAAGAGTGAATATAGGTCACTAACACAGCGGGGCCATATACCGCAATTTGTCCACTAGCCTGACTCATTTTGTGTTCTAATTTCAGTAAGAGGGTGCTGTTTCTTTGCTAAGTGGTAATTGCACCTGCAGTACTAAAACCTTTCTACATGCCTGGAAAAGCACACTCACTATCAGCTTGCAATCATTCCCTACCGTGCTCCTCAATAGTTTCTGTGAGTTTGCTGGCCTTGCCCTTCAGAATGACTCCCTGGTTTCTTCTATAGATGTAGTTCCGTGGCTCCCAGAGTCATGCTGTTACTGTCAGCAGGAGACCAGGCATAAGACAGGCTAAGACTTTAGATCAGTGTCCTGTATTACACTCTAGGGCTCTAGGGAGACATTTCACATGCTGCCTGGGATCTTGGGAACTTGCTGTCATCCAGAATTCAATCCAAGTCATAAAAGTATCAAGGGTAGAGATGATGATGATGATGATGATGATGATGATGATGATGTTATTATTATTTTGCCCAGGCTGGAGTGCAGTAGTGCGATCTTGGCTTATTGCAACCTCCGCCTCCCGGGTCCGAGTTCAAGCAATTCTCCTGCCTCAGCCTCCCGAGTAGCTGGGATTACAGTCACATGCCATCATGCCCATCTAAATTTTGCATTTTTAGTAGAGACAGGGTTTCACCACATTGGCCAGGCCGGTCTTGAACTCCTGACCTCGTGATCCGCCCACCTCGGCTTCCCAAAGTGCTAGGATTACAGGCATGAGCCACCACGCCCTGCCAATGGTGGAGATTTTTTGTTTGGAATCCTAAACTTCAGTCCACAATCTAACCATGTTAGTGCAGGATACTGCAATTTTTTTTTTTTTTTTTTTTTGAGACAGGAAATTTACAGTTGCTGCTTTCTCTTTCTTCCCTTTATATACTTATACCAGGGAAACAAAACAAAACAGAACAAAACTTTCTCTTTGAATGTAAGCCAGATTGCACAGGAATTCACCAATATGAATTAACTGACATTGCAATTGCTCAAATATCCATGCACCTCTTTTAAGTTTAAAATGTATTCTTAAGTTTAAAATGACTTATTTTTTGGTTTTAAAAAAAATCTCAAACCAGGTCAGTGTTTGCTTTCTCTTTTTTATTATTAATACTCTACACTTTATGAACTCCTTCACTCACTAGAATAGGATCGGAGTTATGACATCCCCAGCACCAACTCTAGTTTCTGGCACACCAATGCCCCCAAAATATTAAGTGAATGAATTACTAAGTGAACAAATGAGTGAGGGGAGATGTTTAACCATCTTTAAAAATTTGAAACTGGAAATTGTAGTTTGGGATCAGCAATTGAATAAGAAGAGCTTAGATGTGGTTAATTAGAAAATAAATGAAAATGAGAAGAGAGATAAGCAATAAATAGATTATACGTTTGAAAGGGGTAATGACATCAGAAAATTAGTGGAAAATATAGATTCCTAATCTATTTTTTAAAAGGTCTAGATTGCTACTGTGGGACACATGAAACAAATGAGCAAAAGAAACTTAGGCTGTTAGTACTGATAGAAAATAGAAAAGAAATGTAAGAATTAGAATAAAATAAAGATTTGGCATTAAGAATCTTCATTTTTCCCTCTCCACTTAGGACTTACAACCTAGAAAGCCAGTTAACTGATTAGTCAATGGTTGTTTTTAACATTTTCCATTCTGTTTACTATTTAACAGGATGGAAAAATCCCAAGAGAGAAGATGGCGACAATGGGGAGGATGTAGTTTAAGTGTCTGCATGGCACATTGTTCAGGCTTTTGAGAGACGTATCTGGGTCCTGGGAATCTCTTGGGCAAAGGAAATGGGTTAAGAGAAGATTGCAAAAGGGAAGGGGGCACATACAGAGACAATCTTCATCATTCTTACAATTCCTTGTTTGAGGGACTACATGTGCACGTCCATAGGAGACCTAAACCTCTTGATACCGTGTTCAGTTGAAATGTAATCCCTCACCTCAAGGCTCTTCTCTGGTAAAGGTGATCCTTCATCACACAATTCCCATTATACTCCCTAAGACAGATGTATATCCTTTGGGAGAGAATTTCCTATTTTGATCAATAGTGGTAATCACACTACTAGTTAATTTTTCACGTTATATACCAGACACATTCTGGACTCTTCTCTCTTAATGCCATAGAATCAACAACTCAAGAGGCAGTCAGGAGGTGTCTGTAGTATAAGCCATTTTAAAAAGTAGCAAAGTCTTTGTGTGCCATGGAGATGCATTGGTTATCCCTCTCTCCATGACCCTAGTAAAGTCATCTCTAGTGTCTGGTATGTAATATACTTTCAGTAAAAATCGGTTTGGAATGAAAGTAGGAAAGGGTGTGTAATTGATGCTTGGCAATTCTTTGCCATACCCATGGAATGAAAACATTTTGTTCAAGACAGTGACAGCAACACTGCATATGTACTAAGGTTGGTGCTTTTAACCTCTGTGAACCATGGTTGAATAGTAAATCACTGGATGTGAAAAGAAAACTATAAATATTTTGGGGAAAAGCCAAAAACATCAAAGTAAGCTGAGCTTAGTCAGAAACTGCAGCCAATTTCACTTGGCAGAATTGCTTCCATCAAACTGTGGAATTAGAGGCAAGTCACTTAGAATTGTAGCAATTACGGCTACCTAACCACTTCAAGGAAACTGTTAACTAATTAATTAATTAATTAATCAGTGTGTGGAACATCTACTTTTTCATTTCTTTGTCCTAGGCACCATTTTGAGATTTGGCTTCGAGGAGCTTTTTATCATTTAAGCAGAAACCATTTCTAGAGCAAGATTCTGTGAAGACTATAGGATAATTTAATATTATATGCATACACTTTGTTACATTAAAAACGTCATAATTATCTGAATATGAATTAGCTATTAACTACTACAAAAAGTATCGTACCTAAATATTAATTATTTACATTCTATTAATGCATTCATATGAAGTGCTGTCTAGTGCCTACTTCTCTCTCTCTACACCACTGACTATATAGTCTTTGAAATGTAACCCAGAACTAAAAGCACTTACATTATTTAATTTATTCATTCTTCATAAATAAATATTTATTAACAACCTAATATGTTCCTGGCATTGTGTTAGGTCCTAGGTGAACAAAACCTCCATAGATCTTAACTTCATAAAGCGTATAGTTCAAGGAGAGAGAAAAGCACTAAATAGAAGGATGTGAGTGTGTGTGTTTCAAAACAATTACAAATTGTTTTATGTGCCATGAAGGAAAATAAAAACGGGACACCATAAAAATTTAAAATGAGGATATACTTTAGATAAGGTAGTCATAAAAGAAACTTCTTCAAAGAGAAGGATAAAAAGAAAACACTCAGGGAGACTGGAATAAGCATTTCAAGCTGAAAAAAGAACATGCAGACAGTGTAAAGGTGGGGGCAATGGGAATGAACAAAACTTTTCCCATCAAGGAGCAGAGAGAAATCCAGTGTGGCCAAAAGATATTTTGTTAAATATCTTTTAACAAAAAGCATAACACAAAAATAACAAAACAAAAATAGCAAAAAGGGTAAAAGCATGAAAATGTAATAATAGTAATAGAGTTTTAGTATGTGCCAGGCATCAGTCTAAGCAATTCTGCATTATCTCATTTGATCCTTATAACAAATCTATCAAGAATGCACTACAATTTTCTCCATTTTACAAAAAAAAAAAAAAAAAAAAAAAAAAAAAAAAATGAGACAGAAAGAAACGTGAGGCCTAGACGTTTTCTCCTGGATTTGCCTTTATAAAGGTCATTGGTCACCTTTGCAGGCAAAGTTGTAGCGGAATAGTAATAGCAGATACTGTGTCGGCATGTGATGAGGACTCCTGGAGAAATGATGGGAAATGGCATTTGTAAACCATTCCCTCTACCTGAGGTTTGGCTGGAGAGAAGAGCAGTGGAACTGAGTGGTAACTGTAAGGGAAGTAGGGAATGAAAGGCTGTGTTGTGTAGCGTCTCCATTTTGTCTCCCTTATAATGGGGACCATGTGGACATATTTCTATGCCAATGAAATAAGATATCACATAACACTTATTTTGATTTCCAATTCTGTCTTTGCTGCTAATGCTGTCTTAAGATCAGTGCAAGACAAAGCAACAAATCTTCACTCCATGCCTGCTGCTATGCACCAATACCTTGCTCACATTCTACTGCCTTGATTCAAAATCATTTGTTTCTGAGGCCCTTTGTGAGGGCTCCCGTTGTGTTTCATCTCTATAATTGTACTCACGGGTTTCTGGCCCTCATTCCTTGTATCCTCGCTGTTTGGAGAAACTCAGATGAACTCGAAAGTGCTTTTCCCTATTATTTCACTCAGCGTGGTAGTCAACACAAGATTTCTGTGACTGAATCTGGGAGGGAAGTTTCTCCTCACTATCAAGTGAGCAATTCTGCAGTGGACACCAGCTGAGTGTCCCCCAGTTCAATTCCAACACTATCTACCTGAGGATACTGCCAGATCCTACAGGCCGGGGCTCAGTCTCCAAAACTGACCCCTTTAGACATCATTAGACATTGGTCACAACTCCAGGTCTCTGGAAATTCTGACCAGCCATCTTCAAATTGAGTTTCCCATGACTCCCTCTTTGGGTTTGATTAATTTGCTAGAGGAACTCACAGAACTCAGGGGAATACTTTACTGATTTATTAGAAAGGATATTTTAAGGATACAAATAAACCGCCACGTGAAGAGATCCATAGGGTGAGATCAGGAAGGGTTCCAAGCGCAGGAGTGTCTGTCCTCATGGAGTCGGGGTATGCCACCCTCCCCACATGTGGATGAGTTCCTATTCAGTGTCCTATGAGACCCCCACATGCTCAGCTCTCCTGAGCCTTTTTGGGTCTTTTTATGCAGACTTAATTGGATAGGCATGATTGAAGCATGGATAGCCATGTAGAAATGTGATTAGACAAAAAGGGTTTGATTTAAACCCAGCCAGGTTTATCTGTTTAGTTCCTTGGTCTCATTGTGTAGCCTTTTTTCCTCCAGGGTATGGGGTGGAACTCTCTCTTTGATAAAGGTCGTATGACGCATATTATGATTAGAGTCCTGTTATGGGCAGGTGAAGGAGGGTGGGAGAATGTCTGAGCCATTCTGTTTACTGTAGCAAGGTCTATGGGAGTTACAAGCCAAGAATTGTGGGTGAAAACACACACACAGACACACACACACACACAATATCACACTCACCTTGCTGCTTTCAGGTATGAGGAAACCTGGACTCGTTACATCATAATGTAAAAGTTTATTTTGCGCTCATGGAAAACCCAAAGTGACTGCTCCTTGGTAGAAATGCCTTGTTTCTGCAATAATCAGGGCCAGGCTGCTTCCATCTGTGGCTCTCCCTTTATCAACATTTGCCCTCAAAGGTTGCCGTGGATGTCTGTATTAAGTTAGTGAAAGGAAAGATAATAAAGGATCATGCTTGGGGGTATTTTATACGTTGGGCACATCGTTTTAAAATGCACGTCATTCTACGTATATTCTATTAGCCAGAGCTCAGTCCAACTGAGCTGAGTTGGCAAATCCCACTGCCAGAAAGGCTGGGAAATGTAGTCCAGCTGTGTTTTGGGGACAAAGAAGACCCGCTTAGGATGACTAGATAGTTACTTGCTGCCCCTCTGGATCTGGTCACTTGCCTGCCCGGACAAGTTAGAACACCTCCCCTCCCCTCCCTCCCCTTCTCTCCCCTCCCCTCCCTCCCCTCCCCTCTCCTCTCCTTTCCTTTCTTCTTGACCCTGTCCCACCTTAATGAATAAGCAAGGGCTCCCTCCTCTGCAACAAAATTTCAGCTTCTGCCCTTATTGTTCTCCTTAATATGACCAAAGTCACAGAATGAAATTGATGTTTTACTCTGTCTTCCCAGTAAAATGGCAATGCTGTCTGTTAAGGAGAGCTTCATTCATCGGCTTAACCACAACTATAACTGAAAGAACAATTGCTCTGCTTCTGAGCCACAGACCAAACCAATCTACAGTTAAAGTAATTTCTCTCCCAAAAAAAAGATAGTCATTCAAAGAAATCTTTCTCATACAGATGTATTGCTTCAAAGCATTTTATTACTTAATCCTCATAATATTTGTAGAAAGCAGAAATTAATGCTTTTATTTTGTAAATGAAAAGATTGATAGGTAAGGAGATTAAGTTTCATTTAACTAATAATTGTTGGGTATTAGGATGTTTTGAAATGTTCTTATTTCTAAGCCTATGTTTTTTCTAATATACTATGATGGGTGATTTTTCTTTCATTTGGCCACTGTATTTCTTTCTGTAGGAGTATGAAAAGCTAATGAAAAGTATAAAGTAGTGAGAGAAAAAAAGAACCATACTATCAGAATCCAAATGTAACAAGTTTCATAAATTTTTCTTACAATCTATTGCCTATGATCTTTTTTCTTTTGAAAAACAAATGAGAGAAACTACATATAGTAAAATAACAATTAGACTTATGTATCCATTACTCTCAAATTTCAAAAAAATCAATATTTCTAATATTTACTTCAGATCTCTTTTTAAAGATATAAAATATTATAGATAAAAGTTACATGGGCTTTTTTTTTTTTACACTGTTAATTCATGGATTATTTCTTTCATACTCTGCTTCTTACTAAATATTTCATCATAAAATTAAACACTACCATTAGAATTAAGCATAAACTTACCCTGTTGCATATTATTCTATTGCTGAATATTCAGCAATTTTAAGTTATGCTATAATTATACTGTAATGCATTTCTTTATGCTTAAATCTTTGTCCATATTTCAAATAAGTTTCTCTTGTCATTTTTCATAGAAAGGGAAAATAAATGCAAATTCATCTCTACTGTATCTACTGCTATTTACACCTTCTTAAATTCCTAATTCTGATTATTGTCTGATCTGAAATATATCTTTACATTATTTGTTTCTAAGATGGGCAGGTGATTCATATGTTTTGCACATTTTGCCTATCAGATAATGTCTTTCTGTTAGCTTCACAAATGAAAGACAGTTCAGCTACTTAAGAAATTCTTTGGTTGTAGCCTTTTCCTTGATACACATTTTAGATAATATGCCAACATTTTCTGGCACTTTAGTGCAGAGGAAAAATATGAAGGCAGCCAGTTTTTCTGGGTGTTCTTTTAATATTTTCTTTCACCATTTAATTAAAAATTTTGCCCAGGGTGTCTAGGTGTGGGACTCTTCGTTGATTTAATGTGTAACATGGTACTGTGACTTTTCAGTTGACTTACTCAGATTTTTGTTTGCTCGTTTGTTTCAGATCTTACTTATGTACAAATTGATTCCCCCCCGTAAGACACCTAAGTTATTCTTCTATACTTTGTCTTCCACATTTATTATCTTATTTTTTCCTTCTGTCCCCTTCCTTAAATCTCTTGGTCATTTTTGTTGCATTCTGGAAAAATAATTGAAGTTTTCGTTTCATCACTGATTTGATTTTTTAATCAATTTTACTGTCTGCTGCTCTTAATATGCATTTAACACTTTCATTGCATTTGAGTTTTCTGCTAATCCTACTTTTCTCAGCAGTTGCCCATTTCAATTCATCCTGCTTTATACCCACACCAGACTGTTGTCATGCTCCTTTCACATGTGCATCTCCGAATTCATGCAGTTTTTGCACCCTATGTGTCTACAAAAGTGATTGTACTTTCCCTTTAATGTTATTATTTCTTTTTTTTTTTTTTTTTTTTTTTTTGAGATGGAGTCTCGCTCTGTCGCCCAGGCTGGAGTGCAGTGGCCGGATCTCAGCTCACTGCAAGCTCCGCCTCCCGGGTTCATGCCATTCTCCTGCCTCAGCCTCCCGAGTAGCTGGGACTACAGGCGCCCGCCACCTCGCCCGGCTAGTTTTTTTGTATTTTTTTTTTTAGTAGAGACGGGGTTTCACCGTGTTAGCCAGGATGGTCTCGATCTCCTGACCTCGTGATCCGCCCGTCTCGGCCTCCCAAAGTGCTGGGATTACAGGTTTGAGCCACCGCGCCCGGCCAATGTTATTATTTCTTGTTCTTGGTATTATCTTCTCTACTTTTAGGATGATGATTGTCACTTCTTTTCTCCTGTGTCCTTACACAGGTTCCTTTCTTGTTTACTTTGTGGTTATTGTTGTTTTGTTTTCTCATCTTCAGATGGGTGCTTTTGTCAAGACTCTCCACGTGCCAATGGACAAAGTATTTATTTTGGCTTTCATCTCTTTTTCTAGACATTTCATTGATGAATGAAAAATCCCCTGGCAGAGGTTTGGCCAGACATCCAGTTAATATGCACAGTTATTAGCATAATTTTAATGTCTATTATTAGGATTTTATCAAGTGTAAGCTCTACTGGATTCTGATAAGGTAGTCAGTTCCCAGTTTCTAAATCTTTTTTATTCTGAACCAGGGAATTAAAAAAAATAAAAGAAAAAGCAGGCATTCTTCTCAGTTTCTCTTGTTCTTGTCACCACCAAAAGCTCATTACTTATGAGGACAACTATTGTAATGCAATAGTCAATATTACCTCCTATGCTTACTTCATAAAAATTTACTCTCTGAAAGTTTTACTCTTCAACTGAGAGTAAAGGAAAAGTGCTGATGGGTGTGGAGAAGTAGCTGCACCCACACAGAGCAAGATGGATTCCTCATTTTCTGCTTGGCAGAGAACTTGACTTCCTAAAGAAGAGTAAGCCTGGTGGCAACAGTGGGGAAATAGAGCATGAGCACTCCGTCAGTTGGGTTAAACCAAAAGCCAGTCACCCGATGAACACTGAACAGAGCTGTCACATCCTGCCAATCATGGAAATGCTGGTAATCACTTTCCATGCTTTGCCAATTCTCTTATCTTAGTAGCAAGTTGTGAAAAGCTGAGCTGGGAAAATTACACTTAATTTTACCCTGTAGCTACCAAATGATTACCAAATAACATATTTTAAAGATGATACTTGTATTTAGTATAAAATACACAAAATGCTATGGTGATCCAGGTTAAAGTTTTTTTCATACTGGTCGCTACTTTTTCTTGAATACTGTCAGTAAATGACATATTTAAAAATATAATTAAAATAAAAGAAAGAAAATAAGCTAGGTTTGGAAAACACACAGCTAGTCTTTCTGGATACTTATGGGTAGCTTTATTAATCTTTTGTTAAAAAATGTAATGCCAAAAATGGAATATATTTATGAGATTTTAATGTCTACTTTTGTTGTATGATAATTCTATCAGTACTTGAAGAGGGTACTTTCTAAAATCCTAGGGAAAAACTCACAATGCACCAGGAGGAAAGGTGCTCCCAGTGATTTTTCTCACATGACAAATGTATCAGTTGGAGTTGGTGAGCACTTTTGTTGATGAGTTGAATAATTTTTGTGAGTTGACTAATATTTTGGGAAATATGGTTATGGGTAGCTCTGTTGGTCTATGTCCTACAGTGTGGGAAGCCAGACCACTTTCCTTTCTTTTCTGGCCTTGAGCTGTGTAAAAGTAAATGCCTACAATTTCTTTTCTTAGGATAATAAAATGTTGCTTCTCAGTGAAAGTAAGATAACTACAAATTTAAGATAAACACTGTGCTTTAAATATTTTTTTAAATTACATTTGGAATCATTAAAAATACTGGACTTTCACCTTAGAATAATAAAATTCAGGAAAATATTTATAGAAAACATAGTGTAAAATTCTCCTCAATTGCATAAAAATGACAGGTTATTTAGCTTGGACCGGAAAGTTCTGGAAATATCCCACTGGTAGTCCCAAAGCAATAAGGAAATTAACACTGACCATGAGAACACTACTTTTTATATGTACTAAAAACGTAATCATTTCAGCATCCTCATTACTTAAGCACCTTAAATCTAGTTGGGTACCGCAAAGCTATATCCTCATGCTTTTTAGGATGATGATAATCTTAACGGGAAGATCATTGTCAATTTTAAAATTGAGATTAGCATTTGCTCTTTCTTAACTTGAAGGACTGCCCTTGAGGTTATAATTACTGAGTGATGTTACAAAATGAACTCTAACACTAAAGTTAGTTTCATGTAGCCATATTTATCTCGGTTCTGTAGGGGGTGGTGAAATAAAAGGCCATGTCCCTTGGGCCCTCTGGGATATTTAAGATGTGGGAAAAGGCAAAAGGAAACATGTGAAAGCTTGTTGGGCTTGTCTTCTGACATCCCCCATCTTCATTTTCAGAACAGTAGGAGGTATGTGGTCTTTTCTCCCTGGAGAGGGAACATCTGCTTTGTAGACCCAAGGTTCACTAGCTACATCCACTCCAAGGGCAGCCAGCTCAGCAAGACACAAATGTTCTATTAACAAATTTGGCCCTTGTCTCCTGCCTGTAATCTCCACATTGTCTTTTGCTCTCTTGGCTTTTGACAGGCCCTTTGCAAAGAGCCAGAAAACCTTGCTGCAACCTGCAAAATGAAAGACAAACAAAAAGGAGTGAAAAGGAATTCCTGTTGCTGATAAAAAGCTGTGAGCACTAATTACATCACTACTAGTTCATTGAAAGAGAACAAGAGAAAAAGCCTGAAATGAAGATATGAGAAAAACAAAAACAAAAAACACGAATACTGAAAACTTTGAATTGTTTTCCGTTTGGGATGCTTGTGGATATACAATTCAATTAATGTTTAATCAGTCTTTACTCTCTTATTTTCTTATAAAGAGAAATTCTGGCCAGGCATAGTGGCTCACTCCCATAATACTAACGCTTTGGTAGGGCAAGGTGGGAGGATCAGTTGAGCCCTGGAGTTCCAGACCAGTTTGGGCAACATGGCAAAACCCTATCTCTACAAAAAATACAAAAAGTTAGCCGAGCGTAGTGGCTTTCACTTCTGGTGCCAGTTACTCAGGAGGGTGAGGCGGGAGAATCACTTGAACCCCAGAGGTCGAGGAAAAGGCTACAGTGAGCCATGATCATACCACTGTGCTCCAGCCTGGGAGAAAGAAGAGAACCTGTCTCAGAAAAAAATTAAAAAAAAAAAAATAAATGAATAAATAAATACATCCCAAATTTTTAAAATTAATATTGCTTATATGATTAGTGTAACCTGTTTGCTATTACTCTATTCTAAATTACTTTTTCTTAAGTCTTTACTTATTTGGAGTTTAAAGTTCTCGAATTTTTATATTATGAAAAAATATCACATTAAAATAGATTTATTTCCAAGATCATCTTATTGCTCTTGCTTCTAATAAGGTATTTACAAGGCAGGCAGATAAATATTAAAACTCTTCAAGAGCAACTAGATTTATCACACAGGATGTATTTACATTGTGATTGATAGTAAAAGCCAAACTCCTAAATGAGAAAAACATATCTACATAAAACTATTAGAACTTATTATACTTTTATAGCCTATGGATCGCATTAGAGGCCATTGTAGGATGATGTACCACTGAGATTTCTTGTTCTAAAACCACTAGCAAAGTGAAATATTACTGATACATGCTCAGAGGTTGTATGCATATTTCTTCTCTAGATCTTAGTCTAGTTGCTCTTTTGAAACTACAACATTGTAATTATGGTAAAAGTAATAGAAGTTATCTTATTATGAAGAGATGAATAGCGTTGCAGGAGTATCATTGCTGAGAGTAAAGAAAACATAGTAAAACTAACTTTGAGAAACATCTCAAGATGTAAGTGTCTAGGTCAGAAATAATGGGAATGCTGATGAAAATTTAAATAAGTGAATAAGGCTGTTTTGTGACCTCTGTAAGTTGAAGAATTATTCTCAGATTGGTTTGGCATAGATAGTAATGTCATCTGTTTCAGTTTCTCTGTTGACGTAGTGTACACAATTATTTTCTCTTTTAAACATATCTGTAGAACCACTGAGTATGTAAGGTTAGCGTTCTTGGCAGCTAGCATGTATCACAGCAGCATATATACAACTTAGTTAAACCTTTCTGGAACACTGATAGCTAATATGGTAGTTGTCATAGTTTTGAATTTTATGTAGATTTTTATTGTATGTTTATTTTTATGCATATATCACAAGTGGTTTAAAAAGCAAAATGAATATTTATGTTGAAATAAAAGTGAAACAAGAGCCTAAAATAAGTCTACACATTTTCTTCAAGATATAATAATCACCAGATTTATAAGAGATATTCATTCTATTAAAATTACTGTATAACACATAAGTTGCCAAAAATTAGTGACAATGAAACAAAATATGGTAACATTTTTAATTGAATTAGAGTTTCCATTTATTGGAGCCCCCAAAATCTATTTCCACAATATGTTACATACTTGAAAATAGCAGAAATGACATCGAGAAATGCTCACATGTTGTCATGTAAAAATACAATGTAAAAAATCATTTTAAGAAACCCACTGGAAAAACAAAAAACTACTAGAAATACAAAAATTCCAAACAGGGAAACCTTTTAGCATTGCTGTTATAAATATGACAAGTTATATTTTAATAACATGGGGTTCCAAAATAAAAATACATTGACAGTAATCGTGAGACATTTTGTAAAGAAAACTATGTTATCTCAGTTTCATTTTCCTGGGAAGCAAACTGACCTACATCTTCAGCTTCTTAGAGAAAACTGGCTCTCTCTTTCCCTTTACAGAAACCTCACTGTTCCTTTGATATACAATTCTTGCTGAGGCCTCTCAGATGGAGGTGGCTCATTTCCCCTTACCCCATGTCTTGGTGCATTCAGGCTGCCTTAAAAAATGCCATAGACTGCATGGCCTAAATAACATACATTTATTTTCTAATAGTTCTGGAGACTGGAATTCCAGGATCAAGGTGCCAGCAGGATCTGTGTCTGGAGAGGGCTGTCTTCTTGAGTTGCAGGGCTAGAGGTTGGGGAGGAGTGCTCCCTTGCGTCTCTTCTTTTTCTTCTAAGAACGCTGTCACATCAGGGCCCTACCACCCTATGACCTCATTTAACATTAATTACGTCCTTTTAGGCCCTATCTTCAAATAAGTCACACTGGGTGCTAGAGCTTCAACATAGGCATTTTGGGAGGATATAATTCGGTCTGGTAGGGCAGCAGTACCCTTACTTGTTTGTGCTATTTCCAGGATATCCCTTCTCCACTTCCATGTAAACTTCCTTGTTCTTTTGGGCCTCGGCTATTCAGAGCCTCCTAGGAAACGTCAGTGCTATGGAAATCTTTGTGTGCTATTTCCATGCTTTCATTTGGGATGCTGACACTAGCTTGGGAAAATCAAACAAGTGCTACTGTAAAGCCATATGCTACCACCTCTACTGCATGCTCAGTGGTATTCAGAATTCCTTCAAGTTACTGGGTGTTTTTTTATTTTCCTCTCTCCACAAAAGGACTTTACCCACTAGCCTTCTACAGTCAAAATACAGCTGGTCAGAATGCTCTTTTCATGGATTGATTATTTGCACTGAATAATTGATTATTTGACACAATGGCTTAACAAGTGGAAAACTCACTCTACTTCTTTTCAAATTTAAAATTTATCTACGAATCTTCCATCTTCTCCTTATACAACTAATTTCTTTCTGTGAATAATGCTTCAATGAACATGGGAATACAGATATCTCTCTTACATACTGACTTCAGTTCTTTTGGATCTGTAACCAGAAGCGGGATTGCGGGGTCATATGATATTTCTATTTCAATTTTTTGAGAAATCCCCATACTGTTATCCATAGCTGCCACACCATTTTGCATTCCCACCAACAGTGTACAAGAGTTCAAATTGTTTCGCATCTTTGTCAGTGCTTGTCTTTCTTTTATATAGTAGCAATCCTAACGGATGTGAAATGATAGCTTATTGTAGTTTTGATTTGCATTTTCCTTGTAATTAGCAGTGCTTAATATTTTAAAAATATATCTGTTGACCATTTATATGTCTTCTTTTTTTTTTTTATTATTATTATACTTTAAGTTCTAGGGTACATGTGCATAACGTGCAGGATTGTTACATATGTATACTTATGCCATGTTGGTGTGCTGCACCCATCAACTCGTCAGCACCCATCAATTCATCATTTATATCATGTATAACTCCCCAATGCAATCCCTCCCTCCTCCCCCCTCCCCCCTCCCCATGATAGGCCCCAGTGCGTGATGTTCCCCTTCCCGAGTCCAAGTGATCTCATTGTTCAGTTCCCACCTATGAGTGAGAACATGCGGTGTTTGGTTTTCTGTTCTTGTGATAGTTTGCTGAGAATGATGGTTTCCAGCTGCATCCATGTCCTTACAAAGGACGCAAACTCATCCTTTTTTATGGCTGCATAGTATTCCATGGTGTATATGTGCCACATTTTCTTAATCCAGTCTGTCACAGATGGACATTTGGGTTGATTCCAAGTCTTTGCTATTGTGAATAGTGCCGCAATAAACATACGTGTACATGTGTCTTTGTAGTAGCATGATTTATAATCCTTTGGGTATATACCCAGTAGTGGGATGGCTGGGTCATATGGTACATCTAGTTCTAGATCCTTGAGGAATTGCCATACTGTTTTCCATAATGGTTGAACTAGTTTACAATCCCACCAACAGTGTAAAAGTGTTCCTATTTCTCCACATCCTCTCCAACACCTGTTGTTTCCTGACTTCTTAATGATTGCCATTCTAACTGGTGTGAGATGGTATCTCATTGTGGTTTTGATTTGCATTTCTCTGATGGCGAGTGACGATGAGCATTTTTTCATGTGTCTGTTGGCTGTATGAATATCTTCTTTTGAGAAATGTCTGTTCATATCCTTTCCCCACTTTTTGATGGGGTTGTTTGTTTTTTTCTCGTATATTTGTTTGAGTTCTTTGTAGATTCTGGATATTAGCCCTTTGTCAGATGAGTAGGTTGCAAAAATTTTCTCCCATTCTGTAGGTTGCCTGTTCACTCTGATGGTAGTTTCTTTTGCTGTGCAAAAGCTCTTTAGTTTAATTAGATCCCATTTGTCAATTTTTGCTTTTGCTGCCGTTGCTTTTGGTGTTTTAGACATGAAGTCCTTGCCCATGCCTATGTCCTGAATGGTACTACCTAGATTTTCTTCTAGGGTTTTTATGGTATTAGGTCTAACATTTAAGTCTCTAATCCATCTTGAATTAATCTTCGTATAAGGGGTAAGGAAAGGATCCAGTTTCAGCTTTCTACTTATGGCTAGCCAATTTTCCCAGCACCATTTATTAAATAGGGAATCCTTTCCCCATTTCTTGTTTCTCTCAGGTTTGTCAAAGATCAGATGGCTGTAGATGTGCGGTATTATTTCTGAGGACTCTGTTCTGTTCCATTGGTCTATAGCTCTGTTTTGGTACCAGTACCATGCTGTTTTGGTTACTGTAGCCTTGTAGTATAGTTTGAAGTCAGGTAGCGTGACTGCCTCCAGCTTTGTCCTTTTGACTTAGGATTGTCTTGGCAATGCGGGCTCTTTTTTGGTTCCATATGAACTTTAAAAGCAGGTTTTTCCAATTCTGTGAAGAAACTCATTGGTAGCTTGATGGGGATGGCATTGAATCTATAAATAACCTGCGGGAGTATGGACATTTTAACGATTATGATTCTTCCTCAGTCCATGGGCATGATAGGTCTTTCCATTTGTTTGTGTCTCTAATTTCCTGAGCAGTCGTTTGTATATTTCTCCTTGAAGAGGTGCTTAATCCCTTGAAGCTGGATCCTAGGTATTTTATTCTCTTTGAAGTCATTGTGACTGGAAGTTCATTCTGATTTGGTCTTGCTGTTGTTACTGTTCTGGACCGGCGCGGTGGCTCCCTGATCCAGCATTTGGGGCCGAGATGGTGGATCCGGTCAGGAGATCGAGACCATCCTGGCTACACGGCGAAACCGTCTCTAAAATACAAAAACTGGGGGGTGCCGTAGTCCCAGCTACTTGGGAGGCTGAGGCAGGAGAATGGCGTAAACCCGGGAGGCGGAGCTTGCAGTGAGCTGAGATCCGGCCACTGCACTCCAGCCTGGGCGACAGAGCGAGACTCCGTCTCAAAAAAAAAAAAAAAAAAAAAAAAAAAAAAAAAAAAAAAAAAAAAAAAAATCCATCCACAATTGGTGGATGCAATTTTAGGCCGGGCGCGGTGGCTCAAGCCTGTAATCCCAGCACTTTGGGAGGCCGAGACGGGCGGATCACGAGGTCAGGAGATCGAGACCATCCTGGCTAATATGGTGAAACCCCGTCTCTACTAAAAAATACAAAAAACTAGCCGGGCGATGAGGCAGGCGCCTGTAGTCCCAGCTACTGGGGAGGCTGAGACAGGAGAATGGCGTGAACCCGGGAGGCGGAGCTTGCAGTGAGCTGAGAGCTGGCCACTGCACTCCAGCCTGGGCGGCAGAGCAAGACTCCGTCTCAAAAAAAAAAAAAAAAAAAAAAAAAAAAAAAAAAAAAAAAAAAAAAAAAAAAAAAAAAAAGAATGCTTGTGATTTTTGCACATTAATTTTGTATCCTGAGACTTTGCTGAAGTTGCTTATCAGCTTAAGGAGATTTTGGGCTGAGACGATGGGGTTTTCTAAATATACAATCATGTCATCTGCAAACAGGGACAATTTGACTTCTTCTTTTCCTAACTGGATACCCTTGATTTCTTTCTCTTTCCTGATTGCCCTAGCCAGAACTTCCAACACTATGTTGAATAGGAGTGGTGACAGAGGGCATCCCTGTCTTGTGCCAGTTTTCAAAGGGAATTTTTCCAGTTTTTGCCCATTCAGTATGATATTAGCTGTGGGTTTGTCATAAATAGCTCTTATTATTTTGAGGTACGTTCCATCAATACCGAATTTATTGAGCGTTTTTAGCATGAAGGGCTGTTGAATTTTGTCAAAAGCCTTTTCTGCATCTATTGAGACAATCATGTGGTTCTTGTCTTTGGTTCTGTTTATGTGCTGGATTACGTTTATTGATTTGCGAATGTTGAACCAGCCTTGCATCCCAGGGATGAAGCCCACTTGATCATGGTGGATACGCTTTTTGATGTGCTGCTGAATCCGGTTTGCCAGTATTTTATTGAGAATTTTTGCATCAATGTTCATCAGGGATATTGGTCTAAAATTCTCTTTTTTTGTTGTGTCTCTGCCAGGCTTTGGTATCAGGATGATGTTGGCCTCATAAAATGAGTTAGGGAGGATTCCCTCTTTTTCTATTGATTGGAATAGTTTCAGAAGGAATGGTACCAGCTCCTCCTTGTACCTCTGGTAGAATTCAGCTGTGAATCCATCTGGTCCTGGACTTTTTTTGGTGGGTAGGCTATTAATTGTTGCCTCAATTTCAGAGCCTGCTATTGGTCTATTCAGGGATTCAACTTCTTCCTGGTTTAGCCTTGGGAGAGTGTAAGTGTCCAGGAAATTATCCATTTCTTCTAGATTTTCTAGTTGATTTGCGTAGAGGCGTTTATAGTATTCTCTGATGGTAGTTTGTATTTCTGTGGGGTCAGTGGTGATATCCCCTTTATCATTTTTTATTGCATCTATTTGATTCCTCTCTCTTTTCTTCTTTATTAGCCTTGCTAGCGGTCTGTCAATTTTGTTGATTTTTTCAAAAAACCAACTCCTGGATTCATTGATTTTTTGGAGGGTTTTTTGTGTCTCTATCTCCTTCAGTTCGGCTCTGATCTTAGTTATTTCTTGCCTTCTGCTAGCTTTTGAATGTGTTTGCTCTTGCCTCTCTAGTTCTTTTAATTGTGATGTTAGAATGTCCATTTTAGATCTTTCCTGCTTTCTCTTGTGGGCATTTAGTGCTATAAATTTCCCTCTACACACTGCTTTAAATGTGTCCCAGAGATTCTGGTATGTTGTATCTTTGTTCTCATTGGTTTCAAAGAACATCTTTATTTCTGCTTTCATTTCGTTATGTACCCAGTAGTCATTCAGGAGCAGGTTGTTCAGTTTCCATGTAGTTGAGTGGTTTTGATTGAGTTTCTTAGTCCTGAGTTCTAGTTTGATTGCACTGTGGTCTGAGAGACAGTTTGTTATAATTTCGGTTCTTTTACATTTGCTGAGGAGTGCTTTACTTCCAATTATGTGGTCAATTTTGGAATAAGTGCGATGTGGTGCTGAGAAGAATGTATATTCTGTTGATTTGGGGTGGAGAGTTCTATAGATGTCTATTAGGTCCGCTTGGTGCAGAGATGAGTTCAATTCCTGGATATCCTTGTTAACTTTCTGTCTCATTGATCTGTCTAATGTTGACAGTGGAGTGTTGAAGTCTCCCATTATTATTGTATGGGAGTCTAAGTCTCTTTGTAAGTCTCTAAGGACTTGCTTTATGAATCTGGGTGCTCCTGTATTGGGTGCATATATATTTAGGAGAGTTAGCTCTTCCTGTTGAATTGATCCCTTTACCATTATGTAATGGCCTTCTTTGTCTCTTTTGATCTTTGATGGTTTAAAGTCTGTTTTATCAGAGACAAGGATTGCAACCCCTGCTTTTTTTTGTTCTCCATTTGCTTGGTAGATCTTCCTCCATCCCTTTATTTTGAGCCTATGTATGTCTCTGCATGTGAGATGGGTCTCCTGAATACAGCAGACTGATGGGTCTTGACTCTTTATCCAGTTTGCCAGTCTGTGTCTTTTAATTGGAGCATTTAGTCCATTAACATTTAAGGTTAATATTGTTATGTGTGAACTTGATCCTGCCATTATGATATTAACTGGTTATTTTGCTCGTTAGTTGATGCAGTTTCTTCCTAGCCTCGATGGTCTTTACATTTTGGCATGTTTTTGCGATGGCTGGTACCGGTTGTTCCTTTCCATGTTTAGGGCTTCCTTCAGGGTCTCTTGTAAGGCAGGCCTGGTGGTGACAAAATCTCTAAGCATTTGCTTATCTGTAAAGGATTTTATTTCTCCTTCACTTATGAAACTTAGTTTGGCTGGATATGAAATTCTGGGTTTAAAATTCTTTTCTTTAAGAACGTTGAATATTGGCCCCCACTCTCTTCTGGCTTGGAGAGTTTCTGCCGAGAGATCTGCTGTTAGTCTGATGGGCTTCCCTTTGTGGGTAACCCGACCTTTCTCTCTGGCTGCCCTTAACATTTTTTCCTTCATTTCAACTTTGGTGAATCTGGCAATTATGTGTCTTGGAGTTGCTCTTCTGGAGGAGTATCTTTGTGGCGTTCTCTGTATTTCCTGAATTTGAATGTTGGCCTGCCCTACTAGGTTGGGGAAGTTCTCCTGGATGATATCCTGAAGAGTGTTTTCCAACTTGGTTCCATTTTCCCCCTCACTTTCAGGCACCCCAATCAGACGTAGATTTGGTCTTTTTACGTAATCCCATACTTCTTGCAGGCTTTGTTCATTTCTTTTTCTTCTTTTTTCTTTTGGTTTCTCTTCTCGCTTCATTTCATTCATTTGATCTTCAATCGCTGATACTCTTTCTTCCAGTTGATCGAGTCGGTTACTGAAGCTTGTGCATTTGTCACGTATTTCTCGTGTCATGGTTTTCATCTCTGTCATTTCGTTTATGATCTTCTCTGCATTAATTAGTCTGTCAATTCTTCCACTCTTTTTTCAAGATTTTTAGTTTCTTTGCGCTGGGTACGTAATTCCTCCTTTAGCTCTGAGAAGTTTGATGGACTGAAGCCTTCTTCTCTCCTCTCGTCCAAGTCATTCTCCGTCCAGCTTTGATCCGTTGCTGGCGATGGGCTGTGCTCCTTTGCAGGGGGAGATGCGCTCTTATTTTTTGAATTTCCAGCTTTTCTGCCCTGCTTCTTCCCCATCTTTGTGGTTTTATCTGTCTCTGGTCTTTGATGGTGGTGACGTACTGATGGGGTTTTGGTATAGGTGTCCTTCCTGTTTGATAGTTTTCCTTCTGACAGTCAGAAGGACTGTCTGTTGGTCTGTTGGAGATTGCTTGAGGTCCACTCCAGACCCTGTTTGCCTGGGTATCAGCAGCAGAGGTTGCAGAAGATAGAATATTGCTGAACAGCGAGTGTACCTGTCTGATTCTTCCTTTGGAAGTTTCCTCTCAGGGGTGTACTCCACCCTGTGAGGTGTGGGGTGTCAGACTGCCCCTAGTGGGGGATTTCTCCCAGCTAGGCTACTCAGGGGTCAGGGACACACCTGAGCAGGCAGTCTGTCCGTTCTCAGATCTCAACCTCTGCGTTGGGAGATCCACGGCTCTCCCCAAAGCTGTCAGACAGAGTCGTTCGCGTCTGCACAGGCTCCCGCTACTTCCCCTGTTGGTCTTCAGCTGTGCGCTGTCCCCAGAGGTGGAGACTACAGAGACAGGCAGGCTTCCTTGAGCTGCTGTGAGCTCCACCCAGTTCGAGCTTCCCAGCGGCTTTGTTTACCTACTTAAGCCTCAGCAATGGCGGGCGCCCCTCCCCCAGCCTCGCTGCTGCCTTGCCGATAGATCGCGGCAGACTGCTGTGTTAGCAGTGAGGGAGGCTCCGTGGGCGTGGGACCCTCCCGGCCAGGCGTGGGATATATTCTCCTGGTGTGCCTGTATGCTTACAGCGCAGTATTGGGGTGGGAGTTACCCGATTTTCCAGGTGTTGTGTGTCTCAGTTCCCCTGGCTAGGAAAACGGATCCCCTTCCCCCTTGCGCTTCCAAGTGAGGCGATGCCTCGCCCTGCTTCAGCTCTCGCTGGTCAGGCTGCAGCAGCTGACCAGCACCGATTGTCCGGCACTCCCTAGTGAGATGACCCCAGTACCTCAGTTGAAAATGCAGAAATCACCGGTCTTCTGTGTCGCTCGCACTGGGAGTTGGAGACTGGAGCTGTTCCTATTCGGCCATCTTGCTCCGCCCCCCTCTATATGTCTTCTTTAAAGAAATGTCTGTTCAAGTTCTTTGGCCCACTTTTATTTGGGTTATTTGTTTTGTTTTATTTTTTATTTTGTCCAGCTATTGAGTTGTTTAAATGTCTTATATATTTTGGAAATATAACTCCTTAGCAGTATATGGTTTGTAAATATTTTTGCCCTTTTCATATGTTGCTTTTTATTCTGCTAATTCCTTTGCTATGAAGGCAGTTTGTGACAACATGGATGGGCCTGGCAGATATTACACTAAATGAAATAAGTCAGTCACGGAAAGACAAATACTGCACGATTCCACTAATATGAAGTGTCTAAAGTACTCAAACTCAACCAGAGAATGCAGCAGTGGTTACCACCGGCTGAGAGGTGAGGAAAATAGGGAATTGTTTGGTGTGTATAAAGTTTCAATTATGCAAGATGAATATATTCCAGAGAGCTACTGTACAATGTTGCACCTATCACCAACAATACTGCTTAGTGTACTTCAAAATGTGTTAAGGATAGATTTCAAGTGTTCTTACCACAGAAAGAAAAATTAAAAACAAAAATCAAAAATAAAGGAACACAGGGAAGCTTTGGGAGCTGATGGATATGCTTATTACCTTGATTGTGGTGACAGTATCATGAGTGTTTGCATATGTCCAAACTCATCAAATTGTACATTTTACATATGGACAGTTCTTTGCATATCAATCGTACCTCAATAAAGCTGTTAAAAATGTTAAAAGGTGTTTTACAAATTCACATTCATCTGTCAAAAATAAATTGACAGCATGAGAGAGAATGTGAGCTCTCAAACACTACGGGTAGCTGTTTACATTGGCACAATCCCTTTGAAAAGCAATTTGACAACAGCTAGAAAAGCTGAGGATGTATATTCCACAACTCAGCATTTTTTTTGTCTACTTATACCCTAAAGCATCTATCATTCATGAACACAGATGGTCATTGCTACATTATGGGTAAAAGTGAAACTTCATAAATAACTGAAGTGTGTATTATTATATAATATATATTATAAATAAAAATGACTATATTCATATGATAGAATATATGGGAAATAAAACAATGGCCTTGATCTACATATATCAACACTGATAAATTTTATCCATCTGATGACTTCCCTTTGAAACTTTTTTCTTCATTTAACATCCAGCTGTGACACCTGGTTCTCATCCTGAATTTCTGGCCAGTCCCTGTCTTCTTTGCTGGTTGATGGTCATCTCTAAAATTTCGCTTGGACTTTCTCTTTTCAAGCAGCATTTACTTTTTAAGTAACCTCATCAATTTTTGTGGCTCTAAATGTCAACCTTGTGCTAATGACCTTAAAGTTACACCTCCAGGCCAGATCTTTCCCCTAAATTCCAGACCCCTCTGTCTCACAACCCATCTAGTCAGCATCTCATCTGCAAGTCTTGGATTTTGGGTCCTGGGACCTCAAAGCTGTTCCCCGTGCAGTCCTCCTCACTTCTTTTACTGCCAAGACGATTCTGACAGTTGCTTAGATCTTTCAAAATTGATCTCCAAATAGATCACTTCCCATCGCCCCACTGCCACTGCCACACGTCTGATTGAAACCACCATTATCTTTTGCTTTTGTTACTGAAATGAGTTTTTACAAGAGGTTTCCCTGCTGCTGCCCTTGGTTCTTTCTGTCTTTTCTCAACAGGACTGTTCACAGCAATTTGTTCAAATGAATGTTGGATGCTGTCATTCTTCTGCTTAAATACTCTCCCTTGGTTTCTACATGATTTGGCTTCTGTTACTCTCGGGCCCCGTCTCTTCCCTCCCTGCCCCTCTTTCCCTCTACTCCAGCCATCCTGACCTCCTCCTCTTCCTAGAATGTACCGGGGATGCTTCTGCCTCAGTCTTTGAACTTGCAGTTCTGTGTTTGCTCATGTAGCCAAATGACCAGCTCCTTCATTTTCTTCAGAGCTTTCCTCACGATTAGCTTCTTGGGTGCTTCTTGGATCCTCCCTGGATGCTTCATCTCAGCTTCTGATCTGAACCCTATTACTTCCTCTCCCTTTCCTAACTTAATTTTTCTTGTTGTCACTTATCAATTATAAAGCAGCTGCATTAGTCAGCTTGGGCCGTCGTAACAAAACACCACAGGATGGTGGCTTGAACAACAGAAATACACATCCTCACTCATCCGGAGGTTCTAAGTCCCTATCAAGGTGTTGGCAGATTGGATTCCTGGTGAGAGCTGTCTTCCTGGCTTGCAGATGAGTGGCATCTTGCTGTGTCCTCACAAGGCCTCTCAGTCTCAGAGAACTATCTGGTGGTGTCTCTTTATAAGCACACATGTCCTGTGGGATCAAAACCCTACCCTAACGACCTCTCTTAATCTTATTCCCTCCCTAAAAGTTATCTCTCTAAATATTTGTCACTTTGAGGGTTAGACCTTCAACATATGTATATTGAGAGGTACAAAATTCAGTTTGTAACAGCAGCCTTAATCGAATATGTCATATTTTGTTGTTCAACGTCTGTTATCCTATTAGAATATCAGCTTCATGAGTGCAAAGACTTTAGTTTGTTTTCTTCACTTTTTTTCTAGCACTTCGAGTATTTCCTGTGGCACAGAGGGTATTTAATAAGTGTGTATGAATTATCTGAAATCCTGATGTGAAGTATAAAAAGCAAGTTGTCATTTTATACCTAAAACATCATTTCAAAATCTTCAAATTATAAAATTGCACTACAAGTTTTTCATGAACAAGTATGTGTGTAGTAATACACTACTTAAAAATTGGAAGACTGCCAATGTCAAGACAATTAATTACTTCCCTGAAGAGTGGAAGGAAAATGAAATTAGAGAGTGGTTAAAGCAGCTCTAACTGTAACTATAATGAAATAAAAGATTTAACTTTTAAAAATAAAACTTGAAACAAATATGCAAAATTTTAACATTTGTGAAACCTGGAGATAATACAGGAATATGTGATATGTTTTCATTTATGTTTCTATGTTTTAATTATTTTGAGAGAGAGAGAGAAGTAGAGTTCCTATAAGGGAGAGGACCTTGTCTGTTTTGTTCCTGCATGTATCTCAAACTCCTAAAAAGGGCGATGGCCCATAATAGAACCTAAGTGAATATTCGGTGAATAGATGAAGGTTCAGAATATTTAGGCTTATTTATCTTTGGTTCTGAACATAATGCTAGGTACAGATAAACAAATATACAAGCAAATAAGCAAGAAAACAAGTAGATGAACAAAAACATGTTTGAAATGCTAAACAAGTCTCCCTAAGTGTCCTAGCCTCATTCTTGCCCTCTTTCTGCTCCTTTTATACCACTTAGCAACGCTGTTTGTGTCTTGACTTCCCAGTTCTGCTATCTCCCTCTCTGCTCTCAACCCTCATTTACTTTTCTGCCAAAAGATACAAGCAGAAGCCACTGGAGAAAGAGCTTGGGGGACAAGTATGGTTAATGGTCAAGGCCCTGGCCTTCTGTATCTTCTCCATACACCGTGAAGGCATTTGAGACCCCTCTTTGAACTCGAGCTTCTGCATGAGTCCTCCCTCATTGGTTCTGATGGATTGTTTTGTCTAAAACTACAGTCCTCTTGACCTTACAAAGAATGGCAACAGAAACCTATTCTTTCCAGCTCTGTTTAATTCATGCCAAAACCCTTTGTTAAGATCACTTTCTGTCCAGTCTCACAGCCAAATGCCCCACATTTGGCCAGATAAAGTCTGTTTTCTGCCAAAATTCCATATATATTTTCTCTTAAAAAGAAGTGTGCTTCTACTTTTTTCTAATAATCTAAAAGCCATATATTCATATTTACCTTTCACAGGTGATAGATTCTAGCAACACTTGAGAGTCTCTATGTTCCTTTATTTATTTATTTAATTATTTACTATTTTGCCTAATTATGAGTACTTTAAGTATGTTTGGGCCAATCTGTCTAAGTCATTTCTGCCTTAATTTGATACAAACAACCAAAAGTCATGTTATTAAGGAGACTGTGAAAACATTCAAAGAAAGTCATTCTCTCTCACAGACTCTGGTCCACGTTAATTAGGAAAACAACAATCAGTCTTTCACATTCATATCTCTAACCTTTTATCTCTTTTCCTACTTAGCCATGGGGAAAGTGAAGACTCTAGGGATTAAAAAGATAAAAAGAATTTAGAGTTATAAATTAAGATCCTTTATCTGATAAATACCAAGCCAGAAATTAGAACCCTGAACCTCACACAACATGAAAAAATAGATTGCTAATGCATTATAAGAAGTTTAAAAACTAAATCATAAAAAACTGAATAATACATCAAGTATTTGTCAGATCTCCAAATGGTAGACTTTCTTAGTTTAAAAGAAACTGCAAGCACACATAGAAAAAAGTGGACTATTTGGCTCCATAACCCTTTAAAACTTGTGTATGATTTTTATTTCAAAAAGACAAAAATACAGAATTGAAAACAAAAGATAAACTATAGACTGAAGAAACTCTTTGCAACAAATATAGTATCTTTCACTATAAAAAGAGCCTATTCCTATTGATGCCAAAACACTAAGACCCTTTAAGCTAATAAAGAATTGAACAACCTGGGCAGCCAATTCATAAATGAGAAAGTACATTTATTATAAAAGTAAATTTAAAACTCCATCCACTTATTAATGACAAAGGAAATCAATTGAACAAAAAACATTTAAAGCAATATTAAGAAATCCAGTTCAAATTTGGTTAAGCAAGTAATATTATATATTATTAATGGGTATACACATTGAACTACTGTGGAAAACAATCTTAAATTTAAAAATTTAAGTCTTCCTAATTATTGACCTAGTAATGCCATTTCTCAGAAAGTAAAAAATGATTCTAAATACAGGAATTAAAAAAGCACCTTTATAGCCAAAGCTGTGCACTGGAGTATTAATCATCACAGTAGAAATTTGAAAATAGTCCCCTAGGTTTCTGGATTATTTTAGATACAATATATTACATTCATTTATGGCTATATATAAAAAAAAGCCAAAGACAGAATAACAAGGAAGACTACTTAAAAACATTTAATGTATCAAATATGAAATGGATTAAAGAATATACGGGTTGGTTTATTATTAGGTAGGCAGATTTTTGGGCCAACAGCTTTCAGATGAATTGTCTGCGGTCGACCTGGTGCCGCTCCTCATAGCCATGCACATGACCTTCATGGTCTCCATGTTAGACATCTTGGCATCTAACTTCTGAAATTGACCCAGGGCCCTCGTTTTTTAACCAGTATTACCCATCTGCTCTCCTTGTCCTGGCAACCCCAAGTCTTCCTAGGTGCCTGAACCACTTTGCTTGGTGGGAACTTCCTCCTCCAGTTCCCATGGGTCCCGAGCTTTGGAAAGCCCAGATGCCAAGTAATGTTCACACCTGCCTGAGCCAGGACAGTGATGCAGAATGACTGGCATTCATTTTCATCTTGGTTACACTTTCCCGTTTGTCCTGAAAAGATTATTACTGGCTTTGGGCCAGTGCCATGGCTTACATCTGTAATCCCAGCACTTTGGGAGGCTGAGGCAGACAGATTTGAGTCCTGGAGTTGGAGACCAGCCTGGCAACATGGCAAAACCCTGTCTCTACAAAAAATACAAAAAAATTTAGCCAAGTGTGGTGGCACATACCTATAGTGCCCGCTACTTAGGAGGCTGAGGTGGGAGGATCACTTGAGCCCAGGAGGTCAAGGCTGCAGTGAACCATGATCACGCCACTGCACTGCAGCTTGGGCAACAGAATGAGACCTTGTCTCAAAAAGAAAAAAAAAAAAAAAAAAAAAGGAAACATACTGGTTTTTACCTCTTACTAGGTTGTAGGAACTGTGCTAAGTGTTTGATGTTTATTATCTAATCCTCCCAACCAAAGACGTGCACTAAATATTTAATGTACAGTATCATACATAACTTTCTTCACAACACTATGTCAGAAAAATGACATTTTATTGATGAGAAATCTAAAGCTTAGTAACTTTTCTCAAGCACTGTAAGGAAATAGCAGAAGCGGAATTCAAATTCAGATGTTTTGACTTCAAAGAGAAATCA
Organism: Rhinopithecus roxellana; assembly: GCF_007565055.1. Classification (NCBI taxonomy): domain Eukaryota; kingdom Metazoa; phylum Chordata; class Mammalia; order Primates; family Cercopithecidae; genus Rhinopithecus; species Rhinopithecus roxellana. The sequence continues at coordinate 65,073,727 of NC_044569.1, read as the reverse complement.
TTATTTCTTATGTTCTACGCTAGGTAAAAATAAAGTTTCACATCAGGCTATTCACAGAGAGAAAAGACACTTAAACACCAAGTAAATGCTTGAAGACTTTGAGGTTTCTAGGTGTGCTATGTCTTGTCTACCCTATTCAACCTGCTGGTGAGGGAGAGATTCTTGCGCTAAATAATACAAGAAGACCAAACACGCAACACCCAGCACCGCACAGATGATGTTGGCGGCATTACATTCATTAGCTATACTCGTAATGTCCCCAGGGAGGAGGACATTTCACACCACACAGGGCCATACGGGGTTTATACTCAGAAGCAAAGGGAAACAACAGGGCTGTGGGAGGCAGGCTTTGTAGTAACTGGTGGGTGGGGTGTCTTCTGGTTCTCATGGGGGAATGAAATCAGTTGTTTGAATAATTTTGTGGGCTGACAGGGAAGTAAAACCCATAAGGTCGAGGACAAGGTCGGGGACAGCTGGTCTGGCTGATAGGGAGACTACCTGGGTGGGGAGTCTTTCCCAAGGAGTGATGGGAATCTTTGGCAAGAGCCAGGAGCTCATGAATCGGCCTTTGGTGCTACGTAACTCAAAGATGTCATGGCAGCACTTACATTTTAGGTCCTACAATTAATTTTATCTAAAAATTAAGGAAGAAGATAGAGACTCAGTTTTACTTCTCTTGTATCCACAGTAATTTCTTGTAGTGTCTTCTGTTTTCTATAATGAGTCTTCTCAGTGTTTTCACCAGGAAGGATACAATGAAACTGGTAGTGGATACAGGAAAGACTCTCACTTCATGTTGAAGTATGTCAAAATTATTCACATTTAAATGTGAATGGTTTGTATGTAAGGTGTAATTAAGAAATATTCTAAGTATTAATATTTTAGTATGAAGTTAAACATACTCATTCTATACTTGAATAAGCAAACTACCTAAAAATGTCTTACTACAGACAATGAACAAAGCATGATCCAGATTTTTCATTGAGATTTAATGATTTTAGTTAAATTTCACTCTAAATCTTGTCTGTCCTCTGAAAACTACCCTAATTAAAAGACTACCTGAGACAATTTTAAAATGTCTGGGACATTAGAAGCTTGTGTTCTATCCATTCTTATTCAGTGTCTTACCTTCAGGTACCATTGGGAATTCTTCAACGTATTCTACTATTTGCAATTAAATACTAGTTTATGAGACCAGAAAGACAATTAATTCACTGGTGCCCCTCAAAATGAAATGGATGGACCGTCCACTGAATGACTGTCCCTGGCGGTAGGAGATTTTTAATGAGCTCTGCGAATGAGTCTTATGCATGCCCAAGTATGACAAAGCCAGTAATCTAGAAATGCTTTTATTTCTATGGTGCAAGGGGGTTATACATTAGCTCTACGTTTATTCTAGCTGGAGGTGGTAAAAAGGGAAGGGGCTATGAAAGGCTTGCGTATGTACATCTTTCTTTCTCTTATTCCTGTGTGACCTTGGCAAGTTACCTTTCTTATACCTCCTCTTTCTTGTCTGTAAAACGGGGTTAACCTACAACATTAAAAGATTGTTCTAATAATAATGAGAGTAAAGAAGACAGCTCACAGCGAGCAGACACTATGCACTGAAGGATGTTATGCTTTCCCCAGTCTCTTACCTTTCTAACAATCTTATAAGAACTCCTGATACAACTCTGGTGTGGTGAGTCATTTTGCTGATTGCTTGTCTGCCAGACCACAAATTAGTACATGTAATTAGGAGTATTTTACATAAATTGAGTGTGCCTCGTGTACTATGTACTTGCAGGTTAACTCATTTATTCTGAGAATAATGTGACAAGGCTGATTATTATACATCCAAATCAATCTATTTACAGATGAGGACACTGAAGAAGAGAGGAGTATTTAACTGGCTCATGATAATGCTAGTTAAATGTTGAAACTGAGACTCAAGTTCAAATCATCCAGACACCCATGCTTGTCCCACAGTAGCAGCCTAACAAATGCAATTATTTTATTTTATTTTTCTAAAAAGCAATTTTAAATCATCTCGATTTTTCTCCAACTTTATGAAGGTATAATTGACTGTTTAAAATTGCTTTTAAGGTGTACAACATAATTGTTTTAGACAGATAGATAGACAGATAGACCTTGTGAGATAATCACCACAATCAAGGTTACTAACATGCTATGCTCTTGATTTTTAACACCCTAGTTCAAGTATCTCAAACTCATATGCCTAATAGTACCAGGAAAAAATATAAATGAAAGGCTGAATTGTATTCAGCTGACATAAGGACTGGTTTATATATTTTGCTACCATTTTTCTTGAAACACATAATTCTGTAAACCTAACTTTTCTTTCCTTACTTTGATGGAAATATAGTGTCAGGGAAAACCAATGGCATGAAAACAAAGAGAAATGGCAACTAAACTTTGGCCTCAGCACTGATGCCAAAGAGGAAAGTGACCAAATAACCGCCATTGTGATCCTAAGCTTCACACCTCATCTAAGATGCACAGTGGCCACCAGCTCCAGCCGATGGCTGCTGTGCTGCAATTCTGATCCCAAGACTCCAGGTGTTCTGGTTTCTAAAGAAAAGTCAGAAATCTGGATTTTAGTTTGAAATTTCACAACTTTGATTGTTGGACTGAAATAATAAAACAAAACTAACAGCCAAAACAACAGCCAACTGTTGTCCTGGCCAAACGCAGCATATTTGCTGTCCAACTCTAGTCCATTGGTCACTGGGTTTGGACATCTTTTGATAAGCAATAGGAAACACCTCAGGTCTGCAGCATTTTAATTTATCTATGGAAAATATTTACATTAAAATGGCTTCAGGGCAAGGGGCTTTTGCATCAGCTCTTTCTGTTTGAAATGAAATTTTTGTTTGGCTCCTGGTTGGTTAGTTTTAGCTCCAAGAAGTTTTCTCAATCCTTCTATTAAATGTTTTCCACACAGAGACAAGGAAGATGTTTTCACAGTTATTGTGATGGGGTCAAGACTATTGCAACAGGGGAGGGAAACTGAACTCAACTCCACTGGAATAAAGGTCATTCTACCCTCCTACCTTGCTCAAAGCTGTTTGAGGAGATCCCATTTATTTCTTTGTTTATTTATGGTTTGTCTTTCCTACTGGAGGATAGTTTCCAGAGAGTAGAAAACTTGTTTATCTTTTTCTTTCACCATTGTATTCTCAAATTGTAGAACAGTGTCCTATACCTAGTATATGTTCTACAAATATTCCTTCAGGCACAGTAGCAGTTACTTATTGAGCAGGCACTGGATGGTCTGGAAATAAAGCACTCTGTGGCTTAAAAGTCCTGAATAAGCAAGGGAGGTGACTGTGCTCTCTCCAAGGCTGACCACTCAGTACATAATCAATAAACATGTGTGAAGTGAACGCTTAGTATATTACACATAGCTCAGATTCATTTAATTTATACTTAGCCTCCTAAAATAGGCTTTCTTGGGTTTAATATCCACATTATTTGAATGTATCAGCACATTATGTGCCACATCATTTCAGAAATTGCATATTTGATTTGACCACAGTTGCTAATAAAAATGACCTTTTATAAAATCATTTGCATAGCATGCTCATAGGACTCACTTACTTTGTTAGGCAATTAGTCCATCATACTTCCTAAAATAATACATTTTATATATATTAATAAAAGCAATTTAGATGTCTCAGATACACTGCAAAGCTTTTGTAGATGGAACAAAATATGGCTTTTCATCTATACATTCTCAAATGGTTTCTTAATAACTCAATTATGTTTGGCTGATCTATTCCAGGAATTTTGCTAATTTTTTTTCTCAACAGTACTGTGATATTTTACATTTCATATTACTTTAATTTTTAAGGAACAAAGGGCTTCTCGCTTTTTCTGAGTGAGATTTTGTCTTTTGGCAATGCCAATTATGAACTGCTCATGGCTAAACTTAGATTCTTAGAAGTGGTAGAAATTTAGCATAATAAACTCCATGCATGACCCTTAACTGCATCTGCATATTTAAAGAAAAACAAATACAATAATCAGTTTTCCTAACAGGAGCTTCTGTAAAGTACTGTTATATGAAATTAGGAGTTGGCTAATGAAATTCTGGATAATATCAGTTATCACTTGGCTTAAAGCTTGCCTTTTAAAATATTCACTTTTATTATCTTTGGAAAGCTAAGGGCTTGTGTTTGTTCTCTCCTTGTGCCACCACCAGCTGGGTGTTTCTGAGTGGAGGGAGGTCTTACCTCTGGATTGACAATCCTGTGAATACATGGTTTGAACTTTTTTTTTTTCTGAAAGTGGATTCTGGACGCTTCAAAGTAGTCCTGTTACATATGTATACAAACCTGGTGCATGATGATAAATCATTTATTTAGACTAAAATGTCCGAAGACATCAGAAGAGTCCTAAATAAAAATCTTTGGCAACTACAATAAAATTTTGTAAGAATCCAGAAATAACCCTCCATAATCTGATACATCAAAATAATCTATTGATGAAAAAATATTTGTCATATTTTCATGAAGTTGCAGCATTTTTCAATAAACACGTGCTAAAACAAAATCACATAAAAAGATAGTGAAAACTGTGCTGTATGCAACCAATCATATACAAAATTAAGAAAATGATATAGGATTACAGGACAAGGATATGGTTTGGCTGTGTCCCCACCCAAATCTCATCTCAAATTGTAGCTCCTATAATTCCCATGTGTCATGGGAGGGACCTGGTGGGAGGTAATCGAATTATGGGGGTGGGTCTTTCCCATGCTGTTCTCATGATAGTGATAATTCTCATGAGATCTGATGGTTTTAAATAGGGGAGTTCCCCTGCACACACTCTTGCCTGCCACCATGTAAGACATGACTCTGCTCCTTACTGCCCTTCCACCATGATTGTGAGGCCTCCCCAGCCATGTAAAACTGTGAGTACATTAAACCCCTTTCCATTTTAAATTACCCAGTCTTGGATATGTCTTTATTAGCTGTGTGAAAACTGACTAATAGAGACAGTCTTTACCCTTTCTTCTACTCATCAAAATCTTCAGCACACTTTTGTTCAAAGAAGGGATTGTGCCAAAGACTAGAGTAATCACTCATCATGTTACAGCTGCATTTTCTTTGCCATGAATAGCACCTTGCTGCAGAATCTTACAGTATGGCTGTAAGAACTCCCTGAATGGTCATATATTTAATCCAGTAGAAAAGCTTGTCAAACCATGCAAGTACCATTTGTTCTGTGAGTGCTCGTCTGCCTCGTCTATCCTGATGTCCAAATCAATGCTAATTCAGTCATCTCCATCATTATCCCTCTTGTTGGTTCAATGACAAGAATGCTTATAAATGTACTTACAGCAAAGAAAACAAAGCCATGCTATATTCTAGCATATTCTAACCTTTTCCATATTATTTCCTCTTCACCTGTTAAGGAAAAATTGTACCAGATGGAATTAAGCAGGCACAAAAGACTTTATTCAAGGGTATTGCAAGAGGGATCAATACCGTTTTAACAGGGAAAAGAGGCTGAACTCAGCTCCACCAAAAGAAAAGGCAGGAGTCCTTGTAAGCACTGGAGTGAGCTGGTAGGAAAGGACTAGATCACCTAAGTGGGTGGTTTGGTCAGTGTGATTAGGCTACCTTGGTTTGCTAATTGTCACTTAGGGAGGTTGGGCACTCATTCTCCCACAGAGACAGGGGCCCAATAATTTCTGATGATTACATTTCAAAGAGTTAGTTCCTAGGTTCAAGAGAAAGACACTCTTGGGTTGTAGAAGATTTACATCTTAAATAGGCAGAGAGAGAATTTACTATTAAAAGTTTATTCTGCCATCCTGGCTAACACGGTGAAACCCCATCTCTACTAAAAAAATACAAAAAGCTAGCCGGGCGAGGTGGCGGGCGCCTATAGTCCCAGCTACTGCGGGAGGCTGAGGCAGGAGAATGGCGTAAACCCAGGAGGCGGAACTTGCAGCGAGCTGAGATCTGGCCACTGCACTCCAGCCTGGGCGACAGAGCGAGACTCCGTCTCAAAAAAAAAAAATAAATAAAATAAAGTTTATTCTGCCTGGGCGCAGTGGTTCACTTCTGCAATCCCAGCACTTTGGGAGGCCGAGGGGGACGGATCACGAGGTCAGGAGATTGAGACCATTCTCGCTAACATGGTGAAACCCCATCTCTACTAAAAAGACAAAAAGATGAGCCAGCGTGGTGGTAGGCACCTGTAGTCCCAGCTCCTCGGGAGACTGAGACAGGAGAATGGCGTGGACCTGGGAAGCGAAGCCTGCAGTGAGCCAAGATCGTGCCACTGCACTCCAGCCTGGGTGACAGAGTAAGACTCCATCTCAAAAAAAAAAAAAAGTTTTTTCTAGGTTGGGTGCAGCAGCTCATGCCTGTAATCCCAGTGCTTTGGGAGGCTGAGGCGGGCAAATCATAGGGTCAGGAGTTCGAGACCAGCCTGGCCAATATGGTGAAACCCCATCTCTACTAAAAATACAAAAATTAGCCAGGTGTGGTGGTGCGTGCCTGTAGTCCCAGCTACTCAGGAGGCTGAGGCAGGAGACTCACTTCAAACCAGGAGGCAGAGGTTGCAGTAAGCTGAGATCACGCCACTACACTCCATCCTGGGTGACAGAGAGAGACTCCATCTCAAAAAAAAAAAAAAAAAAAAAAAAAAAAAAAAAGGTTTAGTCTAAAGTCAATGCTCTAAGAAAAAGAAGGCCAGGGTGCCTATAGTCTGGAAGAAACCCATGTAAAGTTTAGTGAAACTGACAGGAACTTTAGGGCCTTCTTGGTCAGAAATTTATCGTATAGTCTACAGTTGTGGTCCCCAACATTTTTGGCACCAGGAACCAGTTTCATGGGGGGATGGTTTCCAGGATGAAACTGTTCCACCTGAGATTATCAGGCATATTAGTTAGATTCTCTTAAGGAGCGTGCACCCTAGATCCCTTGAATGTGCAGTTCACAAAAGGCACCCTCTTTCCTTAGCATAAGGAAACTAATGTTATGAGAATCTAATGCTGCACTGGTCTGACAGGAGGCAGAGTTCAGGCGCCAATGCTCCTTCATCTGCTGCTCACCTGCTGTGCAACCAGTTCCTAACAGCCCATGGATGAACAGGGGGTTGGGGACCCTTTGTCTACAAGCTTCATTTACATTTTGAGCTCCAAAAAATATTTAAATTTGTATTAATATGTGAATAGAGAGGCAATTACTATAAGAGTCACAAAAATAGGCTTTGCACAGACAAAGGAGAAAGTATATCATGGTCCTAATGAAAATCTAATGTGACTCGGTCTTGCAGTGTATAAAATCATGCCTAATCCAGAAAGAATCTGTTCCAAATTATACCTCCAATCTCATGTGGTGGATCTATAATTTTACTTCAGTTACCATTCTATATCACTTTTTACCAAATAATTTATCTTTAGGAGAAGGGACCTAGTGAAATGCTGGCATTTAGGGGGAAATCTTGAAAATAAGTTACTGTTATTAGCACTGTTGTACTGTATTTGGTGCTTAGGATCTCTTTAGAAAGAAGTGAAGAAAGGAATGAATGACAAAGAAATGGCAACAATTAGTGGTTTTGCGAAGGAAAGAGGGTGCCAAAACCCAGCAGGAGAAAGAACAAGCAGATGGAGAGCCTGAGTGGTTGACCTAAGCTGTGGGAAGGCAGTCAGTCCTGGCAGGACTGTATCCCTGTGCTAGCTGCTATCAGATTCTATACACCTTTGTCCCAGTTGATGAAAGGCATTACAGTTTTGAATCCCCATTTTATAGATTTAAAAAATATGCCTAATAGGTTTAAAGTCACACCCAGTATCAGCCACACATGAAAACCTACATAGCTCCACTTATCTTGATTATAATTGAGATAGGAGTTCCACAGTACTTGTTTCTCGAGAAATGGGTCACAAAGACCCCCATATGATAAAACAGGATGTGGTAAAGAAGCTGTCCAAAACCCACAAAAACCAAGATGATGACAAAAGCAACCTCTAGCTGTCCTCACTGCTCATTATACACTAATTATAATACATTAGCATGGTAAAGAAAACTCCCACCAGCGCCATGAAAGTTTACAAATGCTATGACAAGATCTGGAAGTTACCCTGTATGGTCTGAAAAGGAAGGGATCCTCAGTTTTGGGAATCCCCTGCCCCTTTCTCAGAAAACTCATGAACAACCTGCCCCTTGTTTAGCATATGATCAAGAAATAACTAAAAAAACAACCAATAACCCGCAGGGGTATTCCGCCTTTGGACTAGCCATCTTTTTATTCCTTTACTTTCTTAATAGACTTGCTTTCACTTTTGCCTGTCGAATCACTCTTTGAATTCCTTCCTGCGCAAGCCAAGAACCCACTGGCATTCTGGGCTGAAACTCAATTTGGCGGTTCGCCCTATGACAGAATTGCATAAATAATTTGAGAAGTTTGAGACAATTGGAGGTAGCCCACTATATAATATCGCCAAAATGTATAGCATTGATTATTAGAAAAGTTAAGAAAAGCTTTCCCTATATTGACTATTCATGGGAAAAAATATTTACAATAAGCCCCGGCAGCTTGTTTCAAATAGGTAACAAAAAGGCATAGGTTTGGTGACTCTCAAATTCTCTCAAGATGTATTGAGAGGGACATTAGATAAAGGTCCTTAAGCAGTGAGGAAACAAAGCAGTGGATAGACAACTTAAAAATGCAGAAATTTAGAAATTGGAAATACTGCTTTAGAGGAGAGAAAAGAAAGTAAGGCCTTATCTCAGTTGTAAGAAGCAGTGTTGAAAGCCAAGAAAACCCACTTTCTAGTCCTCAAGTCCTCTGTTTGTTCTTAACATTAATTATAATTAAAAAGCAAACTCAAATCACAGCAATCAGTATGTGGTCACAAACCCAACAGGACCAGATCTTAGTCCAGATGCCTCCATTACAGGTGGTTGGTGAGTCTGAGCATTTCCTGATGGCTTTGACACTCTGGGTATAATGAAGTGAAAAGACACTTGCAAGATCTTGTCTTTGAGGAAATAACAAACGTCCATGCAGACAGGAAGCGGCTGGCCTAGCATTAGCTCCTCCTATGAGGACAGAATTTTGGCCATGGGCTCTGAAGACTAGCTGCATTTCTGGTGATGATAGAGACACTCAGCAGGCCATGATTTTTATCACCCATCTTAATTGTTTAAAACTGAGGTTCTCTTTATAGGGCTTTACTTAGAAACATTTCTAACATATAATTTGGTTAACATATTTGTAAAAACATGTATATACACACACACATATATATATACTTATAAACACAAATCATTTTTAATTATGAGTTTCTTTGAGTTGTTTATTTCATACTTTAATTCTTGAGATTTAAAGAAAAATATTTTGTGGTACGTTTTTGGAAGTAACAAATGGGAATGCCTATGAACAAGTCCATTAACTATAGCTTTTATAATCATGTTTAAGAGGGCAAGATAACATCACAGGTTGCAATTCAAGGTCTCTAATCCATCTGAAAGATTTATAGTATTGGGGAAAATTTCTGCTTGTTGCTGCATTTTAATAAAATTAATCTTTATAATTTGAATTTGGGCTCGTATATACGATCTCATATTTTGGATGCTGACAGAGCTGAACATTTTAGTAGACAATAAATTACCTTTACTTTGATTTTATCCTCATACACGGGGACCATTACCTAGGAGAAATACAATAATTAAATAGCTACTCTGCTGAAGAATTTTAAAAGCCCAAATAACTAGAGGTAAGAAAAGTATTTAACTCTTTTTCTTTTAAAAATGCCTTTCTTTTTAAAGAATAAAAATGTTTGGGGGCTTGTTTTCTAATTGAAATTTTCTTGTTCTTAATACACTCAATGCAGCTGGAAGGAACTGTAACAGATATCTCTTATCCAGAAGAATTTCAGAAATGTCATTTTCTGCTCCAGTTTGAACTTTCTTGTGTAACAAAAAACTCAATTATATACTAAAGTGTGAATATGTTATGTAGTGACTGAAATAGGGATGCGTTTTTATTCAAACTAAATAATTATGTTGTGACTTTGCTTTTTTAACATAAACATTTCAACACATTTAATTTTGAAAATAAATATAGCATATAGGGAATTTGACCATTATTTAATAGTAATATCTTCCCATTATGTACTGGAATCCCCTTTCTTTAAAAGAAAAAAAAAACACTGCAGTATTTATGTTCTGCACAAAAATCTCTGTCCTAACATCTTTATGTTTCAGTGATTGTCTGGTTTGAAAATATCAGCATTATAGAAAGAAGTTTCAGAGGGTTAGTCTTCCTTAAATCTTACATTGCATAAGTGAGGTTCAGGTACATGAAAGTTACAATGTTTATTTATATATTATACACTTATAAAGTTCATTGTTTATTCCTACACTGAATATTTTCCCTGGACGTCTATCTTCTCCCAAATTTATTTTTTTATTTAAATTTTATTTTAAGGTCAGGAGTACATGTGCAGGTTTGTTATATAACTAAACTTGTGTCATGGGGTTTGTGTATAGATTATTTCGTCACCCTGGTATTAAGCCTAATAACCATTAGTTATTTTTCCTGATCTCTCCTTCCTCCCAAACTCCATCGTCCAATAGGCCCCAGTGTGTTGTTTTCCCCTCTATGTGTTCATATGTTCTCATGAATTAGCTCCCACTTATAAGTGAGAACATGTGGCATTTGGTTTACTGTTCCTGTGTTAGTTTGCTAAGGATAATGGACTCCAGCTCCATCCATATTCCTGCAAAGGACATGATCTCATTCTTTTTTATGGTTGCATAGTATTCCAAGGTAAATGTATGTACCACATTTTCTTTAGCCAGTCTACCATTGATGGGCATTTACTTTGTTTCCATGTCTTTGCTATTGCAAATAGTGCTTCAATGAACATATATGTGCCTGGGTCTTTATGACAGAACAATTTATATTCCTTTGGGTATACACTCAGTAATAGGATTGCTGGATCAAATGGTATTTCTGTTTTTAGGTCATTGAGGAATTGCCACCCAGTATTCCGCAATGGTTGAACTAATTTAATTTCCCACCAACAGTGTATAAGCATTCCTTTTTCTCCACAACTTTGCCAGCATCTGAATTTTTTTGACTTTTTAGTAATAGTCATTCTGACTGGTGTGAAATGGTAACTTATTGTGGCTTTGATTTGCATTTCTCTAATGATCTGTGATGTTGAGCTTTTATTCATATGATTGTTAACAGTCATGTATGTCTTCTTTCTAAAAGTGACTGTTTGTGTCCTCTGCACACTTTTTTAATGTGGTTGTTTTTTTTTTTTTTTTTTTTTTTTTCATTTGTCTAAGTTCCTCATAGATGCTAGGTGTTAGCCCCTTGTCAGATGCATAGTTTCCAAATACTGTCCCTCATTATGTAGTTTGTTCACAATGTGGATAGTTTCATTTTCTGTGCAGCAGCTCTTTAATTGGATCTAATTTTTCAGTTTTTGCTTTTGTTGTGATTGCTTTTGTCATCTTCGTCATGAAATCTTTGCCTGTTTCTATGTCCAGAATAATATTGCCTAGGTTGTTTTCCAGGGCTTTTATCATTTTGGGTTTTACATTTAAGTATTTTGTTCATCTTGAATTAATTTTTGTATCTAGTGTAAGGAAGGGGTCCAGTTTCAATCTTCTGCATATGGTGAGCAAGTTATCCCAGAATCATTTATTGAATATGGAGTCCTTTCCCCATTGCTTGTTTTAGTCAGGTTTGTTGAAGATCACATAGTTGTAAGTGTGTGGCCTTATTTCTGGGTTCTCTATTCTGTTCTATTGGTCTCTTCTTGTACCAGTACCATGCTGTTTTGAATATTGTAGTCCTGTAGCATAGTTTGAAGTTGGGTAGCATGATGCCTCCAGCTTTGTTCTTTTTGCTTAGGATTATCTTGGCTATTTGTGCTCTTTTTCGGTTCCATATGAATTTGAAAATAGTTTCTTCTAGTTCTGTGAAAAGTGTAATTGTTTTTTAATAGGAATAACATTAAATTGCTTTGGGCAGTATGGCCATTTTAACAATATTGATTCTTCCTATGCATGAGCACAGAATGTTTTTCCATTTGTTTGTGCCATCTCTAATTTATATAAGCTGTGTTTTTTACCCCTTGTGGACATCTTTCACCTCCCTGGTTAGCTGTATTCCTAGGCGTGTGTGTGTCAGTTGTGAATGGGATTGCATTCCTGATTTGGCTCTCAGATTGACTGTTGTTGGTGTATAAGAATGCTGTAAATTTTTGCACATTCATTTTGCACCCTGAGGCTTTACTGAAGTTGTTTATCAGCTGAATTAACTTTTGGACAAAGACTTTGGGGCTTTCTAGATACAGAATCATGTTGTCTGCAAACAGGGATAATTTGACTTCTTATCTTCCTATTTGAATGCCTTTTCTTTCTTTCTCTTGACTGATAGCTCTGGCCAGAACTTCCAGTACTATGTGGAATAGGAGGGGTTAGAGAGTGCATTTTTGTCCTGTGCTGGTTTCCAAAAGGAATACTTCCAGCTTTTCACCAGTTAGTATAATGTTGGCTGTGGTTTTGTCATAGATGACTCTTACTATTTTGAGGTATGTTCCTTCAGTAACTAGTTTATTGGGAGTTTTTAGTAAGAAGAGATTTTGAATTTTATTGAAAGCCTTTACTGCATCTATTGAGATAATATTGTGGTTTTTGTCTTTAGTTCAGTTTATGTGATGAATCACATTTATTGATTGTGTATGTTGACCCAAACTTGCATCCCAGGGATAAAGCCTGCTTCATCATGGTGGATTACCTTTTTTATTTGCTGCTTAATTTGGTTTGCCAGTATTTTGTTGAGAATTTTTTCATCAATGTTCATCAAGGATATTGGCCTGAAGTTGTTGTTCTTTATTGTGTTTCTGCCAGGTTTTGGTATCAGAATGATCCTGGCCTCAGAGAATGAGTTAGGCTAGGAAGGAGTCTCCTCAATTTTTTTTGGAATAATCTTAGCAGGAATGGTACCAGCTCTTTGTACATCTAGTAGAATTCAGCTGTGAATCCCTCTGGTCCTGTGCTTTTTTTTTTTCGGTTGTTAGGCTATTTAGTACTGACTCAATTTCAGAACTTGTTATTGGTCTGTTCAGGGATTCAATTTCTTCCTGGTTCAGTTTTGGAAGGGTGTATATGTCCAGTAATTTATCCATTTCTTCTTGATTTTCTAGTTTCTGTGTATAGAGTTGTTCATAATATTTCTGGTGGCTATTAGTATTTCTGTGTGGTCAGTGGTAATGTCTCCCTTGTTGTTTCTGATTGTGTTTATTTGGATCTTCTCTCTTTTCTTATTTATTAGTCCATCTTTCAGTCCATTTTATTTTATTTTTTCCAAAAAAATAAAACAGCTCCTGTATTTGCTGATCATTTGGATGGTTCTTTATGTCTCAATCTTCAGTTCAACTCTGATTTTGGTTATTTCTTGTCTTCTGCTAGTTTTGGGACTGAATTTCTCTTAGTTCTCTTAGTTGTGAGGTTAGGTTGTTCAATTGAGATCGTTCTAACTTTTTGATGTGGACCTTTAGTGCTATAAATTTTCCTCTTAACACTGCCTTAGCTGTGTCCCAGATATTCTAATATGTTGTATCTTTGTTCTCATTCGTTTCAAAGAACTTCTTGATTTCTGCCTTAATTTCATTATTTACCCAAAATTCATTCAGAAGTAGGTTATTCAATTTCCATGTAATTGCAGGTTTTGAGTGAATTTCCTAATCTTTATTTCTACTTTGATTGTGCTGTGATCTGAGCGATCCTTTGTCACAATTTCAGTTCTTTTAGTTTCAGTTCTTTGCTGAGGAGTGTTTTATTTCTGATTATGTGATCAATTTTAGAGTATGTGTCATGTGACTATGAGAAGAATGTATATTCGGTTGTTTTGGGGAGGAGAGTTCTCTAGATGTCTGTCAGGTCCATTGAATCTAGTACTGGGCTCAGGTCCTGGATATCTTTGTTAGTTTTCTGTCTCAATGATCTGACTAATATTTTCAGTGGGGTGTTAAAGTCTCACACTATTATTGTATAGGAGTCTAAGTCTTTTTGAAAGTCTTAAGAGCTTGCTTTATGAATATGGGTGCTCATGTATTAGGTGCATATATATTTAGGATAGTTAGGCCTTCTTGGTCTTCTTGCTGAATTGAACCCTTTACCATTATGTAATGCATTCCCTTGTCTTTTTTTATCTTTGTTGGCTTAAAGTTGATTTTGTCTGAAACTAGCATTGCAAACCATGCTTTTTTTTTCTGTTTTCTATTTGCTTGGTAGATTTTCCCTTTATCCCTTTATTTTGAGCCAATGTGTGTCTTTGCATGTAAGATGGGTCTCATGAAGACAGTATGTAAATGGGACTTAGTTCTTTATCCAGCTTGTCACTCTGTGCTTTTTAATTGGGGCAGTTAGCCCATGTTTCTCCCTAGCTTCTGGTGGCTCTTTGGCTGGTAGCTGCATCAGTCCAGTCTCTGTTCTGTCTTCACATGGCACTCTTCTGTATGTCTTTATTTGTTTGTTTGTTTTTATGAAGACACCAGCATTGGATGTAGGGCCCACCTTAATCTAGTTTGACCTCATCTTGACTAATTACATCTGCAAATACCCTGTTTTTATATCAGGTCAAATTTTCAGGTTCCAGGTGGACATGAATTTTAGAGGAACACTATTCAACCCAGTATTATCCTCAAAATAACTTCAACTTTTCTCTTTCTCCAATTGGATTCATCTCTCACAGCTAACTTTATATGTTTTTTTTTCTCATTCTGAAAACATTAATATTACATGTGGACAGAAGAAATGTGAATAATTAAGACTATGAGAATCCATGGATTGATTTTCCCATACTAAGACTTTGGCTCCAAGTGTTGAACTTTCTTTCAGAGAGATCAAATGTGTACTCGGTACACTAAAGTGCTTTTAAAATTCTTTCCTCAATGTTGTGTATTTATGGCATGCTAATGACAGTATCTTATCTCTCTGTGTCTGTCTCCATTACATCCAGATGGGCCACTTACTTCCATAAAGCCTTTAGAATTAGGGAAAATTTGGCTCCAATAGACTTTGTTTTGAGCTGTAGTTTTTCTCATCTTCAAAATTAATATGACAATGTTTAATTCTCATGATTGCTGCAAGATGATATTTATTTGGCATTGCATATTCACTTAAGTCATGAGACACTGTTGGTGCCGATGTAGCTCATCACCTATGGCTCACCCTCTGGCTCCCTGAGCCTGCTTTGTGTCCTCTGGGGCAACCATTAAACAGCCACCAGTAGTGTTTAGTGTATAAACATCCCTGCAAGTGGAATAGCACTCTGTGTGTTCTACCCTGGTCCCCAGAGTTCCCTTGTGGGATTAAGCTTTCAGTTGTTCACCTAGAAACTGACACAATATGGCATCCCTTATTGGCTTTTTTCCTTCCCTGTCTCACCTCACTCTTCCTCTGGGGTTGTTTTCAGAGATTATCTCCCAAATAAACTACTTGCATTTGAATTCAACTAAGATAAATTATCACTGTTATATCATTATTAAGAATGAAATGTAAAGCTTTTAAAATGGTTAAAGGGGGTCTGTGTCCAGGTTTTAGGAAAAGATCTGATTATCTCTGAGATTCCTTTTTAATGGGCACCCTGCTACAACCTGCCTGCCATCTCTGATATCCTGCTCAAGTCTTTTTCACTCAAATGAATTTTGCCTCTACAGGCATCATGCAATTTTCAAGCGAATTGTCTAGTGCTTCAGGTGCTTAACGGAGGCCCTGCCAAGCATCATGTATCATGATCTTGGACCACTCCGTCTGGTCTTCCCTTTTCCTAAGGCATATACTCTGAACTCCTTGCCCTGACTAATTTCTTTCTTTTTTTTTTTTAATTTTTTTCAAATTTTTTTATTTTTTATTTTTTTTTTATTATACTTTAAGTTCTAGGGTACATGTGCATGACATGCAGGTTTGTTACATATGTATACTTGAGCCATGTTGGTGTGCTGCACCCATCAACTCATCAGCACCCATCAACTTGTCATTTACATCAGGTATAACGCCCAATGCAATCCCTCCCCCCTCTCCCCTCCCCATGATAGGCCCCAGGGCGTGATGTTCCCCTTCCCGAGTCCAAGTGATCTCGTTGTTCAGTTCCCAACTATGAGTGAGAACATGCGGTGTCTGGTTTTCTGTTCTTGCGATAGTATGCTGAGAATGATGGTTTCCAGCTGCATCCATGTCCCTACAAAGGACTCAAACTCATCCTTTTTTATGGCTGCATAGTATTCCATGGTGTATATGTGCCACATTTTCTTAATCCAGTCTGTCACAGATGGACATTTGGGTTGATTCCAAGTCTTTGCTATTGTGAATAGTGCCGCAATAAACATACGTGTGCATGTGTCTTTATAGCAGCATGATTTGTAATCCTTTGGGTATATACCCAGTAATGGGATGGCTGGGTCATATGGTACTTCTACTTCTAGATCCTTGAGGAATCGCCATACTGTTTTCCATAATGGTTGAACTAGTTTACAGTCCCACCAACAGTGTAAAAGTGTTCCTATTTCTCCACATCCTCTCCAGCACCTGTTGTTTCCTGACTTTTGAATGATTGCCATTCTAACTGCTATGAGATGGTATCTCATTGTGGTTTTGATTTGCATTTCTCTGATGGCCAGTGATGACGAGCATTTTTTCATGTGTCTATTGGCTGTATGAATGTCTTCTTTTGAGAAATGTCTGTTCATATCCTTTGCCCACTTCTTGATGGGGTTGTTTTTTTCTTGTAAATTTGTTTGAGTTCTTTGTAGGTTCTGGATATTAGCCTTTTGTCTGATGAGTAGATTGCAAAAATTTTCTCCCATTCTGTAGGTTGCCTGTTCACTCTGATGATGGTTTCTTTTGCTGTGCAGAAGCTCTTGAGTTTAATTAGATCCCATTTGTCAATTTTGGCTTTTGCTGCCATTGCTTTTGGTGTTTTAGACATGAAGTCCTTGCCCATGCCTATGTCCTGAGTGGTATTACCTAGATTTTCTTCTAGGGTTTTTATGGTATTAGGTCTAACATTTAAGTCTCTAATCCATCTTGAATTAATTTTCGTATAAGGAGTAAGGAAAGGATCCAGTTTCAGCTTTCTACTTATGGCTAGCCAATTTTCCCAGCACCATTTATTAAATAGGGAATCCTTTCCCCATTTCTTGTTTTTCTCAGGTTTATCAAAGATCAGATGGCTGTAGATGTGTGATATTGTTTCCGAGGACTCTGTTCTGTTCCGTTGGTCTATATCTCTCTTTTGGTACCAGTACCATGCTGTTTTGGTTACTGTAGCCTTGTAGTATAGTTTGAAGTCAGGTATGGTGATAACTCCAGCTTTGTTCTTTTGACTTAGGATTGTCTTGGCAATGCGGGCTCTTTTTTGGTTCCATATGAACTTTAAAGCAGGTTTTTCCAATTCTGTGAAGAAACTCATTGGTAGCTTGATGGGGATGGCATTGAATCTATAAATAACCTTGGGCAGTATGGCCATTTTCACGATATTGATTCTTCCTATCCATGAGCATGGTATGTTCTTCCATTTGTTTGTGTCCTCTTTTATTTCACTGAGCAGTGGTTTGTAGTTCTCATTGAAGAGGTCCTTTACATCCCTTGTAAGTTGGATTCCTAGGTATTTTATTCTCTTTGAAGCAATTGTGAATGGAAGTTCATTCCTGATTTGGCTCTCTGTTTGTCTGTTACTGGTGTATAAGAATGCTTGTGATTTTTGCACATTAATTTTGTATCCTGAGACTTTGCTGAAGTTGCTTATCAGCTTAAGGAGATTTTGGGCTGAGACGATGGGGTTTTCTAAATATACAATCATGTCATCTGCAAACAGGGACAATTTGACTTCTTCTTTTCCTGACTGAGTACCCTTGATTTCTTTCTCTTGCCTGATTGCCCTAGCCAGAACTTCCAACACTATATTGAATAGGAGTGGTGAGAGAGGGCACCCCGTCTTGTGCCAGTCAAAGAGTGGAAGAATTGATAACCAGAATAATTAATGCAGAGAAGGCCATAAATGAACTGACAGACATGAAAACCATGACACGAGAAATACGTGACAAATACACAAGCTTCAGTAACCGACTAGATCAACTGGAAGAAAAAGTATCAGCGATTGAGGATCAAATGAATGAAATGAAGTGAGAAGAGAAGTCTAAAGAAAAAAGAAGAAAAAGAAATGAACAAAGCCTGCAAGAAGTATGGGATTATGTCAAAAGACCAAATCTATGTCTGATTGGGGTGCCTGAAAGTGAGGGAGAAAATGGAACCAAGTTGGAAAACACTCTTCAGGGTATCATCCAGGAGAACTTCCCCAACCTAGTAGGGCAGGCCAACATTCAAATTCAGGAAATACAGAGAACACCACAAAGATACTCCTCGAGAAGAGCAACTCCAGGACACATAATTGCCAGATTCACCAAAGTTGAAATGAAGGAAAAATCTTAAGGGCAGCCAGAGAGAAAGGTCGGATTATCCCACAAAGGGAAGCCCATCAGACTAACAGCAGATCTCTCAGCAGAAATTCTCCAAGCCAGAAGAGAGTGGGGGCCAATATTCAACATTCTTAAAGAAAACAATTTTCAGCCCAGAATTTCATATCCAGCCAAACTAAGTTTCACAAGTGAAGGAGAAATAAAATCCTTTACAGATAAGCAAATGCTTAGAGATTTTGTCACCACCAGGCCTGCCTTACAAGAGACCCTGAAGGAAGCCCTAAACATGGAAAGGAACAACCGGTACCAGCCATTGCAAAAACATGCCAAAATGTAAAGACCATTGAGGCTAGGAAGAAACTGCATCAACTAACGAGCAAAATCACCAGTTAATATCATAATGGCAGGATCAAGTTCACACATAACAATATTAACCTTAAATGTAAATGGACTAAATGCTCCAATTAAAAGACACAGACTCGCAAATTGGATAAAGAGTCAAGACCCATCAGTCTGCTGTATTCAGGAGACCCATCTCACATGCAGAGACATACATAGGCTCAAAATAAAGGGATGGAGGAAGATCTACCAAGCAAATGGAGAACAAAAAAAGCAGGGGTTGCAATCCTAGTCTCTGATAAAACAGACTTTAAACCATCAAAGATCAAAAGAGACAAGGCCATTACATAATGGTAAAGGGATCAATTCAACAGGAAGAGCTAACTCTCCTAAATATATATGCACCCAATACAGGAGCACCCAGATTCATAAAGCAAACCCTGACTAATTTCTAAACCACATTCAATCTTTCACTTGGACCTCCAAATCGATTTCAGATCTATTTTCCCTCTGAATTTTATGTGTTTTTCTCTTATTCATTGATTTGATAAATATATATTGAGTGCCTACCATTTCCTAGGCCTGTACCAAGTGTACAGGTGTGCACAGGACTAAATCTCTATCCTTATTCTGTGCTTCCCTTGCTTCACTCTCTCTGTGAAGCTTCTTACTTATAAGCAACATAAATAAATGGGTTATTCTAAGTAAATAAACGGAATTTACATAAGTGCATCCAGTAGCTTGTAGAATTTTGGGGATGGCCAAAGAATCAGAGTTGAAAGCTGTTCAGCTCAGAACAGTACCCAAAGTCACATCTCAGAAATGATTTCTCAGGAAAAAAAATGCCATTATCACTGCTGGTAGAAATTCTGCACTTTTGGACTCTTGATGCTAGATGAAGCTACTGCTTTTGCTGTTACTTTCTCTAGGGTGGATTTCATACTTTCCATGACAGACAGTTCTAAAAGGTTCCCAATAATCCCTACCTCTTTGTATTCACATCCTTATGTAATCCCTTCTTCCTGGTGTGAGCTGAACTTAGTGACTTGCTTCTAACAGAATATGGCAAAAGTTAAGGGATGCTACTTCTGCAATGAAGTTATTAAGGATGTGTATTCTGTCTTGCTTGCATTCTCTATTTGGCTCTTCTTGTTTGCTAGCAATGATGAAACAAATCCTGATGTGGTAGCTGAGCTATGAAGATGCCCATGTAGTCAGCAGCTGAGAGCAGCCTTCAGGTAAAAGGACGCAAGGAGCTGAGGCCCAAGGTCCAACTGCCTATGAGTAACTGAATCTTGGCAACAACTATATAAGGAAGCATGGAACAGATCTTTTCCATTGATTCAAGCTGTTGCCCCAGCCAACAACCTGACAACATCCTTGAGACAAACCTGAAACAGAAGATTCAGTTACACTGTGCCCAGATACATTACCCTCCAAAGCTCAGTAACAAATGTTGCTTTAAGCAACAGTGATGGTATAATTTGTTACGTGGCGATATATAAGTAAAACACCATTCTTAGTGGTTTATATTCCCACCTGCAGATTCCAATCTGGTGAGAAAGCGTTCGACTGGGCCTAGATCATACATTTGTACTCTAGACTCAAGGAGATATGGAGGGCAAGAAACCAGCATTTTCATCTTTTATACTTGGAGGTGTTTTCTCCCTCACAACAAAACATATATGGGGAGGGGGTCCCCAAATATAGAAAAGACTTTTATATTCTGGACAGTTAAAAACAATGTATATGGTCGTCTATGATGACTACAAAGCCAGAAAACCAGGCCAAATCATGGTCCAATAAGAAGTAAATATCTTGCCTTCCTATATGAATACAGGCAGCAGTTTTCCTCCATTATTTCCCTTGTATAGTCAAGGGTCTCCTCCAGTTTTCTCTGGGCTCCTGAAATAGGTGGGGCCTGGGAACAAGCTGGTGAAGTGTCTTCTTTAAACCTCTTATTGATTTCTAGAGCTTCATTTTATGTTGGTCCATACCAATTATTAGAAATAATTTATTTCTTATGTACTGTTTTACATAGCTCCACAATTATCAGCTAGTTGAGACAAGAAGAGAAAACTCAGAAATACCAATAGGCTTTACTCTTTCCCATTGAATTCTTTCAAATAGATATCTACAACACTCATTAAAAGTGTTAAAAGTCCAATGGAAAGGCCCAAACGTGCAAGACGCAATAATTCTGCTCAGTAGCAAAATCACAGGCCTCAGAACAGAGAGGAGAAGAGCAAAGGCACCCTAGAGCTGTGCTTGCTGTTACAGGAGGAAAATATCCCAAGTGCTTAACTACCGCAAATCTTGGGGAAAAGAGATGCTAGCTTGAAGGCAGAAGTCCATTTGTATGTGACATCCCTAAGACTGAAAGATATGTGCCATGTAGAAAGAAAACTTGCCATAGAGGCTATTGGGAGAAAGCCGTGTCAACAGAAAACAGCCCAATTCCAGTGAGCAGAGAACCAGTAAGTTTTTATCCAACATGCATCCTGTGCTTGTCCCTGTCTGGGCACTGGAGAGATTATGTGGATGACTAAAGCGCATCCTACTTTCAAGAACTCCACAGGATCTTATGGTGAAAAAAAAAAAGAAAGAAATCAAGGTAAAGGCTAAAAGATATGAATAGGACAAGAGATTGTATGAACAGCAGAGAAAGGAGGACGTTGAGGTATGCCACTTATCATTTATATGTATGTTGTAGAATGTCAAGAGCCTATTAATTTTCCTTTTCCTTATTAAACCTATTACTAATTTAATCTGTCCATAGGATGTGGAGCTGATGACAGCTGTACTGTTCAAGAGGGTGCATGCCCGAATTTTATTTTGAGAGGAGTATATAGTGTGAATCAGGCAAATTATGGCAGGCCTCTAGAAGATAATCCCAGAAGATGACTTCATCTGGACAAAGGGTTATGTAAAATTCCTACGTAATGGGAATTACCTGTTATATTTATTTTTCATTTAATGATCATACTATCTTTCATAATCATCTTGATATGTAAACTGAAATAATGCCTTGTCCTTCTAGCTGACTGCATGGCTTCTCTCTGCCCTTGAGTAGCCTTAACAAGTCAATTAATAATGACTTTTTCAATGTAATTTCCAATAGTACACATTAAATATGTGAAAAGCTGTTCTTTCATCCTAACCAAAGTATATGTAATACTTGCTGGCAAACTTGAATGCATGAGTGATAGCAAAAACAATTCCGAGGAATGAATGGAGCCACAAATTGCATAGTGCATTGGGAAAAATCATGACTGATAGAAAAAAAATTATTGTTCACTAATATGTAATTTAAGAGTATTCTATGTACAATTTTCTTCATTATCTTGGCAGACAATATTGTAATAAGTATGTAATTAGTGATATTAGTGGCATACATTTTTTCAAAACAACAGGCGTATTATATTTGTGCAGAAATAAAGTTAGGCAATTTTAGTGAGGACGTTGAGCAATTATAGAATTCAGTATGTTAAGATTTTGTGCACATAAGTAGTCATTAAAAGAAATGTTTTGAAAGTGGTAGGCTGTCATCTTTCCCTTGAAGACTAGAATAATAGTGAAGAAAAAAATTATGTTGAAAACCTATTTCCTTCAAATTGTGTCAGGTCCTCTGTTTTGGGAGATGAATCACTCACTGGTTATGGGTTCTCAGTGGCACAACCTTTGCCTGACATTACTGTGTGTGATCCTGTTTCCCAACCCAGATGCAAGCCTGTTAGGACTTTCATTCTGTAGATCCGATATATATCCCTAAAACCTACAATTTTATGTGCAACTGTCCTTTTATAGCCACTTTCCAAAACAGAGATTTTCCTGTTACAAATTGACCACATCAAATAATACTTAAATCTATTCTCTTTTGGTTGTAATAACCCATAAGCTTAGTCAGTACTGCCCAAAACCTAAGGGGCACCAGTAATCATACATTGTGAAATACAGTGGACCTTTTTGTTGTTCTGTTTCATTTTTAATTGACCCAGGTTATAGCAAGGTGATAAATAATGGACTCCCTGAAAGGAGATCAATCCATCTTATTTATCTAGCACAGTGTTCGGGCCATAATTCAGAAATATTTACAGTTCATTGTTTTATTAAGCATATTCTGAACTCTTCATATGGGAGAATATTTTAACAGAGTACATTTTTTCTTCTAGTTATCATGGCTGTATAGGCCAATCAAACAAAATCACAGCCAAAGTGAACCATATGATGGCATGAACTTTTTTGAGGACATTTTTAGCCATAGTACCCAGCACCATGTCTGCTGATAACAGATGTTTCATCAATCCTTTCATTCATCATATGGAATAGAAAAAAAAGGTTGTCATCTCTTATACAAAAGAAGAAAAGTATTTCTTAGAAAGATAATGTATAGTAAAGGAAAGCAAAGAAAGAACTTATATCATTAACCTTTTCTCCACTGCAACCTCGGGTTGATTATTTATATGCGTTGATGGGGTAGATTTTGTACTTAAACAAACTTCAGCAGTTTTATTTATGTCAACTGTTCTACAAGTGTCCCCATTACTCTCTGACTTATATTCAATAATTACAGATGAGAAACACTCACAATGATGAGAAAGGTGAAATGAACCCCCATGCCACTTCAATAACTGCACCACCCAACCATCCCCACTTCAATAAGGCTAAGAATCTCTTGGGTGTTTACTACACTGACATTATGTTTTTCTAGGCATGTTACTTCCATAATTTGGGGGTTTGTTTTAGCTCTGGCCTAGACACTGTTTTGAAAAGCAAATACATAAATAATAAAAGCTTTTGGAATTTCCACTTTTGTAGAGGTCAATGGTATCATATACAACAGAAGTCAACAAGTGAACAAAAGTCTAAATTATGCAGTGAAACAATATTTTTGAACAATAAATAACATCACATTAAAATCAATGGTTAGGCTATAAAATAATATCAGATAGTCAGTTTGCTAATCAGCTTGCCAACCATCCCACAGCCTAGTTTGTATGTTTTCTTACTGATAATTAATAATAACTAGCAATGCACCATATTTATATATAAACCAGAATCAAATCCTCATGAACACAGAGCTGTAGAAGCAACATTCTTCTCCTTCACTGTATCCTGCCATGATCTTATCCTTATTAAAACAAAACCAAACCCTCTTTTTCTACATCAGTTTCCCCAAGACACTTTGAAATACACATTCTGTTTCTCTCTGTATGCTGTCTTTCTTCCTATACCTCTCCTTGAATTTGATTTCTGTCTCCATTATGGCATTTATCTCATTCTGCTAGGTAGTATATTTTAGTTTTTTGTTATCTTCCTTTTCGTCATCTTGCTCTTCCTTAACTTATACGTGGCTAATTGTGCCTTATTCTCTAAAACATCTAACCCAATAGGCGTTCAGTAAGTAAATTTAATTGTTTATCCTTCATGTCTTGTACATAATCCAGGTCTATAAGATGATGTATATACAGGGCTAGAAAAAGTTGTGTGTCAATTCAAGTGTACTGCATCTATTGTCATATTAGACCACAGTTGACCTGAAGAATGGTTACAAAAACTGATGTGATTCAATTCCACTATCTAATTACATTTTTCCATTGGAAAAGAATTGTTTTTATAAGAGGCTGGCAAGAACAATCATATATTCTTGAGTGATCATAGTAAAGACACAATTGCAATGAAAGCAAAAGATAAGATTTTTGCAAACTTTTTGAGTATTAAATGTGTGACCTTGTGGATTAATCAACAAACTAAGATTTTTAATAATACTTCTGTGTATCATGCATGTTCTTGTTTATGAATCTTGGTCTGTTATTTCCTCAAATTGGTTTATTTATGTTTTTAAATTCCCACATTTTGGGGGGAAACGCTGAGTTAAATATTTTCTTTACTGACAGATGACTAAGCCTCTCATCTTTGAGACCAGGGTTTGTTCACCCTGATTCCTCTTTTAAAGTCAGTTCTTAAGTCTTGTTATTGTAAAAGCTTTTATGGCAAAGTTATAATAAAATTTTTAAGAATTGCCAAATATTACTTTGTTAAAAATTATATTTAAGAAATATGTTTCCAGGTGCTAAAGTAACTTTAATAAAACTTTACTTATTACTGAGCTAGGTGGGGATTTTTTTAGCAGTAAGTTCCAGTAAAGCAAAAAACAAGAACAGTGCCACATATAATCCTTTGACCTTAAGCGACTCTTATTTACCTGAGGATACATGACATTACAATCATTCTTAATGTAGCTATTTACTTGGGTTATTTGACAATGAGCAGATTATCCTTACTCAATCTTATATTTTCCTCATAAGACAGAAGACGACGCCTATTTTTAAACCATATTATTCGGTTCTAATGCATAGTACTATTCAGATATCTGTGGTCTAATTTTAACGAAAGTAAATTTTAAGAGAGCCTTGTTAATTAAAGTATATTTTTAGAATTAACACTTATCCTCTTGAATCATGGGGACTGTAGACTTACTAGTAAGAAAAAAGATATTTATACTGCACTTCAATGTAGTTTTAAACATGAATTTTATTGCATATATTTGAAGTTTGCAACATGGTATTATGAAATACATATGGATATATATGTATATATATATACACATATGGATATATATACCTATAGATGATGCAATGATTAGTAAAGCACATTAACATGACTATCATCTCACATATAGTAGTAACTTTTTTGTGTTAACAAGAGCAACTAAAATCTCTTGAACAAAAATCCCTAACTCAATACAATTTTACTAACTTTAGTCTTCATGTTGTACCTTAGGTTTCTAGATTTGCTCATTCTACATATTTGCTAGTTTGTGTCCTTTGCCCTATGTCTTTCTATTCCTTCTTCCCCCACTGCACAGTATTCTTTCGTTCTCTATCTCTGTATATTTCAGCTCTTTATAAAATTTCGCATGTAAATGTGATCCTGTAATATTTTTCTATCGATGTGTGACTTATTTCACTTAGCATTATGTCCTCTAGGCTTATCCATGTTGTTGCAAACGATAGGGTCTCCTTTTTTAAGGAGGAATAATATTCCATTGTGTGTACATATATATGCCACATTTTCTTTATCCATTCATCCATTGGTGGGCATGGAGGGTTTTTTTCCCCCCTTATATTGGCTGTATATTTCCCAAGTAGCCAAATATGTTTCCCAAGTAGTCAAATATATTTTAACTTCACAATGTGGTTTCTTATACTATGGTGCAAGTGTTGATTCCAGTATTGTCATTTTAAAAGCTCATCAGTCAAATAATGTTGGTCATTTAGTCATTTATTTAGCATCTTCTATATACAAGCAGCCTGTTAAGGGTTGTGAAGGGTAAAAAAATATTTGAAGCTAAGGTTTCTGCCAAAAGTTGCCCCATGAAAGAATAACTAAAAACAGAAGGCTATACGTGATTAGTTCAAAATATTTTTAGTTCAAGAAACAACTACAGCAGGAGGTCAGATGATGCAGAGTTCAGTGACAGTTAGAGGGAGGGAAGAAAGCTGCTTTGGGAAAGTGGGTTTTGAATCTGGAAATAGAAACTTCCAGAAACAGAAATAAAATGTGGATGTACAGAAAGCACTTGGAGGACCATTCCAGCTGGGGAAACAGCTGTCAAATGACAGATGCAGGAAATTTAAATAAACACTTGGGGACAGTGAGAGGTTAATACAGAGAAGTAGTTGGAAAATAAGGTTGGATAATAGGTTTGAAACATATTTTAAGGGATTTAAATAATAACTGAGGACATTTTCATTATAGATTACAGCTCTCAATAATTACTCTTTTCTCAGTGTTACAGAGGGAAAGAATGATTTAGAAAATGTACCTGACTGAGTGTAAAATCGATGTCAAAATCCGAGAGAACTAGAGTTGCCTAGATATTCTTGAGAAAGAAAAACAGTTTGGAGGATTTATATCATCAAATATCTTTACCGTAAAGATACAAAAATAAAGACACATAAGCATATTGGTAGAAGAAAAGATAAATCACTCAACAGATTAGCATAAAGAGCCCAGAAACAGACCTGCACACCTGATATATAGCAAAGGCACCAATGCAATGCAATAAATGGTGGCATATAAAAAGGATATTTGTGTAGGAATTTTTAAAATGTGAACCCTGATTCTGACCTTATATCATAAGCAAAATTTGAAACGAATGATGGTCTGTTAATGTGAAAGACAAACACATACATAAGTAAACATGCAATTCAGTTTCTTAAAAAATGGCCACAATGCTTCAATAGTCACCTCAGGGGAAAAAAATATCCAACTAGCCCAGGTGCGTATAAAATGGTGCTCAAGTTTATTAGCCCCCATGGAATGCTAATTAAAATCACAATAAATATAATTTAAACTCCTATCAAATTGGCTAAAAATCAAACAATGGCCAGTATTAAATGTTGCCAAGGGAGGGTGTGGCTCAACTGGAGATTTGATATTGGCAGGTGGGAGAATAAATTCTGTCTATAACATATGAAATTAACTGGCAATGTCTAAAGTCAAATGAATATGTCTTTTATCAATCTTGTAACTCAGCAATTCCACTCTTAGGTATATATCAAATACCAATGAGTGTTTATTTCTATTAAAAGATGTGCATACAAACTTGAAAACAACTTACAGAAGTTTGATTTATAATAGCCCCAAAATGGAGCAGTCTAAAAGTCCAATAAAAGGATAAACGAACTGTGGCACATTCTTACAATAACAGAAAAAAGACAGCATAAATACTTCTCATAGTTATTATGTTGAATTAAAGAAGTTAGACACTAAAGAATGCATATGATATCATTTCATTTGTATGTAGTTCAAGACAGGGATCACACTAGTAGTTACCTTCAGAGGGTGATTGTTGACTGAGATGAACTATGAGAGCCTTCTAGGGGGCTATAAATGTCTTATATTCTAATTTGTATGGTAGTTATAGAGGTAGATACATATAAAAATTCATTGAACTCAACATTTAGGATTTATGTACTTTACTGTAAGCAAATTATTCTTCAATATAAAATCAGAAAACCAGATTTTAGAAAGTCTCGCTTTTTAAAATTGCTCATCTACATGTTTTTCTCTGTGTATCCACTTTTGTATGCATCTGTTACCTTCTCCTTTCTTAGTTGATTTACCCTTATTACTCATGTTGTCTGTTTACTGAGTCTGTGAACTTTTGCCTTGGCTCTCAAAACATAAACACCCAGGACCCTTGGTGTTGCTTGCTTCCACCTCTGAGATAATACTTACAGCTAATATTAATTGTGAGTTACTGGGCTAAGTGTCCTATATGCAGTATCCCATTTAATTCACATAATGAACTCATGAACTGGCTACTATTTTCATCATTTTACAGGTGAAATTTGAAAGATGAAGTGACTGTCAGAAGAACCAGCATTTGAATTTAGATTCATCATATTCCAGAGTTCAGGTTCTTGAATATAATGCTATAGGAAAACCTGATAACATGAGAAAGATTAATTCTAATTTTCCAAGTTTTTTTTTTTTTTTTTCATATCAGCAGTGCAAATAGTAAGTCACTTAAAATCTTACAGATGGGCCAATTCAGGCTGAACGAATGTGGAGAACACATCATAAAATCAAGGCTTAGGATGATCATAGGGGCTCTGGGTGGAAACCAATGCTCTGTCATTGCTGTATAACTGTTGAGAATCACATCACCTATTGGCCTCTTTCATTAATCAGAAGTCTCTATACTGCCCAAGGTTATTTATAGATTCAATGCCATCCCCATTAAGCTACCAATGACTTTCTTCACAGAATTGGAAGAAACTGCTTTAAAGTTCATATGGAATCAAAAAAGAGCCCGCATTGCCAAGACAATCCTAAGTCAAAAGAACAAAGCTGGAGTTATCATGATACCTGACTTCAAACTATACTACAAGGCTACAATAACCAAAACAGCGTGGTACTGGTACCAAAACAGAGATATAGACCAATGGAACAGAACAGAGTCCTCAGAAATAATACCACACATCTACAGCCATCTGATCTTTGATAAACCTGAGGGAAACAAGAAATGGGGAAAGGATTCCCTATTTAATAAATGGTGCTGGGAAAATTGGCTAGCCATAAGTAGAAAGCTGAAACTGGATCCTTTCTTACTCCTTATACGAAAATTAATTCAAGATGGCTTAGAGACTTAAATGTTAGACCTAATATCATAAAAACCCTAGAAGAATACCTAGGTAGTACCATTCAGGACATAGGCATGGGCAAGGACTTCATGTCTAAAACACCAAAAGCAATGGCAACAAAAACCAAAATTGACAAATGGGATCTCATTAAACTAAAGAGCTTCTGCACAGCAAAAGAAACTACATCAGAGTGAACAGGCAACCTACAGAATGGGAGAAAATTTTGGCAATCTACTCATCTGACAAAGGGCTAATATCCAGAACCTACAAAGAACTCAAACAAATTTGCAAGAAAAAAACAAACACCCCATCCAAAAGTGGGCAAAGGATATGAACAGACATTTCTCAAAAGAAGACATTCATACAGCCAACAGACACATGAAAAAATGCTCGTCATCACTGGCCATCAGAGAAATGCAAATCAAAACCACAATGAGATACCATCTCACACCAGTTAGAATGGCAATCATTCAAAAGTCAGGAAACAACAGGTGCTGGAGAGGATGTGGAGAAATAGGAACACTTTTACACTGTTGGTGGGACTGTAAACTAGTTCAACCATTATGGAAAACAGTATGGCAATTCCTCAAGGATCTAGAACTAGATGTACCATAGGACCCAGCCATCCCATTACTGGGTATATACCCAAAGGATTATAAATCATGCTGCTATAAAGACACATGCACACGTATGTTTATTGCGGCACTATTCACAATAGCAAAGACTTGGAATCAACCCAAATGTCCATCTGTGACAGACTGGATTAAGAAAATGTGGCACATATACACCATGGAATACTATGCAGCCATAAAAAAGGATGAGTTTGTGTCCTTTGTAGGGACATGGATGCAGCTGGAAACCATCATTCTTAGCAAACTATCACAAGAACAGAAAACCAGACACCGCATGTTCTCACTCATAGTTGGGAACTGAACAATGAGATCACTTGGACTCGGGAAGGGGAACATCACACACCGGGGCCTATCATGGGGTAGGGGAGGGGGGAGGGATTGCATTGGGAGTTATACCTGATGTAAATGAGGAATTGATGGGTGTTGACGAGTTGATGGGTGCAGCACACCAACATGGCACAAGTATACATATGTAACAAACCTGCATGTTATGCACATGTACCCTAGAACTTAAAGTATAATAATAATAATAAAGAAATTTTTAAAAAAAATTAGGGACTCTCAAAAGATATATAAGTGATGAAACCAGGATAATAATAGTCAATTAAAATTGATATTCATTATTCAAAAAAATAAAAATTAAAATAAAAATTAAAAATGGTATAAAATAAGAAATACGCTAAATTTACCAATGGAATGTAAAAATAAATGTTGATTAGAAATGAAAGAAGAGACATATTTTGTGTGCCAGACATTTTAAAAAGTAAAATGTTCTGAAGTCAGTTTAAAAAAATCTGTCAATTCCTGACCCCATCTGTAGACGCCGTTGTAGAAATCATAAAACATCATCTAATTTGAAGATGGACATGTCAGTAAGTGCAGTTGAAAGATTCAAATTATTTATTCACTTTTATTCATCTTTGGAATTAACAAGTAGACTTGTACAAAGTAGTTTTGTTCAGTGAAAAACAATATTTGATAATTGTAGCTAAAAAACATCTGTAGTATACTGTAGTTTCCTTTTTTATATAGACTAAAGCCTACCACGATATTTTTGAAAGATGAGATTTCTCTAAAGCCTATGAGCTATCTTGTCTATATAAACATGTGCACATTTAAGGAAAAATGAACTGGGTTTTCTGTTCATAGAAGTTTAAATTGTGACTGATAATTTTCCAATTAGATCTACATAAAAATAATTAACTTCAATAGAAATATATGGATTAGATACAAATGCATTTGTTAAGTCGAAGTTCAGCATTAGCAAAGTTATGACTTTAAAAATTAATCCTCCTGTGTGACTGATTATCAGTGAACGATCATAAAATGTCTCCTGACTTATCCCAAAATATCATATTTATTGTCATAAAAGAAAATATTATTTAAAAAATTATGAGTTTTGTAATTAAAAAATAAACATTGAATAAAGTTCAATACATAATTTAAAAATTCTCTCTGAGCTAGGATTAAAACTGAAATTGAAATGGATTTGCTTAAACATAGTAAATTTGTTGCTTTAAGTTTCCCATAAATGTCAGAAGTAAGTATGTGAGGATCCAATATATTGTATATAGTTATTTTCTATCTTCTAAAAAATAATTTACATTTCTAAATTTTTTTTCTCATTTGACAGTAAGGAAAACCAAGTTTCAAAACATAAAAATATCATTCCTAAGATAATGCCATTAGGAAATTGTTCATATACGTCTACTGAAATAATCATATGGTTTTAAGTCTTTAATCTGTTAATGTCATGAAATATATTGAACGATTTCCTAATGTTAAAACAATTTTGTGATCCCAAAATAAACCCAGCTTAGCATGTTTTGCGTATTTTTTGGGGATTTTGTTTGTCAATATTTTATTTAGGATTTTTTCCACCTGTATTTATGACATTATATGATCCTTAATTAGGTTTATATGGTAGGGAAATAGTTCCATTTTCAGCACTGTATAAGAGTTTCTTAAAATGTATTCTTAAATGTATGTTAGAAATCATTTAGAAAACCATTTGAGCCTGGTATTTCTACCCTTTTTGTGATTGCAGTATTAAACAGAAAATGTAGAAAATATAAATATATGGCTTATTGAATTATTATCACAAAGGAAGCACTTATTTGACTACCATTTTGATAAAGAAATAGACTATTATCCACAGCACAGAAATCCTCTGAGGCCCAAGTGGTACCACCTCTCCTCCCCAAAGTTAAATGCGATTCTAACTTCTAACACAACATTTACTTTTGCTTTTTTTTTTTTTTTCTTTTTTTTTCTTTTTTTCTTTTTTTTTTATTTTTATTTTTTTATTTTTATTTTTTTTATTATATTTTAAGTTCTAGGGTACATGTGCGTAACGTGCAGGTTTGTTACATATGTATACTTATGCCATGTTGGTGTGCTGCACCTTTTAAAGTTTATAAAAATAGACTCGTAAAATACTATTTTTGCCAGGATGATTGTATTCTGCATTAGATTATAAAATTCATCCATGTTGTTGCATGTGGCTATGATTCACCTGTTTTCACTGTTGCATAGTGTCTACATTGTTTGACTCTGCTAAGGAAATTTGTCTGTTCTACTGTTGCTGGACATTTGGGGCTTTTGCATTTTTGGCTGTTATGAATAATGTTACTAAGAATATGCTTATACCTTTTACTAGGTGCACGTGTTTTGCTATCTATATGCATAGGAATGGCACTGCTAAGGCAACTGTAATGCCAAACAGTTTAACATGGCTGTAATAATTTATACTCACACAGCATTGTGCACGCAATCCAGCTACTCCATATCCTTGTTAAAATTCAACATTGTCAATCTGTACAATTTTAAGTATTGTGGTTGTGCAATGATATATCATTGTGGGTTTTGTCTAAATTTTCCTGATAACTAACAACTGAGTATCTTTTAATATGATGAGTAGACATCTGAATTCCCTCTTTCTGAAGTCTCTATTTAAGTCACTTGCCTTTTTCTCTTAGGTTATTGTCTTTTTCTTATTGATTTTCAGCACTTATTTTTATATACTGGATATGTATCCTTTGTTGGATGTATGTCTTGCCACTATCTTCTGCTACTCCATGGCTTGCCTTTTTACTCTCTAAATGGCATGCTTCGATGAAGTTCTTTTTTAAAATTAATTTTACTGTGTATGTTTGAGATTTATAACACAATGTTGTGAGATACATATAGATAGTAAAATGGTTACTGTGGTGAAGCAAATTAACGTATCTGTTATCTCACGTAGTTACTTTTTTATAACAACAGAAGCTTAAATTTATTTATTTGACAAAAATCCCCAATACAATTTTATTAACTATACCTCTCATGCTATATATTGTCTCTCTAGGTTTGTTCATCCTACATATTTGGTTCTTTGTATCATTTGACCTACATATTCCCCTCTCCACTCTGCTACCCTAATGATTCTTATTTATAAAGTAGTCTAATTCATCAGTTTTCCCATTAGTGTGCCAACGCTTTGTGTCCTATTTAATAAGTCTTTATGTCCTATTTAATAAGTCTATATTTTTATATATGCCAAAAATATAAAATATATGCATCTGTGTATTTAGCAAAAAGTGTCGGTATTTTTCCTGTTACGTGGGCCTCCACAATTCTTTTGTAAATGATAATTGAATATGCAGGGGTTGGGACTGTGGTAGTCAGGATTCTTAGATGACCCCTAAGTTCTCAGCTCCTAGTGTATACACATCTTCTAGTTATTTAGTGGAACATTATGTAGGTATTGCTATAAAGGGTTATGGCAGATATAATTAAGATGCCAAATCAGTTGAGTTTAAGATAAAGATATTATGTAGGTAATCTGACCTAATCACAAACCCTTTAGTGCTGGATTTATAGATCAGTAACAGGGAATTCAGGGACATTCATCCTGAGCAGGATTCTCTATTACTCACATTGAAGACAGAGGGGGCCATGTGGCATGGAATGTGGGTGGCTTCTAGGAGTTGAGACCAGAAAGCATGGAAATGAGAACTTCAGTCCTATAGCTGCAAAAACTGAATTTTCTCAGCAATAAGAATAAACTTGGAATTATATGTTTTTCCAGAGGTCCAGAAAAGAACTCAGTCCAATCTACGACTTGATTTCAGCTGTATGGTACCCTGAGCAGAGGACCCAGGTACACTGTGCTAGATTTCTGGCTTACAGAGCTCTGAGCTAATGAATGGCTATTGTATTAGGCTTCTAAGTTTGTGGTAATTTCTTCAGCAGCAATAGAAAACGAATATAAGGATTTGCATTATTGTTTACGTGTTGACCTAGCACAATTACTTAAAAATTTTCTTTCCCTACTGATCTTCAGTGGCAACATTCTAATAAATCAGTTTTTCTATTTGTCTTTCTTTGAACCCAGTTTGAAATTCGTAATTACTCCAGCTAAGTAATATTTCTTACACCTTATAGAGCAAGCCTTCCACCTTGTTATTCTCCTTTGAGAGTGTCTTTCCTCTTCTTGCCCTTTGTATTTCCATATACATTTTGGAAACATCAATAAATTACATAGGCTGTCCAGATTGATTTTGGAAGAATTGGCAACTGTGTAATATTCAGTCTTCCAATACATAAACATAATCTATAATTTATTTTTCATATTACAAACTCATGCAGGTTGGAATATGTTATTTTTCATGTACAATGACATATTTCTAAGTTTTATATTCTTTATCAACTGAAACTTTCAGTAGCTATTACACAAAAAACTCAAACTCAATATGTTCAAAATGGAAAACACCCTCATTTGTTCAAAAGTAATTACTTCATTCACTTGTGAATTAAATTCTTGTGAAAATTGTTGTGAAAATCATTATCAGTGTACTTCCTAGGTATTATAAAATGGAAAGTTGTTTATATTTATTTCTCCATGAAGCCAAAACTGAAATTCCTCAAGGAGGCATGGTAGATCAGGAATCTATCATTCTATTTAATTTCTCCATGAAGCCAGAAATGAAATTTCTCAGGGAGGAATCATAGATAGCTAAAACCTATTAGTTGTTTTTTACTTTTATGACTCTCTTTCACCTAAAAATTAATAATAAACCAAATCGTTTTCAGTTTATTAATCTGTCAGTTATGCGTACTCTTCTCTTTCATCTTTGTAATTGTTCTAGTTGAGTCCCTTTGAATTATTTCTCACCTGAACTACTCTAATAGCTTTCTAAATTGTTTTCTTCCTTCTATTTTCCACCTATCTCTTAAATATTTTCATGCTGATTCCAGGGCAATACCTTTTAAATCACAAATCTGATCATGACATTCCTTAATACCTGTTTAAAATTAGTCAGTGGTCCTCCATTTTCTTCAGTGTAAAATCCTTGAATATATGACACTTTATCCCACATTCTTGGAATTATTGGACCATCTTTTCATAGATTACTGATGCAATTACCTTCTACTAATCTTTCAAAGTATAACTAAAATGATCTTTTCCATAAATTTTGTGTGAGATTCCTTAATCTCAACTAGGTTCTTCAGCTGCAAAGAGTGTGGCTGGGGTACTTACAGAATTCTTAGGCAGTTTGCTTGAAGATTTTTACCGTTTTCCATTTTACGAGGATTTTGTTGAAGTTGTTGAAGACCCATTTATCCCTCAGGTCCTTTGATAAACAACAACAAATGAGATTTAAACTATTTTCAACTTGTCTGTTATTCTAGTAAGATTCCCTTTTCTCCTTGAGAGAAAGGTTGCACAATTGTACTCATTGGTTTTTATGATATAAAAATGCTACTAAAAATATGAATGAAAATTAACAAATGCTTAGGATGAGAAGTTTATGCTTTTACATCTCATTCCCTAGAAGTAGTATATAGCAATTACAATATAGAGTGTGTTTACAGCAAGATTTTTTTACTGTGTTTTAAAAATATATTTAACAAATATTAATTTAGAGCCTAGTACATGGGAGAAGATGTGTCAGTTGTTGAGATATGAAGAGTATATCACCTTCTCTTGTAAGAACATCTCTTTCAAGGAGTTTAAATTATCAACAGAAACAGAATACCATGATTAGTACTGTGATGGCCTGGTGTAAAAGGAGCTATCATGCCAAAGCAGATTCCCTGTGTTAGAAAGCTGTCATGGAGATAATTTCAAATCAGTGAAGTACACTATTTTCCACCTGCTTTTACCTACCTAAACCTATTTCCAATCACACCACATTTGGTTCAGTAGTGCTGTAAAATAATTGTTTATCTCTCTTTGATTTAATTTCAAATTCTATTTTAGGTTCAAGGAGTGCAAGTGTAGGTTTTTACATGGGTATATTGTGTGATGGTAAGGTTTGGAATATGGGTGACCCTTCACCCAGGTAGTGAACATAGTAACTGATAGGTAGTTTTTAGTCTACACCCCCACTGCCTAATAGTCCTCAGTATCTCTTGTTCCCATCTTTATGTCTGGGTATACTCAATGTTTAGCTCCCACTAAGTGAGAAGATGCAGTAATTGGTTTTCTGTTTCTGCATTAACTTGTTTAGGATAATAGTCCCCAGCTACATCAGTGTTGCTGGGGGACATGATTTCATTCCTTTTTATGATTGCACAATGTTTGATGGTATATATGTACCACATTTTCTTGCTTCAATCTGCCATTGATAGGCATTTAGATTGATTCCATGTCTTTGCTATTGTGAATAGTGCTGTGACAAATGTATTAGTGTAGGTGTCTTGTTGGTAGAACAAATTTATTTTCTTTTGGATTTATACACAGTGATCTGATTGCTGGATTGAATGATAGTTCTGTTTTGAGTTATTTCAGAAATCTCTAAACTGCTTTCCATAGTGGATGAGTGAATTTACATTTCTACCAACAGTGTAGAAGTGTTATCTTTTCTCTGTAGCCTTGCCAGCATCTGTGATTCTTTAACATTTTAATAACAACCATTCTGACTGTGGTTTTGATATGCATATCTCTGATGATTAGTGATAATGAGCACTTTTTCGTATGTTTGTTGGTCGTGTGTGTGTCCACTAAGAAGTATTTGTTCCTGTCCTTTGTCCATTTTTAAGGGGATTACTTTGTTTCTTGCTTGCTGATTTACGTTTCTTATAGATTCTGGATATTAGACCTATGTCAGAGGCATAGTTTGTGAATGTTTTCTACCCTTCTAATAGGTTGACGATTTGCTGCACTGATATTTTCTTTTACTGTGCAGAAGCTCCTTATTTTTTTTCCAAGTTAGGATTTTTTATTTTAAATTTAGAAGATCTGACAAGCTATAATTGCATACATGAAAGAATTGTTCATTCAGAATATTTCTGTCAAATGTTTACTATTTGCCCACTGAATGCCTATGTTGCTAGAGATTCTAATTAATTCATTCAATTAATAGAAGTGAGATGGATACCTCTTCTAATGTAACTGGAGGAATTAGGGGGTTGAAGAGGAGATGCAGGAGGAGAAGAGTAAAGGTTTGATTATATAAAATGACAGAACTGACTATGGATTCATAAATGGATTGTTAGAAGACATCGAGTGCCCTTTTTGAGTTGCATAAAATTGAGCAATCTAGGTATAGGAGGAAAGAAGTTAGACAGGATTAGGATTTGCTCTTTAGTATAATGAAAAGACAGCAGGGTCAGAAATTAGGTCTCAAGTGAGGGAATGATTGAAACAGGGTATGAGGTTTAGGATAGTGAAGACAAGAATAGTAATGTTGGAAAATACAGTTGGACCCTGGTTCCCACGATCTCAAAGAAGTTGAAGACTAGATTTTATTTGGATAAGGGGATGTTAGAGAAGCATTGGAAAGATTTAATTTGGGAGGAAAGAAATAGTAAGTTTGTATTTTACACCTGGGTATGGAACCAACTGAAAGGAAAACTGAGGACTGAATTGGATGCATTAATACCACATGTTCTCACTTATAAATGGGAGCTAAACAATGACAACACATGGAGACAAGGAGGGGAACAACAGATACTGGAATTTACTTGAGAGTGAAGGGTGGAAGGAGGGAGAGGATTGGAAACAATTCCTATTGGGTACTATGCTTATTACCTGGGTGATGAAATAAGCTGTACACCAAAGCCCTGAGACACGCAGTTTACCAATGTAACAAACCTGCATATGTACCCCTGAACCTAAAATAAAAGTTATAATAAAAACAAAAGACATGAGAGAGCTTGTTCTCTCTCTTTCTGCTCTCTGTCATGAGGATACAGGAAGAACATCATCTAGAAACCGGCACTCATGCCCTCACCAGATGCTGAATCTGCCAGAACCTTAATCTTGGACTTCCCTGTCTCCAGAACTATGAGAAATACATTTCTATTATTTAAGCCACCCAGTCTGTTATTCTGTTATAGAAGCCCAAACTAGGACACTCCTAATTATTAAACCTGTATTCTATAAACAGCTTTATCAAAAGTAAAGCTGATATTCTGATCAGCTGGTTTTCTGTTACTGTGTTAGTTTGCTGAGGATAATGGCCTCCAGCTCCATTCATGTTCCTGCAGAGAACATGATCTCATTGCTTTTCTATGGCTGCATAGTATTCCATGGTGCATATGTACCACTTTTTGAGATTCAGTTTTTCATTGATGGGCATTTAGATTGATTCCATATTTTTGCTATGATATTAGTGCTGCAATGAACGTAACTTGTGTATATGTCTTTATGGTAGAATGATTTATATTTTGGGGGCATATATCCAATAATGGGATTTCTGGGTCAAATGGTAATTCTGTTTCAAGTTCTTTGAGGAATCACCATGCTGCTTTCCACAATGGCTGAACTAATTTGCAGTCCCCTCAGCAATGTATAAGTATTCCCTTTTCTCTACAACCTCACCAGCACCTATTTTTTTAGTTTTTAACAACAGCCTTTCTGGCTAGTGTGAGATGATATCTCATTGTGGTTTTGATTTGCATTTCTCTAATGATTCATAATGCTGAGCACTTTTTAATTTTTATTGGCTGCATGTATATCTTTTTTTGAAGAGCATCTGTTCATGTCCTTTGCCCACTTTTTAATGGGGTTGTTTGATTTTGCTTGTAAATTTGTTTAAGTTCCTCATAGATCCTGGATTTTAGACATTGGTCAGATGCAACGTTTGCAAAAGTCTTCTCACATTCTGTAGGTTGTCTGCTTACTCTGTTGACAATTTCTTTTGCTGTGCAGAAGCTCTTTAGTTTAATTAGGTCCTATTTGTCAATTTTGTTTTTGTTGCAATGGATTTTGGCATCTTCATCATGAGATCTTTGCCCGTTTCTATGTCCAGAATGGTATTTACTAGTTTATCTTCTAGGGTTTTTAATAGTTTTGGGTTTTACATTTAAGTCTTTAATTCCTCTTGAGTTGATTTCTATATATGGTATAAGGAAGGTGTCCAGTTTCAATCTTCTGCATATGGCTAACCAGTTATTCTGGCACCATTTATTGAATAAAGGGTCTTTCCCACATTGCTTGTTTTAGTTGACTTTGTCAAAGATCATGTTGCTGTAGGTGTGCAGCATTAATTGTGGGCTTTCCATTCTGTTCAACTGGGCTATGTGTTTCTTTTTTACCAGTACCTTGCTATTTTGGTTACTGTAGCCTTGTAATATAGTTTGAAGTTGGGTAACATAATCCCTCCAGCTTTGTTCTTTTTGTTTAGGATTGTCTTGGTCATTCAGGATCCTTCTTGTTTCCATATGAATTTTAAAATAGTTTTTCTAATCCTGTAAATAATGCCTTTGGTAATTTGATAGAAATATCATTGAATCTATAAAGTGCTTTGGGCTGTATGGCTATTATAATAATATTGATTCTTTCTATCCACTAGCCTAGAATATTTTTCCATTTGTCTGTGTTGTCTCTGATTTCTTCCAGCAGTATTTTGTAATTCTCTGTAGAGATCTTTTACCTTTTTGGTTAGCTGTATTCCTAGTATTTTATTCTTTTTTTGACTATTGTGAATAGGATTGCATTTCTGATTTGGCTCTCACCTTGGTGGTTACTGGTGCCTAGAAATGCTACTGATATTTTTGTACATTGATTTTGTATCCTGAAACCTTACTGAAATTATATATCAGTTGTAGGATACTTTTGGTGGAATCTTTAGGATTTTCTAGGTATAATATCATATCATCAGTTAAAAGAGATAATTTGACTTCTTTTTTCCTGTTTAGGTGCCTCTTATTTCTTTCTTGTGCTTGATTGCTTTGGCTAGGGCTTCCAGGACTACATTGAATAGGAGTGGTGAGAGTTGCTATCCAACTGAGAAGTTGGTATCCTTCTCAGTCCTTAAGGGGAAGGGTACAATAAGATTTTGGCTGTTGGCTTTTCATAGGTGGCTCTTTTTATTTTGAGGTATATTCATTTGATGCCTAATCTGTTGAGGGTTTTTATCATGAAGGAATATTGGATTTTATGAAAAGCTTTTTCTGAATCTATTGAGATAATTATGTTTTTGTTTTTAATTATGTTTATGTTGTGAATCACATTTATTTATTTGCATATGTTGAACCAACCTTGCATCCCAGGCATAAAACCAACTTAATCATGGTAAATTAACTTTATAATATGTCACTGGATTTGGTTTGCCAGTATTTTATTGAGGATTTTTGCATTTATGTTCATCAGAGAAATTGGCCTGAATTTTCCTTTTTGTTGTCATTTTTCTACCAGCTTTTGGTATCAAGCTGATGCTGGCTTCAGAGAATGAGTTAGAGAGGGGCCCCTACTTTTTGATATTTTTTTGAATAGTTTCAGAAAGATGGAACCATTCTGTATACATCTGGTAGAATTTGGCTATGAATCCATCTGGTCCAGGGCTTTTTCTTGGTTGGTAGGCTTTTTGTGACTGATTCAATTTGGGAACTTTTCATTGGCCTGTTCAAGTATTCATTTTCTTCCTGGTTTAATCTTGGAGGGTTGTGTATTTCCAGGAATTTATCCATTTCCTCTGGATTTTCTAACTTTTGTGCACAGAGGTGTTCATAATAGTCTCTGAAAATATCTTGTATTTCTGTAGTATTGACTGTAATATCATATTTGTCATTTATGATTGTGTTTATTTGGATTTATTTCCATTAATCTAGCTAATAGTCTATCAATCTTATTTATTCTTTTGAAAAATCAATTACTGGTTTCATTGCTTTTTATAGATTTTTGCATCTCAATTTCATTCAGTTATTCTCTGATTTCATTATTTCTTTTCTTCTGCTAGCTTTTTGAATTGCCACATTTCCTGCACTAATTCTTTCACATCTGAGACAACTGTGGAATAAGTTGAGTATAGTCAACTGACTTCACTTTTCAGTGTTTTCAGAAGGCCAAGACTCTCTACAGAGTCTATATTTGTGGGTGAATTAGTTCCCTGGGTTTCACAGGTAATACCTATTGGCAGAATATTTTTGCTGTTGTAATTTGGGCTGTGAACCAGTAGATGATGCTTAAGAGTGATGGCCAACAGATATGCTGTTACTCAGCTATGCAGTTCTTTTGTATTCCAGCACATTTGCAGCAGCACTCAATGGTGGGAGATGGGGAAAGAAGTGACCTCCTCATCATATTCACTCCTGGGCATTGGGTAAGCTCCCTCCAATCACTGGCACCATACCTGTGTTTCCTTTGTTAAATGTTCCATGCAACAGTGATATAGTTTGGCTCTGTGTCCCCACCCAAATCTCATTTAGAATTATAATCCCCACGTGTCGAGGAAGGGACCTAGTGGGAGGTGATTGGATCATGGGGGTGGTTTCTCTCATGCTGTTCTCATGGTAGTGAGGGAGTTCTCATGAGATTTGTTTGTTTGATAAGTGTCTGGTATTTCCCCTTCTTGATCCTTCTCTCTCCTGACACCCTGTGAAGGTGACTGCGTCCCCTTTGCCTTCTGCCATAACTGTAAGTTTCCTAAAGCCTCCCCAGCCATGCAGAACTGTGAGTCAATTAAACCTCTTTCCTTTACAAATTACCCAGTTTCAGGTATTTCTTTATAGCAGTGAAAAAATGGACACACACGAATTCCTCAGGCAAAAGCCACCCTTCCAGGACCAACCCTGTGGCAGGAGACACACCCTATTCTTGCATCAACCCGGAATCCCATGCCTCTTCCCCCTTGCAGTGCTCTGAGAGTGAAGACTCCTCTCATGCTTAAGCATCAACCACAGATCTCTGCTAGACAGTCCTGACCTGTGCACAGCAGCCCTAGGGCATTGGGACCAGCTCATAGCTCCATCATCTGGCCTGTCAGGGTCAGGCACCAGCAGTGCTGGGAGATCTAAAGTTTTCCCAGGCCACTGGGAAGTACTCAGGTGTGGCCACCAGCAAAGCACCCAGGATGAGCAGCAGAGGTGGTGCTGTGCACATGCTCCTGTGGGAGTGGCCAGGCAGGGGTTTGGGGAGGGGCTATCAGGCAGGAAGCCCTGCAGAATAGACATGACCTAGTCCCCTGAGAAAGTCAGCGCTGCTCTCTCTTGGCCCTGAGGTCAGGTGGGGTATGAGCATCTCAGAGGAATATGGGGAACCTTGGGGATAGGTACCTATGGCCACATTCTGCTGCAGCTTTCCTGCACACAAAAGTCTCTGTGTTCTGAGCAGGCTGGAACTCTGTCCCTCCTGGAGCTCTGTCTCTGCCTACTCATTGGGCAGATCTCTCTGACAGTTCAAATGTCTATGGGGGACATGGGATCTCTTGCATGTAGAATCCCAGAAGTCTGTGGCAAGAGTGGACTGCCCTACCTTTCCTTTCCTTACCCCTTGCCTCAGAGCCACTCAGGGCCAGGAACCAACCCTAGCATTCAGCAACCCCTCGCAGGGCTCCCAGCTTCCTCCCTCTTTTGCCTTTGTGTCTGTGTCACCTCTGCACTGACACTTGGTGTTTCCTCTCTGAAGTGTGTTCTAAGTGTTCTAAGTGTGTTGGTTTACTCGATAGTTTGGTCACTCCCAGGGGGAACAGTGTGTCCTGGCTGTGTCTTGTTAGCCATCTTCTGTCTCTCCTCATTTAAGTTGTTTATCAAATATTTTAAATAATACAATGTAAGAAATACTTTTCAAGACAAGGTGTTTAATATACTGATAAGAGGGATGGCAAAAAATCCCATATACAAAAATGAAAAATTAGAGACCCAGTTGCATTAAAATATGATATTAAGAACTATCATTTTATGTGTCTGACATAACTCACAATAAAAGGACAAAAACAATATATTTGAAATAGAATAAAGATTAAATGTAAGAGACAAACCTATACAAATCTTATGATTTATGGCATAAGTTATTTATAATTTAGAAAACTCACAAAATTCACAAAACATCAAGGAAAAGGCAGTAATTTTCCTACATTAAATGAATGACATCTGTTCATGAAAAGACCCCACAGAGAAAGTGTAAGAACAAGACACATAATTTATGAACTGGGAGAGAGTATATGTAAAAATAGATCTGATTAAGAATTTGTATCCAAAATATACAAAGAATTTCTCTAACTCAATAATCCAAAAACAAGCAACTCAATTTAAAATGAGCACAGATTATAAAAAAGCATTTTACAGAAAATAACACATTAAAGGGCAGATGCCAACTGCAAGCTCAGGGAATTGCTTATGGTAAATGTGATCAGCTGTGGTTTCACAGCTGACAAAATGATAACAGTTAAAATTTGAGGATTATGAGTGGGAGTTATGATGTCTAGTAACCTGAACTCTTATACAAGTTATTGAGAGTATGGATTTTTACAAGCAATTTGGAAAAAAATTGGCATTAGATAGTAAAGTTGAAGATGTCTAAAATCTATGATTCAGCAATTCTACACTTGGGTTTAGATAAGCTGTATTCGTGTGCCTGAAGCCATGTACCAGATGATCCACAGCAGTATTGCTCCTAATAGCTTCTAACTGAAAATAAATCAAATATTATTAATTTTAGAATAGTGAAATTAAATATAGTCACGTTTAGTGCCATGACTGGATCACTGAAAAATAATATTGCATAAAAATATAAGTTGACAAAAACATAAGATATAATCACTTAGAGAAACTTAAAAACATGCAAAACTAAACATCCTATTGTTCAGGGGAAACAATATGAATGAAAATAGTATTTTTTTAAGTCCCAAAGATGACTAACATGAAATTCGTGGCAGTGGTTATTTCTAAAGAGGGAGAAAGGAGGAAGACTCAGGGGCACACAGAGGACATATATACGGCTAATAGAAGCATTTTCATTCTTAATCTGTGTCAAACTGTGTACCATGCATACAGTTTAAAAGTATTATCTTTCAGCTGCAAAAACAATAAAATACTTAGGAATATATCTAACCAAGGAGGTGAAAGACCTCTACAGGAAAACTACAAAACACTGCTGAAAGAAATCATAGATGACGCAAACAAATGGAAACACATCCCATGATCATTGACAGATAGAGTCAATACTGTTAAAATGGCCATACTGCCAAAAACATTAGGCAAATTCAAGGAAATTCTCATTAAAATACGACCATCATTCTTCACAGAACTTGAAAAAACAATCCTAAAATTCGTATGGAACCATAAAAGACCCTGCATCACCAAAGCAGGACCAAGCAAAAAGAACAAATCTGGAGGCATATTACCCAACTTCAAACTATAAGGTTATAGTCACCAAAACAACATGGTACTGGCATAAAAATAGACCAATGAAATGAAATAGAGAACCCAGAAATAAAGCCAAATACATACAGCCAACTGATCTTCAACAAAGCAAACAAAAACATGAAGTGGGGAAAGAACAGCCTATTCAACAAATGGTGCTGGGATAATTGGCAAGTCAAATGTAGGAGAATGAAACTGGATCCTTATCTCTCACTTTATACAAAAATCAACTCAAGATGGATCAAAGACTTAAATCTAAGCCCTGAAACAATAAAAATACTTTCCAAAGATAACTTAGGAAAACCTCTTCTAGACATAGGCTTCGGCAACGACTTCATGACCAAGAACCCAAAAGCAAATGCAACAAAAACAAAGAGAAGTAGACAGGACTGACTTAAACTAAAAGGCTTCTGCACAGCAAAAGAGATAATCGTCAGAGTTAACAGACAACCCACAGAGTGGGAGAAAATCTTCACAATATACACATCTGACAAAGGACTAATATCCATAATC
Source organism: Rhinopithecus roxellana (assembly GCF_007565055.1). Taxonomy (NCBI): domain Eukaryota; kingdom Metazoa; phylum Chordata; class Mammalia; order Primates; family Cercopithecidae; genus Rhinopithecus; species Rhinopithecus roxellana. The sequence goes on along the minus strand of NC_044569.1, from coordinate 65,029,055 downwards.
TACAACAAGCTCAAATCAGAAAAGAAAAATACAAACAATCCCATCAAAAACTCAGCTAAGAACATGAATAGACAATTCTCCAAAGAAGATACACAGATAGCCAACAAGCATATAGAAAAATGCTGAACACCACTGATCATCAGGGAAGTGCAAATGAAAACAAAAATGCGATACCACCTTATTCCTGCAAGAATGGTCATAATCAAAAAACAAAGAAATAGTAGATGTTGTCCTGGATGTAGCGAAAAGGGAACACTTTTACACTGCTGGTGGGAATGTAAACTAGTACAATCACTATGGAAAACTATGGAGATTCTTTAAATAACTAAAAAACTAAAGTAGAACTACCATTCATTCTAGCAGTCGCACAACTGGGTATTTATCCAAAGAAAAAGAAGTCATATAAAAAAGACACTTGCACATGCATGTTTATAGCAGCACAATTTTCTTTTTTTTTTTTTTTCTTTTTTCTTTTTTTTTTTTTCATTATACTTTAAGTTCTAGGGTACATGTGCATAACGTGCAGGTTTGTTACATATGTATACTTTGCCATGTTGGTGTGCTGCACCCATCAACTCGTCAGCACCCATCAATTCATCATTTATGTCATGTATAACTCCCCAATGCAATCCCTCCCACCTCCCCCCTCCCCCCTCCCCATGATAGGCCCCAGTGCGTGATGTTCCCCTTCCCGAGTCCAAGTGATCTCATTGTTCAGTTCCCACCTATGAGTGAGAACATGCAGTGTTTGGTTTTCTGTTCTTGTGATAGTTTGCTAAGAATGATGGTTTCCAGCTGCATCCATGTCCCTACAAAGGACGCAAACTCATCCTTTTTTATGGCTGCATAGTATTCCATGGTGTATATGTGCCACATTTTCTTAATCCAGTCTGTCACAGATGGACATTTGGGTTGATTCCAAGTCTTTGCTATTGTGAATAGTGCCGCAATAAACATACGTGTACATGTGTCTTTGTAGTAGAATAATTTATAATCCTTTGGGTATATACCCAGTAGTGGGATGGCTGGGTCATATGGTACATCTAGTTCTAGATCCTTGAGGAATTGCCATACTGTTTTCCATAATGGTTGAACTAGTTTACAATCCCACCAACAGTGTAAAAGTGTTCCTATTTCTCCACATCCTCTCCAACACCTGTTGTTTCCTGACTTCTTAATGATTGTCATTCTAACTGGTGTGAGATGGTATCTCATTGTGGTTTTGATTTGCATTTCTCTGATGGCGAGTGATGATGAGCATTTTTTCATGTGTCTGTTGGCTGTATGAATATCTTCTTTTGAGAAATGTCTGTTCATATCCTTTCCCCACTTTTTGATGGGGTTGTTTGTTTTTTTCTCGTATATTTGTTTGAGTTCTTTGTAGATTCTGGATATTAGCCCTTTGTCAGATGAGTAGGTTGCAAAAATTTTCTCCCATTCTGTAGGTTGCCTGTTCACTCTGATGGTAGTTTCTTTTGCTGTGCAAAAGCTCTTTAGTTTAATTAGATCCCATTTGTCAATTTTTGCTTTTGCTGCCGTTGCTTTTGGTGTTTTAGACATGAAGTCCTTGCCCATGCCTATGTCCTGAATGGTACTACCTAGGTTTTCTTCTAGGGTTTTTATGGTATTAGGTCTAACATTTAAGTCTCTAATCCATCTTGAATTAATCTTCGTATAAGGGGTAAGGAAAGGATCCAGTTTCAGCTTTCTACTTATGGCTAGCCAATTTTCCCAGCACCATTTATTAAATAGGGAATCCTTTCCCCATTTCTTGTTTCTCTCAGGTTTGTCAAAGATCAGATGGCTGTAGATGTGCAGTATTATTTCTGAGGACTCTGTTCTGTTCCATTGGTCTATATCTCTGTTTTGGTACCAGTACCATGCTGTTTTGGTTACTGTAGCCTTGTAGTATAGTTTGAAGTCAGGAAGCGTGACGCCTCCAGCTTTGTCCTTTTGACTTAGGATTGTCTTGGCAATGCGGGCTCTTTTTTGGTTCCATATGAACTTTAAAGCAGTTTTTTCCAATTCTGTGAAGAAACTCATTGGTAGCTTGATGGGGATGGCATTGAATCTATAAATAACCTTGGGGAGTATGGCCATTTTCACGATATTGATTCTTCCTATCCATGAGCATGGTATGTTCTTCCATTTGTTTGTGTCCTCTTTTATTTCACTGAGCAGTGGTTTGTAGTTCTCCTTGAAGAGGTGCTTTACATCCCTTGTAAGCTGGATTCCTAGGTATTTTATTCTCTTTGAAGCAATTGTGAATGGAAGTTCATTCCTGATTTGGCTCTCTGCTTGTCTGTTACTGGTGTATAAGAATGCTTGTGATTTTTGCACATTAATTTTGTATCCTGAGACTTTGCTGAAGTTGCTTATCAGCTTAAGGAGATTTTAGGCTGAGACGATGGGGTTTTCTAAATATACAATCATATCATCTGCAAACAGGGACAATTTGACTTCTTCTTTTCCTAACTGGATACCCTTGATTTCTTTCTCTTGCCTGATTGCCCTAGCCAGAACTTCCAACACTATGTTGAATAGGAGTGGTGAGAGAGGGCATCCCTGTCTTGTGCCAGTTTTCAAAGGGAATTTTTCCAGTTTTTGCCCATTCAGTATGATATTAGCTGTGGGTTTGTCATAAATAGCTCTTATTATTTTGAGTTACGTTCCATCAATACCGAATTTATTGAGCGTTTTTAGCATGAAGGGCTGTTGAATTTTGTCAAAAGCCTTTTCTGCATCTATTGAGACAATCATGTGGTTCCTGTCTTTGGTTCTGTTTATATGCTGGATTACGTTTATTGATTTGCGAATGTTGAACCAGCCTTGCATCCCAGGGATGAAGCCCACTTGATCATGGTGGATAAGCTTTTTGATGTGCTGCTGAATCCGGTTTGCCAGTGTGTTATTGAGGATTTTTGCATCAATGTTCATCAGGGATATTGGTCTAAAATTCTCTTTTTTTGTTGTGTCTCTGCCAGGCTTTGGTATCAGGATGATGTTGGCCTCATAAAATGAGTTAGGGAGGATTCCCTCTTTTTCTATTGATTGGAATAGTTTCAGAAGGAATGGTACCAGCTCCTCCTTGTACCTCTGGTAGAATTCAGCTGTGAATCCATCTGGTCCTGGACTTTTTTTGGTGGGTAGGCTATTAATTGTTGCCTCAATTTCAGAGCCTGCTATTGGTCTATTCAGGGATTCAACTTCTTCCTGGTTTAGCCTTGGGAGAGTGTAAGTGTCCAGGAATTTATCCATTTCTTCTAGATTTTCTAGTTGATTTGCGTAGAGGCGTTTATAGTATTCTCTGATGGTAGTTTGTATTTCTGTGGGGTCAGTGGTGATATCCCCTTTATCATTTTTTATTGCATCTATTTGATTCCTCTCTCTTTTCTTCTTTATTAGCCTTGCTAGCGGTCTGTCAATTTTGTTGATCTTTTCAAAAAACCAACTCCTAGATTCATTGATTTTTTGGAGGGTTTTTTGTGTCTCTATCTCCTTCAGTTCGGCTCTGATCTTAGTTATTTCTTGCCTTCTGCTAGCTTTTGAATGTGTTTGCTCTTGCCTCTCTAGTTCTTTTAATTGTGATGTTAGAGTGTCCATTTTAGATCTTTCCTGCTTTCTCTTGTGGGCATTTAGTGCTATAAATTTCCCTCTACACACTGCTTTAAATGTGTCCCAGAGATTCTGGTATGTTGTATCTTTGTTCTCATTGGTTTCAAAGATCATCTTTATTTCCGCTTTCATTTCGTTATGTACCCAGTAGTCATTCAGGAGCAGGTTGTTCAGTTTCCATGTAGTTGAGCGGTTTTGATTGAGTTTCTTAGTCCTGAGTTCTAGTTTGATTGCACTGTGGTCTGAGAGACAGTTTGTTATAATTTCTGTTCTTTTACATTTGCTGAGGGGTGCTTTACTTCCAATTATGTGGTCAATTTTGGAATAAGTACGATGTGGTGCTGAGAAGAATGTATATTCTGTTGATTTGGGGTGGAGAGTTCTATAGATATCTATTAGGTCCGCTTGGTGCAGAGATGAGTTCAATTCCTGGATATCCTTGTTAACTTTCTGTCTCGTTGATCTGTCTAATGTTGACAGTGGAGTGTTGAAGTCTCCCATTATTATTGTATGGGAGTCTAAGTCTCTTTGTAAGTCTCTAAGGACTTGCTTTATGAATCTGGGTGCTCCTGTATTGGGTGCATATATATTTAGGAGAGTTAGCTCTTCCTGTTGAATTGATCCCTTTACCATTATGTAATGGCCTTCTTTGTCTCTTTTGATCTTTGATGGTTTCAAGTCTGTTTTATCAGAGACAAGGATTGCAACCCCTGCTTTTTTTTGTTCTCCATTTGCTTGGTAGATCTTCCTCCATCCCTTTATTTTGAGCCTATGTATGTCTCTGCATGTGAGATGGGTCTCCTGAATACAGCAGACTGATGGGTCTTGACTCTTTATCCAGTTTGCCAGTCTGTGTCTTTTAATTGGAGCATTTAGTCCATTAACATTTAAGGTTAATATTGTTATGTGTGAACTTGATCCTGCCATTATGATATTAACTGGTTATTTTGCTCGTTAGTTGATGCAGTTTCTTCCTAGCCTCGATGGTCTTTAAATTTTGGCATGTTTTTGCGATGGCTGGTACCAGTTGTTCCTTTCCATGTTTAGGGCTTCCTTCAGGGTCTCTTGTAAGGCAGGCCTGGTGGTGACAAAATCTCTAAGCATTTGCTTATCTGTAAAGGATTTTATTTCTCCTTCACTTATGAAACTTAGTTTGGCTGGATATGAAATTCTGGGTTTAAAATTCTTTTCTTTAAGAACGTTGAATATTGGCCCCCACTCTCTTCTGGCTTGTAGAGTTTCTGCCGAGAGATCTGCTGTTAGTCTGATGGGCTTCCCTTTGTGTGTAACCCGACCTTTCTCTCTGGCTGCCCTTAAGATTTTTTCCTTCATTTCAACTTTGGTGAATCTGGCAATTATGTGTCTTGGAGTTGCTCTTCTGGAGGAGTATCTTTGTGGCGTTCTCTGTATTTCCTGAATTTGAATGTTGGCCTGCCCTACTAGGTTGGGGAAGTTCTCCTGGATGATATCCTGAAGAGTGTTTTCCAACTTGGTTCCATTTTCCCCCTCACTTTCAGGCACCCCAATCAGACGTAGATTTGGTCTTTTTACGTAATCCCATACTTCTTGCAGGCTTTGCTCATTTCTTTTTCTTCTTTTTTCTTTTGGTTTCTCTTCTCGCTTCATTTCATTCATTTGATCTTCAATCGCTGATACTCTTTCTTCCAATTGATCGAGTCGGTTACTGAAGCTTGTGCATTTGTCACGTATTTCTCGTGTCATGGTTTTCATCTCTGTCATTTCGTTTATGATCTTCTCTGCATTAATTAGTCTAGCTGTCAATTCTTCCACTCTTTTTTCAAGATTTTTAATTTCTTTGCGCTGGGTACGTAATTCCTCCTTTAGCTCTGAGAAGTTTGATGGACTGAAGCCTTCTTCTCTCCTCTTGTCCAAGTCATTCTCTGACCAGCTTTGATCCGTTGCTGGCGATGGGCTGCGCTCCTTTGCAGGGGGAGATGCGCTCTTATTTTTTGAATTTCCAGCTTTTCTGCCCTGCTTCTTCCCCATCTTTGTTGTTTTATCTGTCTCTGGTCTTTGATGGTGGTGACGTACTGATGGGGTTTTGGTATAGGTGTCCTTCCTGTTTGATAGTTTTCCTTCTGACAGTCAGAAGGACTGTCTGTTGGTCTGTTGGAGATTGCTTGAGGTCCACTCCAGACCCTGTTTGCCTGGGTATCAGCAGCAGAGGTTGCCGAAGATAGAATATTGCTGAACAGCGAGTGTACCTGTCTGATTCTTCCTTTGGAAGTTTCCTCTCAGTGGTGTACTCCACCCTGTGAGGTGTGGGGTGTCAGACTGCCCCTAGTGGGGGATTTCTCCCAGCTAGGCTACTCAGGGGTCAGGGACACACCTGAGCAGGCAGTCTGTCCGTTCTCAGATCTCAACCTCCGCGTTGGGAGATCCACAGCTCTCCCCAAAGCTGTCAGACGGAGTCGTTCGCGTCTGCACCGGCTCCCGCTACTTCCCCTGTTGGTCTTCAGCTGTGCGCTGTCCCCAGAGGTGGAGTCTACAGAGACAGGCAGGCTTCCTTGAGCTGCTGTGAGCTCCACCCAGTTCGAGCTTCCCAGCGGCTTTGTTTACCTACTTAAGCCTCAGCAATGGCGGGTGCCCCTCCCCCAGCCTCGCTGCTGCCTTGGGGATAGATCACCGCAGACTGCTGTGTTAGCAGTGAGGGAGGCTCCGTGGGCGTGGGACCCTCCCGGCCAGGTGTGGGATATATTCTCCTGGTGTGCCTGTATGCTTACAGCGCAGTATTGGGGTGGGAGTTACCCGATTTTCCAGGTGTTGTGTGTCTCAGTTCCCCTGGCTAGGAAAACGGATCCCCTTCCCCCTTGCGCTTCCAGGTGAGGCGATGCCTCACCCTGCTTCAGCTCTCGCTGGTCAGGCTGCAGCAGCTGACCAGCACCGATTGTCCGGCACTCCCTAGTGAGATGACCCCAGTACCTCAGTTGAAAATGCAGAAATCACCGGTCTTCTGTGTCGCTCGCGCTGGGAGTTCACAATTTTCAACTACAAAAATATGAAACTGGTCCAAATGCCCATCAATCAATGAGTGGATAAAGAACATGTGATATATATATATACACACACAACATATATGTATGCATATGTACACATATGTACATATAATATATGTACATATATAATTAATAACATGTTAATATTATATAATATATAATATAATTATTAATATAATATATATGTAATATATAATGTAATTAATATATATAATATATGTATGTATATATACACACACATATATACACCGTGGAATACTACTCACCGATAAAAAGGAATGAAATGATGGCGCTCGCAGCAACCTGGCTGGAATTGTAAACTATTATTCTAAATGAAGTAACTCAGGAATGGAAAACCGAACATCATGTGTTCTTACTCACAAGTGGGAGCTAAGTTAGGGGACACAAAGGCATAAGAGTGATACAATAGACTTTGGGGACTAGAGAAAGGGTGGGAGAGGGTGAGGGATAAAAGAATACATATGGGTACAGTGTACACTGCTTGGGTGATGAGTGCAACAAAATCTCAGAATTCACTGCCAAAGAACTTATTCATGTAACCAAATACCACCTGTTCCCCCAAAACCTATTTAAATAAAAAATAAATTAAAAAGAAGAAAACAAAGAAAAATATTTTTTCACTCAACTTGTAATAATTTTTTAAAGTGATAGTAATAAAAATCCACCTAATTGAAAAAATTGTGAACCCACAGTTTGAAACGACTCTTATCCTGAGGAAAAAATGTCACATAGCAATTGACACCAAGTCATATCCTAGGTAAGCTATTAAAGTGATGGAAGAAAATTCTAGGCAGAAAATGCTAGTCAGCCCCTGAGCGGGGGAAATATGTTTGACATTATCTTTTTCTGTGGGGACCTTCAGTATTAGACTATGTTAGAGTAATGCTTACAAAGTACTGAATAAAAGAAAATGTCCTTCAGAATGTCACATCCAGGCAAGATTCTATTCTATGTGAAGATAAAGCATATATTCAGAATTATGCAAGGACTTGGAGAATTTAATTTTTGTGAATATTTTTAAAAAATATCACTTGATGATGACATCAAGCCATCCATTATACAAATCCAAATGACTGAGGAATTGACAAGCTTTGGTTAAAAAAAAAAAAGAAATAATTAACATTGTCTATATGAATATGAAAGTAAGAGGAAAAAACTCTGAAATGTGTTGACAGGACATACAAATATTATAAACCTTACTATGAAAAATAATATAATAAATAGAAGAGATTTGGGGTAACTGAGGAAGAAAAAATTGTTGAAAAGTTAAATTTTTCATCATTCTTGGTAGCAAGTAAACAGTGTCTAAAATTCAAACGTGTACCTAAAATGTAGTGAGTCCAACATTATAATGTTTGTGTTAATCATTGTTATTAGCTAGTGCAATCTTTTAGGAAATAATCTATATTCTATATAAAATATTTATTGTAAGTTTTAGCTTCCTCTGTTTTATTTCACAATCCTTTTATTTTAAATTGATGAAATAACATGTAGCTTTTAAAAATTAAAATATAACCTATGAAGAAATATTACAGTATTTTATAAAACATTCTGTTTTTATGTCAGCTTGTAAATAGATCTTTTAAAAATGTATCTATTATTTAAGGAACTTATTTTCTGAATGGTGGGATTTGTGTCGTTTTTTCTCTGTTTTTGCTTTATCCAAGTTACGTAATTATCAAAAGACATAGTTTTACAGAAATGATAGTCACATCTTAAAAAATGCTTATACATTTTTATCCAGTAAGTTTTCCTTTAGGAATCTGTCTTATAGTGATTCTCACAGAACATAGTTAAAAGGGTAGGCTTGTAAAGTTTACCTGCTTCTGGTGAGACCACCCTTGCCTGTACAAATGCTCCATTGTTACTCTTTTTGTTCTATTTTACCCTGATACAAAACTAGACAAACATTACAAGAAAAAAAATACAGACCATTGTTCTGAGAGAAGTGAGCTACATGAGAAATGATTTTGTGCTTCCACTCTTAGATTCATTATGTCATGTTCTACCTTTCTGTTTGCCTCTACTCAGTAAGAAATGCATGTCTTCTAGATAGTCCTCCCCATTCCTGCTGTCACCCCACAAAGCCATGCTCTGTGCATCCGTGTGTATTCCTTTCTCACCTTCTCACACTGGCACATGCAAATCCTTCTACTGGACACTTTGCAACTCACAATCAACTCATAAGCATCTTTTATTTTTTCAATCTCTTTGACAAAAGTTATTGCTGTAATTGAAATCTATTTATTTTCTAGAGATATAATTGCTCTTGCTGTCCTCTCAAATAATGGCAATTTACTCTCACACACATCTTATACCAATAGTCCTGGATGCAGGCTTCTCATTATCATTTCTAGATCAGCCTATAAAGAGCAATTTCCCTTGAAGCCTATGGAATCAGACTACTTCACGTACTTTTCAGAGTGCTGTAATCTATTTTCTTTGCTGACATTCCCCATATCCCCTTGAAGATATTAGCATTTTGGTTCAATGCATTTATTCTCACCATTTTCTAGCCCTCATTCTGATTAACTCCTTAGGATCATTAATCCAACCTAATTATCAATTTCTTAGCCTTTCTTAGCCTTCTCACTTCCTCCACATTGTCCTGCCTATGTCAACTTACCACTCACATGGTCACACCCTGCACTCGACCGGTAATGATAACTTGTCATGAGCTATATTTCAGCCACCCTGCTTTCAACAACTGTGTGCTTTCTTTCCTTTTTTTTTTTTTTTTTTTTTTTTTTTATTATACTTTAAGTTCTAGGGTACATGTGCATAACGTGCAGGTTTGTTACATATGTATATTTGTGCCGTGTTGGTGTGCTGCACCCATCAACTCATCAGCACCCATCAATTCATCATTTATATCATGTATAACTCCCCAATGCAATCCCTCCCCTCTCCCCGCTCCCCATGATAGGCCCCGGTGTGTGATGTTCCCCTTCCCGAGTCCAAGTGATCTCATTGTTCACTTCCCACCTATGAGTGAGAACATGCGGTGTTTGGTTTTCTGTTCTTGTGATAGTTTGCTAAGAATGATGGTTTCCAGCTGCATCCATGTCCCTACAAAGGACTCAAACTCATCCTTTTTTATGGCTGCATAGTATTCCATGGTGTATATGTGCCACATTTTCTTAATCCAGTCTGTCACAGATGGACATTCGGGTTGATTCCAAGTCTTTGCTATTGTGAATAGTGCCGCAATAAACATACGTGTGCATGTGTCTTTGTAGTAGAATAATTTATAATCCTTTGGGTATATACCCAGTAGTGGGATGGCTGGGTCCTATGGTACATCTAGTTCTAGATCCTTGAGGAATTGCCATACTGTTTTCCATAATGGTTGAACTAGTTTACAATCCCACCAACAGTGTAAAAGTGTTCCTATTTCTCCACATCCTCTCCAACACCTGTTGTTTCCTGATTTTTTAATGATTGCCATTCTAACTGGTGTGAGATGGTATCTCATTGTGGTTTTGATTTGCATTTCTCTGATGGCGAGTGATGATGAGCATTTTTTCATGTGTCTGTTGGCTGTATGAATGTCTTCTTTTGAGAAATATCTGTTCATATCCTTTCCCCACTTTTTGATGGGGTTGTTTGTTTTTTTCTTGTATATTTGTTTGAGTTCTTTGTAGATTCTGGATATTAGCCCTTTGTCAGATGAGTAGATTGCAAAAATTTTCTCCCATTCTGTAGGTTGCCTGTTCACTCTGATGGTAGTTTCTTTTGCTGTGCAAAAGCTCTTTAGTTTAATTAGATCCCATTTGTCAATTTTGGCTTTTGCTGCCGTTGCTTTTGGTGTTTTAGACATGAAGTCCTTGGCCATGCCTATGTCCTGAATGGTACTACCTAGATTTTCTTCTAGGGTTTTTATGGTATTAGGTCTAACATTTAAGTCTCTAATCCATCTTGAATTAATCATCGTCTCAGCCCAAAGTCTCTTTCCATTTTTTATCTCTCGTAACTGGATTCTAACAATTGTTCCATCATTCCAGAATAATATTTTTTATCTCTTTCATATCTTTATGTCCCTTCTTATGCAACATATATTTTATGGCTCATGATTAAAAGCTCTCCTAGAACAATCAGTAGATTAATAACACAATAGAGGACTCGAATAACACTATAGACTAATTGGATCTAAGAGACGTTTAAGGACACTGCATCTAACAACCTAATATACAGTTTTCTCAGGTGTGTGAAATATTTCCCAGGATAATTCATATGTTGGGCTATAAAATGACTTAAATTTTTTTTTTTTTTATTATTATACTTTAAGTTCTAGGGTACATGTGCATACCGTGCAGGTTTGTTACATATGTATACTTATGCCATGTTGGTGTGCTGCACCCATCAATTCGTCAGCACCCATCAATTCATCATTTATATCATGTATAACTCCCCAATGCAATCCCTCCCTCCTCCCCCCTCCCCCTCCCCATGATAGGCCCCAGTGCGTGATGTTCCCCTTCCCGAGTCCAAGTGATCTCATTGTTCAGTTCCCACCTATGAGAACATGCGGTGTTTGGTTTTCTGTTCTTGTGATAGTTTGCTAAGAATGATGGTTTCCAGCTGCATCCATGTCCCTACAAAGGACTCAAACTCATCCTTTTTTATGGCTGCATAGTATTCCATGGTGTATATGTGCCACATTTTCTTAATCCAGTCTGTCACAGATGGACATTTGGGTTGATTCCAAGTCTTTGCTATTGTGAATAGTGCCGCAATAAACATACGTGTACATGTGTCTTTGTAGTAGAATAATTTATAATCCTTTGGGTATATACCCAGTAGTGGGATGGCTGGGTCATATGGTACATCTAGTTCTAGATCCTTGAGGAATTGCCATACTGTTTTCCATAATGGTTGAACTAGTTTACAGTCCCACCAACAGTGTAAAAGTGTTCCTATTTCTCCACATCCTCTCCAACACCTGTTGTTTCCTGACTTCTTAATGATTGCCATTCTAACTGGTGTGACTTAAAATTTTTTTAAAGTATTGAAATTATATAAATTATATTTTTCAGTCACAATGAAATGAAACTAAAAATAAATAGCAGAAGGAAAACTGGAAAATTTAAAAAAGTGGAAATTAAATGACACATCCTTAAACAAACAATAAACTAAAGAATAAATTTCACAAGAAATTAGAAAATAGCTTGAGATAAATATTGTGGAAACACAAGATAACAAAACTTATGGGATATAGCAAAAGCAGTGTTAAAAGGAACATTCACAGCTATAAACGCTTAATTAAAAAGAAAAAAGCTCTCAAATAAACAATCTAACTTTAAGCCTTAAGAGGATAGAAAGAGGAAAAAGGGAAATGATAAAAATTAGAAGAGATAAATAGAAAAATAATGGATAAAATTAATGAAACCAACAGCTGGTTCTTCACAAAATCAATAAAATTGACAAAATTTAGCTGGATTATCTAAGAAAAAAGAGAAAACTCAAATAACTAAAATAATAAATTAAATTGAGCATATTGCCAAAAATTTTACAAAAGTAGAAAGGACTATAAGAGAGTATTATAAACAATTGTATGCCAACAAATTATGCAAATAAATGAACAAATTTGTTCATTTCATGTGGGTTACACAGATGAAATAAAATACTAAAAACACATCCTATAAAACTGACTCAAAAAGAAATAGAAAACCCGAACAGAATTATAAGAAATAAAGGTATTGAGTCAGTAATTATAAACCTCCTAGCAAAGACAAGCCCGGGACTAGATGGGCTTCACTGCTCAGTTTTAACAATCCTTTAAATAATAATACCAATCTCTCTCAAACTCTTCCAAAAAATGAAAGAGAAGGTAATACTGCCTGATGCATTATACGAAGACAGCATCATGCTGATACTAAAGGGCACAAAAACACTAAAAGAAAATAAAACTACAGACCAATGTCTTTTATGAATTTTGATGCAAAAGTCTCCAGCAAAATACTAGCAAACAGAATTCAGCAGCACATTAAAAGGATCAATGGCTAAGTGGGATTTATTCTCACTTAGTATATAAATACAAAGATGATTTAATACACAGAAATCCATAGATGTGATGCCCCACATTAACTGAATGAAGAACAAAAATTACATAATCATCTCAATTGATTCCGAAAGAGCGTTTGACAAAATTCCTAAAGCCAATGTCCACAAGGGTATTTTTGTCCATTTTCTTCTAGGATTCTTATAGTTTGAAGTATACTTTTAAATATTTAATCCATCTTGATTTAATTTTTGTATATAGTGAAAGGTAAGGGTCCAGTTTTGTTCTGCATAGGGCTAGCCAGTAATGACAGCACCATTTGTTGAATAGGGAGTCCTTTCCCCATCACTTATTTTTGTCAACTTTGTCAAAGGTCAGATGGCTGTATGTGGCTGGCTTTAGTTCTGCATTCTGTAACCTGTTCCTCTGGTCTGTATGTATTTTTTTTTTTACCCTTACTATGCTGTTTTGGTTACTGTAGCCTTATAGTATAGTTTGACGTCAGGTAATGTGATGCCTCCAGCTTTGTTATTTCTGCTTAGGATTGCTTTGGCTATTCAGGCTCTTTTTCAGATCTCTATAAATTCTAGAACATATTTTTCTAATTCTGTGAAAGATGATGTTGGAAGTTTGATAGTGACAGCGTTGAATTTATAGATTGCTTTGGGCAGTATGACCATTTTATAGATACTGATTCTTCCATTCCATGAGCATGAAATCGTTTTCTATTTGTTTTGGTTATCTATGATTTCTTGCAGCAGTGTTTTGAAGTTCTCCTTGTAGAGATCATTTACATTCTTGATTAGCTGTATTTCTAGGTGTTTTAGTTTATTATTTCTGACTATCATAAACAATACTGAATTCTCAATTTGGCTCTCTGCTTGAACGTTGTTGGTGTATGGAAATGTGACTGGTTTTTCTACACTGATTTTGTATTCTGAAACTTAACTGAGGTCATTTATCAATTCTAGGAGACTTTTGGTGGAGTCTTTAGGGTTTTCTAGGTACAGAATCATATTATCAGTGAAGAGAAATAGTTTGATTTCTTTTACTATTTGTATGCCTTTTATTTATTTCTCTTGGCTAGAATTTCCAGTACCATTTTGAAGTCACAAGGGTAGGCATCCTTGCCTTGTTCAGTTTCTTAAGGGTAACGCTTCCTGCTTTTGCCCATTCAATATTATGGCTGTATGTTTGTCATTGATGGTTCTTGCTATTTTGAGGTATGTTCCTTCAATGCCTAATTTGTTGAGGGTTTTTATTATGAAAAGCTTTTCATCAAATGCATTTTTTTCACATTAATTGAGATGATTGTGTATTTTTTGTTTTTGATTATTTTATATGGTGAATCAAATTTATTAATTTGTTTATATTGAAACAACCTTGAATTCCAAGAATAAAGCCTACTTGATCATGATGGATTTGCTTTTTGATGTGCTACTGGATTTGATTTGCTAGTATTCTGTTGAGGATTTTTGCATCTATATTCATCAGAGATATTGCCTTATAGTTTTCTTTTTGTTGTTGTTGTTGTTGTGTCTTATGGCCAAAAGATTTAAATAGACATTTCTCCAAAAGAGGTATATAAATGTCCAATAAACATATGAAATAATGCTCAGTATAACTAATCATCAAGGAAATGCAAATCAAAGCACTAAGAAATACTACTTCATACCCTTTAGAATTGCTATTTTAAAATATAAAACAGGAAATGACACGTATTGGCAATAATGTGGAGAAATTAGAACCCTTGTGCACCAGTGGTAGAAAATGTAAAATGGTGCAGTTCTTGTGGGAAAAGATGGCTATTCTTCCAAAATTAAACATAGAATTACCATATGATCCAGCAAATACACTTCTGGGTATATGCTCAAAAGAAGTGAAAGCAGAGACTTAAACAGGTATTTGTACACTCATATTCATAGGAGCATTGTTGACAATAGCCAAAAAAAATAGAAACAACCCACTGTTCATTAGTGGATGAATGGATGAATAAAATGTGGTATATACACACAATGGAATATTATTCAGCCTTAAAAAGGAATAAAATTCTGGCACATGCACACCATAGATAAAGCTTGAAGACATTGTGCTAACTGAAATAAGCCAAATGAAAATGAAAAATATTGTGTTATTCTACTTATATGAGGTATCTAGACTAGTCAAATTCACAGAGATGGAAAGTAGAATGGTGGTAGACAGGGGTTGGGGGAGGGAAGAGTGGGAAGTTTTAATTTAATGGGTAGAGTTTTAGTTTGGGAAGGGGAAAAGCTCTGGAGATGGATAGTGGTGATCGTTGTACAACAGTGTGTTCTTAATGACATTAAGTTTAATGACATTAAACTCTACAATTACAATTACTCTACAATTACAATTTTTAAAATGTACCCTGATCATCAACTCTCTTGCCTGGTAAAATTATAATAATGTATAAAAATCAAAATAATTCCATAAATCTTTGTAGTTGAACTTGGCTGCAGAAAAGTGACAAACATTGCTGACTGATCTTTCTATAAATTTAAACCACAACAGTCATACTGATCCTTTAACAACCTGTCAGATCATCTTTCTCTTCTGGATAAATCCACAAATGCTTTCACCTCACAAAATAAAATCCAAGTCCTTATACAGCCTGGCACATTTATTGCTCATGTATTTCATTTCTACTGCACTTTCCTTTAATTCCGCTGTGCCTACCCACACTGGTCTTCAGGTTCTGTGACAATGCCAACTATATTTCCACATTGGTACCGTTGTACTTGCCATTGTATACAGACTTGGAGTGCCCCTCCCCTAAATATTAGCTAGATGGTTTCCTTCACTTTCTTTTTTCTTTCTTTCCTCTTTTTCTTTTTTCTTTTTTTTTTGAGATGGAGTCCCGCTCTGTCGCCCAGGCTGGAGTGCTGTGGCCAGATCTCGGCTCACTGCAAGCTCCGCCTCTCAGGTTCCCGCCATTCTCCAGCCTCAGCCTCCCGAGTAGCTGGGACTACAGGCGCCCGCCACCAGGCCCGGCTAATTTTTTGTGTGTTTAGTAGAAACGGGGTTTCACTGTGTTGGCCAGGATGGTCTCGATCTCCTGACCTCGTGATCCACCCGCCTCGGCCTCCCAAAGTTCCGGTATTACAGGCGTGAGCTACCGCGCCCAACGGTTTCCCTCACTTTCTTTAATTTAGTAGTCAAAATTCACCTTCTTAGAGAGGCTTTCCCTGCCCACTTTGTCTGAAAGAGCAATCTCACCACTCTCTTTACCCTTATGCTGCTTTATGTTTTTCTCATAGCACTTAACACCATGTGGTATTATATGACATAATTCGTTCTGTGTCCATTGTCTATTTTCATCATTAGAATAATTTCATGTAAACATTGACTTTTGTTCAGTGTTATAGTTTCAGCACCTAGAGAGTGTCTGCTAGTTGGCTCTATGTCCAGAAGAATCAACATAGGTAGTTTAGGTATTTCTAAACCACAAAAATTGCTTACTACATGTATCCCAAGAATGTGCTAGAGACAGAGTTAACAGTGTTTCTAGATTAGCTGCTCTCTTCATTGTACATTGTAAATGACAAACAACTAGAGCATCAGGGCCTGTTTGCTGCACCCACAGTCTTGATTTTCCAGTCGATATTACCATGCTTTCAGGAGGTTTGCTCCTAGAACTGGTGATGTAAAGAAGGGAAGTAGCTGTATAAGAACTCCAAGGGCTAATCCCTGGAAAGGAAGCAAAGGGATAATACCTTTTTAAGGGAAACAGTTGTGTCAGTATCATTTGACCAGCCATAGATATGAGTTTACAGAGGCTTCCTGGCCTTTCTTCCAATTACATTGTTCCTAAAACATGGAGATTCCATATTCACCTAATGTAACTACTATGGGCCATATTACCAGTGTGCATCGTGCTGTAAAATTCCTAGTAATTTTTATTCTGAATGTGAAAAGAAGAGTCTTTCAACTTAAGAATCCCCAGGAGGACTTTAATACACCTCAGAATTGCCCTGAAATTTTACTTTTAAAAATTCTTTGTGGTTTTTGTGGTGCTATAACATTCTTGTATGTATCACTCTGTAATTAAGTATCTAGCTTAACTATAAATGGTACCTAAATTTTAAAGAGCCAATTGTAAGTATCCCAATATAGCATTAAGAAAAACTAAAGGAATAAACTTTCTTTGCTACTTTGTTGGGGTGAAGTACTTAAAAGAGTAAGGTAGAAAGAAGAGACAGACCTGAACCTTTCAAAATGGGAAATTAATTTTAAACTTAAGAATATGTCTTCACTACCTATTGCTGATACTGTCTTTGCATAAATAAATAAAAATAAGAAATCTTTTAAAAAACATGTTTTGAACAATGCAATGACTTACTGGCTCCTCATAAAGAGCTTGGCATCTAGCTAGAATAAGAATTAGTTACATAGGTCGATCCTAACATTCCCTTGAAATTTTTATGCTTTATATTTGAGCTTTTCCCATCTCTTGAAGAAGATGAGCTCCTTGTTGTTTCATAATCGACTTAACTTCAGCCTGTTTTTGTGAGCAAATTGTGTCTTTTATAGGCTTTTAGTTTAATAGGATGAACTATGACATTCTGGTGTTATGCATGTTGGCAATCTTGACCCCAGGATGGCTGAAGGCATAGAATGTGAACATACACTAAATAGCCTTAAAACTCTCTCTTGTCTTGAACTGGTGAATTTTTACATTAGCCAAAACTAGTTCTAGAAAATGTGCCTACTGATTATTTTTTGGGATTAGGGCATCATCTCTAAGTAATTTATGTTTTTTAAAAAATTATTTTCAAGTTTGTTTGTGATGAACCAAATCCCACTGCTGATTGGTGGGATATTTTAGGTGGATAATAAAAATGATATTTTATAAAGAAAACAGCTCTTATTTATTTAAGGAAGATGCTCTAATGAGGGTCAAAATCATATTTTACGGTGTTATTTCTCTATGAGACGCCTATTATGTTAGCTCCATGCATGTATAGCTATAAGTATATAGCTATGTATATATTCATATATGCCTTATAGATTATGGTATGTTGGAGAGTCTTACCATGTTTCTCTATGGGATGTCTATTTAAGGTTTTCTATTAAAAATACTTTTAATCAAATCAGTTAGTTCTTTTTCTGCTTAATCATACACTTATCCCTGTTTGAAATAACACATGCAGTGGAAATCCACTGATACTCATCCACCAAAAATATTTTAGTCAGTTTTCTCTTTGGAGCCAGATAAAGTTGAAATTCATTGTAGGAGGCTTAGAGTGTATTATTACGTATTTTTGTGCTGTCTGACTTTCTAAAACTCCAAACACTTTTAACGATTAAAATCATTTTACTTAATAAGAGGCTTTGTGGTGAAATGATTGACTAGTTGCTATCTGCAAACAGCAATTTATAACCAAAAGGAGCTCTAAGATCCTGAAAATAATTGGTAGCTCGTTATTTGAATTAAATTGCTGAATTTAGCTTTTCGTTTAAGTTTAAGCACAACCACCTTTACCAACTATTAGTGTAGGCTTGGTAAATGAGTATACTCCCTCATATCACTCTTCCAAAACAACAAAATGACAGTGGAACTATAAATGGATGAAGTTCCAAAGGCTTAATCATTCAATTAACTAAATAAGTACTCAATACTAAGAAGATTTGCTCCCACTTTCAAAAGGATATGTTTGCATTAAAGTTTCCTTACAAGTGGCTGAAGGACTAGTTAGATAGAAAGGTGCTATTTGGAACTCAGTGCTGAATGAGCGCAAAGCGTGACTCCATGTATGGCCACTTAGCTCTTTACAGTCTCGTGGCTAGAGTATCCAGAACCACTCTATATTTCACCCAGTCTTGGATGACCAGAATCCATAAGTTAATTGTGGGTAGGGACACATAACACAAATGGGTCAATGCTAGTGTTCAGAGCATGGGGTTGTGCTGTGGATGCTGTCATCTTTCATGAAGGACAAGATCTGAATTTGTAATATTATAGGCCCCCTGATTCCAACACAAGCAGAGATGCTCAATTATTCTAGGCACTGCGCTAGACACTTTGCCTAAAGCAATTATCATCACCACAATAATCCTCTGATGAGGACTTTATTATTCTCAGTTTAGATATGAGGACACTGATCTTCATAGTTAATGAATGAGCCAAACTATTGAGGTTTTTTTTTCTTTTTTTACTTAGAATTACTTAAATCCAATGTTTGGTATCTTCCTACTAATCCAGTCTTTCTTAAAACATTTAGGATTTCAAATGAAATAGATCTTTCCCCGTTATGTTTCAAAAACAACGTGTTAGTGGCTACATTGATGGTTCTGTGATTGCTTTAGTAGTTCCTAACTAAGGGCTGGGATTGCCACATGAATGAGCAGGTTGGCTTGATAGGCTCAGTGGGAAGGTCTCTCTGAACAGGTGTGCAGCCTGTGAGAAGTGCAGAGACAAGTTCCTTGCTGTTATTATGCAACGTGTTATTTCAGGACAAATTTATGCCTCTCCTAGGGAGCCTTCTAGAGTAATAATCTCTGACAAATGGTGATCCTGCTATACCTAGTCTCCCGGAATAGCTCCACCTGAATTTATTTTGCATGTAAATTACAGTGCTCATGTTAAAGAATCCCATAGATGTAGCTTTATTTCTACTTGTTAAGGCTGAAAAGAAAAATGTAATGATTTGTTAGGATCATCTTTCAATCATTGTGCACTTTCTCCCAAGTGTTAATTTTCTTGCAAGTAGAAATAAGGAACTTGGGCTTCCCTTCCATTAAAAAAACAAAAAACAAAAAATACCATTGTGAAAGTTTATGTGACCAGGTCCTGCAAACAACCAGAGACAAATCTAAGCAGGCATGTATCTCATATCAAAGTAATGCATTTTCCATTTCTTGCATTATTAAACATTAGTTGCAACTTTGTTTTGTTTTAATTTTGTGGAAAATAAATGTAATCGCCATAATTTTATGTATAATTATTAGTAAAATGCCACTTTTACCTTTTCCATGGTCTTCGTTTATTGTCCCCATTCTCTCTGTAAGCAGAATCTCCCCCAGGTGCTTCAAATGTTCAATGCTCAATTCAAGATTGATATTCTTTCCTCTATGTAATTAACTAAAGTTTTATCTGTGAAATGATTATTTTGTCCCATTTTTTTCTTGATTAAAACAAGCCAAAATATGAAATTAAGAGAGAATTAATTAGAATAAAGCTCTCTTTACCTTCTTCTAAATTGTTCATTGAGTAGCTTGTGAGGAGAGGTCATTAAAAGCATCATTAGTTGAAAACACTGACTTGTCTTTCCACACCCCCTAGAGTTATATATTACACACTTCTTCTATAATTAGAATAATGCCAGCACCTTATAAATGGTCACTGAATGGTCTTGACCTATTAAAAGTCTAGGTAAGTAAATGCACAAGATAGCCCTTTACACAGGGAGTATCTAAGTTTTCCTTGCTGTATATCCAGAGATCTAAAAGTTGTCCAGAATGTGCTACTATATCATCCTTTATTCTTAGGAAAAGTCATTATTTGTCCTGGTGAAAGTCAGTTTTACTTTTCTAGGCTTGTTTTGTTGGTTATGTAAGGAATGGAGTAATTTTCAGCATCTATTCAAAAGCTGAATTTTTATAAAATTAAATAGTTTTTAAAATGAAAGTAAAATAATGTTTAGTTTATATTTACCATTATTGAAAGGTCCAGAAAGATTTATTCTGCTTAGTTAACCACATTGTGTTTTTTCATTTGGAAATGCAAAGAAAGTATCTAATAATTAAGAATATATATATATATATATATATATATATATATATATATATATTTCTGTTTTTCTCTCAGCTCTTCTTTTTATTGAGGTCTACTTGTCTCTACCCAGTAATACAGATATAAAGTCAATGGAAGAGAGAGAGAGAGAGAGAGAGAGAGAGAGAGAGACGACAAAGAGACAGATGGATAGCTATTAACCTTTTATGACATTGAAAGAATGCATGCTGCCCTCTGGAGTCCACAAAAGGACAATGCAAACCTAGTTTTTCTATCATCTTTAGTATTTAAAATGTTTAACGCTACAAGTTGGAAAATAAACTATATCTTTTACTTTTGCAATAACTAACACATAAGTAGCACAACTAACAGGGAAGGGTTATGCTGGTTTCTTAATTTGACCTTATGGTGCATGTTTTCATGAAGTAATGAGGTTTTTTCCCCTTAAAATTTACTCACTATGTCTTTCCCAGTTACCAAAGAGCAGAGAAATAAGTGTTAATGAAGGGAAAAATAGAGGATGAGATGAACAGAAAGCAAATTAATCTTTGTGCCTACTTAATATCTTTTTGAAATATATATTACTTTGCACTTCCGATCATACTTTAAACTTTCTTAAATAACATGTATGCCAAGTTTATGAAGTGAAAAATGTGGTTAAAAAATATGATAATTAAAGAAAAACTGTGAACATGGAATGGAAAATATATTCTTTCTATAGTAAGACAACTGTTCTCTTATGAAAGTTAAAATACCACAATGAAAGAGAAAGCCTTTGCTGCTACCTACTGAAGTGTGTGTGTGTGTGTGTGTGTGTGTGTGTGTGTAGTGAGATAGATAAACGATAGATAGATAGATATGATCTCAGGCTTAGAACATAAGAGATAGATTAATCATAAAAATGCAAAAGTTTCTATTTTGAGTATTCACAAGACTTAAGAAGTAGTCATTAGGAACCCAGATATTTGGAAAATTTCTTCCTGGAAAAGCTCTTCCTCCTTAAAATTAACAATTTTTATGACACTTCAAGGGTCATTTAAAATTCTAAGTCCAAGAAAAGCTGTTCTCTACTTCAATACATTTTAGAAACTTACTATACTTTTTGCTGTGTCAGCATCCCCAAACAATTCTACGATGATTTTTAGAGTGTCACCTATTCAGAAAGGTTTTATTTTAACATGTACACAATTAGATTGACTTTTGCATCACTCTTCTAATGTAAGATTATTTACCTTATTTTATACACAATGTAGTAAGAATCATTCAGGTTATTTGACTCATTTCTTAGCAAGAACGTGATGCAGCCTGGATTAAAAATACAAATGAATGACTTCAAATTGCTTCTCTTTTTACTTAGCAAACTTTAAGTCAAATATATATAAGCTCTATGGACTCAAAAGATAAAGGAAGTTCAAGAATAAATCCTTTACAAAGTCATGCTGATAAACAATGTATAAATAATAACTGTATTGTGAAAAAAATGAAGGAAGGGAACAAAAAGGAGAAAAGTGGACAGCGAAGGAAGGAAAGAAGGCAGGAAACAAAGAAGGGAGGGTAGAAAGGAAATTCAGCATTTCACTCAATGACATGTATTGCATTTTATATTTTTCATTTGGCAGAGGAAAGAGCATAAATATATTATTCCAACTATGAGGATGGCAGAGGTATTTCTGAAATAGCAAACTCAGGTACAGAGAAAAGAATATTGTGGGAGAGTAAAAGAACCTAGATTGACAAGGAGCCACAAGGGCATAGCTGTGGTTGGTTGGAAGCAATAGTTGACTATACAAAGACATTTAATGAGAAAAGAAAATAGAGCACTCTATTAAAGGGTACATTTTTAAAACTATTTTCCATCTGTGTTCCTAGAAATGTGAGTTCAATCAATGAATAATTCATCCAAGGGAGATAAAGGAAAAATGCAGAATGTATTCACTTGGCCAAGATATGCAGGACAGTCAACTGGTAACAGCTTCAGTTGCCCTGGCATCAAGGTTTAATTGAACCAAAAAGCAATTCTGAAATTTCAAGATAAAATAATTTCTTTTATGAAATCTGTAAAATTGGACAGGAGCTTTTGAAGACATAAAACTAAATTGAGGGTAAAATGGGCTTATGAATTCAAACCATAAAGGTTATCAATTTTATCCCCACCTAGTTTAGTTAAGCATAAAGTCATCATTTTCTTTCCATCCTGCTTCATTTTCTTTGCTTTTATATCCCCGTGTCACAAATTCAGTAGGCAGACACTATTGCAGAATGTAAAACATGAACGATTGCAATATCTTGGTTCCACTGGAAGCCATGATATTCTGGGATCCTATTTTTAGGAAAGCTTTGTCAGTTGACTTCAATTGCTTTTAAAAAATCTGATATATCATACTATATTGTAATATAGACTGATTTTTCTGTCTTCCACGTGAGCATGTCAACTGAGAGAGTTGTTGTTGACATTTGTTTCTATGCCACTAGTACTTACCTCAGTATCTTGGTATATATTATGGTACTCAACAGATGTTTAAAATATGATTTGTTAGGGAAGAGTACATGATGGGGAAAATTATATACTTTAAAAGTATATACTTATATATATGGTGGGGAAAAGTGTATGATGGAGAAAAGTATATATGATGGGGAAAAGTACATGATGGGGAAAAGTATATACTTAATACCCAAATAGTGTTTTGTAACATAACAATGGCAATACCTTACTGGTATTGTGGAAATATATAAATCTAGTTTTGCTTTCAGTCTATGGCTCAATGAAGATGTTCTGCTAATATTAAAAGATGTGGTTGATCTTGACTAGATGTGATCATGCACTTGTAGTCAGTTTGTGGGTTAGCTGAGATCTGGCTGATATAGGATATCCTCAACTGAGAACTTACATCTTTTCAGCGTGTTCTCTAATCTTCCCATCGGTTAGTCCAGGCTTATTCTCCGTAATGTGCAGTCATCCACTAAAATTTCTAGGCTTGGAACTAGCAAAAGCCTCCTCTGCTTCATTCTATTGACCATAACAAGTCACAGCCCAGCCCAAATTCAAAAGTGGAAAAATAGACTATACCTCTTGATAAGAGAAGCAGCAGTCCCATTACAAGGCTCAAGGAGACAGTGAAGCCATTAACTGGTACGATCAATGTAGTACAGTCTACCTAAACGGCACTATGCTAACTTGCATATGTATCCAAGTAATCCAAAAGTATGATACGAATTTTCTCACAGATATATAAATAAATATAATTCAAGGGCTTATGCCAGATTTGTTCAAACTACTTTTGTTTAAAGTAAGTTTCTGATGAAAAAAAGGAATTTAGAAACAAAACAGTCATTTAAACACTGAGAACCACAGCTCAAACAATAAAGAAATTATACAATGAAGATGCTAATGAAACAGAGAAGGAAGGAAGGAGGGGGAGGAACAGATAATGACTAAACAGAGCAAAACAGCTAAACTGCTGCAATCAAAGCAAGTAGCAAGAAAACAAAAGGCACTGATTAAATTCAACCTCTCTGCTCCCAAAATAATATGTGTGCCGCATGGTTTTGGACAAACAGTATGGTAAAGATCTAAGTTAGAGTACAGCAAGCATTATCAATTCTATTTTCATTCCTATTAGAGGAAAGATGCATTTCCTTGATCAATTAGAAAAAAAAGTATGCCTATTAAAGTACTATTGTACAGCTATAGCAGGGCCACTTGAAGTTGTTTTATCCTTGCTCTGGCCTTGAAGCATTGGAAGAAAACCATATATTGTCATTCACATTCAGCTTGGCAGAGTACAAAATGATATATCATGAAACCCCCTGTATTTGCAAATCAAGAGACCAGTTGTCTGCTTACGGACAATTTCCATGGTGTTGCGGCAAAGCCAAGGCTAAAGGCGGAATGTTAGAAACATGAAATAATTAGCAAAAGAAGGTAGTGACAAAAAAAACCCAAGAAAGTCTTAACATTTCCCTCAGGTAGACTATACACAGGCTGCTTCCTGCCTCTAAGTCCCCGAACTGCTTCTCATGCAGGCCCTTACAGAATCCAGATGGCCTAACCACAGGGTCGCTTTACTCTCTTTTCTTAGATCATTTACGTTAAAAAAGTTGTAATTGTAAAATCTTTCTTTTCCCCTTTCAGGATGTAAATCCTTTTAAAAGGCTGTTGACAGTTTTTACAAGGACCTGAGATCTATCCTTTTGAAGTGTAATCATTAAGGGAAATAGCACTCCTATTTTCTAGTGTCCCTGGCAGAATAGGGTCCTAACTTCTTTCTGGTGGGCCCTTTGCCCTAGGTGTAAAACTTCTCCTGCCATGAAGATACAAAGAAAGTTTACTTTTTTTTTTCTTGTTTTACTTTAGTTCTGGGATACATATGCAGATCGTGCAGGTTTGTTACATAGGTATGCATGTGCCATGGTGGTTTGCTGCACCTGTCAACCTGTCATCTAGGTTTTAAGCCCCGCATGCATTAGGTATTTGTCCTAATGCTCTCCCTCCCCTTGCCCCCACCCCCTGACAGGCTACATGGTGTGACGTTCCCCTCCCTGTGTCCATGTGTTCTCATTGTTCAACTTCCGCTTATGAGTAAGAACATGTGGTATTTGGTTTTCTGTTCCTGTGTTAGTTTGCTAACAATGATGGTTTCCAGCTTCCTCTATGTCCCTGCAATGGACGTGAACTCATTCTTTTTAATGGCTGCATCGTATTCCATGGTGTATATGTGCCACATTTTCTTTATCCAGTCTATCATTGATGGACATTTGGGTTGGTTCCAAGTCTTTGCTGTTGTGAATAGTGCCACAATAAACATACGTGTGCGTGTGTCTTTATAGTAGAATGTTATAATTCTTTGGGTATATATCCAGTAATGGGATTGCTAGGTCAAATGGTAATTCTGGTTCTAGATCCTTGAGGGATCAGCACACTGTCTTCCACAATGGTTGAACTAATTTACACTCCCACCAAGAGTGTAAAAGCATTCCTATTTTTCCACAGCCTCGCCAGCATCTGTTGTTTCCTGACTTTTTAATGATCACGATTCTAAATGGTGTGAGATGTGTCTCATTGTGGTTTTCATTTGCATTTCTCTGATGACCAGTGATGATGAGCTTTTTTTCATATGTTTGTTGGGCACATAAATGTCTTCTTTTGAGAATTGTCTGTTCATATCCTTCACTTAGTTTTTGATGGGATTTTTTTTTCTTGTAAATTTGTTTAAGTTCCTTGTAGATTCTGGATGTTAGACCTTTGTCAGATGGGTAGATTGCAAAAATTTTCTCCTGTTCTGTAGGTTGCCTGTTCACTCTGATGATAGTTTCTTTTGCTGTGCAGAAGCTCTTTAGTTTAATTAGATCCTATTTGTCAATTCTGGCTTTTGTTGCCATTGCTTTTGGCATTTTAGTCATGAAGTCTTTGCCCCTGCCTATGTCCTGAATGGTATTTCCTAGGTTTTCTTCTAGGGTTTATATGGTTTTAAGTTTTACATTTAAGTCTTTAATCCATCTTGAGCTAATTTTTGTATAAGGTGTAAGGAAGGAGTTCAGTTTCTGTTTTCTGCGTATGGCTAGCCAGTTTTCCCAGCACCATTTATTAAATAGGGAATCCTTTCTCCATTGCTTGTTTTTGTCAGGTTTGTCAAAGATCAGATGGTTGTAGATGTGTGGTATTATTTCTAAGGCCCTTTTCTGTTCCATTGGTCTGTATCTCTGTTTTGGTACCAGTACCATGCTGTTTTGGTTACTGTAGCCTTGTAGCATAGTTTCAAGTCAGGTAGCATGATGCCTTCAGCTTTGTCCTTTTTGCTTATTATTGTCTTGGCTATATAGGCTCTTTTTTGGTTCCATATGAAATTTAAAGTAGTTTTTTTTTTTTTTTCTAATTCTGTGAAGAAAAGTCAATGGTAGCTTGATGGGAATAGCATTGAATCTATAAATTACTTTGGCCATTTTCATGGTATTGATTCTTCCTATCCATGAGCATGGAATTTTTTTTTTTTCCATTTGTTTGTCTCCTCTCTTATTTCCCTAAGCAGTGGTTTGTAGTTCTTCTTGAAGAGGTCCTTCCCGTCCCTTGTAAGTTGTATTCCTAGGTATTTTATTCTCTTTGTAGCAATTGTGAATGGGAGTTCACTCATGATTTGGCTTTCTGCTTCTCTATTATTTGTATATAGGAATGCTTTACTTTCATTTGGGTAAGGCCAATTAGCAAACAGCTGTCATAAGATTTTCTTTAACTCCTAAAAGCTCAGACCGGATTCTGGTTTCTCCCCTCTATTGTGATAGCCTTGTATAAAGTCTTCCTTTCATGTTTAACTGTGGTGAAATTTTTCATTGACTAATATCCACACATTAGCAAAACCAAAATGTTTATAAAGCACTTCTGAAATTTAAAAAAATTGCAGAAATTCTAAGAAGACTGAATGTCTCTACACTAATTAATGAGCAAATAGTTTAATTTTTTGGTAAGCCCCTCTTATTCAGAACTGAATTAAATTAGGCTGAAACTAAGAATAGTTCCTCTTAATTGAGGGAAGAAAAAAAATGTCTTATGTCATGTAAATTGTATGTGAACTTTCTCTCTGAAATCTCCTTCTCCACGGATATTTCTCTTTAGCCTTAACAGCTTACACTGCTGTCCATGGTTTCCCCATGAAGAAAATAGAGAGGGGCTTATAACGGGGAAAAAAAAATTGGCCAGTTTAAAAATTAGCTAAATTTTTACTTGATTAAGTTTAATTCCATTCTAATGTACTTTTAACAGCTGCCTGTTAGGTTATAGGCCTTGTTTCAAGGCCTAAGGGAATTAGATTTCGATAAGCTTAGAGTCTAGTGAGGAAGACAGACATTCACACAATGACCTCTAGAATACATGCAAAGAAAAAATGCAGTGAGAGAGGGACACACAAAGAATCAAAGATTTTATAGGCAGGAGCTATTAGCATTCAAGTAGTATAAAGGAAAAGATTAGAAAAAGGATGCCCTATAGCCAGTTCTTAAAGAATGAGTGGCAATTCTAAGGACATACAGAGAAAGGAAGAAGATTCCAGGTGAAGGCAATAGATTAAAGATTAGTGAAGCATACATGTGTATGTGATGCCCTATGGAGGTGAAAACAAATTAAGACAGAGTCTGGTAAATTGATAAGGGCCAATCCTGCCTAATGACTCTACATTTTAAGAATTAATCCTGCCAAATGTTACTGAACTATGAGATTTGCACTTTGAAAGATTAACTTATAAAGTTGTCTTGAACTGACATACATATTATGTTATTAATTTATTGAGAAATAAATTTATTTAAACCACATCCATTAAAAGTATACAATATAATGAACTTTGATAGGTGTACACATCTATGAAACCACTACACAATCAAAATAGTGAATATATCCATCATAAAACACAGCCCCACATAACAACTGATCCACATTTGTCATTATAGACTATTTTTTCTTTTCTAGAATTTTGTATTAACAGAATTGTAAAGTATGCACATTTTTATGTATCTAGCTTCCTTCACTCCACATAAGGATTTAGAGAGTAGTACATGGTAAATGTGAGCTTAAATTTTTAAGAATCTGGCAAATGATTTTCTAAAGTAGTAGTACCATTTTACATTTCCACCTGCAGTGTATAAGAATTCCAGTGGCTCTACATGCAGAACAACAATCGAATGTTTTAGTCTTTCAAAATAAGTTTTAGCCTTTCTGGGGAGCAGGAAGTGGTATTTCATTATGACTTTTGTTTGCATTTCCTTTTTGACTAATAATTTTGAACATTTTTTCATGTGCTTGTTAGCCATTTTTATACCTTGTGAAATATATGTTTGAATCTTTTCCCTATTATTTATTAAATGTTTTTCTTAATATTGAGTTGTAAGAATTATTTGTATTTTTTAGATTCAGATTTATCATAAGAAAAAAATACATTGAATATTTTCCCCTCCTGAGACTGGCCATTTTGATTTTTTAATGTTGTCTTTTGAAGATAAAAATACTATAATTTTTAAAGTCCAATTTTTATTAAGTTTTTCATAGTTCATGCCTTTTGTGACCTAAGAAAATATTACTAATCCAATGTTAAAAAAATTTCCCCTGTGGTTTCTTCAGGAATATTTATACTATTAGCATTTATGTTTACATTTATGATATATTTCCAGTTACATTTTAGATATTGTATAAAAGTTGATGCATATAGAAATGTATTTGTTACAGTATTATTAGTGGGAAAGAGTTTTTCTTCACATTCAGTGCCATGGCAATTTTGTAAAAAAAATCTGTTCATAAATACATCATTCTATTTCTGAACATTCTATTCTGTTTTATTAATCTATATATGTGTATTTTTGCTAATTCCACATGGTCTTGATTAGGTAACTTAACAGTAAGCCTTGAAATCAGATAACTGATATATTCCAATTCTTTTATTCTTTCTCAAAGTTACTTTGAATAATATACTTTATTTTTATTTAATACAAATTGAGAATCAGCTTGCCAATTTTTACAAAAAAAGGCATGCAGAAAATTTTACTGGAATTGCATTGAATCTATAAATCATTTGGGCAAATTGTCTTCTTAACAATATTGTGTCTCACATTTTTTGATCATAGTATAGCTCATTACTTATGTCTTTTAAATTTTTCATTAGAATGTCTTATAGTATTTCTTGCATATTTTTTCTAGCTTTGTTGAAGTATAATTGACAGATAAAAATTTCATACTTACATCTCATATAGTTACACTTCGTGTGTGTGTGTGTGTAGTAAGAAAATTTAAGATCTACCCTTTAGCTAGTTTCAAGTGTACAATACAGTACTATTAACTGTAGTCAACATGCTGTATATTAGAGCTCCAGAATGTATTAATCCTGCAAAACTGAAACTTTGTTCCGTTTGAGCAACATCTCTTCATTTCCCTCAACCTGTAACCCATGTCAGCCACGATTCTATTCTCTGCTTCTGTAAGTTTGACTTTTTAAGATTCTAGATATAAGTGTGATTACATATTTGTCTTTCTGTGCCTAGCTTATTTCACTTAACATGTTCTCTAGTTTCATCCATTTTGTCACAAATGACAGCATTTCCTTATTTTTTTCTGATTCATATATATATCACATTTTCTTTGTCCATTTATTTCTCACTGGGCACTTAGGTTGCTCCTGTTGTTGATTCATAATACAATTTTGCCTGCAGTGTGAGCTCTTGTCATGGGAAGCAGGCAATCGTGATGAAAGATCTGGCTAAATATCTGTGAAAAGATTGTCATTTTGGACAGAGGTACCTGACAGAGTTGGATTAGATGGAATATGGGGCAAGCCCAAATGAGAGCAAGCCATTTGCTCTAATCTTGTGTATGAACCTACAGAAGGCTCAGTCTCATAACCAATCTACATATAAAGGAGGCCTCTCCAAACCAGTAGAAGAAAGACTGGTGAACTGAATTGAGCTTTAAACCACAGCAGAAAAAGAAAGAAAGAAAAAAGTCATGATCTGTACCTAACTGGACAGATTATCTAGTAAAATAGAAGTTTCAATATTCTCTAGCAAAATCCACGCCACAGAGTTGACACAGTACACTTACAAAAGATCAGTAAAATGTGACAACTTCTAAGGATAAAAATCAATCAATCAATAAATGTGTCAGAGTGCCTGGCTTATGCCTGTAATCCAAACACTTTGGAAGGTCAAAGTCGGAGAAATGCTTAAGGCTAGGAGTTTGAGACCAGCCTGGGCAAAGTGGCAGAGACTCCATTTCTACAAAAAATTTGCTCAGCACCTCAGGCAGTGGGAGGAGCAGCAGTGGCCAGGCAGCCCAGCTTCACAGAGGCTCTCAGCATCTCAGGTCTTGCAGGCACCCAGCAAACGCACTCCCTGCCACTAAGGTGCCCAAGAGGATGGTCAGCTCAGCAGAAGAGGCGGTGAAGGATGAGCCCAAGAGGACATCAGCCCAGTTGTCTGTTAAACCTGCTGCTGCGAAAGTAGAAATGAAGCCAAAAAAGAAAACAGGAGAGAATAAATCTTTAGACAAAAAAGTACAAAGAAAAGGGGAAAAAAACGGTTCAAAGGGAAAACAGGGTGACATGGCTCACCAAGAAACTAAAGAAGATCTACCTGCAGAAAATGGTGATTTGAAAACCGAGGAGAGTCCAGCATTTGATGAAATGAGAGAGAAAGAAGTCAAGTCTCATTAATACCAAATACCATGTCTTGTCCCTGGTCCCTGTCCCCATCCTTGTACAACCCAGAGGAATATTTTATTAATTATTTCATAAATGTAAGTTTATTAGTAGCTCTAGAAATTTTTTTATGTCAAGCTCGCTTTTTCTTTATATATTTATGAAATATAGTTATTGGATTAATAAACCATAAGAATGTCATTTTTTAAAATTATACTTTAAGTTCTGGGATACATGTGCAGAACATGCAGGTTTGCTACATAGGTATATACATGCCATGTGGTTTGCTACACCCATCTACCCGTCATCTACATTGGGTATTCTGCTAATGCTATCCCTCCCCTAGGCCCCCACCCACCGACAGGCCCCAGTGTGTGATGTTCCCCTCCCTGTATCCATGTCTTCTCATTTTTCAACTCCCACTTATGAGTGAGAACATGTGGTATTTGGTTTTCTGTTCCTGTGTTAGTTTGCTAATAATGATGGTTTCCAGCTTCATCCATTTTTCTGCAAAGGACATGAACTCATCATTTTTATGGCTGCATAGTATTCCACAGTGTGTATGTGCCACATTTTCTTTATCCAGTCTAACATTGATAGGCATTTACGTTGGTTCGAAGTCTTTGCTATTGTGAACAGTGCTGCAATAAGCATATGTGTGCATGTGTCTTTATAGTAGAATGATTTATAAGTCTTTGGGTATATACCCAGTAATGGGATTGCTGGGGCAAATGGTAATTCTGGTTCTAGATCCTTGAGGGATCAGCACACTGTCTTCCACAATGGTTGAACTAATTTGCACTCCCACCAGCAGCGTAAAAGCATTCTTATTTCTCTACATCCTCTCCAGCATCTGTTGTTTCCTTACTTTTTAATGATCGCCATTCTAACTGGCATGAGATGGTATCTCACTGTGGTTTTGATTTGTATTTCTCTAATGAACGGTGAGGATGAGCTTTTTCTTCATATGTTTGTTGGCTGCATGAATGTCTTCTTTTGAGAATTGTCCGTTCATAGTCTTCACCCCCATTTTGGAAACTAATTAATGTGAGGCACTGAAGTTTACAATGACCAAAAATTTTATACCCAAATGCAATTTTTGTGCATGTTCTACAGGAGAAATGTAATGAAGTGTGTATAGCTTGCTTTGTAGTAGCAAGAAAATGAGAAACAAGTAAAATGCCCACTGAAGAAGGGGAGATGAAGACATTGTTATGGATTCTAGTTTATTTATTTATTTTTGAGATGGAGTCTCGCTCTGTCACCTAGGCTGGAGTGCAGTGGTGGGATCTCGGCTCACTGCAACTTCCACCTCCTGGGTTCGAGCAATTCTTCTGCCTCAGCCTCCTGAGTAGCTCGGACTACAAGCGTGCACCACCAAGCTCAGCTAATTTTTGTATTTTTAGTAGAGACGAGGTTTTCCCATTTTGGCCAGGCTTGTCTCAAACTCCTGACCTCAGGTGAACCACCGCCTCGATCTCCCAAAGTGCTGGCATTACAGATGTGAGCCACCACGCCTGGCCAGATTCAAGTTTTAGAATACTATGCAACAGTGACAACAGATCAAATACAGCTGCATGTATTGAGACAAATAAATCTCACAAAATCTTTGAAAATTATGCAGAATGATTCACAGCAAGTATAACATTTATATGAAGTTCAAAACACTTCATGATTGAATAATACATTTTTAGGAATAGATAAATATGTATACAGCAAGAGAAGTATGAACCTGAAATTCAGGAAGGGAGGCTAGGTCTTGAATCGCAAAAGGCTCACTAGGAGCTCATAAATTATTAATAATGTTGTATTTGTTAAGCTGAGGAGTGTTTAGTTTATTCTATTGTTAGTCTTCATAGTTTAGATAAACCTCATCTCTTAAATATAAGAAAAAAAATACTAGGTCAGACTTTAGGTGTCTTGTGTATTAATCCAGCTATTAATCATTTTTCCATTCATGATACATCTGCTGTTTATTTCATGTATCAAGCACTACTAAAATGGTGTTGCTCCTGGGAGAGAAAGAGAGAAAACAATTTACTATCCCTTTGTTTGCTTTACCATTGTAGATGATGCTAATTGTTAACATTGTTTAAAAAATAATATACAAAATTTCTGTCCTGTTTTACTTTCTACAGTACTGGAATAGGATGATTTTTTTTCACACTTCTACAAATTAATTGCCCACATATCTTTCCAAATCAAGCGGGCAGCAGATAGTGTGCATACCTTTCATAATTTAACGTAGGAAAATTTACATCTTTGGTTGTGTCTCTCCCTTGTGAGTACCCTCAAACTGGGAATCGTTTCAAATAATACCACCACAGAATGAATAAAATTCAGAGCACTAAAAAATGTTTGAAATATTGTACATGTTTTCCTTTCTGAAGCCAATAATTCTCAATGTTACATCAATGTCATTCTTTCAAATAACAGAGAGATTAATAGTGAACATCACATACACTTCTTGCTGGGACATTGGTCATAGAGGACACACTGTGACTTGGTTTATTTGGTAATCAGGACAAAACTTGACACTAGCAAGATTTATCTGGAGATGTACTTTTTAAAAGGAGCAACTTGGCCCATGTAATGACAGGGAATGTGTATTTCATTGACTTAAAGGCTTGATAGCTAGGATTTATGACAAGCTCAAAGCAATTCATATGAATGTCATCTAACATCTTTCAAGAAGGAAATTACATAATCTCTACAGGACCAATTTTTTATTTTCCAATATTTATCTGAATCGACAACTAATGAGAAACTTCCTCTGGTAGTTGTTAAATCTTTCAAATCAGATACTTTATTTCTGACACAGAAGCAGCTCTGTAGAAATTATTGACAACTGAAATAATGCATGATGTGTGCTTCAACATTCTGTCAATGTGAGTCTGGGTGGAGAATATCCTCTTTTTTATATAAGTCATTGTCTAGTCCTTATCACATATTTTATGACTGGCAATGAAGTAACATTACTATTACTCACTTGGGAATAAATAGAAAATACAAATAATTAAAATACCATCCAAGGCAATTAAGTTTGAGTCAAATAGCACTACACCATGCTCGGCACTACACCATGCTCGCCACTACACCATGCTCGTTTGAATGTATATTTAAAATCTGGCATATCTGTGTAGTGTTATAAAAGAAAATGCCTTGGGAAAAATATGCTCTACATTATTTAATCATTTAATAATAATAAATCAACAATGTGATTTCTCCGTTCTTTGTTCATTTATATTAATAACATCTGAGAACAATGAAAATTGCATATGCATTTTTTGGGTATGTTGGGAAATCCAAAACAAATTTACAAAAACAAATAAAACCACACTAGAATAAATGAGTGAATTTGGCAAGGTTGCAGTACACTAGCCTAATGTACAAAAAACAACTGTATAATATACAATCAACAATTAATTGAAAAATACAATAACACATAATTTATAAATAGCAAAACGTTAAATACTTTTAAGTAAAGTTAATAAAATGTGTGCAAGACACACAAATACTGGAAACTACAAAACATGGCTAAAATAAAATTTAAAAGACCTGAATAAACTGATATACCATGTTCATGGACAAACAGATTAAATATTAACATTCAGATATCAATTCTACCTAAATTGATCTGTTTATATTCACTAAAACCCCAATAAAATTTTTGGTAGGTATTTTTTGGTAGAAATTAACAAGCTGATTTCATATTAATATGGACATGTAAATAGCCAAAAAATAAAAAAACAGTCAAAAGAAAATTTTAAAAAGAACTTAAATAGTCAAAAAAATGTTGACATTAAAAACTGAGAAATTGAACAACCCCATTTCAAAAATTAATATACATTAACAGTGATTAAAGCAATTTAAGTACTAGTATTCATGGAAATAAATAGATCAATGCAACAGAAATGAGAGTTCAGAAAAAAACCCACATATATCCATTCAATTGATTTTTACAGTGACAGAAAGATAATTCAGTGGGAAAGAAGATAGTCTTTTCGACCAACGGTTCTGAAGAAACTGGCTATTAAAAAAAAAAAAAAAACTTCAATTTTTATCTTACACTATATACTGAAATTTAATTTCAGACAGACTACAGATCTGAATATAAAAGCTGAAATTACAAAATTTATATGAAGATATAGAAGACTGTGTTTGTGACTGAAAATTGGCAATTATTTTTAAAGCAAGGCATAAAGCACTATAATTAATAAAGAAAACATTCATAAATTGTATTTCATCACAGTTTAACTATTGACTCTCAAAAATTAAGAAAATGAATAGGCAAGCCACAAACTGGGTGGCAATTTTTGCAAAACAAATATCTCAGTAAGGGCTTATATCAAATATATATAAACAACTTCTATACCAAATTAATAAGACAGATACAATAAAAATGGACAAAAAAATTCAATAGATAATTTAGAAAAAACAAAAATGATTAATAAATACATAAAAAGACACTCAACATCACTAGTAACCACAGAAATAACTATTTAAAAATATATGTAATGCCACTAGACTCCCATTAGAATGGCCAAAATTTTTAAAAGATGAAACACCAAATTTGATGAGAGTATACAGCAGGAACTCTTAGGCATTGGTAGTATAAGTTCGAAAGCATACATTTACCTCACAAAAATAGTTTTGTGTTTTTTTCTAAATAAAATTAAGACCTATATTTACCACATGACCCAGAAACCTTTCTGCTAGGTATTGTTCAGGGGAAATTGAAAAAACATGATCCAAAGTCCACAAAAATACCTGTACAAGAATGATCAAATGTAGCTTTATTTCACCAAAGAAAAGTGGAAGCTACTTATCAAGAGATGAATAGTAAAACAAACAGTGACATATTTATTTAATAGCATACTATTCTCCAGTAGCAATACTAATACAAACAACAACATGAACAAATCTCAGTAACATTATGTTTAAAGAAAATATCCAGTCACAAAAATGTATACATCTTGTTATTTTATTTATATGTAGTTCTGAAATAGTGGAACTAAGCTATGATGTTAATAATTTTAACAATGGTTGTCTTGTTAGTTGTGGTGGGATGGGATGGCCTACAACAAAACATTAGAGAACATTATAAGGTTATAAAAATATTCTGCACATTGTTTGAGGTAGTGGTTATATTGAGATGTACACTTATAAAACTCATGGGACTCTACAATTGATAATCTGTGTGTTTTATTGTATCAATTAAACATCAATAAATTTTTAAAGTGAAAGAGCTATAATAAATCACAAATGATTTAAGAGGCCTTGATCCAAATTCATTAAATAAAAATAAAAATTTAAGATAGTTGGATAACATTTAAAAATGACTGGATCTTAGATAACATTATTCATGTTAATTTTTCAGGTATGATAATAGTATCATGATTATGTTAAAAATAATATCTTTATTTGGTAGAGATGCATACCGAACCGTTTATAGATAAAATTATGCCTTAGCAGTGCTTTAAAATACTCAAGAAAAATGTAGGGGAATAAATAAAACAAGAATGGTAAAATGTTGATAATAGTTGAAATTGGGTGGTGGTTACATGGGGACTTATTATATTATTCTTTATATTCTGTATATCTCAGAAATTTGTCATAACAAAAGTTTAAAAGTCTGGTTTCAATGGTGTAGGTGTTAGCCAATCACACTTACCATGCTGAAATAAAATTCATCCTTGAGTGTATTACATGAAAAAAATAAAAACTAGCTTCAACCAAGATTGGCTTCCACATTTTAATCTCTCAGATATTTTAAGAGTTTATTATCTTTATTTACATAAGACCAAGTAAAATGAATATGAGGTACTACATAATTGAGTTATGTATTGTTACTTCCAAAATGTTTTCCCCCTAACAAATAAGCTGTCACCTCTCCTATTGTATATCAATTTTCCATATGTATGAGAAAATTATGAAGACTATTACTATTTATTCAAATTACAATATACCAAGTTATAAGGTTTGTACATTTTGAGTAGTCTAGGACTAGTTTCAATGGGTATCCATCCAATTTTTGGTAAGTGTCTTAGTCGGAGCACCCTCCAAAATAGAGCCTGAAACAGTTTCTTTGGTAGATGATCCCAGCCAGGTAAAAATGGAGTCAGGGAGGGAGAGCTCTGGTTTGAATATCGTTTTACTTTTCCAAAATTCATGTTGAAATTTGATTGTTATTGCAGCAGTGTTAGAAGGTGGAATCTTTAAGAAGTGATTAAGTAATTAAGAGGGATTAATGTCTTTTTTGCAGGAATGGGTTAGCTATCTTGAGAATCTGGCCCTCTTTTCTTTCTTGTGAATGCCCCTTTCCTGCCTTCTGCTTGTCCACCATGCTATAAAGCAGCATGAGGCCCCCATCAGATGTAACTGCTTGAGTTTGAACTTCCCAGTCTCCAGAATTGTGAGCTAAAAAAAAAGAACATCTGTTTTTAAAAATATATTACCCAGTCTCAGTTATTCTGTTATAGCATTAGAAAATGGACTAAGACAAAAAAAAAAAAAAAAAGAGGAGAAGTCACTTATAATTATCAAGTTCCTTGCTGCATGCAATGGGCTCAATTTAGATAGGATCTCTGAGAAACATGAGGAATTTTCTAGAATTTTCCTTACAAAGTAGAGGGGACTATCAAATTTATCCCCTGCCTTCTGTTACCATCAACTGAAAGTCACCTGATTCAGTAACTTTACCCTCCAACCCCTATCATCTTGCATTTATAGGTTGTGCTTATGTAATCTAAGAGGGATGCTGTGGCTCCTCAAACAGCTTTGAGGCAGAAAAACAGATAGCGTGGCATGCCTTTGGGTGAAGCAGTGTCAGCATGAGTCACCACAGCTCACCAGAGCTAAGACTGAAATGAAAATGAGAGGATGAGATGTGGGGCAACAAGAGTAAAATAAATATTAAAGGAATGTGCCAGTGTTTTCAGTTTGTCTGTTCCATATTGAAAGAAGTATATTCCAGTGTCAGGGTTCATTAAAGGCATAGACAAAAGATACACTGTAACATAAATTGTCACTCGTCTTTAGTATCAACCAAAGATGACTCCATTGACTATATTATTTTTGTACTTTATATATTATCTTGAGTATTCCCTCCATTAATCATGTGCTGCTAGACTGCTGCTAATGGATGTTTATTATTATTTAAACGTTTTATGTCCCTAGCTGCCAAGCAACGAGTGTCTTCTATATACAGGAAACTGGAAAAAGACATTCTCCCTGATCAATATAACAACTCTAAGAGATAGATGTTATTACAATGTTTACACATGTATAACTTATGGAGATATAGAGAAAAGTTGCTTGTTTGAGATCATTTGGTAATAAGTGGCTCATCAGTTCTGAATCTAAAGCCTATATATATTCTTTTTAGATCCTAACTTTTGCTACCTTGACTTCACAGACAGATGTTTTCATAATTCCAGTGTATGATAGGCTGAATGACAGAGTAAATGTCATAGAATAGGCTCTCAAAGAGAGCTTATCAAATGTTTTTCAAGCCTTGCTTTGGGTTGAATTTGCCTCTGCCCTTAGTTGTAATATCTACTGCTGTGAACATAATCAGGCATGAGTCTTCTCTGGATTCCTAATTTTTCTTGGAGGGATAAAAATACCAAAGATAGAACACCTGTAATAAACACCTGTCTAAGTGCAGAGAACTGGTAAACCAGGTCACTGAAATGTGCATGTTAATAAGCCTCCTGAAATGCTATCCATGGCTTCAGGAGGAATAAGAAAACCATTTAATGTTTCCCTCTCCACTCCTTCTCAGCATGTGATTATTGCTAAACCTTTCCTGCTTGGTATTTTTTCCTCCAATAGGCTAAAAATATGCAAATAATCTTTTTAATTGTTCATGAGAACTCATTAAATTTCCCTCTTATGATGAGATTTTATTCTTTTAATCAGCAGTTGTTTGGAACTTAGTAGATAAAAAAGTACAGTATCAGTATTAACATACTGCATATGGTTTTCTTGCTTTAAAAAAATTAACAGAAGGGAAATTTAAACTGAAGTGATTACAGAATTTAATTTATAAAACTATATTCTTTTTTCATCTAATTAGAATTTTAAAATGGTTTCTTGTATCAAAGCTAAACTATCTGACCTCTCTTGTAATCTTCATTGAGCATTTTAATTCTGTGAAGTATCAAACATGGATGTATGCAATTGTACCAATATTATTTTTCTCTCTGGTAACTCCTTTTCTATTTTTAGTATAAAATGTGAGTCTTTGCTTTAAGATACAGAAAAAGTGCAAAGAAGCAAGTTCACAGAATTCACTGTATTTAGAATTAAATACCTGTTTGTCAGAGTCTGACCATCAGAATCCTGTGGATGGTGGAAGGCGGGAACAATAAAGGACTAGATTTTATCTTAGAAGCTCCTTCATTAGTAAATGAGAAAATTGATTAATGATAAGGAAATATATTGGTTGCCTCCTTTATCTATTTTGGTTACTCAAGACCCTAGATTTTTTTTAAACAAACTCACCACCTATAAGCAGTGGGAATTAATAGAGAGATTGTTATTAGTTTAATAGAAGCCTAACAGTGAAACCTTAATCTATTGAAATTTGCCCAGGTATAGACCAATTCCAGAGAATCATGGTGCCTTCTAAACCAGATATTCAAAAATTCAAGAGCAGAACCAGTTTTTCTCTCAACCTTCAGTTCTTACTTTGGAAATTGCACTAAAGTTAGAATTGTTACATGAACATATCCGGTTATCTGGGTTGGATAAGCTATACTCCTGCAATAATAGTAGAGGCTATTAGTGACTAAAAACTGAAATGGTTTCAGATATAGTCTGGGACAGAGGAAACGGATGGCATCCCTGGAAAAATGAACTAATGATTGGTTTATTCAGGGAAGAGGCATATGGAAGGATCTTTTTTCAATAGTAAGGCTGAAATCATTTTGCATTTTCTTTCTCCTGCTTTAGAAAATAATTTAATATACCAATGCTGGTTGTATTAGTCTGTTCTCACACTGCTGTAAAGAATTGCTCAAGACTGGGTAACTTGTAAAGAAAAGAATTTTAATTGACTCACATTTCCCCATGGCTGGGTAGGCCTCAGGAAACTTACAATCATGACAGAAGGGGAAGAAACACATCTTGCATGGCAGTAGGTAAGAGAGAGTGAGTGTGTGAAGGAGGAACTGTCAGACACTTATAAAACCATCAGATCTTATAAGAACTCACTCATTATCGTAAGAGCAGCATGGGGGACACCACCTCCGTGATCCAATCACCTCCCACTAGGTCTTTCCCTTGGAATGCGAGATTATGGGGATTACAATTCAAGATGAGAGTTGGTGGGAACACAAAGCCCAACCATATTATTCCACCTCTGATCCCTCCCAAATCTCATGTCCTCACGTTTCAAAACCAATCATGCCTTCCCAACAGTCACCCAAAGCCTTAACTCATTTCAGCATTAACCCAGAAGTCCCAGTTCAAACAAAGTCTCATCTGAGACATGGCAAGTCCAATCCACCTAGGAGTCTGTAAAATCAAAAGCAAGTTAGTTACTTCCAAGATATAATGGGGGTACAGGCATTGGATAAATGCTCCCATTCCAAATGGGAGAAATTGCTCAATACTAAGGGGCTACAAGCTCCTTGCATGTCTGAAATCCAATGGGGTAGTCATTAAATCTTAAAGCTCCAAAATGATTTCCTTTGACTCCATGTCTCACATCTAAAGCACTCTAATGCAAGAGGTGAGCTCCCATGGTCTTGGGCAACTCCACCCCTGTGGCTTTGCAGGGTACAGGCCCCCTCCTAGCTGCTTTCACAGGCTGCCCTTGAGTGTCTGTGGCTTTTCCAGGCACATGGTGCAAGCTGTCAGTGGATCTACCATTCTGGGGTCCACTGATGGACCTCTTCTCACAGTTTCACTAGGTAGTGCCCCAGTTGAAACTCTGTGGGCCTCCAACCCCACATTTCCCTTCCACACTGCCCTAGCAGAGGTTCTCCATGATGCCTCCAGCAAATTTCTGCCTGTACATCCAGGCAACTCCATACATTCACCGAAATCTAGGCGGACATTCCCAAATCTCAATTATTGACTTCTGTAAGCTGCCAAGGCCTGGGGCTTGTGCCTTCTAAGCAATGGCCTGAGCTGTGTGTTGGCTGCTTTTAGCCATGGCTGGGAAACAGGACGCCAAATCCCAAGGCGGCACAGAGCAGAAACAGGACTCTGGGCCCAGCCCATGAAACCGTTTTCCTCCTAGGCCTCCAGGTCTGTGATGTAAGGGGCTGTTGTGAAGGACTCTGTCATGCCCCGGAGGCATTTTTTTCATTGTTGGCTATTAACATTTGGCTTCTCATTACTCATGCAGATTCCTGCAGCTGGCTTGAATTCCTCCCCAGAAAATGGGTTTTTCTTTTCTACTACATGGTCAGGCTGTAGATTTTCCAAACTTTTATGCTCTGCTTCCCTCTTAAACATACATTCGAATTTCAAACCATCTCTGTGAATGCATAAAACTGAACACTTTTAAAATCAACCAGGTCACCTCTTGAATGCTTTGCTACTTAGAAACTTCTGCCAGATATCCTAAATCATCTCTCTCAAGTTCAAAGTTCCACAGATCTCTAGGGCAGAGGCAAAATTCCACCAGTCTCTTTGCTAAAGCATAGCAAGAGTGACCTCTGTTCCAACTCCCAAGAAGTTCCTGATCTCTATCTGAGACCACCTCACCCTGGACTCCATTGTCTACATCATTATTAGTATTTTGGTCAAAACAATTCAACAAGTCTCTAGGAAGTTCCAAACATTCCCGCGTCTTCCTATCTTCTTAGCTTTCCAAACTGTTCCAGCCTCTGCCTGTCACCCAGTTCAAAAGTCACTTCCACATTTTTAAGTATCTTTACAGTAGTACTCCACTACCTCAGTTCCAATGAACTGTATTAGTCTGTTCTCACACTGCCATAAAGAACTGCCCAAGATTGGGTAATTTATAAGGAGATTTAATTGACTCACAGTTCCACATGGCTGGCGGGGGGGGCTCAGGAAACTTAACAATCATGGCAGAAGGGGCAGAAGCAAGTCTTACGTGGAAGCAGGCAAGAGAGAGTGGGTTTGCAAAGGTGGAACTGTCAGACACTTATAAAACCTCATCATATGTCACTCACTGTCATGAAAACATCATGGGGCATACTGTCCCCATGATCCAATTACCTCCCACCAGGTAACTTCTTTGACACACGGGGATTATTGGGATTATAATTCAAGATGAGATTTGAGTGGGAACACAAAGCCTAACCATATCACTGGTCTTAGATTTCAATTACACTAACATTTACTGGCAGGTATTGAGGGTTTCAGATGAATAAAACATGGTATGTTTCCAGTTATAGGTGAGTGAGAGTGTGACTGTAATTTATGCCAGGCAATAACAATGTTACACAAAACACCTCAACATATAATTATTTAATAATGTAAGTACAATGTGAAAGGTATAAGGGGATCGTGTAATAGAATGAGAAGGAATAAACACTGTGCTCCCCTTCATTTACCTGGTCTCATTACACTGGTCTCTTTATTGTGCCTGTAACTTACTACATATATCCCAGCATCAGGGCATTTTCACTTTCTCATCTCTCAGGAATGCACTTTCCTCAGATATTTGCCTCCCTTGCTCTCTGGCTTATTTATAATCTTGGCTTCAAAGTAACCTTCAATAAGGCTTTCTGAATACCCTATCTATGTGTACTCTGTCACTCTGATTTTTTATAGTGATTTTGTATTATTTACTTCTGGGTAGCATGTATATTTATTTGGTTATTTTTGTGCCTTTTATTAGAATACAAACACTTTGAAGGCCAAGAATTTCTTTATTTTGTTCAATCCTGCAACCTCATACCTAGCAACATATAGCAGATTCTTAAATATTTGTTGAATGAAAGAAAGAATGAATATTATAATAGGAAGAAATTAGAAGACAATAAAATATTGTGATATTTTGGCTAAGTATTGAAAAATTAAGAGGGTTTCTTTTTCTTCTTATTATTATACTTTAAGTTCTAGGGTACATGTGCACATTGTTCAGGTTTGTTACATATGTATACTTGTGCCGTGTTGGTGTGCTGCACCCATCAACTCGTCAGCACCCATCAACTCGTCATTTACATCAGGTATAATTCACAATGCAATCCCTCCCCTCTCCCCCCTCCCCATAATAGGCCCCGGTGTGTGATGTTCCCCTTCCCGAGTCCAAGTGATCACATTGTTCACTTCCCACCTATGCGTGAGAACATGCGGTGTTTGGTTTTCTGTTCTTGCGATAGTTTGCTAAGAATGATGGTTTCCAGCCGCATCCATGTCCCTACAAAGGACAAAACTCATCCTTTTTTATGGCTGCATAGTATTCCATGGTGTATATGTGCCACATTTTCTTAATCCAGTCTGTCACAGATGGACATTTGTGTTGATTCCAAGTCTTTGCTATTGTGAATAGTGCTGCAATAAACATACGTGTGCATGTGTATTTATAGCAGCATGATTTATAATCCTTTGGGTATATACCCAGTAGTGGGATGGGTGGGTCATATGGTACTTCTAGTTCTAGATCCTTGAGGAATCGCCATACTGTTTTCCATAATGGTTGAACTAGTTTACAGTCCCACCAACAGTGTAAAAGTGTTCCTATTTCTCCACATCCTCTCCAGCACCTGTTGTTTCCTGACTTTTGAATGATTGCCATTCTAACTGGTGTGAGATGGTATCTCATTGTGGTTTTGATTTGCATTTCTCTGATGGCGAGTGATGATGAGCATTTTTTCATGTGTCTGTTGGCTGTATGCATGTCTTCTTTTGAGAAATGTCTGTTCATATCCTTTGCCCACTTTTCGATGGGGTTGTTTTTCTCTTGTAAATTTGTTTGAGTTCTTTGTAGATTCTGGATATTAGCCCTTTGTCAGATGAGTAGATTGCCAAAATTTTCTCCCATTCTGTAGGTTGCCTGTTCACTCTGATGGTAGTTTCTTTTGCTGTGCAGAAGCTCTTTAGTTTAATGAGATCCCATTTGTCAATTTTGGCTTTTGTTACCGTTGCTTTTGGTGTTTTAGACATGAAGTCCTTGCCCAAGCCTATGTCCTGAATGGTATTACCTAGGTTTTCTTCTAGGGTTTTTATGGTATTAGGTCTAACATTTAAGTCTCTAATCCATCTTGAATAAATTTTCGTATAGGGAGTAAGGAAAAGATCCAGTTTCAGCTTTCTACTTATGGCTAGCCAATTTTCCCAGCACCATTTATTAAACAGGGAATCCTTTCCCCATTTCTTGTTTTTGTCAGCTTTGTCAAAGATCAGATGTCTGTAGATGTGTGGTATTATTTCTGAGAACTCTGTTCTGTTCCATTGGTCTATTTCTCTGTTTTGGTACCAGTACCATGCTGTAGACCAATAGCAGGCTCTGAAATTGAGGCAATAATTAATAGCCTACCCACCAAAAAAAGTCCAGGACCAGATGGATTCACAGCTGAATTCTACCAGAGGTAGAATTGGTACCATTCCTTCTGAAACTATTCCAATCAATAGAAAAAGAGGGAATCCTCCCTAACTCATTTTATGAGGCCAATATCATCCTGATAACAAAGCCTGGCAGAGACACAACAAAGAGAATTTTAGACCAATATCCCTGATGAATATCGATGCAAAAATCCTCAATAAAATACTGGCAAACTGAATCCAGCAGCACATCAAAAAGCTTATCCACCATGATCAAGTGGGCTTCATCCCTGGGATGCAAGGCTGGTTCAACATACACAAATCAATAAACGCAATCCAGCATATAAACAGAACCAAAGACAAAAACCACATGATTGTCTCAATAGATGCAGAAAAGGCCTTTGACAAAATTCAACAGCTCTTCATG
The DNA here is from genome assembly GCF_007565055.1 of Rhinopithecus roxellana. Classification (NCBI taxonomy): domain Eukaryota; kingdom Metazoa; phylum Chordata; class Mammalia; order Primates; family Cercopithecidae; genus Rhinopithecus; species Rhinopithecus roxellana. The sequence goes on along the minus strand of NC_044569.1, from coordinate 64,984,582 downwards.
CTAAAAACTCTCAATAAACTAGGTATTGATGGAATGTATCTCAAAATAATAAGAGCTATTTATAACAAACCCACAGCCAATATCATACTGAATGGGCAAAAACTGGAAGCATTCCCTTTGAAAACAGGCACAAGACAGGGATGCCCTCTCTCACCACTCCTATTCAACATAGTGTTGGAAGTTCTGGCTAGGGCATTCAGGCAAGAGAAAGAAATAAAGGGTATTCAGTTAGGAAAAGAAGAAGTCAAATTGTCCCTGTTTGCAGATGACATGATTGTATATTTAGAAAATCCCATCATCTCAGCCCAAAATCTCTTTAGGCTGATAAGCAACTTCAGGAAAGTCTCAGGATACAAAATTAATGTGTAAAAATCACAAGCATTCTTATACACCAGTAACAGACAAACAGAGAACCAAATCAGGAATGAACTTCCATTCACAATTGCTTCAAAGAGAATAAAATACCTAGGAATCCAACTTACAAGGGATGGAAAGGACCTCTTCAAGGAGAACTACAAACCACTGCTCAGTGAAATCAAAGAGGACACAAACAAATGGAAGAACATACCATGCTCATGGATAGGAAGAATCAATATCATGAAAATGGCCATACTGCCCACGGTAATTTATAGATTCAATGCCATCCCCATCAAGCTACCAATGAGTTTCTTCACAGAATTGGAAAAAATTGCTTTAATGTTCATATGGCACCAAAAAAGAGCCTGCATTGCCAAGACAATCCTAAGTCAAAAGAACAAAGCTGGAGGCATCATGCTACCTGACTTCAAACTATAATTAAGAGGGTTTCTATAGCAGTATGGGAGGTATAAAGAAAGACGCTATTGGTTTTGTTAAGCTTTAGTCCATTAGATTTCTCATGGGGAGGGTATTCTTAAAGATCACGCCTCTCCCACAGTGAGAGGATTCTTTTAAGTTTTGGGACCAGGAAGTTTTTCTGCCCCTCCTTTAAGGGTAGAGGTGTTTTTATTATTGTTGTTGTTTTATTTTTGTTTTTTAGTTTTTTCTTCTGATAGCTGCCATAAGTCTTCACCTGTTCCTTGGGGAAAGAGGGTTTACTTTTTTTTTTTTTTTCCAGTTACACAAGTCTTCTCTTCAATAGAGGAGAAAAATCAAATAGCAAAATCTATTGTTGTCCCCAAGGCCTGCCCCTGTGGGAGGCATTCTTCAGCTTCTTCATTGTCCCAGTAGTTCTCTTGAGTAACTGGTGAAGTCCATGGAGAAGGATTTGCAAGTGAACACAAACTCCTCTTTTGTCTATGACTCCCAGGATCTCTACACTGTCATACTAGCCTACGTTTGGCCTCTAGCATTTTATTAAACATTGTAGCTGTATTCTTACCATTCTGTATGGCAGTTCCATCTTCCTCCTCTGCTCTACTGAAAGTAATCCAGAACTCATGTCATATCTCTGCTTGTAGGCCTTGCTCCACTTTAGATTTAAGGCTATTTGGTTGTCCTGAGACCTCTGCCTTTCAAGAGTTTGAAAAGAAGTTATGGTTTAATGGACTATAATGGCTTTAGGCTGTCATTAAGATATAAGCAATCACTTCACAGCTTTATACATTGTATTTCAAATCTTCTGCCCCTCCAATCCTTTTTATTTCATTTATTTTTGTTTTTATATTTTGAGACAGAGTCTCACTCTGTCACCCAGGTTGGAATGCAGTGGCACGATCTCTACTCACTGCAACCTCCAGCTCCTGGATTCAAGCGATTCTTCTGCCTCAGCCTCCTGAGTTGCTGGGATTACAGGTGCACACCAGCATTCCCAGCTAGGTTTTGTATTTTTAGTAGAGATGGGTTTGCGACATGTTGGTCAGGCTGGACTCGAACACCTGCCTCGGCCTCCCAAAGTGCTGGGATTACAGGTGTGAGCTACTGTGTCTGGCCCAATCATTTTTATTTTTATTTATTTTATTTGAATGTATTTACTGCATTTTACTTTTATTTAAGCAGGGAGTTTCTTGTTTCCTATACATTTAATGGTATCTATATTATTCAAAAGCTTTTATATATCAGAATATTTAAATGACAAATGATATTCGGGTAAATACGAAGCTCTTTAAATATATATACACACACATATATATTATATAATATATTTTATATATATAATATATTTTATATATATAATATATTTTATAATATATATAATATATTTTATATATATATAATATATTTTATATATATAATATATTATATATATATATATAGTTCAACTTGCATTTCCGGTTTAGGAGATACATGTGAAGGTTTTTTACATGAATGTTTTCATGTCACTGGGGTTTGGTGTACAAATGGTTGTGTCACCCAGGTAGTGAGTATAGTACCCAATAGGTAGCTTTTTAACCCCTACCTTTCTCTCACCCTCCCCACTCAAGTAGGCCTCAGTGTCTACTCTTTCTTCCTTGTTCCCAGTGTACTCAATGTTCTGTTTCTGCAATAGTTCGCTTAGGATAGTGGCCTCAAGTCCCACCCATGCTGGTGCAAATAATAATAATAATTCTTATATTAGCTTGTTCTCACACTGCTAATAAAGACATAGCTGAGGCTGGGTAACTTATGAAGGAAAGAGGTTTAATTGACTCACAGTTCATCATGGCTGGGGAGGCCTCAGGAAACTTACAATCATGGTTGAAAGGGAAGCAAGCACATCATTCTTCACATGGTGGCGGCAAGGAGAAATGCCAAGCAGAAGGGGAAAAGACTCATAAAACCACCAGAACTCATGAGCACTCACTAAATATCACAGGAACAGCAGGAGGGTAATCACCACCATAATTAAATTACCTCCCACTGGGTCCCTCCCACAACATGTGGACATAATAGGAACTACAAGATGAGATTTAGGTGGGAACACAGTCAAACCATGTCAATTTTGTTCTTTTTTTTAACGGCAACATAGTATTCCATAGTGCATATATACCACATTTTCTTTCTCTAGTCCACCATTGATGGGCATCTAAATTGACTCCATGCCTTAGCTATTATGAATAATTCTGTGATGTACGTATGAGTGCATGTGTCTTTTTGGTAGAATGATTTATATTTCTTTTGGTATATACTCATTAATAGGATTGCTGGGTTGAATGATGGTTCTGTATTAAGTTATTTGAGAAATTTCCAAACTGCTTTCCACAGTGGCTGAAATTATTTATATTCTCACCAGCAGTGTATAAGCATTCCTTTTTCTCTGAATTCTCAGCAACATCCCTCATATTTAGACTTTTTAATAATAGCTATTCTGAGTATTGTAAGATGTTACCTCATCGTGGTTTTGATTTTCATTTTTCTAATGATTAGTAGTGCTGAGCATTTTTTCATATGCTTGTTGACCATGCTGTATATATTCTTTTAAGATGTGTCTGTTTATATGCTTGGCCCATTTTTTAATGGGGTTCTTTGCTTTTTGCTTATTGATTTGTTTAAATTCCTTACAGATTCTGAATATTAGACCTTTATGGCATGCATAATTTGCAAATATTTTCTCCCATTCTGTAGGTTGTTTACTCTGTTGATAGTTTCTCTTGCTGTGCAGAAGTTCTTTAATTAGGTCTAACTTGTCTATTTTTGATTTTGTTGCAATTGCTTTTAGGGATTTCATCATAAAATCTTTGCCAGTGCCTGTGTCTAGAATGCTGTTTCGTAGGTTTTCTTCAAAGTTTTTAAAATAGTTTCAGGTCTTACATGTAAGTATTTAATCCCATCTTGAGTTTATTTTCATAGATGGTGAAAGGAAGGGGTCCAGCTTCAATCTTCTGCATGTGGCTAACCCAGTTATCCCAACCCTGTTTATTGAATAGGGGGCCCTAATCCCATTGTTTGATATTGTAGACAATAGCAAGGTTATTGTTGTAGGTGTGTGGCTTGTAAGTTGTAGGTTTGTGGTTTTATTTCTGGGTCCTCTAACCTGTTCCATTGGTATATGTGTCTGTTTTTGTACCAGTACCATGCTGTTTTGATTACTGTATCCTTGTAGTATAATTTGAAGTTAGTTAGTGTGATGCCTCCAACTTTGTTCTTTTTTGCTTAAAATGGCTGTGGCTGTCGAGCTCTGCTTTTGTTCCATATTAATTTCAGCATTGCTTCTTCTAATTCTGTAAAAAAAATGGCATTAATAGTTTGATAGCAATATAATTGAATGTGTAAATTACTATCAGCAGTATGACCATTATAATGCTATTGATTCTTCCTATCCATGAGCCTGGAGTGTTCTCCCATTTGTTTATATTGTCTCTGATTTCTTTCAGCCATGTTATATAATTCGTATTGTAGAGCTCTTTCACTTCCCTGGTTAGCTGCATTTCTAGATATTTTATCCCTTTTGTGACTATTGAGAATGGTTGTATTTGGCTTTCAGCTTGTTCATTATTGGTGTATAGAAGTGTTGCTAACTTTTATACATTGATTTGTCTCCTGAAACTTGAGTGGAACGGTTTTTCAGTTCTAGGAGCCTTTGGGCAGAGACTATGGAGTTGTCTCTGTAAAGAATCAAATTATCTACAAAGATAGTAAATTTATCCCCATCTCTTCCTATCTGGATGTTGTATTAGTCTGTTCTCATACTGCTGTAGAGAAATATCTGAGACTGGGTGATCTACAAAGAAGAGAGATGTAATTAGCTTACAGTTCTACAGGCTGTATAGGAGGCATAGTAGCTTCTGCTTCCAGGGAAGCCTCAGGAAACTTACAAATATGGCAGAAGGCAAAGGGGAAGCAGGCATGTCTTATATGGCTGGAGCAGGAGGAAGAGAGAGAGTGGTGGAGGTGCCACATACTTTTGAACAACCAGATCTCATGAGAACTCACTATTGCCATGACAGCACCAAGGGGGATGGTGTTAAACCAAGAGAAACCACCCCCATGATCCAATCTCTTCCCACCAGGCCCCACCCCCAGCATTGGGGATTACATTTCAACTTGAGATTTGGTTAGGGATACAGATCCAATCCATATCAGTTGCCTTTCATTTACTTATCTTGTCTAATTGTCCTTACTAGGACTTCCAGAAATATGTTAAATAGGAATCGTGAGAGTGGACATCATTTTCTTGTTCTGGTTCTCAAGGGGAATGCTTCCAGCTTTTGCCTGTTTAGTACGATGTTGGTTGTTGGTTTGTCATAGATGGCTATCATTTTGAGGTATGTTCTTTCAATGCCTATTTTGTGGAGAATTTTTAACATGAAGGGATGTTGAATTTTATCAAAGGCTTTTTCTGCACCTATTGAGATGATCATGTGATTTTTTGTTTTTAGTTCTGTTTATGTGATAGATCACATTTATTGATTTGTATATGTTGAACCAACCTTTCATCACTGAAATAAAGATAACTTGATCATGCTTTATTGATATTTTTATGTGTTGCTGGATTGGATTTGATAGTACTTTGTTGAATACTTTTGTGTCTATGTTCATCGAGGGTATCGGTCTTAAATTTTCTTTTTTCCTTGTATCTCTGCCAGATTTTGGTATCAGAATGCTGCTTGCCTCATAGCATGATTTAGGGAAGAGTCACTCCTCCTCAGTTTTTTGGAGTAATTTTTGTATAATTGGTTCCAGCTCTTCTTTTTTTATTTTATTTTTATTTTTTATTATACTTTAAGTTCTAGGATACATGTGCATAACGTGCAGGTTTGTTACATATGTATATTTGTGCCATGTTGGTGTGCTGCACCCATCAACTTGTCAGCACTCATCAATTCATCATTTATATCATGTATAACTCCCCAATGCAATCCCTCCCCCCTCCCCCCTCCCCATGATAGGCCCCAGTGTGTGATGTTCCCCTTCCCGAGTCCAAGTGATCTCATTGTTCAGTTCCCACCTATGAGTGAGAACATGCGGTGTTTGGTTTTCTGTTCTTGTGATAGTTTGCTAAGAATGATGGTTTCCAGCTGCATCCATGTCCCTACAAAGGACGCAAACTCATCCTTTTTTATGGCTGCATAGTATTCCATGGTGTATATGTGCCACATTTTCTTAATCCAGTCTGTCACAGATGGACATTTGGGTTGATTCCAAGTCTTTGCTATTGTGAATAGTGCCGCAATAAACATACGTGTGCATGTGTCTTTGTAGTAGACTAATTTATAATCCTTTGGGTATATACCCAGTAGTGGGATGGCTGGGTCATATGGTACATCTAGTTCTAGATCCTTGAGGAATTGCCATACTGTTTTCCATAATGGTTGAACTAGTTTACAATCCCACCAACAGTGTAAAAGTGTTCCTATTTCTCCACATCCTCTCCAACAACTGTTGTTTCCTGATTTTTTAATGATTGCCATTCTAGCTGGTGTGAGATGGTATCTCATTGTGGTTTTGATTTGCATTTCTCTGATGGCGAGTGATGATGAGCATTTTTTCATGTGTCTGTTGGCTGTATGAATGTCTTCTTTTGAGAAATGTCTGTTCATATCCTTTCCCCACTTTTTGATGGGGTTGTTTGTTTTTTTCTTGTATATTTGTTTGAGTTCTTTGTAGATTCTGGATATTAGCCCTTTGTCAGATGAGTAGATTGCAAAAATTTTCTCCCATTCTGTAGGTTGCCTGTTCACTCTGATGGTAGTTTCTTTTGCTGTGCAGAAGCTCTTTAGTTTAATGAGATTCCATTTGTCAATTTTGGCTTTTGCTGCCGTTGCTTTTGGTGTTTTAGACATGAAGTCCTTGTCCATGCCTATGTCCTGAATGGTACTACCTAGATTTTCTTCTAGGGTTTTTATGGTATTAGGTCTAACATTTAAGTCCCTAATCCATCTTGAATTAATCTTCGTATAAGGAGTAAGGAAAGGATCCAGTTTCAGCTTTCTAATTATGGCTAGCCAATTTTCCCAGCACCATTTATTAAATAGTGAATCCTTTCCCCATTTCTTGTTTCCCTCAGGTTTGTCAAAGATCAGATGGCTGTAGATGTGTGGTATTATTTCTGAGGACTCTGTTCTGTTCCATTGGTCTATATCTCTGTTTTGGTACCAGTACCATGCTGTTTTGGTTACTGTAGCCTTGTAGTATAGTTTGAAGTCAGGTAGCGTGACGCCTCCAGCTTTGTCCTTTTGACTTAGGATTGTCTTGGCAATGCGGGCTCTTCTTTGGTTCCATATGAACTTTAAAGCAGTTTTTTCCAATTCTGTGAAGAAACTCATTGGTAGCTTGATGGGGATGGCATTGAATCTATAAATAACCTTGGGCAGTATGGCCATTTTCACGATATTGTTTCTTCCTATCCATGAGCATGGTATGTTCTTCCATTTGTTTGTGTCCTCTTTGATTTCACTGAGCAGTGGTTTGTAGTTCTCCTTGAAGAGGTCCTTGACATCCCTTGTAAGTTGGATTCCTAGGTATTTTATTCTCTTTGAAGCAAGTTGTGAATGGAAGTTCATTCCTGATTTGGCTCTCTGTTTGTCTGTTACTGGTGTATAAGAATGCTTGTGATTTTTACACATTAATTTTGTATCCTGAGACTTTGCTGAAGTTGCTTATCAGCTTAAGGAGATTTTGGGCTGAGGGGATGGGGTTTTCTAAATATACAATCATGTCATCTGCAAACAGGGACAATTTGACGTCTTCTTTTCCTATCTGAATACCCTTGATTTCTTTCTCTTGCCTGATTGCCCTAGCCAGAACTTCCAACACTATGTTGAATAGGAGTGGTGAGAGAGGGCATCCCTGTCTTGTGCCAGTTTTCAGAGGGAATTTTTCCAGTTTTTGCCCATTCAGTATGATATTGGCTGTGGGTTTGTCATAAATAGCTCTTATTATTTTGAGGTACGTTCCATCAATACCGAATTTATTGAGCGTTTTTAGCATGAAGGGCTGTTGAATTTTGTCAAAGGCCTTTTCTGCATCTATTGAGATAATCATGTGGTTCTTGACTTTGGTTCTGTTTATATGCTGGATTATGTTTATTGATTTGCGAATGTTGAACCAGCCTTGCATCCCAGGGATGAAGCCCACTTGATCATGGTGGATAAGCTTTTTGATGTGCTGCTGAATCCGGTTTGCCAGTATTTTATTGAGGATTTTTGCATCGATGTTCATCAGGGATATTGGTCTAAAATTCTCTTTTTTTGTTGTGTCTCTGCCAGGCTTTGGTATCAGGATGATGTTGGCCTCATAAAATGAGTTAGGGAGGATTCCCTCTTTTTCTATTGATTGGAATAGTTTCAGAAGGAATGGTACCAGCTCCTCCTTGTACCTCTGGTAGAATTCAGCTGTGAATCCATCTGGTCCTGGACTTTTTTTGGTGGGTAGGCTATTAATTGTTGCCTCAATTTCAGAGCCTGCTATTGGTCTATTCAGGGATTCAACTTCTTCCTTGTTTAGTCTTGGGAGAGTGTAAGTGTCCAGGAAATTATCCATTTCTTCTAGATTTTCTAGTTGATTTGCATAGAGGTGTTTATAGTATTCTCTGATGGTAGTTTGTATTTCTGTGGGGTCGGTGGTGATATCCCCTTTATCATTTTTTATTGCATCTACTTGATTCCTCTCTCTTTTCTTTATTCGTCTTGCTAGCGGTCTGTCAATTTTGTTGATCTTTTCAAAAAACCAACTCCTGGTTTCATTGATTTTTTGGAGGGTTTTTTGTGTCTCTATCTCCTTCAGTTCTGCTCTGATCTTAGTTATTTCTTGCCTTCTGCTAGCTTTTGAATGTGTTTGCTCTTGCCTCTCTAGTTCTTTTAATTGTGATGTTAGAGTGTCAATTTTAGATATTTCCTGCTTTCTCTTGTGGGCATTTAGTGCTATAAATTTCCCTCTACACACTGCTTTAAATGTGTCCCAGAGATTCTGGTATGTTGTATCTTTGTTCTCATTGGTTTCAAAGAACATCTTTATTTCTGCTTTCATTTCGTTATGTACCCAGTAGTCATTCAGGAGCAGGTTATTCAGTTTCCATGTAGTTGAGCGGTTTTGATTGAGTTTCTTAGTCCTGAGTTCTAGTTTGATTGCACTGTGGTCTGAGAGACAGTTTGTTATAATTTCTGTTCTTTTACATTTGCTGAGGAGTGCTTTACTTCCAATTATGTGGTCAATTTTGGAATAAGTGTGATGTGGTGCTGAGAAAAATGTATATTCTGTTGATTTGGGGTAGAGAGTTCTATAGATGTCTATTAGGTCCACTTGGTGCAGAGATGAGTTCAATTCCTGGATATCCTTGTTAACTTTCTGTCTCATTGATCTGTCTAATGTTGACAGTGGAGTGTTGAAGTCTCCCATTATTATTGTATGGGAGTCTAAGTCTCTTTGTAAGTCTCTAAGGACTTGCTTTATGAATCTGGGTGCTCCTGTATTGGGTGCATATATATTTAGGAGAGTTAGCTCTTCCTGTTGAATTGATCCCTTTACCATTATGTAATGGCCTTCTTTGTCTCTTTTGATCTTTGATGGTTTAAAGTCTGTTTTATCAGAGACTAGGATTGCAACCCCTGCTTTTATTTGTTCTCCATTTGCTTGGTAGATCTTCCTCCATCCCTTTATTTTGAGCCTATGTATGTCTCTGCATGTGAGATGGGTCTCCTGAATACAGCAGACTGATGGGTCTTGACTCTTTATCCAGTTTGCCAGTCTGTGTCTTTTAATTGGAGCATTTAGTCCATTTACATTTAAGGTTAATATTGTTATGTGTGAACTTGATCCTGCCATTATGATATTAACTGGTTATTTTGCTCATTAGTTGATGCAGTTTCTTCCTAGCCTCGATGGTCTTTACATGTTGGCATGTTTTTGCAATGGCTGGTACCGGTTGTTCCTTTCCATGTTTAGTGCTTCCTTCAGGGTCTCTTGTAAGGCAGGCCTGGTGGTGACAAAATCTCTAAGCATTTGCTTATCTGTAAAGGATTTATTTCTCCTTCACTTATGAAACTTAGTTTGGCTGGATATGAAATTCTGGGTTTAAAATTCTTTTCTTTAAGAATGTTGAACATTGGCCCCCACTCTCTTCTGGCTGTAGAGTTTCTGCCGAGAGGTCTGCTGTTAGTCTGATGGGCTTCCCTTTGTGGGTAACCCGACCTTTCTCTCTGGCTGCCCTTAAGATATTTTCCTTCATTTTAACTTTGGTGAATCTGGCAATTATGTGTCTTGGAGTTGCTCTTCTGGAGGAGTATCTTTGTGGCGTTCTCTGTATTTCCTGAATTTGAATGTTGGCCTGCCCTACTAGGTTGGGGAAGTTCTCCTGGATGATATCCTGAAGAGTGTTTTCCAACTTGGTTCCATTTTCCCCCTCACTTTCAGGCACCCCAATCAGACGTAGATTTGGTCTTTTTACATAATCCCATACTTCTTGTAGGCTTTGTTCATTTCTTTTTCTTCTTTTTTCTTTTGGTTTCTCTTCTCGCTTCATTTCATTCATTTGATCCTCAATCGCTGATACTCTTTCTTCCAGTTGATCGAGTCGGTTACTGAAGCTTGTGCATTTGTTACGTATTTCTCGCGTCATGGTTTTCATCTCTGTCATTTTGTTTATGACCTTCTCTGCATTAATTAGTCTAGCTGTCAATTCTTCCACTCTTTTTTCAAGATTTTTAGTTTCTTTGCGCTGGGTACGTAATTCCTCCTTTAGCTCTGAGAAGTTTGATGGACTGAAGCCTTCTCTCATCTCGTCAAAGTCATTCTCTGACCAGCTTCGATCCATTGCTGGCGATGGGCTGTGCTCCTTTGCAGGGGGAGATGTGCTCTTATTTTTTGAATTTCCCGCTTTTCTGCCCTGCTTTTTCCCCATCTTTGTGGTTTTATCTGTCTCTGGTCTTTGATGATGGTGACTTACTGATGGGGTTTTGGTATAGGTGTCCTTCCTGTTTGATAGTTTTCCTTCTGACAGTCAGGACCCTCAGCTATAGGTCTGTTGGAGATTGCTTGAGGTCCACTCCAGACCCTGTTTGCCTGGGTATCAGCAGCAGAGGTTGCAGAAGATAGAATATTGCTGAACAGCGAGTGTACCTGTCTGATTCTTACTTTGGAAGCTTCCTCTCAGGGGTGTACTCCACCCTGTGAGGTGTGGGGTGTCAGACTGCCCCTAGTGGGGGATGTCTCCCAGTGAGGCTACTCAGGGGTCAGTGATCCACTTGAGCAGGCAGTCTGTCCGTTCTCAGATCTCAACCTCCGTGTTGGGAGATCCACTGCTCTCTTCAAAGCTGTCAGACAGAGTCGTTTGCGTCTGCTCAGGCCTCTGTTGCTTCCCCTGTTGTTTTTTTAGCTGAGCCCTGCCCCCAGAGGTGGAGTCTATAGAGATAGGCAGGTTTCCTTGAGCTGCTGTGAGCTCCACCCAGTTCGAGCTTCCCATGGGCTTTGTTTAACTACTTAAGCCTCAGCAATGGCGGGCGACCCTCCCCCAGCCTCGCTGCTGCCTCATGGTTAGATCGCCGCAGACTGCTGTGTTAACAATGAGGGAGGCTCCGTGGGTGTGGGACCCTCCCGGCCAGGTGAGGGATATATTCTTCTGGTGTGCCCGTGTGCTTTGAGCGTGGTATTGGGGTGGGAGTTACCTGATTTTCCAGTTGTTGTGTGTCTCAGTTCCCCTGGCTAGGAAAAGGGATACCCTTCCCCCTTGCACTTCCCAGGTGAGGCGATGCCTCGCCCTGCTTCAGCTCTCGCTGGTCAGGCTGCAGCAACTGAGCAGCACCGATTGTCCGGCACTCCCTAGTGAGATGACCCCAGTACCTCATTTGAAGATGCAGAAATCACCGAGCTTCTGTGTCGCTCGCGCTGGGAGTTGGAGACTGGAGTTGTTCCTATTTGGCCATCTTGCTCCGCCCTCCTGGTTCCAGCTCTTCTTAATCGGTCTGGTAGAATTTGGCTGTGAATCTAAATGTTCTAGGGTTTTTTTTTTTTTTTTTTCTAGTTTCTGGGTTTTAAATACTAATTCAATTTTTGAACCAATTATTGGTCTGTTCAGGATTTAATATCTTCACATTTCAATCTTGGGTGGCTGTGTGTTTTCAGGAAGTATTAATTTCTTCTAGGTTTTCTAGTTTGTGTCCATTGAGGCATTCATAATGGTCTTTGAGGGCTTTTTTATATTTCTTTTTTCTTTTCGTTTTTTGTTTGTTTGTTTGTTTGAGGCAGAGCCTTGCTGTGTTGCCCAGGCTGGAGTTCAGTGGCTTGATCTTGGCTCACTGCAACCTCTGCCTCCCTGCAACCTCTGCCTCCCAGGTTCAAGCAATTCTCCTGCCTCAGCCTCCTGAGTAGCTGGGATTTCAGGCATGTGCCACCATGCCTGGCTAATTTTTGCATTTTTGTAGAGATGGGGTTTCGCCATGTTGGCCAGGCTGGTCTTGAACTCCTGAACTCAAATGATCTGCCCGCCTCAGCCTCCCAAATTGCTGGGATTACAGGCATGAGTCACCACGCTTGGCCAGTTTTTTATATTTCTATGAGGTAATATTGCCACATTTCTCATTTCTGATTGTGTTTATTTGGATCTTCTTTTTATTAATCTGGCTAACCATCTATCAATCTTATTTACTCTTTCAAAAAATGAACTTTTGGTTTCATTGAAATTTGATAGAGATTTTTGTGCCCTAATTTCCTTCAGTTCAACTCTAATTTTGGTTATTTATTTCCTTCTGCTAGCTTTGGGGTTGGTTTGCTCTCGTTTTTCTAGTTTCTGTAAGTGTGATGTTATGTTGTTAATTTGAGATATTTCTAACTTCTTGATGCGGGCATCTAGTGCTATAAACTTTCGTCTTAACACTGCTTTAATTGTGTCCCAGAAATTCTGGCGTGTTGTATCTTTGTGTTCATTAGTTTCAAATAATATTTTGATTTCTGCTTCAATTTCATTTTTACCCAAAAGTCATTCAGGATCACGTTGTTCAATTTCCATGTAATGGTATGGTTTTGAGAGATCTTCATAGTATTGATTTCTATTTGTATTGCACTGTGATCCAATAGTGTGGTTGGTAGGACTTCAGGTGTTTTGAATTTGTGGAGAAGTGCTTTATGGCTGAGGATGTGGCTGATCTTAGAGTTATGTGTATGTGCAGATGAGAAGAAAGTATACTCTTATTTTGGGGGGGCAAATAGTACTATAGATGTCTGTTAGGTACATTTGGTCAGGTGTTGAGCTTAGGTCTCAAATTTTTTGTTAGTTTTCTGCCTTAATAATTTGTCTAGTGCTGTCAGTTTGGTCTTGATGTCTCCCACACTTATTATGTGGGTATGTAAGTTTCTTAGTAGGTCTCTAAGAACTAGTTTAACAAATCTGGGTGCTTGAATGTTGGGTACACATATACTTAGGATACGTAAGTCTTCTTGTTAAATTGAATCCTTTACCGTGATATAATACCCTTTTTTGTCCTTTCATAAATGTCGTTGGCTTAAAGTCTGTTTTGTCTGAAATAACAATAGCAATGCTTGCTCTTGTTTGTTTTCTGTTTGCTTGATAGAACTTTCTCCATCCTTTTATTTTCAGCTTGGTGTAGTCATTGCAAATAAGATGGGTCTCTTAAAGCCAGCAAACAGTTAGGTCTTGCTTCTTTATTCAACTTGCCTTTCTCTGTCTTTTAAGTGGGGTATTAAGTGCATTCACATTCAAGGTTAATACTGATATGTGATAATTCGATACTGTCATCATGTTGTCAGCTGGTTGTTACACAGACTTGATTGTATGGTTTTTTACAGTGTCAGTGGGCTATAAACTTAAGTGTGTTTTTGAGGTGGCAGGTAACAGCTTTCATTTCCATGTTTAGCACTCCCTTAAGGATCTCTTGTAAGGAAGTTCTTGTGGTAATGAATTCCTTTTGCATTTGCTTGTCTGAAAGCATTTTATTTCTCCTTAGCTTAATTAGAGAAGCTTAATTGTGATGGATATAAAATTATTAGTTGGAATTACTTTTTTTTTAAGGGTGTTGAATCTAGGCTCCCAACCTCTTCTGGATTGTATGGTTTCTGCTAAAAAGTCTTCTGTTAGCCTGATGGGATTTCCTTTGTATGTAACTTGTCTCTCTCTGGCTGCCATTAAGATTTTTTTCTTTCACTTTAACTTCAGAGAATCTGAGGGCTGTGTGTCTTGTGGGTGGTCATCTTGTATAGTACCTTACCGGGGTTGTGGGAATTTTCTGAATTTGCATGTTGACTTCTCCAGCAAGATTTGAGAAATTTTTGTGGACAATATCTTCAAATCTGTTTACCAAGTTGCTCACTCCCTCTCCATCTTTTTCAGGAATGCCAATGAGCTGTAGGCTTGACCTCTTTATATAATCCCATATTTCTTTCAGGCTTTGTTCATTTTGTTTTGTTCTTTTCATATTTTTGCCTGCCTATGTTGATTCAAAGGAGTGGTCTCAGAACTCTGATGTTCCAAGCATAGTCTATTTTATTATTAATGCTTCTGATTGCATTCTGAAATTCCTGCAGTAAATTTTTCATTTCCAGAAGTTTAGTTTTGTTCTTTCTTAACATGGATATGTCACCTTTAACTCTTGGACTGTTTACCGTTTTCCTTGGATTGGGTTTCAGCTTTCTCCTATATCTCAGTGAGCTTCCTTGCCATCCAGATTCTGGATTCTGTCTCTCATTTCAGCCATTTGTGTCTGGTTAAGAACCACTACTGGGAGTTAATGTGGTTATTTGCAGATAAGAAGAAATTCTGGCTTTTAGAGTTATCAGAGTTCCTTTGCTGGTTCTTTCTCATGTGAGTGGGTTGATATTCCTTTAATCCTTGAGGTTTCTGTCATTTGGAATGGGCTTTTTGCTTAGATATTCTTTGATGCCCTTGAGGGTGTGACTGCAGTGTAAGTTGATTTCAACTTTCATGGATTTCTTTGAGGGGTTCAAGACTTGAGTGGAGTACATAGTGACAGATATGGTGGAAATAGCAAGATAATTAGAATTAGAAATGGAGTCCTGAAGATGGGCCTGATTTGTTGCATTTTTCATGATAAAACTTCAACAGATGAAGGGTTGCTTCTTTTTTTTTTTTTTTTTTTTTTTTTTGAGACGGAGTCTTGCTCTGCCACCCAGGCTGGAGTGCAGTGGCAGGATCTCAGCTCACTGCAAGCTCCGCCTCCCGGGTTTACACCATTCTCCTGCCTCAGCCTCCCGAGTAGCTGGGACTACAGGCCCCCGCCTCGTCGCCGGGCTATTTTTTTTTTGAAGGGTTGCTTCTTATGCATGAGCAAAGAAAGTGGTTTCCTGAGAAAGAACTTACTCCTGGTAAAGAGCTATGAACACTGTTGAAATGACAATAAAGGGTTTAGAATATTACATAATATTACATTAACTTAGTTCATAAATCAGAAGCAGGGCTTGAGAGGATTAACTCCAATTTCGAAAGAAGTTCTGCTAGGGTAAAGTGCTATCAATCAGCATGGTATGCTACAGAGAAATCTTTTGTGAAAGAAAGAGTCAATTGATTCAGTAAAATTCACTGTTGTCTTCTTTTAGGAAATTCTCATAGCCATCCCAACCTTAAGCAACCACTACCTGTTCAGTCAGCAGCCACCAACACTGGCAAGACTCTCCACTAGCAAAAAGATTAGCATTCTCTGGAGATTCGGATGATCGCCTTTTTAGCAATAGAGCACTTTTAAAATAAGATTTTTTTTAGACATAATGCAGTTGTTCACTTAGTAGACTACAGTGTAGTATACATATAACTATTATATGCAATGGAAAAGCAAAAAATTCATGTGACTTGTTTTATTGCAGAACTTGCCTTATTGCTGTGATCTCGAACTCGTCTGCAGTATCTCCAAGGTATGCTCTATTTTAGTCTCCTATTTATTTTCTTCAGTTATCTTTTTATTAGTTCAATTTAGTTTTTCACTTATTTAATTTATTTTAATGCAAAAATATATATTTGAGATAATTCAATTTTATTTTGTCTAAGGCACCTGAGTTTTGAAAAATCTCTTAATATTGTCTTCTAAACTTTGTGGCAATTTTTCTGATATATGATGTTTATCTTAATTTTATTATTATGTGTCTTTTATCTAATTTTTTGAATCATATTTATTTATTGATTCTCTATTCTTTCCTTTCTAATCATTACTAATGTTTTTTGATGGAACATTTATATTTGAAATAGATCTACTGAATTATATGCTTGTCGGAGGGGTCAGGGGATACATTAAGTATTTAGAACGTTCAACTATGGTTTTCTGCCTCAGAACCCAAATATTGTGTTTTATTCTCTGGAGGTGTATCTACTCTAGTTTTATGCTTTCTTTTTGTTTAGAAAAACAAATGGTTCATATAACTCACAATGAAGTTTCTAAAATGGCAAAAGTTCTATTAGGTTATCGTTCAGCTGTTTGAATCTTTCTAATTCATTCATCAGCTTTGAATGAGGAAGCATTCAGAAGATACTAGATCCCATGCTTTGAGTTGTCACAGCCAATGCAAAATTTAGTACAGATAGCCTGAAGTTCAGATTTATGAGAATAATACATTTTTTCCCTAAGACACTAGGTTTTGAAGTGACTTATTACACAACAATGTGCAACTGGAAGAATCTTATATGCCCACAGCAAAAGGGACAGTTTGAATTCTCTACACATTTCCTAATTTTGGTCTCCTTGCAATTGAACTGGGTACCTAATCTTCACACAGTCAAGTGTAGGAAATAATATTCTATCATTGTTTCTGGTGAGGAAATTTTAACTATATACTTGGGTACCATGTGAATATGCCATTTGTTAATATTTTGTAGTGGTTTGACTACATGACCACAGTTTTAAAAGAGCTATGATAGTCTACAGGTAAGTTAGAAATCCAACCAGAGTAGAATTTATTAACTAATATTAAGAAATAATAACTTGAATGAAAAGAGAATTAAAGTAGATCAGCCATTATAAACTCTTTCTTGTACCTTTATTGCTTTTACTATAAATTCACTGGTATCTTTTCTATGTAGACAGGAAAGCAGATTCTATATTGGACCTTAATTTGTTTCTTTCAAGCACTCTAGAAAACAGAGAATATAATAACGTTTCAATTTTAACACACTGTGCATTCAAGGATACTTTTCATCCATGGTCTTAAACTATGAAAAACTTTACGTAAGATGCAATTTAGCAGAGATAAAAATATGGAGCAAAGTGGAATTAGCTTTAAGGTGGCCAGTATTAATTTTTTGGAGTACCACCACTGTTCCTGAAGACTCAAAACCAACAGCCTGTGCAACGTATCTAAACATTGTCAATGGCTGACATTATTTGGTAGTCTCATGATAAGAGCTACCATTATGTGAGTGGCTTGAGAGTCCATTAAATCTAGAGTCAATCTGAATCTCTTCTTTCATTTTTGTGTGCCATGGGAGATCAATAAAATTGCATTTGATGTAGACTGTACATGAAAGAGAAGGAAAAAGTTTCCTTATGCACCCACTCAAATGAGAAAACAAATGCATTTATAAAGGTTGAAGCTTATAGTATTAATAGCAGGCTGTGAAGTCACAAATATGTTTGTCACACCATCAGAATTGTAAATGACACAATCATGTTTATGATCTTATGTTTCTTCACGTTTGCTATGCCTGCTCTTCTAGTGACGTTGCTGAGCCCTGCTTTGGTTTTTCTCTCACACATGATATTCTAATTGCAGAAATCCAATTCATCCATGCAGTTCAGGTCTCAGTGCTGCAGAAGTTTCTATTTTGATATTGGACCTTTCAATAGTAATGACCCCTTAAAGGAGATAAACAGCCTTAACTTTTATTTTTTTAATATCTAGTTGTTTAGCATTTAGCTCTAAGCCACCAGTAACTTGTTATGTTTAAATAACCAATCGTAATTTAGTTTCTTTACATAATTAGCAGCATCAATGCCTGAACTAGACTTAAAGCAGGACAGGGAAAATGTTTCTGAACTTTCAGAAATTTACTGACCCACATTACTTTAGGGTGAGATTCAAAGACTTGTTGAAGAATAAAGTTCAGAAGCTTCCTTTGGTGCATTTCACCTGTTCTCCAGGTCTTCCTTTTCCTTCCTAGATAATAGTGAGAATTCAAGAAAAAATGTGCTGAACAATGTGCTCCAAAGTTATTATATTTATCATTTGGTTCAATAGGAATATCAAAGTCTTGAAGTGCTAACAGATTTTTAAAGGCCTTCTGAATCTATCAAGGATCAATTATAAGCCATCTAACTTGAATATTGAAAAATGTTATTCCAGTTCAATACAAGATGGAAGAATATGAAATATGCAGTTCTGAATCCCACGTGGTTGAGGATGATACAACCTCTGATGCCCACTGTTTCATTTATTCCTTTATTCAGTTAGTCATTTTATTAAACACACAATGTGTAAGTTAATATACCCAAGGTGTCACTTATACTGCATATATAATGCTTAGTAGAGGGAGTTGCATAAATAAAGTAAAAACAAATCTCTTACCAATGAATAGGAGAATTGAATTAGTTTATTTCTACAATTCTTTGAGATAAGACCACGAGGTACTATGTAGGTGTACGTATGTATGTTTGTATGTATGTATGTAAGTGCATGTTTCTTTGCTTATTCTCTATCCTTAATAGCTGGTAGAATACATTCATGTTCAGGACTTGGCATGTTCTTATTCTAAATTTTAGAGTTTTATTCTAAATTTTAGAGTTCCCAACAAACTGAATATTGGGCAGCAGATCTTTCTTTTTGTTTTGAAGAGGAAGTAAATGGTTATGTTCTGTGGCTTCATATTTGAGGAGGATCCCTGCTTCACCTGGCATCCAGGATTCAACTAAGCTCAGCAGAGCTTCGAGTTGCCTGTGCCGTCATCAGGGTGCAATACTTATTAGCTAGTTGAGGAAGAAACACCTACATTTTTGTTCAATATTCTCTTCTTTAGGCTTTAGTGCCCCCAGTTGTCATGGAGCCTGTAGTAGCTGCTTATGAATTCCAGGTCCTTGTCCCACCTCTGCTACCTGTGACATCATCTTTCCCTCCATAGGACAATGATGCAATCGTAATTTATAATACCGAGATTCGAGTTTTACAAAAATCTCTGTTTTCATGAACTCTGCTGTGCACAAATCCCTTAGAAAATTCCTCCAGTGATACTGAGACTTCGCTGTCCTTTTCAAATGAAATGATTGCCAGGGTCATTGCACCAGTTGGACCTAGGTGGGTTTTGTGGGCTGCTGAGGAATCGAATGGAAATTCTATTCAAAGTAAATGAAGTAACCATGATATGCTGCCCCTACTCTAGAAATAATTCAGTGATTTGAATATGAGTTCGTGCCACAAACATAGCTGTTATATGATTGTTAATAAATATTTTTGCTTCCCTATCTGTGTCTCTTGCTGATATACCTTGCCTAGTTCCATCCTGTCTGTGACCCCTGTACCAGGGTTCTGGTTAAGACACAGAGATTATCATAAACAAACACTTCAAAGCCTGCTCTGCCACTGCAGTCAGGATTGTGCATAGTAAAATGTCTTCCCAAGTCAGTTTGCAAACATATTGACATTAGTGATCAAAAAGCATCATCTGGTCCCATAGGAACCTAGTGATACCCATAATTATGAATAACTGGAAATTCTATCCCAATCATTTCATAACTTAATATTGCTAAGTGTTGCCCCTCGGTCAAACATCACCAAAATTAACCTTTAGGGAACAGTTCTTTAATATATTTTATTAATATATTATTCTTGAGGTTTATAAAAAATATATACTCCTTGGGAGGCCAAGGTGGGTAGATCACGAGGTCAGGAGATCGAGACCATCCTGGCTAACATGGTGAAACCCCGTCTCTACTGAAAAATAAAACATTAGCCGGGCGTGCTGACAGGCGCCTGTAGTTCCAGCTACTTTGGAGGCTGAGGCAGGAGAATGGCGTGAACCCAGGAGGCGGAGCTTGCAGTGAGCTGAGATTATGCTACTGCACTCCAGTCTGGGTGACAGAGCGAGACTCTGTCTCAAAAAAATATATATATACATATATATATATATATATATATTTTTACCAAATATATTCTAGTATAGGTCAAAAATATATTCATCAAAAATGTGGAAGTATGTTACTGAATATATGTAATTATCACATATATTTCATAATTAATAACTTATTGATGATTATTACATTAATATTAAGAAAACAATTTAAGGACATATTTTCTACGAATACCTTTTTAGGAGTTACAGACTCTTTCCCTCTCTGCCCCTGAATCTCCAGCCACAGCAAGAGAGCTTGACTGAAATAAATGTAAATATTTCATAAAATGAAGCTATAAAAATGTGAAACTGGTCAGGTTAAGAAAAATAGTTATAGGAAACAAGTAAATTTGGAAAAAAAAATCATTCAGTAAATGAGTCATTTATTAAATTGCCTTTTGGTGAATTGGTCATTAGTGAAATGACCTGCTTTTTCTCCGAACATTCCTCCTCCCATACCTCAGGCAAGTTCTGCTGTGGTGACTCATATCTTCATCAGTTCACCTCACCTTTTTCTTCTTTCAGCCTCTCAGATACTTTGCATGTGATTCTCTTTATTAGAGATTTCTAATTGAAAATGAAAACGTTGTTTCTATTTCCAAGTGGAACCTGCGTGACATAGAAGGGGACAGTGTTTGAAGGGAAGAGAAAAGCATATACAAATGGAGAGGAAAGGATGACCTCGCCATCTAAGAGCATGGTCAATACCGTGTAATGCTAATGTGAGAGATGGTTGTGGGATAAAATCAGGGGTTTCAAGACAAGCAGGGATCAGATTAAAAAAATGGTTTGTATTTCCATCTGTGGAGCTTGAAGTTTAACATATTGAGAAATGGGTATTAATTAGGACATTTAAATCAGAAGGGTTGCATCTGAGTTTTTTTTTTTTTTTTTTTTTTTTTTTTTTTTTTTGAGACGGAGTCTCGCTTTGTCGCCCGGGCTGGAGTGCAGTGGCAGGATCTCAGCTCACGGCAAGCTCCGCCTCCTGGGTTTACTCCATTCTCCTGCCTCAGCCTCCCTAGTAGCTGGGATTACAGGCGTCACCCCCTCGCCCGGCTAGTTTTTGTATTTTTTAGTAGAGACGGGGTTTCACCATGTTAGCCAGGATGGTCTCCATCTCCTGACCTCGTGATCCGCCCGTCTCGGCCTCCCAAAGTGCTGGGATTACAGGCTTGAGCCACCATCTGAGATTTTAATTTGAGAAAGCATATTGAAAAGCCGCAATTACTTTTGCAACAACCTAATTATAGCAGAGGATAGATAAAAGCAGAGAAAGTTAAAAGTTTATTGTGACTTCTGAACTGGACAAGTTAGCATGGATTTATTTTTTCCTGCAAAGAGCAACTATAAACTGTGGAAATAATATAACAAACAATTAAAGGGAAAGTCTTAAATGCGGTAAAGAATTTGGCAAACTGGTTTGAGGTATATAGTTTCTAGTATCTAGACCACTTCATTCCTAAAATTATGACTTCTTGCAGATTACACATACAGTAAAGTGTTCAACTTGGGCCAGCTTTGGTTTAAAAACATTAAAAACAGGATAATATCTGCAAAAGCCTACCTGCACTAGGTAATGAATGTCACATTGTATCATTTAAAGAGGAGATGAAGGATCTAGAAAGGTTTAAGAATTTAAAATAGAAAGGAAAGGTCGATTATAACTGGCTTCTAATATTTGAAGGTCTGATGTACAAACAATATTTCAGAGCATTTTCTGTGGCCTAGGAAGGAAAAGTCCTACATAAATAAGAATAGGTTTGAAGAAAACAGGTGCTGAGCACTGTGAGGACGAGCTTCTCTACAATTAAAACTGATACATATGGAAGTCTCTTCACTAGAAGATAAATTTCTTTCAGAAAAGGTATTCATCAGAGTACAGATGACCATTGGCTAAGAGCCTTGAAAGGAGAGTTCCCATATCACAATTGTCAAACTGCAAGGAGAAATAAATTCTCAAAGAATTGAGGCAACTTTAAAGGAGTATCTCATGTTTTAAATCACAATGTTTCTTTGGATTTGAATCCCAGGTTTTCCCTACATTACATATGCTTGTACGTAGAATGTATGTTAGAACAGCATCTGCTACATAGGAAATACTTATTATATAATATATATGACAATAGTTATTATACCTAATAATGTATATTTTATATTCAAACATATACATGTTAATGATAGTACATCATTATGTCAAAATTTTACTCTAATGCCTAGGCAAAATTTATATGAGAGAAATAATATACACAGATTTATGAAGGTATTCAGAACTATTGCATTTATTTTATTTTTCTAATTATATGATTTGATCTATAACTGCATGTACTTTTTTAGTATTATTTCATATGTACAAACTGTAGGGTAGCATAGTACCACTAGATTCTCTATTTTTGAGGTAAGCACTGAGGAAAGGCAGCTCAAAACATAAATTTTATCATCTATTAAAATATTCCAGGCAATAAATGTGTTAGTGTAGACTTATATAACCACATTTTTATCAAATAATTTGATTTGGAACATTATACTGCATTTTGTTCACAAGGATAGGTCTTATACTATCAGATACGTGCTCAAACATGGAAGTCTTCCAAGTTAAATATTAATATTTAACTTGCCTTTTTGTTTTGAGAGCCTAGAATAATAAAACAAAATTAAAATTACAATGACACCTGTTTTATCCTAATTTGTGCTACTGATCCCCTCATTTTCAGGTTCCAATTTAATTCATCTCTTTTTGTATATTCCTTTTGAAAACAAGCCTGCATTTACCCAGTCATTTCTGCTGATTCTCTACAAGGCTGCCATTTCTCCATCCAGTCTGTGACCCACCTGTATGCTCTGGTGCACACCTTATTGAGATGTAGATCAAGCTCTGACGATACTTGGCAACAGCTCATTTAAAATAAATGCACTTAAATCGGACAAAAAACTAATAAAAACTGAAAAATAATACGGGTTATGGTAGACCAATTAGGGGAATGTTCACAATTTTCTCTCGCAAGAGAAGTCAATGTGAGCTGGGTACGATGTCGTAGAAAATGGAATTTTAAAAGTGATATAATTAATGCCATTCCTGAAAATGAAGTGTACATAATGACTGTCTTCTCTGGCTTTAAAAATTAGATTTGATAACCAAGTGAACTGATTAAGAATGATTTTTTAAAAGTATGCACAGGGCTTAAAAGCACATATGTATATCTATATTCAATTAAATGTTTACTGTACAATTTACAAAATGCTGGTAGTCTGCTGGGTGATTTGAAGATGGAAAGACTTGGCCATTGCTCCTGGAAAGTCTTCAGTTTATAGAAACGAGACAGGCATATAAAGAAATTTGACCCATGCATGGTAAAGAGTGGGTTCAGGAATAGGTGAAGCTAGTTACTTCAGGTACAAAGGTGAAGACAATGCCCCCAAAAAAAAAAAACCCTTAGTAATCAGCAGAAATCATATTTTGATGTGTTTTTTTTTTTTAAATCAACATTAGTGCAAAAATCTTATAATGAAGAAAATATCAAAATTGTAAATTACTGAATTTTTGTTTTGTTTTAAGCTCTAATACAGCAGCACCACACGATATTGGTAAGAACAATCCTGAGACAGGCATAGGGTAGAAAGGGGTTCTAAAGGATGAGGGCCTAGTTCCTGCCTATAGCAGGGATGAGGTATAATCTCGAAAATGTTTCTAGACAAACATGAGAACCACCTTCACAGGGAGCCTGAGTTAGCTTGATGAGGATGAGAAGTCGGCAGGCATTGTACAGCACAGCAGCATTCAAAAGAGATGTCTGTAAAAACAACGTGCTTTTGGTTTTAATATGGTCTCTACAGAAAGAAATTCTTCAAATAAAAAATAAAATAAAATGTAAATAGTCAATTGCTTTGTCAGTAAGAGTTCTGAGCAAAGATGACTATACAAAAATATAAAAATACTGGTTTATTCCAAAAAGTACTTAAACTTTTTCATATAAAATTTTAGGTTTTCAATTGAAACTCACATTTATTATAAGAATAACAATCTGGATACATTTATTTCTTTACAATGAAGTAACCAGATGGCCTCAGCAACACAGTTTTGCAAGAACTTTATGCATAATTTTAAAAAAATTAAGAGTTGGGATCTCACTCGTCACTCAGGAGGGAGTACAGTGGCATGATCATAGCTCAATGAAGTCTTGAATTCCTTGGCTCAAGTTATCCTGCCACCTCAGCCTCCTGAGTAGCTGGGACTGCAGGAACACACCACCATGACCAGGTAATTTTTTAAATTTGTAGAGACAGGGTCTTGCTACATTGCCCAGGCTGCTCTCTAACCTCTGGCCTTAAGTGATCTTCCTGCCTCGGCCTCCCAAAGCTCTGGGCTTACAGGCATGAGCCGCCACACCCAGCCAACTTTACAAATCTTACAGTTGATATGACTTCTTTCATGTATGTTTGTCCCTTTTAAAACTGGGTAATTATGTTTTCCTCCATTTGTAGTCCCTTTGCTTCAACAATCCTAAAATTTCTGATTCCTAGTTCTCTGAAAAATGTACAAATGTATACAGGGATTGGGTTTAACTGGGTTTGGGGCTAAATCCCTAGATAATTTTTCGGATTTATAAATGTAGAATCAATTGTCTTCGGACTGACGTAAACTGATAGTCATTGACTACGATGTTGGAAAACAGAAGGGAAGATTTAGCAGGACTTATAGATTTTGCCATTTTGTTGAGGACATAAAATAATGTAATTTATAACACACTTTTCTGAATTGCTTTCATGTAATTGCTGTTAATGAGCTTTTAAAATACTTATATTGTTTATCAATAAAATAATTTTGGTTGTTTATTCTCCCGTCCCTAAGAATCTTGACAAACAAACTGCTGAATTCATTCACAACAAGAGAACACTTTTTTCCACTCTTCACTTCTTAGTGTCCAATTAACAGCTAAAATGCTGCGTCACTATGGGGTCTTGCTCTGCTTTGTATGTTTTTTGTTTGGGCCATGGACACCAGAGATCTTACAGAGTCACAGTAAAGAACCAGTTTATCTGCTTACAGAATGTAGAAAATGTGTGTATTTTATTAAAAGAGTAGTGTTACAACTGGAAGGCTTAGGAAGAGGAACAACCAGTGACCTTGAAAAATGATACACAACCCTAAGGAAGGGGTGGGACCATTCATGGGTGAACAGAAAGAACATGTTCATTGCAATTTCCATTAAATTTAAGCTAACATATGAAAATTAAGTTTTACTAATATTTAATGTACAGATTAATTCTCATGTCCTCCAGCATCAACTGGAGTATGTATGGATTTCTTCAAGGAAAATTACAAATTCCACAATTCAGAGATTAAACAGCAATACCCTCATCTGCAAAGGATTAAAATGTATTTGTCACCAGTTAAGTGGATTTATGGATTATATTTTCCAGTCTTAACTAAAACTAATCCTCTGAATGTGAAGAAGTGGATTAGATAAATTCCTGAAAAAACAAAATTGAAAATAATACTAAAAATGTGATTCCTCAGAGATGACATTTTTATTTATATTATAAACTCTTCCTCAGCTACATTTCTAGATAACAGTAACAGCAAACTAAACAGATTTGACAAAATTAGCCAAAAATTTCTAAATATAAAAATGTTGTTTCTAATATAGATTTGTATTCACTGTTGTTAATGGTGAACTTGTCCCAAGTATATATTTTCTATTTTATAAATTTTGCTATGTAATATACTTTTTTAACAATGGTGATTATGAATCATGTATCAAAATAAATGGAACTTCAAACTGGACTTTTATTTTATTTTATTTTTTTAGGAATATATTTATTTATTTTTTATTATTATTATACTTTAAGTTCTAGGGTACATGTGCATAACGTGCAGATTTGTTACATATGTATACTTGTGCCATGTTGGTGTGCTGCACCCATCAACTCGTCAGCACCCATCAACTCATCATTTACATCAGGTATAACTCCCAATGCAATCCCTCCCCCCTCCCCCTTCCCCATAATAGGCCCCAGTGTGTGATGTTCCCCTTCCCGAGTCCAAGTGATCTCATTGTTCAGTTCCCACCTATGAGTGAGAACATGTGGTGTTTGGTTTTCTGTTCTTGTGATAGTTTGCTGAGAATGATGGTTTCCAGCTGCATCCATGTCCCTACAAAGGACACAAACTCATCCTTTTTTATGGCTGCATAGTATTCCATGGTGTATATGTGCCACATTTTCTTAATCCTCAAACTGGATTTTTAAATTGCTGTGTCTCAAAGTATTAAAACAAGATTTCCAAAGAAAAATTATCAACCACATTGCTTTCATTAAAATGGGATAAATAATAGTTTTAGTGAGATAAAAAAATATTTATACCATTAAAAGTTTAAATTGATTCTTGCAATATCTATTAGTCAGTTCTCACGCTGCTAATAAAGACATACCGGAGACTGGGTAATTTATAAAGGAAAGAGGTTTAACTGACTCAAAGTTTCATATGGCTGGGAGGCCTCACACATGGTGGAAGGCCAATGAGGAGTAAAGTCTCCTCTAATATGGCGGCAGGCAAGAGAGCTTGGGTAGGGGAAGTTTCCTTTATAAAACCATCAGATCCCATGAGATTTATTCACTATCATTAGAACAGCACAGGAAAGACCCCCCCTGCCCCCACCGCCGCATGATTGAAACACCTCCCGCCAGGTCCCTCCCACGACAATGGGAATCATGGGAGCTACAATTCAAGATGAGATTTGGGTGGTGACACAACCAAACCATATAATGTTATACTAAATTCATTCTATCCCTTATTAATATGTATTTTTGTATTGTTTATGATGTGCAGATTATATTCGCAAAATTATATTAGTATGTAATTTGTGAATAAATATATGCTCAGGTGAATAAAAAAACTCTTAAAAATTTTATAATGGGACTGGACTTGGTGGCTGCCACCAAAGTGTAATCCTAGCACTTTGGGAGGCAGAGCCAGAGGAACACTTGAGCCCAGGAGTTCATGACCAGCCTGGACAACATGACAAGACCCCATCTGTACAAATAATTAAAAAATTAGACAGGTGTTGTGGTGGGAACCTGTAGCACCAGTTCCTCAGGAAACTGAGGTAGGAGGATTGCTTGAACCTGTAATGTTGAGGCTTCAGTGAGCTGTGATCACACCATGGCACTCCAGCCTGGGTGGCAGAGTGAGACCTTGTTTAAAAAAAAAAATGGAGAAAAAGTACTGAGTCTTCTCTTAGGGAAAGTTTGATAATGATAATGATATTTACTGCTAATATACATTCTGTATTTATTATATGCCTGGAAATATTCTTAGCACTTTAGACATTTTTCTCATGTGTTTCTTACAGAAGTTTTTTGAGGCATTCAGAGATTGTAGATAACAGAATGAAAAGTCAGGGCCAGAATATAAACTCTATTGTGTCTCAATCCAAAGGCCATGCCTTAACTACTGTAGAATATTGACATTATCTCTTACATCACTTGAATTAAATATGTTACGTGTGTCATCTCAAAATTAAATTGAGATTAGTTTTCCTTGACATTTTATTGTTGTGGACAATTAAGTCTAATTGTGGGACAACAAAAAGTAAAAAAAAAAAAAAAAAAAAAAAGGTAAAATAAATAATAGCAATAATTTTTACCAACTAAATGATATAGAAACAGATATGGAACAGTATGAAAAATTTAAAATATAATCAGATATCTTAAGCAGATGATTCTGAATCCTGAATATATATTTCATATGTAAAATATATATATATATATGAAAAGTTAAATTCAACTTGAAAAGTGATGCAACAGTCCATTTATATTTTTGGCATCTAATTCTTCAACTAAGCTAGAAAATAAAGCCATATCGAAGATTAGTTATGGAGGTAAAATCTAATCCATTAGTCTAATTTATTCTCTTAATTAGATTTGCATTTGAAAGACTGAGCCTTTGGTTTCATTTTACTTAAATACTGCATTTGCATTATTTCACGCCCACATTTAGGCTCTATTCATTGTATAAATATTAATAGTTAATATAATTTATATTCTAGGTTAAAAATGATAATAACAAAACTGACTTGCATTTTAGATTTTATAAGGAAATTTAGAGGCCTTAAATTGAATTTTATGCCAATATTTCTAATACCTTACAACCAAATTCTAAAATATCCCCCTGAATTAATGTTGACCTTGTATCTCTAGCAGAGATTTATTGGAATTAGAGTTACCAAATTCATCCTATCATTCTTATAGAATTTTAAATTTTTGGAAAATGCCCCAGCCATGATTATCAAAATGTGATGACACTTTGTTGGTTTCCTTCACCTACTTCTGTAGCACTCAAATCAGGAAGTTTAGAAATTGAATAGTTCTCAGCATATGTCCGTTGACAAATTAATTCTTTCAACTGAGAATTATTTAATTATTCTGAACTCCTAGTTTCAGAATCCCCTGAGTATCCCCCTGAAAATTTCAGACCTAGATTTGAAATTGTGCTCACATTCTGATCCAACAAGGGGTTTCTTTCTTTAAACCTCGCCTCTAGTGTATACAATAAACATTGTGCTAGATATTTTAAGACATGATAGTTACTATTTACATATCATCCTGCAAAATGTCATCCTGAGATTAAAACGGATATGAGTTAATATCATTAAAATGTTAAAGACGTTTCAAGTGTAAAGAAATTATAGGGTTTGCAGAAGGGACGGTAAGGTTTTGGTTAATTCAGCAAATATGTAAGACATTTAATAAAGAATACATTTTCAGTTCAAATTTCACACAGCCTACCATTTCTGATAATCTATGATGTTGGAGACCTTAATCTGGCTTAAAAGTTGGCTGAGAGGAAAGATTGTGATATTTTGACTCAAATGTTTTAAATTTAATTTTTTAAAATAAAAATGTAAATGACGGAATGAATGAACAAAAGAGGAAAGGAATGAATGAGTAAATGAATTGGCTAAAGTGATCAAAGCTGCTCAGTACATGAGTAATAAAGCTGAGCACCATATTCAGCCTAGCAGTTCTTCCTTTACTTACAATGTACCACAGTACAACACTCTCTGTGAATCAGGCAAACATGAGTTATTATTCCCTTGGGTGTAGAAATTCACCTGCACTTGTGTTTTTAAACAGCTAAGAGAAGAAGAGAGGACTGGACAAGTTATAAGTGAGCTGCAGCATCTGTAGGATGTAGCAGGTTGAATTTATTTTGAATCTGACATAATCTGGAGGAGTTGCTAGTTCGCATACATACAAAAGCAGGTCACAAAATACTGAAAAATGCTCTCTGTGATCCACACATGAAAGACTGAAAGAGGCAAAATACGGGAGTGGTATGGGCCTTTAAGCATCTCATTCTTGTGCCTGCCAGGGGCTTAGCACCTTATACAGAATGGTCTCTTGACGCTTTGATGATGGTAGAAGATAAAATGTTGCTTTCCAAAAGCATGCAGGTACCTTTTGCTGGAAGACAATGTAATCATTACCTAGGGTTGTGTTCCTTACTTTAAAAGCCTTTCTTGGTATCTACCTGTAAAGATGTCCAAGCTGACAAAAGAATTGGACTTATATCTCTATTCTGGTATAAAGAATATCAGGATCCATTATTTATTTATTTCTGGATTTAAAGAAACACTTGGATATCAACAATCAAGTTGTGTGTCAGTGTTTCTTAGATATTTAGATCTTTGCCAACAAGATAGCTTTCTGTACATTATTTCCCTTGCAAAGCTTTACTTTAATACAAGTTATGCCTCTATTTAAAATACTTCTTATTTTGGTGGTTTGCCTGCTTTTCCTTGACACTTAATATTTTCTCATTCTTTCATTTTTTCATACTTATTTTGTGCTTTCATCTACATATATTGCTTCAAAACTATAATACATTACATGTGATAGAGATAATACTTAAAATCCTTCAGATATGTCTCCATATCCTGTAAATACTGTTGTTAAGAAGACGTCCTTCTCCTTACTCTCTACCCTCTTTGAAGAAATAGTTTTCTGTGTTTTGTGGTTACTCTATAAAACAAGGAAGTGATTTTTCAGCTTTGACTGTCAAATGAGATTTTTTTCTGTTTGTTTAAATTGGCAGCAGGAAAATAAGCTTGAAAACCTGGCTTTGTCAAGAGAGTGGGCATTTTCTAAACTCTTTAGCGTATCAGAACTAAACCTGGCAGTCTCAGATAATACAGGTACATCCATAAGTAGAGACTCCCGGACCGGGCGCGGTGGCTCAAGCCTGTAATCCAAGTACTTTGGGAGGCCGAGACGGGTGGATCCTGAGGTCAGGAGATCGAGACCATCCTGGCTAACACGGTGAAACCCCGTCTCGAGACTCCGTCTCAAAAAAAAAAAAAAAAAAAAGAAAAGAAAAGAAGAGATTCCCTTTTTCCTCATGACAACTAGTGCCTGAGGCTTGCTACATTAGTGTAGGAAAATCTATAATCAATAACCAAGAAGGTAGAAAAGTTCAAACCTGCCCCATCTCTATAGGAGAAGCACAGAGGTATAAGAAACAATTATTCTGAAGACAAGTGTCTTTTTTAACTGAACTGGTCCAGAATGAGAAAGTACACTGGAAAATATCTGAGTGTTAAAAAGCTATTATGAGGCGGCTTAAATAAATTATGGTACTTGCAGGTGTAATAGGTACTAATTTAGAATAATGACAGTGGTTGTGTTTACTGGTAAAAAATAAACTAAAAACCCATGTTTAATATAAATATGTGAGTGATTTTTGGAATTAAATTGTGAATGGGCTCAGGAGAATTGGGTTGTTGTCACATAACCTCTGTCTCCAAATAGTCAACTGTCTTTTTGACTTTGCTTCTCATTGTTGCTTGCATACTGTCCATCATGATTGTCTTCACACACTGGCCTCAGTCCCCAAGTTTTTCCACTTGATTTTCCAAAGTTTTCCAAATAAGTGACTATGTCCAAATTCTAATCTCTTTGGACGGTTTCTGATGTGCTCATTTTAGATCAGAAGCCTGTATTTAACCCAATAATTAGTGGCTACAGTGTACAAGAGTCAAAAGAGGACATTAAGCTACTGATTTCAGAGTCATGGGTAGTATAAGATGTGTATGATAGAAATGTGAGAGAAAAGGAGAGTGTTGATATTTCTGGAATTAAGCTCATTTGCAAAGAAAAAAATTGTGCTCAAATAGGGTTGGGAAATCCTGAGTTAACCAATATTAAGTAGGTTTCTTTAATGGAGGACTTTTCAGAAGATTTGGTATGTAAATAATCATTGCATATATTCACATTGGTAAAGTAATATTCTAAATTAATTTGTCTAAAGACTTATCTTTTTGTTTGTGAAAACATCTCATTGTGTATTTTTGGTAACACACTTTGAAACTTACTAATTTTAAAGAGGAATAATGATTAAAAGAGTGTATCTTCCCATTTTTATTGAAGTGAATATATTTAAGTGTGAATATACATATTTGTTTATACAAAATCGATTCAAGGCCTACTGAGTGACAAATTCTGTGCTGATGCATAGGAAAAAAGTAACTCTAGTTTTCACAGTGGACTGACAATATTAACAATTCTTATTTCTGGCTAGCAAAATTATGCCTAATATTTTTTCTTTTTATGTTGCTTACCAATATCTTCTTCTCCTCCTTCTTCTTCCTCTTCCTCTTCTTCTGTGATATGTTACTTATTTGAAAATATGTATATTTATTTTCAATATAATATATAAATATTTTTATTTATAAATAATATAAATATATGTAAATATATATTTTTTGAAATAATTAACACATTTCACAGAAGAAGAAGAAGATGACAGAGAAGAAAATGTTGGTATACATATAAAAATGTGTATATATATATATTTTTTTTAGGTAAAAATTCAAGATTAAATAACCTCCAGAATAGAATTCCGTTTCCGTTACTAGCTATGATACTGATACATGAGAGGTCACTAAATCAGGGACAAGGTAAGGTTTTATGTACACATATATCACCTGTTGTGAGGTTTATACGGTCTGAGTTCAAAGTCTGCTATAACAGACTACCATAGACTGCTTGGCTTATACACAATATTAATTCACTTCTTACCGTTCTGGGGGCTGGAAGTCTAAGATCAAGTCACCAGCAGATTTGGTGTCAGGTGAGAGCCCACATCTTGGTTCGTAGACACCAGATTTTTCACTGTACCCTTTGTTAACGGAAAGAGAGTACAGCGCTCTCTGGAGTCTCTTTTATCAGGGCACTAATTCCATTCAGAAGGGCTCCATGCTCGTCACCTAATCTTCTCCCAAAGGCACCACCTCCTAATACCATCACATTGGGGCTTAGGCTTTAACAAATTAATTTTGAGGAGACAAAAAAATTCATTCTATAGTGATAACCATCATGTAAATTTCTATACTATTAATGTATATTTATTTATATGCATATATGTATTATGTAATATATATGATTATACCATATGTAATATATGCTACATATAATATTTATAGGTTTATTTAGTATATGAAGAGTCAGAGTACCTCTTTAGCCACTCAAATCTACTTTACTGAAAATCCCCTCGTATGACTGATGCTTAAGTACAGTGAGAATTAGAGAAAGACAGATTATGTATATTTTTATAATTGAAGTGGTCTTTACTTTGAACAGGAGTCAAATAACTTTTCATACACAATATGGTTAAAGGATTTAAACAAAGACTTTTCCATTATTTTGTTCAGTAGCTGAATCAATCATTCCTCTTCCCCAGTACATGGAAATATTGTATTTTCTGCACCTTAAAAGTAGGTAAATATGTGACACAATTTGCCCAGTGACAACGTAAGCAGATGTGATGATTGTTACTTCCAAGCAGAAGCCTTTAAAAACAATGTGCAATGGCGTCGCTTCTTCTTTTCCTCTGCCACCTGTGATGGCTCCATGATCAGCCTGGTCTCAGATTTTAAAATCTGGAGAGCTTCTAAACAACAGACAGTGTTAATACAACATGAGCAAAGACTAGTTCTTTGTTATGGTAAACTACTGAAATTTTAGGGGATATACATCATTGTACCACAGGCTTTCCTCTCCTGACTGTCACAGCTAATTCTATATCAGATGGAGTGATATAATCATTCATTATATTAAGTGTACAGGATCTGGAACCATCCATTTTAGGTTCAAATTACAGCTCGATAACTAATATTTTGTGTTATTTTTGGCAAGTTACATACACTTTCCTTTGCCTCATTTTGCCCAAAGAGAGATAATAATGCCTTCCTCTATAAGGATGTTGAGAGAAATTTGATAAAACATGTGTAGAAATTAAGGCCACCCAAATAAGAACCAGCAAAGTCTATTTATTCAGAGGTTGCTATAGCAAGGGAGTCAGACACCATAATTTGCATTTTGCAGACTCAAACGCAGACAGAAGAGGGTAAATATTTTATAGCTGGAAAAGGGAGGATTTGAGGTATGCTCCGACTGTATGTTGTTCACATGGGAAAGCTGGAAGTGAGCTAAGTAAAAGCGGGGCATTCTATGTGATTAGGGTCGGAAATTTGACTTTGTCTGGTTTGTCCTAGATTGGAAGCAGAGTTAAAATTCAGGAAAGTAGAAGTTATCAAGTCCTGACTCTTTGGGGCTGATTGTTAGAAAGATTGTGGTTTGGCTTCCTGGACTGGTGGTTGCGCACTGTGGGGCGGGATCGATTTTGATACATGATCAGACCCTTGTCCATTTGTATATTCAGTCTTTCACACACAAGCCTTACATTGTAAGTTATTTCACACTATACATAGCTGTAATAAAATCAGTAAATAATATATATTAATTATCCTATGATTTAGTCCATTATATCTTAAATGTTTTTTAAAAATATTTTATTGGTTAAACTTGTTTATTCGTACTTCCCTTTAGTGTCTCCCAACAATATCTACATAATTATATATTATGGTGTCTCAACAAAATATTTTATTACCCATTAAAATACAAATATTTTAAGTAGAAAGAGGAAGTATGTAAAGCTCCTTTCTTCATAGGCATTAGTTTCCCTTTAGCTGGGGTTTTCATCTTACTGAAAATAACATACAATGGCTGTTACTTGGAAATGAAGAAACTAAATTAAATAAATCTATTTCTAATAAAATGGAAGACATATTGCTGGCAAGAGAACAAGGAATACACGTTAGAGAGAAATTAGAGTGAGGCTGAGGAACACAGAAAGCCTGGAACTGCATGGCCTAGATTCTATTCCTTGTGCTAGAGTAGGACCTCGGAGAGCAGGGTTTGTTGTTGTTGTTGTTGTTTGTTTGTTTTAATAAACGATTTCAAATACTTGTGTATTGAACTCTCTAAAGAAAGTAAAGGAGTGGTATGAAAAGTACTTGTGGATGACGAAATTCAACAAATGGTAACGTTGGTTGTATTGACTTCAAGATTTTCAAAATAAGAAATAAATTATAGTTTTCAAAGTACACTTTTGAATCCTTCTCAAACCTATTCAGCTTCGTTACAGCTGAGAAGTAATTGCTAATCAGAAAGTAACCACTAATCAGTATTTTGTATACTTTACTACATCTTTATACATGTATCATGAATATGTGATATTATTTTTCAAAATTTGTCAGTAATAAATATGAATAAACATTTCATACTCTGAAATGTTATTTTTCCAGCTTTATTGATGTATAATTGACAAATAAAAATTGTATGTATTTACTGTATACAATGTAATGTTTTGATATATGCATAATTGTGAAATAATTGCTACAATCAAGCTAATTAACATATCTATCACCTCACATAATTATCTTTGTAGGGGATGGGGTGTGTGGGTGGGTAAGTGTGATAAGAATACTTAGGATGTACTCAGCCAACTTCAAATATACAATACGTTATTAGCTGTAGTTATCATGATGTACATTGGATCTCCAGAACTTATTGATTCTTCATAACTGAAACTTTCTACCCTTGGACCAACATTATCTTACCTCCCCTCCATACTCCCTATGCCCTGGTAAGCACCATTCTACTCTCTGCTTCTATGAGTTCAACTTGTTTAGATTCCAGATAGACATGAGATCAGGCAGTACTTGTCTTCTGTGTCTGGCTTATTTCACTTAGCATAATGTCCTCCAGGTTCATCCATGTCATTGCAAATGGCAAAATTTCCTTCTTTTTTCATATCTTAGCTATTATGAATAATGCTGCAGTGAACATAGGAATTCAGCTGTCTTGTCGAGGCACTGGCTCCTTTTCCCTTGGATATTCACCTGGAAGTGAGACTGCTAGATCATATGGTGTTTCTATTTTTTTAAATTATTGAGGCACCTCCATACTATTTTTCATAAAGGTTATACCAATTTACATTTCCACCAACAGTGTACAGTGATTCCCTTTTCTCTACATTCTCACCAACACTTGTTATCATTTGTCTTTTTGATTAACGTCATCCTAACAGGCATGTGGTAGTATCTCTTGATTTGCATTTCCTTGATGATTAGAGATTTTGAGCATTTTTATATGTTTGTTGGCCATTTGTATGTTTTTTTTTTTTTTTTTTTTTTTTTTTTTTTTTTTTTTTTTTTTTTGAGACGGAGTCTCGCTCTGTCACCCAGGCAGGAGTGCTGTGGCCGGATCTCAGCTCACTGCAAGCTCCGCCTTCCGGTTCACGCCATTCTCCTGCCTCAGCCTCCCGGGTAGCTGGGACTACAGGCGCCGCCACCTAGCCCGGCTAGTTTATTTTTTTGTAGTTTTTAGTAGAGACGGGGTTTCACCGTGTTAGCCAGGATGGTCTCGATCTCCTGACCTCGTGATCCGCCCGTCTCGGCCTCCCAAAGTGCTGGGACCATTTGTATGTTTTATCTGGATTTTTTCACTCACCTTTATATCAACTTTCAATATTTTAAGTATTTCTGTATCGAAATAGAAGTAATTATTTTAGTTTCTCTGTATTCAAGTCATGTTCAAATGTTCTAAGATGTATCTGTTCAATAAGTAAACAATACTTCAAATCTTTTGCCTTGACGAACAATCCTCCAATGAATAACTTAATATGCTTCTCTGTGCACTTGTGGCAGAATTTCTGTAGGAAGCAATCAGAAATGCTGGATGTTATGATCATGCACATGTTTTCACTCTCAGATACTGCCAAGTGCTTTCCAAAGTGACTGCAATTATTCACCCTCCATCAGCAGACTGTTCGAGACCTGGATGCTCATACTCTTGCGAACACTTAGTTAAGCTTCTTATATTTTGCCAACCTAATGTATATGTGATAATATATTGTTATTTATTTCACATTTTATTAGTTACAATTATTTAAAATGTATTCTCCTTTTGTGGATCAGATTGGGTCATTTTTATTTTGTCTATATTCAAGTTCACTCTTTCTTTTCTCTGTCATATTCATTCTGCTGCTAAGTTCACCCAGCTGTTCGTTTGTTTATTTTCTTGGTTATTGTATTGTTCAGTAATAAAACTTCTATTTGATTCTTCTTTATATCTTCTATTCCTTTGTGTAACTTTCTCATTTTTCACTTGTGTTTCAAGAATGTTTATAGCTGCCCATTAGTGCATTTTATAACTGCTTAAAAATCTTTGGCAAACTCCAATATTTATATGCTCTCAGTGTTGGCATCTGTTGATTACAACTTATCATACAAGTTGAGATTGTCTTGGTTTTCCCTGTGACAAGCAATATTGAACTATACCCTAGACATTCTGAGTATTGTGTTCTAAGACTCGATCCTACTTAAGTCTTCCATTTGAGCAAGTAGTCAACTTATTAGGTTCAAAAGTCCTGGTCATTTGTGTGGGCTGTGGTTCAATCATCAATTCAGTTTACCAAGGCTGTGAGTGCTCTCATGGTCAGCTCCACTTGTGTGTTATGCAGAAGACAGGACTCCACCCTGTTTTCCTCTGCATTGGCTTGGGTGTGGGGTTGCCACAGTCAGAGTTCTGTCCACAGTCTCTAATGGGGAGAGGCGCTTCTTTGTTGCTGCAGGGAGTGGAAGTGATCATTATATCCATAGTTCCTGTGCACAAGAGGCCTGTGCTTTTATAGGTCAGGGGCACTGGAAGTCAGAGATCCACCTACAGGCTCTATGGGGATGGCTGCATCCTAGTAACTGCAGCAGGCGGGAGAAGGTGGAGAACAGCTCTGTCAATTTAGTGCCCATTGGGAAAAGAGATGGGCACAACTTTTTTTTCACGTTGTTTGTCTTAAGAGTAGAAAGGGCAGAAGGGGATAGTCTACTGGGCTATTCTTTTCCAAGTCTTTTGCCTAGAGAGAGTAGGTTTTCCTTGTGGCTACCTTTTTGGTATGTGTTGGGAGGTATGTAGGGGAATCTGTGTTGGTTGGCTGGTCTCCAGGCTGTGTGCTTCTCTAGCATTTGGGCTGAGATATACAGGAGACAAGTAAAAAGCCCAGGGACCCTATCACTCAATTGTAACTGAAATCCTGATGTTACCGGATAATCTGCCTCATTCTCCTTTGAGATTCTTATAGTAGGTCACTTACGTATTCTGTCCAGGAATTTTATTTTATTAGCAAGATAGGTAAAATAAAATGTTTCCCTCTATTTTATCTTGCTCACCATTTATCTTTCATGTACTGTTTCAGCATACAAACACATGCATATTTTCTCTGGAATAAAAGTACACTTTTTTTTTTTCTACCAAGAACCTCTGTGTTAATCTTTCTCAATTTCTTTCTGCAAATTGTGAAGAAGAATGTGGGAATTTGCCAGTACAAATAAAGAGTTGGTAGCAGTTCTAAATCAAAGATTTTTGGAAAGCTCTGTTACCATCATCCTAAGCGACTCTGTTAAGTGTCTTAAATTGGATTCCAGAGGTGTCTTGAAACTAGTTTCTAAAATCAAATAGCCATTGAAATGACAGACTGTACACTTGTGGCAAAGAACCTCCTGCTGAGATATTATGTAGCATGCCACTCCTCATATCCAAAGAGCTGAGCAGCAATTTACTTAGGTCATACTCACAATCTGAGCTGTGATTCACTTTACAGGTAAATTGAAAGGTAGCGATAATGTTTTGTCACTGGTTGATGGACAATCCTATAGTTACAAATAAAAGAGGAAACCAAATAAATGATACATCGAAATAGTTTGTCATAGAATACTGAATATTCTCCCCAAACTGTATGGCATTCTCTCTAGCTATATAATTGATTCTACATAAAGCTGTTGTTTTACTTTTCTGGAAATCAGGAAATACAAATTATTTGTTCTCTAAGAGATCATAATTTTAAGTGTGCTGTAAGTTTTGTTTTAGTTACTGGACTAAATATTATTTAAATATTTTTTATATTGAATGACTGGATAATGATGAGATATTGGGAGATGACTAATAAAATGATAAGCAATACTGGAACATTAAAGATGAATTCTCCTATAATTTACTTACAATTGTCATAAAGAGAAATTATGTAAATCCAAATGATATATACATATAGAGAATCTATCATTTTGATTGCTTCATAAAAGGCGAATGACTAACTTGGTGTGTCAGAATTTTTCTATGATTTTAGATTCCAAGGAGCATAAAACATACATTAACTTTTCTTCTAAAAGCTTTGTTTCTAAATATTCACTTTTCCTATGGGTTTGTAACAGAGCTGGCATGGGGCCAGTAACTGAAAAGCAGGTACAACATTTGTGGTTTATAATCTCTAGAATCCAGGATAGTGTGTCTTATGATATATTCGCAAGCCCATTTAAATACATAAAATAAGAGCCGATAAAAATCTATTACAAACACTGTTTACTCTACATACAAATAGAAATTTAAAACATACTTGAACTTCAAAAGTAGCATAAGAACTCTGAACTGTACGTTGTAATTCTATCTATATGCTTTCCTCAGGCAAATACTCTCTGCAACAAGAGAACTTTAGAGGCTGAGACTCCCTGATGTAGGGAGGGCAACCACATACAAACATACGTATATACTATCTGGTTTTGTGTAGGTACACATTAGGACGTTCACACAATGATGAGATTGTCTAATGATTAATTTCTCCGAACATATTCCCATCTTTAAATTATGCATAACTTACGTAGACTCTGTTTTATACCAGACTGTCTACCCTAAATTCTAGCCCATCTTTATACTCTAAAACTGAGAGCCTTGATGAGCTGAGTCTACTGAAAGGTGATGTGATGTCTATTTCCTTTGGTTTTTTGAAAGGGAGTCTCTCTGTCACTCAGGCTGGAGTGCAATGGCGCGATCTCGGGTCACTGCAACCTCTGCCTCCCAGGTTCAAGTGAATCTCCTGCCTCAGCCTCCTGAATAGCTGGGATTACAGACGTGCACCACCACGCCCAGCTAATTTTTGTATTTTTAGTGGAGACGGGGTTTCACCACGTTAGTCAGGCTAGTCTCAAACTGCTGACCTCATGATCCGCCCACCTCGGCCTCCCAAAGTGCTAGGATTACAGGCGTGAGCCACGATGCCCAGCCAGATGATGCCTATTTCTAATACCCACTTACATGCTTTAGAGACTAATGGTGACTCTGGATTTAGGGTCTATCCTAGATAAGTTTCATTTCTAGATTATAGTATGTACCGATAACTTCACTGTTGTGGTACTCTCAGCCGTGCATACATTTGTAGGTATAAGTCCACATACTCTGATAATTTTACTTTTTCTTTGAAATTTTGGACTGTTGAAGAATTTTCTGAAATCCTTTATAATAATTACTTAAGTTATCCCTAACAAATATCCAGGATGAGAAATTACAGCCTTAGCTACTGAATAATCAAGTGAATGTTTGTTTTCTAGCCTAAGTTTTATTATTGCCACCCATATTTTAGTCACAATTAGATTAAACTTTTAATTAAAATTAGAATATAACTCGATTTTTTCCTGTGTAAAAGTAATGGAAATAAGGCTGCATTGGGAATTAGGAATTATGTCTCAGGTAATTGGTATGTGTGACATTGATCAAATTGTTTAGTTAGCTAAACATCCAGTTGCTGTTGTTGCTGTTTTTAATCTATATAATGAAGAAATTTTGCTAAAGACTAAGAGTTTTAAAGGCAGAATTGAGAATTAGAACTGGTATTTTTTTTTTTTTTTTTTTGTTCCTGTGGTAAGAATTCTGAGAACTAACATAGTTTTCTGTTACTGGCTAAACAACCCTGGGACTGGGGTGAAGAATTTAAATACTTTCTCCAGGAAATATGTATTCTAGGAAGATAAGACTAAACCAGCTAAAGTAACTCACTTATCAACACAAATACCCTCACACCACAATACACACTTTTCTGCATCTAAAATACATAGTCAGTATGTTATAAACTGCCCAATCTCAACCAATTATTGCCTTGCAAGACCCACCTTAAAAATAGTCCATGTTAGGTCTATAATCTTGTAAATATCCTCTTCTGCTGTCCCCTCTCTGAGAACTATTAGGGCTGTCAAAGTGGTACAGGGTGCTTCCTTACTGAAGCAAGACTAATAAACTCAGCTTCACTAGTTAAATATTATTTTTGATGATTTTAAGGAAGTTGATGGTAAATGCTTGACAGAACAGACCTAGAGGACTAATAATAGACCATCAATCTTTCTTACATTCAGTATAAGCTCTATGCAATATCATTACTTAATTTAGTTTATTGATGTTTTTCCTCCTGTAGGCCTTTGCATAAGACATAAAGTTGTACATATTAATATATTCATACTGGAGTGCTTCTTAGTAGAAGCATTGACTACTACTCTGCATACCATTTGAGACAATAAAAGAGCTCATTTAAAAAATTATGTGTTATATTTATATCACAATATTTCCAGAAGTATTATCTAGATAGGGAGTTTGAGAGATTTCACTCATTTAAAATATGAGTTAGAAAAGAAGCTAGCATTTTTTGGTATGGAGGGTTTCTGAACTCAGTTCCCTCATGATTCCTAATTTCACAAAACTTTGTGAAAATGTAAGCAGCTCTAGTTCCTGATTTCAGAAAACTTTATGAAAATGTAAGCAACTTTAGTTGGCATGAGTTCCTTTAATTGTGTTTTTAAAATTCTTCTCAAGTAGGATGCAAGGTAAGTTCACCATTTCTATTGTACAGGTTAAGGATGTAGCAGCTAAATTTCACCTGATAAATCTGATGAAGCTTATTTGTTACTGGAAAAAGAAAAACAAGCTTAAAAGCAAAATCATGAGAAGTAGAGTGGTAATTACCAGTTTTACTTTTTGACTATGGAAAGACAGAAATAAATTGGAAGTGGAATACATTGGAAATGCGATCGTTCTTTTCCACATTCACTGTGATAGCACTACCATATTCCTGCTAAAATATTAAATGCTAATGATTTGGGTGAAGCTGTTTAGGCTGACCAGGGGTCTTGAATTGATTGTGAGAAGTGGAAGCTGGAACTGATTTTACCACTGAGAGAAAGTGAAACTTAATCTCCCAAATGGTTAGAAACAACATTATGACATCTATGCGGAGATAGAGACAAGAGCCTTTTACAATTTTTTCCTGTTTGGGTGCTTATGACTTTTACTGTCTGTTTAGTAGGAAGAAGCTATGTAAATAAGTGACTTAGAGACATTTTTTAAAGGGAGAAGATGTAAGTGCTTGATAGTTTAGGGAATGCTATACAGATGCTCTGAATTTTAGAGTTGGATTATTGATTGAGTTACAGTATTTTGGGATATGAAAATGCAGAGTGTTCTGCTGATATGCAATTTGGAGACATGGCTATTTTAAGAAAGAGATATTTTGTCCTCTGGGTAGCAGGGAGGTCAGAAGAAATGAGTCCATATTGCTTTCATCTGAGCTGCTGACATCGAGACCTTATAGATATCAACACAATCCTAGGCAAGGACAGCTTTTCCTACTGTCATTTCCTTTGAACAACAAAGGATACAGCTTGGAGTGCTGTTGCGATTAGTTAGCAGAGGAATATATTTTGCCATATTCTTTTGAATTGCTCTGTGCTTCCAATTTCAGTAAAGGTTTATGAAAAGAGGGTTTCATTATAGGAGGGAATACAGGAAAACTAGTTTAATTTTTCATTCAAATGAGGGCCAAGAGAAGTCTGAAGAGGGATATTTGCCCAAATTGATTTGGTGATTTATAGTTTCTTAGTGTTCCTGCTTCATGTAGTCAATTAATCTTGACTATACTCTTTTCAAAAATTATGTTACCCAAATAGCTCTGCTGAAAGTCACAAAGAATCTGACTTCTGGGACCAAACAAAACCAAGGGTAAGGTCATAAAAGCTTGTGTTTATTTGCTCTGATATGCTCACATTATTCCTCTATGTAAAGAAAAATTATCATATTCAATTTATCAGTGTGGTAGAGAAAGATAATATAATCCCTGTGTTTGTAAATAATTTGCTCGTTACAGTGCTCCAATTAAAAAAAAAGTCAAAAAGAAACTTGCTTTTCACCACTATTATTAGCAAGTTGTTTGTTTATTTGCTAATGGATGCCAAATTAGAGAATTAAGCCAGCCGAATGCAAAGTGTTTACATCTCACTGTTATTACTAGTACAGATTTGAAATGCACTTATATTTATCATGACACTAAATTAATGTGTTTATGTTGCTGAGCAGCTAATTGCTGACATGAAAATCCCAGTAGTTCGAAAGAACACAGTTTTGGAAGTTTAGTTAGTTTTGCAAAAAAAAAAAAAAAAAAAAAAAGGACTGGGAGAAGGGGGTTATTCTGCATTCTGGTCTTCACTTTGCTGTAACTGACCAGGTGATGTTGGGCTTCATTCCTATTTCTAAAAATAATTAGATCATTTTAAGTCCCTTTTCAGCTTTGTTTGTAAAATTCATATCTCTGCAAACATATGTGTTTACTATCAGTATATTGTGGTGGGCTAATATATTCCTTCCCTCAATAAGATGACTTTCCTCTGTGTATTTTGCAGATTTGGCACCTTTCTGTGACATCCTATGGGGGTAGTTGGGAATAATGATCCTCTAAGGACTAACAGTGGTGATCTCCAAGTAGAATATGTTAATACGACGATTTGAAAAGGACCTATATATAAACATGCCTAGTTGATCCTTATTATTACAGATTCTGTATTTTCAAATGTGTCTACTTGCTAAAATACTCATGACATTTTCCCTGGACATGCATAATAGAGTCTCCTGACCCGTGTATTCCCAGCTGAGGTCAAACAAGGCAGCCTCCTGCCCTTTTATTTCAGTTTTTATACTGTATACAAATGTCTTCCAGTTCATGGTCTATCTAGTTCTACACTTTTCTCATTTTCATGCTTTTTGTTGGTGGTTTCTCTATTTAAAATGACCCCAAGCATAGTGCTGAAGTGCTGACTAGTGCTCCTCAGCTTAAGCAGGCTGCGATGTGCTTACAAAGAAAATATGTGTTAGATACGCTTCAGCCATGAATTACGGTGCTGTTGATCATGGCTTCAATGTTAACAAATCAAATATATATATATATATTAGGTATCTTTAAACAGTAAACGATAAAACCAAGTTAAGTATTGAGCAGTTGATGAAGATGTTGGGATCACAGGCTCCCAGGAACCTAACCTTGCATTTCTTCCAGGGGCAATATTCAGTATCCACTAATAATGTTTATAGTGATTTTATAGAGTGTAACTCACAAATAAAAAGAATTGATTATACCTGTAGAGGAGGTTATAGGCATCAAGTTTCATGGGTGTAGAGTGGAGGCATGAGGGAAGGTGGTGGTGTGTGTTTCTCTAAGGCGGTCCCTAATTTATTGAGAACTTTTCTCTAGGTCTTTGGGGCAGTATGAAAGAATGTCAAAAAATTTCATGTGTGAGACATATGTCATGATATCCAAATAGGATTTGATCTCAATCTCCAGCCTAACGCTGAATTCATATTTTCATTTACTTTCAGTGTGTAGAATAAGTAATGTATA
Source organism: Rhinopithecus roxellana (assembly GCF_007565055.1). NCBI lineage: Eukaryota > Metazoa > Chordata > Mammalia > Primates > Cercopithecidae > Rhinopithecus > Rhinopithecus roxellana. The sequence continues at coordinate 64,940,819 of NC_044569.1, read as the reverse complement.
CAGACTTTAAATGGTATGACTCACAATTGTAGGTAATGTTCTTCATTATGTTTGAATGTATGCTAAATGGCATTAGAAAGCATAATGTGGAACCTGCTAATTGATACTAAATAATGTATAACTGGCAGTCTAGGAACAGTTTTCTTGATTTTACATTATAAAATATTTTTCCATGACAGCTTCCATGCCAGCACTAGAAGAATTTGCATACCTGTGTGTATACCTTTGACATATATTTATATCAGTAAACAGGGATTAGGTTATGGTATCTAATCTCCCAATGAGTTTTTTTCCCTCAGATTCCTAAAGCTCAGGAGGTTTGTTCAATTACTAACGTTATTATATAAGGGTCTGAAAGTTTTACTAACCGTAGCAAAACTTTGGGATCAGGATTAAGGATTTGCAATCGAAACATCCTTCTACTCATCCGCTAACCTGTACATAACATACGCAGTCCACCACAGTGGGTAATTTGACTAGATAATCAACCTGCGGAGAGCAGGACATAGCTGTTGGGATCAAAGGTACCATAAGAATTATTAAATGGTATGCAATTTTGTTAATTTTTCATCTTGTGTGCTCCTGTAGCCACTGTTTCATGGATAAAGAGAGAATGTAAAAGAAGTAAGGAAAATTGGGGGGAGAATGTCAATGACAAAAGAAGTTCAAGGAATTCAGATGTCTCAGACCCAAATTGAGTTGACACGTTCAGGTTCATCAAATAAATTTAAGCACCCCCCTCCCAAGATTTTCTCATGAAAATAACAGTGAAAATAAACAATTTGTCTTGCCATTACACATGCTGACAGTTAATGAACTCTTGAAAGTTTATGCATACAGTGTGGGATCTGAGAAGCATATCCCCTTACCATGTGAATAGAGTGCTGACTAGCTGGGCAGAAGTTCTTTTGAACCTGCCTTTGTCCTCTACTTAAATGAAATGGTGACATTCGACCTTCATAAAGCAGAAGCGTATTATTTATTATTCTCATCTCCATCTTTGTCTCATTTGTTTTGTTATAATAACCAAAATGGTGTAAAACTTAGCTATATTGTGTCATGTTCAAACAGACATATTAAAATCTCAATTCATATTAAAACTCTTAACATAAATATGTATTCCATTAAATGTTTCTATTTTGAATCATTAAAGCATAAAACATCTTTTTTAAAAGAGGATTCAACATTTCAATGACAGATGTTGCATTTTGGCATATGCAGGGCCAGAACCGGGGGAAGGAAGTGAGGCAACTGCCTTTGTACAATATTTAAGAAGATACCAGATAAAACAAAACAAAACCACCAAGAATAAAGACATATTTAATGAATCCATGATAAATAAAATACTTAAAATTAAATAATGACAAAAATCAGTGTGGATATTTATTTATTTATCCATCTCTTCTAAGACTATTGAATGCTAAGTAGGAGAAGAATGTGCTAGGAATACAGCAGTGAACAAGAATGTCAAGGTCTCAATAATCAGATAACATAGACAATAGAGGGAATCTGAGAGATTACCTTCCCTCTTAAAAATAAAGCTGTGTATCAATTAAGTAAAAGCCAGTTTTAGTGCTAATTCCACCTGCAAGGTTTGTGCCAAAAGCTAAAACCAAGAAAGGGACTAGGACTATCACTAATATCGTCTTTAACTACAAAATGAAAATGAAAATAGAGTTTATTAGTTAGCACAGCCAAAAGAAATGCAGGGTTGGGGGTGGTGGGAGAGGATGACTATGACAGACTAAAGTGAGGAAGAATTATTGGGGTACCAGGAGGAAGTTTAAGATTCAAAGAAAATCAGTTAATTTCTTTGTTAATTGATTGGACAAGCACTGCTGAGCATCTGCCACTGCCAAAAACTTCTCTATGGTTTGCAACAAAGGGCAGAACAAGAGAGGCAAAATTTTGACGGAGCATGTGTTTCAGCTGCCATTGGCGAGGGGTGACTTCACTTTCTGTTTGTCCGAAGGTTGTGGCCAGAACTAAATTTCTTCAAGTGGAAACTAAATAGAGTCTTTCTGGGGTGTTTTGTATATATACGTGTGTGTGTGTTTGTGTATATATACACACACACACGTATATATACACACACCCATATGTGTGTGTATATAGTTTATAAATGTATATATTTATAAAAATTTCTAATTATATATATAATTTATATATCTCTCTCTATATATATATTTTTTCCGTTTCCCCAATTTGTCCCTAACTGACAAATAGCATTTAGATCCTTTCTATGGGAAGTCTGGTCCATGGGAACTTGGAAAATCCAGTTTCATACCCCACCCATACCTACTGAATCAGAATCTGCATAATAACAGGATCTCCAAGTGATTTGTATGCACATTAAAGTTTGAGAAGCTATGCTTTAAAAATAATAACTATGTTTCTAAGAAAAAAAATTACCCACAATTTCATCTTTTTAAATAGAGCAGAAGTTTATATTTTCCATTTCTTAAACACATATTTTACAGTCTTAGACAGAGGTCATAAATTTCTTTTCTTTCAGTTATTGTTTTCTGACAAAACTCTATAATCTTTGAAATTATCATACTTATTGACTGTATGGCATTATCTCAAATTTGTATCCGTGTTTACTTAACCAGGTATTGAAAATAGTGCATAAATCTTTAATACTATAGAAATATTTTCAGTAGTGTGACAATGGCCAATATAATCTATATAGATTTTTATACGCCTTGCACTTTTTGTCAGATATCAGATTGCATATGGCTGAATACAAGCATGATTGATTTTTGGTTTGATTTTTGCCAAATTTATTTACAAAAGGTTTGTTCCAATGTCAGCATTATGCAAGTGCGTGTCAATTTTACCAGGAAACCCTTGGCATTACATTTTTAAAAGGTAAAAAGATTATGCTAATTTAGTAATTTTCAAATGATTTAATTCCTCTTAGCTAAAATAAACTTGCATTTTATATGTAAATGATCTTATTTTCCAATGTAGATCAATTTTTAAAGGACATTTTAACTAAAAACAATCTAAAGATTAATATCCTAGAATACAGTTTAAGCATTTAACATAGAAACACCAAAAACATAGATTGTAATGAAAACATTCACTACTTAGATCACTCCTCTCCATTTTTCACCATTTACGCATATGACTAGGTAATGTCTAGATCTTAGGCAAGAAACACATTAACCTTGTAGCACATTTGATGGGCCAGTAAATAGCTTCATATAAATATCTAAAGGAAGATACTCACCATTTCTAGCTTGTTTTAGCATTGAATGGAAAATACAGTGTTTGGAAAGAGTCATGCATATTTAACAATCTCTGATGTCATTAAAATTCCACGGTTAATGATGGTACTTGGCATTTTTTTGGAAGATCTTTTCGTTTTTACTTCAGTGATACAATGATGTAATTAGAATGAGATTAAAGTCCCAGTTTTTCTAGGTTCTATCTGTGTTATATTAGACAATTAATTTCATTTCCTCATTTGGTTTCCTCCTTGCTATTATTTGAATGATACTGTTCCTGCTAAAATTTATGTTGACACTTTACTCCCCAGTGCAATAGTTTAAGAGGTGTGACTTTTGGGAGTTGATGAAGTCACAAAGGTTCTGCCCTCCTGAGTGGGATTGTAAGTGAGGCCTTATGAAAGAGCTCCAAGTGGAAGAAAGCCTTCACTTTCCCTTCCATCCCCTCTGCTATGTGGGAACACAAGTTTCTCTTCCCAGAGGATGATACAGCATCTACATGCCATCTTGGAAGTGAACACTGGGCCCCCTTAGGTACAAAAGTTGCTGACATTTTAGTCTTTTACTCCCAACCTCCAGAAATGAGAAATGAATGTCTGTTATTTGTAAGTTGCACAGTCACTGGTATTTTGTTATAGCACCACAGGGACTAATGACACAGGATTCTTGGGGTGTCGCGTTGCCAGCCAGAAACCTCTGTGGCCAGTGGCGCCACTGCCTGAGTTTAGTTCAGGCCTGCTGGACTTGTTCTGCCCACTCAGCCTGGCAGGCTGCACTTGGCTTACACTACCGGCCTGGATCCTACACCTGCCAAGGGTGAACCAGGTGCGGAGAGGGGAGATGTGTGAGTGAGCAAGCCTGGGGTCCCACCACTGTGCACAGCCAGGCACTCTGGCTGTGGCGGGGCCAGTAGGTCCAGGAACAGGCACGGGCTTTGGCTTCTTGGGAGTCTACAGCTGGGCCAGACATACTGCAAGTAGCTTCTATTGTGGGCACCAGGGAACGCAGGGCAACCAGAAGCTTGGAGATGCGAGGAACCACAGAACCCCAAAGAGGGTGTCACAGCCCGGGCTTGGGGAGCTCCTAGGTCTGGGCTCCTTGAAGGGCCACAGCTCTTCTCTCTTTCTCTCTTCTCTCCTCCTTGTCACTCTCAAGATGGCAAGCAGGTGGACGTGTTTCAGCCCTGTTTGTGTTACAACTCTTTCTGTCCTGCCAGTTGGTGAGTCACAAGTTCTTGTCCTGTGTCCAGGAAGAGAGAGGTATGCAGACAGCTGGAGGGTGAGTAAGGCAAAGAGGTGCTTTATTGAGAGATAATACAGCTCTCAGGAGACCCTATTTCGCTACCTCTTTTCTGCAGGAAGGTCATCCCATTGTCTGCTCAGCTGTCAGCTGAGAAGAGACCCATAGTGGGTAGCTCCTCTCTGCAGGCAGGCCTTCCCAGCATCTGCCTGAGTCTGGCTGAATTCCAGTTTTTATGGGCTTCAGAAGGGAGACATTCTCACAGTGACTGGTCCATGTGTGGCCATCAGCAGCCTGGAAAAAACGTCGTCTAAGTTCTCATTCTAGTCTGTGGAACTGGCAGCCAGGCCCCCAGGCCTCACGCCTCCCGGTTTGAATGTGGGGCTTCACTGGGAGACCTGCCCCTTTGCACCCAGGAGCCTGTCTGCCTCCTGCCGCCATTCATGGCACCTAGGCTGTTCATGACGAGGGGTGCCTGCAGCCCTGTGCTGAGCTGCCCTCAGCACCCCCTCAGCTTCCCTCCCGTGCTCGTCAGCACCCAAAGCCCAGAGGGGGCTAAGGTGGCAGGGGGCTGGCGTGTCAGTGCTGCTCCGAGTGCAGGGATATCTGGCCAGGTTGTGTCAGTGGACAGGCTTGGCTACAACTTTGCTCCAAAATTGGAACGGGCGCTAGGAGCCGAGAGAGGCCAGGCAGCGGGAGCAGGCACTTCTGAGCCTGCAGGGGAAGCGGGGCTTCCTGGGCCCCCAAGAGCACAGGGATGCTTGGGTCTGCAGCCACATCTGTGTGGCTGTAGTTGTGCTAGGGAGCCCGGGGCTCCTGCTCCACCAACTCAGAAGGGGACGGGGCTCCCGTCTGTTTCCGGCTCTCGCCAGCTCTGTGGCAAAGGCACCCCCAACTGCCTCTCCCTCGCTGCAGCCAGCATCTTTGCAACAGCTGCTCCAGATGGGCTGCCACTGCCATCACTAAAACACTTCTCTATTTTGTGTGTGCGTGGATTTTTTTTTCTTTCCATCTCTGTATTTTCTTTTTGAAAAAGTTTTATTGTTTATTTGTTACTTTAAGTCCTGGGATACATGTGTAGAATGTGCAGGTTTGTTATATAGATATACATGTGCCATGGTGGTTTGCCGCACCCATCAACCCATCATCTAGGTTTTAAGACCCGCATGCATTAGGTTTTTGTCCTAATGCTCTCCTTCCCTTTGTCTCTCACCCCCCAACAGGCCCTGGTGTATGATGTTCCCCTCCCTGTGTCCATGATGATGCTGCTTCACCAAGATATTATATCACATAAATAGTATGTGTTGCTGTGCACAGTAACTGCTCAGTGTTAGCCCCTTCCTGCTATTTATACATGTTGCCCTAAAGTCCTCTAATTTCGGCTTTCTGGCTTCTGGAAAATAACCAGAATTGATTATTTTTGTTCTCCATGTAGCACTTAGAGACATTAAATACTTACTTTTCTAGAATAGTCTTGGATATTTGTGATTAAAATAAAGGTTCTATTTGATGACCAACCACATTTTTGCTGGATGATTATAAATAAAACACACCCAGGCATAGGTTAATTATGTGCAGAACTAGCCATCTAACTCCGAGAGTTTATGTCAATGAAGGTTGTGCCAAAGGAGACATCCTAACAGGCATGACCATCTGTTTAAAGATATGATTACCAGTTCAATAAAATCTTTAATGCTCTTTACATTTATACAAATTTTTTTCAATTTATTCATGTTTTTTCAACTATGACATTTAGACATCCGGTAAATACCACTGTATGACATAACAAAATAATGTATATCCATTTATTTCAAAAAATTATGAAAAAGCTGTGGTTATTATTAAACTTACTTTGTTGGTTTTATTGATGTACGAGTTATATGACATTTTAATAGCAAATAATTATACCCTCTATCTTCTAAAGGGCCAGATAAGTTAAAAAAAATACAGAAATTCTTGTCATTGACTAAATGGGGAAAGCAATTTCCAGTTTCATACAAATATTTTGTCTCAAATGTGTCTTTTTACCTATCCCTACTTACTGTTAATGAATCACTAGCTACACTAGATTAGAATACAAAATATTTCGATCTCTTCAGTAGATTATAGTTCATATTTCTATTTTTCATGCTTTTGTCTTTGCAACAAAGAAGAGTAGGGCAAACTGCATTCACAGATTGAACTCTTTGACATTCTTTGAAAAATAAGAATTTTTTTAAAAAACGTAGCACAATGTAGATGTGTAGAGTTCAGCATATTGATGCTACTACTATTGAAATATTTTATATTTTAATAACCTTATGCACAATAGAATCATGCAATATGATAGCTAAAAATTATCTAGTATTGCATTAAGTTGCACTCTTTTTATAAACATGTAATGGAATAAAATAATTAGAAAACATTTGTCAAATCATTTTTGTGTCAAGTTAGCTTAGGTTTAGAAAGGTATAATTTTCACACTTTTTAGTGGTCTCAAATTGAATAACTCTGACATGATGTGAAAGCCAAATTATTTTAAAATACCGGGAGTTTTAATGTTTATTTCTTCTAGAAATTTGTAAATGGATGTGAGAAACACTTTGTGGTTACATATATTGTTTTGTCCCTCAATAAAGGTATCATGTATTTTCTTTTCTACCTCACTGTACAGTCTTTTACAATATTCCTCAGTGGTTGATTTTTATCATGATAAAATCAGAGAAAGTAGTAAGATAACACAAAACCTGAATATATTAGATCTGTTGCCAATTATATGTCCGTATTTACTGAAGGTTTGTTTTCAAATAATTTATTCTGTATGTCCATTGGAAAAGAGAACTTTGAGTTTTACCTAGCATTAGAGGAACATACCGAAACCTGAAAAGGAAAGTCACGCTATCTGAGTAGTTTGGCTTTTGTTGAAATTGCATTTGGAAACACTTCATAAGTATAGGCAGGGTTTTATAACACATATGTTAAATAGCTTTGGGATGTTAAGACTTGGCAATGAATTCTATTTGCAGAAGACGAGTAAGACAGAAACTGATAGAACTAAAACAAGAAATAGATTCGTCCACAATAATAATTGAAGATTCCAAAATAATTGAAGATTCCAATATCAGTCTCTCATAAATTGATAGAACAAGTAGATATAAAATCAAGAAGGATGTAGAAAAAAAAACACTGTCAACCAAACTGATCTCTGTGATATTTCTATAATTCACAACCTATCAATAATGGAATCACAATATTTAAACCGTACATGAAACATTCACCAAAATAGACTATACTTCCAGCTTATTTTATAAAGTCAGCACTACCCTAATACCAAGACCCATAAAAAGATATTACAAGAAAAATGGCAGACCATAGTATCTCTTTAAGATTGATGGAAAAATCTCCAACAAAATAGAAGCAAATCGGACCTGGCAATATATAAAAAGGAATACCCAGAAAATAGGTTTGACATTCAAAAATTAAGAATGTAACTCACATTAACAAACTTTTTTCATAAGAAAAAAATAATCTCAATATGCAAAAAATCATATCCATTCCTAAAAATTATTTTTCCTAACAATAAAAGGAAACCTCTTTAACCTGACAAGGGCATCTACAAAAATTATAGCTATCATGTATATTGGTAATAGACTAGATGCTTTCCCTCAAAATTTGGGAATAAGTAAAGGATGAGAAATCTTATCACTACTATTTCATTTCAAACTATAAGCAATAGCGCAAGAAAAATAAAAGTCGTACAAATCTGAAAGGAAGAAATAGCACTATCTCTGTTTGCAGCTGACCTGATTATATAAAAAATCCTTGGAAATCTGCAAAAAAAAAAAAAAAAAAAAAAACCCTACTATAATTGACAAGAGGTTTTGCAAGGTTGTGGAATAAAAAAATTAATATACAAAATTCGGCTGTATTTCTATTTACTAGTAATCAGCAATTAGAAATTGGTATTAACAGATTAGTACAATTTAAATTTGCACCAAAATAATAATTACGTAGATATGTAGATGGGGCAATAAGAGCAGGATATGTAGGCTAAAAACTACAAAATCTTTAATCATTAATTTTAAAAGACCAAAATAAGTGAGTATACATTTTATGTTCATGGATGGGAAGATGTAATATTGTTAAGATGTCAGTTCTTCTTAAATTGGAATATATATGTAATACATTCCTAATAAAAATCCTAGCAGAATTTTTTTGTAGAAGTCAACATGCTGATTATAAAATTTATACTAAAAACTCAAAAAATCAGAAGAGCTAAAATAATTCTGAAAAATTAAAAACAAAGTTGGAAAATTCACATTACCTGACTTGAGGCTTACTATAAACTTTGTGGTATTATATTTGTGTAAAGAGGACATATGGATCAATGAATCAAAATAGAAGTTCCAAAAATAGACTCACATATATATGGCCAATAGATTTTGACAAAAATGCAAAGACTATTCAATGAAGAAAGATAATCTTTTTACAAGTAGTGGAGCAAGAACTTGAAATTTATATGCAACATAATGGATCTCAATACACATGCCATATGTAAAACTTAAAGTAAATAGATCATCAATGTAAATGTCAAACCCCAAACTCCATAGTTTCTAGAGAAAAATATGGAAGAAAATATTTTTGAACTTGAGATACACAACATTTTCTTAAATACAATGTTAAAAGCACAATTCTTAAAGTAAATCTTTTAGGATACCTTTTATCTAACAAAAATCTTCAGAATCAATAAGGAAGCATAGAACTTAGATCTTCAAGTCCCAGTAACAAGCAGCACATGAGTTGGAACTTAAAGAATATGGTCAGTGTCACTCTTCTCTTGTCTCTCCTAAAGACTTGCATTCTCTCAAGAGACCCCACCAACTAAAATCCACGGCTGCCAAACATCCTGCAGTTTCCTAGAGAGTCAGATACTCTCTTTAAACTCCACCTCTTGTCATACAGTCACCCATAATGCACCACCTTTCCCTTCAAAGTGTTAACACCCATTCATCTTTGCATCCTAGCTCATACCTCAGCTCCTCCAGGATAACTCCCTTAACCAATTCTACCTTATCCCCAATAGTGCCATGGTATGGGCTGAATTGTGTCCCTCCAAAACTGCGTATGCTGAAGTATTACCCTCCCCTTACCCCCTGAATGACCATATTAGGATGCAGAGTCTTTACAGACCTACAGTCTTTTTTTACGTAAGTTAAAATGGAGTTATTAAAGGATACCTCGTCCAATATGACTAGTGTCCTAAGAAGTAAAAATTTGGACACAGACACATACAAAGAGAAGATGATGTGAAGACACAGAAAGAAGATGGCATCTACAAGCCAAGGAAAGAGGCCTGGAGTAGATCTTTTCCTCACTGTCTTCAAAAGGAACTAACTCTGCCAACACATTGATCTCAAATTTCTGGCCCCCAGCCCTGTGAGAAAATACATTTCTGTTGCTTAAAGCCACTCGGTCTGTGGTACTTTGTGATGGAAGCACTAGCAGATGAATACAATGCCACAACTGCCTGGTGCTCCTATTAGACATCTCTGTTCTCAGTCTTTGCAGTCAGTTAACAGGCGATGATGCAGTTGCTTATTTAAATGATCTTTGTCCTCTATTAGGCTATGAGTTCCATTAAGACAGGGACTGAGCAAGATGGCCACATAGGAACAGCTCCAGTCTCCAGCTCCCAGCGCGAGCGACACAGAAGACAGGAACGCAGCTCATCGCCAGCAACGGATCAAAGCTGGATGGAGAATGACTTTGACGAGATGAGAGAAGAAGGATTCAGTCCATCAAACTTCTCAGAGCTAAAGGAGGAATTATGTACCCAGTGCAAAGAAAGTAAAAATCTTGAAAAAAGAGTGGAAGAAATGATAACCAGAATAATTAATGCAGAGAAGGCCATAAACAAACTGACAGAGATGAAAACCATGACACGAGAAATACGTGACAAATGCACAAGCTTCAGTAACCAACTCGATCAACTGGAAGAAAGAGTATCAGCGATTGAGGATCAAATGAATGAAATGAAGCGAGAAGAGAAGTCTAAAGAAAAAAGAAGAAAAAGAAATGAACAAAGCCTGCAAGAAGTATGGGATTATGTAAAAAGACCAAATCTACATCTGATTGGGGTGCCTGAAAGTGAGGGGGAAAATGGAACCAAGTTGGAAAACACTCTTCAGGGTATCATCCAGGAGAACTTGCCCAACCTAGTAGGGCAGGCCAACATTCAAATTCAGGAAATACAGAGAATGGCACAAAGATACTCCTCCAGAAGAGCAACTCCAAGACACATAATTGCCAGATTCACCAAAGTTGAAATGAAGGAAAAAATCTTGAGGGCAGCCAGAGAGAAAGGTCAGGTTGCCCACAAAGGGAAGCCCATCAGACTAACAGCAGACCTCTCGGCAAAAACTCTACAAGCCAGAAGAGAGTGGGGGCCAATGTTCAACGTTCTTAAAGAAAAGAATTTTCAACCCAGAATTTCATATCCAGCCAAACTAAGTTTCATAAGTGAAGGAGAAATAAAATCCTTTACAGATAAGCAAATGCTTAGAGATTTTGTCACCACCAGGCCTGCCTTATAAGAGACCCTGAAGGAAGCACTAAACATGGAAAGGAACAACCAGTACCAGCCATTGCAAAAACATGCCAACATGTAAAGACCATCGAGGCTAGGAAGAAACTGCATCAACTAACGAGCAAAATAACCAGTTAATATCATAATGGCAGGATCAAGTTCACACATAACAATATAAACCTTAAATGTAAATGGACTAAATGCTCCAATTAAAAGACACAGACTGGCAAATTGGATAAAGAGTCCAGACCCATCAGTCTGCTGTATTCAGGAGACCCATCTCACATGCAGAGACATACATAGGCTCAAAATAAAGGGATGGAGGAAGATCTACCAAGCAAATGGAGAACAACAAAAAAGCAGGGGTTGCAATCCTAGTCTCTGATAAAACAGACTTTAAACCATCAAAGATCAAAAGAGACAAAGAAGGCCATTACATAATGGTAAAGGGATCAATTCAACAGGAAGAGCTAACTCTCCTAAATATATATGCACCCAATACAGGAGCACCCAGATTCATAAAGCAAGTTCTTAGAGACTTACAAAGACACTTAGACTCCCATACAATAATAATGGGAGACTTCAGCACCCAACTGTCAACATTAGACAGATCAACGAGACAGAAAGTTAACAAGGATATCCAGGAATTGAACTCATCTCTGCACCAAGCAGACCTAATAGACATCTATAGAACTCTCCACCCCAAATCAACAGAATATACATTCTTCTCAGCACCACATCACACTTATTCCAAAATTGACCACATAATTGGAAGTAAAGCACTCTTTAGCAAATGTAAAGGAACAGAAATTATAACAAACTGTCTCTCAGACCACAGTGCAATCAAACTAGAACTCAGGACTAAGAAACTCAATCAAAACCGCTCAACTACATGGAAACTGAATAACCTGCTCCTGATTGACTACTGGGTACATAACGAAAAGAAGGCAGGAATAAAGATGTTCTTGGAAACCAATGAGAACAAAGATACAACATACCAGAATCTCTGGGACACATTTAAAGCAGTGTGTAGAGGGAAATTTATAGCAGTAAATGCCCACAAGAGAAAGCAGGAAAGATCTAAAATTGACACTCTAACATCACAATTAAAAGAACTAGAGAAGCAAGAGCAAACACATTCAAAAGCTAGCAGAAGGCAAGAAATAACTAAGATCAGAGCCGAACTGAAGGAGATAGAGACACAAAAAACCCTCCAAAAAATCCATTAATCCAGGAGTTGGTTTTTTGAAAAGATCAACAAAATTGACAGACCGCTAGCAAGACTAATAAAGAAGAAAAGAGAGAAGAATCAAATAGACGCAATAAAAAATGATGAAGGGGAAATCACCACCGACCCCACAGAAATACAAACTACCATCAGAGAATACTATAAACACCTCTATGCAAATCAACTAGAAAATCTAGAAGAAATGGATAATTTTCTGGACACTTACACTCTCCCGAGACTAAACCAAGAAGAAGCTGAATCCCTGAATAGACCAATAGCAGGCTCTGAAATTGAGGCAATAATTAATAGCCTACCAACCAAAAAAAGTCCAGGACCAGATGGATTCACAGCTGAATTCTACCAGAGGTACAAGGAGGAGCTGGTACCATTCCTTCTGAAACTATTCCAATCAATAGAAAAAGAGGGAATCCTCCCTAACTCATTTTATGAGGCCAATATCATCCTGATAACAAAGCCTGGCAGAGACACAACAAAAAAAGAGAATTATAGACCAATATCCCTGATGAACATCGATGCAAAAATCCTCAATAAAATACTGGCAAACCGGATCCAGCAGCACATCAAAAAGCGTATCCACCATGATCAAGTGGGCTTCATCCCTGGGATGCAAGACTGGTTCAACATACGCAAGTCAATAAACGGAATCCAGCATATAAACAGAACCAAAGACAAAAACCACATGATTATCTCAATAGATGCAGAAAGGCTTTTGACAAAATTCAACAGCCCTTCATGCTAAAAACGCTCAATAAATTCGGTATTGATGGAACGTATCTCAAAATAATAAGAGCTATTTATGACAAACCCGCAGCCAATATCATACTGAATGGGCAAAAACTGGAAAAATTCCCTCTGAAAACTGGCACAAGACAGGGATGCCCTCTCTCACCACTCCTATTCAACATAGTGTTGGAAGTCCTGGCTAGGGCAATCAGGCAAGAGAAAGAAATCAAGGGTATCCAGTTAGGAAAAGAAGACGTCAAATTGTCCCTGTTTGCAGATGACATGATTGTATATTTAGAAAACCCCATCGTCTCAGCCCAAAATCTCCTTAAGCTGATAAGCAACTTCAGCAAAGTCTCAGGATACAAAATTAATGTGCAAAAATTACAAGCATTCTTATACACCAGTAACAGACAAACAGAGAGCCAATTCAGGAATGAACTTCCATTCACAATTGCTTCAAAGAGAATCAAATACCTAGGAATCCAACTTACAAGGGATGTCAAGGACCTCTTCAAGGAGAACTACAAACCACTGCTCAGTGAAATCAAAGAGGACACAAACAAATGGAAGAACATACCATGCTCATGGATAGGAAGAATCAATATCGTGAAAATGGCCATACTGCCCAGGGTAATTTGTAGATTCAATGCCATCCCCATCAAGCTACCAATGAGTTTCTTCACAGAATTGGAAAAACTGCTTTAAAGTTCATATGGAACCAAAAAAGGGCCCACATTTCCAAGACAATCCTAAGTCCAAAGAACAAAGCTGGAGGCATCATGATACCTGACTTCAAACTATACTACAAGGCTACAGTAACCAAAACAGCATGGTACTGGTACCAAAACAGAGCTATAGACCAATGGAACAGAACAGAGTCCTCAGAAATAATACCACACATCTACAGCCATCTGATCTTTGACAAAGAGAAAAATAAAAAATAGGGAAAGGATTCCCTATTTAATAAATGGTGCTGGGAAAATTGGCTAGCCATAAGTAGAAAGCTGAAACTGGATCCTTTCCTTACTCCTTAAACGAAGATTAATTCAAGATGGATTAGAGACTTAAATGTTAGACCTAATACCATAAAAACCCTAGAAGAAAACCTAGGCAATATCCTTCAGGATATAGGCTTGGGCAAGGACTTCATGTCTAAAACACCAAAAGCAACGGAAACAAAAGCCAAAATTGACAAATGGGATCTAATTAAATTAAAGAGCTTCTGCACAGCAAAAGAAACTACCATCAGAGTGAACAGGCAACCTACAGAATGGGAGAAAATTTTTGCAATCTACTCATCTGACAAAGGGCTAATATCCAGAACCTACAAAGAACTCAAACAAATTTACAAGAAAAAAGCAAACAACCCCATCAAAAAGTGGGCAAAGGATATGAGCAGACATTTCTCAAAAGAAGACATTCATACAGCCAACAGACACATGAAAAAATGCTCAGTCATCACTCGCCATCAGAGAAGTGCAAATCAAAACCACAATGAGATACCATCTCACACCAGTTAGAATGGTAATCATTCAAAAGTCAGGAAACAACAGGTGCTGGAGAGGATGTGGAGAAATAGGAACACTTTTACACTGTTGGTGGGACTGTAAACTAGTTCAACCATTATGGAAAACAGTATGGTGATTTCTCAAGGATCTAGAACTAAAATTACCATATGACCCAGCCATCCCATTCCTGGGTATATACCCAAAGCATTATAAATCATGCTGCTATAAAGACACATGCACACGTATGTTTATAGCAGCACTATTCACGGTAGCAAAGATTTGGAATCAACCCAAATGTCCATCTGTGACAGACTGGATTAAGAAAATGTGGCACACATTCCCCATGGAATACTATGCAGCCATAAAAAAGGATGAGTTTGTGTCCTTTGTAGGGACATGGATGCAGCTGGAAACCATCATTCTCAGCAAACTATCGCAAGAACAGAAAACCAAACACCTGCATGTTCTCACTTATAGGTGGGAACTGAACAATGAGAGCAGCTGGACTTGGGAAGGGGAACATCACACACCAGGGCCTATCACGGGGAGGGGTAGGGGGGAGGGATTGCACTGGGAGTTATACCTGATGTAAATGACGAATTGATGGGTGCTGACGAGTTGATGGGTGCAGCACACCAACATAGCACAAGTATACATATGTAACAAACCTGCACATTATGCGCATGTACCCTAGAACTTAAAGTATAATAAAAAAAATAAATAAATAAAAAAAGACAGGGACTACACTTTTCTTGTTCATAGTTGTATCATTAGGCTCCAAGTCATAGCCTATTATATAATAATTACTAAATATAACATGTACAGGTTCATTGTATAAGTTGCATATTTATATAATAATTGGTAATTTCAATAGGAAAAATCTGAATAGTACCAAATAAGTTGAAAAGCAAAATGGTAGCTATAGATAATGCATAAGGAATGCTATAGAAAATGCATAAGTATATTATATATACCAGGAACTTAAAAATATTAACTTGTATTTACCAGGAACTTAAAAATATTAGCTCATTTAATTCCCATTTTTTGCATTAAGAATCAATGGAAGCTCAATAAGGTATTCAAGAATATATATATATATATATATCACAGAATAAGATCTGAAAACATGTAAATCAGAGAATGGCAAACTTTTCCTAAAGAGGACTGAATAGCAATTATTCTAGCCTTTGCAGATCATACACCGTCACAGCTGTTCAACTCCAGCATCATGGTGTAAAAGCAGACACACGCAGTGCACAAATGAAGGGGTGCAGATATATTACAGTAAAATTTCATTTGCCAAAACAGGTAGTGGACGGATTTGGTGGTGGTTTGTCAAGTTTTGATTTAAAATCTTGTCTTAAATCTACTGTACCACCCATTTGATAAAACACTTCGAACTTGAAATGCAATTTCTATTCCCCCTTTTAAAGCCTGTGTAAGAATTCCAATTAAGAACTGTTTGTCTGTGTTTTTAACACATGATGATGTATCTCTCACTGTGGCAGTTTAATTAGTATACAACTTACGCCTGGTTAAATGTAAATGAAGTGCTTACTTCATGATAATTTAAAATGCTCTGTTGTATCATGAACAGTTATTAAAAGCCTCATTGACATGACTGCTTATTTTGTTTTAAAATTTATTGTCAGGATGCAAGTTGGCAGGTTTTAACCATTCTTTTTGTAAATACTAAACAATTCTATGTCATGGAAGAAAACCGTCAACTAGAATAGTTTCCTTGAGGCCTATATTATGAAAACCAGTATAATAATTTTAATACACACCTTATGTGTTTATTCAACAATAGATATGTTATAGTGGGAAGCCAGATAGCTGTTAAATGATTCCAAATAGATCCCTACATGATCAGTGGTAACTTAGTTTTTTAGTGGGGTTAAGAGCACATTCTCAATATCTCTCTTTCACCTTGTTTAGTTTTTTTATTTTTCTTACTGAAAGAAAAGATTTCTGAAGATCATGGTTGAGAAAGTGAGTGTCTCTGTATGGGAAAGAGGATTCTAGAATCTTCGGAACAATGTCTTTCACTTGATAACTCTAGGAAATATATATATGGGATTCATTAAGCAAGATTTATAAAATCATTCCATCTAACTGAATGCTTTTCCATTTGTCTTATACTTAAAAACCATATGGTTCTTTTTTTACATTTTTATTTTAAAAAACAGGAGGATTCATGGAGTTCATACATGGAGATTATGATTTTGTATATGAGAAATGAGGCTAAGAATTTGCACCTTAAATTAGCAGTCAGAAATTCAAATCTGAATTTTAAACTCATACAGATTATCTGAACATAAAAATTTAGGAAACATCATCTAATTTCATAGGTCAATTTGAATTTTCTGGTAGCTGAGTTTATTAATGATGTAAAATTGAACAGAAATAGGATATGACAGCATCAAACAATGGTTTCCTACAGCCCTGGAGGAATTAGTATAGATCACAGCACAGATGAGTGTAGATTTGTAAACCCTTCCTGGCCTCAATCCATTTTGACCTCTGATAGAGCGGCAGAATTAGACAGAAAAAGTGTGGAAAGAAGATTTATTTCTGCAGTGGATGTAAGATTTTACCACCAGCTTATATTATAGTACAATTATATTCCAGTAAAGTCAGGATCATCTTCCACTTCTACCCCCTGCTTTTTCTTAGCTGTTTATTCTCTTAGTTGTGTTACAATTAATGGGCACATCATGCTGCATAGGTATGCTAGGTATACTCACGTTAAAATAAGAAACAAGACAAGGGCTTCGTTCTCACGCTAACACCTCTGTTTTTTTAACATTACTCTGTGTATACTAGTTGAAGAAATAGCTAAAGACTATACAATATACTGACAAATCTGAAACTACAATAGAGGTCTTTCATCAGGTGGAGATGATTGGGTTTAGAGTCAGCAGAACTGTCACTGGGCAAAGAAATGATGCAATGACTGAGGTTGAGGGTGTAAGTCAAAGCCAGTCCAGACAGGGTAAGTGATGAATTCTAGAGAAAGACTTTAGTAGTGTGGAGCAAAGATGCGCTTTCCAAATTCCAAGGAGCCTGATCCCAAGCTGTTCCAACAGTACGCTTCAGGAATAAATGCCAGTAGGATAGTAGAAACATTTTTCAGAAATACAGAAATATTTTTCAGTAGCCAAAAGGGCATGAGAATCCTGAGTATCTGAGAATTCTGTCTTCCCTGCAATATAACAACATTGTGAAAGGCACATCTCAATTATTCATAGATCTAAGTGCTATCTATGTGAGAAGATTGAACAGAGAGTAGAATTTTGATAAAGATCACAACATTTCAACATGTTAATTCTATTGCCTCAGATTCTTACTGAACAACTAGACCAAAAAAGGTAAAGATATAGGGCTGTGCATAGCGGCTCATGTCTAATCCAAGCACTTTGGGAGGCTGAGGGAGCAAGTTCACCTAAGCCCAGGAGTTCAAGGCTACAGTGAGCCATTACCACACCATGGCAGTCCGGCCTGGGCCACAGAGCAAAACACTGGCTCTTCAGAAATAAAAACAGATGCCATTTCTCTATTTTGGCTTTTGTTGCTATTAGTTTTGGTGTTTTGGAGCACATCCTATGCTCATGGTTTGGAAGAATCAATGTTGTGGAAATTACCATACTGCCCAAAGCAATCTACATATTCAATGCAATTCTTATCAAAATACCAACATCATTTATCACAGAATTGAAAAAAAAAATCTAAAATTCATATGGAACCAAAAAGGAGGGCAAATAACCAAAGCAATCCTAAGTAAAAAGGACAAATCTGGAGGCATCACATTGCCAAACTTTATGCTAGAAGGTTATAGTTACCAAAACAGCATGGCACTGGTATAAAAGTAGACACATGGACCAATGGAACATAATAGAGAACCCAGAAATAAAGCCAAATACTTAGAACAACCTAATCTTGGACAAAGCATATGACAACATAAATTGGGGAAAGGATGCCCTATTTAATAAATAGTGCTGGGAAAACTGAATAGCCAGATGCAGAATGAAACTGGATCCCTCTCTTTCAGTTTATACAAAAATCAACTCAAGATGAATTAAAGACTTAAATTTAAGACCTGAAAAAATAAAAATTCTAGAATATAATCTAGGAAAAAGTCTTCTGGACTTTGGCCTAGGCAAAGAATTCATAACTAAGGCCCCCAAAGCAAATGCAACAAAAACAAAAATAAATAAATGGGACCTAATTAAACTAAAAAACTTCTTCACAGAAAAGAAATAATTATCAAAGGAAACAGACAACCCACAGAGTGGGAGAAATAGTTGCAAATATGCATCTGACAAAGGACTAATATCTAGAATCTACAAGGAACTGAAACAAATCAGCAAGAAAAAAATAATAATCACATCAAAAAGTGGGCAAATGATGCCAATAGACATTTCTCAAAAGAAGATATACAAATGTCCAAAAACAAGAAAAACTGCTCAACATCACTAATCATTAGGGAAATGCAAATTAAAACTATAATACAATGAGATACCATCTTATTCTGCAGGACGGCCATTATTAAAAAGTAGATTTTGGCATGGATGTGGTGAAAAAGGAATGTTGGTGCACTGCTAGTGGTAATGTAAATTAGTAAAAACTATGGAAAACAGTATGTAGAATATATATATATATATTCTTTATATATGTGTGTGTGTGTGTGTATATACATATATATTTTCAGACGGAGTCTCTCTCTGTCACCCAGGCTGGAGTGCAGTGGTGCAATCTCGGCTCACTGCAAGCTCCACCTCCCTGGTTCACGCCATTCTCCTGCCTCAGCCTCCCGAATAGCTGGGACTACAGGTGCCAGCTACCACACCCGGCTAATTTTTCGTATTTTTAGTAGAGACCGGGTTTCACCGTGTTAGCCCGAATGGTCTTGATCTCCTGACCGCATGATCTGCCCAACTCAGCCTCCCAAAGTGCTGGGATTACAGGCGTGAGCCACCGCCACCGGCATAACAGTATGTGGAATTCCTAAAGAACTAAAAGTAGATCTACCATTCGATTCAGCAATCCCACAGCTGGGTAGCTACCGAAAAGAAAAGAAGTCAATATATCAAAAAGACACCTGCACACATATGTTTATTGTAGCACAATCCACAATTGCAAACATAGGGAACCAACCCAAGTGCCCAAAGACCAATGAGTGCATAAAGAAAATGTGGTAGATAGACCACATGAACTACTACTCAGCTGTAAAAAGAATGAAATAATGTGTTTTGCAGCAACTTAGATGGAGCTGGAGGTCATTTTTCTAAGTGAAGTAACTCAAGATTGTTAAACCAAAAACCATATGTTCTTACTTTGAAGTAGGAGCTAAGATATGGGTATGCAAAGGCATACAGAGTGATGTAATAAACTTTGGTGAGTCAGAAAGGGGAGAATGGAAAGGGGGTGAGGGACAAAAAAGTCTACATATTGGGTACAATGTACACTACTTGGGTGATGGGTGCACTAAAATCTCACAGATTTCACCCCCATGCAATTCATCCATTAACCAAAAACCACTTGTATTTTAAAAGCTATTGAAACATATATGTATATAAATTGTAACTCAGCTGACTGCCTTCGAAGAATAATAATTTGGGATGACAGTAAGTTGATAGTGTAGTCACAAGATCTGGCAATAACTTTTCCAGGAGATATCTTTAGCAAAATGATGGAGGGCTACCCATCATTGCACATTGAATGCTGATATTCTTGACTTTAATAGGAAAGCATTTATCTTTTGTACCTGTTCCGGTATATGCATAGCTGTCATGTATTCCAACAAAAGAGAGGAGAAACTGTCACTATGATTTAAGAACTATGCGTTGGCATAAGAAAAAGTAACATATTTTGAGCAGTTAGAATTTATTTTTCTTGCTGTGTTATGCCTAGTTTCTACAATGAATTATTTAAATTTTGTTTAATAGTATTAGTCTTTTCCTATTGAGTTCATTAGTATGGCTTTATTATAGAAGGCTCTTTGAATTAGAAATAAGAAAAAATGGTTAAGTTTATGACATGTAAATTTCACCCAGAATTTCAAACTTTCAAGCAAATAATTTGACTGGAATTTTAATGTAGATTATAACTGTCATTTAATTTTTAAAAATTACAATACAAGTAATTATTTTTTTCAGAATTGAAACTAAAGCCTAACATTATGGAAGTTCAAGGCTCTCATTACAATAAAGAAGAGAAAAGTTTTGATGTCATGACTCTTTAAATTGTCAAAATGCAAATATTGGCAGAGGGCAGTTGTCTATGCGTTCTGAGGTCAGGAATACTAAAGCTGTCTCTTTTTCGTATCAAACCATTTCTCATGTGAATAAATATCGCTGATTGCTCCACCCTGTTCCTTGCTAAGAAGTTGCTAAGATAATGGAAGGCTTTCTGGACTCAAAGTGAAAAAAAAAGTACCTCTGCCCAAATGTCCTAAATGGACATAAAAAAGACAAAGTACTTTTTTCCCTAAAAATTAAGCAAAAAGACAAATTCTAGAGAAATAAAAAGAGGAAGCTGGAATTTTTATGGCCAAATTTAGCATTCGCTATCCCAACGCTAATGCTACAAAACACTTTCCAGGGAGTGCTACCCAAAGGAAGGCACTGACAAACTAAACAAAACATATTTTTTTGTTTCACAAAGGGGAAGAGATATCCAATTACTTGAGGGTCACATATGCATTCAGATTTTAATCCAAATCAAAGATTTAAAATTTAGAATCAGCATGTCACATCCAGCAATCTTCTCAGAACATTCATCTTGGTCATTTATATAATGAATGATCCAGTGTAAAAGTTGGATCTATTTTGCATAATACTGCGGATTTCTTATTTGCCCTGAGATCAGTAAAAAGTATTTAAGAATGTTTAGTTACATGAAAATTTATTTGGTAAGAACTACCAAGAAAAAAATCACCAAAATTGTTTCCTTTCATAACATCTTTCATGTTTCCATTCAATTACTTAGAAATAAATGTTAGAAAATAATGGACTGAATAGATTTATACATTTTAGAAAATCAATTCATTCCAAATATTTAATAACAATAATGAACAATATTTTGATTGAATAAGTCTGTATCTTTCAAATGGTAGATAAATATGAAGAACTGAAGATATATAAAATTCATATTTTATGGTTTTAGGAATGTGCTATGGTTAAACTCTAAACAAAAATTTTGTTTAAAATTCAAAATAGCTTTTAGGGAGATATTTTATTAAAGCAATTAATTTGGTTGTTTTACTTGTGCATTGAATGTTTTGCAATTCAGTAGTTGCTATAATTATGTCATTACAATAATTATGCAATTACTTTCAGTGATTATATCATTTAATTATATAAGTATGCTTACAGGAATTAGTTGTATAATTAGAACATGTAATTACATAGTAAAATAGAAAACTGTATTGTAAAACACACTAAGTTGGACATATTGGCCTATTTCAAATTATAATATACAAAGTATTTATCCTGTGTAAGATTTCTTATAATTTTTAAAAACTTTATTTTGAGATAATTATTACTTTTCAGAAAGTCCATATTCCTTTCATCCTAATATCCCATTCCTATATGCCAACTGTTCCCATTATGTCTATTTTATGAAAAAAATCCAATTCCAGGATCATTCATTCCACTTAATTGTCATATCTCTTTAGACTCCTTCAATATCTATCACTCTATCATTCTATCATCCTTCTATTTTTCTATATCTATCAGTCTAGCTATCCATCTAGTTATGGAAAGTATGGTTCATTAAAGTTGAGTTATGTTCTTTTTGACAGGCTTCCACCAGTTTTTTAGTATTTCCTTAATTTATGTCACATTAACATGTTTCTGGCTGATCTTGTATTTTGCCTACACATCCCTAGAATCAGTCATTTCTCTGAGAAGCTGCTTCCTTTCCAGGGAGAATGGTATTTAGAAACTGAGGTCTTAGTACTAGGTGTACTCATTGTTCCTGGAGTGTTGCTATTCCTAAGCTTTCTTGATAAACAAAGCCAGGAAAAAAATACACACACACACAATATATACTCACACATACAAACACGCAAACACATACAAAAATATGTTTTCCATGGGCATTTTTTCTATATCTATGCATATTGATAACCATGAGTTTACACTGAGGTTTTCAAATCCAACACATCAATGGGAAATGCTTTCCCATTTTCATTTTTCGAAATATCTTCTCCAATTTCAGAAATCTTGGTCTCATAATCCTTAATATATTTACTAATTACTCAATTGCCTCTACTTTATCAGTCTCTGACTTCACAGACACACTGTCCTGCTCAGCTGCCCTTTACCACTGCTGAACTCTCACCCTGCTCACTTGCTTTTTTCACATGGGCCCCAACTCCATCCTGAGGTCATGGAGGTGAGGGAGAAAAGAGACTTCAAAGGGTGCAAGCCCAGTCTTTGACAGCTTTCATATGGTGTTGAGCCTGTGGGTGCACAGAAGTCAAGAACTGATATTTGAGAACCTCCACCTAGATTTCAGAGGATGTATAGAAATGCCTAAATGTGCAGGCAGAAGTTTGTGTAGGGGTGGGGCCCTCATAAGGAACCTCTGCTAGGTCAGTGCAAAAGGGAAATGTGGGGTTAGAGCCCCCACACAGCGTCCCCACTGGAGTACTACCTAGTGGAGCTGTGAGAAGTGGGCCATCCTCCTCCAGACCCCAGAATGGTAGATCCACTGGCAGCTTGCACTGTGCACCTGGAAAAGCTGCAGACACTCGGTGCCAGCCTGTGAAAGAGGCCAGGAGGGAGCTTGCACCCTGCAAGGCCACAGGGGTGGAGCTGTCCAAGACCATGGGAACTCACCTCTTGCCTTAGCGGGACCTGCATGTGAGAAAGGAGATCATTTAGGACTTTTAAGATTTGGAAGCCCTGTTGGATTTTGTACTTGCATGGGGCCTGTAGCCCCCTTGTTTTGACCAATTTCTCCCATTAGGAATGGGTGTATTTACCCAATATCTGTATCCCCATTGTATGTAGGAAGTAATTAACTCACTTTTGATTTTACTGGCTCATAGGTGGAAGGGACTTGGCTTGTCTCAGATGAGACTTTGGACTGTGGACTTCCGAGTTAATTCTGAAATGAGTTAAGACTTTGGGAAACTATTGAGAAAGCAAGATTAGCTTTGAAATATGAGGACATGAGATTTGGGAGGGGTCAGGGACCGAATGATATGGTTTGGCTCTGTCTCCCCACCCGAATCTCACCTTGAATTGTAATAATCCCCACATGTCATGGGAGCGACCCAGTGGGGGATAATTGAATACTGGAGGCAGGTTTTCCCATGCTATTCTTATGATAGTGAATTGGTCTCATGAGATTGATGGTTTTATAAAGGGGAGTTCCCCTGCACATCTCCTCTTTTTGTCTGCTGCCATGTAAGACATGACTTTGCTCCTCTTTCCCTTTCCTTCATGATTCTGAGGCCTCCCCAGCCATGTGGAACTGTGAGTCAATTAAACCTCTTTTCTTTATAAGTTACCCAGTCTTGAGTATGTCCTTATTAGCAACATGAGAATGGACTAATACAGGTACTGTCTTGAAGTTCGGTCATTTTTTTCTTCCTTCATGCTGTTAATTCATACTGGTGGTTTTTTTCATTAAAAATATTTTATTTTAAATTTGTTCAGTTTTATCTGAGTCCTCTTTTATATATTCAACTTGTCTTCTTATCCTTAAATGTATTCCCTGTCTTTTGCACATGTGGACATATTTATAGTAACTATTTAAACAATCTTGTCTGCTAATTCCATCAACTTTTCATTTTTGTTTTATTTCTCTTGCTCTTCTCTTAATTATGCATTATAACTTTGAATGCCTTTCTTGAATTCCTAATAATTTTACATTAGATGTCAAACCCAGTAAATTTTACATTTTGACATGCCAAATTTGGTTTTATTATTTTATGTTATGTAAATGTTAAATTTAGCATTAATTTAACATTACATTAGGTCCATCACTAAGGTGAGTCACTTCTCAGGACTCTACTCAGTGCACCATGTATTATGAGGTCTTTCCACTCAGGTTGGTGAGAACATAACTATTCTCAACAATGTATGGGATGCATGAATTGTTCATTCTACTCTTCTTTGATTCTTTCCTCAATCTTAGGAAGTTTTCTCTAAGGCATATTCATAGTAGTACTCAGCCAAAGGCTTGAAAATATCTTTATTTAGATCTCTGGAAGTTTCTCCCTGTGCAGATTCCTCTCACTGACTATTCTGTCTCACATATTCTATTCAATCTTTGTCTCAGAAATTCAAAGAGACTACCAGCCTTAATTTATGTCCAGTTTTGTACTGTGGTTGAGAAATTGCCTCTGGACCATTTCCTTACTAAATACTGGACATTATTCTCAGTATTTTACAAGGACTAAGACTTCCAATATTCACCACAATGTAGTGAAAATCACATTAGTACTTTCATTTTGCAGATAATAAAACTGAGATACAGAGAGGTTAAATAATGTACCCAAAGTCGTACATTAATCTCTTATACCCCATGATATGCTGTCACATTGTACCTTGGCCAATGGTGTAAATACCTGTTTTATCAAACCCTACTGTTTCTAGCAACTTATAGATGTGGAATAGTTTTTATTGTATGTCTGTTTTAATTGCATATATCATTCAATATGCTTTTACCTAAAAGCACTTAAAAGGATTTTGAAAATTCAAATAACTTCCATGATATTTCTGTCTGTATCTCAATACTTCAAGAAGACTTAGCAACCACTTTAAATTATTCTGATAAACTTAGAAGAGTTAATAAGGACAAAAATGGAAGAGTTTTGGAGACAATGCAAGGAAGATTTAAAAAGTCAGTAATAAATCGATACTTCTGAATTTATCTGTCTGGAGACATCAACAAAATATACGACTTTCCATTGTAGGTGGTATCACCAAAGATTAGAGAACTGAAAAAAACTGTACACCAATGCTATGAGAAGATACTACATGTTTAAAATACATCTTACAAAAAATAAAAAAGTAAGCCAGGCATGGTGGTGCATGCCTGTAATCCCAGCTACATGGGAGGCTGAGGCAGGAGGATCGCTGGAGCCTAAGAGGTTATGACTATAGTAAGTCATGATTATGCTACTGTTCTCCATCCTGGGCAACAGAGCAAGACCCTGATGCAAAATAATAATAAATAAAGTATCAATTTTCCAATGATTTCTCATTGTCAAAATTCTCAGTGTCATAAAAATTCTAAGTCTTATATTTCTCTCTTTATTTCCTTTTAACTAGCAAATCACAAACATAGACAGAGGCTGTGTTCTTTTCCACACATTTATTCCATCTTAACTGCTAAATAACTTTGAAACTTGTTGTTTAGACAGTTATTTATGAAATACAAAACTGATCACATATGTCAGTTTCACAAAACCCTTTGACATAAATCTAACAGTTATACCTCTTTTTCACAATAAGTGTTCCCATGTGCATGTTATTTGGAGACACATATTTATTTTTTGTATCTATATAAAAAATATATGTATTATATCCTCTTGAATTTCTTTTTTGACAAAAACAGCACAATATGCTGGACAGGAAAGAGCACAGGGTCTGGATTCAGACTGAGCTAGATTAAATTTCTTGCTATGACTCATACAGCTGTGTAATCTAGTGCAAGTTACATAACTTTTTGAACCTCAGTTTCTATGTAGATAAAAACAGGGATACTACTACCTATCTTGATTGACTGAGAGGACATAAGATATTTTATGTGTAGTAACAAGCACGGCATAAATGCTCAATAAGTAGTATGTTTTATAACTAAAACATCTTATATTTGATTGCAACTGAGTGTCATAAAACATGAATTTAAGAAGATAAAAAGTGAAAAATGACTAAACAAATGGAATTGAAAAGTTGTAATTAGCCTCCCCTTTTTCAGAATTCAGGAGATGATGTTATCAACGCTAAGTTAATTTCATACAATATAGTTTCATCAGTAGTTAAAAATCAAAAGTATTTATTTAGGTCATTAGTATATCACCTTCAAATAAGTAACTCAAATTGAAATGTCTCTAATAATCTTAGGAAATAACTCTTATTAACATTTCATCATGTACCAGATTGTAAGTGAAAAAAATTCATTTCGGGAAGAATTAAATAAGAGGAAAGCATAAGAAATGAAACACTGAATTGGAAGTAATTTTCCATAGAGTTTTGCCAGTGGTATCATTGAAATCTGTTCCAAATAGCTATTTTATGATAGACAATAAAAGCATTTAGAATTGTTGTAGTTAACGACAGAAACCAAGACTAGCAAAATCACTAGTGACAATATAATTAAACATAAATTCTACATATATACATAAATTAATCCCCAACTTATTCTGAGTTTATTAATCTGGTAATGTATCGTCTTCCAAATACAGAAAGAGAAAGCAAATTAAGTGAAATATGTATCTGAGCAACCCAGACAGATGTGACAAAGCCCATAATTTGAAAGAAGATAAAAAGTCCTTTGCATAGTCACTAGGGGTCTATTCATGAATGTACTGAATTTTCCCCTGAATTACAGTAACCAAATTTCCTTGCCTGCCAAAGATTTATGTTGAAGATAAGTAAGGAAAAATCCATAGAGGTTGATACGTTGACAGCAGCAAAAATTGTAGACTGACCGTTCATCACTGTTGAAATGAAAAGAAAGGAACTGTTAAAAGTTGAGTTGAGATAGTTAAAATGCATATGAAGAAAGCAAGTTGCAATGTATAACAAAAATTGTAAATTTAATCAAGTGAGCATAGCTCTTGTTTTAGATGTTTTAGTTTGTAATGTGTTGTAGACAAGTAGAGATCAACAAATACATTATTTCCTAATGTGTTTGGACTGCTTCTTGGCCAGCTTCGGTATTACTTATTTCCTGTTCTTTTCAGTGACTTTCTAAGCAGCTGTATAGATAATTTTTAAATTAATAATTTCAACATTACCTGTTGTTTCTTGACTATCATGCTGCTATAAAGACATATGCACACGTATGTTTATTGCGGCACTATTCACAATAGCAAAGACTTGGAACCAACCCAAATGTCCACCAATGACAGACTGGATTAAGAAAATGTGGCACATATACACCATGGAATACTACGCAGCCTTGAAAAAGGTTGAGTTCATGCCCTTTGTAGGGGCATGAATGAAGCTGGAAACCATCATCCTCAGCAAACTGTCTCAAGGACAAAAATCCAAACACCGCATGTTCTTACTCATAGGTGGGAATTGAACAATAAGAACACTCGGACACAGGAAGGGGAACATCACACACTGCAGCCTGTCATGGGGTGGGTAGAGGGGGAGGAATAGCATTAGGAGATATACCTAATGTAAATGAAGAGTTAATGAGTGCAGCACGCCAACATGGCACTTGTATACATATGTAACAAACCTGCACGTTGTGCACATGTGCCCTAGAACTTAAAGTGTAACAAAAAATTAAAAAAAATAATTTCACCATCTTTGACTTAATTTCAAAAGTACCTTGTCATTATTAAATGGTAATGCAAAATGTGATCTTTTGGAGACATCAATGGCTATAGCACAGAATTGACTACTAAAATAATGATGCTTTCACTAACCAGAGTAATTTTTATGAGTTTAATGGAGTAACCTCAATATATCTGGATCGTTCATGTAAGTGGAACACCTCTTCTGTGTGTCAATTTAAAGGAAGCCCTATTATTAACTTCAGCTCTCTTGGACATGTAAAGTAGTATTAAAAAATATGCAGCTTAGTACACATAAACCTTGTTTTTGCAAACTGCTTACTTTTCTGACATTTTGATTAGATAGTCAAACTTCTTTGACAAAGCTTTCATTACACCATATCAAATGAAATAGAGAAAAATAAATATCAATATTTGTAAAGAGGATATCAGGGATACCCCATGAGGTAGATATTATGGTGGATTTGTACCATGTCAAATTAGCTAAGCTGAAACTCTTTTTCATTGTATTTTTATTCCTTTATGATCCTACGTTGAAATTGGCCACAAGGGGAATTTGTGCAAAACTGGAAGGCAGAAGTCAAGGGGCAACCACTGGTACACACTAAAATTGTTATAAGATGGGTACTGCTGCTGTTCATGCAGGTCTTTGCTGATGATGTGTTTGTGTTGTGGATATGTGGCAGCAGACAGACCAAAGTTCCCCCAGCTCTTGCCTGATACATTTTTTTTTCATAAATTCTGAGTCTTGGGCCAGATACCCTTTATTGCTCTGTAGCAAATGGTGCTAGTCTATCCACCACTCACAGCATCAGGATTAATACCAGTGAGAGGCAGAGGAGGTTTCAAGTAGATTTCTTGATTCCAGTTTTTAATTTTTATTTTCACTTTTTGTGGATATGTAATAGTTGCACATATTTGTGGGCTGAAGGTGGTATTTTGATACAAGCATACAATGTGTAATGATCAAATCTACCCCAATTAATATCATCTTTCCTTCTTTACTACAAGCTCTGCTGACTTCAGGGCAAACACTAGATGCAGAAACAACTGCTTTAGAACAGGCCACTTAACTAGTTCTCGCCATTGTGTAAGGTCTAATCTTTGTAATCAATGCCTTATTCCATATCATTAGCAGTGGTTCTGTACCTCTGACCATCACTAATTGATACAGAAAGTGATGTAGCCAGTAGAATATAGGGTGATGATGACAGAGAACTTGTTTGTATTGTTTTCTGTTGTTTCTTCAATGATGAGAACATTGTCTGGCATGTAGTGGATTCTCAACAGATAATGGTGGAATGATTGAGGACTTCAAGGGTCAGGACTGAGGAGAGGCAAGAGAAAAGATATTGGAGTGCCAGGAAGGATGGAACAATGAACCTGTAGTGAACTGTAATGATACATTGTCCTTGCTACAAGATAGGTAATACTAACATTTATCAATATCTAAAGTCTGCACAATCCCATTATTTAGCTACTAGATATATATGGCTATTGAGAACATGAAATAAGACTAGTGTGAATTAAGATGTTCAGTAAGCATAATATATATACCAGGTTTCAAAAACTTGTCAAACAAAGAAAAATATCAAATTAATAATTTGTATCTTGATTACTGTTTGAAACGACAATATGTTGGATGTGTTGGGTTAAATAAACTATACTGTTAAAATTCTTTTTTTTAATCAGTAATGTGGCTACTAGAAAATTTAAAATTAAGTATTTAGCTGACATATTTCTGTTAGACATACTTCTCTTGTTTGTCTAAGTGCTTCTTTTGTAGAGGTTTCTAAAATCATTGCAAATCAGAGCAACCTCATTTTATTGACATGTAAAACTAGATGTCTTATAAAGGTAATCTTCAAATAATGACATCTTAATGTCATTAATGTCATTTAATCTTCACAAGAGATCTTTGGTTTGCCCATTCTTTACTGATAGGGAGTACCATCTAAAATGGGCTAGGCACTTTGGGAGGTACATACATTGTAACAGAAAAACTCTCTTGAATCAGGAGCTATGTCTTTTAACATCTTTTGTAGTGATTTTACCAGCAAAAGTAGCATTCCTTTCTGTACAAAACCAAAAAATAGACTTCCATTAAGCATGAAGCAGCTTTTTGTGTCCAGGACTCTTTAGGTAAGAATATCTTTCCAATTTGCTTTTGCTGATAGTGCTGTATTTCAATGTCTCTCTAGTAATTGCCTTAAAATATCAAATTCTCACTGTCTCCTAAAATCACAAAAGATTTATAGCAAAAATTGCCTTTGATTGTATCATAAAGAATATTCATATATATTCATTTTATAACCTATATTTTATAATTTCAAAATATACAGACATCCTCTTGACAATTCCATGGATGACTTTGGAATTATGTTTTGAGTGTAAGTTGATTGTATGAACAAGAGTCCAATAAAAGTTTTAATAATTTTACTTTTCTGTCAAAAGCTGTGTCTAATGGTGATTAATAATTTCTCCTAGGTACAACTTCAACTTCGTCTGTACTTTCAGGGTTCTGATTTTTCTTAGATCTTCCTTGATTTTACAAAAAATAGACAAATGTTTGAAATACATTTTTTGATAAAAATTTATGGATGTTTGAATCACATTTTGAAGCTTGTTCTCCAAATCTAAATATGCCATTCTTTCTGAAACAGGTATTGCCACAGATCTTTTTTTAATCTAGTCTTTTCATGAGATATACAAACTTATGAACTTAGATTCTTCTAGAAATACCATTTTTGTTAATGTTTTCTGCTAGAATTACAAGTTGAAGATGAGTAAAATAACATTTCTTTCTTTCAGATGTTTGGATCATTGGCTATGAGTTTAAACATTTTACAGAGGAAATATAGGATTTACTATTTTACTAAATTTCAATGTTGAGATTATTTTAATCAGTATGAATAAATTATATGTTCATGATTACATTATTAGATGTAAATGAATGCCCTAATTATATAGTCTTTGTAAGTAAGGTTCTCTTTGGTTTGTTATTTTAGACAATATTTATTACTAGATAGTTTATATTCCAGTATATGATAGTACAAAGTAAAATGATTTGAAAAAAATACTTCTATAAATTGAATAAAAGAAGTTATCTCTCTAACTTGTCCAGAATTAATCTGAATTTGCAAATGTTTTCTAAAAAATCAGATAATCGGAGCATTTACAGGTATTTTATATTATTTGCATTTGGTTTGGTTTTACAGAATCTGAAACTAGTTTAAAATTTACAATGTATTTTAATGACTTTCAGAGGAGATAAGAAATGACCATGGTCCAACTGTGTCTTTAAGCTACCCAGTTGCCTCTCATTTCACATGTGCTCTGCTCATTGGTGGATACAGCTACCAGCATGGTTTTAATGACCTTAAAAATGCCATTGGCTCCCAAATCTACCACTCAATATTCAATACACACACAAACACACACACACATGCACACACACACACATATATATATATATGTCAGATAGTTCATGACTTACAACAGTTCAGCTTCCAACTTTCTGACTTTACGATGGGTTTGTTGGGGTATTAAATGAATTTTCACTTCATGATATTTTTGACTTGGGTTTATCAGGATATAGCCCTGTACTTGGTTGACAAGCATTTGCATGTATATTCAAAGTTCAATAGTTATTACAAATCAATACAACTGAAGCTGAATTCCAATTGTAATCTCTTCACCCCATATCTTAAAACCTGTTCTTCTTCCTTAATTCACCATCAATTCATGATTCCACTCTCTACTTAGTCAGCAGTGAAAAAAAATACCAGGTTGAATGGACTTTGGCAAATTCTCTTGAATGGGCGGCCACATCCCCTTTATTTGTACATGATTGTGCACATTTGGGTATAATATTCACTTTTAAACTTATATCCAAAGATGTAGTAGCAAAATATAAACCCTAAGTCCACTATAATATAGATGTACACTGTAATCCAGGAGCTATAATTAAAAATAATAACAAGACAAAAATGACATTTCACAAAAGATGTTATAGAAATGACCACTAAAAGTGTTAAACATTATTTGTTATCAAGAAAATGAACACTGGAATTACAATGAGATATAAATTCACCCACAAACATTTAAAACTGCACTGACAAGTTCCTCTTCTGGCTCAGTGAATAACAGAAAATGTATATACCATGCCATGTGAAACAATTAAAAACCAAAGGGAAATATGGAAACAATGGTATTTCAAGACAGTAAACTTTGGGCAACAAAGGACAGTGATCACTAAGAGAAGAGAAACAAATAATGTGAGCTGATTGCTAAAGTACCCTGACTGGAGAATGCATCCCTTCCAGGGAGGAGAAAATCAGGAGCATGCATGGCAGTCACCTTCCCTTGAAAAGAGAATATAGAGAAGCCCAGGTGGTTGGCTATATCAAGAGCATGAATGAACTGTAAGATAATTTCAAGTGCCTTAGTTTATATGTAACTGGAAGACTTAAAAGGAAGAAGGAGAAAGTATATTTGAAGAGATTACACCTGTTTGTTTTTCCAAATATGATAAAAGTTATAAATCCACATATCCAAGGAGCTCAATATCTCTAAACATGAGAAACATGAAGGAAGCACACTGGGTCACACCATAATCAAACTGCTTAAGACAAGAGATTAAAAATAAGTTTTTAAAAATGGCACGTATCTACAGAGAAGCAAAGATGACAATGAAAGCAGCCTTCTGATTGGAAATGGTGGAAGCCAGAAAACAGTGGTGTACCATTCATAACGTACTTAAAGAAAAAAAATAGCCACCCTATAATTCTGTACTCAGCAAAGATATTTTTCAAAAGTGAAATTGAAATAGAGACTCTTTAGATATAAAAATGCTGAGGGTTGCACCAAAAGCCTTGCACTAGAAAAATGTAAAGTAATTTCTCCAGGAAGTACAAAAAGATACCAGTGGAAATATTGGTTTATACAAAGTGATGAAGAACAGTGGAAATGGTAACTATATGGGCAAATATAACATATTTTAATTATTTAAGTACTTTCAGTATATAATTATTTAATACAGAAGTAGTAATGATGAAAGTGAGGCTTAAAATTTATGGAGCTTGCTCAACTTCTTGGGTCTTTAACTTAATATTGTTTTATAAATTTGGGAGACTTGGCAGCTTTATTCCTTTAAATATATTTTTGCCACACTTGTTCTTTCCTCTTTTCCTAAGAGTTCAGTTACATATACATTATGTTACTCAATACTATATCACAGATCACTTAGCCTCATTCATTTTATTTTGATATTTTTCTCTCTGTTTTTTAGAATGAATGGTCTCTATTTTTTATCCTCAATCTGCCTAAATCCATCCAGTGAACATCCTACTTCAGAATTACACGTTCTAATTCTAGAACTTTAGTTATGTAGTTTTAATTTTTCCTGATGTTATTCCCTATATATTTCACTTATTATGAATGCTTTCTTATTTATGTCCTTGAATATATTTGTAATTGCCCCATTAAAATCTTTGTTTCTTAATTTTAACAATTTTAACCTTGAGATAACAGCTTGGTCATCTCAAGGGTAGTTTTCATTACCTACATTTTCTCTTCCAACTGCAGTACATTATTCTGTTTCTTCTCACTTTTATTATTTTGGTTGTATACTGGACAACTTTAAGTGCTGGCTGAAGGTGGTGGCACTCTAGAATTGGTGGTCATAGAGGAAGATGATGCAATCCTACTATAATCTTGGACCCAATTTTAGCAATAGAGACTATAGTTTATTCCTCCTGTATTGTCCTTTTGTAAAGATTGCATGTGACAACCACTGTGAATTCTAGGTCTTTTGTAAAGATTGCATATGACAACCACTATGAAATCTAGGTCTTTTGTAAAGATTGCATATGACAACCACTGTGAAGTCTAGGTAACAGTAAATCATGAGAGAATCTGAGAGGTACAATGGTTGGACCATAGTATAAACACTTAGAGCCTACTCACATCTGCTAGATCTAATCTGGGTTTCAGCTGTGGATACCATGAATAGGTCTAGGTGTGTTTGACTTATTTATATGCTGATAGTGTGATAGAATCTAACCTAAATTGTGAGCCACAAATCTTCACTTTTTGCCTTCAAATTCCTCCTTCACTAAAGACCTGGAGAGGACATTTTTCAGGCTACGTTCATGTATTACTCAGTTGCTAAGAGAGATAATGCCCCCAGGGAAAATCTCAGATGAGAGAGGGAAAGTATTAGATAACTCTCTTGTTTTTTTGTCATTTTAATAAACAACTCATTGAAGTATTCTGGTTACTTCTTAGGAGGTAATTATTCACTGTAACTATCTTTGCTTCTTGTTGCCTCCCTTTCCCAACTCCCTTAATTCTTCTACCTTGGACAAGCTCCCAAATGATTGTGCATAATTTCTTATAGAACCAATATCAAAACTAAAATAAAGTTCAAAATGTTGTCTCTTGTAAAAGAGGATTGAAGTAAGATATGTTCAAGGAGATATCATGAGATTAGGGATAGTTATTTAAATGTTGAAGAACTTTGGGCATTTTCAAAGAAGAAGACAAAAAGATTCAATTTCTCATGTAAAAATTATTGTGGTTTTTAGAATGGCGATCATTAAAAAGTCAGGAAACAACAGATGCTGGAGAGGATGTGGAGAAGTAGGAACACTTTTATACTGTTGGGAGTGTAAATTAGTTCAACCTGTTGTAGAAGACAATGTGGTGATTCCTCAAGGATCTAGAGCCAGAAATACCATTTGACCCAGCAATCCCATTATTGGGTATATACCCAAAGAATTATAAATCATTCTACTATAAAGACACATGCGGCCAGGTGTGGTGGCTCACTGTCTGTAATCCCAGCACTTTGGGAGGCCACAGTGGGCGGATCACAAGGTCAAGAGATTGAGACTATCCTGGCCAACATGATGAAACCCCATCTCTACCTAAAAATACAAAAAATGAGCTGGGCATGGTGGTGCGTGCCTGTAGTCCCAGCTACTTGAGAGGTTGAGGGAGGAGGATCACTTGAACCTGAGAGGCGGAGGTTGCAGTGAACCGAGATCGCACCACTGCTCTGTAGCCTGGCAATAGTGCGAGACTCTGTCTCAAAAAAAAAAAAAAACAAAAAGACCCATGCACGCATATGTTTATTGCAGCACTCTTCACAATAGCAAAGACTTGGAACCAACCCAAATACCCGTCAATGATAGACTGGATAAAGAAAATGTGGCACATATACACCATGGAATACTATGCACCCATAAAAAAGGATGAGTTCATGTCCTTTATAGGTGCATGGATGAAGCTGGAAACCATCATTGTCAGCAAACTAACACAGGAACAGAAAACCACCGCATATTCTCACTCATAAGTAGGAGCTGAACAATGAGAATACAGTGGATACAGGGAGGGGAATCATCACACACGGGCCTTTCAGGGGGTGGGGGCTTAGGGGAGGGATAGCATTAGGAGGAATACCTAATGTCGATGGCAGGTTAATGGGTACAGCAAACCACCATGGCATGTGTGTATCTATGTAACAAACCTGCACGTTCTGCACATATATCCTAGAACTTTAATAAAAATAAAAATTGTTATGGATTAGCTATTGTTAAGTGCAGCACTATTTAGGTAAATGAGTGTGTCTAAAGGGCTTGTAAATACAATATTCTCTCAAGTATTTATACACTTGACTCTATGAAGATGTATCAAAATTAAACAGTAATTCAAATAATAATACATTCTGAAGGTTGTGACCAAATTAATGAGGTTTTGATGGTGTTGTATGTTTGCTCGTGTTCAAGTAATCCTTTCCACGTCTGTTAATGTTAGAATTATTGGTCTCAGATGAACACCTACCAGGGGACTCAGATTTACTAACCGATGTATTTTTGTGTTACCAAGAACATCACCCTCTGCAAATAAGAATATAAGGGAGGCAAATCAACATCAATAACAATAAATACCTTTACAAGGAGAATTCTGAAATAGACATAACCTGTATAAATGCTACATTATGGCTTCTTTTATTCAAGCAATATTCCAAAGTCCATGCTTTAGTAAAGATGGTTGCTTGGTGCTTTTTAAAAGGAGAATGGGAATTTGTATTACTATAAGGATGAGCACCAAGTTTTATACTTTTAAATGTTGTAGGGGCAGCCTCCCTACTGCTCAGTACACAAGGCTTTTATCCAACCAATCCTGTATTGATCAGTATGTTTTTGTTGTTAAAAAAAAAAATTAAAATTCTGTACTGTTTAGATAATGGAGTGTATTTTCCAAAATGCCACTCTCTAGATGATTTAGTCAAAGGAAATTTTTGCTTCAGTGGTAAAACCTTTGAATGTCTGCTAGTTCTGGGTTCATAGCTGTCGCAGCTTAAGAGGGTGAAGGCTGTTCTTACAAGGACAGGCTAGGTGTAGAATTTTTACAAAATTAAATTTTAAAACAGGTTGGATCACCCCAGAACCTAGCTTGAATTAACCTGCGTATCAGTTTCAGCTTCTAGTCCAGATATATTATCCAAGCATTCTAAAGAAATTTCCATCTCCAGTTCTAGATATACTAGGACTCTATTCCCTTCCTAAATTCACTCAATTCAAATCCTAATCTCGCCTTTGATGGACTTTTCACTAACCTTTTCAGGTAGTCATCATCTGTTGCCCTTTAGGTTTATCATGTAGCATAGGAAGTATTTCTAATATTTTCATTAAGTAAAGAAATTATTATTCTTAGGAGGACAAGAATAATTTGACCGTTACTTCCCAAGTTATATTCATGCTTATGAGCTGTGAATGATATTATATTCAAATGAGATGTACATTTACACACATGAGTAGGTCAGCATATTTGGAAAAAAACTAACTAGAAATGGTTTTGTTTAATATCCTAACAAAATCCCCTTATCTTTGATACTGACTTTTATCTGGTTATCTGGTCATTTCTCATTTCAATTTTTTTTCCTCACAGATTAAAGAGGGTAAAATAAAATGCAAATAATAGAGAAGCACTCATAGTTGGAAAAATGTGCTTCATGATTGATAAATTAGTATCAAATTCCAAAATAATTACCATTAACTTTGGGTATAACAAGAAATATAAGTGGTAATGATACCCATATATAACATTTTATTATCTTTTCTAAGA
The DNA here is from genome assembly GCF_007565055.1 of Rhinopithecus roxellana. NCBI lineage: Eukaryota > Metazoa > Chordata > Mammalia > Primates > Cercopithecidae > Rhinopithecus > Rhinopithecus roxellana. The sequence continues at coordinate 64,903,675 of NC_044569.1, read as the reverse complement.
TTTGTATATATTTAAAGTGCGTGCGTGTGTAATTGACATGAATAATACTTTGAATGCAAATGGAAAAAGTCATAAACATAATTATTATCTTCGCTTGGCTATTCAAATTTAAAAAGTTACATCCGAATAAATTCCAAGGATTATTTCTCATTCGTACTACAACATTTCCCTTAAATGTTCATTAGCACTGTCTTGATTTAATTTTGTTAATTGATAACTTGATAGCACTATAGAAAAACAAAATAAAAAAAGAGCTAAACAGTAAATTATTAACAAAATCAGGAGGTCATTATGTCAACTTACTGTATTTCGGCAGCAGATTTTGTTTTTTGTTTGTTTACTGTAGATCACTGAATCAGCATACACAAAAAGATGGAAGAATAAATACCTATGTCTATGTGGCACACACTTGGTGGAACCTAATTTAGTAATACTATATAGAACTGTACATTAAAAGATTAGCCTACCCCAAAGAAAGATTTGGCCCTTTACTCCAAGCTGAGTTTTGATAAAAACTGCAGAGAAATAAGGAAATTATAATCTTTTCAATAAAAGCTATTAAGTCAATTGGATATGTACATAGAGAATATTATCCTTGACCTCTCCCTCAAACTGTACATATAAATAAATTCTAAATGGAATGTAGATGCAAATATAAAAGATAATAAAGTTTTTAGAAGAAACCAGAGAAAATCACGCAATGTCTGCACCCAAGCAGCAGTTGATAACCCCCTGCCTATCTGTGCCAGCAAAGGAGGTCTCTTCAGGCTCCTTTCATGCCCCTATGCTCCCTCATGAGCATCTACAGGTGTCCTGTGCAAGACAGATAGTAAGAGGATATTAACCCTCCTTTTGTCTGGGGATTCTAGCTATTCTAACCTGACTTGCCAGCCCACATATGTTCTTTCAAAATGTGTTACAATTTCAGTCATTTTTTTTTTTTCTTACTTGTTTGTATGGCATCGACATCTATGCTCTGTCTCAGGTGAAGCAAAAATTTCCTTTGTCCCATTTCTCACTGGAGAGGATTGTCTCTCTCTCTCTCAAATTCAGTTTACTTCATTGACTTGTAATGTTAGCTCTCTCATGGGTTCAATAAAAAGTTATGATATCTGGCTTTTTCTTTCGCTGTTGTTAGTTTGAAAGTAATATTCTCTTGAAGCTTTCTGCATCCTAAGCAGAAGCAGATCACCAGGGCATTTTTATATGTTTACTTACTCTAGAGTAAATATCAATCTGTTGAGATGTTGTACAGTCAAGGTGTATAAATTCTCCTTTTCCCTGCTTATGTCCACTTGGCTGTTGCTAGAATTGAGCAAGCATTTTATAACAGAAAGAAGGATGATTGCGCACCTGGTCTAATCTTTATTTGTAAATAGTAGAGACAGATTCTGCAGTCCAGATTTGTAATACATCACAAGGCTAAATTAGACTAGCAAGCATATACTTTTTTAAACTTTGCTGGACAGAAATATTATCTCCTATTTAATTGTATGTTTTTGTCATGATATGAAATAGTAGAGAATAAAAGCAAAATGAAGAATGCCAAGCTCTTTCTTCTACTTTCACTCACTTCTGGTATTTTGGCTTCCATATTAGGATTAGTGCCCATTTCTCCTCTGCCCCTACAATGCGTGTGGACACATAACAGTAACTACAGTTTTTGCCATTCTGTTTTTAGATCGCTGCAGTCTCTGGGAAGTTGAATATGACTGTGTTACTACTGACCATCTCAGAAAGAAGGACAAACTGCCCAGTTTTCTGCTTGACATAAACACTATGTTTTTGTAAGCCAAATGCAGAAGAGTAGAGATAAAAACCTGAATCATATTGCTACCTTTCTTTCAAGAAAGAACAAAATATCTGGCTTACAGTAAACATTTAATAATAAATGAATGAATGAATGATAACTTCTGATTATGATGGCTAATTGGGAGCCACACGTTATAATTAAATAATTTCTCCTCCAGCTCCAGATGTTGGTGATCGCTAATTGCCACTCTTAGATTAAATGTTAATCTCTTTTCCCTTTCTTAATTGTTTCTTTGCTGGGGAATTGGGAGAGGCTGCATCAGCAATCATTATCTTGATAGAATTTTTAACTAAAAATTGTCACTACTTTAACTATTCTATTTTTAATGAAGAATCTGCAACTCATTCTGACTTTTTAACTTAATTCGAGTGATTTTTCTTTACCTTTGTGATATCCTACAACCTATGGCCACATAGTCCACCTCTATAATTTACAAAATTCATGGAAGGGAAGTCAGGTAACTTTTCCTTTCACAATTAATGCAATAACAATACCTCTCCTATGTACCTTATATATTGTTCAGGATCAAATGAGATTGTAAGCACACAAGTTTTTGCTGAACCATGTGTATATTCATTATGCATCTGACTCTCTCTCTAAATTGTGGGCTTCTGTCTTAGCATGTAATATGTGCTTTCTAATTGTTGACAAAATACATTAAATATTTGTAATATGAGGACAATCATAATAATAAATAAAACAATGTACAGAATAGATTTATAACTTATTTGCTATTTCTTATTAAACTAAATAGGGAACCATGCATATAGTTCAGAATTCCATCCAGGTAGCTGACTGCTTCAGTAGAAATGGATGATGGGCCCTCATTTTCTTGGTCCTGTTTACTCCAGTTCCTAGCTATGAGATCTATGTAAAGTTATTTAATTTCCCTGATCCTTTAAACTAGAAATAATATTCGTATTCTATAATACATTAATTTTATAATTTATAATCTACATAAATTACATGTAAATATATATGTTTATAAAAATTATATTTGTTATTGTACTATTTTATCTTGATTCTATAGTTCCTAGGATAGGCTTGCTGCACATAGTTACCTTTTAAATGTTTCTTTTTCTTTCCTTTTCCTGCAGATACTTGAAATTAGTGAAAACTTTGTGCAATACGCATTCTGCTTAGAAAGTATATCAGGCTGTGGGCGGTGGCTCACACCTGTAATCCCAGCACTTTGGGAATCTGAGGCGGGCCGAGCACATGAGACCAGGATTTTGAGAAAAGCCTGGCCAACATCGCGAAACCCTGTCTCTACTAAAAATGCAAAAATTAACCAGTTGTGGTGGTGCGTGCCTGTAGTCCCAGTTACTGCGGTGTCTGAGGCAGGAGAATCACTCCAGCCTGGGAGGCGGAGCTTGCAATAAGCTAAGATCGCGCCACTGCACTACAGCCTGGGTGATAGAACAAGACTCTGTTTCTTTTTTTTTTTTTTTTTAAATGTATATCAAACTTCAAATATTAACTACATGTTTGGCCAGGAGTGGTAGCTCATGCCTGTAATCCTAGCACTTTGGGAGGCTAAGGTGGGCCAATCAATTGAACCCAGGAGTTTGAGACCAGCCTTGGCAACATGATGAAACCCCATCTCGACAAAAAATACAAAAATCAGCAGGACATAGTGGTGCGAGAATAAGTACCTGTACTCCAAGCTAATCAGGAGACTGAGCTGGGAGGATCACTTGAGCTGGGGAGGTTGAGGCTGTGGTGAGGCAAGATTGCACCACTGCACTCCAGCTTGGTGTCACGGTGAGACCCTGTCTCAAAACAAAACCAAAACCAAAAATGAACAAACAAAAATACATCTTTATCATGTTTAATCATGAATTCAAATAATCCAAATGTATTACTAAGCTATTAGTATTAAACAAGCTAAATGGTAATTTAACCCATAGATAACATAATTTAACATTTAATGTTAAACATTTGAAATAATCGACTAAACCAAGGAAAGGAAGAATAAAATAAATCTCTTTCTTCAACTTCTATTCATTCTTCAGGCTTCAGGCTATATTTAATATCTTCAGAGAAAATCCAGAGGACTTCTGGACAAACCCAGATCATCATACTAGCTATTTTCAAGCTACCCTATTCCACACATAATAAATGATTTCTGAATTTTTGGTCGTCTCTTCTTTGTAAGGGAAATGACCATTTTGGTCTTATTACTGGCTTGTCAGTCCTTAGTATAGTATCTGAAATACAGGCTAGTGCCCATGCATTTATTCAACAAGTATTTATTGATTTTCAATGTAATTTTAAATGTAATGGAATTCACATTTTTTATTTTAAATAGTACTCATTTAAAATGTTATGATGCTATTTTAACTCGAAGCCAGAAAACTTGTCATTCTTGAGTCTAAGGTCATGCTACCAAATCTAATTTCCTATAATGAACTTGCTTTCCCAAGTTCCACAAGGAAAAAGTCATTGGTGTCAATGATTTGAAGCTCCAATTCCTTGGTAAATATATGTATATAATTATAATTTTAAAAATTGCCATATTTTAAAAGGCATGCAACATATTTCTTCTGGGAAAGCAGTTGATTGAGGAAGAATTACTATTCGCAAGATTCCAGTCAACAGAAAATGACATGATGTTTGAAAAAACAGACAAATATACAGACAACTAAGTTAAGCCTTCTCTTTTTTTTTATGTTTTCCCAAAAGTTCAGTATATTTTTTCTGCTGTTCTTCAAAATATTTTAATAATGGTGCAATTCCAGTATCAGTGAAGAAAAAACAATTTTTTTTCATTATTTTTTCTTTATTTTTTTTTTTGAGGAGTCTCACTCTGTCGCCCAGGCTGGAGTTTAGTGGCGCGATCTTGGCTCACTGCAACCTCAGCCTCCCAGGTTCAAGTGATTCTCCTGCCTTAGCCTCCAGAGTAGCTGGAACTACAAGCACGTGCCACCATGACTTTTGTATTTTTAATAGAGATGAGATTTCTCCATGTTGGCCATGCTGGTCTTGAACTCCTGACCTCAGGTGATCCACCCGCCTTGGCCTCTGAAAGTGCTGGGATTACAGGTGTGAACCACCATGCCCGGTCAAAATCTTTTAAATAGTGTAGTTTCATATCACTTGAAAAGAACTAGTTAAGGATGTGTCAATAGTATTACTGTGTTTAAAGAAAAAAGAACATTTTATTTTTGTCTTTTATTAGAAAAAAAATAAAGTATTTCCACATATACATTGTATACATAATATTTTTATTTTTAAAAATTTTGTTAATCACAAAACATTACTAGTGAAATTTATTTTCAATGTACTCATTTAAAAATTATCTATAAGCATAAATATAATAATTATGAGTAAAGCAGCTCTGGATAGGATAATGGCATATCTTCTCTGAAAAGCACACTATTTTGCTATAAAAACATGACAACAGTATGGTTCTAATTACCTCCCATATTTTAGAGGGTGGCAGCTGGCCAATGAATTGCATTTTTTTCTCCTGAAAATATATAATTAAATAAATAGTAGATGAAGCTTTTGTTGACTCTTGGATATGTAAATTAGGCATGCTATTTAACAAGTTATTTTGTCATCCTGATGAGTGGAAACATTGATTTGCAAGACTAATTATACTCACTATTTTTAGAACAAGCAAAGGGCTTTGCTTTATGTAGTTTTGTAGGGCATCAGAATTAGACCGTCAGGTTCCCTGCAGGTCAGGCCTCTCCAGCAGATGCTGGAAATGTTTACATAAAACTCACTTTAGTGAAGGAAGTGAGGTTCATAATTCAATAACTTGCTGTGGATCCATTTTGCATCTTGAAGTCAATAGGAGCTGTCTGCTTAGACATACCTTCCCAAATGTCAATGAGGATCTGCATCTGTAAATAAGCTTCTCATTACTAATACATCTTTAGTGATCAAATAAGTCTAGACCTTTATTAGTCCTCCAAAAAGCACAGTATAAAAAATATTTCTTTTTTGAGTTAGTAAAATGTCCTGTGGGTCTATTGAGACTCATCGCACAAATTTGTTTTGTGCTATCGGGCTTCAAAGACAGTCCCACAGGAGGAGTTAGCATGTCAGTGTTGGAGTTATTCAAAGAAATAAAAAAAAAAAAAAAATACTCCTTACCAGGGAGAGAATTATATAACTACTTTAACATAAAATTATATTTTAGGCTTCTGATTTTCAACTACAGTGAAACTCAGCTTTTTTCGTGGAATGGAGAATAGATTTTCTGGACTAAAACTTTTGAAGAATTACTGTCTCTTAGGCATGTTTTGGGTGTAAATCTGTGAATTGGAATTTCGAGTCAAGAATAAGTGGCAAATGTACATAACATGGAGACATGTGTTCAAGTTTCATGTTTGTGTGTCAGGGCCTGCTTAGAGCACTAAATGTATTATCCAATAGAAAACAGAATCTCCCTTCTTTGTTCCTTACTGAGATGTTTGCCAAGAAAAACAGTTTTTGACTATACAGCAACAAGGAGGGAGCGTGCTACTAGAATTAGTTCTGGACAAGGGCTATCACAATGCTGTTCAAATGAACTCTCTTCCTGATAAATCAACGTGTCTCTATGGTAGTTGATATATTGCTACTGGAGAAGAAGTAAAATCATGGAAGGAATTGCATGTTTCATAAGTGCTTGCACAGTGTTTTAGGGACTCAATGTCAGTCAAGGCACAGTTTGGAGTTGATGCTCTTGCTAGTGGCAATAGCTATATTTGCAAGATGCAAATCTGCATCATTTATATTAAACTATAGTGTTAAACCTTACCCTCCATCCCCTTGCTCCCACAGTGTGCAGATATATGTGGACAGTTAGACACTAAAGATCACATTTGAAAAAGTAAAACTCTAGTTAACAGCATGTATCTTATTTTTTTAAATTCTGTCCTCAATACTAGTTAAAGACCTATTTCACCTGTACCTTTTAAAAGACGAATTAAATATGACCTCAGTTACATGTTATATAACTACAGATAGAGGTGAAATAACCTTTGTTGAAGATCAGTTACATGGGCTAGGCACTATGATAGAAACTTGATACATGTTCTTTAATCGCACAGCAATGCTGTGAGATAGTAATTACTGTTCTTGCTTCACAGAAGCTGAGGGCCACAGATGTTACTAACGTGGTCTTTTCATCTGGTGTTTGAACGATCTCTAAAACAATTCTTTTAATTAGTCATTAGCTAATACTTAAAGATTGCTAGTAATGAAAAATTGCACACGGTTTATTGAGCTCAAACATTTCTATCGTTGTCCTATCCAACATCTTAGAAACCAGCCCCAAGTGCACAAATGGCTATTTAAATTAAAATTAAATAAAACTAAAAATTCAGATTCTCAATCTTGCCACATGTCAAGGACACAATAATCACATGTGGCTAGTGGTCATCATACTGGATAGAACATATTATGAAACATTTTCAATAATACAGAAAATTATATTGGAAAGTGCTGGTCTATAGTTTTATATATATACATATATACACACACACATACACATATATATGTGTGTATATATGTGCATACATATATACATATATATGTTTGTATATTGTGTTGGTCTGTTTTTGAATTGCTATAAAGAAAAAGAAATTACTCTAAAGAAAAAGTTGCTAATTTTTAAAGAAAAGAGGTTTAAATGGTTTATTTTGTAGATTTTACAGGAAACATTCTGCTCACATCTGCTTCTGATGAGGGCTTCAGGAAGCTCACAATCCATGGTGGAAGGCAAAGTAGGAGCAGGTACATCACATGGTGAGAGCAGGAGCAAGGGAGTGCTGGGAGGAAGTGTCACACTCTTTTAAACAACCAGATCTCACGTGAACAGAGTGAGAACTCATCACCCAGGGGATGGTGCAAAAACATTCATGAGAAATCCATCCCCATGATCCAATTATCAAGGCCCCACTCCAACTTCAGGAATCACATTTCATCGTGAGATTTGGAGGAGACAAATATCCAAACCATATCATAGATACATATATCCATATCCTTTAAATGAATTCACATGCAGATGCCTAATATATAAAAGAAATTCAAGAAGACCTGCTCTCTGTAGGGTCTGAGCAGTATTCAATCCAGCTTACTGATTAGCGCCCTTCACCCTCCACATGATGGCTCTTAAGCACCTTGTAATACCCCTATGGCTTGAGAGCACAGTATGAAGATTTTTCTTAGATTAAATTATTGTCATTATCATTGTAATCATTACATGTAATTCCAGAATGTCAGAGGTGGAATAGATTCCAAGATCATCTCATTCAGTCACCTCATTTTGCCAAAGAGGAAACTGAGGTGCAGGCAGTTGAAGTCATTATCACCATTCTAACTTAATATCTCACTTGTTTTTGCTGTTTGCTTATTTCCATTCACTACACATAGAGGAGAAAAATACACTAGAGTTTCTTAATTGAAGTCTGTGAACTCAGATAAAAGGGCACAATTCCCCTGAAATTGTAAGTATTATTTTTGTCACCTATTGTACATAATCAAGGGGACTTATCAGTAGATCTTTATAGATCTATAGAGATTCCATCAGCATCTCAAAGTATCTTGAGATGTTCAAAATTGTAATGATCTACTGTGACCTGAATAATATATGCAACTTAAATTACCTACAGAATGTTGCACTTCAGGTGTTAAAAGACTTGCCTTATAGTACATATTGAGATCAAAAATAAAAGAAATGGGGAGGCATCAGAATTGATTCGCCTTTACAGGGATCACTTAATTGAATTAGAGCCACCATATTAAATTAAAATAAACATTTGCATATTTTATAAAGAGACCAAACATTTTGTTGCAAACACGGTAGAGGAGATATAGTTGAGAACAACTTCAAATTTTAAGAAATAGAATAAATTCTTTTTATTTGCTTAAAATGTAAACAAGGAAATCAGAAACTCTAAAGCAATTATTGCCAATGATCAGAAATATTCTTGGCTTCATTTACTCTGATTTTGGTGATGTATAAAGCCCAGAGAACAAATAACGTTATGTGAAAAATATGTAGGCTGATCCTCATTTTAATTTCCATCCTTGTGGACATATAATAATTCCCTTCATGTTTTTCAAGCTTAAGTTTTCATAATTTGTTATTTTGATTCTTGTAATCTTTTTTTGAATACCGAAATATTGATACAACAAAAAATGTCATGGCAACCATGAATGTTTTTATTATTTCTAATGCTATTTAGATCCTGTCCATCTATTTAATATCAAAAGATTGAGACCTGTTAATGGTTGCTGGGGTTTTTTTTCTGTATTTTAGATAATTACGATGTTTGAACAATTATTCGGTAGGAAATTAAATGCTGTTTACAATGCATTCACATTCTTTTTAAATGCCACTTTAAAATAACTTCTCATACAACTAGTCTTGAAAAAATAAAGCTAATAAGGCACAGAAAGGGACATTTCTGACCCAATGTCATTGGTGAAACTCTGTGTCTAGTAATGTGCAGCAACTGGGAGAGTGACAACAAGCATCCTGGTATTCAGGGATACGTGCTCCATAGCCCGGGACAGAAGTGCTGCCAGATGACCAGCATCCAGAATGGTTGATGCCCTGCTTCCCTTCACATGGTTCTTTGAAGTGGCTTTCTCTCTCAGAAAAATAAAAAAATGAGCAATTAGCAAATTTTATACCCAGATGGAAGAAGACGTGAGCCTGTTCAGAATGATTATCGCATGTTGGGTTAAGCAGAGGACAGGCTTTTTATTAGCTTGATGGAATCAGGAACCTCTTGTGTCTGACAGGGATGGACAAATGAGACAGTCCACAGGTCGGCAGCACAATAGTAATAATATATCTATTCTTGACTAAAATTTGGCAGTTGGATATTTTATCCATCCATCTATCTAACGCTTTGTATAATCTGATCAAACAGTAGAAATAGAATATGTGCATGTATGTATGTATATATTTGTATGCGTTTATGTTTATATGACCTAAAGTTTGCTTACATATTAAAAACATAGATTTCTTTAAATAAATAACTAAGCAAACCATGAAGAATTTTTTCCCAAAGAGGTTAAACAGACTCACTGTCTCTATAAAGGTTTCAATGCAAATTCCTAGGGCCAATTACTGGGTTAAAAAACACGTTACAGTTTTATACAGTCTACTTAATCTCGCACTCCAGCACTTAAAGGAAATGTTAATAAAGACTCAATACTTACAACAGGATAGCTCCAAGAGACACAGATGCTGACTTAAGGTTGGCAAAGATATCTTATAAGATCTCACACAGTGTCTTATATTAGCTGGTGTTCGTTAGTGACATCTGGATAGACACAATGTTCATGAAAGCAGCTATCTAAAATGTAATTTCCCTTTTCTGGCTCCTTGTTTTTTTTTTTTGATTTTTTTTTAATTAACAAATATTAGAGTTTTATGTCATTGTAACTGTATAAAATATCTTAAATCGATAAGTATTCAATCAACAAACATGTTATACTTAATGGCTTGAATGCTTGATTTATAACTTTGGAATATTTAGAACCATTATATATGGACTTCTGTACTCTTGGTCAGACCTGTAAATGTTATGCACCAGGCTGCAGAAGACAACCATCAGAGCTTGTCACTAAGGAAATAATTACCATATCTATCAAACTCTGTATTTATACTCTACTTCTAAATTAGCCCTGAAAATTAAGAGTTTAATTGTTTTCATTTTTAATGTAAAAGGAGTACCTACGTGTTTAAGGAAATATAAGAAATAAAGTACTGAAAAGCAAACGGAAATGTAATACTCTAAAAAAGACGATTTTTTGCCATATTTTCTTCCTTGATTTTCCTATATGGATTTTACTGTAGTTGCAAACCTATTACGTATGTAATATGCATGTACATCCAGATTCTACTTTAAAATTTTTATGTAATAAACATTTTCATATTAATACATAATCCATAAATATCACTAATATGATGGCTTTATAATGCTTGATTTGTCATTCTATACATACTGTAATTTGACTAGTCTTAATATAGAAGCAGCCTAAAACCAAATAGTAAAGAAACATTGTTAAAAATATGAATCAGCCGGGCGCGGTGGCTCAAGCCTGTAATCCCAGCACTTTGGGAGGCCGAGACAGTCGGATCACGAGGTGAGGAGATCGAGACAATCCTGGCTAACATGGTGAAACCCCGTCTCTACTAAAAAAAAAAAATACAAAATCTAGCCGGGCGATGTGGCGGGCGCCTGTAGTCCCAGCTACTGGGGAGGCTAAGGCAGGAGAATGGCATAAACCCGGGAGGCGGAGCTTGCAGTGAGCTGAGATCGCGCCACTGCACTCCAGCCTGGGCGACAGAGCGAGACCCCATCTCAAAAAAAAAAAAAAAAAAATATGAATCAGGTCTCCACCATATCCTTTAACGCAATTGTTCATGTACATGTCGCTCACTGAATAGTCAGTGTTCACATCTCCTTACATAGAGGCATTCTCTGGTGTCCAGATCTTGTGGAACGTCTTTGCTAGGCTTTTCAACGCATCAGAGAATTAACATCCCTTAGGAACAGGTCTCACTCCATGACTAATGGAAGTTGGTGATATATATCCCACTTCCTTTACCCCTTTGGCAGGCTAGCTCAGAGGCACGTGTTCTACTCTGCTTCCAGAGTTCTCAAGTTGTAGCTGGCATGTCATTGTTATTGATCCTTTTCTCTCCATCATTTCCTTACTCTCCTACCAGCATTTCTAGCACCATTCCCAAATAATGAATGTGTCGTAAAAATCTGAAGTTTTTACTCTCCTGTCATTAGAGTAACTGGACAATCAACAACTTTCTTTCTTTCCTTTTTTTTTTTTTTTTTTTGGTTATTGTTGTTGTAGTTGTTGTTGTTTTGAGATGGAGTCCCGCTTCGTCGCCCAGGCTGGAGTGCAGTGGCGCAATCTCGGCTCACTGCAACCTCTGTCTCCCGGGTTTATGCCATTCTCCTGCCTCAGCCTCCTGAGTGGCTGGAATTACAGGCGCCCGCCACCTCGCCCGGCTAATTTTTTGTGTGATTTTAGTAGAGACGGGGTTTCACCATGTTAGCCAGGATGGTCTCTATCTCCTGACCTCGTGATCCGACCGTCTCGGTCTCCCAAAGTGCTGGGATTACAGGCTTGAGCCACCGCGCCCGGCCCAATCAACAACTTTCATATCCTCCTCTGTTTAGTACTGATCCAAGAATGATGTCTGTAAATTGTTTTAGGAAAATGTTCTCAGATTTCTTAGTTGTCGAAGAAAATTAGACAAAACTAAAGAGGATACCAGGTTTGAGAAATTCTATTATTTGATACTCTACCAATGTTTTCAAAACATAAAACAAGGCTATTAAACGAGGTATGTTGTTTAATCTGCTGTTATTTGAGGACCAATCAAGTTGAGAAATATACCAATTAGAGTTCAGAAAAAATATATTTGATACATGAAAATAATATCTCATTTAAAATTATGTTATTAATAAGAAGACTAAGCATCTTACCCTATGTATGTGTGTCTCGGCTGAATCCTCCTTCTTAAGCACCATTTAATGGGGCAGGCAGGTAGAGGAAGAGGCTTTCAAGTCAGGTCTAGTTTCAGCTTCCTCTAGGAACTCCCACTCACTAGCCTTGTGACCGGAGGCACGCAACCTCTTCAAATCAGTTTCCTTACTCATAAAACTGAGATACTGATATCAACTAAACATTAAAATTTAGGTAATACATCTAAAGCACTGAGCCCATTGACATATGATAAACATTCAGAAAATAGTAGGTATGTTCAAATTATGCCCCTTTAAGGTATCTTACACTAACTTAAAAAAAAAAAAAACCACTATCATTTATTTACTACATAATGAGTTCACATACAATTAACCATCTATCTTTTAGTCGTATTTACTGTGTTTAGCAAGCGTGAGTGGCACAGAGAATGCTTATGTACATGTAATCAAATTGGCCTATTTTATCCTTTCATCTAGCATTTCTAAACTTATTTTTTTCTCTCATCCTCTGAGGTTAGACAAATGTTTAAACCATTTAATTACAAATATTTTGAATTAATATTTTCTCCTGAGGTTATTACCTCATTTTGGAGGAAAAAAAGAAAGCACAAATTGTTCAATGAGCTTCTCCTTATGTATCTTAACAAATATTTTTATTTGCAAATATTCTCTTTCTTTGCTTAAGAGTCTGTAGGAAACACAACTACATTTCTCTGATACAAACTTGTGGAATTCATATTTTCTTGCTGGGGCAAAAGGACTCCCTATAGACTGACTCCACCTTGTGTTTGAACTTCACTTTCCCTTGAGCCTGTCTCCAAGCAGGGCACTTGGAGTCTCACTTCTGTTCTTCTTCCATCATTTTTTGTCCACTTCCACTTCAAGCCTTTGTTTGCTCTGTATACCCTCTTAGATTTTGATCTTTTTTATACTCCTATATTAAATTTATTTCAATGTCTTGCATATGATAGTTTCTTTCCATGAAAAGATTACTGACTAGTAGGGCCAATATTAAACTTTTTATTAATGCCTTTGTCACTCAAGCAAAATTCTTGTAGGCAGACCTCTAAGATAGCCCCCAAGTTGTCTGCTACCCATATAATCCTCTCCCCTGAGTGCAAATAGACGTTGTAAATATGATGGAAATTTACTCCCTTGATGATAGTATGCAATATGGCAAAATAGACTTTTCAGATAACATTAAAGTTCCTAATCCATTGGCTTTGAGTTCTTAAAAGATAAGTTATCTTGGATGAGACCTAATCAGGTGAGCGCTTAAAAGACACAAGATGCAGCAGCAGACACTCCTACTGGCCTGGAAGAAAGCAGACGATGTTGTGAACTGCTTTTGGAAGACAGTACGGGGGTGTCCTTGAGTCTTTCTACTGGCCGTCCTGCTCACAGCCAGCAAAACAAACAAACAAAAAACCCAAGTACGTTAGTTCTGCACCACAAGGAACTAAATTCAGTCAGCAATCTGAAAGAGCTCGAGAGAAAACACTGAATTCCAGAACAGAACACAGCCCTGGCCAAAACCTTGATTTCGGCTTTTAAAATCCTAAGTATGCTGGGCCAGGTGGCTCATGCCAGTAATACCAGCACTTTGGGAGGCGGAGGTGGGTGGATCACCTGAGGTCAGGAGTTCAAGACCAGTCTAGCCAATATGGTGAAACCCCGTTTCTTTTCTTTTGTTTTGTTTTGAGACGGAGTCTCACCTGTGGCCCAGGCTGGAGTGCAGTGGCGCCATGTCAAGCTCCGCCTCCCGGGTTCACGCCACTCTCCTGCCTCAGCCTCCCGAGTAGCTGGGACTACAGGCGCCCGCCACCACGTCCAGCTAATTTTTTGTATTTTTAGTAGAGACGGGCTTTCACCGTTTTAGCCAAGACAGTCTCAATCTCCTGACCTCGTGATGCACCCGCCTCGGCCTCCCAAAGTGCTGGGATTACAGGCTTGAGCCACCGTGCCCAGCGAAACCCCATTTCTACTAAAACTACAAAAATTAGCTGGGCGTGTTGGCACACGCCTGTAGTCCCAGCTACTCAGGAGGCTGAAGCAGGAGAATCACTTAAACTTAAGAGACGGAGGTTGCAGTTAGCCGAGAACGCACCACTGCACTCCAGCCTGGGCAACAGAGAGAGACTCTGTAAAATCCTAAGCAGAGGCCTTACGTTTGCTGTGCCTGGACTTGACCTGCAGAAGCTGTAAGATGGTAAATGGTGGTGGTTTTAAGTTCCTACATTTGTGGTAATGCAGCAATAGAAAATGAATACATCCTATATTATCCTCTGGCTCACATACAATTTTACAGTCTTTCTTAGGTCTTTTTTGTTTTGTTCTGATGGACTTATGAAGACACGCTCATTTCAACAATCTGTGTAAATTTCAGAAATTTTTCACAGAGAAAATAAGGCAGAATAATTTGGCACATGAATGTACCTCAGAGTTACAAAACATATACATATATCAAATTGTAAGACTTACAGCCAACTTCTAGTGTCGAATCACAATTTGGTGAAATGAGGTAATAATAATAGTAAAGATTACAATAAAATTATTAATGACAAGCAGGTCACACTTAAAATGTGGTGTACTTAATATGTAAACATTTTATTTAAACTTCACGATATTTTAATTTTCCTATTTCAACAGATGAGAAAATACCCTTAGAAAAATTGAGTGACTTGCCAAAATTCAGTCACTAAGTGGTGGAATTGGATATTAAAGGAGGCTGCCTAACTCCACAGACAGAGTTTTGATCGATGCCTTCACATTTTGTGAACAAAAACACACAACAAAATACAAGGGTCATTTTTAAAAGGATGACTATTACATTTGGGATATACAGAGTGAAGATCAGCCAAGAACAACCAAATTCATTAGTCTTTAATATTTGAGAACATGATGCATTAAGATTCAGACCAAACTCAAATATTTATCATCCAGGTACCTAAATGCTTCACAGATATCAAACTGTTGGCAAGCATAAGCCTGAAAATCCTAATTCATTGAACTGCTAATTCATTGAACTGCTAATACTATTAAGTAGGGGTTATACAACATAGAATAACTTAATAGAACTTTACAGATGATTTAAATCAAGACCATCATACAAATTAGTGATATGAATCTTGGGAGAGAAAGACTTACTCAAGATCAGCCAATTTTCCTTCTTAATTAACATTGCCCTCAAGAAACAAGAAAATCATATGTGCAACGTAAATAAAGCCATAAGAGTTGAAGTCTGCTCATTGCCCTGGAATCTTCCTTAGGTGCTTTTCTTGAATATGAAATGTGTGTTTTTCTTTCCTCTCCTGTGTAGAATCATTGGGGGTTATAAAATCAGGTTTGGGGCCTGATTTTTAGGCAGGTTGTGACAACTGGGAGAAGGCCTGTAATATTTACAGAATTAACAACACAAAATAAAGGCACACCAAAAATGTGAGTTAGTTCCAAGGCCATAGAATATAAGCTTTCAGATCTATGTCAGTTGAATTTTCAAACTTAGTCATATTTTCAGAACCTCTTATAATTGTCATTACTTCTATTGTTGTGTGTGGAAATCCAGAGTCCCTTATACTCTAATTCTCTGAGTGTCCTGGAAATTTTCTAACAAATTCCATCAACTTCCACAGTAATATCTCATATGCCATAGCTTTTGCTAAATATACTCTACAATACACCCCCACACCTATGCACAATTTCTTTTCAGCCTCCCTGGAAATCCATCAAAATAACCACTAAAGACAGGTGGCTACAAGCCACTTCGAGTATGCCCATCCACTGTATCTTCTTGCATGTACTTTGTTGGGTATGCATTAAGTGCAATATTATGCATGCCTATTCAATAGGTCAGATATTGACTACAATTCATAGCAAGCAAGTGCAAAATCCATCCCAATATTTTTTTCTGCTCAAATCAATGGGCATTGGCTTTAAAGCAAAAATCAGTAATAGTGACAGATTTCAATGCTCTTGCTAGAAATTTATGTTAATGCAAACAGCCTCTACGTTATACATGACCCAGTGGCATAGGAGGCGGATAATCAATATCTTTATATCCCTTCTTGGATTAAATTCTCTTCTTGGAGTATGCTAATTAAAAGCGAACCATAGTGCTAATATTTTCCGCATAATTAAGATAATTTTATAAGGCAAAATGAATTATAATGCAGTAAGCACTTTTGTTTGGAAATTAGTACCAAATAGAGTAACACACAAAAACCCAACTGCCAATAGCATTTCTGATCATAAAAATTAGTTATTATAACCCCCAAAACCAAAACTGTAAGTCACATTTGTTCCATTTTGCATTGCTATTATATCTTAATAAGGTGTGTGTGTGTGTGTGTGTGTGTGTGTGTGTGTGTGTGTGTCCGTGTCCGTCCCTGTCCCTGTGTTCAGAGATATCAGCTCAAAATGTGAAATATTGTGAGGTGTTTTAGTACCGGGATAATGTATAGGTAAGGAAGCAATTTAAAGCAATAGAATGCATTCTTTAATGTCAGTACAGCTTTCAATGCAACTAAAACGTAATCATTTTTTGAGGGGAGAAATGAGTGGGTTAAGCTCCATCACATGTCTACTCAATTTCACACTGTAGGTAGTGTTTTAAGAGAACATTTATGGTGGAAGTTGCAAAAGTGATTACTTTGCAACTACAGAACTATTGTTCTTTAAAGATGCATGTATAACTTGGCCTTGGCCTCAGAGTGGAGGAAAGACCCGCTAGCACAGAAATATCCAAATCTAAAGGAACGAGAAAAACAGACATTGGACATATACTGAATGAAGAATAAAATGTTGTCATAAGTGCTATAAGAAATCCAAGGAATTTATGATATCAATTAGAAATACAAACAATCCATCTTACTCTTTCTTGGAGTGACAAATACCCTTGAAATGTAATTTATTATTTTAAAATATGCTCATTGATAAACCAGCTTTTTTCTCTTCCTGTCCATCACTAGCCTCATGCTGTTTCTTCTTTGCCAATGAGTTCCCAATCATGAACTCAATTGTTTATTTTCAGAATAGTGTGTTCTATCTCTCCTTAGGATAAGATGTAGAGGGGAAGGACCGGGGCTGTCTATTTGCAATATGTGTACAACCTCTGGAACATCCATCCCTAATCTCCTTGAAGCCATTCATTCATTATTAATTGAAGATAACTAAATAAAAAGTGTAAAATAAAAATCTCCACCAGAAGCAAAATATATAAATGTAATAATAGTAACCTATTTTGTATAATAGATGACTTTATATTTTTAATCTTTAACTCTAAATTGTGAAACATAACTAAAAAGTGAAGATGAGAAAATATTAGAAATAAAATAGAAATCTACAATTAAAAGTCAATGTACAAAAATAAGCTATCAATGAATTCTTCTCTATGTGTTCTTTTCATGTCTTTCACCCCTGGGAGATTTGTGCACTCCAGTAAAATTTCTCTTATGTTTATGTTTCACAAGACAATTAATTCTACTCTAATCCCAGTGTAATGATTTCACTGTTCTATTAAAGGAAACTCTACTTTTTGATATTTTAAAATACTTATTATTGGCTATGCTTTCCTGGTCATTCTTTTTCCTAATAAAAATCAGTTTATTTAAAAATAAAACTCTAGGACAGGGTATTGTAATGGCCAGGGTCATACTTTTCACAATGCTAAGTCTATGTAAATATTTTATCCAATTCCCATTTCTTCACCTGGAATATCAAAATATGAATTTTCATTCATTCATTTAACGTATATTAATTACCTGGTGTATGCCAAGGAATGTGCCCAGGCCTTGGGAACAAAAGTGATAAAGAAAACAGTGTATTAGGTATTGATAACCTAGTGGAGAGCTTAGTCATAGAAACATGTATTTATAATACAATATAATCATTTTACTAGAGATAAATAAGAGTAGAGACTAAGGGAAAAGTGGGTTTTAGATTCAATAGAAAAAATAAGAGAGCTGTTAACAAAATGAGAGTTTCAAAACTGTCAGCATAATTTGAAAGCTTAGGAGTTCTGTAAATAAATGTTGAAACACAAAAAATACAAGTCTCAATTTATCACCAAATGAATTATTCTACTTGTTAAACGTGGAAAGTTAATTTAGAGAAAAGTAAATTTTGGTTTCATTTTTGTCGAAAACAGCAAAAAAGGAAGGAACATGAATGTTATAGTAACAATGGTAGTAAAGCTTAGCATTTTGCATTTTGTAATATATTTCCTCATGCCTTTAGTTAACTCCTGAACCTGGCCAAGCAATTTATTCTACTTGGGCTTATCTTGCTGCTTCTGTAACACCTTTTCTATTTGTAAGTTGTGATAATGTTTCCCTGGTTTCCCTGGTATCTCCCAGTATAATATTATCTCTAAAATACTCTTTCTAGCCTTTCTTTTCTATTCGTATTGGATTCACCAATTAGCCTGTCTGGCTGATATGCCTCTCTCCTTGCCACAGACAAATCCACCAGTGGTATTCCTGAGGGCTGCTGTGGAAACAGCTTCTCTGGTCACCATCACTGAGATCTTGCCAGCCAAATTCACGGGTGGAAAAAGTGTGAATGCTCCACTTCAGGACCTCCCAAATGGAGAGCTCTCAGACTAGAACTGCTGACCAGAGGATTTACTTCTGCATGGGAGTAGGGTCCCTTTCTGATTTTGGAAGGCCTGGGGATAGTGATGCCAACTTTGGCTACTGCTTCTAGGGCTTCAGATTTCAGGTTTTAATATATGTTTTCCTCTTTCCCTGAACTTCTTATCTTTTCATTTGAATTTTTATGTCCCTTTGCCCTATGACTTTTTAATCATTTCACTATCAGGATCCACAATATTTGCTTTTTATGATATATTATATAATCAAATCATTTCTGCTAACTATGCCATGATGGATGTATTTGCCCGCCATTTGTCCAGGCTCTTCTTTAAAGTTACCTGAATCAAATATCATGACTTAAAGGAGCAAATCTTCACTATGTAGTTCAGCCTTTTAATTTTCTTCACAAGGAAGATAAGACACAGAGGAAAATGGTCCACACTCAATAGGTACAAATCCAACACCTAGGAACAGAAACTACCCAGACTTACCCTTCTCAGTCCCAAAATACTGCTTGACAAAAGTGGCTTTGTAGTCTCTGTCACAATTCCTTCATGAATATTTAGGGATGAATGGAAAGAGACTCAATTTCCAACAAGATAGAAAGCTCCGAGTGACCTTCATTTGTATGAAATATGAACAGTCTTTCCACAAAACATAAATAATACCTACACAATATAGGGTTTTTGTTATTGTTCTTTTGTCTTTTGTTGTTCGGTTGTTTTGTGTGATCTTAACTCAGTTTTGAGGTCCTGGCTAGAAGCTAGTCAGTTCTTTTCTTGAGCAGCCGACCAAGGTCATACCCTCAGCCACCTCCCTTGTCTTCTCACGGCCAGGTACCAGGTGTCAGGGGACAGGCCCTATGCCCCAGCACACTGAAATTATTTAAATTAGCCAACGTGCAACCTGCCTGTCCTGCCTTGCCCTTGCCTCTGGCAGAAACCATAATAACGCTCTTGCCCACAGACCCTTCCTGCCCCTGCCTTGGGGCCAACCTAGTACCTCTCCAGAGTGGCCTGGGGTGGCTGGCTGTGCTCTCGCAGGAAGGTGGGTGTGACACAACTGTAAAACCCGTTTCTCTGGATCCCTGTGGAGTCTCACCATGCCTCACCCAAGGTAATGTGGTTAAAACAACATGTTGCATTTTTTCAGTAATATTTTACTTGGGAATGGTAAAAGAAGTATCAACACATATGGAAACAAATGCAGTTAAGGCCTAAGTTTACTTAACTCGCCATAGATAAAAGACGTCCATGTTTTAGAACTCTTAGAAGACTATTTGACACCCTGTGGACTCATAATGCCATCTAGTGGAACAATTAAATAAATGCAAGGAAAGTCTGTGTGTATTTTATATTAGGAAAATTGTAAAAGGATTGTTAATTTTATTTTGTGAAGTCACAGTAAAGTAACATGCTATTGAACCTACAAAATTTAGTTCTAAGAGTCATGCTATCCAACACTTTTCCACATATAGCTAACAAGGTCTATTAATGATTAGTATAAGGTCCCTCATCTGTCATTTATTCAGGATAAATTTAAGAAAATTGCTCAATTTGTCTGAGCCTGAGATAATTTACATATATAATATCAGTTAATATTCTTATAAGAGAACACTGCAAGGAGTGTATTAATATTCTCATTTTTAAATGAGAAGTCAAATTCTTTTGATAGAAACCAATTAGGTACTTTACAGAAGCTAATTCTCTCCGCTTATCAACCCTTTAAATAATATTTTATTTATTCGAATTTTGGCTAAATGGCACACAAAAATCCATGGTCTCCTGTTTACTTTGACATTTTCATAGAAATAGAAAATGATTTCTATTTCATTTAGTTTTACATATACCAAGTGTGTTACATATGCACAAAGTGTGTGTATGTAAAACCAAATGAAGTAGAAAATATCTTTGTCTATAAACAAAGATATTGCCAAGTCAGATTTGAACTTCATTTGGATATACTAGCAAATTTTTAAGACAGTAGGAAGGTACTCTAGAGAAAACATAAAATCTTGTTAAAATAAACGATAAAAGGAATAGTGAGAAACTATTATTTGTTCTGGCTTAAGCAAGGCATTTGAAACTATTTAAGTCAGTCAGTGAAACCCACATGGTGGACTCTACTTCATCCCTCGAGGTGTGTATCTAACTGCTCTGTAGAAGGGCAAACATACTACTCCAGCTAGGTCACCATGGGTCATCCCTTAAACCCTATAGTGACATTTCAGCAAAGGATACCTTTCTTCATAGAATTTTTCTTCAGTAACATCTGAAATTTAGATTTGTTGAGATATAATTCACCACTGTACAATTCACCCTTTAAATGTACGTTTCTATCCATTTTAGCAATTATATACAACCACGTAACCACAATTACAAATGAGAAATAGAATATTTCCATTATCCCAAAATTTTCCTTGTGCCTCTTGTAGTCGATCTCCTTCCCTCAATTTTCAGGCTCTGGTATCCATTTCTACTCGTTTGTGTTTTTTATCATTTGACTTTTCTAAAATGTCATACAAACAGAATTAGATGATATGCAGCCTTTTGTGTCTGGCTTCTTTCACTTATGATAATTCTTAACAGATTTATTCATATTGCTACATGTATCTGTGGTATGCTATTTTTATTGTTGAATAGTATTCCACTGTACTAATACCTCACAATTTATCCAGTCAAAACTGGATGTTTATTTTTAGTTAGGGACTGTTATAAATGAAACTGCTATAAACTTTTCCATACATGCTTGTTGTGGACATACATTTTCATTTGACTTAGGTAGATATCTAGAAGTAGGACTGCTAAATCATATGATATGGTTTGGCTCTGTGTACCCACCCAAGTCTCATTTCAAATTGTAATCCTCAGGTGTCAAGGGAGGAAGGTGATTGGATCATCAGGACAGTTTCCCTCATGCAGTTATTATGATAGTGAGTGAGTTCTCATGAGTTATGATGGTTTTGTTGGGCAGTTTTCCCTGCTCTCGCTTGCTTCTCTCTCATGCTGTCTTGTGAAGAAGGTGCTTGCTTCCCCTTCACCTTCAGCCATGACTGTAAGCTTTCTGAGGTCTCCTCAGCTATATGGAACTGTGAGTCACTTAAACCTCTTTTCTGTACTTATAAACTCAGTCTCCGGGAAGTTCTTTATAGCAGTGTGAAAATTGACTAATATATCATGTCTGATATTTTTAAATGGAAGAGTTGGGTGCAGTGGATCACGCCCATAATCCCAACACTTTGGGAGGTGGAAATTGGAGGATCACTTGAGCTCGGGAGTTTGAGACCAGCCTGGACAACACAGTGAGACCTTGTCTCTACTAAAATTCAAAAACATTAGCTGGGAATGGTGGCATGCACCTGTAATCCCAACTACGTGGGGGGCTGAGGTGGAAGGACCACTTGCGCCCAGGAAGTAGAGGCTGCAGTGAGCCCTGATAGTGGCATTGCACTCCAGCTTGGGCTACTGAGTAAGACCCTGTCCCAAAACAAGCAAACAAACAGAAACAAACAAAACAGAAAAAGCCTGTGCAACCGTTTGCCACAGTGATTGCTCTACTTTCATTACTACTAGCTCTCTGAGAGTTCCTCTTGCTTCACATCTTCAGCAGCACTTGATATTGTCAGTTTTTATTTTTAGTTATTCTAGTGTGTAGCAGTTCTTCATTATGGTTTAATTTGTGTTTTTTTAATGGCTAATGATAGTGACAATCTTTTCATCTGCATATTTGCTACCTATGTATGTTCTTTTTGGCATGGAGGACACCTCTATTGTCAAGAACATCAAATTGATAGCATGGTTTTTTGGTCTTTATTCTTGCTGACATTCTATCCATTTATAGTATAAATTACTGAGAGAAAATTGAAGTCTTGACTTCTAGTTGTATATAGATTTAATTCCTCTTTACATTTTATTATTTTTATTGAAGGTGAATACACATAGGAAAGTGATATTTTCTTGATGAATTTTATAATTTTCTCACCCTTTCCTTTTTTAAACTTTCAACTTAAAATTGTCACATCTGTTTATTACAGCATCATAGTCTCTTATTTTCAACTGAGGCCTTGAGAACATTGACATTTCATGTGATTATCCACATGGTTGACTTTAAAAGGACCATCTTACTAGTATTTTCTATTTGCTCCATGTGTTCTATCTCCTATACCTTTTTGCTTCTCTCTTCTTAATTAAGGGTTGTGAGCTGTTTTTAAAATTCCACCAGTGGTTATTAGTTATATGTCTTTTTTAATTTTTTAGTGGTTATTGTAGGATTTATAGCATAAATCTTTTTTGAGTGTCTCTCTTTCAACTTGTTGCTTTTATTTGGTATTGTGTTGGCTATTATGTGTCTTTTATCTTTTCATATAAACATTATCATCAGGTTTCGATATACACAAGATAATTTGCTGGAATTTTTATTGGAATTGCATTGAATCTGTAGATCAAATTAGGGAGAACTAACATCTTAATGTTGACTATTTCTATGCATTAAAATAGAAAATCTCTTCATTTAATTAGATATTCTTTCTTTCATCAAAATTTTTTATTTTTCCTCATATAGATATTGTATACTTTTCTTACATTTGTACCTAAGTATTACTTTTTTGTGCTAATGTAAATAAAATTGTGTTTTTCATTTCTAATCCCAAGAGTTTTTACTGGTATACAGAACCTAAACATTAGCAAGGTCAAACCATTGAGGCCTTGACAACATTGACATTTCATGTACTTATCTTTTATTTAGTAAATTATCTCATATAGTAAGATTTTATATAGACTTTCATATAGTGAGATTGTATGCTGCAAACCTGCTGTAATCACTTAGCATCTCCAGGAGTTTGTTTTTTTGTTTGCTGTTGTTGTTTTTATCAATTCTTTAGGATTTTCTACATGCACAATCGTTTAATTTGCAAACAAAGGAAGTTGTAAATCAGTATGCCTTTTATTTGCTTTTCTTGTCTTATTGTTCTACCTTGGATTTGCAGTATGATAGTGAACCATAGTAGTGAAAAGAGATCCTTGCCTTGTTCCCCATCTTAGGGAAAAAGCATTCAGTTTTATGATTAAGTGTGATGTTAGCCATATTTTGTTTTGTTTTGTTTTAGATAGTTTATTTTTAAAGAAGTTTTATGTTCACAGCAAAATTGAGTGGAAAATAGTGAGTTCCCATATATTCCCTGTGCTCACACATGCAGTCTTCCCCACTATCCATATCCTATGCAAGATTGATACATTTGTTACAATTGATGAAACTACATTGACAAGTCAATATCACCCAGTCCATAGTTTACATAGGTTTCACTCTTGGTGTTGTATATTCTATGAATTTTGACAAAACTGTAATGATGTTTATCCACCATTATAGTATCATGCGGTACAGGTTTACTGTCCTAAACATTCCCTGTGCTTGGCCTATTCATCTCTTTCTCGTTCCTCACTAATCCCTGGCAACAACTGATCCTTTTATTGTACTCATAGTTTTGTCTTTTCCAGAATGTCATATAGTTGGAATCATGCAGTGTGTATTATTAGATTGTGTTTTTTACTTTAGTTTCCTC
Organism: Rhinopithecus roxellana; assembly: GCF_007565055.1. Classification (NCBI taxonomy): domain Eukaryota; kingdom Metazoa; phylum Chordata; class Mammalia; order Primates; family Cercopithecidae; genus Rhinopithecus; species Rhinopithecus roxellana. Next base: position 64,879,249 of record NC_044569.1, on the reverse strand, counting down.
CGTGTCTTTTTGTGACTTGATAACTTACTTTTTAGTGCTGAATAATATTCCACTGTCTGGATATATAGTATAGTATATTTATCCATTCACCTAGCAAAGGACATCTTGGTTACTTTCAAATGTTGCCAATTATAAATATAGCTGCTGTAAACATCTGTTTTCAGGTTTTGTTTCAACTCATTTGGGTAAATACCAAAAAGCATGATTGTGGAGTCATATGATAAAAATACATTTGGTTTTGTAAAAAAAAAAAAAGTGCCAAACTGTCTTCTAAATGACTATCATTTTGCATTCTCGCCAGCAGTGAATGAGAGTTCTTGTCATTCCACATCCTTGCCAGGACTTGGTGTTATTAGTGTTTTGGATTTTGGCCATCCAATAAGTGTATAGTGCAATAGCATGGATAAACCTAACCTGGAGGACGTTATCTTAAGCAAATTAAGCCAGGCACAGAAAGACTCATACTGCATTATCTCATTAATATGTGGAATCTAAAACAGCTGAATTCATAGAAGTACAGAGTGTCACAGGCGTTTGAATCAGAACAACTCTATCTTGAGTAGGGGCTGGGTAAAATAAGTCTGAGACCTACTGGGCTGCATTCCCAGATGGGTAGGCATTCTAAATAGCAGGATGAACTGGAGATTGACACAAGGTACAGCTCATAAAGACCTTGCTGATGAAACAGGTTGTAGCAAAGAAACCAGCTAAAACCCACGAAAACCAAGATAGCGATGAGAGTGACCTCTGGTCATCCTCACTGCTACAGTCCCACAAGTGCCATGACAGTTTACAAATGCCATGGCAATGTCAGGAAGTTACCTATATGGTCTAAAAAGGGATGGCATAAATAATCCATCCTTTGTTTAGCATATAATTAAGAAATAACCATCAAAATGGGCAACCAGCAGCCCTCAGGGAGGCTGTGCCAATGGAATAACCATTCTTTATTCCTTTACTTTCCTATTAAATTTGCCTTCACTCTATGGATTTGCCTCAAATTCTTTCTTGTGCGAAGTCCAAGAACCCTTTCCTGAGGTCTGGATCAGTACCCCCTTCCGGTAACAAGAGTAGAATGGGGTGGATCTCAGGGTTTGGGGGTGGGATGAAGGTGAGGAGATGTTAGTCAAAGGAGACAAAATTTCAATTAGATAGGAGGTAAATTCAAGAGAGCTGTCGTACAAAATAACTGTAGTTCTTAACAATGTATTGCATTCTTGGAAATTTGCTGGGAGAAAAAGTAGAGTCTAAGTGTTCACACCACAAAAAATGAAAAACTATGCAAGGTAACGCATACATTAGCTAGCTGTATTGAGCCACTCCACAATGTATACATATTTTAAAACATCATATTGTGCATGATATGTACAATCTTTAATTTGTCCATTTAAAATAAATTTTTAAAAAGTTGCCTTAATGGCCCCCCAAATATCTCTTTTAGTTGGATTCTTTTATTTCCAATTAAAATTTGCACATTGTATTTAATCATTATGTTTCTTAGTCTAGGATGAACAGTTTATGCATATTTATTCCCTTTCTTGCCATTGAGAGATTATATGTTCCTGGACTATCTTGATTTCCCGGGATCTCGAAAAGTTTTACCTAGGTCTCTCAGCTGGAGTATTCTACTTGGCCCTAAATTAATGCCAAGTTACTGAGAAATAACTATTCATACATTTATCAGAGAAGTGACAAGGAATACTTTTTCTTATCTTTTATTTTCTCATGGTTACCCTATCCCATTTGGAAATGTTCAGTCCAGAATGTCTGGAAATTTGGAATTTGCTCTGGGTCTTATTCTCATTGTCTCTACTACTTGGCTACCTGGGACTGTCACAGGGATTCTATCCTCAAAACCTTATAAAAACCTTTGCCTGCTTAATTGCCTCTAAGCAATTTTTGGAGGCTGTTTACCTGCTGTGAAGAAGTAATAAAGAGAAGCTTTCCGTTCCTTCCAAACTTCTTTATTTAACAACATTGACAAAAAAAAAAAAAAAAAAAAAAAAAAAGAGAGAGAGAGAGTCCAGGTCATTTGCCTTACTCAATGTTTGACACTCTTATTAAGTGGTTTGTTTCTTAGAAATTGCAAACCCCACAAAGTGGGGTGGATGTCCCTGCAGCAGAATGTCTTATTGGGAGGAAGTTGACTAGAATCCACAATGTAGTTAGACATTCTGGTTACTAAATATTGTGTGCTGTGCTGCTGGTCTCTTATATAATAATGATTACTTTCTCTTCTTTCCCTGTCCCAGATTCCACTAACCAGCTTTTGTTTTTACCAGACTTTAGTTGAAAGAATTTTGAATAGTTGCATTACAGGGTGGAATGATTTTTCAATTTAAGGTCACATATTGTGATTCCTGTAAATTCACTGACCAGTGCCCACCATAGGAATTCAGTTGATAAGTTCTTCAGTAGCATGCAGCCTTCTTATAAGTTACTGGTTTTCCTAGCTCCCTAGACCCTTATGTTTCCCTTCCCTTTATCTTCTGCTCTTGCATCTCTAGAGGGGTGAACAGAGCACCACTCCACAGCCTCTTTTACTTTATTTCAGAGGAAAATGTACCTTTTATTTAAACCTATCTAAACTAAGTTACACATCTGGAAATCCCACCTTTAGTAGTCAAACAAGTAACTTATTTTCCAAAACAAAGAAGAGGTTGTCTCTTCTATTATTCTTTCAGGCTAATGGCACAAATTGAGTAGTTTTTAATTTACATTTCTCCCTGGTGTAGCCTCGGATAAAATATGCTGAAGAAATAAATTGGACTTAAAGAAACCAATGCATTCTAAAGATATTTTACAACATCCAAAGCAAACTGTAATCTCCCAGATAACTAGCAAAGCAAATCCTGATGAGCTTGAGAAGGCAGGGCTCATGAGTTCAGGTTCAGAACCCAACCTGGAGACAAGGACCCCCAACTCTGCCAACACCCAGATGCTCACATAATGTGCTATTTGCTGGACCACTCAGAGGGCCTCTGCAGCATGTTGCTAACCTGAATGCATAGCTTCACCATTTACTTGGACAGTCCTTCCCCAACACCAACATTCTTTACCAAGAGAAGAAAGACGAATGAAGCTTTGGAGATAAGCTGCAAGTGGTGAAGCAACTTCATGTCAAATGGGAAATACATTGCTGTTATGTTATCAGCTTTCACAGAACTTAGAAAAAAAAAAAGAAAATTAAAATATTCTGCTAAACAAACTTGCTTTTTACTGTGCTACAGAAAAGTAAGAATAATAGCATTAGAATTTTTTTAAGCATTGACTGGGCACAGTGGCTCACACCTGTAATCCCAGCACTCTGGGAGGACGAGGTGGGTGGATCACTTGGGGCCAGGAGTTTGGGAACAGCCTTGCCAACATGGCAAAAACCTGTCTCTACTAAAAATACAAAAATTAGCTGGGCATTGTGGTGCTCACCTGTAATCGTAGCTACTCGGGAGGCTGAGGCATGAGAATGGCTTGAACCTGGGAGGTAGAGGTTGCAGCGAGCTGAGATCGCTCCACTGCACTCCAGCCTGTGCTGTGTGACGGTACAAGGTTCTGTCTTAAAAACAAAAAAAGGAACTTTTTCTAGGCATCAGAAGCTGGTGTAGGCTCATCAGTTAAATATACTGTAGTAGGTGCCGTCGAGGCCCCACCTAAGCCCCCTCCTAGTCTTCCCTTTGGCATATCCTGGCCTGACTCCTTGTAGCCAGTGCTTACATTTCTTTGCCTGAGGGCTTTATCTGCTGTCAGAGCCTGGTTCCCTGTGTGCACAGCAGGCCAGAGGTGCTGAGGACTTAATATCCTCCAGAGCAGCCTTCAACTAATGACTGTTGACTCTCCTAGAATCCCAGAGGGTTTAAGTGCTGTTCACCCATAGGGCCAGCTGGCTTGTCAAGACACCCTTTACCCACCACCTGCCCTTTCTTGTCTTACTCCTCCCACCTCCTTACAGGTGTTCCTTTCACCTTCCCTAAAAACTCAAATACTGTTCTCAAAGTTTGTTTTTGGGAGTCTTACATATGTTATATGCTCTCTAGTACTGTCTGAATGACTTTAAATACATTTACACCTGTATAAACATGAGTCTTCTCAGATATTGCGAACCATTATTCAAAGCAGTTAATGAAATAAAAATTAGATATTCTTATTATATCTTTAGAAACCCTAAATAAATTCTCTCTTGTAAGTAATTGATATACTTTTTTTCTTTCATTTTCCTGGAAGGAAAAACAACACAAACCAAATTGTTTTTGTTATTACAATATTAAAATATGATTAAGTGTCATATTTTATACTCATCCTAGGATAAACAACCAAAACCCAATTTATGTCTTCTGTATTATTTAATATTACTGTGGAAGAACATAGGGGATGACACTGTTAAACAGTGTAATTTAAATACGGAAAACAGAGTATTAAATAGCATCATATAAAGCAGGAAGCTAGCAAACCAGTTGGAAAGATTAGAAAGCTTGTTAGTTAACTATATTAAGGCACGGATTATATTTTCTCTTTTATATTTAAAAATCAATAATACTGGCTCCCTGTTAATTGGTGACCTTGGGTATAGGAGAAGAAACGTTCATACTACTTTGGGACAACTCAAATAAACTTTACCCAGATGATGTTTTGACCTTAGTCTAGAAAACAAGTTGGCAAACTCTGGCCCTTGGGCCAAATCCAGCTTACTACTTGTTTGGTAAATACAGTTTTATTGGAACATGACTATATCCATTTGTTTACATACTTTCTATAACTGTTCTCATATTGCAACAGCACTCTGGAATATTTGAGACAGAGAACTCATGAGCCTCAAAGCCTAAAATATTTACTAATTGCCCTTTACACAAAGCAGTTCGCTGATCGTTGGTTTAGAACACTAGAGTATAAAGTATTTCTAAACATAAGCATCAAAAAACTCATGAATACACTGCATCACTATACACCCTGTGGCAGGTTATTTTAAAATTTTTATTTTGAAAGTGTAATTTTTTTTTTTTTTTGAGACAGAGTCTCGCTCTGTCGCCCAGGCTGGAGTGCAGTGGCGAGATCTCAGCTCACTGCAAGCTCCGCCTCCCGAGTTTACGCCATTCTCCTGCCTCAGCCTCCCGAGTAGCTGGGCCTACAGGCGCCCGCCACCTCGCCCGGCTAGTTTTTTGTATTTTTTTAGTAGAGACGGGGTTTCACTGTGTTCGTCAGGATTGTCTCGATCTCCTGACCTCGTGATCCGACCGTCTCGGCCTCCCAAAGTGCTGGGATTACAGGCTTGAGCCACCGCGCCCGGCCAAAAGTGCAATTTTTATTTATAAAATTTTAATAGATAATTTGCAAAAATAGTACAGAGAGTTCTCCTGTATATATCACCAAGCTTCCCCTAATGCTAACATCTTATATAACTATAGTGTAATTATTACAATTATGCAATTAGTATTGATATACAATAACCTATACACTTTATTTACATTTTACCACTTTCCTAGTAATGTCCATTTGTTGTTCTTTTTCCATCCGGGACCATTGCATGTGGGTTTCTCCTTGCTCTCCTCTAATAGTTGACAGGCACTCAGTCTTCTGTTGTTTTCATGTCCTTGGAATGTTTGGAGAATACTACTCGGTTATTAAATGCTTCCCAATTTGGGTTTGCCTGATGCTTTCTCATGGTAAGATTGAGGTTATAAACATTTGGCAAGAATACCACAGCAAGGAGAATATACCTTTCCAGTGAATCATATTATGTTGTTGATATGTCCTATTGCTGCAGCGTTAACTTTGATCCCATGACTAAGGTGGCATCTGCCAGGTTTCTTCACAGCAAAGTAACATATGAGAAATACTTCGAGACCATGAAATATCCTGTTTTTCATCATAATTTTTTGTCCACTAATTTTAGTATCCATTGATGTTACCTGCAACAACTATTATTTTGGTGTTTGTTTAATGATGACTTTATAGTTCCCTCATTTTTTCTAATGTAAGTAAAATCCTTTTTCCCCATTTAATTATTCACTTATATCAGAATGGACTCATGTGGGTTGATCTTATTTTACAGGTTATAGTCTAATACTACCAATATTTATTTTGTTGCCCAAACTGTCTCAGCTTTGGACATTGGGAAGTCCTTCCAGTGGATTACTGGATACTGTGCCTTTTTGACATGCTTTCTTCCCTTGTTAATTTTTTGTTTGTTTTTGGTCTTCTGGGTTTTGTGTCATCACAAGTTGTTCCAGGCTTGTATTGTACTTTTCCTCTTCAAGCCCTAAAACCAGCCATTTCTCTAAGCATTCATCGTTCCTTTTATTGGAGACCCGTATTTAAAATCAAGCTTTGAGCACTAGGTATGCCTTGTGCTATTAGGCTATCATTGTTTCTAGGAAGACAGAGCTAGGAAATATATTTATGTATTCTGTGTTTCCCTAACAATTTGTTTGACTTCTTAACCTTTTGCCTGAAGAGTAACTTCTGTGATGGGGAAACTTCCAGGTATTGGGCTCCCTTCTCTGTGCCTCCCTGTTTTCAGGAAGCTTGGCTCCTCCAATAAGGATCTAAGCCCTAAGATCCCTGAACTACAATTTTTGCGTATTTCTGCAGTGTGATTTGCAACTCTGATGACTAGTTAGCCATTCAATCCATTCTAAAAATCACCAAATGATCCAAGGGTAAAAGTGGATTGCTAACTTTAGTATCATTTCAGTGAGATTCTGTTCTCTCCTGAAGCTTGACTTCTGAATTTTGGGCTGCCTTAGTAGCTCCATAATGCCTCCAAAAATATGTTTTGTTGTGTTTTACCCAGGTTTTCTAATTGTTCTTGGTAGATGTGTAGCATTGTTAGGCTGATATAAACAACTACATAATAGCTGAAAATAGTATTTTTTTCTTATTTTTTTTAAAGGAGGTAAAGTAGTCATATAGAAAAGCCTATAGTTCAGTGAATTACCACAAATGGAACACAAGCTTATATATCTCTCTCATGTCAACAAATGGATTTCTTAACATTTTAACAGTCTGTGAAAAGTGAGCACCTTTAAGTTAAATTTTCAAAAAACTTGTACCATTCATGTAGAAAAGGCAATAATATAAGTTATAAAAGCAAGTCATAGTCTCTTGTGCATGCAGTTCCATGGAAGCTGCAATGTCAAAATGCTATTACTACAGGTTATTATCATATGTTTTCCTACAGATGTCAGAGAAATTAAGGCAAAGTGGTGTACAAAGAACATATGTTAGTATGAAGTAAACTAAATTCCCTTTTTTATTTTTTATTTTTTTACTTTAAGTTCTGGGATACACGTGCAGAATGTGCAGGTTTGTCACATAGATATACATGTGCCATGCCACGGTGGTTTGCTGCACCTATCAACCCGTCATCTAGTTTTTAAGCCCCACATGCATTAGGTATTTGTCCTAGTGCTCTCCCTCCCCTTCCTCTCACCTCCTGACAGGCCTCAGTGTGTGATGTTCCCTTCCCTGCGTCCATTTGTTCCAATTGTTTAATTCCCACTCCTTTTTAAAGCAGGTGTTCAGCTCTACACCACTGAATTTCATAAAATTTCCTCTACTAATCACAGGAATTTCAAGGACTGTCAGAGATGATATTCTTTTAATTTATTTAGACATAGGAAAATGCTTTTTGAAAAGTTAAATTTGCCTCCTTCATGGGAGAAATAAATGTTGAAAAATTTGAGAATTTGTAGAACTTAGGTTCAGATCTATTTAACAGACACAAAAGATTGCAAAAAAAAATTACCTGCAATTAAGGTAGAGGTTGCCATTTTCTCAGGGCAGAATGCGGAAAACAGATTGTACCTCATTTAAAGTTTTGTCCAGTATATATGCTGATGGAAGTGTAGGTGTTGACCTGGAGAATGCCAGAGAAGAAAATGTGTTTCAGATACAAGGACTATATATAAGGCTCAGATAATTAACAAATCTGAGGAAGAAAACCAAATTTGCTCCTCAATCTGATAAATGAAAAATGAGCTAATGAATGGAGGCTAACCAAAGAATGAAAGAAATATCTACTGTTCAAACAAACCAGTAATAGTAAGAATGGGTAGAATCCATGACAGCCAGAGTCTCCTGATGCCAACTGGAATGATCTCTAGAAAGGCTTTGAGAAGGGTTGGATGATAGGATGTTTATGCATGTCTCTCTCCGTGAGGGCTTTAATGAACAAAAAGGAGAGTGCCATAGACCAAAGAGACTCTGAGAGAGTTGGTGGAATGGGAGTAGAGATCATTGACTATAAGAATGTTGGATAATTTGTGGGTCAAACTAAGTCCTAAATTTAGTTGAAACTGAGATAATTATACAAACATTTTAAGCTTATGTACCAAATGACAGAAAATTATACATATACCATATACGTTAATGTTGCATTTGGAGTGTTTGAGTTTTCATGTTTTTAGATGTGCTAATAGTCAGCCGTCAGCTTACCACCATTCTGAATAAATGCCAACAGGCAGAGTGGCTGGAAACAATGCTCAACTTTGGAGTGAAATTAATCTTGACACAACTGAGTGGGAGAGTACTAAACTATTTCATAATTATCATTTCAACCTAAATATCAATCAGAATTTTGAATACAACCTAGCAGATTATTTTCATGGTTTATCTTCAAGCTATTATTAGAAACTTATCACAATTCTTATTTTTTCTGTTTTATGTTAATCTAAATAACAAACTTACTTTCATGTATAATGTACATATTCATATGTTAATACACAAGGTAAAGTAGTTTTGTGGAAGTTGATAAAACCTGGATTTGCAATGTATATGAAATTGTAGAATTTTCTCCTTTTATTTAGAGAGTTACCTACCACCTGCCCTTAAAACGTCAACTGCCTTAGACAATATCAACACATTGGATTTTTTAAAATTTTTTCTCTAATATAATATTTTATTTCAGTAAAATCCACTTATGAAATTTTAAAATGTTTTATAGCAGTTCAGACATAACATGAACACAGTTTTCAATAGCTGGTTATATTGAATTGACTACTGGAAATTTAAAGAATAGCCTATATCAAGTTGTAGTTAATATTTTTATTCTCACAAACATTCTTTTACTATTTATACAGAATGACTGGTAGAACTGTCATTTTCATCCAAACAGAATCAATTGTCCTCTTTAAGTTGTAATTGTCCACTAGCTTGTTCAACACAGTTCTCAAAGTCAATTTGTCAGTTTTGTGACCCTGAAAATAGAACTCAGTATGGATGAAAAGAGAATATTTTGGTTTTATTTATTTAAATAGATGGTTACATCTTTGTAACTGATTTAAGGAAATATCATGTTCTTAAACTCATATTGTTATCAAGTATGATTTCATGAACTGCTTAGGTATTTATGGGAAGATATTAAAATCTTAAAGTTTTGTATTTAAGATAGGTATGTATTTTCTATGGAATAGCGGTTTTATATCTAGAGTCTTTATACTTAAGTGTTCTGTAACACAAAATTAATAATTATTTTTTAAAGATTTTAAATAGAAAACTTAAGAACAATTTAGCCACATTTTATTCATCATAATTAGGTAACAAACAAATGAATCTACAAAAAGTGGTCATAGAAAGATGTATCTAAGTTAAGGTACATACATATGTTTATATTTAAATGTATATCTGGATATATATGCATATACATTTATATACACTGTGTATGCATGTATGTACATACACACATATGTATATGTGTGTGTGTGTGTATATATATTTGTATTTGTAAAAAATCAGAAGTGTACAATTAGAAAAAGGAATATAATAAATTCATCCAGATTCATTTTATGGCATAAGTGTTACATGGCTAAGGTGGTCAAATCATTTTAGAATACTATTCAGTTCAAAGTAAACACAATAGCTTCTGCTGTACACAGGGTTTAGTAAATAAATTAATATATAACCATTAAAACTTTGATTTCACAGTAAAAATTTAAGAGCAATTTCACATATGACACTCACTGCACACTTTTGCTTTTTTCCAGTTGCTTTTAACAAATACGTTATAAGAAAATAGCTACATTTTAGTTTTATTACACATGAAGAATGCTGTATTATAAAGTGGTTATTATAAAATCTTGTGTATAACAAATGATTTCTACTACTAGACTCACAGTGTACAATAACACTGCTTTCACAGCATGGAGTCAACAAAATGTCCACAGCTTTTAGTGAAGACATATTTTAAAGCCACATACATCTAGCAAGTATTTTTGCTCAAGTTGATCAGTGGTTCTGGGGAGTTCAAGAATCCTGTTGAGAAGCTGCTAAAGTTATGAGTTTTTTAATTCAGTTTTTAAAAACACAATGTACTTTAAAAAATTGCTTAGTAAGCAAACTTCCTTAGCATGCATAATTGACTAATTTAATTTTGGTCATTTTTAATTTTCACAAACCACGGTTTTATGAGTTGTATAATTATCTAAACAATGTTTTGAAAGCATTTGAAACATCTAAAAGAGGAATCCTTTAATATGTGAAATAACAACACAAACTATGAATTTTATTACCACTAAAAAAAGTCCTACCTTGCCTTTTTTAGGCTTTAGTTTAGCTAACAATCACCATACTCCTTAAACGCTTCATGTTTCTGATATAACTGGCAGGGGCCAGCATTGTGGGCAGTAAAAGAATTTCCCAAGACAGTTGTGGGTAAAGATAGGCGGATGTATTAGAGAAAGTACCAAGATATGTTGTGAGAGTACAATGTGCAGCACAGTAGAGAAGGGGCTGTCTGCAAGGAGAGACAGGGGCTGGAGGGAAGTTTTATAGAGGTCGTGCTGGAAGGGTTACATATAGATCAGTTACTGCTGCTGAGGCTGTATGTGGAGTGAGATATTGGGAACAGGATGTTGTGCCAGCAAGATTTTTGTGTTAGCCATCTCTCAGAACATTTGTTCCCCACCTGGGTCCTCTTCCTTTTTGTTGCTTACTTATTTTACCAGTACTCTACACTTTCTATCATTCTTTCTTTCTTTCTTTCTCTGAGACAGAGTCACTCTGTCGCCAGACTGGAGTGCAGTGGTGCGATCTTGGCTCGCTGCAACCTCCACCTCCCAGGTTCAAGTGATTCTCCTTACTCAGCCTCCAGAGCAGCTGGCCCCCACCACCACGCCTGGCTAATTTTTGTATTTTTAGTAGAGACGGGGTTTCATCATGTTGGCCAGGATGGTCTTGATCTCTTGACCTCGTAATCCACCCACCTTGGCCTCTCAAAGTGCTGGGGTTACAGGCAAGACAGATTTACTGAGATATAATTCACATATATTGTAACCCAGGGTCCCCATTTTCAGGTACACACTATGAAGAACAACCCATTCATAACTGTTGCACCGTAAGTTTTTATTGTTTCAAAAATTCCTAGGAAGAAGCCCAACCTCAGCAAAACAAAAACCAGTTGGATTCAGATATGCCTAAGTAGGAGATAAACTTTTTATGAATCCTCCTCATTACCATATTAAAAACCCAGACCAAGGAGGAGCTTATTTACCGTTTCTATCCACAGGACATATGTAGAAACATGATCAGCAACTGCTGCGCCTGCACTGTCTTTACTGTACCTCTACATGCTATTCAGATACTAGCCCAATAAAAACCCAGCTTTCACCTTTGTTTGGAGAGGTACTGCTTTGGGGAATTATTTCCATGTCCTCCTTACTTGTTGCAAGTAATAGATTCTTGTTAAATCTTCCTTGGATATGGTAATTGGGTGGATTGAACCCACCCATTGTGTGAGTTATAGTACAATTTACCATTGAAAGTGTACAATTTAATAGCTTTTAGTATATTCACTGTTCTGATCAATCATTATTACAGTCACAGAAATTTTTTGCAGGAACAAGGAGTTCATACATACAGTTTCACACACACAAATATTTCACATTCAAAAACTCAGAGCCTATCTTGAACAACTGCACTTTATTAAGTATGCTGAATACCACACTTTTTTTGCAAAGGATAACTTAAAGATTTTTAAATATATCCCAGTTTGGTATGCTAAAGCCAAAGTTGCACAAACAGGTAACGGAAGACTATTCAACTCTATGGCAATACGAGAGAAAGTCCAAAACTCAGTTTGAGTTCACTTCTGCTGAAACAAAGGGCTGGAGACTCTTTGAGAGGTGGAGTAGGAAGATTGTAGGGCATCTCTGTTTGCTAATTGGCATTACTCAGATGAAAAATAAACATTTCCATATCTTCATGGCAGAAGGTAATTTTACAACTTAGTGTCCACTGAAGTTAGGCTTCTGTCCCCTGACAGAAACTGGGAGATGAAGGAGCTATCTTCCCTTGTGATTACATTTCAAAGGAATGGTCCCAAGTTCTTGAGAAAGTCCTGTGATGTAAAACTGGCGAGAAAATTTTTGAAAGATTTACATCTCAAAGGGGCAGAAAAAGAACTCACATGTTTTATAAATGTGAGCAAAAGAAGGTCAGGCTGGAGACAGGACCATGCCTGTCCTGTCTAAGGTTTAGTCAGTCTTGGGGGCACACCTGCAGGCCACCACCTTATTCAGAAATCTGGTGTAATAGGGTACTGTCCCCTTCAAGATGGAACTAAACCACTGCATAGCATTTTTTTTCTGTGAATAGTCCTCTGAGTTTGACTTCACAGGGCCTGGTACGACAGGTCAGAGCAATTGAGTGACTTGTAGATCGATTGTTAATCTGGCAGATCAGATTCTTCTTTTCATTTCCAGCAATCCAACCCCACCCACCACCCCCCAAACAGAATTATAGGTGGAGTTATTACATTTAGAAAATTGAGATGTTTGACTGAACTGTGACTTTGCTAATTGAAGTTTTGGCAGCCATTACAAAATTCATATATTACTGCCTTGCGTTTGCTGACATCTACTGGCACTTTCATGAAAATGTACTGAATGTGGGCTAATTAAAAAAAAATCACACTGGAAAAAAACAGTCAGATGTCCACTTCTAGCCTGACAGAGTGACAGGCACTGTTCTTGCCCTCCCGTCATGAGGGACTGTAAAACCATGCAACATATGAGGCAATGGTTTTCTTGCATCGAACAAAAGGCAGTGCAAAACCATGCTCTTTAAGAGAAAACAATGTATGAACCGCATTGATCACCCTTTCTGCCTGGGGCATTTTCAGGGCACCTTACCAGGAGGTGCAGCTCAAGTCAATGGGGTCTTGCTGGACTGAGATGACACAGCTGAAGCACTGACTGCTGAAGCAGCTGGGATTTGGGAAACTGGTATATCAGAGAAGAGGCAGTTGCACAGAGGGAGACTGGGAAAGTCTGAGTGTGGATTCGCAGCAGGTCTGCTGGGCTGGGTTGTGGGTGTGCTGGAAGAGATCCTGTGAGGCTTAACAGTGAGCTGTTGCTGTGAGGCTCCCAGGGACCGTGACCCCCAGCCCAGGAAGAGTGAAGCAGCCCGGTTGAGCACCTTGGACATTCTTTTGAGACTCCACAAAGGAAAGGTTTTAAAACTAAGGATCAAGCTCCAAAATAAGCACATATGCCTAAGGATTAAGTTAGAAACTGAAATTGATTACCATGATAAAGAATAAAACCAAGCCTGACAAGCTCAAATGTAACCCCAGTAACTGAAGTGCCTGCCAGAAGAAAACTCAGCACCCTTAAATGAAGATGACATGATCCATTCTTATACTCCAAGGCCTTGAGGAATTCAAGTTAATTTATAAGGATTGAGGTTTAAATTGAAAGAATATTTGAACCAGGGCTATTTTACCCTCAATTAAAGTAATAGAATCTGTAAAGGATTGAGAGCCCATGATCTGCTCACCCAATTGTCCAATTCCTAGTGGGGAATCTTGGGTCTGAAGTAACAATTTGAGTCAAATGGAAAGTGAGTGGTATGCAAAGCACTTTAACTCTGCAAGGTATGATACAGCTCAAGGTACAGTAATCCTTGGGGGAATAAGGATGGTGCTATGAAAGGCCCAGTGATGAAAGGAGCTTATGGAAATGCTGTATAGGATAAGATTAAAGAATGGGTTGCCTTCCAGATTGGGTTGCGTTACAAATAACTGAAGTGATTACCCTGAAGCCTTAGCAGCTTTACTAAAATGCAATACTGGAATGGATATAATGAGTGAATGGTCATGTTGTCTTTATTCTTTACATCAGGGATATTGTCTAAGCCTTCCTTTTCCTAGTTTTAATTGATCATGCTAAGTAACAACTTACCTGGAGGGCGGCAAGAGATCACTCCTCTGGTTAAGAGAATGGTTATAGTAGGAGTATTATTTCCCACTAAATCCCCCTTTAATAGTCCTATCTGGTCATTATGCAAAGCAGACACTCTGGAATTTAGGAGTAGAGGATTAAACAAGATGGTACCTTCATTTGTTTTAGCTGTATCGTATATAGAAAAGACTGTACAGGAAGGGTGAGAGAATCAACGAGGGACTGGCATGTCTTTACAGACCTAGCTAATGCCTTCCTTTCAATACAGAATTGAAGTCTAGCCAGGCTCTGTTTGCAATCTTTTGAATGGAACCCAGTATACATTTGCTGTTTTCCCAAAGGGATATGTGAAGTCACGGGCATGTTGCCATAATTAGGTGATGATAAACTTGGAAATGGTAACCATTAAGGACCAGTTAGTGCATTAAATTGGAGATGTCATAATAATTGCCTCCTTCTTGGAGGAATAAGCAAGGGGAGTTAAGAGCTGTAGTTACTTATTTGACAAATAAAGGCTGACTGATAAATACAGCTAAAAGTCAAGACCCATTGAAATTCCTGGAAATTACATAGGTTGGAACAAACAGGAACATTGTCATTTGGGGTTTAGGGCATGGACTATGGCTTTAAACTACAGATCTATTCTGACAGTTTTATTTTATAAATGAGAAAAGCAATATTTAGACAGTGAAGTTTACAGAGATACTCGAAGGCCGAGGAGAGTCTAAAATTCAAGTTCTGTTACTACCTGTGTAGTAAATGAGTTTTTAATTTGTTTGTATTGTGAAATATTTCAGTATCATGAAGAAAATATTTAACAAATATCCATTCACCCATCATGCAGATAAATAATCCTTAAGTTTTCATATTTACTTGAGATTACTTAAAGAAATATAACATTCCATATGCTATTAAAAATACCTTTTGAAATATTTACTCATTACTCACCCTCCTTCTTAAGAAGGAAATTGTTAATCCTAAAACTAATGTGTATCTTGCCTGCCCACATTTTTACCTTTTTATTATGTATATGTGAATTTTCACTTTCAGTTCTAGTCATCTAGAGATTTATTGATCTACTATTGTGCCAATATCCCAGTATCTGGATTACTTGATTTTTATGGCAAATTTTATTACTCTATAGGGCAAGTTATTCTTTATTCTTCAGAATGACTTGACTATTTCTAGTAGCTCCTTTGTAAGAAGTTTGAAATCAAATCGTAAAATTTCAAAAAGTAAACAGAATGCACCTGTTGATAATTTGATTGAAATTGCTTTGAATTTCCAGGCTGACTAAAGGAACATTCTATTGTAGATATTGAGTCTTCTTTTAGTTGTGCATAATCTCCTAACCATGATTTGAATTATATGCCTCAATGTCCACACAGGAGTATGGTATTAAACATAATTATATGTATTATAAAATTATATTTATATATAATTATATAATTAATGTAAATATATTATATTTATATCTTTTTTTTTTTTTTACATAGTCTCACTCTGTCACCAAGGCTGCAGTGCAGTGGCGCCATCTCGGCTTACTGCAACCTCCGCCTCTGGGGTTCAAGCAATTCTCCTGTTTCAGCATCCCAAGAAGTTGGGACTATGGGCACCTGCCACCACGCCTTGCTAATGTTTCTATTGTTTTCAGTAGAAATGGGGTTTCACCTTGTTGGTCAGGCTGGTCTCAAACTCCTGACCTCTGGAGTTCCAACCACCTCAGCTCAAAGTGCTGGGATTAAAGGCATGAGTCACCATGCCTGGCCTTATTCTGGCTTTATAGAAACAGAATACATACATAAAACCGATTGCAAGCTTTTCTTTATTTTAATGCTGTTTTAAAGTATAGTTTCTATCAAGTTGGGATCATCTCTTCCTTCAGGGAGTGTAAAACCCATCTGTAAACCCACCAGGACCTGATATATTTTCTTCTTGGCAGGGCAATAAAGCACTTAATCAACTTCTGTATGTTTTAAATTATTTTTTATTGAAAACTGCACTGAATGCTAAATGTCCACCTTGCAATAAACAAATATAGTAATGGTAACTCACACTAAAACAAAATATACTACTGATAGCCATTATTTTTCTCTTTAGAACAATTTTAAAGTTTTTCTTTTGTCAGTAAAATAGGAATGTACCTATACAAAGGCTCAAAATAGGCCATCTTTTTAAATAAAAAGACAATGACTCCCGAAAGACTATGAATGGAACATGTAACTAGTTGATAGAAATCTAATAGGATTTGTTAAAATCAATCATATCTAGTACATCTGAAGTGTTCTCGTGTAACATATCACGTGAAGAAGGCTTTATTAATGTCTAAAAAAAGTTGGTTTGTTCATAGACAATCTGACGAGTTACCATAAAAAGTCTTTCCCGAGAAATAAGGAAATGCAGCATTATTCTTCTTGAACCTTTTAGCTCAAGATTTTCCACTCAGTAAAATAGCAGAGGATCTGAAACTGAGAAAGTATATCTGAGTACAAACAGCTTGTGAAACGTAATACTTTTTTTTTTTTCACATAATCAGAAGGTTTTACTGAGCTTACAACCAACTTGCCGGCTCAGTATGCAGTTCAGGTGTGAGATATTTCTCTGTACAGAAGCCGGTACTGGCTTCAATCCTATGCGTGCAGGTGTCTACCACAGGCAAACAGTTCTCTCCCCATTTTGTAGTCATGTGATCTTCCTCTTAGCAAAAAGAGGTAACTAGCCTCTGTAGACAGATGGGGATTTCCTCTTAGTATTTTTTATTTTGATGTTTGAACTCTTGACGCAACATTCTGGAGCAGGGTGTTCAGGACCTGCTGTGGCCAAAGGGCTGATAAAGGAAAAAGCTCTATTTATTCTTGGTGATTAAGATGAAAAACTTAAGACACGATGACAGAAGTAGGTCGTCAATAAATCACATCCTATTCTTTCAGCACTTCCGTAAGCAGATGACATCCAGGTTTTAGCTCTTGTAGTTTTAATACTGCAACATCAATAATGCATATGTCCAGAATCAGTTAAAAAGACAGTCAGATTCATTTTCTCCGAGTTCATCAATTTTCCACTATCTCTTGGCCCCAAGTGTATCTGAATGATTACCTTCCGACATGCTCCGCTATTGCTCGCTGGGGTGCTCTCGAATGTCCCCGTGTTTTGTGGGCTGGTTGGGAGAGGGAGCTTGGGAAGGATGCGGCACTGTGGGGAGGTTGTGAGTCACTGGGATGCCTCCAGGGATGATCCCTTCCAAGGCTGCAGGAAGTTCTCCTGGAGCCACGCCCATGCCTGGCGGATATCTGTATGTGGCACTATTGAGCTTGGGATGAATTGCTTGCTGGCCTATTACTGACCAAGGCACTGATGTGACAAAAAAATTCCTTGTTCACACAGTTTCTTAAGTTTTCTGGGATGCGACCTATGATGGTTCGGCGGATCTCGGTGGCAGCCGCCTCCGCTGGCTGTACCTACCAGGTTGCATGAGGAATGCAGATGAGATTCTGCGCATCCTTCAACGAACCCTGAGCAAAGCTAAAGGGCTCCAACTGGTGCACGTCGAGAGCTGCCCTCTTATCTTGCCATCATTGAGGGCCTGTGCTAAGGCTTTCTCGTCCACCAGGCCACCACGGGCTGCGTTCACAAGGAATGCTCACTGCCTCATCTGGTTTATAGTCATAGTCATTGATGAGGTGGTGGTTATGTTTGTTGAGCTTGCAGGGCAAGGAGACGCAGTCACTGACACAGCAAATCCTGCAGGGTGTAGACGCCCAGGGACCGCTCTATCCCATCCTGCAATAAGGGTCATAAAATATGACGCTGAATCCAAAGGCCTTGGCTCGAACTGCAACCGCCTGCCCTGTGCTACCAAAGCCAATGAGGCCCCAGCGTCTCTCCACCGATGCGAGCCCCTCCCGAGGCCACCTCTCGGATCTGCTCCATGCTCTAACACACGTGCCTTCCGGCCATGCCTGGTACAGTCACTTGTTCCTCCGGTACAGACTGAGGATGTGGCAGATGGTTGAGTTGGCTGTCTCTCACACAACTGCGGACGGGATGTTGCACACAGCAATCCCGAGCTCGCCCGCAGCCTTGATTTGTACACGTTGTCGTAGTCACGGCCTATCTGCACAATCACTCTCAGGGCCTTGAACTTCTCCAGGTCCTCCCTGGTGCGGGTGACGGTGTGGTACCTCATGGCATCCACGGCTTCATGTAAAACCATCTCGTGGATCTCTTGCGTGGAGTGCGCATCACAGAAGGCCATGGTGGCCAGGTCCTTTGGGCTTTGGGCTCCACGGTGCAGTCGCACAGTCCAGCAGCGACACCCAGGGCGGGGATGGAGTGCAGGGGACCGTTCATGACCTGGGGGCGGATACATTCACAGATTCGGTGCACTCGCTGTCTCTTAACTTTGTGCTTATCCACATGGCCATTCTTTATGGAACTTTGCGACTCAGATCAAAAGGCAAGGCAGTCCTCTAAGAACTTGGGGACCTCGCAGGAGTCTGCGCGCATGACGCCACTATGAACCCAATATAAATCTGTCCACAAACTCTGTAGGTCACACTATGGGCTGTACGTCTTTTTAAGCAAATACGGCTTCATTCATTCAAAACCATTTAAGGTGATGAAACCCATTTGCTTGCAACTGGGCCACCATTGCTCATTCAATCAACGAACCTCACTGCCACCCCAGGTATGGAGCTCATGGAGTCCGCAATGGCCAGGGATAGAGGCGGCTCTGGCCCGGTGCTGCCAGGTCCCTGCCCCTGCTCCGAGCCATTGGCTCCGGGCTGGGGGCCCACCCCGGTGTCCCGTGTGGTCTCGCAGCTCCTCCCCTGCTGGGGCCCCACTGACCAGAGGGGCGCCAGAGACCCCGCTGGCATGAGGGGACGTCTGGCTGGACCCCCGCCACCCTGGGTCCAAGCTGGCCGGTCCAGCACCATGTTTTTTACTTTCTTCTAATTTTCTTTTCTTCTTGAGAAAATTATGGTAAAATGCTTTTATAAATTACTGGCATTCTTTTTTTTTTTTTCTTTGAATTTTATTATAATATAAAAAATCACGGCCGGGCACGGTGACTCACGCCTGCAATCCCAGCACTTTGGGACTTCGAGGCGGGCGGATCACCTGAGGTTGGAGTTCGAGACCAGCCCGACCAACATGGAGAAACGTTGTCTCTACTAAAATACACAAAATTAGCCAGGCGCAGTGGCGGGCGCTTTAATCTCAGCTACTCAGGAGGCTGAGGCAGAAGAATCGCTTGAAACCGGGAGGCAGAGTTTGCAGTGAGCCGAGATGGTGCCATTGCACTCCAGCCTGGGCAAAAAGAGCAAAACTCCGTCTCAAATAAATAAATAAATAAATAAATAACTTTAAATATATTTAGAATCTGTATTTGAGGCACCTTTACATTGCAAGGGTTAACTTGTACTTCTGTGGTTTTTATGGATCATATTTCTAGAGGTTTGTTTTAGTTATTCAGATTATCTGGGAAATACTCAATTTGGTAAGAGGATTTCAATTTCTTAAAATTAAATATTAATATAAATTTAATATTAAACTTACATCAGCAACATAGAAGTCATATATTTTTGGAGGTCAAAAATTTCATACAAGTATTTCTTTTATCAATGCACGATATTAAATTGTTAAAAGTTTTTTTCTTTTTAAAAATTTTATTTGTATAATCTTAAGGGGTACATGGTCAGTTTTTTTTTTTCTTTTCTTCTTCTTCCTGTTTTGTTGAGACAGAGTCTTGCTCAGTTGCCCAGGCTGGAGTGCGGTGGCGCGATCTCGGCTCATTGCAAGCTCCGCCTCCTGGGTTCACGCCATTCTCCTGCCTCCGTCTCCCGAATAGCTGGGACTACAGGCGCCTGCCACTACGCCTGGCTAATTTTTTTGTATTTTTAGTAGAGATGGGGTTTCACCATGTTAGCCAGGATGGTCTCGATCTCCTGACCTCGTGATCCGCCCATCTCGGCCTCCCAAAGTGCTGGGATTACAGGCCTGAGCCACCGCGCCTGGCCACATGGTCAGTTTTGTTACATGGATATATTGTATAGTGGTAAAGTCTTGGCTTTTAGTGTAACTATCACCAAATAATGTTCTGTTAGGTAATCTCAGAAAACCTCACACCACTTCTTCAGCTCTTCCCAGACAAGAAAGTTGATTCCCTTACAGCTGAGTCCTGGTCTAGGAAAAGTTATTAACGCTTTGGTTGTTTTGCTTGTCCATGGAGAGGGACAGAAAACTCAACCCCAAGTTTACCCATTGAATGGAATTCTAGAGAGAAGGGGCTGTTACCAGTTTCTTATTCTTTCTCTGAACTGAAATAGATCAATCACTTGTTGCTTCTTTTAAGTAGCTGGCTTTATGTTTTCTCAATTTAGTTGATGCCATCCGTGGACTATGCAGCATGAGAATGAACTAATACATTCCTCTACTTACGATGGGGTTGTATCCCAATAAATCCATGGTAAATTGAAAATACCATAATTGGAAAATACATTTAACATACGTAGCATACTGAACATCACAGCGCTGCCTAGTCTACCTTAAAAGTACTCGGAGTGCTTATATTAGCCTATAATTGGGCAAAATCATCTGGCAACACAGTACCCAGCAGAGTATTGATTATTGACCCTCCTGATTGTGGGGCTGACTGGGAGCTGTGGCTTTGTTGCCCAGCATTGAACAAAGGATGGCATTGCATGTCGCTAGCACAGCAAAAGAACAAAATTCAAAATCTGAAGTTTGTTTTTTTCTGAATTTGTATGATTTTTGTATTATCATAGAGTCAAAAAAGTATAAGCAGAAACTTCGTAAGTCAGAGATCATCTGTAATTACTTTTCTAGACATTAGATGGCTTTCTTCAACAGCATATATTTTGAATCATTGTGTTGATTCAAATTTCATAGATCATGGTGTTAATATATTCATTGCTCAGACAACAACCTCTTTTGGTCATTTGGATACTTTACTTAAGCTCAAAGTACATATTTAATCTTTCACCAGTTGTTGTGGTAGAACAGAATGTTGTATCCAATAATTGTGTACTATGGTGACTTCTCTTGATCTAAATATGTACATTCTTTGAAAATGTTTACTTATATGTTATATTATTGCATTCACATTTTAATTCTTCATTTATATTTATGTTAAACTACTTGAATTTGCATTTATCTACAAAATTATAATATGGAAGGAGCTGTTCATTGAAATATCCATTAAAGTTTAAGTCTATGTAATTTGATTATTATATTTAATTTTCACAACATATTTACTAAAATAGTGAAGACACACACACACATACATGTATATGTATTTATAAAACTAAATTTATTGTCTCTAGAAAGTAACCAGTTCCTTGATGGCTATTCCAGGGATAGAACTCAATGAGGTCAGGCTTTTCTATGTACCTTTATTGGCATATAGACCAATGACTTAACTTTAAGTGCATTTTTGAATCACTAGCAATACTTTTAAAAATAATATTATGATCACACTCAAAAATTCTGACTTAATTTGTCTTTGGGAAGTCTATGCATTTGTATTTTTAAAAATTGCCCGGGAAAAAAACACTAGATTCAATTAACATACAAGTATTGTGACCCAGAGTTAAAGAAGTACCAACAGAAAAACAAGGTCAGAACAGCCAAAGCACTGAGCCTCAGCCAAGTAATCTTTGTCTAATTGAGTACAGCGGAAAACTGTTAAATGATTGAGGAGAATGTCATAAAAACCTTGGCACCATAATGTGCTGAAGGTAATCAAAGTCATTATATTTTAAAATTCTGGTTTTGCTTCCTAATTATACGCCCACTTAAAACCTTGGAATTCAGTATATTACATGACTTCTTTAGGGCCATATCCAATTAATGAAAGAACTACAATTTGCCTCTGATTACATGTAATTATGCTGTAAATGTAGTTTATGTACTGTACGTTCTTTGTATTAAACTATCATGCATTCTCTGCCGTTTATATTCTTTACCATGAACAGGAGATGAGAAATGTCACCTGTTGTATAAAGAAATGCAGAGAATAACTATTCTCTACAATTGTAAATTTTAGCATCCTATATTATCAAAACCTTGAAGCATTACCTTTATATAACTGAGCACATGATATTCATGGATATAGTAGGCATCACTATACTCCTGTTATTACCAGAAATAGAATAAAACACCATCCCCAACCCAGAAGCAACTATTGTCTAGTGAGAGAAGCAGATAGCCAAGCATATCATTTCAATGCAATGTATTCAGTACTATCAGTGAACATATGTGAATTATATTTTTGATGGTCATGTTATTGGCACTAGTTACAAAGTGAAATTCTAGAAATAGTCTCTGCCACTGTAGAGTGGAATACAAGAAGTATATATATTAAAAGAGGAATTATGGTTTGGGAAGAAATTCTTATGAGTGATCTAAACCAGTAGTGAGAATATATATGTAAAGACAGGAGTCATAGCTCAGATGACTGTCTCCAAAAGCTAATTGAGCAAGAGCTTTCTCTTCTGCTTTAGGTAAACAAAACTATCAAACTGGCAATAATTGTGTACTGAGTATCACGGTAGCTTCTCAGTGAAGAACATGGTAGGAATTTTTGTAGCCTGAAGAAACAATAGCCTAGGAGGATCATTGGATTAAGGTTTAGTTGTTCACTGGGGTTTACTATCCTAACACTTGATGAGATGGTTAGAAAGACAACTTGATTTAAAGGAGCACTCAAATTGAGCCTTTTGGAGCAACATGTTGCACTGCCATTTTCTGTTACATACATCACATTACAAAATAAGTAATTGTATTTCTTAAAAGCCATGCTTAATAGTTTCTCTCGCTCCACATTTTTGTTGTCATGGCAACAAGCATAGAAGGCCCAATGATTGACCAGTCATTTGAAATTAAGGAAAGAAGCACTGATATGAGCTTGTCTGTTTTCCCTTGCCTGAGAAGAAGCAGTCAGAAGTCCATGAAATCAGATCCTATTAACACGAACTTCTCCCAGATTTTTGTAACTCAGTTATTTTCATACTTCAAGATCTTCTGCCAAAACAGATGTGAAATTTTCCATGTGGCTCTTGTTTGTAACATATAGGACCCTTTTCATCATATCTGTAGAATCACTTTTTCTCTTACTCTCTCTCCTTCATTTATGTCTAATGAGCAGCTTCATTTATTGCTTTCCATATATTTTATCATTAATGATTCTACTGTGATGGAATATCTATATATCAGTAGATCATTGTAAATTTCATGTTCTGCAGTGTAAGTAATTACAAACAGCTATGCCTTGAACACAATGGCAGCAGCATCTAAACCCCATTCTTGGAGAACTTCCTGGAGAAATCCATCATGAATTTTTGGATTCTAACATGTTAGTCATCTTGGAGTTTCTGCCTATGGTACATGGTAAACTTAAAGTCTGTTTATGTTATAAGCCACGACAACGAAAACATATGGTGTAATAACTGTAACAACTGTATTTTCCTCTAATTTGATGTTGGGGTCTCTGTCTCTGGAGAGAGGCTATGAACTCTATCCCTGCCTTGACGGGGCTCCAGGAATTTGGTCATGGATGCTTCCAGTATGCCTTTCACTGGATACTTATTATCCAGGCAGGTGGCCCAATGCCTATGTGTCTGACCTGTGACCAGGTGCTCCTCTCAAAGGAAACTTGTATATACTGGCAGGGATCTTCCTGGGTCTTGTCTGATCTACGTCCAGTTTATTCCTACCAAAATAGCCACTCTCCAGGAAAGCCCTAACCAGGACAGGAGTTAGGTTCTCTTTATATCAGTCAGGTGAGACACGGAAGAGGGAACTCAACAAAACACTTAAAACAACAGAAGCGGCCGGGCGCGGTGGCTCACGCCTGTAATCCCAGAACTTTGGGAGGCCGAGACGGGTGGATCACGAGGTCAGGAGATCGAGACCATCCTGGCTAACACGGTGAAACCCCGTCTCTACTAAAAAATACAAAAAACTAGCCGGGCGACGTGGCGGGCGCCTGTAGTCCCAGCTACTGGGGAGGCTGAGGCAGGAGAATGGCGTGAACCCGGGAGGCGGAGCTTGCAGTGAGCTGAGATCCGGGCCACTGCACTCCAGCCCGGGGAACAGAGCGAGACTCCGTCTCAAACAACAACAACAAAACAACAACAACAGAAGCTGCTTATTATTTACAGCTCCCAGAAAGTAAAGAACAGCATAACTCGTAGGACCAATGGGGCGCAAGCAGGGCCATCAGGGACATGCCTGTTGAACCACCAGGTGGAAAGAGAGAGAGAAAGAGTGAGGGTCCTGTGGGCTAAAGCCTTTACTGGGGTCCTGGGCATTACCCAAGCAGGTTTCCCTCAGGGACTTCCAATTGGTGGGTTTATAACAAGCAGGCATGTGTTCTCTGGAGTAATGTTGTGACTGAGACGTGGTCACTGTGGCATATCTGTGCAACCCTCACTGAGCGTGGGGGTCAGTGAGGTTGAATCCTGCTGTCCCATAGGGAAGTGGTCACCAGGAGGCAGTTGTGTAAGGCGGATATCTGTATCAGTCACATTGAAAAACTGGGAGGTGGTGGAGAACTAGAAATTGTCAAGGGTGGAGAAGACCTGCCTCTGGCATGAGAAAGTGAAACTTACATTTAAAATCGATGCTGAGGCCATATAAAATTACAGAAATTCACTATAAGCATGGCGAATCCCCACACTTCAGTAACATAGCAGCAGGATGATATATTTGAAATACTTACTGAAATATGTTATTTTGTAAATTTTGGTGTCTCTAGTTAACCCTCTAACCATTGAATTAAGTCATTATATTACTTCAGAGAGAGGGTGAGTGCAACCTAGGACAAAGTAGTCACTACTATGAATTTTCCAAAGTGCTTTTTATTTAAATTTAAAAATTAATGAAATTTACTTTGTGGAGTACAGTTCTATGGGCTTTGACACAGACATAGAGTAATGTATCTGTCACCCCAATCCTGATACAGAATAGTTCCATCATCCCCCAAATTCCTTCAGGCTGGTCCTTTAGATACAACCATTTACCCTCAACCCCTAGCTCCGGGAATCCACTTATCTGATACCTGTTCCTATAACTTTGCCTTTTCCAGAATGTCATATAATGTAATCAGACAGTATGTAATTGCTCACATCTAATTATTTCACTTAGTAAAATGCATTTGAGAGTCATCCATGTTGTTCCAGCAATCAACAGTCTGTCCTGCTGAGAGTATACAATGGCATATGTACCACAGTTTGATTATCCTTTTACTGGTTGAAGAATATTTGGGTTGTTTCCAGGTTTTCTGTGATAAGGAATAAAGCTATGATAAACTAACATTTGTGTACAGGATTTATATAAACATTGCTGTTTATTCCAATTAGCTAAATATCAAAAATGGGATTTCTGGGTCACATAGTAAGTATATGCTTAACTTCATAAGAAAAGGTCAAACTGCTTTCCAATAGAGCTTCACTATTTTGCACTCCCACCAGCAACATGTGAGAGTTACAATTGCTCTGCGTTCTTGTCAGTTCTTAGTATTGCCAGTTTATTTTTCATTCTACTAACTATGCAGTGAAATCTCATTGTGATTTTAATATGTTTTGAGCTAATTAATAAATACGTTGAGCATATTTTCATACTTTTATTGCTATCCATGTCTTCTTTGATGAATCTGTTAAAAATAAGCATAGTTTCATACTCTTATTCATATCCATATGTCATCTTGGATGAATCAGTCAAAATCTTTTGCTTATTTGTAAACATCAGGTTGCTTATTTTCTTATTGTTGAGTTTTGAAAGTTCTTATGTAATCTGTAAACAAGTTTTTGTCAAAAACAGTATTTGCAAAATGTTTTCTCCAGTAAGTGACTTGTCTTCTCATTTTCTGATGGCGTTTTCTTACTTTTATCTTTTTTTCTAACAGTGTTTTCACAGAGTTGAAGTTTTTAATTTTTATGAAGCCCAAATCTGGGGGAGATTCTATTAAGATTTTTTTTTGTCTGACCTAGAGTCTTTTTTTTCCTAGATTTTCTTCTAAAAGTTTTATAATTCTTTATTTTTCACTTAGATTTATGACCCATTTGAGTTCATTTTTGCACACTTTGTGAGATATGGATCAAGATCTCTTTTGGGGCACCTCTTATTTCTCAATTAATTTATCTTTGAATCTTTGTCAAAAGTTAATTTACTATACTTGTGTAGGTTTATTTCTAGACTGTATATTCTTCTCCAGTGATACAAGCACCTATCCTTTTGAAAGTATCCTTTTGCCTTGGTTACTGTAGCTTTATGGGAAGTCTTGCAATGGGATACCATGAATTCAGTCCAAGTACTTTCAGTTGGCAGTAATTATACAATTCAAAGAAGTCTGGAGTACTCAAGGTATAGAATTGATAGTATGGACCAAAAAGTCTAAAATAAAGTTAGGTCATGTTACAAAAAAGGGCAGAAACAAACTTCCTCTGGGCCAGGGGATGGGCTGTAAAAGGGATTGAAAATGAGTAAAGCTCAGACACAGAAGAATCGACCAATACCTTATCTACCACAAACTAGGATAAAACTGAAGGGTAGAATGGTGAGTGGAGAGAACAGAAAAATCCCGACTGGCCTGGTGGAAGGGCCCAAAAACCAAAGTGTTGTGCATTTTCTTGTGTTTTAAATCTTGGTTTTAAAA
The DNA here is from genome assembly GCF_007565055.1 of Rhinopithecus roxellana. Taxonomy (NCBI): domain Eukaryota; kingdom Metazoa; phylum Chordata; class Mammalia; order Primates; family Cercopithecidae; genus Rhinopithecus; species Rhinopithecus roxellana. The sequence continues at coordinate 64,852,402 of NC_044569.1, read as the reverse complement.
CCAGCACCCCTAGTGTGGTGTGAGGAAAGCAGCTGAGACTTCCGAAGAGGTCTGTGGAAGTGTTGAATGACCCAAGGACACAGCATGAGGAGTTCTCCAATAATTGGAGGCACATTCAAGTGAAGGCATTCACATTACTTGCCAGTGCAAAACAGAGGGGTTCCAGTTATACAGAATGAGCAGAGTCTAAATTATTTGCTTTCCACCACCCCCAAAGCAGTGTGATTAAATATTATTTCTACCTCTAATGGGAGTACCCTCAGAATAAATATGAAAAGAAAGAAAATGGATGTAGAATCCTAGGATAATTAGTTTTTACTTGGAAGAGGCAAAATTACTTTACATTTTCAAGCTTACATTATTTGCTAATGTAAAAAATAAGATACCAAAGTTAAAATATAAGAATGTTAAATGAATTACATCATGCAACACAAGTTTCTGACTATGGAATTTCATACTTAATAAAATATTATGTCTAGATAATCTATGATAATTGATAATAAGAAAGGAGATGGCAGTGGTTAACATGGAATATGTCCGAATATGTCCTTTTTTTTTTTTTTTGAAACAAGTCTCCTCTGTCACTCAGGCTGGAGTTCCGTAGTATAATCAAAGCTCATTGTAACCTCAAATTTCTGGGCGCAAGTAATCCTTCTGCCTCAGCATCTCCAGCGGCTGAGACTGCAGGCGTGCACACCCACACCCAGGTTTTTTTTTTTTTTAACTATTGTTACTTTTTGTAGAGACAGGATATCATTATGTTGCTCAGGTTGGTCTCAAACTCCTGGCCTCAAGCAGTCCTCCTGCATAGTTCAATTTTGTAGTTAGCTAAAATGGCAGTACAGAAAAAAGACCAAGTACTTAAAAGTATGTAAAAAAGACAAAACAAATAAAACAAAGTGGTTTATTTACCATGCCTATATGTGAACACTAGCATACAGATTTCCTATTAACAAAAATGTTATCTTTTATAGAGTAATTAAGAAGCGGGTTTCCTGGATCATGTTGAACTTTATAAAAAATTGCCAAACCATTTTACAGTGGCTGGACGATTTTAAATTCCCAAGCAAAGCATGAGCGTTCCCATTGCTTTATATCTTTTCTGACACTTGAAATTTTTAGTCCTTTTTATTTCAGTTCTTCTAATATGTGTCAGGTGGTATCCCATAATGGCGTTAATCTGATTTTACCTAATGGCCTTTTAAAAATTTTTTTCAAGAACTAGAGAAGACTGAACATTTTTATTTGTGGAATATTGGGAACAACAGAAGGTTCTTGAGCAGATAATAGGATATAGCATATACATCGATGTCAAGACAAGTTTCAATTTGTGCTTTCTTCAGCTCCCATTACAAACAGTCTCTTCAGTTAAAGTTTGCTGACACATCCCAGAATTTGGCATAATCCTTTCCTGTCTTGGCTCAAATCAAAATAATCTGTGAAGGTTTTAAGTGACTGAGCTGCTGGGATCCGTGCAGGATCTACTGACATGGGTTCTCCAGGGCTTTGCCATGCTTGATGTTTTTGCAAAGACTCCCATTGCAGAGGCAGAATTGGGAACAGTAGTTAGAATATGAACTTTGTTTCATAAGAAAATGTTTAAAGAATTTTTTACTTTTTTGTGTTGCAGTATAAAGAACACAAAAAAAGAATTTTTGTGTTGCAGTATAATTTACTGTTATAACACTCACCTTTTTAAAGCGCACAATTACTGGTTTCTAATTTATTCAAAAAGCTGTGCAATCATCATCTTTATCTAATTTTACAGCACTTTCTTCATTACCAAAAGAAACTCTGTACTTATTAGCAGCCATTCCCCATTCTCCCCTAGCCCCAAGCACCTGAATACACTAATGCTCTTCCTGTATTTATGGATTTGCCTATTCTGGACATTTCAAAAGCATATAAGATGTGAACTTTTGTGCTTGGCTTTTATCACTTGGCTTACTGCTTTCAAGGTTTATACATGTTGTAACATGTATCAATACTCTATTCCTTTCTATTGCCAAGTACGATCCACATTACTATACCACATTTTGCTTATTCATTCATCAGTTGATGGAAATTTGATTTTTTCCCACTGTTTGGCTATTATGAATAATGCTGGTATAAACATTCATGTCCATGTTTTTATGTGGACATAAGTTTTTATTTATTTTGGAAGTGGAGTAACTGAGAGTGGAGTTTCGGAGTCATATGGCAACTCTGTGTTTAACATTTTGATGAAATGCCAACTGATTTTTCAAAGTCACCGCACCATTTTATTTCTCTGCCCCAAATATAGGAGGGTTCCAGTTTCTTCTACATTCTCATAAACACTTGATACTGTTTGTCTTTTTTATTTTAATTATCCTAATGCTTGTGAAGTGATATCTCATTGTGGTTTTGATTTGCATTTCCTTAACGGTAATGATATTGATCATCTTTTCCTGTGCTTATCTTGTGTATCTTCTTTGGAGAAATGTTTGGTCAAATGACTTTCAAATCCTTGTCAAATTGTACCCAAAAATCGTAGCTGGGATTTTGATAGGAACTCTGTTGTGTCTGTAGATTAATTTATTTGGAGAGTACAGAATTTTCAAGAAATTTGTCTTCTGATAATGAACATGGATTTATTTCTGTTTCCTTAGGTCTTTAATTTATTTCAGTGATGTCTTGCAGTTTATTGTGTGCTTGTTTGAACTTCTTTTGTTAAATTTATTGCAATTAATTTTATTGTTTTTGGTGCTATTGTAAATAGATTCTTAATTCCACTTTCAGACCACTAACTATGAGTGTTTAGAAATTAAATTGATTTTTGTATTTTGATTTTGTATTGCTTTTCAATACTTTTAAATCTTTAGTCTTTATTTGAACAAGTATTTCCTTCAGTAGGTCTGAATTCCAAGCTTCTGTTTGAACTAAGATAATATTATACAAAGAATTATGAGATTAAGAAAACAATAGTTCTTTTGACTATGATGTCTGCAATACTTTGACAGAGTTTTCCTGTGCCAAATTTAGATTACCTAAGTATGTAACACATGTACTGTTCTAAAGAAGGAGAAACAGCTTAAATTTCTATGATTTTTATAGTAAGTTCTAAATGTAACAAGTAATAACATTTAGCCAGGTCCCTTAAAGCTACTCTTACTTACTTAGACATGATCACATTTATTTGTGTGCATTTTTGTAAGAATGTGTAAATGTGTGAATCGATCAATAAGTAATATAACTTCTCTTGGTCCCTTCTCCAGGTCCTAGCCTGAGTCCTTCCTTGCTCAATGAGGAGTCTAAAGACCTTTCATGGCTTTGGAGTTACAGGGTGAAAGGTAAGCATAAAATCAAAAGCAGAATGATGCAGAATTGTGCCTCTTTTATGAGGCAGAAAATCACAGAACTATTAGTCATTTTGGAAATCAAGAAAAAGTATAGGCCACATTTAACTAAAGCTATAAAATATCCTTCCATAATTGGCATTTTCACATATTTTCATCTTATTTCTTGGTAGCATTTAACTGTTCAATACAGAGTTATTGTAACAAAAATTCAGCACTGTTGAACTGTCACAGTAAATCATCTGTTCAAAGGAAAATTTAATTTATAACACAGTTCTGAATGTACTTGTTGTAATTATGCAATAATCCATAGGATTTTGAAAGACTGAATAATGTTGATTTTCAAAGTTATCCATAAATCACTGAAGTGGAGTGCATGTGCTATAAAGTTAACGATGTTGAATGAGGTTATAGCACTTTTAATTATGTCAATTATTCCCTGAGATGTGTGATCTGGGCAAAGATAATTAACATAAAGTCTGCACTATGTCCTCCCAGCTCTTGACTAAGCAAAGGATAATTTGGATACAGCTTCACTTCCATTTCTATTTAGCTCTAAATGATTTGAGGGATGAGAATAAGATAACTGAGACTTGGAACTACTGAGTGTACTATCTGTGAAAGATTGAATGTGTCATAAAATGCTACCACAGGCACAGCTGTGGTAACATGGCCCCAAACAGAATTTCAGCGTTGCCAGGAGAGAATCTCAAAGCTAATAGTTCAATTACTGTTTGTATTGTGAGCTCTCTGCTGCAGATGATTTGGTCTGCCTGGGAACACAGGACCCAGCTCAGCAAATGTAACATCCATCGTTTTGATCCAAATGTATTTCTTGCTGTCTCCAAAACCTTCCAGTCTCTCATAGATTTCTCCAAATATCTCTTTATATTGGTAAATACAGGGAGTAGGATGCACAAAAAAATGACCTTTATTTTTACTGTTAGAAAGGTAGACACTGAGTTTACAGGATATGTTAATGCAGGCAGGCAACTTGACTCTGAATCAAAAATAATTCATGGCTAAAATTCTTATAAAATTTCTTTACTTGACAAAAATATGTCCCTTCCTCCTAGATTAATATCACATTTTCTGATAAACTCTGGTCATTTTATCACAGAAGTGACATTCTTTGCACTTTAGAAACAAAATTATAGAACCTAGAACCAAAGTATAATTTTAAAATGTCTATTTTTTTTAGTTTTGTTGAATTATTTGAAACATGTTTCATTCAAGTGACAAATTCATAATCTTCAACAAATTCATAATCTTCATATTTTACAATATATTATATATGTAAAAATATATATTATATAATTATATATAATTATGTAGATATATTATCTAATATATTGTATGTCATATATAGTATTGTATGTCATATATAGTATAGATATTAATTATGTATTATGTTTATAAAATCAATATATAATTACATGTAGATATATATAATATAGATACATTGTATATTATAGATATGTTATATATGATTACATATAATTATAACCATAAAAATATAATTTTTATATTATCTATGTAATAATTATACAATATGTAACAAATATAGATTATATATTCACTATATATTATAAATATAAATATATATTTGTAAATTTATTTTTATGTAAGTAAATGTAAATTAAAAATTTAAATTATATATAAAATGTATATTATGTATAATTATTTTATATAAAATTATAGTATAAATTACATATATACTATACCATATACAGTAATATAATGTATATGCTATTATGTATTATAATACAGCATATGTATAGTCTATGTATATAGAATATATAGATATAATATGTATTTTATATAAAATACATATTTCATATAATACATATAAAATACATATTTATGTAATACATATAAATTATATAAATAAATGTATGTATAATTATAAAATACCCAATATATAAAAAACCCAATATATAATATGTATTTATATAGTTATATATAATGTATATATTGTATACATATAATAGAAATATAACAGTTAATATAATGAAAATATTACATATATCTAATATTACATATAATATATATCATAAAATAACTATAATTATATATAGTATTATAGAATATATGTATATTTATAATTATAATGTATATTATTTGTATATAATTTATATACATATATATATATACATACATTATAAATACAATTTAACTATATAGTATATATGATATATAAAATACAATATAATATAATTTATGTTATATATAATCATATATATAAATTAATATATATAGAAAATATAAAATATATTTTATATATTTATGATACATAATATATATCTATAATAAATATATAGATATATATATATATTTATATATACTCTTTATATATATATAAATATAATTTTATATATACATTATATATACTATATATTTAATACACTAATTTTATACAGTATATCGTATATATAGTGTATAATATATATTTATATAGAATATATAATTATGCATAATATATTTTATATATTTTAAAAATATTTACCTTTAAGTAAATTATTTACATAAAATGAAATTACATATATTATGATTATTATATTATATAATTGATAATTATATATAATTATAAATTAATAATATATCATATAATATATTATATATAATTATACTACATTATATATTATATATAAAACAATTCTGACTAATGTAAAATTTTAAATATGAAAAATGAACACAATTTATAAGATACTTAGCCTAAGTATTTCATTTTATCCTCATAATGGTCCTGTGAGAGAGTGATTATTATTATTTCTACTTTAAGAGAAAAGAAAATAAAGCTGCTTAAGTCCAATGATTTGACAAACAGCTCAGCTGGTAGGTGGCGTCCATGAATTGCAGCAAAGCGCTTGGCAGATTTTTTTTGCCATCCACCCTTAAGAAGAAACCAAGCTAGGCTGGGCGCGGTAGCTCAAGCCTGTAATCCCAGCACTTTGGGAGGCCCAGACGGGCGGATCACGAGGTCAGGAGATTGAGACCATCCTGGCTAACACAGTGAAACCCCGTCTCTACTAAAAAATTACAAAAAAACTAGCCGGGCGAGGTGACGGGCGCCTGTAGTCCCAGCTACTCGGGAGGCTGAGGCCGGAGAATGGTAAACCCGGGAGGCGGAGCTTGCAGGGAGCCGAGATCCGGCCACTGCACTCCAGCCTGGGCAACAGAGGGAGACTCCGTCTCAAAAAAAAAGAAGAAACCTAGCTAGCTTCAGATTTTGATTGTATTACTTAACAGCATGATGTTAGACACATTATTTAATCTTTAAGCCTTAGTCTTCACATTCATGAAATGGAGACAATAAATCATTTAATATCAATCGAGAATTAAATGAGACCATGCAACTTAGGTTAGCAAGTTAGGAAACCATGTGATACACGAGAAGTGTTCATGTGATGTTAGCTATGGTTAATGTATTTTTGGATAATTACAAAAGGGTGTCACCGCAGTTGATCTTTCGTGACATTAAAATGATGTTGCAGAAAAAAGTGAGTTAAATTAGGAGCTTGATAAAAGCTATAGTCACTTCTAAATAAAAATGCAAGGATTAAAAGGCAAATATGTCAGCCCAGTTATTCCCTTCCCTCTCTCTGATCCAAAATAAAGAACATTTATACATCATAATTGTTTAACAAAGAGAAACATCTTATATGTTTTATCAAGCACATAAAATACATGTTAAGGTATTAAATGTCCACAATGGAATTTCTCTTCTCTTCATAAGACGAGAGGTTTTTTCTCTCCTATTTACTGATGTATCCTAAGCACACCAAGAAAGTATCTAACATTTAACAGGTGCTAAATATGTATTAAATTATAGCAAATAACAAATACATGAACAAATGTGTGTGCATGTGTATAAACTGGATTCTCTTTCATCTTACATAGCATAGAACAATACTTAAAAGTTCTTATTTGTAACATTTTTATAACATTTTCAGTATTCCTTTCTTACTATCTTTAGGAATAGAATTTTTAAGTTGATGTTTACATGGGATATTCAAGTTCACACTGAAGTATCATGAATCCTTCCCAAGCCTTTCAATTTAATCAATAAGATAGTCAACATTTTTTTGTCTTGTGGCAGGATTAGAGAAAACCATTCAAAAAAAATTTACTTTGTCTCCACACGGCTGCTAGCTTATTATCATGACTGTGCCTTCCATCATCATCTGTGCTTTAATCTTTGGAGCAATCTGTGTGTAAATGTAAATATTATAATAAAGAAGTTTTTTTACAAGTAAATACTCTTCCATATTCCAGATGGCTACATAACTGTCATTAGCTTCAAGTAAATTGTAGGCGATTTAAAACCATCAGGGATAACTTTTAAGAAGTAGCTTAGTACAAAAAAAGCAGCATATTCTGTATTCATATTGCAACTCTCATTACCCCATGATTTACTATTACCAACCATAAAGTAATATAAACTTGCTAGACTGCATTAAAGAAAGGCATGTGCCATTTCCTTACAGTTATATGACAATTCAAGTAGAAGTACCTGGGAAAGAGGTAAAATGGAATAGAGAATGGAAAAATATTATCATGTTTTAGTATTATTTGCATTATTTGAATCGTTATTGTATATCTTGAGTTTTCCTACAAGGTCACTATTTTGCGGCAAATATAGTCTCTTTGTAAATTTCATAGAGACAGGCTCTATTTAATTGTCTTGTTCAGCTCCTAAAATGGCATCATGCAGGTAGCGTTAGAGCACATTAAAACAACTTTGGCTACTATTATAGGGCAAAGTGACACCAACACTCAGAAAAGCCGAAGATGGTGTTCTGTAAGTACTCGATCTACACCTATTCATGGTCTATTTCTGCAAACAATTTACCTTTAAATGTTACAAATGCTATCCATGTTTAACTTTCCTATAAGACTGTCTGATGGCAGTGTAGAAGCAAATATACATATTTATGCATGTGTAAATATATACACACATACAATTATATATATACACACACACATACAATTCTATCATTCAATAGTCAGGAATTTTATTTGGTTTCCTTCTTTAATTAATATTTTATTCAATATAACAATACCATATTGGGTATTTTTTAGTGTCTGTAATCTTGTGAGAAATTGTTTAATAGTCTTGGCTTGCCCTCCAGTCAGGAACACGTGTAGAACTCTAAGAGGCTGAGTGGTTTGGGTGTGCCTCTAGAAGCCACCTTGCTTCTGGCTAACTCAGTTGGTGGTAGCTACCCTAGTAGAAGGTGACATGTATATGCTTAGGAAAAAAAAAATAAGAGCTTCACTTTGTCCTTGCCTCAAACCATAACATATTTACATAACAGTACTGTGAAAAGCAAAAAGGAAAACAAAAACTCCATTTCTCAGTGAAACTTACTAATGACGATAGAAAAATTTGATGGCCTTAAACATTAATGTCAGACAATTTTTGTTCAACTTACCTTAGGGCAACTCAAATTATGTAAAATACGTGGTTGAATTATCAGCTAATTCAGAAAGTGGTGGTAATATTATAAAATAAGTATTATAATACATGCTTAAGATTAGGCAAAAGCTCATATTAAATATATGGCTAAATAGCATACAGTGGTGATAATGTCCACTTTAAATAAGACAATACACATGAAATATTCTCATTCTATGACATTCATTTGAATTCTTTTCAGTATTGTTAATGGATCTATGATAAAATATCTATCAGATTCTTGCTCAATTTATGATAAATATTTTTTTTTTTTTTTTTTTTTTTTTTTTTTTTTTGAGACGGAGTCTCGCTCTGTCGCCCAGGCTGGAGTGCAGTGGCCGGATCTCAGCTCACTGCAAGCTCCGCCTCCCGGGTTTATGCCATTCTCCTGCCTCAGCCTCCCGAGTAGCTAGGACTACAGGCGCCCGCCACCTCGCCCGGCTAGTTTTTTGTATTTTTTAGTAGAGACGGGGTTTCACAGTGTTAGCCAGGATGGTCTCGATCTCCTGACCTTGTGATCCGCCCGTCTCGGCCTCCCAAAGTGCTGGGATTACAGGCTTGAGCCACCGCGCCCGGCCAGATAAATATTTTAAAATTGATAACATTTCGTTAAGTATCTCTTCTATTTTTCTTTAGAATTGTAGTTATCTATACTTTTTATTCTCTCCCACTAATCTTTCAAGCCAACTAAGGACAAAGATTCTGTCTTATTTATTTTATAACTTTCAACTCCTACTGGCACACCTGGGAAATATTAACTAATGAATAAATTAACCAAAGGGTATGAATTTCAGCTGATTGCATATTAGGCATTGAAATATTTTTTCGATATATAACTAATGACTGGATTAATTTCAAAATGACTAATGGGTTGAGTTATCAACCCATTAATCAGTGAGTCCCATACAATTATTAAACCAGTATCTTGGAATCATATGACCACCAATCCACTAACCAAACTAAATAGACCCATTAAAAGTCAGTATTAAAATTAGAATTAAAATTACCACATACCAAATATTAAAATAAAAACAAACCCTTACCTTTTGGAGTTCTTGATGTCTTTCAAAACCTTTTGGAATACGTTTAAGCCTTGCTGGGAAATACCAGAAGCAGACATTGGTGAACTCAGGCTAAATCAAAGAAAAATACTTTACAAGTATCCATAAAAACTCCACTTAATTCTTTAGTGACTTCATTATTTCAGAACTACTTTAATTTATTTCATTTAATGTTTATGTATTTAAATAAAGGTTTTTTTCTGTGCTTAGCACATGCCAGGGCCTGGATTCAGAGATAAAAGAAGTAGCTACTTTCCTCAGAGAGGGCCTAGTCTGGCATGGGATCTGCTGGTTTCTCCAATAAACTCTCCCATCATAATTCTTGAGGATTTTCATATCTATGTGATCATCTTCCCCATATTCTGGTTTATGAATTCCTTCAAATTTCCATTCATCCATGCCATGACCATTACTTCAACTCTTTTAAACAAATAATGGTAGCATCAGTTTTGTATTTGAGAAAGATCAGTCAAGTTGAAGTAAGGGTAACTGATTCGAGGTAAGTATTATTGAAGGTAGGAGAATATTAGTAAATAGAATGTTCTCATCATTCAGGAGAGAATGAAAAGGACTGCACTGAAGGCATAGCTGTAGTGTAGATAGGAGTGTTTCCATTTCCAAAAGCTTCAAGGGAGAGAATTCATCAGCATGATGACCAATGTCAGGCTTTCAAGATGAATTCAAGGTTTCTGGCTTAGATGACTGAGTGTCATTCACACAGACAAAGGATGAAAGGGAACTTAAGTGAGCTATCAAAGCTTATTTCAGAGAGGAAATTAAACTGTCAGATTGTGTGTAGTATTAAAAACAAAGTTTAGTTTCCACTTAAAGCAGAGGAATAAGCAAATATTAAGATAATAACACAGAGCGAGACAATTTAGAAGATAGACAAGGTACCTTTGTTTCTTAATAGTTACTCTTATTAGAACGATTTATTGTGTGCCAGTGAAGGTTTATTGAGCCTTAAAGATTGATATACAATGTAATGCTAGCAAAATTCTCAAATCTTTCATTAATATCAGCTTAGTGACTTGATAACAATATACCAAAGATTATTACAATTTAAAGCCTACCTTCTCTTATATTATCTACTGTCTAGAAATGCAATTGCCTACTCTAAGATACAAAAAAACCCAAAAAACTAAGAACAATTAAATTACATTTTATTTAGTGCCAGAGATGCCGGAAACGCAGTTAAAAGCAAACAGTTTCATTGTTTTAAAAATGTAAAAATTGAATGTACTTATTAACTTAGTCTTTTGGACTCTGCTTATAAGACAAAGAACTTAAATTAAAAATGTTTTAAAACCTAACTTATATGAGCTCAGGTAAAATAAAATACTTACAACAATTAAGTGTACCCATAAGGTTCTCCCAACACATGAGATAAGTAGTAGATTCAGATAAAAATACTCAGAAATAGAGATCCATTAAATTATCTCAAAAATTAAATAAATAAAAAGCTAAGAGTCCTCATTACCTCTGCATCAAACGGAAGCTTAAAGTTATCTTTTTTCTTTAAAACCTTATGGAAGTATGTTGCAAGTTCCATATATCTGTTGATTTGTCCCTCAAAGCCAAGGGTTCCCTGTAATTTTTTAAAAAATCAAATCAAAGGCTCAATTTAAGTAAGAACTTTAAATTACCTTCAAGATGTCCCTCAAATTTATTTAATGTGCTTTAGTATCTGTGAAACTCAGACTCATATATTCAACTGCCTATTCAAAGCTCCACTTTGATGACTAATAACATCTTGCTGATGACTAATAACATCTTAAATGACATGTTCAAAACTGAAATCTTGATGTTTCTATATGCAACTTGTTTGTACCAGTCTTCTCAATCTCAAAATATGTAAATTCTACTTTCAAGTTGCTAAGGCCCAAAAGATTGCAGTTGTTCTCCCCCTGGACCCTCCTCTTTTTCTCACACTCCACACCTAATATTGTGGCAAATTTCACTGGGCTTACTTTTTGATATGGTTTGACTCTTTCCCTACCCAAACCTCATCTTGAATTGTAGCTCCCATAATCCCCACGTGTTGTGGAACGGACGCAGTAGGAGCTAACTGAATCATGGGGGTGGTTACTCCCATGCTGTTCTCAGGATAGTGAGTGAGTTCTCACGAGATCTGATGGTTTCCTAAGGGGCTTTTCCCCCCTTCACTCGGCACTTCTTGCTACCACCATGAGAAGAACGTCATGTTTGCTTCCCCTTCTGCCATGAGTGTAAGTTTCCTGGGCCTCCCCAGCCATGCTGTCACTTAAACCTCTTTCCTTTATAAATCACCCAGTCCTGGATATGTTTTTATTAGCACCATGAGGATGGACAAATATACCTTCAAAATCTAATTAGAATTTGATATTTCTTAACATATTCACTGTCACTATGTCAGCCCAATCACTAGCTGCTTCATCACTGAAACTGCTTCCTAACTGATCTTTCTGCTTGCATCCAGGATACATTGCCCATGTTGAGGCCATGCCATTCACATTTACTTTAGGCTTATGTAGTGTAGAGTCCTATGAGGTGGTACTTCAGTATATTCTCAGTAATTAAGTGGTCTTTGTGATCAAGGTTTGCTTTATGGGTGTACAAGCTGTGTAGTTGCACAGAGCTCCCATACTCGAAAGTTTTATTTTGGGCTTGCATTTTGTAAGCAGAGTCCAATGGGACAATGAAGCATGCACATAAGCTACGGATATACATGCAACATAAATGTCTACCATGGTTTAACACCTCGTTTATACATAGCATTTGCAATGCACCATAAGCATAGAATTCCAGTGGACTCATGATACATAGGAGCCCAGTCACACTCATTGTCAGTGCAGTGTAAGCGTGTTGCATCTACAATATACAATACAGTAAGTGAGGATGCTGGGAGTCCCAAAAGGCCACACTTTCTGTTTAAACTAGGACTTGTTTCCAATGCAGGAAGAAAGCTGTAATGTTCTAAGAAACATTAATAGTCAAGTAACCCTTTTATATCCATTCTTACTTGTGTTACTTCCCTGTGTTAACTATACTCACCCCACTCTGGCCACACTGATGTCCTGTTGTGCATTATACAAAGTAGGCAGGCTCTGTCTCAAAGTTTTTAAATTGTGTTTCCTTTTAGCTATGCTTCTCCTAAATGCAGCATGACCTCCTCTTAACTTTTTTGAGATTTTTGTTCAACTATAACCTTTTATTGGCGATGATCATTCTATTTAACATTATAAATACTCATCATCCCTAGCACTCCTATTCTTTATTTCTTTTTTTTTTTTTTTTTGAGATGCAGTCTCTTTGTTGCCCAGGCTGGAGTGCAGTGACACAATTTCCGCTTACTGCAAGCTCCGCCTCCTGGGTTCCCGCCATTCTCCTGCCTCAGCCTCCCAAGCAGCTGGGACTACAGGCGCCCACCACCACGGCCAGCTAATTTTCTTTTTTTGTATTTTTAGTAGAGATGGGGTTTCACCGTGTTAGCCAGGATGGTCTCGATCTCCTGACCTTGTGATCCGCCTGCCTCCCAAAGTGCTGGGATTACAGGCGACTCCTTATTCTTTTTTAATGTCTTATTTTTCTCCCTAGGAAATAGGGATATATATATATATATATATATATATATATATATATAAATGATTCATCTATGAATATATGTATAAACCAAAATATGTTGTAAGTTTTGGTTGTAAGAACTTATCACACCGGGCAACTCACAATTGCAAACAAACACACTGTTAGTCTCTGAAATACCTAAGAATATGTAGGATTAAATGTCAATGAACTAATTTCTTGAGATAACCACTTTATCATTTCACATTATGCCAGGTATTTTTTTTCCTGAGGGCAGTTATTTCAAGGGAAACTACTGGCAGTTAAAAATAAATCAAAACAAACTTATAGAAAAGTTAATCGAAATTATTAGAAAAGAATATTCTGACTCTTAATTCTGAAGAAATGAGGCTAAGGACCATTGAAGTAGTTGCCATAGAGCGTAACACTCTCCAGAAATTTTTCCTATAGAATCTTTTGGTAACATTCACATATGTTGAAATGACAATAAAAAATATTATGCCATGTGTCCATATAGTAAATACATTTTTAAGTTTCTTGGAAAAATATCTACAAAGATTAAATAGCAAAGACAATGGCAACTTTAGTCTAAACTTTAAGAAATTCTGTTAGACCAGGTCCTCCCAAAAGCAGATGCCAAGATGGGATTAAAAATGCTAAAGAATTGTATTGGTGGAAGTACCTGTGTGAAAGACAGAGGAGAGAGAGCTGATTAGACGGGGAGAGCCATCAGATAGTGAACAAGTCTGGCTCTAAGTAAAAGGGATGTTAAGGGGAGGTGGGGGAGCAGCATCCATGACTACCATAAAGTCTGAGGAAGATTTAGAAAGGCCACAAGTATATTTATGCCAAGTCAGCTTTGAGAAGACTCTCCTGTCTCCTGGGAATGAGGACTGTCATAGGATCCTTGCCAATTCACTCACTGCCTGGAACAACCTTTGGGAAGCACAGACTCAAGGTAAATGCAATGGTGGATTTTAGAGGAGCAGATGAGGCTCTTGCACAATTAAGCTTTCCGTAGCATTCTCATGGCCAGATTCATTTTATGATTCCAGAACCTGTCCAATTCATGTAAAACATTCATCTCAAAGTAGGCTTTTGCATTATATTTATTTTTGCATACATAAGTAATGTTTGTGGAATCTTATATTTCTATATGTTTTTTCTCTGATTTTTATAATCTGTCACAGTATTTTATATAATTAATTACATTTGTAAGAAATCTAAATTTTGTTAATCATGGTTCCTCTTTTGCAATAAACAAAGTATTCATTGTGTAATTAAAGCAAATGAGAGCAAAATAGAGTTTTTTAATTTATATTTTTAGATTTTCTCTTAATGCCCATTATTTTGGCAAGAGTACTAATGGTGGCTCACTTAAAAATATTTAAATATGTAATAATTATAAAAATAATTATAAATTATGATAACAAATTTTCAAGTCAACTCCTTTCTTTCAAGCTCACCACAGATTTTTACCTGAACCTGATTTTCACCATGTAGGAATGTTACTTTTAAGTAAAAAACTTTCCACTATACTGAGTTTTTGTCAACTAGTCCTTGAAATAGTCCTGAATACGTAATATCTATAGATGCATCATTTTTATGCCATATTCTCTGTATGCAAAAAAATTATGAACCTGATTTCTTATCACTATCCTGTGTGCATTTTGCCATTCTTATAGTGCTATGAATTGTATCGAGACAACCAACAAGAACTTGTGGAAAGAAACATACATGTGGAAAGAAACACACATGTTGACTATAGATAGGTAGCCAGGTCTCATCTAAAACTCTGTTGCTTAGAGTTAGTTCTCTCCATCCATCAGTAAGCTACTGTTTGTGTATCTGCTTAACAGACATAATAATACTGAAATTGCCTTTGCAAAAATTATAACAGTGAGAAAAATTGAACGTGACTCCATTTTGCTTCTAACCTCCAAGCTGCCCTGGTTGCTTCCTCAGTGTAGGCCAACCTAACTATGGGAGAAATTTAGTTTATAGTTTAACTTTAAAACAACAATGATAACAGTCCCTTCCCAAAACTAACCTTGTCCTTGCTCAAGAACTGAATCAACCTTTCTAAAACTAACAAATTACTCACAAGCTTAGAATTATAGTTTAGGAGTCATATAGACAAAGGACACAAGATTTTTAGCCTCTGCAATTACTCCTAAAGATCACATCACTATTGTAAACCCTAAGATTTGTGCTTCAGGTATTTTTTAATCCCTGCATTCTGATGGACCAGCTGGGATCACCTGGGTTGATAACCCATACCAAGAAACCGGCTCATCTGGTCTTAGGATCCCCACCCAGGAAATGACTTAGCACAAGAATACAGCTTTGATCTCCTGTAATAACACCCCTGACTCGACCAAGTATAATTTGGTAGGCAGGGGGTTAGGGAAGTAGCCCCATTCCCTAGCTCCCTGCCTACCAAATTATATTTGAAAACCCCTAGCCTCAGAGTTTTCAGGAAGGCTGATTTGAGAAATAAACTTCCATTCTTTCACTTTGCTGGCCCTGCAATTGTTAAACTCTTTCTCTATTGAACTCTTTCTCTATCAAACTCTTTCTCTATTGCAATACCACTGTCTCAGTGCATTGGTTTTATCTGTGAAGCAAGAAAGAAGAACCTGCTGGGCAAGTACAATACATATACAGCAGAATTATTGGAAAACAAAAGCGAGATAATACATGTAAAGGTCCTAGCACAATAAATGTTCAATAAGTGGTAGGTCCATTTTGGTGAGTTAATGTATTAATGTTTTCAATCCTTATTACCAAAGTATTCAAAGTGAGTTACCAGTGTGTGTATATATATATATACACACACACATGTATATATGCATATATATACATGTATATATATATATTACAGTGTTTTTTAGAAATACATATATCTGAACAAGATGATTATAAATTTACAAAAAAGAAGTCAGTGAGGCCGGGCTCAGTGGCTCATGCCTGTAATCCAAGCACTTTGGGAGGCTGAGGTGGACAGATCACGAGGTCACGAGGCGGACAGATCATGCGATCGAGACCACAGTGAAATCCCCTCTCTACTAAAAATACAAAAATTATCCGCGTGTGGTGGCGGGCGCCTACTCGGGAGGCTGAGGCAGGAGAATGGCGGGAACCCAGGAGGCAGAGCTTGCAGTGAGCGGAGATCGCGCCACTGCACTTCAGCCTGGGCGACAGAGCAAGACTCCATCTCAAAAAAAAAAAAAAAAAAGTAGTCAATAAATGTAATACAGTTAGAAGAGAAAATGAGTGCCAAGGTATTACACACCAACTGAAAAAGGACCATGAATTTGCCTCTGTGAGTCATTCTACAGATCGTATTATTCTATTTGTGTTTTGTACTAAGAATTTCATATCCACTTAAACAAAAAGTTAACTGATGTGGAGCATAACTACTCTTAATAGTGACACCAGAGAAAAATCCCTTGTGATTCACAAAGAGGATGGTGTGCACTGGACAAAGTCTTCAACACATGACTATACATCATTTCACACTTTCTTTAGGGCTTTTCTTTGTCATGCCACTTGATATGAGACAACCCATGAAAGAAAACCTAAAAGTAATTCAGTCAATATAAGAAAAATACTTCATGTTCCTGCATGATTAGGGCTCTCTGAGCAAAATTACTGACAACCTGGGCTAAAGGACTAGTGAATAATGAACAAGCCTTGGAACTTTTAAAATTAGAAGATGTCTCCTTTTTTTCCATACCCATTTGTTTTTCACATTCTGTTATTACTGATCCCCTTTGTGGTGGAGGCATATGCTGTCTTTTCCCATTGAAGGGGTATTTAAACCTTTGCTATCTGCACAGGAGTCAAATATTTTCATTCTGTCCTAGAAGGAGGTAGAGATCTTTCTCTCTTCCCCTGAAAGAGTATTTGTTTGAATTCCAGAGTATAAGATCTCATAGGTCCCACCTCCATGTACCAGCTCCTACCTAAGATTCCAGTTTCACAATTTTAGGGTTTCCTGCAGGATAGTATAAATCTCCTTTGTACCTGTAGGCTAAGATGCCCTCATGGTGGTGTCTGAAGAGGAAAATAGAGTGTGAGTGTCTATGCTAAAATATTCTGTAAGTAAATAATTTATCTTTCTCTGATCTAAAAAGCCTCATGTTTATTTGAAGGCTAAAATTTTCAAAAGTATGGATATTAAAAATACATCAGTTAATTTTATAAAAGGCCAAACAGTGACCCAGGTGACAGCTCTCTAAAATAGAGTAGAATAGAATTTATCAGAGTTTCATATATTACAAGAGTTTTTCCCCCTAAAATTTGTTTGATTACATTTTGTGAATATGGATATGGGTTATTACATTAACATAAATGTATTTCTTACAGTAGGTTGTGTTAAAAAGTTCTAATGTCACACTTTTATTGCATACAGTAATAGATGGTCATTTAGATAATGAACATTTAGATATATGATCATTTAGATAATTGCATAATTATAACTTCTTTTAAAAAATATTTTGATAAGCGCTGAACATTTGTTCAAGGTTGAACCTCATGACAAGTATTTAGGTATATACACAGTTATTTAAGCTAGGTCAAGCTACATGCTTTGATTGGCAGCTAAGCTATTATATATGAGAACTGGTAACCTCTTACAAAGTTGATAAACTTTATAAAAATATTTACAAAATGCAG
Source organism: Rhinopithecus roxellana (assembly GCF_007565055.1). Classification (NCBI taxonomy): domain Eukaryota; kingdom Metazoa; phylum Chordata; class Mammalia; order Primates; family Cercopithecidae; genus Rhinopithecus; species Rhinopithecus roxellana. Next base: position 64,834,325 of record NC_044569.1, on the reverse strand, counting down.
TCTGTACAGAAGTGGGTTGAGAAACATTGGGATTATCAGTGTCCGAAATTTACACAAGGCTGCATGGGTGCAAAAATTTGAGTTTAAAGTCTGTTAAGTTTGCCCAAAATTCCAAATTGTCCATTTAAAAATCTTCTGGAAAAGAGTTTACAGAATGCATATCTTAGAATAATAAAAATTATCTGTGAAACTTCAGTTTATATAATTGCCAAGTGTAATCCTGTGTTACTGATTATATAGATATCTGTGTCAGAACGTAGGCTACATAATAGGTTCTTGATGAATGATTTCTATGATGTCTTCGCTTTCGGAATACCAAATTTCTAACAAAATAAATGACTTCAAATTAAACAGTAGGGCTAACAATACATGAAAGATTCTTTTAGTTCATGTCAAACTTTGATCTACACAGAACCTAATGTTCGTCTTTCTATAGAGGACTAGGAAGGGGGTGAAAGAAATAGCTTTATAAAATCTTGTTGGTTATTTCAGTTAAACATAAACAATGGGCAAGAGGAGGGTGCAGAACATACAATTTTTCTTGTATAATATTTGGAGAAACTGTATCTGCAGACCCTGATCCTGAAGTAGATGGATCTTTTAAGCAATAGATAAGTATTCACATCTGAGAATCATTATTGACTTCAGGTAGCTTGACCCATTATCACTTTCTATTAATAAAGGTGAAAAAGAGGCCTAAAAAGGTACTAACACATTTTTATGTTTCTAACATGTTTTTTATTCCTGAAATTTCATAGAGTACATGGTAATGGTGGAACTGCCAAATATTCTTGTCACCTCAGTTAGAATTTTGACTTGAGAAACCACTTGCAATTTGCAGTTAGAAAGGCGACAGTTTTTTTGAGAGATATTTAGGAAAATAATGGAACCATAATTTGGGATTCATAGAGTTCTAAAAATCAATGGAATCATCTAAACATTGGATGCAAATAACGATGACCTAAATAACCACAGATTGAATAAAAGTAAACACACTGGCAATGGAAGTAGCTTATACTTGGAACAGTTCTTAAAAATTCAAGAGCCAAAAAAGTTCTCTGCAGAATTTAAATTATGTTCCTTTACTTAGTCATTTATATTTTCTTGTGACCAAAATCATGAAATGTGAGATGAGTTATAAGATTAGTCTGTGACTTTGGCCATTTTCACCTGATTCATATCATATGACAATGACTATAATCATAGATAATTATGATCGAATTCTTGACTCCACCATAAGCTTTTATGTAATAGGTGTGAGACATGAATATGCAATGACTGTCTTCATATTGATCCTATAATTATAACAAAATAATTAATTATGCTGGACGTTTGACCACATTCTGATGATTTTCATAAATGTCTCCTTTCATATTCTTTTCTCTATTGTCCTTTCAAAATAGCAGTACGTAATAAACTAACCGCACTAAAATCGTTCTTAGTAATTTTGACTCAGTATTTACTGTCACCTCTTGTCTCTGGTAGATTTGGTACAGTTTCTGAAAGGATTTCGTGTTTAAATTCTGGGTTGTTTTCTCTTAGCATTTACAAATGAAAACCAGGCATGCTTTCATTACGTTGGTTTGTTTTTTTCAGCTTGTAAAGCTAAAATTTATAAAGCTTGTGAAGCTGAAATGTGTCATAAAAAAGTATCAAGAGGCCCCAAGCCCAATAATATAAAAATTGTACTTTATCTTAATTGAAAATAACTTGTGACAATGATAACTCTTTAGGCTATATGGTGAATTATAGCAATATAGGTGTTTATATGTAATATTTTATTTAAACTCAACTATATCTGTATAAAGAGGTAGGTACACGTAATTGTACAAATGAGGAGCCTGAATCTAAGAGAATTTAAATGACTTGTCTAGGTTCTTTGCAAATTACCATATTCTTGTGATATTTCTCAAATTTCCCCTGCTATTAGATTTATATGAAGAGTCAAAGACACCTAAGCTCTACTTATTTTAAATATAACATCATACTTTTATGTTCATTAGGACTAGAGAGTATTAAGTTTAAGTCTATAATATGTTTATACTTAGGCAAAGTTACATATGTTGAAAGTGTTAATAGGAAAAGGAAGTGCTTGTATAAATTGCTTTAAGTACCAGGGAAAGGTCACTAATTCACTGTCTCCTAACCTCATTAAATCAATATTTCTGTCTATTCCATTTTCGTATTGGGCAGGTAAATACAGATGGGGAAAAGCAACTTGGAGAATTGGTGTTAATGTAAAGTTACAACCACAAATCTCAAGTGGACCTTCAGCACCTCTCCACAGTCTGACTAGAGTTCCCTGGCCAATCCTCCATTGCCTAGATAATTTTTCATACTTTCATTCAACTCACTAAATTGCCAGTTTCCCTTCACTCCTCACAATTTCAGTAGATGATCTTGTTTCTTGCTCTTTAACGAAATAGGAAAACTCAGCAAATAACATTGTAGAACCAAGTATGCCATCCTACCTATTTGTATATGGTCTCTCCTCTAGTTATTAGGTTGGTGCAAAAGTAATTGTGGTTTTTGCCATTTTTTAATGGTAAAAAACAATTAAAAAATGGCAAAAACTGAAATTTCTTTTGCATCAGCCTAATACAACAGATGGATTGTACCTAACTCCAGATAGGATGAGCCTATCTGGAGTTTAATTGTAAACTACATTACTTGCTCACCTTTTGCCTAAAACAAAGCACCCATTCCAGTTTTTCACTTTCTTTTTGCATAATCATGTTTTTCCATCTATAGGACTATGACAAAAAGTATATTTGTATGCTATAATAAAGCTGATCTAAAACAACAAAAACAAAAATTCCTTTGGATGTTAATTTCCCTCCAGCTACCACTGTGTCTCTCTCGCCCTTTATAGTCAATCTCCTCAAAACATTTTTCTTCATTCGCTTTTTCCATTTCCTCACTTTCTATTCTCACACAACTGTTCTTACTGAAATCACTACTGAACAATAATGAAGTATTTAATTTTCTAAGATCACTACTGAACAATAATTATTTAATTTTCTGAGATCACTACTGAACAATAATGAAGTATTTAATTTTCAATTTCCAGTTCTCATTTTTAGTCAAACAATACACAGAGTTTGATATAGTGTCATTCTTTGTTTGCTAAAATTCTTTCTTCCTGTAGATTTGGTGACACCTCACTGTGTTTTCTTTCCATTTTTTTTTTTTTTTTTTTTTTGATGGAGTTCCACTCTGTTGCCAGGCAGTAGTGCAGTGGCACAATCTCGGCTTACTGCAACCTCTGCCTCCGGGGTTCAAGTGATTCTCCTGCCTCAGCCTCCCAAGTAACTGGGATTACAGGCACGCATCACCACGCCCAGCTCATTTTTTTATTTTTAGTAGAGACAGGGTTTCACCATGTTGGCCAGGATGGTCTCAATCTCTTGACCGCAGGTGATCTGCCTGCCTCGGTCTCCCAAAGTGCTGGGATTACAGGCAGGAGCCACGGTGCCCGGCCGATACCTCATCTTCTTAGTTATCCTTTTATGTACTTGGTTACACTTCAGAGTGTCCTTGGTTGGATCTTTTCTGCTTCTCCTTGATTTCCATGTTTTAAGTTTCCTTTCCCTGCCTTCTCTTGTTTCTACCTACAGTCAGTCCCATGACTTCAGATACTATCTACATGTAATAATTTTAAATATATATTATCTTCCACAACTTCCAACTGAATCTCAATTCACTATTCAACATCTTCACTTTATCTGTCAGTCTTAACTTAAAAAAAATTGTATTTCCATGATACAAATCAGTTATTTCCATCACCTTCTTAAATTCAGGATATTACTCTTTTCTCCCAGTTGCTCAGATCAAAATGGTTGGAATGTTCTTTCACTCCCTTCTTCTTATACCCTACATCCAATCCATCAGTAAATCCTATTTATTTTACCTTAGAACTACTCTAGGATCCAACAACTTTTCATTAGTTTCCCTGCTACCACTTTAGGTCAATCCACCATCATGTCTTGCCTAGACCACTGGAAGAACCTCCTAACTAATCATATTGCTTCTCTTCTCTTCCCTGCCATGCATTTATCATTAAGAAGCCAAAACCATTCCCTTTACAACATAATCTGATTCTGTCTCTCCTTGGATGAAAACCATTTAGTGATTTTATGTAACACTGAAAACAATATCCAAAGTCGCTGTTCTTAATGCATGATGTGTCATCACTCTATATTCTCTAAGCTCCCTTGGTTTTTATAAATAGCATTTCTAGCTAACTCATTGATTATTGTCTATAGCACCCAAACCCTCCACAACCCTCCCAAATGTAACTTACATGAGAAAAGGAAATTTGGTTTCTTTGCTCACTGCATTCCCCAGCACCTAGACTGCCTAGACTGTAAAATAGTGCTCAACAAATCGAGAGAAAATTGTTAAACTTCATCAATATGGATGGTGCATTGCTACAGAGTAATTTAAATGTGAATGAGTCAGACTGGTCCTATAGTCTCCAGTTTCATTATTCCCTCTTTTCTTAACAACCTGTGCATTTCAGACACTTACACATCTGTTTGGCGCCTGACAACATTGAGAGGTTCTCATCTTAGGAACACATCCGAGGTTCATGTATTCTCTACTACCTTGTGGTGTAAAATGTCAAAACCCCAAATAAATAATGAAAATCATTAGCTTGATTAGTTAAATTTGTTCTTGTTAAAAACCAGATTGTCATAGCCCTAAAACTTTAAAATTTTGGTGTTTTTTTTTTTTTCCAAATACGCATATTAATATGAACCTTACCCCCTTTCTTTTCTACTCCAATAAAAAGTAGAATGAGTAAAAGATGACATATTCCTACCTTTGCTTTCCACATTAACCATAGCTTGAATATATCAACACATCGGCCACACTGAATAGTTTAATCCCCAGTGTCAAAGTTAACATTGTAGAGTTTATCTCATGGGAAAGATACTCAGCTTGCATCTAATTACATGCATCTGGAAGACCCTAAAAAAGGAAAAACATATCTAACATGTAAGTCAGGCATATTTCAGTAAGAAACCACAATTATTTATTTCACTTAACTTACTATTTCCAATTTGAATGCAAATTTAAGTAGAATTTTACATATTTAATATAGAAATATATTCTTTTTTGAAAATATTTGAGCATATTCAGTTGTTTTTTTTAGATTTATCTGGAATATGCAGGTGGTGCAATTTGGTGAATACTTGTCTACTTTTTAAAACTCAAATGCCTTGAAGTCTTGCTGCTCTTTTGAAATTATGTGACTGTTATTTAATAATGTTAGTGAAAACTGACTGCCTAGTCCATTTTAACTAAACTATCCTGTGAACCAATGGTGTAGATGCCAAATAAACAGCTCTGATAACCATAGTATATGAAGAATAAAATAATCCATGCGTTTAATCCATTTGTTTAATTTTATCTTTTTCTAGCCTTTTGTCTCATATAAAAAATGTGGAAAACATTCCTCCTCCGTGTTAAAGACTTCAGGAAGCTTCATTTTGGAAGATTAAGAAATAATCACTAGAAAAGGACATGTTACCCATCATTGAGACAGAAATGATTTTCTCAGTGTGTATGTTGCTTCAGCACAACAAAACCTAACGTTATGTGCATTGATGGAGTATAATTTAAATGTAACTTAACCAGAACTATTTGTACAAGAGGTAAATAGCATTATATGTATTATGTGTTTGTTATATGCTTGCCATCTCACATTACATCATTTGATCCTCATGGAAAACCGATGGTATAGGTACTATAATGACATCATTTTTATAGATTGAAGAAACTGAAAATGTTAACATGTTAAGTAATTTTCAAGAACTATATCTATACAATGATGAATTTGGGAGCTGACAAAAGGGCAGTTTGACTTGAGGTTTGTGGAAACCCAACATCCTACGGAAGATAACGCACACTCTGTTTCAGGATAGGCTTGTGGATCTACAGGAAGGACCACAATGTGATGGTCAGTGTTGAAGTATTTGAGGGAAATAGAATAGAAATTATAACTCAAAAACGAAAATATTTTATGAATATGTATTTTGGGTGTCCTATTTACACAAGTAAATATTTTCTTCTTAGGCTCTTTTGAACCCCCTTTTTGATCTTTTATTAGAGCAGGCCTAGAGACTACTGAAAACAGTATCATCAAGTAATTAATACAGTAATTAAAACAGTATCATCAAGATGAGCTTTATGTGATGTGATAATTGAGCTACACTTATTAAGCAGCATATATTTATAGCACCTGTCATACATGGTGCTGAGACGGTGGATTTGTGGTGAGAGAAAGGGTAGAGAAACTCTGCCTTTATGGAACTTATAGTCTGAGTGGCAGGAGGCTGGGTAGGTAAGGGCAGGGCTGGGCACTAAACACAATGTCACAGATATGAATGTCAAATTATACCCATTATAAATGCTATGAAAGAGTTTTCATGGTGCTATAGAATAGTCTGGTCTAAGGGTCAAAGATTCCATGTAGCCTGGAGGTCAAGGAAGGATTCTGAGTAAAAAACGTTTTTGAATCAGCAGTTTAGCAAGAAAGATGCTGGGGGAAGAGAGCTGTGGGAGTGAAAGTTGAGTCAGACCATGACTGACAGGTGGGAGGAGAAAGATGTACTGAGATCATAAGGGAGAGAGCTGCAGTACATCTTTTTGGAACTAAAAGGAAGCCAAAGGATATGAATAAAACAAAAGGAAACACAAGAGGAAGTAAGAGTTCAGAGAAAGTCACAGACTACACCTCCTGGACCTTTGTGCAAGGTCAAGGATTTCAATCCCCATCCTAGCAACAAGGAGAAGCTACTTAATGAGTTTATATTTTGCATTATGAAAAGCTTCTTCTGAATGAATGAAATTGATGTGGTTGGCATTTTATTTGAAAAACATATGGTATTTTCATTCCCTTGAGCATAAAAATGAAGAATATTTAAAATCAGTTTAAAATGTATTTTATGTACAATTATACAAAAATGTATACACTTACTTCCTTATACTCAATTCCTTTGTCAGTATTGAAAAATACATTCATTAAATATTGAATATACTCAAATTGTTCTACTCATTAAGGCATGAATTAAAATTGTCTCTTTGCAGCCCCAGACATTCAAGTGGTTAATAGATAAGAATTGAACGTTCCTCTTAATTCAAGGCTACACCAAGATAGACTTGTTTTCCAGAAACGACCTTAAAAATAGTAAAGGCTTATTGGTTTGGGAATTCTGCTTTACTTCCATTGACCATGTATCTATCTTTAGGAAAAGATAAAGTACAAGACAAAATATAACAAAACAATTTATTTGAAAACTCATGATAGGTACTTACGTAGAATGAAATGTACTATTTCAACATACTCATGGTGGGCTAAGAAATCAGAGAAAACTGCAGAAAATTTGTATTTGAGCCACAAAAAGAAAGGCATCTGAAATCTGAAAGTTAAATAGAGACCTGTTAGCAAGGTGGGGTTGGAGACAAATTTGAAAGCTTCTCAAAAAATGGCCAAACTATAATGTCTGACTTCTGGACACATACCAGTGCTGAAGAAGTATCAGTCTGCTAAGCTGCAGGCTTTGAGCATGAAGCACCTGCCATTTTGTGGACGGGATATTGCTGCCATGCAGCCAACTTGGCAGGAGCTGAAGCAGAGCTAATGTTAATAGTTCCAGTCAGCAAAGCTGATAATGCACTAGGTAATGAGGGAATAAAGATTCCCTCAGAACTAGGGAAGATGAAGTGAGCATTAAGTACTCAAAGAGCAGGCAGGAAGGCTTTAGTAGGAAGACATTATTTTTATACCCAAAACCCCTGGATTGCTTGCAAATAAGAGAAAATAGAAAATGACGTCCCCAAAGGTAGAAATGAAGGTTAGGTAAAATGTGTTTCCAACTTGACAACTCAATAAAGAATATGCAACTTTATAATTGTATTTCTACTTGGAGGAGATTATGAGCTTAAGTCCTTGTATACCATCACATTTACTATGAAGGGAAATAAAATAAATATACATGTAAACAGAAAAAAATGTTATACTACACATACTTTTATGCCTTTTTTTTTTTTTTTTTTGAGATGAAGTCTCAATCTGTTGCCCAGGCTGGAGTGCAGTGGTGTGATCTCGGCTCACCGCAACCCCCACCTCCCAGGTTCAAGCAATTCTCCTACCTCAGCTTCCTGGGTAGCTGAGACTGTAGGCACATACCACCACGCTGGGCTAATTTTTTGTACTTTTAGTAGAGATGGGTTTTCACCATGTTGGTCAGGCTGGTCTCGAACTCCTGACCTCAAGATCCATCCACCTCAGCCTCCCAAAGTGCTGGGATTACAGGCAAGAGCCACCACACCTGGCTACATTTATGTTTTTTGTGCCAAAAACATATTACAGTTACTCATTGTCATCCACATGAAAATATGACCTATTATTGGCTCTATACTCTAAGATTACAAGTTGGCCAATGAGACAAATTTGATCCTTAAGAGATATTTTCCTTGGTGGCTTTTTAAAATTATTATTTCATTTTATTTGTAAATTGATGAATAAAATTTTATTTATTGTGTGCACAACTTGATGTTTTGGCATATATGTATGAAGTATTGCATATATGCATGTTGTATACACCCTATGCATTGTGGAATGACTAAATACAGTTAACTAACATGGATTTCCTGCATAGGCATTGTGGAATGTGTATATATACGATGTATATATGCACTGTGGAATGACTATATCTAGTTTATTAATGTATGCATTGCTGAATATAGTTTTCACTTTTGTGGTGAGATCATGTAACACCCACTCTTTTAACAACTTTCAAGAATACAATATGTTGTTATTAACTATTGTCACCAGGTCCTACAATAGATCTCCTGAACTTATTCCTCTTATCTAACTGACATTTTGTATCCTTTGATCAACTTCCCCTTGAACTCCCTCCCCCAACTGCTTCAGCCCCTGGTAGCCACCATTCTGCTCTCTAGTTCTGTAAGATCAATGTTTTTAGATTTTACTTATGAGTGAGATCATGAGGTATTTGTCTTTTTTGTGTCTGGCTTACTTTACTTAACGACTTCCAGGTTCATCCATGTGGTCACAAATGGTAGGATTTCGTTTTTATTAAAAAATGGACGAATAGTATTCCATTGTGTATATACACCTCATTTTCTTTATCCATTCATCCATGAATGGACACTTAGATTGATTCCATAATGTGGCTATTGTGAATAATGCTGCGGTTAGCATGGGAGTATAGCTATCTCTCAGGCATTCTCATTTCATCTCCTTGAGATATATACCCAATAGTGGGATCGTGGGATTGTATAGTAGTTTTATTTTTCATTTCTGGACAAATCTTCATACTTTTCACCCATACTTTTTTCACTAATTTACATTCCCATCAAAAGTGTATAAGGGTTTCATTTTTCCACATTGTCACCAATGCTCATCTTTGTTTTTTTTTTTTTTATAATAGGCATCCTAACAGTTGTGAGGTTATATCTTACTGAAGTTTTAATTTTCATTTTCCTGATGATTAATGATGTTGCACTTTTTTTTTCATATATCTATGGCCATTATGTTTTGTTTTGTTTTGTTTTTTGAGACACGGTCTCATTCTGTCACCTAGGCTGGAGTGCAGTGGCACGATCTTGGCTCATTGCAACCTCCTCCCAGGCTCAAGCCATTCTTCCACCTCAGCCTCCCGAGTAACTGGGACCACAGACACGCACCAGCATGTCTGGCTAATTTTTTGTATTTTGGGTGGAGATGGGGTTTCACCAAGTTGCCTAGGCTGGTCTTGAACTTCTGGGCTCAAGCGATCTGCCTGCCTCGGCATCCCAAAATGCAGAGATTACAGGTGTGAGCCACTGCATCTGGCCGGACATTATGTTTTTAATAACTGGGTTATAAATAATCAAGTTTTCTAAAGATCTTCTCACCGTCTTTCATCTCATAACACACCTTTCCACCCACAGGTAGCTGGTTTATTGCCTATCCACTATACTCATTTGATTTTGTCAAATGAACGATACTTAAAGACCAAGGGAGGAGAACAAGTTCTCCGAAGGGCAAATTCTGCTGCAGTATGTTTAATTCAGTGAGGTCATATTTTTGTTAATTTAAAACATTCACATGGAATCTAGTCATTGTTAAGCCATCCATTATGTCGCTAATTAAAAACAGAAATAATTTACTTTTTCCTGGATCAAGATAGCAGAGTATTGAAAAGGGACGCCCATTAGTTTGTGTGGATTCCAGGTCACAGAGTTGGCCCTGGGTGACAAAACAGCTCCAGTTAGCACTCACAGTCACTGGAAAAGGAGTCTAAATGGGTTCTTTTGCTTTCACAAGCAATGCCCCAGGTCTTACCTTTCAATGCCACTGAGTTTATAGGAATAGTTTCTGGATAGTAGCCGTCCACCTCCCCAAGCTGCCTACAACAAATACAAAGAGCATGTGCTCTTATACTAATTACTTATTTTTCAATTACACTGACTACTTTTTCTATGTTAAATTTATTTGAAAACATGATAAAGATTTAATTATTATGCTAGATAATTACCAAGCTGGCTATAATTATTCTACTTAAAAAACAATGCATTAAAAAAATTTCCTACCATGAATTTTCATTGTCTATTCATGACACGGTGAAGTCTTAAGTTCCTAATTAATTCAAGAAGGCACTTTCTGTATAATTTCCAAAGACAGATTTTAAAAGTTGGCATCAAATTAGGCTATACTACAGAAAAATTAATATCTCCATTGTATGATATAACTTTAATTTTATTCAACTCTAATCAAAGCCAAAGAAATTTTTGTTAAAAGTTATTGTACTAAATTAATAGCATCAAAAGTTATTATTTCTTTAATAGATACTAATACAGAAATGTATATTAGAGTAATGGACTGAGTCTTATTTCAATTTCAAATCATGTTTGACTTTCTTCACATTGATGTTCTAAATTTGGGGTTGAATATTAACAGAGATTTAGTCTTTTAAATATAATTTGGTGTATTTTTAGCCCTTTTCATGGTATAGTAAGTCTATTTAAAAATAAATCTAGGTACACCAAGTGCAGTGACTCATGCCTATAATCCCAACTCTTTAGGAGGTCGAGGTGGGAAGATCACTTGAGGTCAGGAGTTCAAGACCAGCCTGGCCAACATGGTGAAACTCTGTCTCTACTAAAAATACAAAAAAATTAGCCAGTTGGGGGCTGGGCGTGGTGGCTCATGCTTGCAAGCCCAGATATTCAAGAGGCCGAGACACGAGAATGGCTTGAACCAGGAGGCAGAGGTTGCAGTGAGCTGAGATCTTGCCACTACACTCCAGCCTGTGTGATAGGTGAGTCACTGTCAAAATAAACAAATAAATAAAAATAAGATTACTCCTTCTCTGTATTTATTCATTATAAAATCGAGGCTACAGAGAAATTGTTGACTTGCCTGAAATGCCTGTTAGGGATCTTTAAGGATTGTAGGATTTTTTAAAAAAGAGACATTGTAAATCAGACTAAAGGAGATGACTTACACCCACATGCATCCAGAGTTTGTGCTTCTCACAAGTATCAGCAATGTCAGGGAGAGGATCGAAGGCTCTGTACACTGTGCTTCCGGCTGTGGCACAGACACAGAATGGAGTGGCCCTGGTGATGAAAAAAACAGAATCATTCTGACAATCTCATAAAGTCCACAGGAACTGTATACAATACGGGTACCCATTACACTTCTGGATGTCAGAAATCTGGATAACTTTGATTAGGGACATTGAATAGCTAATGATTTCAAATATTCTGAGGTACATAATCACTAGAGACAGTAACATAACTGTAAGGTGGATTTATACCTTTCCCTCTCAATTTTATTTATTGTCATTTCTGTTTAAACTTATTTTAAAGAAAGTAACACCACAAACATAGAAATGGCCAAATTCCATCATACATGAATGACCCTGGTAAATTTGCCTTTCATATTTAACAGAACCAATAATATTAGAAATATTGCAATGCTACTTAATTACACCACTTCAGTTTTATAAGAAATTTCCCACATTTTGTATTTATTCTATTTTTTTCAGGAATTTTCTTATCAGTTATTTTTCAGTAATAAAAATAGGTAAAGTATATAAAGATATTTGCATGTTAAATATAGAACCGTAGAACATACCTTTTTTTTAGCTTGTAATATATTTTTCTCTAACTCAGCTGGAATAATCTTTCCTCTCAAAAATGCAAATACACATTGATTTATTATATGTATATAAACATACAAATTATACCAATTAGAGTAAGAAGCGTGTGCAAGATTTTAAAACAATTAGTTTTTAGTGTCTCCTAAGGATATTTATAAGTGTATGAATAGGCAGTAAATGTTCAATTCATTTAAGCCATATTTAAGTTAGAGAATGCTTCATCTACTATTCAGTCATCTTAAAATCTGCACTCTTACTAATCAGAAGATTCTGATCATTGTAAGGAAGATACAAAACAATAAACTCTCTTTCGATCATTTTTTTCTTTCCTTATTTTGTTATTTAAAGTAATTAAACTTTATTTATCTATTTATTCATTTATTCATTTTGAGATGGAGTCTTGCTCTGTCCCCCGGCTGGAGTGCTGTGGCTGGATCTCGGCTCACTGCAAGCTCTGCCTCCCGGGTTCCCGCCATTCTCCTGCCTCAGCCTCTGGAGTAGCTGGGACTACAGGCACCCACCACCTCGCCCGGCTAATTTTTTGTATTTTTCGTAGAGACGGGGTTTCGCCGTGTCAGCCAGGGTGGTCTCGATATCCTGACCTTGTGATCCACCGGCCTCGGCCTCCCAAAGTGCTGGGATTACAGGCATGAGCCACCACACCCGGCCCTTAAAACTTTAGTTATTGTATTAGGTCTAACATTTAAGTCTCTAATCCATCTTGAATTAATCTTCATATAAGGAGTAAGGAAAGGATCCAGTTTCAGCTTTCTACTTATGGCTAGCCAGTTTTCCCAGCACCATTTATTAAATAGGGAATCCTTTCCCCATTTCTTGTTTCTCTCAGGTTTGTCAAAGATCAGATGGCTGTAGATGTGTGGTATTATTTCCGAGGACTCTGTTCTGTTCCATTGGTCTATATCTCTGTTTTGGTACCAGTACCATGCTGTTTTGATTACTGTAGCCTTGTAGTATAGTTTGAAGTCAGGTAGCGTGACGCCTCCAGCTTTGTCCTTTTGACTTAGGATTGTCTTGGCAATGCGGGCTCTTATTTGGTTCCATATGAACTTTAAAGCAGTTTTTTCCAATTCTGTGAAGAAACTCATTGGTAGCTTGATGGGGATGGCATTGAATCTATAAATAACCTTGGGCAGTATGGCCATTTTAAAAACCCTAGAAGAAAACCTAGGTAGTACCATTCAGGACATAGGCATGGACAAGGACTTCATGTCTAAAACACCAAAAGCAACGGCAGCAAAAGCCAAAATTGACAAATGGGATCTCATTAAACTAAAGAGCTTCTGCACAGCAAAAGAAACTACCATCAGAGTGAACAGGCAACCTACAGAATGGGAGAAAATTTTTGCAACCTACTCATCTGACAAAGGGCTAATATCCAGAATCTACAAATAACTCAAACAAATATACAAGAAAAAAACAAACAACCCCATCCAAAAGTGGGCAAAGGATATGAACAGACATTTCTCAAAAGAAGACATTCATACAGCCAACAGACACATGAAAAAATGCTCATCATCACTGGCCATCAGAGAAATGCAAATCAAAACCACAATGAGATACCATCTCACACCAGTTAGAATGGCAATCATTAAAAAATCAGGAAACAACAGGTGTTGGAGAGGATGTGGAGAAATAGGAACACTTTTACACCGTTGGTGGGATTGTAAACTAGTTCAACCATTATGGAAAACAGTATGGCAATTCCTCAAGGATCTAGAACTAGATGTACCATATGACCCAGCCATCCCACTACTGGGTATATACGCAAAGGATTATAAATTATTCTACTACAAAGACACATGCACACGTATGTTTATTGTGGCACTATTCACAATAGCAAAGACTTGGAATCAACCCAAATGTCCATCTGTGACAGACTGGATTAAGAAAATGTGGCACATATACACCATGGAATACTATGCAGCCATACAAAAGGATGAGTTTGCGTCCTTTGTAGGGACATGGATGCAGCTGGAAACCATCATTCTTAGCAAACTATCACAAGAACAGAAAACCAAACACCGCATGTTCTCACTCATAGGTGGGAACTGAACAATGAGATCACTTGGACTCGGGAAGGGGAACATCACGCACTGGGGCCTATCATGGGGAGGGGGGAGTGGGGAGGAGGGAGGGATTGCATTGGGGAGTTATACATGATATAAATGATGACTTGATGGGTGCTGATGAGTTGATGGGTGCAGCACACCAACATGGCACAAGTATACATATGTAACAAACCTGCACGTTATGCACATGTACCCTAGAACTTAAAGTATAATAAAAATTAAAAAAAATTAAAAAAAAAACTTTAGTTATTAAGACCTCTTGATATCAAGATTAAAAATCTCAGGCGTTCAAATTTGAGGGGGGCTGGGGGTGGCATAAATTAAGGTGGCCTCACATTTCTTCACAGCATGTTTCCATGAAAGAAATTAAAGCCAATATTTTTCTACTCCATTCAGCTATGAGACTAACTGCAGGCAGGCTTAGAGATAATTCATTGGAAACATTTTAATTAAAGTCAGTACTAAGATAATAATGCTCACTAGCTTCAATATTCTATTTTCTTTTTAAAAAAACAGAGATAATAAAACAGGAAACCTAATTGGAGTACATATGTTTGTGTATCTAGAATACCTAAAGTTGTTCATAAAAATAAGAATGTTGCCGGGCGCGGTGGCTCAAGCCTGTAATCCCAGCACTTTGGGAGGCCGAGACGGGCGGATCACGAGGTCAGGAGATCGAGACCATCCTGGCTAACACGGTGAAACCCCGTCTCTACTAAAAAATACAAAAAAATTAGCCGGGCGAGGTCGCGGGCGCCTGTAGTCCCAGCTGCTCGGGAGGCTGAGGCAGGAGAATGGCGTGAACCCGGGAGGCGGAGCTTGCAGTGAGCTGAGATCTGGCCACAGCACTCCAGCCTGGGTGACAGAGCGAGACTCCGTCTCAAAAAAAAAAAAAAAAAAAAAGAATGTTGAGCAAGTTACAGAGGTAAATTATGACTCAATTTCTTAATACCAATTATTGAAAATAAATAGTAGAAAAATCCTATTAATAATAGTGAAAGTGATGTAAAATATCTTTGGGGTGGTAATTCTCAGGAAATGTGCAGGGACAAATGTGATAAAGCTTATTGAATAAACTTATAAAAATATTTGCAAGATACTTTATACTCATATACTGTATTTCAGAATTTCATAATTTATAAATGTTTCTTATAAGCCAATAACAAGTAATAAACTACCACTAAAAAATAGGCAGAGGACATGCATAGTCAATTTACAGTAATATACAATTGGCAGGTCAGCATATTAAAAGATTTCTATTGTTTTGAACAATAAAAAAAATCATTTCTATCAGATTTTCTAAGTATAAAAATATTTATAATATTTTGATACTACATTTCAGATAAGAATATAATTAACTAAAAATGTTTAAAGGGCAAATGGAAAATTTGTATTGAAATATAAATTCACACATAATTTGAACCTAGAGGCATTCATGAGATATTCATACAAAGAAACTAAAATATATTTACTAAATTACATTCATTTAAGCACTGCTGTTAAATACTAAAGTCGAAGGGAAAATTTATAAATGTCTTTTTAAATAGGACTTGTAAAATTATGCTGCATTTATAAAATAGGAAACTGATGTAACTTAAGAAAAATAAGAAAAGTCTGTGTGAATTCATGAGACAAGATTTTGAAGATATACCATAAACCCAAAGGAAATAAAGCAAATTACAGAACATAACCCAGAATTGATTTATGAAGAAGTTTGACATTAATAAAAATTATATCCAGAATATGTGTAAAATTTGTAATATTGCTTATTTCTGAAGAATGAGATCCAAGGAAAATATATTTTCATCTTGTACTCTAATAACACAGTTGAGGTTTTAATTTCCAAACATCACTATGTTGATGATTCAATATGTTTCATAAATATAAAATAGGGAACAAATATATGGCAACAGAATTTTCATAAGGCCATAGTTAGCAATAAATGTCAACAATAGGGTAAATAATTTTAAAGCTTCTTCCATAATGACTCTTCTTTAAAATACAAATAAAATGAATCTGGGAGAGGATTCTTGCCGAAAAATGGAAACATAGGCAAATGAAATCCTAATCCATGAAGCATGGTAACAATAAAACTTTGAGAATGTATTAAGAAACATACCTTTCATCACATTTTACTTCAATCATATTATCAATTCCACTACCAAATATTGCTGTAGCTTTTTTTTTTTATTGAGTAATGACCCTTGGGCAATAATATAAAAAAAGAAAAGACATTACTCTCCTACATGAAATCCCATTTACACACAAGTGCACTTGGGGCACATATGCATGGCTTTCAATGGGTCTGTGAGTTTATATGCACACAGGTATCAAGGCATATTTCCAGGACCCCATCATGACATTTGTTGGGATCTAGAATGTTGTAGCACCTCTTTCCAGAAGGCACTGTCACAGAATAAAACTTTTCATATGCTTGGGTGGAAGCTTGAATATTTTAGTTCTCTGCATACACATGAAGCCGCATCATTTATAAAGTTAGTGACAGTATCCTCCAGGAATATCCTTTTCTGCTCTGGACGGCTCTAACTACTGCATTTGAGATTTTTTTGAGACACAGTCTAGCTCTGTCGCCTAGGCTGGAGTGCAGTGGCACGATCTAGGCTCACTGCAATCTCCGCCTCCCAGATTCCACCAATTCTCCTGCCTCAGCCCCTCGAGTAGCAGGGACTATATGAGCACGTCGCCACGGCTTGCTAATTCTTTGCATTTTAGTAGGAATGGGGTTTCACCGTCTTGTCCAGACTGGTCTGGAACTCCTGAGCTCAGGCAATCCGCCCGCCGCCGCCTTCCAAAGTACTAGGATTACAGGCGTGAGCCACCGCGCCCGGCCCATTTGTGATTTTTGGTTGGTTGGTTGGTTTTGTTTTAAAAGGCATGAGGTCCTATGAATGCACTGAGTCTTCCAGTGCCTGTAATTCTTAATTCTGACTTTTACACCCATTTTTATCTCTTGCCTGCTAGTTTATTTGTGCTTCTATCATCCTGTCTTATGTAAATAATACTAGCAAAACAGAGGTAATAGCAGCTCCAAAGATAAATTTGGCCTGGATTATTTTTAGTTGCCAGGAAAAGACCAGATAAACCTTAACCATGTTTCTATTTCAATAAAGAATACACAGGTTAAATAACAAACTGATTTCTTAAAGATCAATATTATGGAATTTCAGCGTATTTACTGATTATATATATTTTAAAATTGTATTTCAAATGATGAAAATTGCATTTGTAAACAAGCATGTTAAGTTCTGTGAAGTTCTGTAAGACATTGCATTGAATACAAAGTAGTAGTTTCCAACTTGATAATATATAGTAAGTCCTTAACATAGCCATAGGTTCTTGGAAACTGACTTTAAGCGAAAAGATGTATAACCAAACCAATATTTTTTTTTTCACTTTGGCATTATAATAAAGCAACTGATGTAATTCAAGGATCTGTTGTATGTTGTTTCTCTTAAAGTTACAGTTTCCAAGAACCTATGAGGTTAAGTGAGGACTTAGTATATAGATGTGTAATGCTAATTTGAGTTTGGCAAAGGGAGTGCACTGCAAAAACAGAAATATTTCAATAAAAGCTCTTTGTTTCTAGGCACTTTTAGGTAGAACTCTCAAACTGGGACCACTACTACGTTTTAAGATTGTAAATGTTGCCATGGTAGATAAGAAGAAAGCAATCATTTATTACAGGTATAAAAAGTTTTGATGCTATGCACAAGAGTGGAGTACTAAACGTAAAGGAGGTATCAGTGGAGATATTGTCAATATCAGAAGAGTTTGGGTGAGGATCTAGTCTATAAAAGTACAGTTTTCTTTTAACTGATTCCTTTAGTCCTAACTGGAAAGATGAGACAGTAATTACATTATTGTTGTTTTTATTCAATGTGAAAAAGAAGTATTAAATCTTTGAAATTTTTACTACTTAATTATTTTGGTAAAGTTAGCAGAATGTTTTATATTTATAATCACATTTGTTTTCTGTTTGTCATGCTGAAATTAAATTTTAAACCTGAATTATTTGTATTGCTTACCTACAGAGCCTATATTTACTGGGAAATTTTTTTTCCTTTTCATTATCATTATGTAGATCCAGACTCAGAGATTATCTGAATATATTTGATATAAGCATAATGCCAGTATTCTTAATCTTTATCAGGTTATCTTTGATGATTCTTAAAAGTTGGAAAAAACCTACACTTGATACTTACTTGCTCAGAAACAAATAATACAATGCATGGAAGTACAGTCATGCCTTTTGTTTTTATCTCTGGATATTGTTTATAGTGAGCTACTAAAATACCACAGAGGTTTGATATACTGCCACCTATGGAAGAGAAATAATGACCATTAAGCTAATTTCAATCCTGACAAATGTTTATTGAAATATAACAATTTGGCAGTTTCTGAAACTAATGAGTGCTAAATCACTGTTATTTTAAAATTATCCTTCCCTGAAATTGGTGAAAGGTCAAACAATGAAATTTCCACTTTTAGATTTCTGGAAATTTTATTTGCAATGATAGCACAATGGCTTACGAATGTCTATCTGTCAAAAATAACAAGATTAGTTGGAATACATTTTGAGGGTCTCCCGATAGCTATTTTAATTAGCTTACAGAAAGTTGCTTTTTCTTACCAGGTGAAAATATTCCATCTGCTTTTGCTTCTCCCCAGCCAGTAATTTCATACATTTTGAGAAGAATTGTCTCCATGACAGTAAAAACTGGGGCTATTTCATATGTAAATCTATAATACATATCGATAAATTCCACTGTGACTTATATTACACAGAAGAGGCAAAGTAAAGTCATGTGTTAACAAGATAATATACTTTTTAATTCTATATTAGACTATGCAAGAAATGGTTACATTTTATATATTAAATTGCTTATTCCAGATTGAGTATATTAGTTCTACAAAGAAAGCGTCATGACTGCCATTGTTTTGTACAATATCTGAACATTTCTTTCCCACCCGCAGGAATCTTGAAAGCAACTACCATCCCTTCAGAACACACAACATAGTTTAGGATCAGAAAATGTCCAGTTATTAAAAAAAAAACAACAACATATATTCCTTAATAGACAAGTTAAAAAGACATAGATCTGGAGTTGCAGACAACGTTTTGCAGAACATGGAAAGGGTAGAAAAGGCCTTTTCTAGAAATTGGTTGATAAATATCCTTTGTGTAAGGATTGTACTTTGAGGAAACACACGAAAAAAACAACTAAGAGTTATTATGTTTTCAATAATAACGGCTGTAAAGCAAGAACATAGCACAAGACAAGAATAATGTGGTACCCAGGGAAAAGGATTCAGAGATGACCATGATGGGAACTCTCCCTCTGTGTCACACTGTGCAATTAGAGTCAGCTCTTCAGAAAGCAAAAGCTGAAATTCAAGGCTATAAGCTTTCCTTTGTGCACACTCTGTACAATAAACAATGAAATATTTACAGTGGGTTCTGAAATCTAAAGGTGGCTTTCGTTAGTCTCAAGAAATCCTTTTATTTGTCATCAAAAATTTTTAATGGCTCCTTTAAGTGTCCTTAAACATAGATATTGACATCAAGAATCATTTATGTGCTGCTTTGGACGCTCTCAGCTTGCTCTGCCTCTAAGGCCTTTAGACAGTATTCAGGCCCAGCCACACTCACACACAGCCCTGACCTAACAGCGAGTCACCTCCTCTCTTGACAGCAGTCACTGGCCTCCTGCCCAGAAGTTTCCTTTTCAGCCTGAAACCAAGAATGCCCATCCATTAGGTAGCGGGGAGTCAATATATCCTGGGGTACAATCCTTTGGCCCTAGGAGACCTGGTGGAGAGTAAATTCTTTCCCCTTCCTCCCCGCAGATGAACTGTCCTGAGAAGCACAAACCCCGGGGGATCAAGCACTCACTGTGCTTATATTCGTGCTTAGACCTGGCTGCCAGCCAGGTCTCTAATGATTCCTCATACTGCTCTTCTGTCCTTTCCCTTCCTGACCCACTTCATTTCTTCTCAACCTTGCCCTTTCATATGGCATACCCTAAAAATAAAGTAAGACAAGCTCTTGCCTCCAGCTCTGCTCAGAGACACAGACTAAGACACTGACTATTAGAATTAAGATTTTAGTTCTAAGAGGAACAAAGTAAGAAGCAAATCTTATGCACTTCTATTTCAGTAGGGCTCAATTCTGCCAGAATGTACTGTGTCAATTTCAGCTTCAACACATAGACCTTTGTGACCCTATTTCACCTCTACGGAGTATGTATTATTATTTTCAGGAAACAGAGACTCACTAATCTTCACAGCATTGTAGAGTGGTAGAATTAGGAATCCAATTTGACTTTCTCTAATTCCATCTTACATGCTTTTGCACCATCTTAAGATTATGGTAAGAGATATCCAGTTATTAAGAATGAGGAAACGTTTCGAAAATAAAAAAGCATCTATCTCTAAAATTATTTCTCTTTGCATCTACCACCTATGCTTTCCACTATTCCTCTACTTAAGTTCAATAATATGTATTTTCTTCACATAGGGAATGATTAAGTATCATAACAATGGGATTCCAAACTATGGAATATAGTTTATAAATGTATATTGTATAATATATAACATATTAAATATATCATATTGTCTGGAAAGACAGTATTGCTCTATTCAGGTTTAACTAAAGAGCCATTACAAAGCAAAAAAAAAAAAAATTAAAAATAGCAGTAAGCTAACTATGCTATATTTATTTGCATTTCATTTCTACGAAATACTAATTACTACCATGAGCTATGCATCATTAAAATCTCAGTGATAACTAAACAGTTAAAACAAATCTCAGTTTTCCCACATAACAGAGCAGGCTCTTATAAATATTTAATTATTGGTTTTAAAGTTTGAAGTTCTACCAGCTATCTCTTTTGATTGCTAAACTATATTAACATCTGACACAGACTATTCCTTTCAATTTAGTATCCAATCATCTCTCTATCCTTTTTTACATTGAAAAATATTGCCTTAAAATTAACTTTACTTCAAAACACATCAGCAGTATATCTAATTGTCTTATGGCCACGAGTTTTGCCATGGCAAAGGTCAATATTTTAAAATAATCATGTCAAAGTTGAATCTAACTTTTCTTTAAAAGTTTACTCAATATGATTGAAGTTCTAATTTATATTCAGAAAACTTTTCATATATATATTATTTATTTTTATTTTTTATTTTTTATTTTGAGATTGAGCCTCCCTCTGTCTCCTAGGCTGGAGTGCAGTGGGGCAATCTCAGGTCACTGCAACCTCTGTCTCCCAGGTTCAAGCGATCCTTGTGCCTCAGCCTCCTGAGTAACTGAGACTAGAGGCATGCATCACCACACCCAATTAATTTTTGTATTTTTAACAGAGATGGGGTTTCACCATGTTGACCAGGTTGGTCTCGAACTCCTGACCTCAAGTGATCCACCCGCCTTGGCCTCTCAAAGTGCTGGGATTACAGGTGTGAGCCACTGTGCCTGGCCTATATGTGGGTGTATTTTAAACAACTATGTGCTGTGGGCTGTTTTGAGTAGGGTTGAAATGATTCCACTCCTAGAACTTAACTCCCAGTCCACACCCTAACATCTGAGGCTAATCAAGTAAATTCAGGCCCTGAATATTGCCAGAGAATTTCCAGAAAACCAGGTAAACTTTACACACGTCACACAGGAAACACACAGCAGATTCTTCGCATTTCTCCCAAGTTTCAACTATTTGTTTTTGACACAGCAAGCATCATATCCACAAAAATGCGACTTCCACTACCTACATCTTCACTCTTGCTTACATGTGTCTAATAATGTCACATTTCTTAGGTACAGAAGGATACTCACAGGTTGGTATTTGCAGTGACTGTCAACCATTTCACTGCAAGTCCAATCATATCTAGCCCACGGGATAGCTGATTAAAATAGTGAGGATGTCCTGGAGACAAAAACAAAATTGCAATAGGCCAAAATAAAACCTAGAGCTAAAAAACACTGAAATTTGATAACAGTTTTTCACTTACCAGGTACTCATGTATCAAGCACACTTAAATTATGTTATTCAGTAAACATTATTGAGGAACTATCATATACAGAGACATTCCTAAGTGTTGGAGATATGGTGGTAAACCAGATAGGCATAATTGCTATCATGCGGATTTTACAGGTTGGTCACAAAGGAAGATATTAAACAGATAATGACACAAACATGTTTGATTATAATTGTAAAAAGTACTACACAGAAAAACAGTGGGTGTGGTAAGTCCATTCCTAGGGTAGTGAAAGTAGCCAGGGTAGTGGGCTGAGGAAATCTCCAGAGAAGCCTTCTTGGAGGAAGTGATTCTTCAGGTAAGATCTAAACAAGCATTGTCAGACAAAAAGATTTGGAAAGGGAGCAAACTGAAGCAGATCTCAATATGCTCAAGGGTGAGAAAGGCCCTGCGTCTAAGGAAGGAAGGTCAAGGATGGGGGTGTGTACAACTACTTCAGTGGACCAGTTAGGCCAAGCGGGGAGAAGTCATCTAAAACATTAAATAATTTTCACTGAAAAAGTGTTTATAGGTTTTTGGGGGCATAATATTAGATCCTTTTACAATGATTTTTGAAGATTTATATTAGTAAGTAATCTTTATTAGTTGTCAAATTGAACAATCTATATTTGATATAATTTGGGTATTTGTCCCCTCCAGATTTCGTGCTGAAACATGATCCCCAATGATGGAGATGGGGCCTAACGGGAGGTGTTTGGGTCATGGGGGCAAAGGCCTCATGAATGGCTTGGTGACGTCGCTGCTGTAATGAGTGAGTTCTGGTTCTATTAATTACTGGGAGATCTGACTTTTAAAAACGTTCACACCTGTCCTGCTTTTTCTCTTGCTCATTCTCTCACCATGTGGCACACTGGCTTCCCTTGGCCTTCTGCCATGAGTAAAAGCTTCCTGAAGCCCTCACCAGAAGCAGATGCTGGCATGTTTCTTGTACAGCCTGAAGAAATGTGAGCCAAATAAAATTCTTTTCTTTATAAGTAATTATCAGATGTAGGTATTTCTTTATAGCAAGACAAATGGACTCACACAATATCCAACTCGGTTTAAAGTAATCTTCCCTGGGATTCCTGGCTTACACCTGCAATCCCAGCATTTTGGAATATAATTTACAAATTTATTTTGTATAATAATTTATGCAACATATAAAACAAATCATATTGTCTGGAAATACAGTATTGCTCTATACAGGTTTAACTAAAGAGCCATTATTAAGCAAAAATAAAAATTAAACATAGCAGTAAGCTAAGTAGGCTATTTTTATTTGCATTTCATGTCTACAAAATACTAATTACTACCATGGACTATGCATCATTAAAATCTTGGTGATAACTAAACCGTTAAAACAAACCTCAGTTTTTCCACAGGGCAGGGGGCTGAGGAGGGCAGATCTCTTGATCTCAGGAGTTTGAGACAAGCCTGGGCAAGATAGTGAGACCCTTTTCTCTACAAATCATACAAAAATTAGCCGGGTGTGGTGGCACTTTTCTAACCATTTCATATGTATTTTTCAATCCTCATAGCATACAGTTAGGATGTAGGCACTACTATTGTTAACACGAATAGCAATATGTGGTAGATTTTGGATTTATAGGTGGATCAGATTAAATCCAAGGGCCATTGCAAATTAATAGTTTAAAATATTGTCCTAAAATTATCTTTAATAAAAATATTGAGCCAAACCTCCGCTCAAACAAACACGTCATTCTTAAGTGTCTTTTAGTGTGCTGGGAAATGTAGTGGGGGAAAGGAAGAACAAACTATGGTTCCTGAAATCAATGTAATTACCCATAGCTATATGTAGAAAATATAAGGTAGCTATAAAATGATATATGACTACATTTTGTACTTTTGATTTTCATAAGCTTGTAGTATTGTTTCCAGGTTTAATGAGTTTTTTCCTAAATAAAATGAACTATTTTCCTCTCCAAATATTGCATTTGTTAAGACTATAGAAAGATTAACTTGGTTCAATTTTTAAAAATTGAATGTTTAAGCACTTTGAGATGTTTATTCATGGTAAAAGAAAAATTTTATTGTAGTTTTTAAATAAAGAATACAAATCTGATATATTAAGAAATTGTGCATAGTTAAAATATACAGATTACAGTAACATGAGATGATTCATACATCATGAAGTATATTTAAAAATAAAGTTTCATATTACACATTTACCCTATAGACATATATTAGGTAAATTCTACGTATATTTTTTTCTAGAAGATAAGGGTAGTTTTACATTCCCCTGCTATAAACAATAAAATAAATTCTGAAGTAGCTAAAGTTTTAAGAGTGTCACTTCTTTTAAATAAACAATAGAAACAAATTCACAAGAAAAAGTGAAATTTTTAAAAACCCTTTACATGAGGCAATATTGCAGAAAGTTTGTATATAAATTATGTAGAAGCCAACAAATTTTGTATATTGGCATAAGAACTACACTCCACTAATAGCTCCACTACATGTTGAATCTACAGTCTAAAACTATGTTAAACTCTATATTTAATAATAGTTAAGTGCACAATATGAAGATTGCTAATATACTTCTGTCAAAATATTTTAATAATTATATAAAATTAGAAAGACTGTTATTTTACAGTCTGCAGTTTTTAACAAGTAGCAAAATATTACTCAAAGTTTTTATAAAAATGTACTCTCTCACCTACTAGTAATTTCCATGTCTTCTTACAAAATTTCAACTTACTTGCCAGGCTATATCCATGTTTCTTGAAATCCATGTGCAGTGGAAAAAAAAAAAAAAACTACTGTGTGCTTTAAGAGAATTTTTGGAGCCAGAGAGTATTTTCTTGCAGTGAAAAATAACTCAACCATTGAAGATTTTTTATTGCTGTAATTTATAATACAGACTCTTTTAAAGTCTTTTCTTTGAGGTCACAGGAATAATTATATTATTTGTAAAATGGGTAGGGATTCAATGCTTTTATTTTGTTAGAGAATTAACTGACAGGTGGTTGTAATGTATTTGTGTTTAAACATCACTTGCTTTAGTGCTTTTTAAAAGTATAATTTAATGTTAAAAAAATAAAAGGAATGGGCTTCAACTTCCCTTAGACAATTACAACTTTTATCTGCAAGATTGTGTTAGTTATATAACATTCTAGGGTAGATATTTAAAAAAAAATGCATGGGACTATTAATAGTATGAGTCACATCCTTGTAACACAAGAATTACTTTTTACTTTTGTATTAAAACTCTGAAATTTAAAATAATCCATAATGATTATCACTGTGAACCCCATTACCAGGTGTCTATTTTCTCAAGAATTTATCAATTATCAGCTTATCTCTGCTGAGTAATGTGCAGGTCAACATAATTTGTATTTATTAAATAAGTTTTACACATGTTCCTAAAGAAATATAAAAATATTGATAATTCACATAACAAAAGCATATGAAAATACGTTATTCGTACCCTAGGCATTTAGGTGCAATTTACAAACAGATTAAGTAACTCTTAAATCATTCTAATAATAATAGAAAAATATTGTGAACTGTCAAAGTCTGTTGACAACTTTCAAACATGATTTGGGCCAGTTGTTACAACTTTTTTTTTTCTTTTTAATTAAGGAGTTCGCTAGAGCCTCTAACAGAAAACAAAGCCAAAAAAACCCCACTGTATTTGATGATTTCAAAAACCCCTTCCTCCTTTGCTTTCTTCCTGCTTTCCATGGAGTTCTTCCATGATTGTGGAAATGGCACAGAACTAGGAAAATAGGGAATAAAAGCTCCATGTCCACGTATGTTCTCTTTTCTTCAGTGACCTGCTTCTTGGCTCTAATAGTGTCACCATGTCTTTTTTGAAAGATTACCCCATTATCTTCATTCAGAAAAGAGGTGCTCAGCCTCACGACTCCTGGACATCTACTCATCTCTGTTAATAAACCCACCCACGTTATTCTAGTGTATGTACTATCTGTGAGTTAACTCTCCACTCTCCTCGGCACTGATACGATTCTATCCTGCAAGGTTTCCTCCTTCCCCTATTCTCATCCTTACCTGTTCCTCGCCCCTCAACATTATAACCACCAGCAACCTAGCTTCAAAATAACTCCAATAATCCCACTTCAAAGGAAATGGATTTTGAGCCACAAAGCCTCTTTAGCTATTATTCCACTTCTTTCCCTTTATGTCCTAGCACTTGGCAATTAGACCTTTGTTTACAGACATGCTGAGCATGATACTAACCCTCTCAAGGCTCAAAGGGAAAGTAATTTTTTTGAATTTTTACTTTAGCCTAATTTTAGACATTTTTAGCACACATATAAATCGAAATTGAGACCACTCAAAAATGTTCTCTGCAAAGCACATAGTGCTTTCTTACATTATGCTACATTAGATAGAACTAAAAAAAAAAAGATAAAAGAGAGTAATACTTTTCTCTTAGGATTGATAATAATAATAAAACCTATAGATGTCTTTTTGGTTGTTGTTTCTTCTTTTTCTTTTTTTTTTATTATACTTTAAGTTCTAGGGTACATGTGCATAACGTGCAGGTTTGTTACATATGTATACTTGTGCCGTGTTGGTGTGCTGCACCCATCAACTCGTCAGCACCCATCAATTCCTCATTTATATCAGGTATAAATCCCAATGCAATCCCTCCCCCCTCCCCCCTCCCCATGATAGGGCCCGATGTGTGATGTTCCCCTTCCCGAGTCCAAGTGATCTCATTGTTCAGTTCCCACCTATGAGTGAGAACATGCAGTGTTTGGTTTTCTGTTCTTGTGATAGTTTGCTAAGAATGATGGTTCCCAGCTGAATCAATGTTCCTACAAAGGACGCAAACTCATCCTTTTTTATGGCTGCATAATATTCCATGGTGCATATGTGCCACATTTTCTTAATCCAGTCTGTCACAGATGGACATTTGGGTTGATTCCAAGTCTTTGCTATTGTGAATAGTGCCGCAATAAACATACGTGTGCATGTGTCTTTATAGCAGCATGATTTATAATGCTTTGGGTATATACCCAGTAGTGGGATGGCTGGGTCATATGGTACATCTAGATCTAGATCCTTGAGGAATCGCCATACTGTTTTCCATAATGGTTGAACTAGTTTACAATCCCACCAACAGTGTAAAAGTGTTCCTGTTTCTCCACATCCTCTCCAACACCTGTTGTTTCCTGACTTTTTAATGATTGCCATTCTAACTGGTGTGAGATGGTATCTCATTGTGGTTTTGATTTGCATTTCTCTGATGGCAAGTGATGATGAGCATTTTTTCATGTGTCTGTTGGCTGTATGAATGTCTTCTTTTGAGAAATGTCTGTTCATATCCTTTGCCCACTTTTTGATGGGGTTGTTTGTTTTTTTCTTGTAAATTTGTTTGAGTTCTTTGTAGGTTCTGGATATTAGCCCTTTGTCAGATGAGTAGATTGCAAAAATTTTCTCCCATTCTGTAGGTTGCCTGTTCACTCTGATGGTAGTTTACTTTGCTGTGCAGAAGCTCTTGAGTTTAATTAGATCCCATTTGTCAATTTTTGCTTTTGCTGCCGTTGCTTTTGGTGTTTTAGACATGAAGTCCTTGCCCATGCCTATGTCCTGAATGGTACTACCTAGGTTTTCCTCTAGGGTTTTTATGGTATTAGGTCTAACATTTCAGTCTCTAATCCATCTTGAATTAATCTGCGTATAAGGAGTAAGGAAAGGATCCAGTTTCAGCTTTCTACTTATGGCTAGCCAATTTTCCCAACACCATTTATTAAATAGGGAATCCTTTCCCCATTTCTTGTTTCTCTCAGGTTTGTCAAAGATGAGATGGCTGTAGATGTGTGGTATTATTTCTGAGGACTCTGTTCTGTTCCATTGGTCTATATCTCTGTTTTGGTACCAGTACCATGCTGTTTTGGTTACTGTAGCCTTGTAGTATAGTTTGAAGTCAGGTAGTGTGATGCCTCCAGCTTTGTCCTTTTGACTTAGGATTGTCTTGGCAATGCGGGCTCTTTTTTGGTTCCATATGAACTTTAAAGCAGTTTTTTCCAATTCTGTGAAGAAACTCATTGGTAGCTTGATGGGGATGGCATTGAATCTATAAAAAACCCTGGGCAGTATGGCCATTTTCACGATATTGATTCTTCCTATCCATGAGCATGGTATGTTCTTCCATTTGTTAGTGTCCTCTTTTATTTCACTGAGCAGTGGTTTGTAGTTCTCCTTGAAGAGGTCCTTTCCATCCCTTGTAAGTTGGATTCCTAGGTATTTTATTCTCTTTGAAGCAATTGTGAATGGAAGTTCATTCATGATTTGGCTCTCTGTTTGTCTTTTACTGGTGTATAAGAATGCTTGTGATTTTTGCACATTAATTTTGTATCCTGAGACATTGCTGAAGTTGCTTATCAGCTTAAGGAGATTTTGGGCTGAGACAATGGGGTTTTCTAAATATACAATCATGTCATCTGCAAACAGGGACATTTTGACTTCTTCTTTTCCTAACTGGATACCCTTTATTTCTTTCTCTTGCCTGATTGCCATAGCCAGAACTTCCAACACTATGTTGAATAGGAGTGGTGAGAGAGGGCATCCCTGTCTTGTGCCAGTTTTCAAAGGGAATTTTTCCAGTTTTTGCCCATTCAGTATGATATTGGCTATGGGTTTGTCATAAATAGCTCTTACTATTTTGAGGTATGTTCCATCAATATCGAATTTATTGTGCGTTTTTAGCATGAAGGGCTGTTGAATTTTGTCAAAAGCCTTTCCTGCATCTATTGAGATAATCATGTGGTTCTTGTCTTTGGTTCTGTTTATATGCTGAATTACGTTTATTGATTTGCGAATGTTGAACCAGCCTTGCATCCCAGGGATGAATCCCACTTGATCATGGTGGATAAGCTTTTTGATGTGCTGCTGAATCCGGTTTGCCAGTATTTTATTGAGGATTTTTGCATCGATGTTCATCAGGGATACTGGTCTAAAATTCTCTTTTTTTGTTGTGTCTCTGCCAGGCTTTGGTATCAGGATGATGTTGGCCTCATAAAATGAGTTCGGGAGGATTCCCTCTTTTTCTATTGATTGGAATAGTTTCAGAAGGAATGGTACCAGCTCCTCCTTGTACCTCTGGTAGAATTCAGCTGTGAATCCATCTGGTCCTGGACTTTTTTTGGTTGGTAGGCTATTAATTATTGCCTCAATTTCAGAGCCTGCTATTGGTCTATTCAGGGATTCAACTTCTTCCTGGTTTTGTCTTGGAAGAGTGTAAGTGTCCAGAAAATTATGCATTTCTTCTAGATTTTCTAGTTGATTTGCGTAGAGGTGTTTATAGTATTCTCTGATGGTAGTTTGTATTTCTGTGGGGTCGGTGGTGATATCCCCTTTATCATTTTTTATTGCGTCTATTTGATTCTTCTCTCTTTTCTTCTTTATTAGTCTTGCTAGTGGTCTGTCAGTTTTGTTGATTTTTTCAAAAAACCAACTCCTGGATTCATTAATTTTTTGGAGGGTTTTTTGTGTCTCAATCTCCTTCAGTTCTGCTCTGATCTTAGTTATTTCTTGCCTTCTGCTAGCTTTTGAATGTGTTTGCTCTTGCTTCTCCAGTTCTTTTAATTGTGATGTTAGAATGTCCATTTTAGATCTTTCCTGCTTTCTCTTGTGGGCATTTCGTGCTATAAATTTCCCTCTACACACTGCTTTAGATGTGTCCCAGAGCTTCTGGTATGTTGTATCTTTGTTCTCATTGGTTTCAAAGAACATCTTTATTTCTGCCTTCATTTTGGTATGTACCCAGTAGTCATTCAGGCTCAGGTTGTTCAGTTTCCATGTAGTTGAGCGGTTTTGATTGGGTTTGTTAGTCCTGAGTTCTAGTTTGATTGCACTGTGGTCTGAGAGACAGTTTGTTATAATTTCTGTTCTTTTTCATTTGCTGAGGAGTGCTTTACTTCCAGTTATGTGGTCAATTTTGGAATAAGTGCGATGTGGTGCTGAGAAGAATGTATATTCTGTTGATTTGGGGTGGAGAGTTCCATAGATGTCTATTAGGTCCACTTGGTGCAGAGATGAGTTCAATTCCTGGATATCCTTGTTAACTTTCTGTCTCGTTGATCTGTCTAATGTTGACAGTGGAGTGTTGAAGTCTCCCATTATTATTGTATGGGAGTCTAAGTCTCTTTGTAAGTCTCTAAGGACTTGCTTTATGAATTTGGGTGCTCCTGTATTAGGTGCATATATATTTAGGATAGTTAGCTCTTCCTGTTGAATTGATCCCTTTACCATTATGTAATGGCCTTCTTTGTCTCTTTTGATCTTTGATGGTTTAAAGTCTATTTTATCAGAGACTAGGATTGCAACCCCTGCTTTTTTATGTTCTCCATTTGCTTGGTAGATCTTCCTCCATCCCTTTATTTTGAGCCTATGTATGTCTCTGCATGTGATATGGGTCTCCTGAATACAGCAGACTGATGGGTCTTGACTCTTTATCCAGTTTGCCAGTCTGTGTCTTTTAATAGGAGCATTTAGTCCATTAACATTTAAGGTTAATATTGATATGTGTGAACTTGATCCTGCCATTATGATATTAACTGATTATTTTGCTCATTAGTTGATGCAGTTTCTTCCTAGCCTCGATGGTCTTTACATTTTGGCATGTTTTTGCAATGGCTGGTACCGGTTGTTCCTTTCCATGTTTAGTGCTTCCTTCAGGGTCTCTTGTAAGGCAGGCCTGGTGGTGACAAAATCTCTAAGCATTTGCTTATCTGTAAAGGATTTTATTTCTCCTTCACTGATGAAACTTAGTTTGGCTGGATATGAAATTCTGGGTTTAAAATTCTTTTCTTTAAGAACGTTGAATATTGGCCCCAACTCTCTTCTGGCTTGTAGAGTTTCTACCAAGAGGTCTGCTGTGAGTCTGATGGGCTTCCCTTTGTGGGTAACCCGACCTTTCTCTCTGGCTGCCCTTAAGATTTTTTCCTTCATTTCAACTTTGGTGAATCTGGCAATTATGTGTCTTGGAGTTGCTCTTCTGAAGGAGTATCTTTGTGGCATTGTCTGTATTTCCTGAATTTGAATGTTGGCCTGCCCTACTAGGTTGGGGAAGTTCTCCTGGATGATATCCTGAAGAGTGTTTTCCAACTTGGTTCCATTTTCCCCCTCACTTTCAGGCACCCCAATCAGACGTAGATTTGGTCTTTTTACATAATCCCATACTTCTTGTAGGCTTTGTTCATTTCTTTTTCTTCTTTTTTCTTTTGGTTTCTCTTCTCGCTTCATTTCATTCATTTGATCCTCAATGGCTGATACTCTTTCTTCCAGTTGATCGAGTCGGCTACTGAAGCTTGTGGATTTGTCACGTATTTCTCGTGTCATGGTTTTCATCTCTGTCATTTCATTTATGACCTTCTCCGCAGTAATTAGTCTAGCTGTCAATTCTTCCACTGTTTTTTCAAGATTTTTAGTTTCTTTGCGCTGGGTACGTAATTCCTCCTTTAGCTCTGAGAAGTTTGATGGACTGAAGCCTTCTTCTCTCATCTTGTCAATGTCATTCTCTGACCAGCTTTGATCCGTTGCTGGTGATGGGCTGCGCTCCTTTGCAGGGGGAGATGTGCTCTTATTTTTTGAATTTCCAGCTTTTCTGCCCTGCTTCTTCCCCATCTTTGTGGTTTTATCTGTCTCTGGTCTTTGATGATGGTGACGTACTGATGGGGTTTTGGTATGGGTGTTCTTCCTGTTTTATAGATTTCCTTCTAATAGTCAGGACCCTCAGCTGTAGGTCTGTTGGAGATTGCTTGAGTTCCACTCCAGACCCTGTTTGCCTGGGTATCAGCAGCAGAGGTTGCAGAAGATAGAATATTGCTGAACAGCGAGTGTACCTGTCTGATTCTTACTTTGGGAGCTTCCTCTCAGGGGTGTACTCCACCCTGTGAGGTGTAGGGTGTCAGACTGCCCCTAGTGGGGGATGTCTCCCAGTTAGGCTACTCAGGGGTCAGGGACCCACTTGAGCAGGCAGTCTGTCCGTTCTCAGATCTCAACCTCCGTGTTGGGAGATCCACTGCTCTCTTCAAAGCTGTCAGACAGAGTCGTTTGCGTCTGCAGAGGTTCTGCTGCTTTTTTGTTGTTGTTTTTTAGCTGTGCCCTGTCCCCAGAGGTGGAGTCTACAGACAGGCAGGTTTCCTTGAGCTGCTGTGAGCTCCACCCAGTTCGAGCTTCCCAGTGGCTTTGTTTACCTACTTAAGCCTCAGCAATGGCGGGCGCCCCTCCCCCAGCCTCGCTGCCTTGCGGTTAGATCGCAGACTGCTGTGCTAGCAATGAGGGAGGCTCCGTGGCCGAGGGACCCTCCCGGCCAGATGTGGGTATAATCTCCTGGTGTGCCCGTTTGCTTAAAGCGCAGTATTGGGGTGGGAATTACCCGATTTTCCAGGTGTTGTGTGTCTCAGTTCCCCTGGCTAGGAAAAGGGATTCCCTTCCCCCTTGCGCTTCCCAGGTGAGGCAATGCCTTGCCCTGCTTCAGCTCTTGCTTGTCGGGCTGCAGCAACTGACCAGCACCAATTGTCCGGCACTCCCCAGTGAGATGACCCCAGAACCTCAGTTGAAAATGCAGAAATCACCAGTCTTCTGTGTTGCTGGCGCTGGGAGTTGGAGACTGGAGCTGTTCCTATTCGGCCATCTTGCTCCGCCCCGTTTCTTCTTTTTCTTTTGTATTTCTTTCATTGGCCCCCTTCTGTGTTTCATACAGTGTTTAAAATTCTCCATATGTTGAAATCTGAAAGAAGGGGTATGAATTAGGTATTACTATTGTCTTGTTCTGTATCATGTCTTCTTTTACCTCAGTTTCTCCATCGATACAACAGACATGTTAATACTATCTACTTGTGGATATGTGCTATCAAAGGAGATAAGAGCTCTAAAGTGTTTCTTCCAATCTTTTAATTCTTTATATTATCATTTTTTTCCTGGCAGTATTGACAGACAACCAAACAAAAGCAAAATAAACAAACAAAAACAATTTTGATGATACCACCATTCTGACCAAAAGCTTTTAATAATTTCCCACCTACTATATTGCAGTCTTTAAGTTGATGCTTTCCTTGCCTTACCTCCTACCATTAATCTACTGAATGTCTGTATCTAGAAAGTAGGACCACTCACTCTCTTGCACACTTTACTTTTTCTTACTTTCCTGTGTGATATTTTGTGTAATTTCTTCTACTTTAAATAACTTCCCTCTTTCTTCTAATCCAAAGCCCATATATAACCTATATTTACTGAGAACTTATTATACATGAAGCACTCTTCTAAGCTAGATTCTTATTTGCTCATTTAATTCTCCTTGTAGTCTTGTAAGGTTTACTGCCATTTCCTCTGTCCATTTTATAAATGACAAACTTAAGGCACAAGGAGATCTTATAGTTTGTCATGGATCACACAGCTAATTAGTGGCATATCTATGATTCAATTCCAGATAGTCTGGTTCTTAAGTCCTCTCTTAACTACCAATCTGACTTCTGTCTTCTAGGGTTCAAGTGATATCTTAATAACTCCATAAATACTTCTTCATCTCTTCCACTGAGATGAAGTGATATTTATTTTCCTCTGAATTATCACACCAAATATTTGTCAATTTTTATAGAGCTTACTTGGCAGTCTAAAGAATTTATTAGACATTCTGCCTTGATGTTTGAAGGAGGTACAAATGTTCACTCAGTATTGTCCTCAAGGAAGTACAATTTGGTAGAAAAGAGAGTAGTGAACAGAAAAAAATATTTTAACAATGTGAAAGGTGCTACATTTATAAGATTATAACCATTGGTTCAAGTAGAGACATGGGACAGGATGGTTAGGGAGGGTGTTGCCGTGGTGTTCTAAAAGCTTTTAGCAGAAGAGTTAAGGCAATACAGAAGGCCCTCTAAGGCTCTCTAAAGAGGGTGATATAACATGGTAATTGGCATTTATCTAGGGGATGCAGAAAGAGAAGCATACTCAAGGAAAATTAAAACAAGTGCATAAGGTCTTCAGAGACCAACTGAACAAATAAGAGAAAGCTACAGTGTATGGTACAGCCCCAAAAACCAAAAGAAAGAAATCATCCTACAGGGTGGGAAGGATAGGTGAGTGTGTTTTGTATTCATCCTTTACAGCCCAGAAAACCAAAAGGAATAAATCATCCTACAGGGTGGAAAAGATTCGTGAGTGTGTTTGGCATTCATCCTTAAAGCAATAGAAAACCAGAGAAAGGTTTGAACTATGGAGGAATGACATGATTGTGGTTTTCTTACAGTTGTGGAAACAATGGTGATGGGATGATAGTTGAAAGTATTAACTAAGTGGCTCAGTAAACCTTTGTGCAAGAATTCTGTATCACCTATGAGATTCACAAAGACTAGAGATAGAGACACATGCTAGCTGGCAAAATTCTTTCAAGTGAATTCCAATTTAGGTGCATAAAATTGAATGATGATGGCACTATACAATATAAATTTATAAAATAATATGGAATTACTCATGGGGGAAGAGAACCACATTTCAATTCAGAGAATAAGAAGGAAAATAGTTTATGGGCATTGAGCCTTTAGTATGTAGCAGGCTCTATTTTAAACCCTTGATAAGTGACAACTCATTTAATACTCAACAACGTAACGAAGTAGCTTAGTAGTTAAAATTGTTTACAAGTGCTTTAATAGAAACCAGAATAATAGGGACTTAAGTCAACGTTAAGATTTATTTCTCGTCTGTGTAGAAGTCTGGACTGGTAGGTGGCTAAGGGCTATCACACTGTTGTGCTCCATGAGGTCATGCAGAGCCCTGGGTTCCTTCTTTGTCATTCCTTAGATCAATGTGGCCTGATAGAAATTTAAGTGAACCACATGTGTAATTTTAAATTTTCCGTTAATCACATTTTTCAAAAGTAAAAATAAACAGATGAAGTTAACATTAGGGATATATGTAATTTAACCTACTAGGTCCAAAATGTGATCATTTTAAATATCTATTACCTCT
Source organism: Rhinopithecus roxellana (assembly GCF_007565055.1). Lineage (NCBI taxonomy): Eukaryota > Metazoa > Chordata > Mammalia > Primates > Cercopithecidae > Rhinopithecus > Rhinopithecus roxellana. Next base: position 64,799,053 of record NC_044569.1, on the reverse strand, counting down.
CAATTAGGATGCTAAATTTCATTGGAAATACTTGGTCATATTTAGGTTTCACAAAATCTTGTTTGGAAAATGTTAATATACACAAATTGCTTCAACATATAATTTTTCAATAACTAAATTAAGTATTTGTTTTTAAATTTAAAGTAATTAAAACCAAATACAATTAAAAATTCTTGTATTCAGTCACACCAGTCAATTTCATGTGCTCAATAGCCGCATGTGGCCAGTGGTCACTGCACTAGACAGCACAGGTCAAGAGTATAGCCTTCATCCACTTTTCATCCACTAGCTCACGAGCACTGTATCCGAATTCTAGAGTAAGAAATGGGGGAAAAGGGGGATAAGAGAAATTAGCCTAAGGCTTAAGGTAGAAGGCTAGGATAGAAATTAGTTTCATGCTCGATGGACATCTTCCTTCCTTTGTTTAGAGGCAAGGAGGAAGAGAATAAGGGCAAGGATGTTCTACCAACACAAAATTGAAGAAATGGATATTAGAAAAAACTAGTAGTCCACGTCACATGTGGATACTTTTGTAGCACTATTTTTCAGACAAGAAAAGGGAGGCACAAAAATTTATGTATCTACTTTTATACATTTGTTAACTAGTAAGTTGAAAAAATTAGTATTTGTACCATAATATAAAGGATTTTTGAAATTTGAATGTTATCCAATATATCAGATTTTGACAATTGTTATCTAATGTTTTATTTATTTTTTTACTTTACCTGTGTTGATACTCTAGCTCTTAGATTGCATGAGCTTTAAGGAAATGGAAAAAAAAGTCATTCAATTCCTTTTACACTTTCATGGTGCCTAATATCATTCAATTCTTTACAAATTTATAGGATGCTTAGCTATACCGTAAAGTCTAAAAAAGAACTAAGTTATTCTTTCACCTAAGCCGTATTTATTAGGTTTTCCACATAATTTTTGATTATCTGAGTTCAAATAGAAAGATCCATGTGAAGACAGAAAAAGTAACTACAACTAAAAAACATAAAGAAACAGCAACTTAATAAACACTCGGAAGTCTTACTGATAGGCTTTGTGAGGTTAGATTCATCTGTTTTCTTAAGTCACTGATCTCTTCTGGAAGAATTTTTTTCATCTTTGGGGAATTGTTTTAAACAATATAATGAAGCACACAAAGTACAGAGAAAATCATGCAGGCTTTGTGGGAATGTCTAGTTTTTATATTCATGTGATTATTTTCATTGTTCATCTCATTGTAATTTTTTGTAAGAATTTGTTAGCTTTTTGTTTACCTATATTGAAAGAAAAATATCACAATCCCACAATAACATTGAAACTATGTTGTTCTTTGTGGGTTTTGTGTCTAGAACACATCTTTATTTTATTGATCTTGAAAGTGAAAAACAAAGTTTTGTTATGTTTTATTTTTTGTAAATCACGTTCACAATATTCTGATATATAATTTGTACCACGTATCGACAGTATAGAAACTAGTTCACAGAAAGTGTAGGAACTTCATTCTACAAAGTGCAACTCTCAACTATCAGGGCAGAATTTTTACCCCAAACGGAAAACCAGATCATCCAACCTTAATCCCTCCATTTTGCTGAAACAACGTAACATTGTAACTCTGCCGTCCCACCTAGTGCGTTTCTAAATAAACTCTAGTCATTTTATGAGTATTTTAAATTATTTTCAGGCAATGGGTGGTTTTTACTTGAATATAAAATATCAGTATGTAAAGCAAAATGATTTTTCAGGTTTAATGAACTGAGCCATACCTAGAGCGTCTGTGATAACTGGCTGATGGCAATTAAGGCAAATACTATGTGATCCTAGGTATGTAAACCAAGAAGACAACTAAACAGTATCCAGTTTGCTACAACAGATAACTATTATAAGGAGACAACTTAATCCATAACTCTGAATGAAATATATTTGGAATAGATAGTAATTAAACCAATCAACTTTCTTTGTATTTTAGAAATTAAGGTTTAGCAGGATTTAATAGGTCATATATCTTGTGTATAATCAGTACCTTCCAGCCTACCCAAATCTCCAAGATTTATTCTGAAGATTGCAAACAAGAACTGGAAGAAACAAAATTAAAAAGGGCCATTAGGCAAAGTTTTTGCCAATTAAATTGGCCAAACAAAACATGTTACACAGAGTTGGTAGTGGTTTTTCAAAAAGCACCTCCTACAACCTTCACAGGAATATAAATTGGTATGGACTTTTTAAAGAGTATTTTCTTATTTTAAATTAAAATTCTCTCTTGATCCTATAATTTTGCTTTGACAAATCTAAATTAAAGAACTGTGTTACTTGTCATTGTGAAGAGAGTGAAAATAATCTAAAATATCCATCTACTAAAAAAACTTAAAATATGACATACTATTTCATTTACTGTAGAAGTGCATATCTATGTAGAGTCAGAAAAAGACATCCCAATACTTTAAAATGTAGTATGAAAATCCCATTTTTGGCCAGGTGCGGTGGCTCACGCCCTAATCCTATCACTTTGGGAGGCCAAGGTGGGTGGATCACCTGGTCAGGACATTGGGAAGCCCCATCTCTACTAAAAATAGAAAATATTTTCCGGGCGAGGTGGCGGGCGCCTGTAGTCCCAGCTACTCGGGAGGCTGAGGCAGGAGCATGGTGTGAACCCGGGAGGCTGAGCTTGCAGTGAGCCGAGATCGCGCCACTGCACTCCAGCCTGGGCGACAGAGCGAGACTGCGTCTCAAAAGAAAAAAAAAGAAAATCCCATTTTAATGAAAAACTACACATACACACACACACACACACACACACACACACACACACACACACACACACACACACGGTACATTCCGTGAACAACATGTGGTGCGTAACTTAGAGACAAAAAGAACTGGAATGAATATACCAAATTCTCTATTACTAATAGGGAAGCATCAGAGAATGGCAGTGGTAAAGGGGGTATTTACTTCTATATTATTTTTTAAAGATTTTATTTATTTAAAAACATGTAATAAAATCTATGGCTCTGCACTGAACACCAAGCTGTGAGTGCTGAGAGATTTCATGAGGTTAGGCAATGAATCTGTACAGAGGAAAGAAAACTTACTAAATAAGCTGAAGAATCCCCAGAGCGCACACGGTTGAGATCCACCCTACTCTTGAAGTAGGAGAATGGAGAGACCAATTGGAACACATGGAACATTCAGCAACGCTCTCAGGAAGAGCCAGAAAGGCCGCAAGTTAGGAGTAGGCCTAAATTAGTCATAGAATAAAGGCTACTCTAGGACTAACAATGATTAACAATAAGAATTGCAAGGATAATGTGAACTGCCTACCTAAGCAAAACTCATACTCTGAAGGATGACATCTATATACAAAGCAACATAAAATTCACAACGTCCAGCAACCAACACAAAATTTAAACTATGCAAAGAAGTAGAACAATGTAACCCACAACCAGGAAAAGAAAATTAGTAAGTAGAAACAACCAGAAATAACAAAGTTGATGGAATTAGCAGAAAGGAATTAAGAAAACATGTACTATAAATATATTCAAAAATTTAAGGAAAACGTAAGTATCATATAAAGAGATATGGGAACAATAAAACTAAACTAAATTGAATTTCTAGTGCTGAACAAATAAAATTTACTAGATTGACCTAATAGAAATTTAGAGGTTACAGAAAAGGAAAAAGATAAGACTAATGAATTTGAAGGGCATTAAACATTAAAGACTACCTAAACTAAACTAAAGGGAGAAAAAATATGGTCAGAGCCTAGGGGCATATGCAGTAAAATAATAGAGTTTCATATGTTTAAGTTAAGTTCCAGAAGAAGAAGAAAAATAAAACTATTTGAAGAAACAGTGGCTTAACCTCAAATTTGATTAAAACTATAAACCTACAAATCCCAGAAAGTTCATCAAATCTCAAGGTGGATAAACAGAAAACCACACCAGAATGTATATATCAACTTGCTGAAAGCAAATAAAAGTTTTAAAACATTTACAGCAGTCAGAAAAAAAAAAGGTACAGGGGACTAAAGTTAAAAGAATTTTTAAAGTGCTTTAAAAGTTTATTTAAAGAAAACAAAACCACTGAAAACTAGAATTTTATATTACATTTTACATCACGAACAATAGTGAGTTTGTAAGTAGCACTACAAGAGACATTAAAAAATATTATTTGGGCCAACTCAAAACAATAAAAAAGATTCTTCTTAAACTTTGCTCTACATAAAAGAATTAACAATGTTAGAAATAATAAATGTATGGATAAATCAGATTTTTTTTCTTATTTTCAATTTTTATAAAATGATTCCTCATTTGAAACTCCAAACCAAAAGCTAAGTGTACTATCTTTCTCTTCAGTGGCCTCAAAGAAAACCAGTAATATGAAGACATAAAAATGAGGAATGCCTGTTAGATTTGGTAGGATGGTGAGTACTGGTTGTATTTGCCAGAAAAAGTTGCAGTGAACTGTTAACAGCAGAAACCAGTCTGTGGTTGATAAGCAAATGATGGCAATTTCCAGACCTACATCTAATTATCAGCATGCATTTCCCACCTTACCTTTTCAAAATCCTATCATAATTATATTGAATGGAAAATAAAGTAACATTAGATAACATTAAAAAGATTGCAAGATAGAAAATGGAGGAATGGTAAGTGATGTAAGAGGGTGATGCATAATCTCCACACAGATCTGTAGAGACATAAACCAACTGCCTGGAATAACTCTGGAAAGGTACAAGTGGAATCACCAGCCAGTACAGCAAGTGAGGGTAAGGTGTGAGGTAGAAAACAGATGACTGATTGAATATTGGTAGATAGATATTGAACCCCAAGATTCTCCTCCTTGTATAAACAAACAATCACCATTCTCTTCCACTCTCTACCTCTGAGTTCCCAATTCCTACGGAATACTGAAGTTTTATGCCCTTAGGAAGTGAACTTGGGAGATTTTAAAGTGACCAAGCATATTAAAAGCAAGGGTGAAGTAAGGGAAAACGAACTGAGGAATTAAGTGTAATTCATACCGAAGTCTAACTCTTTCCACTGATATTCTTCCAAAATCACCAACAAACATACTGTCCCTCTTTCTTCAGGAACCTCCAAATGGCCCAAAAGCAAGAAAATAGAAGAGCCCTCCTCATCACAAATAAAAGAACTGAGAGAAAATGTTTCAAGATGTTCCACTGGAAAAACTCTCCAGGTGCCTGTAACTAATTTCTCTAATTGACATTCTCACTCTTACATTCAAAACTTTCACAGTGAACATACAACACAACCAATGATTACCAGCCAATAGGGAAGTGCGTCTTAAATAATCAAATAAGAAACTGAGAACATGCTTTAAATAAAGAAGAAAAGAAAGCGAGAAAACCCAAAAATAACTCATAATTAATATTTCCAAAGAAACAAGAGGTGATCAAATATCCACAAAACAAGAACCATAGCCAAAGCAAATAGGCAGAATAAGAAAAATCTCTTAGAAATTAAAACATGGCATGTCAGAATCACTTAAGTGCCTGATGACAATATATGTTAAAGCCCAAAACACAGTTAAACATTACATTATTTCTCCGTAGAAAGATTTATGAGCAAAGAATATATATAGAACTGACATGTTGAGTTACAGATTAGCATCCCAAATGCAATTAACTGTTGTTGTAATTTAGAGACATAATTACAATGCAAAAGGTAATATTTTAGTTCTTGGAAACATAATAGGCAAAAGATGAAAAAGATACATACACATGCATTAGGCTATGTAGATGATTTAACATTTCCGTTTCAGAGTAAAATTGAAGAGAATTTAAACAATGAAATGCACCAAATGACCATTTAATAATTGTGGGAAAAAATTTTATACGCCTGCTCATATTACAATGGAAATTATCTTGGAGAGCGTTTTCAAATGAAGAAGACATTATTATTTTTAGAACCTTTTATTCTATTTAATCAATGTCACTTATATTGGTCCTTCATTATTCTTCAGGTTAGACACTATTCAAGAGTATTAATGTGAGGAAATTGACCCATTTTTCATTTAGTTACATGTTATTTAGAAATTTGAAATGATTTCTCATAGAAAAATATTCATGTCATATTATATTGTCTATAAAAATCACTAAATGTAACTGCTATATTTCATTGTTTTAAGCAATATCATTTCTATCATTAGATTCTTAATGAATTTAAAATAAACCTTTAACTTTTTGTTTGTTTGTTTTGACACGGAGTCATACACTGTTCCCCAGGCTGGAGTGCAGTGGCATGATCTTGGCTCACTGCAAGCTCCAATTCCTGGGTTCACGCCATTCTCCCAAGTAGCTGGAACTACAGGCACGAGCCACCACGCCTGGCTAATTTCTTGTACTTTTAGTAGAGACGGGGTTTCACCGTGTTAGCCAGGCTGGTCTCGATCTCCTGACCTCGTGATCCGCCCGCCTCGGCCTCCCAAAGTGCTAGGATTACAGGTGTGAGACTCCGCGACCAGCCTAACATGCTGTTTAAAAATGACATTGGGTAACTAGCCATAGACTAGTTTGATTTAATGCAGAAAGAGAAAAATAAAACTTTGAAATTTGAGAAATGTAAATGATTGACTTTGTATCACTTCAGTTTTGTATCATACACATTAATAAAAGTTTAATATTCTGTGCCATGAAGTTGGAAGTAAGGATAAAGCATAGAAGTTGCATACTGAAGGAGAAAGACAGGTTGACTTGAGGGAAAGCACTCATCCACTTGTTAGAGATGTAAGCTAAACTAGCCACTTTTTCATGAAACACCACATTTACCTCAAAAAAACAAAAGCAAAAACTATGAACATCTAGATTTGTGCATTTGGCAGACTGTTTTTTGTTTTTTTTTTTTTTTTTCAGAAATGAACAAAGTGAATCGTTAAATACAAGGGAAAGAATTGATATTTGATTATAAAATTTGAACTTTCAAGCAAATTTAGGAAATCTTTTTCTGTCATTGTGAGCTTGACAGCTTCCCAATAAATATTTTCTTTGACATAAACAGTAATACTAGAAGATCTCTATTAGTCATTAAACCAATATGTTCTAAATGACCAATGCATATTACAAGTCATGCATTTCAAAGTGCAAGGTGAACCAATGGATTTTAATATAAAAGAGAACAAAAAGTTCAGTGATACACTTTCAAATTCCACACTTCAATTAACTTTTAAGAAACTGACACTTCTCATTTTTCATGTGTATCAAAGAAAAATAACCACAATTATATTAAAAGACTATTAAAATATGCCTATCTTTTCTAGTTACATAAGTGTTCCAACTGGATTTTCCTTATTTTCGATACAAAATAGATGTACATACTTTTGAAGTACATGTGATATATTCACATAAGTTGTAAAGATTAAATCAGCATAATTGGGATATTTATCACCTTAAATATGTCTTTTCTTTATCATAAAATCATTCAAATTATTTTCTTCTAGCTATTTTGAGATATAAAATAGATTATTGTAAACTATAGTCACCGTGCTGTTCTATCAAACATTAGGTCTTATTTCTTCTAGCAAACCATGTGTTTTTAAACTATTCATAAATGTCTCTTTCTCCTCCCCTCCCCTCTACCCTTGTTGGTCTCCAGTTTCCACCAATCCACTCCCTATCTTCATGAGATCCACGTTTTTAGCTCCCACATATGAGTGAGAACATGTGATATTTGGCTTTTTATACTTGGCTTAATTCATTTAACATAATGACCACTAATTCCATTCATGTTGCTACAAATGATAGGATGTTTTATGCATGAATAATATTCCATCCTATATATATACCACATTTTCTTTGTGCATTTATCCATTGAGGGATACTCAGGTTGATACCATGTTTTGGCTATTGTGAATAGTGCTGCTATAAACATGGAAGTGCAGGTATCCTTCAATATACTGATTTCCTTTCTTTGGGGTACACATTCGGTAGCAGAATTGCTGAATCATATGGCAGTCCTGTTTTTAGCTTTTTGACTAAAACGAATCATCTGGTAGTTCTGTTTCTAGTTTTTTAGTTTTTGTATGGTGTTTTCCAAAACTCCATACCGTTTTCCACAGTATCTGTACTAATTTACATTTCCACCAGCAAAGTACAGTTGTACACTAATTTACATTACCACCAACAGTTCCCCTTTCTCCAGCATCCTCACCAGCATCTGTTATTCCCTGTCTTTTTGATAAAAGCCATTTTAACTGGAGTGAGATGGTATCGCATTGTGATTTTAATTTGCATTTTTCTGATAATTAGTAATTCTGAGCTTTTTATTTGTATACACCTGTTGGCCACATGTATGTCTTCTTTTGAGAAAATGTATCCTTTTACCCATATTTTAATTGGACTGTTTTATTCTTTAGATGCTTCCATTGACACATTTTGAAACACAGAACCCTAAAGCAGACATGAAAATTCAAATGTTTTCTATTAAGCCAAATATATAAAAATCTTATATTAAGCCAGACATACCAATGTACAACATTGTTACCCTTCTTACTATTTTTATTTTTGTTTTAGGAAATAAAATTATGTTTTATAAAACCATAGTATTTATGTCTGTCACCCAGGCTGGAATGCAGTGGCATGATCTCGGCTCAGTGCAACCTCCACCTCCGTGGTTCAAGCAATTCTCCTGCCTCAGCCTCCCAAGTAGCTGGGACTACACATGCACGCCACCACACCCAGCTAATTTTTGTATTTTTAGTAGAGACGGAGTTTTGCCATGTTGGCCAGGCTGGTCTCAAACTCCTGACCTCAGGTGCTCCACCCGCTGCAGCCTCCCAAAGTGCTGGGATTACAGGAGTGAGCCACTACACCCAGTCAATTTTAAATAAATAAATAAATAATTTTTTAAAGTATCAGTTGTAATTTATAATATTTCTAACGCAGCCGAAATTGTTAGATGTAACTCACATAAAACAAAATTCTTTGAGATCTTAATTGTTATGAGGTAAAGGGTTCCTAAGACCAAAAAGTTTTAAAACTACTGCTTATAAAGTGCTGTCTTCCTAATATAACTGTTGTAGATGCAAAAGTATTCTAAGGTAGAAAATGGACATTTTAATAATATTCTTATTTAAAAGGAAATGGTCAGTTGAATGTTTTTTCTTATGGAGTCTTATTATTCATTTTTTAATAACGTACAGATGTAACAACTCTGCCTAGTGTTTGCATTTGAATCTCAAATAATCATCATTGAACATAAAAAGGAAAAATCTGAGTATCACAAAATAACTCAATACCACAAATTGGCTCCTGAATATTTAATTCATATATTAATTGATCTACAGATAAGTAAGGCTTGCAGAATAAATGAATAAACTCATAAACATTTCCTGAATTATTTATCTATTTGGTCTTTTGTAGAAGGCAGTAGGTGTATTATGCAAAAAAGTTGCTCCATAAATATTAATACATGACATATTAATAATCAAGAAAAATGCCCTTTTATTATAATCATTGGCCACTGCTACTCTAATAATAAGCAAAGATGAAAGATGGAGATTTACATAATTGAACATCATTTGAAAATGAGATATTAGCTTGATTCATGTTTACACATCCAAAACTTTAAAACTTTTGGACATGATGATTAACCAGAAAAAAAGCAGATTATGGCACATTTACTTTTCATCTCTCGTTTAGATGGGAGTGAGGATGCAGGTCTATTCCCCTGTTAACTCTCACTCACTGAGCCTCCTGTGTGATGTACATATACAAGATGACATGGTCTTGTATATATGGCCAAAATATATGTATTTCTTTGTGACAGTTTACTTTATTGAACTAAAAGGTGATTAAAAGTGAATTAAAGATTGTTTATTTTGCTATTTACACAGTGTGCATGCCTCCCCCAAATAGTCTTTTATTATTTGAAGTACTACTTATTCCTCCAAGGCTCCCTTAGATAATCCCTAATACCATAAGGTTAAATATTTTCTATTTCATCAGTATTGGCATAGAAAATCTTAAGTTTTTTGGGGGGGTGGGTTGTTGTCAAATATCTTACAATCTTTTTTTGATTGATTTATTTATTTTTTGTAGAGACAAAGTGTTACCATGTTGCCCAGGCTGGTCTTGAACTCCTGGCCTCAAGCAATCTTCCCACCTTGGCCTCCCAATGTGCTATTACAAACAGAAGCCATCTCTCTCAGCCTGATTTTTAATGTACATTCTATCTCATTAACTACATTATAAGTTCCTTGAAGTAAACTAGTACTGTACTTGGCTTTGTTCATATTGATATGGTACAAAGCTGATAATTTAGCAGATGACTATTTTTTGTTAACCAAAGTGACTCAAATGACCCAAGCAAGTTCTGTCAGCTCAAGTATCCTGGTGAGGGAACCCAAAAATAAACTTTACCTGAGGAAAGCTAGCAACCAAAAATACCATATTCATATTTTGCATTATTATTAAATAAGAATTTAAGTACCTTGTTTCCTCTTGGAAAAGAAAATAAGTCTACGTTCTATAGCTGTAATTACCAAATATTACATTATATGAAGAAATAAACTATTAGCAATGTGACCCAGAATGAAATTTCAGTAGCGTTTCCAGTGAAATCCTTCAAAATCACTCCCATTTCCTCTGCCTATTTTTTTTTAGTTATAGTGAGTGATATTAATCTCTGCACTCTAAAAGGATGAAATTGAGTAATGAAAAGGCATGTGCCACCCAAAAATGCTTTAATATTCATTGATAACGTTTTTTGTTATAAATTTAAAAACATAAAAATTATGTTGGCTAAATTTGTGATGACAGATACTTTTTATAATATTCTAACAAAAAGTAGTTGCAGGCCTTCTGACATGTTTATTCTTGTATCTTTCTCATATCTATCTATTAATGACAACTCATTCCCCTCATCATCATAAGTACGAGTTTGAGTTTACCCAAAACAGACCCTGAGACAAAGATTTGAGTGCAGGTAGTTTATCTGAAAGATAATCCCAGGAAGTAGAAGTGAGGGAGTAGGGAAAATGAGATGGAACAAAACCCATTGAACAGCTGATACTGTGGAGAACTGGGACCCATTCCTGCTGATGATGCTCGAAGGAAACATGAAGAACAAATCTTGGCAATGTCCCATGTTGACCTACTGCCTACTCTTCCTCATAAATTGAAGGTTACCCACCCTGGGCATATTCAGTCCCTGGCTTTCAGGGATGTATTGATCACAAATTTGGCCAACAAGAATGTACTCCCATCAAAAAAGCAGAGTCCATGGTACTTAGAGTGAGGTGCTTTCATTATACGGGATCTTATTGTAGGTGATTGCCACTGTGGATCCAGCAATTAAGAGGTGAGGACATCTGCAACATCTGCCACATCAATGTTCACTTTGCAGAGTCAATTCTAATGATGTCTTTACGTCATTCATCTTATAAGTTGTCAACAATATCTCAATAGCTTCCTAACTGAATTCCTTCTTTGTAATTATGTTTCTGTCTAATCCTATAAGCAGACAGGGAGGGTCTGCGGGGATTACAGGAATTAAATCAACTTTAGCAGTCAGTCTGTTTTACAGCTTTGCAGGTTGATTTTTTTCCCAAACCCTGCATGGAATGTGGTCGCCCAGTTGATTGAAATCAGCTCCTCACAGATCCCAGAAACTTATACAGACAAACATGAGTGAACTTTCCTCAGTACCATGCTGAGATCTCTACCCCAGGACGAGCTATAGCTTCATTACCGTAACATGCAGTGCATGTGCTGGCAAGACTCACTGCATTGCACAACTGAGACCCCTTCTCCACATGCAATGACTCACCCTTTCCCCTCTCCATCGCCCCATGGAACCCTCCTGTCACTTTTCCTCAGGGACGTAGGTGTCTGGAGAATATTCCCAGGGATCTCTTTACTTGTGGCAAGTAATAAAAGTATTGATCAAACCTGCGTTCTCGTGGAGAGTTGCCTATTACTCACCGGGCGAATGAACCCCGATTTTTCTAGGTAACAATCCCACAAACCACACCAAGTTAGTGATACTTACATTCATGTATTAATTTATCAAAGGACATTTATTGGGTACCTGTAATGGATCAAACACATAGGTCCTGAACTGGCCATTCCAGACCTGGCCAATCATAAGCCCTGTGATCATTGTCATTCATCCAGGATTGATATATACCACCCAGAATTTTTTGAACTGGGACACATACTGAAACCTTTTTACTTCACTAAGCTACAATTGTCTGACCACCCCAGACTGCTGGTATTGTGTCCCCTGCCACATGAAGTCTGTGGAGAGAGAGAAGCTGAGGATCAGAGAAAATCATGATCAGAGGCAGAGAGAGCAAAGATTCAATCGATTCCTGGTTCTGATTGCTGAGGAACTTGAGAATGGCCCTTTTTTTCTGGAATGTTTCCCTCTGTTCTGTGAACTATCCTTCCAACATCCTCTCAACACTGCTTATTTCTTTTTATTATTATTACTAAGCTAATTAAAATTGAAATTATGCCATTTATAAGCAAAACAATCCTGCTATGCTATAGAATTTAAATTAACTCAAAAGTCTTTTCTCTAAAGCTGAAAAGAGAAAAGAAGATGAAGTAAAATCTTGATGTTTGGCAGGAACACTATATCGCATACATGTTTATCATGAAATGTACTCAATCGTGGTACTAAACAAAGAATGAAAAAATAAGAATACAAAATGTGAGAATAAAGATTAAACCGGATGCTAAATTAAAATAAAATGTCAACTCTCCTTAATTATATATTCTAAAATTAATAGGCAAAATGCACCAGCTCTTTACTAACAATGAGATAATAAGACTTTCTTCTTATAAAATTATAAATAAATATATTATCTTAAAGCAAGCATCTTATGAATAGAGTCTAAATCAAATGGACTAATTATGACAAAAGAGAAGATGTAAGTACTTCTGAAATCCTAAATGGTCACATGAGCCTTGGTTATCAAATCCTCCACTGCATCCTTTCCTCTCTCCAGAAGTACTTTGGTACAGAACCTTGAGAAGACTGCTACAGTAAGTAAGAAACAGTCATGGGATTGATATCATCAGATTTGTGTTGCAAAATTCTCAGGTTTGCAGGTTTACAGAGGATAGAATAAGAAGAGGCACATAATGATGCTCACTACTATTAAAAGAGGGTACTGGGCTACATGGCAGGTTCCTTTATGATTAATCAATCAATATGCCTGCAGCAAATATTGTGCAAACTTGTGAGATTATCTAAATGCCTATTATAAGTTACAGCAGGACTGTAACTTGCTCCTTTTTGTTATCACTGCACAGCATTGCACCGAAAATATTATATATTTAATGTAAATTATTTTTCTCCCCCTAAAGTTCTAAGTTCTTTGAGGGCTGAGACTTAAATTATTGTTGAGGCCTTATCACTCAAAATCACTGTTTGGCAGATAACAGATTACACATACATATATGTGCATATGTTTGGTGTATAATAGAAAAAATATATATTTGTATGTGTGTACATATGCATAGTTAATTATTGAAAGAATCAATGAGCACCAAAAAGTTCCTGATAAAATTATAAAGAAAATCATTTTAGATATTTATTAAAATAATACAGAGCTCAAGGACGAGATGTTTTAACCAAATGTGGAAAATTTTTATTTAAAAACTTGACTTAGGCAATAATTCTATGCTATTTTATTTTCTGGATCAAAGCTAATCATGCTTAATTATAATTTTCTCTCATAAAAATTTTCATTTCCTCCAATAATGAGAAAAAGATTTGAAAATGTTACAGTAATTTGAAAGTTTATTCATGTATAGAAAATTATAATGAACTTAACTATATAGAATGAAAACAATAAAAGATATAAATGAAAACTGAAAATGGCCAAATGTAATATTTTGACAACAGTATGTTTTCATATTCTACTTTGATATAAATAAAATAGACTCCAACTTACTGTTTTAAAAGGAAAGAAGGAGGGAAGGGAGAAAGGCGGGGGAGGGAGGAGAGAAAGGACCAACACTTCACCAACGGCTTATGTATTCTTAGACATGTCACTTTAACCTACAGGGGGCTTGCCAATCTGTGAAATGGACTGTTTTTTCCTTCACGATGTAATCACGAGGTTCATATATAATAATGGGAGTGAACGTTATTGTTAAGTAATATAAGACATATTAATTCCCTGCTCCGGCCCCTTCATTGGGATAACTGCCCATTCAGAGAGCCCCACCTTCCTTCCTCATACCTAGTCCCTAACTCTCACTTGATACTAGCCATTAGTTAATTTTAAAGTATAAAGAGAGGAATCTTTTTCAGGAAATGTCAGTCTTTAGAGGAAATAATCATTAATTCTTATAAATAGAGTATGTGTTTCCCACCTCTGGTCATGTTCAGACTATTCTATGTCCTACCTAATCCTTCTTTTAGAGTGGCTATGACTGTCCTCTGATGCAGTGCTAATGTCCACTTCTCTCTAGACTGTGACAGGAAGCTATGGATCCACAGCTAAGCATCCTATACAAGCATAAGCTGAAGAAGCACAACTGGATCTAACCTACTCTTTGAAGTTAATGGACATTGCAAATTGAAGTAATGGACAAATGGAACTAAAAGAGTTCCAGTTCTAAGACAAGATCCAGAATATCCGAATTGTAGTGTCCTTCAGAGCAATACCACCACAGTCAGCCTGTCTCCGCTTCAATTTGATTATACAATGATTTAAATGAGGCTAAGACTTTGAATATTTTTGTTTGACCAAGGAATTTATCAGAGTAATAGCAATATTATACCTTTAAGGTTGAAGTGAAAAGATGATTTACAAGTACCTATACCCTGAGAGAACAGAGATTTTAATTTATCTGTATTTATCTGACAGCAGATTATGAAGTAAGGAATCAGAGAGGAAAATTTTTAGAGGTTAAAGGACATGCCAACCATCTCTGTGCTACCAAAAAGGCATTTTTAATAATAATTTTTATAATGATAGAAAAGAGAACAGAATTACTATAGTTTCACTAAATAATATATCACAGGCATCTGAATATCTATATATAGATTTGAATGTTAATTAAAAAAATTTAAACATAATAAAAATTTAATATGCTAAAAGTAGTTAATTATGCTACACATTTATTTAGCAATTATTAACATAATTATGGAGATGATGTGGAAATATAGGTGGCATTTTTCTATTCTGGTTTATTTAAAAGTCAAAAAATTAAATTATTTTTTAATGTTTATTTCAAGATTTTAAAAAGGCAGAAAGTGAAAATAATTAGGCAATAATTAGAATGATGTGATTTAGTTTGATGTCTAATCATTTAGAACTTATAATTTTCCATATAATTTTGTCATATATTTTCAAATATTCCTTAAAAGGGAAATTTTAAAATCGGTAAAGCAGTATTGTATAAATCATTTCTGTCATGTATAAAATTGAAAGGATAAATTAATCTTTAAAAATAATTGGTTTTGCCTATAGAGGAAAAGGAAGCAGCTCCCTCTTCTTCCCTCCTTCAAGAGATCTCCTTGAAAACGCAATTGGCTTGAATCCTTTCTCTAAACCATGGAACATAGATCAATCTCTTCAAGGAATAGAATAGCCCAGACTCCACGTTTCCAGTGTAGATTTCTCCAAGGTCATGGGACTCATACCCTCTTGAAATATAAAACTACATCCTCAGAGTTAAAGTGAGAACCCATCTCAAGGTGTAACCATTGGTTTTGGAGGGAGATAAGAAGTTTTATTATTCTTTTGGGGGGAGCTCAATTAACTAAACAAATAGCTGTTTGAATTCTCCAGTGAACTTTGTTCCCACTTTGCTATATAAATTGTGCAGAATTTTATCCTGTCTCTGTAGTCTCCTGTGGGCTACCTACATGTGTGTATTCTCTTTTTCTCATTCAGTAATAATGAGTTTTATTTCTATGTGGACATGGAGAGGTCTCTCGTTGTAAGATTTTTAACTCCCAACAAGATAAATGGCCGAAAATAACATTTGTTTCATACAGGAAAAAGAATTGAATCAAAATATGCTTTTTCCTCTCGTTTAATGTTTAATGTTTAAAGTCCTTATTATAAACTATGCAGATTTGAGGTCAAAGTAGAATCGATATTAGCAGTTGTGACCTGTGGGAAGGAAGAGACTCCTGGGCCAAGAAGAAGTAGAACCCAAGGGGCTGGGGTAGTTACAAGGACAAAAAGAAAGGAGGGGGTGGGGACCTTAGGCTCAGTTCATGCAGGTTTCAATAACAAGAAGTCAACTAAAATAGGTATGGTGGTAAACAGTCCCTTCATGTAGTAACCCAATCAGTTGCTTCAGGTATAAGGAATATAATCAAATAACCTGAAAGGATAGATAAGATTCACAATAATGAGTCCAGATTTAAAGAAGGGTTTCAGCCCAGTGCAACTGTGGTAAATCTAATGAATTGTGTTACTTCTATTGTTAAAAATAATAATGGCTTCTGATCTGAGTAATATCTAGATAACTTGGAAAGTCCCCTATTAAAAACTACCTAAAGTTCTGGATAAAATACAAAATTCATACCTTTCATTGTATAGCTGACATGAAAATAAGAGAAACTTCCAGGAGTCAAAATAGACAGCCTGTGGAGACAGAGTTGATTTACAGAATAAATGGAAAAGTTCTATCTTTATTTCTGGAGAAGAATGAGTATTTGATTATTTTACTCTGAGCCAAAAGCAGGGTAATGGAATTTGAGCTGCATTATTTAAGAAGTCCTGTTGAAGGTTCCTTCGTGACTTCCAGGGTTAGCTTCTTTAACCATACTTAGCAATTGGCCTAACAGAGTTGACAAGCCTGGCTTGATTACTTGAAAGGCCTCTTTGAAAGTTTCTCTTTGAACTCCCAGCAAGCCATGATCCCTCACAAAAATCCTTGTGGTTCAACCTAAAGACACAGTGTGATTTGTGTATGTGACTGAGCCTTCGTGGGCTTTGTGCATGGGCTATCTAGGGCTTCCAGTGTTTGCCTGCATTCTCTTTTTCTTATTGCACCATATACTTTGCCTTTAAGTATAAGCCTTATATGAGTATGGTTGGTGGAATCTGATGAGTTCTTTCAAAAAACTGGGAAAGTCTTTGCAGATCTGAAAAAAATAGTGATAAGGACATGACTTAGCTGTGATGTCGTTGGAAAGGCAGTTTAGAGGAAGTGGTCTTTGCTCATCTCAGAAACCAACAGCTTGAGTGTTAACATACTGGGAGGGATAGAGTCTCGCTGAGATAACAAGTTGAAATGGACACCAACTTCTAAGCCTGAGACCCTTAGAAGTCTTCACCCTCAAAACAAAGATGAACTAGAAATTATTGGCCCCCAAACTTTGGAAGACAACAGCTTATCTTTTTCCAGCATGGGCTCTTGGTAAGAGAAAAGAAAGTGTCTACTCTGAGAGTTCCAGAACCACAGGCTTGACTTATTTTGGTTTAGGGTTTGAATTCACACGACTGTAAAAGCAATCCCAAAAATAATCTATATAATAATATCCCCTAGACAGAGATACAACTGAAAAGGACTTGGCAGAGGCAAATGCAAAACTCCTCAAGATAGAGAAAGCCTAATCAGAGTCATGCAGTATTCCCAAATTAAGCTTCATAGAAGATGAGTCTCATGCAACATATATGGGAAACAGTCCAACATGAGTGATATTATTATACAATATATAAATATATAGATAGATTATAAATATTACATATATTTATATATTTGACTTAAATATAACATATTTATATATTATATAAATACATACTTTATATTATAAATATATACATATAATATATAATAAACATTATATATAATATAATATGTATATATGTATAATATGTAATAATATATGTATATAAATATATACTTATATATAAATATACAATGTATACAAAGATTATCTCTTAAGAAATTTAATAATTAAATTATTATAGATTTTTGAAAAGGAATTAAAATGATTAAACACTACCAAAAATAACCAGATAAACAGAATAAACAGAAATGAATCAACAGTCATTGAAAATCAAGTGGAAAAATTAAACAATCTATTCAATACAGTTTAGCAAATGATGAATAAACAATCTATTCAATACAGTTTAGCAAATGATGAATAATCTCAAAGTAGGTCTGATGAAGTCACTTAGAACAGGCATTAGAGAGACACAGAAATAAAAACTACAACAGTGAAATAAAGAGGTATAGAAGGTAAAATGTGAAATTTTAAATGTATCAAGGAAATTAACTAGAAGACTAGGATAAAGAGAAAGGTGGAAAACAAAATATGATAAGAGATCATGGCTGTCATTCCGGAAAGGAAGTGAGTATGAGTTCTCATAACAAAGGACATCTAGTCATAAGCAGGTTTTAAATGAACCAAGAAGCAAGCAAAACTCACATTTTTCTAAATGTAATATGGTACAGCAGTTCTCAAGCTTTTTGGTTTTAGTACTATTTTACTGTTATTGAAAAAAGCACTAATAAGCCCTTTCCATGTTCATACAAGTAACACATTTATATAAAAAATAACTACATTTTCCAAAACTATTGAAAAGGGTGATATTGTTTTACATTTTTGCACTCTTTAATATATGGCTTAAGAGAAGATATGTGGATTCTCATCACTTTGCTGCCTTCAATCTGTTGACATATATCACAGTCATATGACCTCAGAAAACTCTCCGCTATCCTCTCATGAGAGAATAGCAAAAGACATTCTCCATTATTATGAACATATTTTTTCAACTCATGAATCCCTTCACTCCTGACAAAGTGAAACTAAAGAATAAAAAAGATAAAGGTCTAAAACACAATCTGACAGAACAAAGCAAAACAAAACAAAACTGGTGGACTAATTCATCCACTGAAAGGCAATGATTAGAAACCATAGGAGAACATTTTCGTGACCTTCAGTTAGGCCAAAGCTCTTAGATATGTAACATATGAAGTACAATAGATAAAAGAAAAACACTAAATTTAATTTCATTTAAAAATTTAAAACTTTGCACTTCCAAAGACAATATTAAAATTTCAAAATCCTACTTATATGAAATATTTGCAAATTCTGTCATATACAAATAACATTTAAAAGTATAAAGAATACTTATGACTCAGTAAGACAAACAGAATTTAAAACATAAAGAAAATTTTGAATAGATATTTCTCTAAAGATATATGAATGGTGAATAAACACATAAAAAGATGTTCAACATAATTAGTCATTATAGAAGTTCAAGTTGAAACCACAAGTCATATTACTTCACAAGTACTCGAATAGCTATAATTAAAAAGATAGACAATAATAAATGTTGGTGAGAATGTAGAGAAACAGAAACTCTCATACATTGCTAGTAGAAATGTAACACAGAGCAGCCACTTTGAAAAAAACAGTTTATAGTTTCTTAAAAAGCTAGACATAAATTTCCCATAAGACCTAGCAATAGCACTCATAGGCATTTGCCTGAAAGAAAAGAAGGCTCATGTCTACATAAAAATATATAGCGTTCATTGCAGCACTATCCATAATAACTGAAAAGGATTTTTAGGGGAAATGAAAATATGTTAAGACTAGATTTTGTGGAAGTTACTCAATTCTGCAAATTCACTGTACTCATGAATTGTACACTTAAAATGGGTGAGTTTTATGGTATAGAAATTCTACCCAATGAAGCTCTTTTTTTAAAAAAAAAGTTAATGGTTTATCCAATTTGATTAAGTTGAATGAAAAGCAAAATCCAGATGTGTTATTAATAAGATACATACATAGAGCGTAAGAATATCAAATACTGAAAATAAAAGTAAGGAGATGGAAAGCTAGGGAGGACAATCATAAGTAAGCTGGTGTAGTTAAATTAGTATCAGAAAGGCAGATTTTAGGATAAAAGAAAATTATAGGGACATTTCTAGGATTTATTTTATCAGAGTACTCATTCGTAATTTTCTTCCGGTCGTAGAGTACATAGTAAGACAAAATAAGTTATAAAATGTTTACTACTCATAGACATTACCATTGTCTATCTGGAAAATAAAATCAAATATACTGAAAAACTATTAGCACTAATAAGAGAATCCAATAATTTTACTCAGTTTAAATCAATCTGTAGTAATCAATTATGTTCCAATGTACTACAAATAACTTAAAATATATAATTTTAAAAATACTATTGATAATAACAAAAATACTACTGCTACTTAAGAAGAAAACTAATGAAATGATTCCATTGCTCTAAACAGAATGATAAAAATTCATTGAAAGTTGTAAGGAAAGATCTAAATAAATAGAATGATTCACCACCCCATAGAATGATTTAATTTCATAATGATAGCAAGTCTTCTTAAATTCATCTACAAATTTATTATAATTATTATCAACATTGTAATTTGATCAGCTTATTTTAAAATGTTCAAAACAAAGATCAACTATGGCCAGATAATATTAAAGAGCAAAAAGCCAAGAGGATTTATCCTGAAATAAATAGTTGTAACAAAATTACCATTATAGAAGTACATACTGTTGCAGACACACACAAACCGGACAGGGAGTTTAGAACTACACCTACGTGAAAACTTGATTCACCACTGAAGTGATACTGCGTGTCAGTAGAGAAAAAATCAACTACTTAGTAATATGATGCTGTGGCAGTCATTTATATAGAAATATTTTAAAGTTTGATCTTTTATGCAACACACAAAACAGAATTAAGACTTTGTATGAAAGAAAAAAGTTACATTTTATTATAACTTTTATTAATCATATTAAGAGATAATCCACAGAACAAAAAAATCTAATGGCCAATAAAAGTGAAAAATTACTCATTCTCATTAATGATCTGGCAAAGGGCAAGTGAAAGCAGATAAGTCTTTGCATTCTAATCAAATTGGTAGAAATTTTAAAACCTGGCGATACCAACCATTGGCAAGGAAAGACAGAAAATTGAATTTTATGCACTTCTGCTAGAATTGTAAAATGATATACCCATTTGGAGGAACATTACAATAATATATCACAAACTTGGAAATGTTTATATACACAATCTATGACTTAGTAATTCTCTTTTTAGGTATGTCTTAATAATTCTAAATCAAACTAAGTTAACTTGGGGAACTTTAAAATAATGCTGATGCCCAAGCCATTCTGCAGAACTATTAAGTTAGAATTTCTAGAGCAGGGAAGAGATCCCAGCACCACAATTTTTTAACACTACTTCCCAGGTGATTTCAAAATGCAGTCTAAGTTAAGAACTTCTGTCTTAGAGAAACATCAACATTTGTGTGCAACTATATAAGAATGTTTATAGGAGCATAAAGCATAAATGGAAATGGGATAAATATATGTAAGTATAGCATTATCCAAACACCATCCATAGAGAATGAAATAAATAATACTGATATGTTCATCTCATATAGATAAAATTAATAAATTGTAATTCCAACTATCCACTGAATAAATCTTAGCAAAATGAGTATACATTCAGTTTCCTGTATTTGTTTCTAAGTGGTTTTTTTTGTGTGTGTGCTGTGGGAATTATAAACAACAAATTCTAGAGAGTAGAAAAGGAAGGATGAAGGATGCAGAGAAGCCCATAGTCAGTATCAACTAAATAGGAAATATTTTATTTCTTAGAAAAAGAAAGAGAGATCTGAAACAGGTGGATGGGACAAGGTAACAGAATATGGGTAGGTTGGATTTATGGGTAAACATAATATATTATATTTATATTTTGCTTCTTAACTTACATTTGTGTTAAATATGTTAGTTTTTATGTATCAAATACATAATATCAAAATTGCAAAAGGCATTAAACAAACACAATCAGTGTTAAGATTGGTAGTGTGTATGTAGATATTCCCTATAATAGTCTATATTTTCCCATATGTTTAAAGTGGGACAGATTTTAAAAATTACTCTTCTTAAACAAATAAACAGGAATGCGAGGCCAAGAAACTGAGTCAGATACTATTTCCCTAAGATTAAGCCCTCATGTTGGGACTGCTGTGGACTGATTGTGAAAAGGTAAATTCCACATTCTCAGTTTGCATATAGGACAAATTGTATATTAATTGAGATATGAATCCACATACAGTCCTCCCTTGGTATCCAGGGGGCATTGGTTCCACTGACTTTCAGGACACCAAAATTTGAGAAAGTTCAAGTCCCTTATATAAGATGGCCATTCGAGTTTCTTCACAGAATTAGGAAAAAAAATACTTTACATTTCATGTGGAACCAAAACAGAGTCCATATAGCCAAGACAATCCTAAGCAAAAAGAACGAAACTGGAGGCATCTCGCTACCTGACTTCAAACTATACCAAAACAGCATAGAACTGGTACCAAAATAGATATATAGACCAATGGAACAGAACAGAGGCCTCAGAAATAATGCCGCACATCTACAACCATCTGATCTTTGACAAACCTGACAAAAACAAGAAATGGGGAAAGGATTCCCTTTTTAATAAATGGTGTTGGAAAAACTGGCTAGCCATATGCAGAAAATTGAAACTGGATCCCTTCCTTACACCTTATACAAAAATCAACTTAAGATGGAATAAAGACTTAAATGTAAGACATAAAACCATAAAAACCCTAGAAAAAAACCTAGGCAATACCATTCAGGACATAGCCATGAGCAAAGACTTTATGACTAAAATACCAAAAGCAATAGCAACAAAAGCCAAAATTGACAAATGGGCTCTCATTAAACCAAAGAGCTTTTGCACAGCCAAAGAAACTATCAGACTGAACAGGCAACCTGCAGAATGGGAGAAATTGTTTGCAATCTATCCATCTGACAAAGGGCTAATATCCAGAATCTACAAGGAACTTAAACCTTACAAGAAGAAGAAAAAAAAAAAAAAAAAACATCAAAAAGTGGGCGAAGGATGTGAACAGACACTTCTCAAAAGAAGACATTTGGCTGGGCGCCGTGGCTCACGCCTGTAATCTCAGCACTTTGGGAGGCCGAGGCGGGCGGATCACAAGGTCAGGAGATCGAGGCCATCCTGGCTAACACGGTGAAACCCTGTCTCTACTAAAAACGCAAAAAAAAAAAACATTAGCTGGGCGTGGTGGTGGGCGCCTGTAGTCCCAGCTACTTGGGAGGCTGAGGCAGGAGAATGGCGTAAACCCGGGAGGCGGAGCTTGCTGTGAGCGGAGATCGCGCCACTGCACTCCAGCCTGGGCGACTGAGCTAGACTCTGTCTCAAACAAACAAACAAACAAACAACAACAACAAAAAAGATATTTATGCAGACAACAAATATATGAAAAAAAGCTCATCATCACTGGTCGTTAGAGAAATGCAAATCAAAACCACAATGGGATATCATCTCACGCCAGTTAGAATGGCAATCATTAAAGAGGCAGGAAACAACAGATGCTGGAGAGGATGTTGAGAAATAGGAATGCTTTTACACTGTTGGTGGGAGTGTAAATTAGTTCAACCATTGTGGAAGATAGTGTGGCGGTTCCTCAAGAATCTAGAACCAGAAATACTATTTGACCCAGCAATCCCATTACTGGGTATATACCCAAAAGATTATAAATAATTGTACTATAAAGACACATGCACACATATGTTTATTGCAGCACTGTTCACAATAGCAAAGACTTAGAACCTACCCGAATGCCCATCAATGATAAACGGGATAAAGAAAATGTGGTGCAAATACACCATGGAATATTATGCAGCCATAAAAAAAGATGAGTTCATGTCCTTTGCAGGGACATGGATGAAGCTGGAAACCATCATTCTCAGCAAACTAACACAGGAACAGAAAACCACACACCACATGTTCTTACTCAAGTGGGATTTGAACAATGAAAACACATGGACACAGGGAGGGGAACATCACACCCTGGGGCCTGTCAGGGGATGGGGGTGGAGGGAGGGATAGCATTCGGAGAAATACCTAATGTAGATGATGGGTTAATGGGTGCAGCACACCAACATGGCACGTATATATCTATGTAACAAGCCTGCATGTTCTGCACATGTCTCCCAGAACTTAAAGTATGATAAAAAATATATAAGATGGCCATAGTATTTGCACATAACCTATGCACGTCTTCCCATATATTTTAAATCATCTTTAGATTACAGATAATACATAATGCAATGTAATATTATGTAAAAATTGTTATACTGCATTTTTATTTGTGTTACTTTTATTGCTGTATTTTTTGTTATTTTTTCAGATATTTTCAGTTTGTTGAATCCATAGATGGAGAACCCACAGATATGTAACTGTCAACTCTACTCTTAAATTTTAATTTATACTACAAAGCAAAAAGCAAAAGCAAAATAAATATTATGTATTACTCAGTTATTTAAACTTCTTATACTTAATACAAGTTCAGTGCCAGAAGAGAATTAAGAACAATTCCTTCATTTCCTCAATGGCCAAAGGATTTTGATTTTCAAATGTATATTTCTGTAAGCTATTTGGGTCAATAATGCATAGGAGGGATTAATTCAATACCATTGAATAGGCAAGCTTAAAGTACTGTCAATATTTTGTCACCAGGATGGCCCTGTCCTTAACAGTTTCTCTTTATTCTTCTCTTAATCCATAAGCACAGCTGCTTAAGGAAGCCAGATGGCCCAGATGCCACAAAGCAGCCTTGTGACCCTATGCTGGATTACAGAGGGAGTCTAGACCTGAGCAGGTGACCTCCAGCTGCCTTTCCATCATTAACATGTCATTATAATACTAAAAACCCCTCCCCTAAGAGAAGATGGCTATTTTGTGTACATGAGATGTGTGAAGAAGTATGCCCATGAACTGTGCCTCTGCATCTGAAACTCCCCCCTGTGCATGCCTACAGACCTTCCTTGCCCAGCAGCAACCCTTCAAAACTCCCATACCTCCCATTGCCCAGAGAGAAGGTAGCTTTAGATCATGAACTCCCCTGCTCCATTCTTTGGCAACTGGATAAAACCTGATTGCCTCTCCAAATGGACATTCTTTCTTTGTGGCTGATACAAAGTAAAGGAAAAACACAGTTTACAGTGACATTATTATTAACTATATAAAGTGGAGCACAGTCAGTCTAATTTATGAGTGGCAAAATAAGGCTTCCAGTGACTTCAGAACCAAGAATATTAAAGTCTTTGGAGTCTATCCTGGTCTCCACCATTAAAGGATATGAGTAAGGTGGAACAGGCTGAAGATGGTACTGAAGGAAAAGTTCTTATCTATTCTGAGTTCTGTAGACTCTTATCACAAACAAATTGATTTATGAGAGTCAGGCTTTAACTCAGACATAATTTTAAAAGTTGTGATGGAACATTTTCCTGATTACTGTGCGTAACATTAAATGAAATTGAGACGGTGTAACAGAATAATTAAATGGAAAAATGACTTCGATTAATTAGATGTAGTACATGGTGAAAAGAAAAGAAAATAAGAGCAAATAGTCTGTTCTCGAGACTAGGTTAAAGGAAATTGTTATTACAATTTGAATACATCATTTTCTGCTTACATTTTTGAAGAATTATATGTCACTGTCTTTGGAAAAAATTAAAGTGTAACTCATCTTGTCTTCCTGTTTCTCTTATGCTGTATTGCAGCTCTCAGGAACTGAGATATCTGATCATAAAATTGCTTTCAATCATGCTATCATAATTAGTACCATGACTATTTATTTGCAACCTATACAGATACACACATGCACATATATACATATATATGTATACACCTCTCTATATACACACATATACACACACATACAAATATAAATACATATATATACCTCTCTACATATATATATACACACATACGCACACACATATATATGTACATATGTAGAAAGATGGCATATATGTATATGGAGAGTATATATAGAGAGATAAGGGTGTATATATATATATATATATATATATATATATATATATGCGTGTGTGTGTATTTTTAAAAGCCATTCTTCGTCCTGTTATCCTTCTGTCTCATCTTTATCAACCTCCCATGGGAAAAAAAATTCTACTTTGATACTATCCTGTTGACAAAGTTGTCAGACTTCCTGTGCCAATTTTCACTTTCACGGAAAGCAGCAATTGCAAATTTAGAAGAGAACTCAACTTGGATTTTATTCAGAGTGGAATGGTTATTTTCCTCTTGACAAGCTATAGATTTGCAAAAACAGAGTGATTAGTTTTATTTTTTTCAAAATCTTAAAGTAAACAGCATAAAATATGTAGAGCTCCTTCCTGCTACTGTAAACCAGAAACACTTTAATCAGTGAAATGGTGACATTTACATTTGCCTTGATTTTCTCTTGATTACCCATACCTCATGCAATCATGTAGTCTAGAAGTTCCCACCCTACATATTGCTTTTAGATTAATTATGGCTTTTTGTTGCCATCCAAGTTTTATCAGAAAACATACAATAGTAATTAAAATAAATACAGTTTAAGGAACTGCGCTATAAATGAATTAGTAAGTATATTTTCTTTATATTTAGGAAAGAGAAATTTTAAGAAACATATTTTGTAATAGAATACATAAATATGCATAGCATAAAATCATAACTTACTGTAGCAGAAAAGTCATCAGCTTGATTTTTTTTTCTAGGTTAGTGTTCATCAGTCTAGTGTAGTATACCTATCAATTTTATCAATTTTCCCTTCCTGCTGTGTTTAATTTTTACTGTTGCCAGGCTGGAGTGTAGTGGCATGATCTTGGCTCACTTCAACCTCTGCCTCCCAGGTTCAAGGATTCGTCTGCCTTAGCCTCCCAAGTAACTGGGAATACAGGCGTGTGCCACCACGCCCAGCTAATTTTTTATTTTTAGTAGAGATGGGGTTTCACCATGTTGGCCAGGATTGTTTCGGTCACTTGACCTCATGATCTGCCTGCCTCAGCCTCCCAAAGTGGTGGGATTACAGGCGTGAGCCACCATGCCTGGCAAATTCTTTAAAATTGAATCATTTAAGAAATTATTTTTATTTACAGTATGTAAAAGGCCACATAAGGATTAATTACTTATTTCTGGATTTAAAAAATCATTATTGCAGCACTATTCACAATAGCAAAGACTTGGAATCAACCCAACGTCCATCAGTGACAGACTGGATTAGAAAATGTGGCATATATACACCATGGAATACTATGCAGCCATAAAAAAGGATGAGTCCATGTCCTTTGTTGGGACATGGATGCAGCTGGAAACCATCATTCTCAGCAAACTATCACAAGAACAGAAAACCAAACACCTCATGTTCTCACTCATAGGTGGG
Organism: Rhinopithecus roxellana; assembly: GCF_007565055.1. Classification (NCBI taxonomy): domain Eukaryota; kingdom Metazoa; phylum Chordata; class Mammalia; order Primates; family Cercopithecidae; genus Rhinopithecus; species Rhinopithecus roxellana. The sequence goes on along the minus strand of NC_044569.1, from coordinate 64,771,851 downwards.
AACTGAACAATGAGATCACTTGGACTCGGGAAGGGGAACATCACACACCGGGGCCTATTATGGGGAGGGGGGAGGGGGGAGGGATGGCATTGGGCATTACACCTGATGTAAATGACGAGTTGATGGGTGCAGCACACCAACATGGCACAAGTATACATATGTCATAAACCTGCACGTTGTGCACATATACCCTAGAACTTAAAGTATAAAAAAAAAATTATTCCCCATTTAAAACAGATATCAGTCATGTTTAAACAGCTAAATATTTTTTCTGTGTATCCTGGTTCAGGTTATTCCCAGTGTCTGGAATACGTTTTTCTCTTTTTCTTACCCAACCAACTTACACTTCAGAAAGTTATGCTCTTCTCACATTTGTGACATTTCCCTACCTCTCCTAGAGTTAATTTTACCTTCCCTACCCTCCCAAAGAGAACTTCAAACCATTATGATCATAATGAGTTATGTAACTAATAAGTATACACCAAGTGATACCTCCAACAAAAATATGATTTTTTTTCAGGATTGGAAAAGGCACTTGTTTTATTCTGTATTTCTGACCTGTAGCATATGCCTAGCACATAATGTGTTAAGACTCATTGAAAATAAAGACAAGAATTAATTCAGTCTTGGAACTGAATCTCTGACAGTAAGAATCTCTGCTCTTCAACTAAGCAGGTGGAGGGGATTCCTACGTCATGCTGTTTTGATGAGTTTTACCTGGCTTGCTTCATCTATCCCGCAGTGAATTTCCCCTCCCCAAAACTGGTGATATAATGCAAATGTAAATGGGTCTAGACTAATTGGGACTGAAATCTTGAACCCACTTTTAAACTTAAGAGATGGCCTTCAAAAGTTACTTAATTCTGAGGCTCAGATTCTACATATTTAACTTAGAATAGTGATATTTTCTGGCACAGTTGTTGCGAAAAAAAAAAAAAACGTATTTTAAGGGCTAGAAGAGTGCGAGGCATATAGCATGTTAGCATAGCAATAAAAGTTTCCTTTCCTTTTATTTGCTCCTTCTGTTGTTTCTATTTCTTCTCTCCAATATCCTTCAATGCTAATGAATTCTGAAAGTTAGTCTGGTTGTAAATATAGATCAACCTAATCTATAATTTAAAATGTATATGAGATTTTTTTTACTTAGAATGCATAGCAAATTGTCATTTGCTTTCAGCCCAAAATACAAGACTACAGAATTCTTTTCACTTTTTAAAAATCTTGTGATCAATTCCATAAGAGATATAAATAATCAGAGATGATATAAATTAAATAATAAAATTAATTTACTTGAAATATTTAGAATGTATGATTTTAATTTCAGAATTTTATGTCATTCCTTTTAAAATTATTTCTGCCTGTATAAAACTTTACATTTTTAGCAATACTTCAAGTTTTATTCCAGTGAGGGAAAGTTTGAAGAAAAATGATAGAGGAATTTTCTTAAGCACTATGGACAAAGCTAAGGAAAAAATATTCAGAAAATATTAAAAATAAAACTTAAGGGTATTATCTGTTAATAATATAATTATACAGTGTACCCAATAGATAATGAGAACTGACAATACTTACTTTGTCATGGTACTCTGCATTTAGTAGTACCCCTACAGTCTACTAAGTCTAGTCAGCTTTTTCCTTCTGCAGTGTCTTCTCTCAGTGTATAACTTGGTAATACATTTTACATAAGCCTCATCTCTTTTTTCTCCTTGAGAACTGACTGGACCAACCTTGCACTCATCCAACTTTCAAAAACAACAATTACTCTATTTCAGAGTTACTGTTCTCTTACAATTTTCATACATTTGGTTTCACCATGGCTTCAGCTGAGTTTTTCTGCAATGACAGCAGGAATCCAGTTCTTCAAATGTCCTGCTTAAAGGTTAGATGTCTTGTATGTTTGGCCACAGAATCACTAATCAGTTTTGAAAAGTCAAGCTACAACTTTAGAATAACATGCTTTATTTTACCAACAGTGCAAGACTTAATTCACAGATAATGAACTCAAAGGGGCAAATTTCTCTCTAATTTAATGGAAAGGTTATTATAGATGATATTATTAACTGTATAGAGCTAACTTCACAATATGTAATCTAAGAGAATTTTCTTTCTATTGAAATATTGAGGCAAGTGCAGCAACGTGCGTCAAATTTGTAATAAGAATTTTGTAATCACTATGAGAAAAGTTGAGGAGAATTATACAGAAAATATTACAAATGAAGTTTAGAGATGTCTATTAATATTAAAACATTATATACATTAAAGATAAAGGAAAAAATGAAAATAAAAACCTCACAAAATATATTATTTTGTAAGTTATATTTTAACTACCCCTCCCCAAAATATACTCATTTAACAGTCCCTAAAATTATTTTTTCTTACGGCTTACACTTCGTTGCTGTTTATTACAATTTAGTTTTGCTTCCAAGTTGCTAGTATATATTATTGATTCCTCAGTTCTAATTTGTCTCCTATTGTCCACCAAAGAGAAGATTCTTCAGAAAGTTTTCTAAAACAGTGTCAGGAAAATAAACCAGCATTCTATTGACTCCTTTTCCAATAACAGTAAATGATGAAACACTAGGCTTTTTGTGTCATGATATGGGAATCAGCAGCCATTCTCTGCTTACTATAGAGCTAAATACTAATATTGTACCCTACAAGTCAGAGAAGGTAAAAGGAAGTTTGGTAAAACTATTTTTTATTTTTATTTTTAAAAGAGAAGACATGTACCCTATACAGGGTACATATTGACTTTCTAACAAGAAATTATCTGGACTTCCTAACTCCCTTTCCTCTCTCCTTCAGCTTTTCTCCATATTGATGATCCAATAATCCTTCTCAAACACACATGCCTCTAGCCTCCTTATTAACAGGGTAAGACCTACTCACCTCCTTATTCAAGCATAGGTGGCCTTTCAAAATCTGACCTCTGCCTCAATTCCCATTTATATTTCCCACCAGGCAGCCTTGCCCAGCCCGACCAGTAGAGCCCACTGTATTTCCCTACACTACTAGAATGCTTTGTACTATGAAGTTCCATCCATTGTAATTGTGTGTTTGAACACGTGATGCCCATTCCTAGGTATAAATTCCCTTCGAGGTAGGGGCCAGGTATCTTCATTTGTTTATTATTTTTGTATTTAATTGTACCTCAGCACAGTGCCTGACTCATAATGGTATCATTTCAGGCCATTCTTGAATTGCTATAAATACCTGACAGTGGGTAATTTATAAAGAAAAGAGGTTTAATTGTCTCACAGTTCTGCCGGCTTTACAGGGAACATGGTGCTGACGTCTACTGGGCTTCTGCGGAGGCCTCAGGAAGCTTACCATCATGGTAGAAGGCAAAGTGGGGATAGACATGTCACATGGTGAAAGCAGAAATGAGGGTGGGGGGTGGTGCCACAAACATTTCGACAACCAGTTCCTGTGTGAACTCAGAGTGGTAACCCAGTGATAATCAAGGGGATAGCCCAAGCCATGCATGAGAGATCTGCCCCCACGGTCTAAACACCTCAGCTCCGCAGAGCAATGCAGCCCCAGCCGTGCCTCCCCTGCCGAAGCTGATTCATTCGGCTGCTGCCATCACTGATAGTGACGATATTCAAAGAGATGTTGTTTTTTCAGTTTCGGGGAATCTTTAGGAAAGCTTTGTATTTGAATTAAATTCTTTAATAATAATAGTTGTAATCGAATTCAAATTAATTTGGTGAAATAGCTGGTCAATATTTGGTTAAATTGTTGCTCTTAACAAATTTCTCATAAGGAAGATTAGTTTTGTATTTGGGACTTGTCCATATTCTCTCAAGCCCACAGAATTGTTAAAGTTTGGCTCATGTCTCTTTAAACAAGCAAATTATCTATCCCTTAATAGGCCTACTCCTCTAACCTCTCTGTACTCATACCTTTGAAATTGTCTAAACTGTCTTTGTATTTGCACACATAAGGAGAATGTGCTTCCGTCCAAAATTTAGGGGTTTTTTTCTTGACTTGTGTGTGTGTGTGTCTTCGTGTGTCTTTTCAGTTTTCTCATTTCTTTAAAGGAAAAATGAATTTTTTTTTCAGCTTATTAGGTCTTTTTTAATGTGGAAGCAACATTTTTTGCTTAAAAATGTTGAAAGGCCATCTATGCTTGAATAAGGAGGTGAGTAGGTCTTATCCTGTTAATAAGGAGGCTAGAGGCATATGTGTTTGAGAAGGATTATTGGATCATCAATATGGAGAAAAGCTGAAGGAAAGAGGAAAGGGAGTTAGGAAGTCCAGGTAATTTCTTGTTAGAAAGTCAATATGTACCCTATGTAGGGTACATGTCTTCTCATTTAAAAACAAAAATAAAAAGTAGTTTTACCAAACTTCCTTTTACCTTCTCTGACCTGTAGGATATAATATTAGTATTTAGCTCTATAGTAAGCAGAGAATGGCTGCTGATTCCCGTATCATGACACAAAAAGCCTAGTGTTTCATCATTAACTGTTATTGGAAAAGGAGTTAATTTTAACTGTATCCTAACTTAAAACAGAACTACCAGTGAATCTTTAAAGTTGTTTTTTATTAAATATTTTAATTTTTAATTTTTGTAGGTACATAGTCTAAATATTTGTGGGTTACATGAGATGTTTTGATACAGGCATGCAATTCATAATAATCACATCATGGAGAAAGGGGTATCCATTTCCTTAAGAATTATCCTTTATGTTTCAAACAATCTAATTATACTCTTTTTTTTTAATGTACAATTTTGATTGACTATAGTCACCCTGTTGTACTATCGAATAGTAGGTCTTATTATTTCTAATTTTGTACACATTTACCATCCCACCTCCTGCCCCGTGCCCACAGCTCCCCACTACCCTTCCTATCCCCTGGTAACCATCCTTCTACTCTCTGTGTCCACGAGTTCAATTGTTTTGATTTTTATGTCCCACAAATGAGAAGATGCGATGTTGGTCATTCTGTGCCTAGCTTATTTCACTTAACATAATGATTTCCATTATCATTAACATAACGATCTCCAATTCCATCATGTTGCAAATAACAGGATCTCATTCTTTTTGTTCTCTTACTCCATTATGTATATGTACCACATGTTCTTTACTCATTCATCTATTGATGGACACTTAGGTTGCTTCCAAATCTTAGCTACTATGAACAGTGCTGAAACAAACATGGGAGTGTAGATATCTCTTCAGTATACTGATTTCCTTTCTTTGGGGTATATACCCAGCAGTCGGATAGCTGGATCATATGGTAGCTCTATTTTTAGTTTTGTGAGGAATTTCCAAACTATTCTCCATAGTGGTTGTACTGATTTGCATCCCACCAACAGTGTATGAGGATTCCCTTTTCTCCACATCCTCACCAGCATTTTTTATTGCCTGTCTTTTGGATGTAAGCCATTTAAACTGGAGTAAGATAAAATGAGATGATATCTTAGTGCAGCTGTGATTTGCATCTCTCTGAAGATCAGTGATCATGTGCCATCTGTGTGTCTTCTTTTGAGAAATGTCTATTCAAATCTTTTGCCCATTTTTTGATCAAATTATTAGAGTTTTTATTACAGAGTTGTTTGAGATCCTTACATATTCTGGTTATTAATCCCTTGTCAGATGGGTAGTTTGCAAATATTTTTTTCCCCTTCTGTGGGTTGTCTCTTCACTCTGTTGATTGATTCCTTTGCTGTGCTAGGGGTGGAAAAGGGCTGGCATCAGCAATTCGGGACTGTTTTTTCTATCTCTTTGATGTCCCTTTCAGTGATATGAAGTTAAAACCAGGAACTTTGAGTGTTCACCTCATTTTTGGCTCTTCTGAAAGTGATTCTTTTCTGTGTAGATGTTAAATGGTGTCTTTGCAATGGGGATGATCAGTGGAGTCTTCTATTTCATCATCTTGCTCTGCCTCCTCAACAGGAAAAAAATCTTTAAAGTTGTTTTAATTTGGAAATGGTATGATATGGTTAAAATCTATGAAATCATGTATAAAGAAAAAGATTTCAGCTACTTCAAAATTTCAAACTAATATAAACAAGTGTATTAATAAAATTAACAATGTAAAATAAAAGAACTCACAACTAGTCAACAGTGATTAAAAATAATCACACAATATTACAATGACCTTGTGCCAACGAATTGGACAATTTATATAAGATGGGCAATTTATGCATAAAAATTAAACAAAATTGTCTTGACAAGAAAACAAGCTTGAATTATAAGTATTAAATAACTAAAGTGATACATTAGATATATAACTACAAAAAATACTTGGAGAATAGGGTTTTACTGACAAACTACTAAAACACAAGGGAATAAAAGTCAAGGAACACTAATTTTAAACAAGTTACTTTACAGCCTAGATGATGGAGGAACAGTGTTGAATTTATTTTGTCACAACTCTAACTTTGATACCAACACCAAACCAAGGACTCAAATGAAATAAAAACTATAAACCAGTCTCACTAAAAGGCATGCAATGTGACAATATATAATTAACACATAATTATCTGACTTGTTTAAAATAGGGAAAATATTTTGGCTTACTTTTTTAAAATCCTCAGATATTATTATCACATTACAGAGTAAAATATAAAAGTCATAGAATTTTCAATGGATAAAAATAGCTGACAATATTTAATATCTATTAACAATAAACCGTTGAGCAAAGCAAAGGAAAGACTTTAAGTAGATAAACTGCATGCCTCACAAACCTATAGCAACTCATAGTGGATCACAAGAAGTATTTTTTAAGTGACAAAGTAAATGAAAATTTTTGTGATCACTACATGTATCAGCTTTGAACTGAAAGTCTGGTTTCAGCAAAGATGCTAGACATTACATCACTATCATACTTTAAAATATCTAAAAACAATACGTAAGACCTGTAGCAGAAAAAGTGTGAAATTTGACTGAAAAATGTTTAAGAAAACCTATGTGAAAGTCACATATAATGCATTAAGGAATGGAAAATCAATATCATAAGGATGCCAATAATCTGAGCTTTTGCTATTTCTTATCAATATCTCAACAGGACTTGTAGAAGAAAATTAGGAAACTTGATTCTAAAATTTTTATTCCCTACTAAAATATGGAAATTCTAGGTGGCCTGTCTCTCAGAAATCATCTGTATTGATAAAAATGGAACACTTTAAGAAAAGAAATAAAGAATACAGAATAGGTTCCCAGTCCAGGTTATTTTCCATGCTCCTCCCTAAAAATAATATTTATTAAACAAATAAATGAATGCATCTAACCATCAAAAATTAAGATATTAGACAGGTGCAGTATAGAACTATAATCCCAGCTACTCAGGAGACTGAAGCAGGAGTACAGCTTGAGTCCAGGAGTCTCAGGCTGTATTGCACAATAATCAGGCCCATGAGTAGCTATTGCATTCCAGCCTGAGCAAACCTAGTGGGATCCCTATCTCTAAATAATACGATTATTAAGATCCAAATCAAATAATAATTTTTACACCCAGACATTTTATAGAGGTGATGAGAACTGGGTAATAATGTGTTTAATTATGTGTTTGAGTAAAGAAAACACCATCTCAACCAGTAGTAAACAGGCATTTTCATGTGCTTTGAGAAAAAAAAAATTTAAATTATAAAAAAATGCAAAAGAAAGCTCACAGTTATGAGGCAAAATGTGGAGAATGGGTTCAGTCTGAATGTATCATATTTATCTGATAGATATATGTATTTCAGGGATGGAATTGGTAACAATTTATTGTGCATATTGAATAATAATGAGTATAACATTATGACAGTAGAGAGGACAACTCAAATAAAATGGAAGATAAAATTAGAACGAAATGTTTCCTGAGAATGGTAGAACCAAGCCTTATTTTGTAGGTGAAGTATGGGTTGTTGTGCTCCTTTTTTATAAAAAGAACTAGTAGCAAATACTTGAAGAAAATTGCATTTGTTTTGAGAAGCAATGCAAATTAATTCATTTGACTTTTCCATTTTTAATAAGCAAAAAGGAAAAACAATTAGTCGAGGTAACCAGTGAAGGGAAAGATTGCATAAAAATAAAGATGTCAATTGTGTATGCTCCTATCAGCAGTTACTCTTGTAGTAATGAATTGATTATGTTCATATCAGCAGTCAAATTTGAAGAACGCTTGAATTTCAGGAAGGCATCAGAGAAAAGACAAGAAAAAAGAAAATTGAAAGAAGGTGTAAAATATGACAGGAAAACTTTTTGGGATGGGAAGGCTCTAGAGTAAGCATGAGCTTGTAAAGTTTAATTCATTCTGTTGTTTAAATCAAGAAAATAGCTTACTTTTTTAAAATCCTGAGTCCTTAAGAACAGGATCTGAGTTGCTAAATCAGTAGGTGAAGGGAAGTTCTACATTCCTAGACAAGCAAAGCTTCTGAATTCACATCTCAACCTGAATTTACAACAGCACGAGTGAGCAATAGGTGCAAGTGGTAGGAGCGATGGATAACCAATGTGATTTTTGTACCACATTACTGTAATATTAGCTGTAATGCTTTCGGAAAACAAAGACTTGATTTCCTTCAAAAATAATAATAAATTCACCAGCTAATTTTCTGCTTTAAAAGATGTAACTTTTTAAAAGACTTGAATAACAGTTCAGTACTAATTTATGCTACAGAGAATGACAAACTTTTTTTTTTTTTTTTTTTTTTTTTTTTTTTTTTTTTTTTTTTTTTTGAGACCGAGTCTGGCTCTGTCGCCCAGGCTGGAGTGCAGTGGCCGGATCTCAGCTCACTGCAAGCTCCGCCTCCCAGGTTCACGCCATTGTCCTGCCTCAGCCTCCCGAGTAGCTGGGACTACAGGCGCCCGCCACCTCGCCCGGCTAGTTTTTTTGTATTTTTAGTAGAGACGGGGTTTCACGGTGTTAGCCAGGATGGTCTCTATTTCATGACCTCGTGATCCGCCCGTCTCGGCTTCCCAAAGTGCTGGGATTACAGGCTTGAGCCACCGCGCCCGGCCTATGATAAACTTTTTTAAGCACATGAAGCAGATTTAAAACAGACATTAACTCTATCGTAATTGTGATCACTCTTTTTAGTTCTCATTTTGTTTACTTTGGTGCCTTTGTACATAAGACTTGGCCTACTCTGTCACTCTTTCTTTTCCCCCCACACATTTCTCCCAGCATTATTCTTTTCTGCTCTCTCCCACTTCTAGGTTCACTCCACAATCTATCAATTTTTAGCAGCAATTCTTAACCATCAGTCATGGGCGCTTTAGCCCCTAGTTCTATTCCTTCAAGATAAGTATTATATTCTTAATCCCAAGGAAAACATCTTACAAGACATCATCAGATGGTGAGTGTATTTGTTTTATGCTATACATTAACTTCCCCTGTGTGAAAGACTGTACTAGGTGATTGTATTGGCCTCTAGGAGAGAATAAACAACTTTCTTATGTAGAGTTAAATGGTATTAGAGGAAGATAAAACACAGATTTAACTAATACTTAAAGAACAATCATCATCTCTTAGGTTTACATTTTTCAAGTTAATCAGTCCTAAATCTTGAGACCTCCAGAGACGTGACGCCTGTATTAATTTTTTCCCATTAACTTCTTCCTATTTTAGTCCCTTCTCTGCCCAGCATAGGTTCGATGGTCGTTACTTCAGACACTCTCTTGACAATATTCTCAACTTCCTTTTTGTGGTTTCTGGCTTCTTCCATTCAGTGAATCATCCTAAAACTCCACCCCAACAAGGACCATACTTTATCTCCCCATAAAGATAGAAGCCATCAGACCAATTTCTCTCTGAGCGTAGACATATCTCCATCTATCTGGGTTTAAAGCCCTGCTATTCCCAAAAGCAGTATCACTCCTCTGTGGCTGATCCTCTTCTCTGTCTCATTGCATCCTATCTGTTTAAGACCTCATTCCCTCACACATTCCTTCTTTTTCCTATAACTTCCACTTCTCCCTCTTTAAAGGAAAGAGTGCACCAACAAAGTTTGGTATGGGTTGAATTGTGTCCCAGCCAAAATCATATACTGAAACCCTAACTCTCAGTATCTTAGAATGTGACCGGATTTGGAGATGGGTATCTTTAAAGAGGTAATTAAGGTGAAATGAGGTCATTAGGGTGGGCACTAATGAAATATATCTGCTCTCTTTATCATTCAAGGAAATTAGGACACAGACACACACAGAGGGAAGACCATGTGAAGACAAAGGGAGAAGATGATCACCTGCAAGCCAAGGAGAGAGGTCTCAAATGAAACAACCTTGCCAATAATCTAACCTTGGACTTCTAGCCTCCAGAACTGTGATAAAACAGATTTCTATTGTGTAAGCTGAGTCTGTGGTTCTTTGTATGGAAGCTCTTACAAACTAATACGGAGTTCATCAGCCCTTATAGAAAGTCTTTTTCGTCTTCAGAAATTATTCCATCTTTTGAACCTACATGCCTCTTTTTTTTAATCACACAATTTATTTCTTAAAGAGTCACAATTCTTGACTTGTGCGTAATTCTACACGTTTTCTCCACTTTTAATCAATCACTCGGCTCATAGTCAACTTGGATTTTACCCTCATCAGTCTATTAAAAAACTTTTCTTTCTTATTTCCAAAGTTTGATCCTGTTGACCACTTCCTCATCCTGAAATACTTCCTTGTTTTGTTTTTATTTTTTAACTAGTACCATGCTCTCTTAGTGTTCTTCCTACCTCTTGGGTTATACAATCTCCAACTCTACTAGTCTATGTTTCTTCCATATTCTTTTACTTTGTGTTCAATCACTGACTCTTCCATTCTCACTTTGCTCTCCATGCACATGATTTGAAAGTTATATTTCGAGTTCAAGTTGCTGGGCTTCAGACTTTTATATAAAAACTAATAATCTAAATAAATAAATTTAAATCAGTGTGCATCCTCCCCTCCTGCTCTTCTTCCTGTGTTCCTACCCTGATATGACATCACTTTCTGAGATGATAAACACTTATTCCTCATTTTCTCAAATGTCTCCCCATCAATTAATCATTTAGGTCTCTGTTATTTATCCTCTTTGATAATTCTATTTTTTATACTTCTCTCAATTTCTATTCCCATTCTTTTGGGTTAGGCCACCTTCATCTCTTACGTAACTTCACAACATGTTCTACTGACACCATTCTTTATAGAGAGACACTGTATCCATAGTAACTAGTTTGAAGCATAAGTCTGGCTTTAAAACCATCTTGCCAAAAATCCTTCAGTAGTTCTCCAAGGCACTCAAGATAAGGTCCAAATTATTGAGTATGGAATGAAAAACTCTTCCTGGATTTGCCTATGCCACTAAGCTGGCACTTCTCTTTCCCCAACCTTCATGGTCTATGCTCAAGGTGACTTTGTTTAATTCAATTTCAAGATGTAGTTATGTTCTCTGGTCTATGGTCCATTTAACATGGAATCATTTTGTTTAGAATCTCCTTCTCCCTATCCCTTCACTTAGCTGATTGCTACTCATCTTTCAAGTCATAAATTATATATCATCATTCTTTGCCACTTTCCATAGCCATTGAAGACTGAGTTCATTTCCCTTTCTATGCAATTCCATGGATTTTTGTGTCAACATATTTAAGTATTTAGACAAGTAATTATTTTCATTAGGATGTGATCATTTATTAGTTGTCTCTCAGTTTCCACCAGTCTCTAGAATGATTAAGGTATATAATAAATATTTGTTAGATTTAATAATAAACAAATGTTTAGGTTTTGCATCAGAGGATTTTTTAACAAAACTATTTGACTTTTTTCTGACTTTCATCTATTGTTCAACATTTCACTTAATATGTTCCACCTAGCATAGTGCTTGGCACATTATAAATTTTCAAGGACAATATGAGCTTGATAAAACAAGCCTTTACAAATATAGCTAGTTAGATATTAGTTCCCTTATTTTCTGTTATTTTATTATAATAATGATGTATGTTGTTAGGAAATAATTGTGAAAATATTTCATGGGAACATAATAAAAGACTTGAGAATGGGCAGCAGTATTCCTTAAACTCTATATTCTGTGACACTCCTTTTCAGTTATTTTTATCTTCAACCCAGAACACTATGTAGATAAGCATAAATATTTCAATCCTATGTCAGTTGTTTTCTGGTATCCCTTCATACCATATTATATTTCACATTCTTGAAACCATCAGTAACCGTTACTTTGAGAGCACAATTACAGCTTTGCTGAATTTTCTCTTTTCACCTTATTTTAAAATGATTTCAGATAAACAGAAAAGTTAGAAAAATAGCGCAAAGATTTGTAATATTCCTTTCACTCAGATTCCCTAAATGTTTACATTTTAATATGTTTGCGCTAGAATTCTTTAGCTCATATTTACATTCATACTATGTATGTATATAATAGAAAGTAACTTTTATACACACTATTCATATTATTTTTTGAACCATTTGAAAGTGAATTTCAGATATAATCCCCTTTTAGCCCTAAATTCCTCAGCGTGTGCTATACAATCCACACCAAATTATCAAAATTGGGGTATTAACAATGAATAAGTATCATAATCAAAGCTATAGACCTTACACAAATTTTGTCAATAAACTCACTATCACCCTTCTAACATACAAATTAATATTTATCTGTATCTCTATATATCATACCTTGCCTTTAGTTGTTATGTCTTTTTAGTCTTCGTTCATCTGAAACTGTGTTTTTTCAAATTCAGTCTTGATATTTATTAGCTCATGAGTGATTGCATGTTAGCATTTTAAATCTTGGTCATTTCAGAGAGTTTATGTCTTCTAGACTGTATATCCCTAGTACTACATCTTTTCCTAAGTGCAGTAATATTATAGATTCATGGGCTTTTATTCTGAGGTATTTAATTTGTACTCTCGAGCAGATGCTACTGTCAGCAGCTACAGGGGGTATTTTTAATTTTAATGCTTTTTCTCAGGAGGTACTATGCTATGGCTTATTGCAAAGTTTGGACTCCAAGAATTAAGTGAATTTTTCAGAAGCTGAGAGGAGTTTAAAATGCCAGAGTGTGGAATTCCCCTCCTGCAGAAATACATGTAACACAGACAGAGCACTTCCGGTTAAAAGGAAAAGCACTGCGCTTCCTTTACAAAGCCGGGCACTAACATTTTTTTTCCCCCTGAACCACGGGCAAGGAGTTTTGTTCCCACAGAAATCGGATCGTTTAAAAATGGTCATTGAGCCTGGATTTAGGGCACATTCAGTTTTATTTTGTTTCTTATGTATTTGCTCAAAAAACCTGTTCTAGGGTCCCTCCTGCAGCAGGGCAGGAAACTCGGTGAATTCACGTTAAAAAGAACGCATGTTGGTTAATGGCTATCCTCAACTGTTCATGAAAGAAAATTGGGATGTTCCCAAGTGAGAATTAGCTGAAGTCTTCTTCAAAAATTATCAGATCTATGAAGTCCTGAGTTTAAGAAAAATATAGATACATTAAAAAGATATGTGATAGGTAGGTAGGTAGATACATACATACATACGTAGGCTCTGTACTGGAAGGATCCTATTACTCTGAGGATTCCATTGGTCAAAATGTAAGAAATCTCAGAAGTGATCCTTTGAAACGGGATATGCTTTATGAGGCTTATCTTTGCATGTTCCCTATTTTTTACATAAGGCCTCACAGCCTTTTCTCTAAAAATCAATAATAAAAGTATTCCATATTGGCCTAAATAAGAATAAAATGTCTGTTTTTGTTTGTTTGTTTGTTTTGAGATGGAGTCTCGCTATGTCGCTGAGGCTGGAGTGCAGAGATGTGATCTCGGCTCACTACAAGCTCCGCCTCCTGGGTTGGTTCAGGCCATTCTCCTACCTCAGCCTCCCTAGTAGCTGGGACTACAGGTGCCCGCCACCATGCCCAGCTAATTTTTTTTTTTTTTTTGTATTTTTAGTAGATACAGGGTTTCACCGTATTAACCAGGATGGAATCAATCTCCTGATCTTGTGATCTACCCGCCTTGGCCTCCCAAAGTGCTGGGATTACAGGCATGAGCCACCACACCTGGCCTAAAATGTGTTTTTATATTTTGAGATTATACAGACTTTGATCTCTAATGTAATTATAGACTGCAGCTGGCCTGGCTTTTGGAGCTCATGGGCATCTGCTCTTATGCTATTAATCTGACTTGCCAAAAAATGAGATCAGGTATAAATAACAGGGCTCATCCTAGCGTTATGATGCTTTACCCAAAGAGATTCCTAAGGATAATGCAAGTTCTCTGGCAGAACCTCAAATTTACGTATCTGAAGGCAGATACATAAATAGATGTCCCCTTACAAAAATCAAAACTCTGTGGCACTCTTGAGATGGTGCCTACAGAAGAGCTGTGGGGACCAGGGACTCCGTGCAGTCTCAGCAAGAGAAAGCTTGATGCCCTGGAGAATACTGTGAACCTTCTCTAATGATGCTGAAGAGTGACTGACCCCCAAAGCTCCTCTGAAGGCCACAAGCTGGGCTCCATAGAGTACCCCATTCAAGTGTGACAATGAGTATCCACAGAGAGTTCATTCAATCATTTTTCACAAGTAAGCCAGGATTGGGTTGTCAGAATTGGGCAAATAGATGCAATTCTCTCGCTAGGTTCTCTTTAGAAGAATGGGAAAAGATAGGTCTACTTAGATCAAAGAACATGCCAGCCAATGATTTTGTTTGTTTTGTTTTGTTTTTCTCTTCCAAAAATTAAAAGAGGAAATAAAAACATCAAAAACAGCACATATATTTATAGGAGCTTGTGAATCTTAGACATATGTCAAAACTTTCCTTTTTAGTCAGGCTAATAAATTTAGCTACTACAACACACCCCAAAAATTTCAGTAGCTTAACAAAACAGAGGTTTACTTATCACTGTCATCAAACCTCAGTGAAGGCCAGGTGCAGTAATTCAGGCCTGCAATCCCAACACTTTGGGAGGCTGAGGTGGAGCGATCACTAGAGCCCAGCATGTCAAGACCAACCTGGGCAATTTAGGAAGACTCTCATCTCTACACAAGAAAAAATTTTGGTACTTATTGTTACATTTAAATACACTAAATCCAAATAAAAAATTATGAATGCATAAAACCTGTTTTCCACATTTCCTTAATTGAAATTTCTGACTTCTGATTGATGTGAATAAGCTTTCTAAAAGTAAATCTCAGGATAGTGTTCAACTAATAATGTCCTCAAAACAGTTATATTGTTTTCTTTCACTATATGTTGGCTTTGTCAGTCTTATAAATATTTGTTTCTTCTAACTTTTCAGCATGGACAAAATAAACAGCATCAAGCTTCTCATGACTTCAAAAATTCATTCCTTTTAAATAGATATGTTCATAACAAAGCCAGGACATTCACAGTTGGTAACAAACATAGCTGCCTTTAAAATCTTTAAAGAATTCAAAGACCTAGGGAACATAGGTGATATCTCAGAAAAATGTTTTACAAAACAAAGCAAGTCTTCAAATAAAAGAAATATATTTACTTAGCTATAAGCATTTTGGAAAAACACAACACACATCCAAGATAAATACCATAAGGTACAGCAGCAACAGATTCCAGATTCTGAGAGGAAAGGATATGAATATAGAATGATAATTGGAGTCTAAAGTAATCAACAAGGCAACAACAAAAAATGCTATATAATTGTATAACTATTTGCATATATGAGCAATCAAAACTACAAAGAACAGTGGGTTTTTTGCAAAGTCCTTGAGAGTTTAGTCTACAAAGTAAATTTTAAATCTGATTTTTCTTTTTTATTTTGGTTTGGAAAGGTCTCAGTGTGAAATACTTTATAAATGACACCTAATTAAGACTTAAATTTCCTCTATCGGAATGACAAATAAGGTTTCCTTTTCAAAACAGTCTTGAAGTAAGTTGTATCTTGTTGCTGCAGAGATTTCACTGGACAAATTAAATATACAGTATACATAAGGGCACAGAGAGAGAATGCCCAGTTCTGTTTTTGGGAGCACTTGCTTGTGCTTTTATAAGAAAGAACAATTAAGTAGATTTTGAATCTATCTTGTAAAGACGGTGGAAAGCATCCCAAGCAAAGGAGACTATAGGTCTTAGGGTATAAATCTTTGAAGTTCTTAGTTATGAGGAAATCATGGAGACTACAGCTTGTTGGAGCACTGAGATGGAGACGTTGTAGTGAGAATGTGGACTGGAGCTATCTGCATTCATCTGGCCTAAAGACCACCATGCTTGCTGCACCTGCTGTCTTACAAGTAAGTGCTCAGTTACAGAAACTTCTCAAGACAAGGGAGGCATGACATTTGCAATACCCCCTTGGGCATAGTCACTAAAATTGGTTTCTTTTATCTACAGGGATCCAGGCTGTAAATTCTAGTCAGTGTTCCCCACTTCCTGAGCCTTCATGGCTCTCTGACCTTGACTTGGTCCTGCTCTCTGCTCCAGCAGGCTTTGTCAGGGCTAAGGCAAGTATTTCCCTTATTATGTGAACCCAGAAGAAGAGGACTAAAGCTGACGTGACTTCTCTCCAATCTCTTTCTCACAAAAACACACGGACACATACACCCACATCCACACGTATATATCTGGAATGTACAAGAGTTGAGTTAAAGCATTACTGTTTTACCTGCATATTATTGTTAATGCTGGAAATATACAGGTATTTGCCTTTAGCTTTTAGTGTTATGTGTGGGAAGGATGAATGCTAGGGTGCGGTTTAATTCTACCAGCAGCTTTTGTTAGATGGAACATCAGAAGACTTACTTATTGTAAAAGGTATTTGTCCTTATTCAGTCTCTCAAAGCTCAGAAGGTCAGCAACTCCAAAGGACATTGTTCTGTGTTGAATATAATGAAATGCATGCTTTGTGCTCTGTGACAATAATGGGGAATATTCTTAAATTTGACTGGTTGATGGGGCATGAAATTCAATTACTGTTCATTCAAGTATTGTTTGAGCTATACAAGTTTGTTCTTTTGTAAAATTTAACAAATGAAAGGGAAATAGAGTGTCTTCCAGTTGAAAGATATAATTGACACTGTTATTCTGTAATTATAATTACCCTTATAATCCATGACCTTTTGAAGTCTGGTTTCCAAAAAAGAAATTAAACAAAAGAAGATAACAGAGAAAACTTGAATAATTTGACTAGATCACTTGCATCAATGCAGCAAGTTTTCAACTTAAAATTTTATAGCAATTATTTTAATATAAATAAGTTGGGAACACATTTTGTCATGAGATCAAATCTCATTTAAATTATTCCATCAGAGATAGAGTATCTCTTCTGAAATATTGATATCAAATGATAAATCATTTTCTCTTGAACCAGAATTTGCCTTCTCATTAGTTTCTGTGATACCCAAATAACTTCATTCTTTCTACAAAGATGAAAATATCGGGTCAACTTTTCTTTCAAACTTTCCATTTCCACATGATCGATTATAGTTATTTTGGGGAATAACTATAATTTTCTTATCATCTTAGAAAGCTAGAGTAAATTATTGGCTTTTATGAAAGGATTGCAATTCTATTTTTATAAGCCTTGAATTGCTACATATATTTAAAATGCTGGTGCTTAATTTAGGTTTCTCTTTGGTTAGAATGTAAAGCATGAGCATCGTTTACTATAACTTTGTAGACTGTATTTGTCAATGGCCATTTGCTTTTACTTAGAAATTTTGCTGATTTCAAGCACCATGACTACAGATGAGCAATATAATCTTCCTAACAACATTATCACTGAATAGGTGTGGTCAACAGCAAATAATTTCAATTTGGTTTTTACATTCAAATGTTATTTTAAAAAATTTAAAAAACAATTTTGAAGCTGAGAATAAATATTAGAAAGTTAAAGTAAGAATAATAAATCTTGCAAGTTCTATTTCTTATCTAAATTTATCTAGCTTAACCTATGCTATGATGTCAGATTTTGGTTAAAACATACTTCTTTTCTGAAGTGTGTTCAAATCATTTGTCTATTTTTCATTTATTGGGCTTTATATTGTCTTAATATTAGATTATAAGAATATTTCTATGTTCTACATACAAATCCTTCGTTAGATATATGGTCTGCAAATATGCTCTCCCAGTCTGGGCTTGCCTTTTTATGTTCTCACCAGTGCCTAACAAAATCAAAAGTTTTAAATTTTGATGAAGTTCAATTAATTCATTTTCTCCTTTGCAGCTTTGACTCTTGTGTGTCATCTAGGAATCATAGCTTAACATACAGTCATAAAGATGCTTTCTTCTTTTTTCATTTAGAAATCTTGGATTTTTTGTTCTTACATTTAGGTATATAGTTTACTTTTTATAGATTACAATTATTTTTGTATATATTTCAAGACAAAAGTTGAGGTTCACTTTGTGAATATGGATATCAAGTTATTTTAACATAGCTTTTAAAAAAAGTTTCTTCATTGAATTATCTAAGCAATTTTATTGACAATCGATTGACCACTATATATGATCATTTATTTCTGTACTCATTTCTGTACATTTGTTTTATTAATCAATTATCTATTCTTATATAAACACATAGTTTAATTAACAGAGCCATTTAGGAAGGTAATCAGATAGTGTAATGATTCTTTTATGTCAACATTTCCTTGGCTATTACAAATTTGTTAAATTTTTTTACAAATTCCTCGTTGATTTTACAAATAGGATGTCAATTTTTACAAGACAGTGTTCTAGGGTTTTCATTGGAATCGAGTTAAATATATAATTTGGGGATAATTAAATGTTTTGGAATCTAAGAACATGATATTGCTCTCAATTTAGATCTTCTTTAACTTGCTTCAGCAAAATTTTATAGTCTGTGTAAAGAACTTGTACATATTCTGTTACATTTGTTTCTGAAGAGTCGATAATTTATACTATTGAAAAGGCTATTGTTTCTCAATTTTAATTTCTGGTTATATATTCTTAATACATACAAATATAATTTATTTTTATGCATAAATAGTACATCCTGCCACTATGTAGCTTCTTCATCGATCTCTCAGGCTATTCTCTGCTCACAATTATATCATGTACACAAATAGACATGAATGCATTTTATTTCTTTTTATTTCTCACTTTTTTGCAAAGGCTAGGGAATTGAGAGCAATATTGAGAAGAAGTGGTAAGATTGAACATCCATGTTCTGGTAAGATAAAACATTGCTCCCAAAGATGTCCACAGTCTAATCCCTAAATCCTGTGAACAACATGCGTTATATTCAAAAGAGACTTTGCAGGTATGATCAAGTTAAGGATTCTGAGACAGGAGATTTATCCTGGATTATCCAAGTGGACCTGATTTAATCATAAGGCTCCTTATGAGAGAGACACAGGAGATCAGAGAAGCAGGAGGTGTTATGCTGCTCTTTGAAAAAAAGGCAACAGAATAGGTTCTCCCCAAGAGCCTTTAGAAGGAGCACCACCCCCAGACCCATTTTAGACTTCTGATTTCCTGGTCTGTGAAATAATGGATTTGCATTGTTTTTGACACCAAATTTGTGGTAATGTATTGTAGAAGTGATATGTTACAATACTCTTGCATTCTTTCCTAAGTAGAAAGCATTTATTTTTGACCATTAAGCAAAATGGTAGCTGTAGATATGTTTATAATTTACTTTTAGCAGATGGCAAATATTCTCTTCTTTTCCTAGCTTCTGGGAGTTATTAACATGAATTTGCATTAAATTTTGTCAAATAGTATTTTTTCCTACTGAGATGATCATGTGGATTTTATTAATTTAGTGAATTACATTGATTTTCAAAGTTAAACTGACTGCATTTTAGGATAAAATTCACTTGTCCATGGTGTATTACCCTTCTGATATTTTGCTGTATGTAAATTGTTAAGTATATTTATAATAATGTCGGCATCTCTGTTCATGTTTGATCTTGGTCTGTTGCTTACTTTTTTTCCAATATCTTTGTCTAGTGTATGTCTGAGTAATTTTGGCCTCATAAAATCAGTTAGCGTTCATTCTTTCTTTTACTTTCTGAGAAAGGTATATAACACTGGCATTATTTCATTCTCGCATGTTTGTTAGAGTTCATGGGTGAAACCATTAGAGCTTAGAATTTTCTTACAATACAATTTCTTTATTAGACATAGGACTATGCAGATACTCTATGCGTTTTGAAGTAAATTTTGGTACCTTAGTAATTTTTTTTGAGTCAGGATCTCACTCTGTTGCCCAGGCTAGAGTGCAGTGGCACAATCAGCTCACTCACTGCAGCCTCAAACTCCTGGACTCAAGTGATCTTTCTGCTTTACCGTCCTGAGTAGCTGGGATTATAGGCATGTGCCACCACGCTTGATGAATTTCTGTTTTTTTAGAGACAGTGTCACAGGATTGTTATAATGTCACTTTTCCAGCTCAAAACCTCTGTGACCAGTGGCACCTTTGCCTGAGTTTTGCTCAGGCCTGCTGGGCTCGTTCTGCCCACTTGGCCCAGTAGGCTGCACTCAGCTTGTGCTACCAGCCCAGATCCCATGCCTGTCAAGGGTGAGCCAGGTGCAGAGCCCTAAGGGGTGTGAGAGCGAGCACAGTCTAGCCACTGTGCGCAGCCAGGTGTGCCAGCTGCAGTGGGGCAGGCAGCTCCAGGTGCTGGCATAGGCACCAGTTCC
This sequence comes from Rhinopithecus roxellana, assembly GCF_007565055.1. Classification (NCBI taxonomy): domain Eukaryota; kingdom Metazoa; phylum Chordata; class Mammalia; order Primates; family Cercopithecidae; genus Rhinopithecus; species Rhinopithecus roxellana. The sequence continues at coordinate 64,751,297 of NC_044569.1, read as the reverse complement.
TTGTGAGGTTCTGGCTGGACCAGGTGTACTGCAAGCAGTGTACACTGTGGGCACTGGGGAATGGAGTGATGCCTGGAAGTTGGGAGATTCCAGAAACTGCAGGGCTCCAAAGAAGGTGTCACAGCCCTAGCCGAGGGAGCTCCTAGGTCTGGACACCCCAAAGGGCTGCGGCTCTTCTCTCTATTCTCTTATTTCCTTCTCTATTATCTTCTTGTCAGTGCCCACAATGTGGTGAGTGGGGTGGGCATTTCAGCCGTTTTTGCTACAGCTCTTTCAGTCTCACCATTTGGTAGGTCCTGAGTTCTTGTCCCGAATCCAGGAAGAATGAGGTACGTGAACAACTGGAGGATGAGCAAGGTGGAGAGGAGCTTTATTGTGAAACAGAACAGCTCTCAGGAAACCCGGAGTGGATCTCCTATCCAAAGGCAGATCAGAGGGAAGAGTGTCCAGCTCTCAGCAAAGAGGAGACCCTGACTGAGTAGCTCCTTTCCATAGGCAGGTCGTCTCAGTGAGTCGAGGAGACCTGAAGTGAGTAGCTCCTTCCCACAGCTGGTAGTGCAAAGTCTGTGTGAGTCTGGCTGAGTCCAGCACTTTTTATGAGCTCAGAAAGGAGCAAGTGCATGCTGATTGACTGGTCCATAGGCAGGTCCGGAAAAAGCACCTTAAGTTCTCACTCCAGCTGTGAACTCTACCCAGAACTGGCAGCCAGGACCCCAGCCATCAGGCCACCCCTGGCTTGAAGTTGGGGTTTCACTGGGGACCTTCCCCTTTCTGCCCAGGAACTGCCTCCCAATATCAACATACCATCCATGGAATCCAGGTTGTTCGCACTGATGGCACCTACAGGCCCTCGCCAAGCTGCCTCCACAACCAGACTACATCCCACACTCCTCAGTACCCAAAGTTTGGAGGGGATGAAACAGTGGTGGGGGCTGGTGTATCAGCAATGCCACAAGCATGCACACACCCAGCCAGGTTGTGACAATGCCTGGGCTCAACCACAATTTTGCTCTGAAATTGGAGTGAGTGCCAGGCAGAAGTGGGGAGAAGGTAGGGAGCAGCAGCAGGCACTTCTGAGCTTATGGGGGTAGGGGGCCTTCCCAGACCCCCAAGAGTGCAGGGATGCCCAGGTCTGGAGCTGCAGCTGGGTGAGTACAGCTGCATCCAGGACCGCAGGGCTCCTGCCACACCAACTTGGTAGGGGGCAGGGCTCCCACCTGTCCCCAGCTCCTTCTGGCTCCATAGGACACAAAGCCCCAGCCATGCCTCCCCCACTGCAGCTGGCATCACCACAGCAGCTGATCCAGACGGGCTGCCACCACCATCAACAGGGTTTCACTATGTTGCCCTAGCTGGTCTGAAACTCCTGGGCTCAAGTGTTCCTCCTGCCATGGCCTTTCAGAGTGTTAGGATTACAGGTGTAATCCACTACACCTGCTTGAAAACAATTTTTATGTTTCAAAAAAGCTTTTCATCTTATCTAAGTTGTCAAATTTACTGTCATAATTTTACATGACATTTTCTTACCATTCCTTTCATATCTATGAAATCTATAATTTCTCCATTTTTCCTGTTTTTGAAATTTGCATTTTTTTTTTATTTTTATCTTTATCCCAGTCTAGCCACAGGTTTATTAATTTTATTGAGTTTTTCAAATAATCAGCCACTGGCTTCATGGATTTTCTCTACTGTTCTGTGTTTTCTATTTCATTGATTTCTACTTTTTTCCTGATTATTTATTTCCTTTGACTTTCTTTGAGTTAAATTTGATCTTTATTTTAGCTTCTTTAGACTTTAATATTGGACTCATTTCTGCTTAGGTTAAAAAAACTGCAAGTATTTTATTATTATTTTTACTTTAACAGTCAATTTTTTTAAAAGCAAGAGGAAAATGAGAAAATCATTTAATTTTTAGATGCATACTATTCTCAGTGTTCCTAATTCCATGTGTAAATCTAAACTTTTATCTGATATTAATTTGCTTCTGCCTAAACACTTGTAAAATTCAGCTTTTGTTTAAACCTTTTGTTAAAGTCTATAAAGTCTATTTCCTCTTCGTTTTGATAGAGATTTTTGTGAAATATAGAATTGTAAGTTGACAACTGTTTTTCTTCTGCACTTTAAAGATGGTGTTGCCATACATTCATATTTTGAGACATCATTGTCATTATTTTTCTTCTGTATAAAATGTGTCTTAATTTTCCTCTTGTTACTTTCAAGATATTTTCTTTATCATTAGTTTCAGCACATTGATGATGTGCCTTGTGTTTTATTCATGTATGTGTGTTTGGGTATTCTTGCTAGGGGGTCATAAACTTATTGTGTGAATTTATTGTATTCAGTTATTTCTTCAAATATTTTATCTGTTGTACCATATCCTCTTATTATTTGAATCCAATCACACTTGCTAAAGAACACTTAAAGTACTCCCACAATTCACTGAGACTCATCATTTTTTAGTCTTTTATTCCTCCCTGTGGTTCATTTACTCAATTTCACTGATGTTTTTTCCTTTGGCTTCTGTTTTGCTGTTATTCTAGTCAATAAAAATTTTATTTTATATATTGCACTTTTGCTTCCAAAAATTTCAGTTGATCCATATAGCTTTCATTTTTCTACTCATTGTTACAGGATCACTAGGGTGTTGATTTTTCTAGCTGGAAATCTCTGTGGCCACAGTGCCTTTGCCTGAGTTCTTGTCCTGTGTCCAGGAAGAATGAGGTACACAGACAAGTGAAGGGTGAAGAAGAGTTTTACTTAGTGTTAGAACTGCTCAGAGGAGTCGGTAGCTCCTCACTGTAGGGAGGTCCTCTCCTTGAGTGTTCAGTTCTCAGCAGGGAGGAGGCCCTGGAGAGGGTGGCTACTCTCTACAGGCAAGTACTTCAGATGTCGTTGCAGGTCTCTGAAGCTCTCCACTGCAGCTGCTGCTCTCAGCAGAGAGGGTACTACTGTCTGCAGCTAGACATTCCATCTCCTTCAGCTATCAGGGGAGAGGGTACTCCATCAGTCTGTCTATCCTCTGCCCTGCTCTGGCTGAGCCCAGGGCCTTTATACACCTCAGAAGGGAGGAATTGTGTGCAGATTGGTCCATGGGCAGCCATGGGTGCGTTGGGAAGAGGCACCACAAGTTCCCACTCCAGTCCTTGGGACTGGAAGCCCAGCCCCAGCCTTAAAGCCCTCCCTGGCTTAAGGCTGGGACCTTACTGGGGACTCCACTCCCTTCTGCCCAGGACTCTGTCTGCCGCCCATTGCCGTTCATGGCCCCAAGGTTTATCCCCAACCTCACTCCAAGATCGGAGAGGACACTGGGAATGGAGAGAGGCCAGGCAGTAGGAGCAGACGCGTGAGGCTGCAGGGACAGCAGGGGCCTTCCTGGGGTGTCTGAAGGTGCAGGCTGCAGAGATGCTAGGGTCCTGCCCCTGGAAGGGCAGCTGAAGCTCCACCCAGTAGCTCCTACCCTGCCACCTTGGAAGAGGCAGGGCTCCCGCTTGTCCCCAGCTCCTGCCTGCTTCCTGGAGCAAGAGGCCCAGGTCTGCAGCTGAGGGTGTCATGGCTGCAACTGCACCCAGGAAGGCAGATCCTGCCTGTTCCCAGTTTCCGCAAGAGCACAGGGAGGCTCAGATCCACAGCTGTAATTTGGGCGGCTGTGGCCCCACTCAAGAAGGCGGGGCTGCTGCTTGCTGCACAGAGCAGAAGGCCTGGGTCTGCAGCTGCGGTTTGGGCAGCTGTAGTGTCAGGGGAGTTCCTGTCCCAACTCAGAAGGGGCAGGGCTCCCAGTGGCTTCATGGAGTGTGCAGCCCTAGCTGCACTTCCCTGTTTCATGATGGCAGCAGCCACTGCCATCATCATCATTCACTCTTTTCTGAAAATACTTGAATAACTTAAATAGTTCCCTTAACATATACATATGCATATCTTTCATTTCTGGGTCTATTTCTATGGGCCTGTTTTTCTTTCAGCGTTGGGGTGTGTGTGTGTGTGTGTGTGTGTATAAACATATTATATAAAATATATATTATATATAATTATTATGTGTTATAAAATATATATTATATATAAAATATAATATATACTGTAATATATATTATATATATATATTTTGAGACGGAATCTCACTCTTTTGCCCTGACTGTAGAGCAGTGGCGTGATCTCAGCTCATTGCAACCTCCGCCTCACAGGTTCAAGCAATTCTCCTGCCTCAGCCTCCTGAGTAGCTGTGACTACAGGCGTGCCAGCACACCCAGCTAATTTTTGTATTTTTAGTAGAGATGGGGGTGTCACCATATTGGTCAGGCTGGTCTCAAACTCTTGACCTTGTGATCCACCCACCTCGGCCTCCCAAAGTGCTGGTATTACAGGCATGAGCCACTATGCCCAGCCCGGGTTATATTTTTCTGTTTCCTAGGATGTCCAGTAATAATTGGGTCCAAGATATTCTGAATATTACATTTTTGTTTTCTTTACAGAGTGTCTGGTTTTGTTTTTTCAGGTCATTAATCTACTTGTGTATTATTTTGATGCCTTTGGGATCTGTTTTTAAAACTTTGGTAGGGCAGGTTTAGAGTAGCTATCATTCTAAGTATAATCAACACTATAACTAAATACTAAATGATTACTATGTATTCTCCAATACAGACCTCAAATATTTCTCTACGCTGTGTGAGTTCTTTGTCTATCCTGGTGCAGTTTCAAGTTATGTATGTATGGCCTAATATTGCTGGAGAATTTATACAGATTTCTTGATTTTTTTCTACTGAGCTGTTAACTCTATTGTGAGACTCCTTGTCAAGATTTCTAGCTACCTTAGCTTCCCCAAACACTGATTTCCTTCTCTTTTATTTAGTGAAGCTTCTGAGCAATGTTTAAGCACTTTCTTCCTAGGCCTGCAATTCAGATCACCTCTAAGCAGGAAACCAAGCAAATCATAGGCTCACATTGCTACTATTTTCTCCACAGTAACAGTCTGCACTTCCTTTTGTTAAATATATATGTGGTTTCACATATTGTGTCTTTACTTTTATTTATTTATATGTACAAGATAAACAAAATATTTGATGATCTTTCATGGCCAAAAGAAGTATTCAGGGTTAGATTTATACATTAAAAATTTTTGAGAGTCATGTTATATTAGATTCCAATGGGATAAATCTGATTCTTTGACTTTCAGAGAATGTAATTAGTTCAACTCTTCAAAAAGCAGTAAATGAGGCCGGTTGCGGTGGCTCACGCCTGTAATCCCAGCACTTTGGGAGGCTGAGGTGGGCAGATCACGAGGTCAGGAGTTCGAGACCAGTTTGGCCCATATGGTGAAACCCTGTGTCTACTAAAAACACAAAAATTAGCCGGGCGTGGTGGCACGCACCTGTCATCCCAGCTACTGTGGAGGTTGAGACAGAAGAATCACTTGAACTTGGGAGGCGGAGGTTGCAGTGAGCCGAGATCCTGCCACTGCACTCCAGCCTGGGCGACAGTGAGACTCCATCTCAAAAAAAAAAAAAAAAAAAAAAGAAAAAGAAAGGCATTTGTTTCTTTGTTTTTTTCCTTTCCTTTTTAAAATCTATATGTCTCCAAAGAATTATTAAATGTGAAATCCAATGGCAACATGTTAAAAATGACAATCATTGATAATCTTAAGTTTTCCTCATACCAGTGTCCACTGCTTCCTGGCTTTCATCCTGTGGAGCAGAGAGTAACAAAAACTGTCCTGAAATTATTCCCACACTAATAGTGCTGATGTAACACTGAGCATTGATATTGCCTCATCTTAGACTTGTCTTCTCATAGCATCCAATCTAAAGTGCCTACTCCTCACTATCCTGACCCCATCGTTCTCTGTCATGCCACCATGTTTGAATGCCTCAGGACACTCCAAAGTATTGGAAAGTACAAAATCAATTGCATTCTTGATCCGTTTATTGTCTGGACAGCCCCCTCTCACCTCCCCATGAGAGCTGTGATGTTCTCAAGCTTATTCACTTCTGTAGCTCCAGTTCCCAGGGAAGTGGTGATATATATTAAGCACTTAATAATAATCTGGAGTGAATCTATTATCTCTATTTGTTTTCCTAAATTCATTTACATCTCTGAACTGCTTCTGTAGGAACTGATAGGTTTCACTATGAAAACAGTGTCTCTAAAGCTGAGAAAAATGTCTCACATCTAATAGAAATTGTTGATACATATAGATTCCATCACAACGAAAATTCACCAATTTCAGAACTAATTGAATTGGTTCTGCTTAACGTCTCTCTTAATCACACATCAAAATCCTTTACAATCAAAATATATGAAGTACATTTGTTGTTAAAAAAAAAATGGAGTCTGTCAAATGAAACCGCTACGTCACTTTTAGTAGGAGAAATCATCCAGAAAAGAATGTTATTTCTAAATAGATTAAGATATTAAGTAATGAGTATTAATAACAGCTGGCAACTGGAGAGTGACTTGGTTTCGGAGAGAAAGATTTTAGTATCAGAGGAACCTTTCTGAAGAACTAGTTCCATTAGTTCTAAGCACATGACAAACTTTAGAGATTACACTTTTAAAGACGAGAATTCCAACTTTTTTGTAATTCAAATGCAGTTTTGGAAAATCTAAATAATATTTAAATATACTGTATACACCTTAAAATTTTTCCAGGACCCTATTTATGACATCCATTTTCTTAGGAGACCAGAAAATATATTTATTTTAAAAGTATAACAGCCAACTCCCAGCGCGAGCGACACAGAAGACCGGTGATTTCTACATTTTCAACTGAGGTACTGGGGTCATCTCACTAGGGAGTGCCGGACAATCGGTGCTGGTCAGCTGCTGCAGCCTGACCAGCGAGAGCTGAAGCAGGGCGAGGCATCGCCTCACCTGGAAGCGCAAGGGGGAAGGGGATCCGTTTTCCTAGCCAGGGGAACTGAGACACACAACACCTGGAAAATCGGGTAACTCCCACCCCAATACTGCGCTGTAAGCATACAGGCATTCCAGGAGAATATATCCCACACCTGGCCGGGAGGGTCCCACGCCCACGAAGCCTCCCTCACTGCTAACACAGCAGTCTGCCGCGATCTATCCGCAAGGCAGCAGCGAGGCTGGGGGAGGGGCGCCCGCCATTGCTGAGGCTTAAGTAGGTAAACAAAGCCGCTGGGAAGCTCGAACTGGGTGGAGCTCACAGCAGCTCAAGGAAGCCTGCCTGTCTCTGTAGTCTCCACCTCTGGGGACAGCGCACAGCTGAAGACCAACAGGGGAAGTAGCGGGAGCCGGTGCAGACGCGAACGACTCTGTCTGACAGCTTTGGGGAGAGCCGCGGATCTCCCAACGCGGAGGTTGAGATCTGAGAACGGACAGACTGCCTGCTCAGGTGTGTCCCTGACCCCTGAGTAGCCTAGCTGGGAGAAATCCCCCACTAGGGGCAGTCTGACACCCCACACCTCACAGGGTGGAGTACACCCCTGAGAGGACACTTCCAAAGGAAGAATCAGACAGGTACACTCGCTGTTCAGCAATATTCTATCTTCGGCAACCTCTGCTGCTGATACCCAGGCAAACAGGGTCTGGAGTGGACCTCAAGCAATCTCCAACAGACCAACAGAGAGTCCTTCTGACTGTCAGAAGGAAAACTATCAAACAGGAAGGACACCTATACCAAAACCCCATCAGTTCGTCACCACCATCAAAGACCAGAGACAGATAAAACCACAAAGATGGGGAAGAAGCAGGGCAGAAAAGCTGGAAATTCAAAAAATAAGAGCGCATCTCCCCCTGCAAAGGAGCGCAGCCCATCACCAGCAACGGATCAAAGCTGGTCAGAGAATGACTTGGACGAGAGGAGAGAAGAAGGCTTCAGTCCATCAAACTTATCAGAGCTAAAGGAGGAATTACGTACCCAGCGCAAAGAAACTAAAAATCTTGAAAAAAGAGTGGAAGAATTGACAGCTAGACTCATTAATGCAGAGAAGATCATAAACGAAATGACAGAGATGAAAACCATGACACGAGAAATACGTGACAAATGCACAAGCTTCAGTAACCGACTCGATCAACTGGAAGAAAGAGTATCAGCGATTGAAGATCAAATGAATGAAATGAAGCGAGAAGAGAAACCAAAAGAAAAAAGAAGAAAAAGAAATGAGCAAAGCCTGCAAGAAGTATGGGATTACGTAAAAAGACCAAATCTACGCCTGATTGGGGTGCCTGAAAGTGAGGGGGAAAATGGAACCAAGTTGGAAAACACTCTTCAGGATATCATCCAGGAGAACTTCCCCAACCTAGTAGGGCAGGCCAACATTCAAATTCAGGAAATACAGAGAACGCCACAAAGATACTCCTCCAGAAGAGCAACTCCAAGACACATAATTGCCAGATTCACCAAAGTTGAAATGAAGGAAAAAATCTTAAGGGCAGCCAGAGAGAAAGGTCGGGTCACCCACAAAGGGAAGCCCATCAGACTAACAGCAGATCTCTCGGCAGAAACTCTACAAGCCAGAAGAGAGTGGGGGCCAATATTCAACGTTCTTAAAGAAAAGAATTTTCAACCCAGAATTTCATATCCAGCCAAACTAAGTTTCATCAGTGAAGGAGAAATAAAATCCTTTACAGATAAGCAAATGCTTAGAGATTTTGTCACCACCAGGCCTGCCTTACAAGAGACCCTGAAGGAAGCCCTAAACATGGAAAGGAACAACCGGTACCAGCCATCGCAAAAACTTGGCAAAATGTAAAGACCATCGAGGCTAGGAAGAAACTGCATCAACTAACGAGCAAAATAACCAGTTAATATCATAATGGCAGGATCAAGTTCACACATAACAATATTAACCTTAAATGTTAATGGACTAAATGCTCCAATTAAAAGACACAGACTGGCAAACTGGATAAAGAGTCAAGACCCATCAGTCTGCTGTATTCAGGAGACCCATCTCACATGCAGAGACATACATAGGCTCAAAATAAAGGGATGGAGGAAGATCTACCAAGCAAATGGAGAACAAAAAAAAGCAGGGGTTGCAATCCTAGTCTCTGATAAAACAGACTTTAAACCATCAAAGATCAAAAGAGACAAAGAAGGCCATTACATAATGGTAAAGGGATCAATTCAACAGGAAGAGCTAACTCTCCTAAATATATATGCACCCAATACAGGAGCACCCAGATTCATAAAGCAAGTCCTTAGAGACTTACAAAGAGACTTAGACTCACATACAATAATAATGGGGGACTTCAACACTCCGCTGTCAACATTAGACAGATCAACGAGACAGAAAGTTAACAAGGATATCCAGGAATTGAACTCATCTCTGCACCAAGCGGACCTAATAGACATCTATAGAACTCTCCACCCCAAATCAACAGAATATACATTCTTCTCAGCACCACATCGCACTTATTCCAAAATTGACCACATAATTGGAAGTAAAGCACTCCTCAGCAAATGTAAAAGAACAGAAATTATAACAAACTGTCTCTCAGACCACAGTGCAATCAAACTAGAACTCAGGACTAAGAAACTCAATCAAAACCGCTCAACTACATGGAAACTGAACAACCTGCTCCTGAATGACTACTGGGTACATAACGAAATGAAAGCGGAAATAAAGATGTTCTTTGAAACCAATGAGAACAAAGATACAACATACCAGAATCTCTGGGACACATTTAAAGCAGTGTGTAGAGGGAAATTTATAGCACTAAATGCCCACAAGAGAAAGCAGGAAAGATCTAAAATTGACACTCTAACATCACAATTAAAAGAACTAGAGAGGCAAGAGCAATCACATTCAAAAGCTAGCAGAAGGCAAGAAATAACTAAGATCAGAGCAGAACTGAAGGAGATAGAGACACAAAAAACCCTCCAAAAAATCAATGAATCCAGGAGTTGGTTTTTTGAAAAGATCAACAAAATTGACAGACCGCTAGCAAGGCTAATAAAGAAAAAAAGAGAGAGGAATCAAATAGATGCAATAAAAAATGATAAAGGGGATATCACCACTGACCCCACAGAAATACAAACTACCATCAGAGAATACTATAAACGCCTCTACGCAAATCAACTAGAAAATCTAGAAGAAATGGATAATTTCCTGGACACTTACACTCTCCCAAGGCTAAACCAGGAAGAAGTTGAATCCCTGAATAGACCAATAGCAGGCTCTGAAATTGAGGCAACAATTAATAGCCTACCCACCAAAAAAAGTCCAGGACCAGATGGATTCACAGCTGAATTCTACCAGAGGTACAAGGAGGAGCTGGTACCATTCCTTCTGAAACTATTCCAATCAATAGAAAAAGAGGGAATCCTCCCTAACTCATTTTATGAGGCCAACATCATCCTGATACCAAAGCCTGGCAGAGACACAACAAAAAAAGAGAATTTTAGACCAATATCCCTGATGAACATTGATGCAAAAATCCTCAATAAAATACTGGCAAACCGGATTCAGCAGCACATCAAAAAGCTTATCCACCATGATCAAGTGGGCTTCATCCCTGGGATGCAAGGCTGGTTCAACATTCGCAAATCAATAAACGTAATCCAGCATATAAACAGAACCAAAGACAAGAACCACATGATTGTCTCAATAGATGCAGAAAAGGCTTTTGACAAAATTCAACAGCCCTTCATGCTAAAAACGCTCAATAAATTCGGTATTGATGGAACGTACCTCAAAATAATAAGAGCTATTTATGACAAACCCACAGCTAATATCATACTGAATGGGCAAAAACTGGAAAAATTCCCTTTGAAAACTGGCACAAGACAGGGATGCCCTCTCTCACCACTCCTATTCAACATAGTGTTGGAAGTTCTGGCTAGGGCAATCAGGCAAGAGAAAGAAATCAAGGGTATCCAGTTAGGAAAAGAAGAAGTCAAATTGTCCCTGTTTGCAGATGACATGATTGTATATTTAGAAAACCCCATCGTCTCAGCCCAAAATCTCCTTAAGCTGATAAGCAACTTCAGCAAAGTCTCAGGATACAAAATTAATGTGCAAAAATCACAAGCATTCTTATACACCAGCAACAGACAAGCAGAGAGCCAAATCAGGAATGAACTTCCATTCACAATTGCTTCAAAGAGAATAAAATACCTAGGAATCCAGCTTACAAGGGATGTAAAGGACCTCTTCAAGGAGAACTACAAACCACTGCTCAGTGAAATCAAAGAGGACACAAACAAATGGAAGAACATACCATGCTCATGGATAGGAAGAATCAATATCGTGAAAATGGCCATACTCCCCAAGGTTATTTATAGATTCAATGCCATCCCCATCAAGCTACCAATGACTTTCTTCACAGAATTGGAAAAAACTGCTTTAAAGTTCATATGGAACCAAAAAAGAGCCCGCATTGCCAAGACAATCCTAAGTCAAAAGGACAAAGCTGGAGGCGTCACGCTACCTGACTTCAAACTATACTACAAGGCTACAGTAACCAAAACAGCATGGTACTGGTACCAAAACAGAGATATAGACCAATGGAACAGAACAGAGTCCTCAGAAATAATACCGCACATCTATAGCCATCTGATCTTTGACAAACCTGAGAGAAACAAGAAATGGGGAAAGGATTCCCTATTTAATAAATGGTGCTGGGAAAATTGGCTAGCCATAAGTAGAAAGCTGAAACTGGATCCTTTCCTTACCCCTTATACGAAGATTAATTCAAGATGGATTAGAGACTTAAATGTTAGACCTAATACCATAAAAACCCTAGAAGAAAATCTAGGTAGTACCATTCAGGACATAGGCATGGGCAAGGACTTCATGTCTAAAACACCAAAAGCAACGGCAGCAAAAGCCATAATTGACAAATGGGATCTAATTAAACTAAAGAGCTTTTGCACAGCAAAAGAAACTACCGTCAGAGTGAACAGGCAACCTACAGAATGGGAGAAAATTTTTGCAACCTACTCATCTGACAAAGGGCTAATATCCAGAATCTACAAAGAACTCAAACAAATATACGAGAAAAAAACAAACAACCCCATCAAAAAGTGGGGAAAGGATATGAACAGACATTTCTCAAAAGAAGATATTCATACAGCCAACAGACACATGAAAAAATGCTCATCATCACTGGCCATCAGAGAAATGCAAATCAAAACCACAATGAGATACCATCTCACACCAGTTAGAATGGCAATCATTAAGAAGTCAGGAAACAACAGGTGTTGGAGAGGATGTGGAGAAATAGGAACACTTTTACACTGTTGGTGGGATTGTAAACTAGTTCAACCATTATGGAAAAGAGTATGGCAATTCCTCAAGGATCTAGAACTAGATGTACCATATGACCCAGCCATCCCACTACTGGGTATATACCCAAAGGATTATAAATTAGTCTACTACAAAGACACATGTACACGTATGTTTATTGCGGCACTATTCACAATAGCAAAGACTTGGAATCATCCCAAATGTCCATCTGTGACAGACTGGATTAAGAAAATGTGGCACATATACACCATGGAATACTATGCAGCCATAAAAAAGGATGAGTTTGCGTCCTTTGTAGGGACATGGATGCAGCTGGAAACCATCATTCTTAGCAAACTATCACAAGAAGAGAAAACCAAACACCGCATGTTCTCACTCATAGGTGGGAACTGAACAATGAGATCACTTGGACTCGGGAAGGGGAACATCACACACTGGGGTCTATCATGGGGAGGGGGGAGGGGGGAGGAGGGAGGGATTGCATTGGGGAGTTATACATGATATAAATGATGAATTGATGGGTGCTGACGAGTTGATGGGTGCAGCACACCAACATGGCATAAGTATACATATGTAACAAACCTGCACGTTATGCACATGTACCCTAGAACTTAAAGTATAATAAAAAAAAAAAAAAAAAAAAAAAAAAAAAAAAAAAAGTATAACATATTCAGATTTATATAATTTAAAGATTACATAACTACTTTTTTGTTATTTTATTTTGAGAACATCAGTCATAAATCCAAGAACAATTTTGCCTTCTTCATTTCAAATGCTGGAATTCTGCACAGAGAATGAGCCATAGAGGGCACTATTGTATTTACAATCTGATATAAGAAGCTTACAGATTATGAAATTTGAGGAATTAACTCAGCGGAATCAGTTTCAGTTTGTTTACTAGACTAGGAAAAACAAGTATTTTTTGTCAATTTGATATTCAAAATGCTGTTTTTCCTCTTACAATATATTTTAGGAAAATCAGATAACTCTATCACTTTTAAAGGGATTTTTTTTAAACAGGATAGTCAATTAATTATTATTTTGTCACGAGAAAACTTAAAATCCACTGCCTTCGAAACTTTTAAGAATGAAATACATTATTACTAGAGTCACCATGTTGTACAATAGGACTTTTGAATTTATTCCTGCTGTCGAACTGAAATTTTGTACCCTTTGATCAACACATTCAAATCTCCTTTTTTTTTTTTTTTTTTTTGAGTCTCTGTTGCCCAGGCTGGAGGGCAGTGGCGCAATCTCGGCTCACTGCACCCTCCGCCTCCCAGGTTCAAGCAATTCTCCTAATTCAGCCTCCCGAGTAGCTGGGATTACAGGCACCCGCTACCATGCCCGGCTAATGTTTGTATTTTTAGTAGAGACAGGGTTTCACCATGTTGGCCAGGATGGTCTTGATCTCTTGACCTCGTGATCTGCCCACCTCGGCCTCCCAAAGTGCTGGGATTACAGGCATGAGGCACCGCGCCCAGCACTCCCCTCTCTTTCTGAAGCCACTGATAACCATCATTGCATTCTCTGCTTCTATGCCTTTTTAAGGTGAAAAATGATAGGCTAGGCATGTGCAGTAATGCATACGTTAATTAGCTTGATTCAGCCATTTCACAATGTATATATATTTTTAAACATGTTGTAAATAATATATATAATTTTTGTCAACTAGAAAATAATAAAAACTGTAGAAAAATACGAATTATTAATACAATCAGTAGGAGAGATTTATAATGAGTTTCGTGATATACATTTTTCCATCTGGGGATGGCATGTATCGGTCTCAATTTGTTCATAGTACTCATTTTTTGATGCAGGTATTTGAAATCTGGTATCCTCCTTTGAATGAGATGAGTGTTCTTAACTCTATGCCTTCTCCTCAAGTCAAAATTCTACCCAACTATTACTATTCAGCACCAATTCCCAATCGCTCCCGAGTCATCTGGTACCTATAAACTACAGCTTCTCTCTTGCTCCACTGAAATCAATCATTTCTTTTATTCCTCCCACAGAGCATGTTCTATCACCCTCTACATTTATTTGTGAGGATGTGTCACCCTCTGGCCAGACACCTGAGAGCCACGCTCATGCAGGCTAAGTCCAAAAGCCCCAGAACGCAGACAAGACAGTTTTTCTTGATCTCAGGCTTAGGTAAAATCCCTTCCCTTGGGAGACTGAGGCGGGCGAATCACGAGGTTAGGAGATGGAGACCAGCCTGGCCAACATGGTGAAACCCCGTCTCTACTGAAAACACAAAAATTACTTGGGCGTGGTGGCGGGCGCCTGTAGACCCAGCTACTCGGGAGGCTGAGGCAGGAGAATAGCTTGAACCAGGGAGTAGGAGGGTGCAGTGAGCCGAGATCACACCACTGCACTCCAGCCTAGCGACAGAGCGAGACTCCATCTAAAAAATGAAAAAAAAAAAGGCCAGGCGCGGTGGCTCACGCCTGTAATCCCAGCACTTTGGGAGGCCAAGGCGGGCGGATCACAAGGTCAAGAGATCGAGACCATCCTGGCAAACACGGTGAAACCCCGTCTCTACTAAAAATACAAAGAAAAAACTAGCCAGGCGAGGTGGCGGGTGCCTGTAGTCCCAGCTACTTGGGAGGCTGAGGCAGGAGAATGGCGTAAACCTGGGGGATGCAGCTTGCAGTGAGCTGAGATCGCGCCACTGCTCTCCAGCCTGGGTGACAGAGCTAGACTCCATCTCAAAAAAAAAAAAAAAAAAGAAAGAAAAAGAAAAAAAAAAAAAAATCCCCTCCCAATCAAAGGCACAGGCCCAGGAGGTAACAGACACACTTAGTAAAGTGGAACAGGAACAGAATTTGTACATTTCTGTTTTGGCACCCTTACTCTTTCTCTGTGATTACACCTGGTGACGTCTTTCTTCTTTCATCAGGGGAGTGACCTCGTACCCTGGAAATTTACCTGGGAAGCTCCTCTTTAAGACAAATATATCACCTTTCATTTAAACACTTTGAGAATGAAAGGGACACTATTAAAAACTATGACAGGCATAAACCAGAACTGTCCTGGACATGCAAGATGTATGTTCATCCCATTTGATGTAAAACTGTAAATCTTAAATAGAGCCTGATTAGCCTTTACAAATAGTATCTCAGAATCAATCCTTGGAAGAGGAAGGCTTAAGAGTCAGACAGAAATGAGTTCTAACTCACTTCTGCTACTCAGGCCTGTGAAATAATTTAAAACTTTCCTAGAGCAGTTATCTCATCTCCAAATGTGGACTATATCATCCTCCTGAGAATAAACTCCGAGGTCATTGTGAAGACTAAACTTGTTCATGTAAGTGAAAGCAACTGGTACGTAGTATACGTGTGATAAAACTTAATGCCATTTCCTGTTACTCTTTTTCATGCCACATTTTCCGTTCCCAAGGAAACAGATTTTTCTTACACATTATTGTTCGTTTTTACAGTTTTGGGGAAATAGCATAGTATCTATCAGCACTCAAAATATATGCAATTACTATGGTTATTTCTAATCTACAGATTTTTTCTTCTTGGATTCCATGAGAGATTGTTGTTGCTTATATCTGTCTGGTTTTTATAGTTCAAATTGGGCTTATGGGTTCTTTCTCTTTATACTCTAAAGAATATTTGCGGTTAAAAATATCTGGAGACATAATATCTTTCCACTGTGCAGAATCTATAAGGCATCTGTTACAAATGTTTCTAGTGGCAAGAAATGAGAAACAACTGCTTATCCATCAAGTGAAAATGGTTAAATAATTAGTGGTAGTTCAATATCATTTAATACTATGTAATTTTTAAAAAAGAATCATTTAAAAATATATCATGTACATCACTCTGGTTAATGTTAGCGATATGAAAGACAAAATAATGTTGTACTTTAAGTATTTCCAGGAAGAGGTATCTTTGAAAACAGAAAGGAAATACAAAAGAAAATAAGTGCTCTTAAAAATTTTATTTATTTATTATTAATTTTTCCACTCTGAGACAAAGTATCGCTCTGTGATACAGGCTGCAGTGCAGTGGCATGATCTCGCCTCACTGCAACCTCCACCTCCTGGGTTCAAGCGATCCTTGTGCCTCAGCCTCCCAAGTAGCTGGGATTGCAGGTGACCACCACCACACCCAGTTCATTTTTGTATTTTCAGTAGAGACGGGGTTTCACCATGTTGGCCAGGCTGGTCTCAAACTCCTGACCTCAGGTGATCCTGCCCTCCTCGGCCTCCCAAAGTGCTGGGATTACAGGTGTGAGCCACCACACACAGCAGAAAATGAGTGCATTTTAATGAAAATGGAAGAAATTGTTTATTTAGAAATCAAACAGCAAATTCCAAGGAGGAGAAATTATAGAGAGGTTACTATTTTTATAGATTTCCATATTGACTAAACTACAAAAATAAGCATAAACTACTTGTATAATTTTAGAAATTAAGGAAAAGTCCACATGTGAAAATTATAACATTTTATTTACAAGTTCAACTTTGATACAAAATGTTATAAATCAAGTAATATCTGATTTTTATATTTTTAAGTAGTCTTACTTAAGTGCATGTATGTTGAACTGTAAAATAAATGGAAAAAAAATGGTGATTTACTTTCTCCTTTGTCTATTGTAACGTTCCCATTTAAATTTATGTATTCTAAAGATTATTATATATTTAACTCATCTTAAACAATGTATTTGTATTAGTTGAAATTCCACAGTCTTTTTCTGGATATTTTTATCACATATTTCCATTAATTAAATATACTTAACACTTAATGATTCTAATGAAAATTATAAATCCATTTTTTGGCATAAGACAAAAAAATTGCATGTCCCGTTCAAAATAAGAAACTGCATATAAGGGGTGATTTCTTTTTTTTTTTTTTTTTACACTTTAAGTTCTAGGGTACATGTGCACAATGTGCAGGTTTATCACATATGAACATGTGCCATGTTGGTGCGCTGCGCCCATTAACTCATCATTTATATTAGGTATATCTCCTAATGCTATCCCTCCCCCCTCACCCCACCCCACAACAGGCCCCGGTGTATGATATTCCGAAGGGCTGATTTCTATTCTTTGCCCTTCTTTTTCTTTTTTGTTAAATCTATTTCACATACTACTTAGAGTTTCCAGAGACATAATTATATTTTCCTGAGGTGGATAGTCATGATAAAATATTGTATTCAGCATTTACCATCATTATGGAATCTTCAAAATCCAAGTTCAGACAAAATATTAGAAAATAAAACTTAGGCTCAAAACTAAATTTAGCATAAAATGATTTTGTAATCGTAGAATATATACCTGCATGAATCAAATAAGAAAATTATATTTCAGTAAGCTTCACTTTTCTGGCAACCTCTTATTACCAAAATTCCCACAAACGGTATTTTCCACCTTAAGAATGCAATATTTTCAACTGGGGAACAATGATTAGAAATCACTTTTCTGGTAAACCAAACACCGCATGTTCTCACTCATAGGTGGGAACTGAACAATGAGATCACTTGGACTCGGGAAGGGAAACATCACACACTGGGGCCTATTATGGGGGGGTCGGGGGGGAGGGATTGCATTAGGAGTTATACCTGATGTAAATGACGAGTTGATGGGTGCAGCACACCAACATGGCACAAGTATACATATGTGGCAAACCTGCATGTTATGCCCATGTACCCTAGAACTTAAAGTATAAAAAAAAAAAAAAAATCACTTTTCTTAATGACCTACTCAGTTCTAAGCAGTACTAAGGATTTTTTAACCAGAATGTTTCATAGTGAAAACAACGAGATTGGGGACTAATTTGGATTGGGCACACACACACACACACAAACACACACACAAACATCGATTCAGTGAATCCATGCACTGCATTCAGCATATTTACATTTCAGGACCGTCAGTAATGACACTTCCTTTTCCTAATATCAATGTTCACTTCATCAGGAACATACTGACCAGTTAAAATGTCTATCTCATGTACCTCCACTTTTCTAAATCCTCAAACACAAGAGATCAATTATTTCTTACATGAACTTAGTTTATCAGTCACAATGTCTTGTAATTTTTAATTTTAATGACTATTTCCCTTATTAGATTGCTAGAATTATAAGAGATATATTTTTAAAAATATCTTAGTGTCAAATAGATTAGTTTGGGTTGCTACCACCCTCAAAGGAGCAGGGAGAGACATATATTCCAGGAGAGATAGATATGCCAGGTTTGGCTTTTCCTTTTCTGATGACAGTGCCTTCATCCGCACCACTCTCAAAGATGATTGTGTTGTTGTTGTTAACATAGGATTCCCTTTATCTAGCAAAGGAGGAGCAGTAGCATGCAACCATTGGATCTAAGTTCTCGTCACCTACTTATCAGCTCCCAGCCTAATGGAGCAATAGAAAAATCTGGTGGAGGCCCAGCTGAGGGGCATCTAGGAGTTATACCCCATGAGGACAGATCACCACCCTTCAGGAGAAAGGGTCCAGCAAAATCCAGCAACCCTCCTATGGTACCATGTCACCAATACATAGAATACACAGGTTCAGGAAAGCATGGGATATAAGGGCTCCAGTTACTATCATTCTCAGAACCACCAGGGATTTTCTGCTTCCCACCTCACAGCTTGGTATTTGCAGGCTTAAAGTTCCTACTTCCCAAAGAGAAACTGCTTTAATCAAGGCATACAGCAAGATACCCATCAAACTGCAGCTGCTTTCTGATTATTTCAAGCTTCTTATGCCATAAAACCCAGAAGCAAAGAAAGGATTCACCATCCTGGCAATTGATCATCAGGAGGAGGTAAAATGGGAGAAGGGAAGAATACACTTAGCATCTAGGTGACCCAATGGGTTATCTCTTTCTACTCCCTTGGTGGATTATGATGGTAAATGGACAAGTGCACCAGCCACCATGTGATAAGGGCTTTGTGAACAGGATTTTAGAGACTTAATGAAGATTTAGGCTGCTGCACCAGGTAAAGAGAGATGCCTGCTGTGAGTGAAAGGAATCTAGAATGAAAGGAGTTGATGAATGACAACCCTGAGATCTGCTTCAGTACTTGGAATTGCAGAACATACCGCTTTAACTCTTGTAAATGTCCCAGGAAATGAGACCAACTGGAGTTCTAGACAAACTATTTCTAGATGATGTAACCTTATCACACAACACAAGTGGATTTGAGTGGGACAAGAGATCAACTAGAGAGAACTGTGTGGCATGACACCTCCCAGCTGCTAGGAGTGTTTGCCGCTAATGGCTTACACCTGAGTCATTTTGACCATCCAGAACTGCCTTAAGGTCACCCACTTCCTGAGATCAGGGGTGCAAGAAAACCCATATATAATGACTGATAGAAACAAGGATACAAAGTACTATTCTGTTGCCTCAGTTGGGACAACTCTGATTCCTCTTTGGCATTTGCTGAGGCTTTTGTTGTGGCCACATTGCAGTTAATATTCTCCCTCCACCCAATTCTCCTTCCTTCACAGACTTCATTCCCCAAAGTGATGTCCCATAACCTTCCCACACTTGCATTTCTGTTTTATAACCCATTTCCCAGGAAACTCAACCTCGGATAGGATCTTTCCCTGATTTGGTTACATTTATAAAGTAATCAATGAACTTATACTACATACTCTGTCATACGGGTTATATAAAGTAAACAGAAATGTGGTTTTCTTCTCAAAGAATTTATAAACTTATTAGTGAGATAAATACTATTAGTTGCAGCATTCTTAGTTATATCATGTGCTTAAGTGCAAACAAGAGTAACACAGATTACACCGACATTACAATTCTGAATAAGGCATTCCAGTTAGATGGTGCATTAGTCTGTTTTCACCCTGCTAATAAAGACATACCCACAAGAGATTTAATGGACTCACAGTTCCACATGGCTGGGGAGGCCTCACAACCATGGGGGAAGGCAAGGAAGAACAAGTCACGTCTCACACGGATGGCAGCAAGCAAAAGGAGCTTGGCACGCAAACTCCCCCTTATAAAACCATCAGATCTCGTGAGACTTATTCACTATCAGGAGAAGAGCATGGGAAACACCTGCCCCCATAATTCAATTACTTCCCACTGGGATCCCTCCTACAACACGTGGGAATTGAAAGAGCTTAAATTCAGGATGAGCTTTGGGTGGAAACACAGCCAAACCATATCAGAGGGCAAGGATTTTAATTACTCTTCCATCATTTAGCAGATATGTGAATGCCCTCAGGGAAGTTATTGACCTTTTGTGACTCAGTTTCTTCAACTTTAAATTGGGAGTGAGAATATAAACTACTTTTAAAGACTGTTGAGAAGATTAAATACATGAAAATATGTGAAGCAGTTGAAATGTGTCTGGCCTGTAGTAATTGGTCTCAAAGTATTAATCGTTATTGTCATCACTATGACCTAAAATGAACATGAAAAACTATTTAAACAAGGAGGCTTTACACTAGGATTTGAATGACAGTCAATAATTATAATTTACAGTTCAAAAGTGCTTTCTTCTTTCTCAAGAACTTTCCTACACATTGCTTCATTTGATCTCAATAACATGTCAGAAAGGCAAATATCAATTTCATTTTGCAAATTACAAAACTAAAATAGAAAGGAGTCAAGATTTCTAGTCCTAAGTTATTCTTGATAATGTAGTAGAAGCAAAAAAAGGTAAAGGATCCTAGGGTACACCATTTAGGAAGATAAAACTGAATACAATATACAAGAAAACAAACAGAAATCAGTTAGTGGGAGATTAGTCTCAGTACATAAGTTATGGTCAGTCTGTAGACAGCCTTGACTTGAATGCTAAAATGAATGGGAGAGTCACTGAATATTTTGATCAGGAGAAAGAGATAATAAAGTTGACATTTTATGATAAGCTTCTTGGAATCAGAGATAACAGAGTTTAAAAGTGAATCGATTTGATGAGAATTCCAGCTTGCAATACAAGAGTACATTGTGTTAGTTTGATTTTTCCTTTTAATTACTCTGATACATGAAAAAGCTATTTAGACTTTGTGAGCATTTTTTTCTCCCTTTGCCAAAGAGAAAGAATAATGATGCCTGTAAATCATTTAGAGCTCTTCTTATGAATGGTGAATGATACAAAGCCCTTCATTGCTGCTCAATCCATCCTTGGCTTGGTTAAAATGATACACATATGGCAAAATTATTTTCCTGAGCTTGTAGGGATTCTGATCTTTTATTTTTCAAAAATTCCAATTTATATCCCATGGCATTGCATGAAATGATCTTCTATTTACATAGTTAAAACAACTTTGGGTAGTAAGATTAAATGGTTTCTCAAATTTGTTCTGTCCTCATTAGATGAATCACAACCCAAAATAAGTGAAATTGATGGCTTTTACTTTACACGTGATATAAAACATGAACTGGGAGAACAATTGCCTAATCTAATAAAATTATCTGAAATTAAAGATGTCTGAAAGTTACATTACTCAATTGAATGTCATTTAACAGAGTAACACTTAAGATTCATAAAAATCTTGAGAGAGGTCATTGTCTGAAATCACAGGGCCCACCTGACTCCATGCATTTAACATCATGAGTTCCTGAGGGAGATATATTCCCAGGAAACAATAGCAAATGGAAACAAAGAAACTCTGGTGTTTTGTTTTCCATTAATTGAGAAAACAGAATACAGAAATGAGTGTATACTCTCTCCAAAGAGAAAATCCCCAAATTCCTCTATCACAAATTCACAGGAAATAAATACGAGAACCCAATTCCAGTAACCTTTGGAGGTCGAGTATCTCTACCCACTAGAAAAACAGCCCAATCAGGGATTTTACTGCTGACCTACCCACAGCCACCCTTGCTGCTTGGGGAAGGGAACCCTGGTCTTTGCATTGGAGGATGGTTTAAGAGGTGACTGTAAAAGATACAGTGGCTTAGTGTGAACTTGGGTAAATTTAAAAAACCTCATTAATCTCCCAGAGATTAAAACTTTCCTTAAAGACTATCCTGAAAATGAAATGAAATCGTATTTCTATATGTGTTCATTTACTCAGTTACCAATAAAAACATAGTGACTAATTATTACATGCTATTTACTGCTCTAGTTGCTATGGATTGTAACTTTTAGGAATCTTTTAGCATTAGTGTATTGGTTATTTAATTACTAATAAATAATACTTTTTAAATAGTAACGATAACTTCTATTTGCAAATTTCATTTTTTATAATCCCCACATATTCATCCTAAAAGCAAGTAAATTTTCTAGTAGATATAAAATGTAACGTGATGATCTTCATAAGTCCATAGCCACAGATTTAGTGAGGGGTAAATTTGAAAAGAAATCATACATACGTAAAGGAACAGAGAAATACTATTTTAGACATTGTCATTTTAATAATTGGTTTCCAGTCTTTGAAGAGTACCTTAGGACAACAAACTTATTTTGAATCAATTCTTTCAATTTGTAAACTAACTTTTCAGAGCTGGGGAATAAAACAAAAACAAAAACAAAAAAACCTTCCTTAAATATATGCTAAACTTAAAGAAAGACAACCTATGTTTAATTAATTGTTAACCATATCAGAAATGTGATATTTTTCTTTTTTTTTTTTTTTTGACGTTCAAAAGAAAGTTTTACATATTTATTTTGAATTAGAAAAGATTTCAAACACAGTAAAAGTAAGAGAACAATGAGGCAATCAGGTACTTACTACCCAGATTTTAAAAACATTTTGCATATTTGCATCAGGATTTTATATGCACACACACAACATATAATGTATATAAAGTTTATATGGAAAATAACATTTTAATTATATATAATATATATTACAATTTGAAATTTTAAAAATTTCCTTTTCAAATTTTAGTCTTTAAATGTTCTCTATGTTGTGAAGTGGGGATCTAGTCTTAAGTTTTGAATCATGTATATAGCTAGGTAATGAGTAGTAATTTTTAAAAAACAATCCATCCTTTCCCTGTTTTATTTTTTACAGTACCATCTCTATCACATACATACACGTATATATTTTTATAGGTTTTTTTCTTTATTCCTGCTGATGTAAAATCAGCTGTCATTCTAGTTGTCATTAGTTTTAGATGTCCTGTCATTTCTCTCTGTATTTTTTTAAGGTCCATCCCTTCCTCCATGCCCCTCTGTCCTTCCCTCTCCTTCATGCTGTCTGTCTCATCCTCTGCTTCTCTCTCCCCTTTACACCCTCTGAAAACCAATTTAGTGCTTTTTAGAATATACACAGTGCTATGCCATCATCACCAGTATCCAATAGAAGATATTTTTATTACCACTACACCAAAAATCCCTATATACACTAGCAATCACTCCTCATTCTCCCTACCCCAACTCCCAGCCCTTGGCAACCATTAAGCTTTCTTTCTGTCTTTATGGATTTGCCTATTTTGAACATTTTATATAAATGAGATCATGCAATATGTGGCCCTTCATCACTAGCTTCATTTATTTAATGTAATGTTTTGCAAGTTCATCTATGTTATAGCAAGTATCAATACTTCATTCCATTTTATTGCTATATAATTTCCCATGTATGGATATACCACATTTTGATTTGTTTATACTTTCTTGACTAGTATGAATACTGCTGCTATGAACATTCCTGTACAAGCTTTTGTGTAGACATATATTTTCCTTTCTCTTGGGCATATATATATTGAAGTGGAGTTACTGGGTTATAAAGATAACTACATGTTTAACATTTTGAGAAATTGTTAAACTGTTTTCCAAAGTCATGGCCCTGTTTTACAATCCCATCAGCAATGTGCTGATCCAGTTTCTCCACATCTTTGCCAAGACTTGTTATTGCCTTTTCATTTTAGGCATCCTAGCAAGTAGAAAATGCTATCTGTTTGTGGCATAGATTTGTATCTACCTAATGACTAATTGACTTGAGCATCTTTTCAGTACTTATTGTTGAATTATATATCTCCTTGAAGAAATGATCATTCAAATCTTTTGCTCATTTTAAAAATTGGGTTGTCTTTTTATAATTGAGTTGTGATAGCTCTTTATGCATTTTGGATTTCAGTCCCTTATTAGATATGTCATTTGCACATATTTTCTGACATTCTGCGAGTTACCTTTTGACTTTCTTGCTGGTGTTCTTTGAAGCGTAACAGTTTTACGTTTTGATGAAATACAATTTATATCCTGATTTTAGTGTCATATCTAAGAAAACTAACTCAAAATCACAAACATTACTTCGAAGTTTTATTCCAAGAGTATTAGTTCTTACACATGTGTTTATTATTAATTTTGAGTTGATTTTGGTAATAGTGAGAGATAAGGATCCAACCTGATTCTTTTGCATGAATATTCAGTTGTCCCGGCATTATCTGTTGAAGAAAATACTATTTTACTTCATTTAATAGTCTAAGCATTCTTGTTGAAAATCAATGAACTATACATGTAAGGGTTTATTTCTGGGCTGTCAATTTTGTTTCATTGATCTATGTGTCTCTTCTTATGCCAGTAGCAGGCTACCTTGATTACTGTAGCTTTGCAGTGAAGTTTAAAAGCAGGAGGTATAAGACTTCCAGTTTTGTTCTTTATTGGTACTTTTTGTTTGTTCTTCTGGATCCTTTGTTTTTCCATGTGAATTTTAGAATCTTTGCCAACTTCTGAAAAAAAAATCCAGCATGAATTTTTATATTTCTGATAACCAATTAAATGTCTGTATATGTTATAGGTCTATTTAAATTTAATATTGGGGGGGAGATCAGTTTTGGTAGCTTATGTCCTTGTAGGTATTTGTTCATTTTGCCTATTTTATTAGATTTGTTGGCATACAATTGTTAATGGTATGTTTTTTTCAATTTTTTTTTTTGAAACAGTCTCACTCACCCAGGCTGGAGTGTAGTGGCATGATTATAGCTCACTGCACCCTCCAACTCCTGGACTCAAGTAATCCTACCACCTCAGCTTCCCAAGTATTTGGGACTACAGGAGGATGTCACCACACCCAGCTAATTTAAACTTTTTTTAATCTGTAAGTTCTATTGTGATATTCATTTTATTCTTGATTTTAGCAATTTAAGCACCTTTTTGTTTTTCTTTGTCAGGCTACCCAAGATCTATTAATGTCGTTGAGTTGTTGGTTTATTCCCTATTGTGTCTTAATCTCGATTTCACTTACTTCCCTTCTAGTCAATAGTATTGTCTTCCTTCTCTTAGCTTAAGTTTTAATTTGCTCTTATTTTTCTAGCTAATGGCAAAAGGTTTGGTTATTAATTTTAAGCCTTCTTCTTTTTAATGTAGATGTTTACAGCTATACATTTACCAATAATCACTACTTTAGCTCTGCATTCCCTGTGTTTTCTGTGTTCCTTTTACTTCCAATATGCTTCACTTTTAAGTTTTAATGCTGAAAGCTAGTCACTTTATTGATTTGTTGAGCTATGTCAAATTTATTCCTATCTTTTGGGTGACTCAAATCAAACATTTAATCTGGTCGTTGCATTGGTATTCTTTTTAATTGTATTTTGTTGTCTTCTCATATTTTATGCTCTACCTTCTATTACATTTAAAAACATAAAATGTCTTTTATAATCCATAAGAACTTACATTATCTAAAGTTCTTAAGAGTTCAAATTCTAGTATTTTAAGTTTTTGCTCACTCATGCTTGATGGATTATTTTGTAATTTTGAATTATGAGGCTATGTTTAGCAAAACTTTCTCTGTCACAATCTAAGAATACTGAGGGAATACTCAGGTTCTTTCTTAAGTGACCCTATATTTTATTTTATGGTATTTTTAAGCTATTAATATTCTCAAGATTCTGAATTATAGTCTATTTAAGATTTTATTCTGTAGTATGTGAATCGCAAGTTCTTATTTCTGTGCATCTTCTACACACTCTCGTGGTGATTTTGTCATGTTTTTATAACGTTTCCATATTGACTTCATCTTTCGTGAAAAGTTTTTTCCAGATGAGAATCTCACGTGTCCTGAATTTGAGGAGTATGCCTTATAGCACAGTTTTCTGTTTGTTTCTACTACCAGACCTCAGAGCTTTCAGAAGAGATCAATTTTTTATGTTTCTTCTTTCAGTTTGATTTCCCATATCACAAACATGATACGAATTTCAAAGCCACTTATATGTGGCCCATTTTTTGAAATTTTCTATTTTGAAAGGCACCCCTGTCCTCAATGTGATCCTGTACCTCAAGCAGAATGCAAACTCTCTTTTCAGCTTCTCCAGGCTAGTTGGAAGATATTTTTCTAGTTTCATTTTCACAGAATAGGCACCACCTCAAGGTCTTAGCTACGTAACTTTATTTAGAGTTCTTGGATTCAGTTCCTACACTTATTAGGTCAAAGATCCCTATGGGGGTCGGAACCTTTGCTCCAAACTTTTAGGGTTTACTTCCATTCCTGTTTACTCTTATTTTCACTGTCTGGGATTACAGCATCATTAGCTCCAGCCTCCTGTTCTGGATCAGGGTCTTATACATTTCCAGCACTCAAAGTTTTCTGTTTTTGCTTTGTTTTGTTTGTTTGTTTTTTGCTTTACAACTCAGCTATATATTTTAAGTATTTGTTTTTACATTTTATTCAACATTTTATTATTTGCAATGGGAGAGGATTCCCTTCAGCTCACTCCTAAGTCTCTCTGGAGCCACTGACATTTATTCTTTCACCCTTTAATAAGCACCATATAAAACTATTCAAAAACTAAATCATGATTTTTAAAAATTAATAACAGTAAAAGTCATACAGTGAAGAGGGTTTCACCTTTTTAGAATTATCTCTTTTTTATTAAAAACAGGGAGACACATTTCAGTATGAAAAAAATGCACATCTGTATACCTTCCTATGCCTAACTGAATAATGTATAATTATTTAGATTTATTCTCATCCCAGATTAAACCATTTTGCTTTAACTGACACAGCGTGATACTCATTGTATTTGAATATATACCTATGATATAAATGTGATAGTCGAGGGCAAAAAGATGAGTGGAAAATGAAGAAATTCCCCAAATATGAGGAGACAGTAATGTCACTGGGTTTCACTCTCACTTTACCTGTGGCTATCAACACCCCTGACATTGTCATGTTTGTTTGCATCACACCTATCTTCTCTATTTACAAGGTGCTCTAGAGGAGGGGAGAACATAGCTTAAAATCTTGGTACCTTTCATGAGTTTCAGGGTCTTTCATGGGCATCTGCCATGTGAAGGTAAGCTGAAGAACATAGAGAAATGAAAAGTACAGTTGGCCCCTGTATCTGCAGATTCTGTAACCATGATGCAACCAACTGCAAATTGAAAATATTTGAAAAACAATAAAAAGCAATAACAAAATAATAAAACTACAAATAAAAATATAGTGTAACAACTATTTACATAGCATCTACATTTTAGTAGGCAGCATAAATAATCTAGAGATTATTTAAAGTATAGAGGAGCATGTGCATAGGTTATATGCAAAAACTAGACCATTTTATGTAAGGGACTTGAGCATCCATGGATCTTGGTTTCTGTAGGGATACCAAGTCCTGGAA